>NC_045641.1:8765127-10055794 GCF_009829145.1 Chiroxiphia lanceolata | reverse complement strand
AAGAAAGAAAGAAAGGTATACAAATAGAAACAACAGTAATTTGAATCTGATCATGCAAAGAATACAAGCCACTCTCCACTTCAGGCTGCCTCTCCCTATGCTGTGATCTTCACTGTGACAAGAAAAGAGATGCCTTGATTCCAACCTGGGTTATCAGAAGCAGCTACAGAATATATAAAAGGCACAGATAGGAATTATCAGGCAACAGAAAAGAAGAAAATAAGAAAGAGTTTGGTAAACAGAGAAAATGTCAGCTCTGGAGGGTCATGCTGCATTTTATTTAGGCCTAAGTGGGAATGAAGGGACAGCTCTCATATTACAAAAGTACAGACTAAAAGATTGAATTGCTTAATTTAGCTAAATCTCTGTGAATGAGTGCATTTCAACTTTTTTTTAAATTTTATTTATAAAATGCTACCCTAGGCAGTTTCCAAATTGCTTAGTGCAAAAGCTGTCCATATCATTAGAGAAAGATGGAGTCTTTTAAACTTGGTGCAGTTTCTGTATTTCTCTTCATTGCCATGACTGTAATACGGTTTTGCTGTGGCAACATACCAGATTCCAAGGATGTATTGAATGCCTTGACAGCTCTGAATATGTAACATTCTCCAGACAGAATGGAAGGCAGAAACTTTTGTACAACTGTGTTTCACCAAAAAGATAGCTCTGAAACAGCAGAGCCATCCATACCTTTGCCAGACACTCAGTCACGAAGTGTCACAATCTGTACAGCTATCTTCTCCATAAACATATTTTTCATAATTTTCTTTTTACTTTTGTCCACATCTGACATGTTACTCTAGCAGTTTCTATATCAAAGTTCTTTCTTGTCTGTTCCATTGCATGCATGTAAAAACAAAAATTCACAGCATGGTAAGGAGTGTGCCATTTGCTTATTTCAAAATAAGCAGGTCTTATATTTTTGTTGTAATTCTCTATTTTATATATATAATTTTATACATAAATACAGAGGTATTTCTCATTAATTAGTAGTACCTGAATATCTTATAGAGCACGTGTAACTCAAATAAAACTGCCTGCAACCAAGCACTAAGCATTTAGGCAAATTTTGTCAAAGATTCTAGTTAGGCCTCAAACTGAAATGTATTTATGCTTAAATCTAATATTCAGAATATTTTTATTTTACCTTGACCTTAACTGGGTTATTTGAGAGAGCTTATTTGGGCCCTTTAAGTATTAGCCCAGCTTCAGGAGGTACTAGAGGAAACCAACCCCTTCACTGATTTTGTTGTCTGGAAGTTAAGCAGCACTAAGAGGCAGGTCCTTTATGTGCAGACAAAGTATGTTAAGCTGGCATGAATTAAGAGTGGTTTGTTTGACTGATGCACCTTTAGTGTTCTGTTACGTGATTAACTGTACACATAGATGCTATATCCATACTGTAACTTTACACAGTGCTTAGAAGAACAGAAGACATCTCTGAATGTTTTCCTAGTACAAGGCTGAGATATTTTTCAGTGCCTAAGGAATATGTGTACCCAACCTCCATTACATTACTGACAATCTAAGGTATATTTGTGTGATCTGCTTTAGATTCTTGCTGTAGGTTTTCTAAATTTCCCCTTTGGAGTGCCTGAACTGGGCTTTTTGATCTGCACCTTGGGATTGTATCATGGGGTAAATCGTATAGGAGCTTTCACAAGTGTCTATACCCCATGGTTGTTTTGCAAAAAAATCCATTCCTTTACTGAATTGTCAACCTGCCTCTCAAAAAACCCTCCCTTTTAAATTTAAGTTAGAGTTTGAGAATGGACAGTCTACCACATCCACAACCACCCGATCTGTGTGGCTATAGAAGAAGGTAAACAAAGACAGAGACCAGACCCCATTTGCAGAATTAGCATGTCCTTTTTTCTACTAGCAATCATGATTGCAAAAGGCTATCTGGAAAGCATTCTGAGATCAACTGATGTTTAAAAGGCCCTTAGCACACAACAAAGTAGCACAATCAAAATTTTATCCATTTATACCCTTTTCTAATCATGTCACTGAAACATAATCTCTTTTCATTTAGACTAGAGTGCAGTGCTATGTGAGATCTGTTGCCTGCAGTACAACTGATGATACTTTAGATAAGAAGGATGAGATAGCTTTCAGCCTTACAGAGGTAACAGACCACTTTAATGAAAGTTTAGAATTTGTGTTTAATATTTCATCAACTTAATACTTTGATTTACGCAGGCTACTGTATGTCCTCAAAAGTAAAGAGAATAGTTCTTTCACAGAAGAGCATTTGGGGAGAAAAATGTTGACATTTCTATTCAAGTTAAACTCCTAATTGTGTATAAATCTTTTATACCTCTCCTGTTTCTCTGAATAAATTACTTTCACATTGCAACAACAAAATCAGACATTTCTAAACTGTTGTTTATGATAAAATCTCATCACCAGCTTCTCATCATTTCCAGTACAAAAACCAGGACTAGTATCAGACATCGAGGGAAACATTATTGCACACACAATACAGGTCCTTTGTCATTTTCTTCAACTCTGCAGAAATTCTGCTAATAGCAGCTCTGGATAAAACAAATGGAGGCAAAACAATAATGTGCAATGAAAAGATCAAAGAAGAACAGAGCAATAGATTTACACACAAAAGTCATGAAATTCTTAGTGAAGGTGCCAGATTTGGATATCTGCACCCTAAGTACGTAGTGCTAGTTGAGAAGAAAGGTCCATGTACATAAACTTGAATATCACAATACAAGGGTTTTCTCCATACACACTCTCTTTTTATAGTATACAACAATGAGATATTGAAAATGTGCATCAAAAGGTACTGTAAAAGTATCTGATGGCTATCAGCTTTCCTATGCAAGCAAGGTATTGGCAGCTAGATTACCATACTCTTGACAATTTCTAGATACAAAATAATCAAGTAGCATGTTCTGGACTAGCAAACTGTAAAACATATTGCTATTCAGTGTCATGATAAGATTGCAGTATTCTCTCTTCTCCGCTTCTGATGGGATACCTTGAAATTGTCTCTTGCTGCAGCTAAAATTATATATCCCCTAGCAAACGCACATTTATCCCTTTGACTGTTGACTTTTGCCATGTCCTTTCAAATGCCAATCCAAAAAGCGTGTCAGCACAAGGAGAGTCATCATTCACACAGTCCATTGGTAGTGGTCTCAAGGAGGGAAAGTGGGTAGATTGATTTTGTTCCAGCAAAAAAAAAGTAAGTGACCTATGAAATGTGAAGTTGACCTTTTATTTGTTATCAGTCATCTGGACAAGTGAAGGGAACCACCCTCTTTGTTATGCTTATTGGCCTTTTGTCAACACTACATGCTCCAAGTTGGTATTTCCTGAAAGGCTAAACAAATTGCAAGTGACCTGCCAAATCATAAAGGAAATCATGGTGGGACCATGAAAAGAATCACTGTCCTTGTCATGTTCACTAGACTTTGGGGCAAGAAAGTAGAAGCAGAAATATCTTAGTCCTGCAAACCTCTAATCTCTCCAATCCCCCAATATTCAGAGTGAAGCAGCAAGCAAAACCATCCAGAGTGGTTGTATCTCTCCACTTCCATTCAAATCAGCACTCACTTGATGCAGTAAAACAGGTATCTCATACTACATTACTTTGCACTACATTTACACTGCTATAAGTTGATTTTGTTTAGCAGCTTCCACAGTGAGAGTAACAAGACAATATCAGAAGCCAAGTCCTACTGTTCAATCTTGAAAAACTGACATGAACCAACAAGGCATTTAAAATTTCAAAAGAAAAGCCAATGAACAGCTTTGTATGTGGCTATATTTAAATGGTAGGCCATTATTTATTTCTAAAACTGTCCAGTAATGGATATAACAAGATGCTATCTGCTCCTCTTCAAGCTTGCCTCTCCCAAAAGCACAGGACAACCGCTTAGGGCCAAGCAGCTCTCTGATTTCCCCAGATGTCATGTCACCTTCAGGCACTGCAGGACCGAGGGTCTCACGGACTGGCCACAAGTGATTCTTACAGAGCTGTGTCTACTCACGTCTCCTCTAGGGAAATGATAATTGCCTTACACAGTGGTAAAATTTAACACTGGATTTCTCATACAGGGTTTTTTTTTTTGTTTATGACACCATGCCAGAAAGCCTAACAATTTGCTAAGTGCTGAGGTTAGCTCTTTTGTAGCTCGAATCCAAAGAATCCAAACTACAGCTCTATTTTACACACAATTACAAAGTTCCTCATGCATTAGCTCACACCTTCTTCCAATAGTTCTCATCTTCTGTCATACAGATACCATTTAGTTCATTGTTTTAGCCATATGCTAAACACACTCTCAAGCTCCAGTTACTAGCAAACAGCACAAGTGTCATTTCACATGTGTTTTCAAATTGCTATTTAGATGTTTCTGGATCTGCACATCTTCTGCTACAGGTGGTTTGTGTAGACTTCTCTTAGCCCTTAAGATAGTCACTTCTGTGACTATGCACAGCCTACTCGATAATTTAACTCGTTAATCAGCCATATACTTAAATTCCCATTGCTTAAGAGACACGTATATGGAAGACTCAGTATTTTTTAGACTCATGTAACACTGCTTTAGCCTTAAGCAAAGAAAAAAATGGATGCTATGATAGATTCCTTTGAGCCAAATTCTATTAATCCAGTAAAACTCTTATTGCAAATGATTTCACTGTTTAAAGACTTAAATAATAGGATTCTTTCACTGCACTCATTGAAGCCTATGCAAAGAGAGAAAAAAAGGGAGTTACCAGTGAGGAATTCAAGAAGTTATTTTTATTTTTTAAAAAGGTTAAAGCAAATTTACACATGTGCTCCAGGCAAACCCAACCATTTTCATTCTCCCTAAAAACGTTTTAAAAAAAGTGAAAGGAGGAAGAACAACAAACAAACAAACAAAGAGAAACTGGTACTAGAGAAACACAAAGATGTTGCTGAAAGCAAGTATACATTTTTTCTGTTGTCTGTACTGTATTTTTTTTCACATAACTCTGTTTCCAAAAGATGCAAAGCAGCAATAAAATAGTTTCACCAACTCTCCACTTTTATTGCTTAAAATAAAAAAGAGTTTGGTTAAAATAAAAAATTATAAAGCCACTCTGAAGACACAAAGGTTGAGGAAAATCACAGCACATATCCAAAATGTTCCACATGGTCTTTGGATATTAGCACTTAACAAGCCAGAATTCCTTGCACCAGAATGAACACTTTACCACACAGAGTAAAGTGGCATCCATAAATATGGACGTGCTGGGAACAACTGCGCAACAGTAATTGCAGCTTCTACTTGAAATTCTTTTGGGGAATTTGATGAGCTCCAATTTCAGTACCACAATGAAAAATTGATACCTCAGGAATGGACAGGGGAATGGAATAATGAAGTAATGGAAGAAAAGACTTCAGGGGACTTGTGTTTTTTCTTTCTTTATTGTGGGTCTGCTGCTCTACGAACAACAAGTATCTGCTATAAAATGATAAATTTTTTCAAATTATAACAGTTTCAAAGAAATACAAAGTAGAGGGATGGAGGGCAGAAAGGCTATGAAACCTTGCTGGGTTTTTTCATCATTTTCAAAATGTTCACTGATGTCAGGAATGCCAGGATTTTGCCAAAAAACTCCAATGGATTTAGAAAATGTCGTGAGTAACATTACTGAAATAGAATCTATGTTCATATTTGCAAATACTGTGGCACATCACGAGCAAATCTGGTGAGCAAAGCAGTTTTGCTGAGGACCAAATGACCAAACCATGTGCACTTGGGGAATTTTACCTTGGACTTCATTAGAGCTAAGTCTCATAGACTGAATGCCTGAGAGCAGTTAAGAATGTTGGTCATGCTCTTTCAGTTAATTTTAACCTGGAATAAAATCTGTGTGCACCAAGATAACTCTGCAGTGTGACTCCAGTGTGGACATTCCTGTTCTGAACTAAAACATTAAACACACCAGAATGTATAGCTAAATTCAGCAAGCCTTTGCAGTAATATTTGGATTCCCTTTCTCACAGTCAAGAGAACTTCTAATGCTATTCCTCCTTCCTTTGGAAATAACACTTTTTTTAAAAATTGAGACTACTGCAAAATAGTTGCAACATAAAGATTTGATTTTTATGCTCATTTTATGCCTTTATCCCTCATTTTCATAAGAACAACCTTCACTGCAATCATTCCATCAAATCATAAATAAATCAAAATGCATTCAACTACTGGTAAGAATGGGAAAGATCAGAAAGATTTGTCTCAAGTACCAGAATTTCTGTGTAGCTCTGAGGTACTCACATCATAGAAGGGGATGAGGGTTCATTGCCTACTTTGGCAATACATTAAGTACTATTAAAATAATTTTTACAACTCATATTCTTAATACTTATTATCAGTCTAAAAGGGAAACTTCATTTATGTAGCTGTACAGATGCTATCCTAGACGGTTTACGCTGCATAAATCACTAAACTGTACATTGGTAAGTTATTTTTAAACATTCAGCAGAAACTGATCCTGCAGGTGAAAGCAGGGTCCTGGAGGGCATCCTCTTACACATAAATGAGGTAGTTGGAGGATATTTTACGTGTACTTTAAGAAAATTTATAGTGATGGATGATATTTGCACTCAAGTATTCATGTAGGACAGTGGTCACTGGATATAAGAATTCAGCAGACAATGCTCATTACAAGATTATAAAATACTTCTCACAGCTGCTTTTTAAAGGTATTTTAAATATAATGCAATTATACACAGAAAAAAAATTAAATATTTTTAATTTTTAGTAACAAAAAGAAACTACACAAGAATTGTTATTATTTTCACAGTAGTTTTAAACAGATCGCCTAGTTCTTTAAATGGGGGCATATGTGTGTATAGGTATCTATATATAGACACAGACACAAATTTAATAAAAAAGTCTTTTGCAAGGGTTCATGAATACATCAAAGGATTAATTACAAATACATTTTAGCCTCATGTGTCTGCATGAAAACCACAAAAGGTAACAAGAAAAAATAACTTGCACATGGAAATGGTTACAGAACTACTGAACAAATCTACAATTAATAGAGCAAGAAGTGCAAGTATGGTAGGATCAGCTTCCCTGCACTAGCTAATAAAAATGGCCAAATTTCTACTCCTCTTATTTGCAGTGATATATCTACTCATCATACCATTCTATTTCCTATTTGTCCCATATACAATTTCCACTCGAGGCACTAGGAATCCAGTGCAAAGAAGAGCTACCTGAGGAGCACTAGAGACCTGCAGTGCAACTGGAGAATAGATTTTTGCTGCTCTTCCAGCCTTCATTTTCTTATGCAGATACAGATTACTCTGATTAGCAACAGTGTCATCTCAGGGCACGGTTTGAGCCCTGATAAACCAGCTTAATGGAGAAAAGGGAAGAGCTCTAACGCGCTTTAAAAGAATTACCTGTACAAAGGTGTTTGTACTCATAAAATTACCTGCATTATTAAAATATTGCTAAGGCAATCTCTAACAGACTATTAGAAAATTTCTATCTATATAAGAAATCAGAGTGGTACTCCAAAAAGTCAGAATAGGTTGCAGTTTTATTACAGCTAACAAAACTTTGCCACAGAGGGAAGAACCTAGAAACTGTAATTTACTCTCTTAATTTGCCTCCTAGAAAGAAAGAGGATATCCCACAGGCAAGAGGGTCCTTTAAATCAATGCAGGGACTTTAAGCATTATCAGTATCTCCCTTATCTAATCCTGAGGAGAACCCATAGCTGATTTTCATGTGAAGAACTTAAAAGCATGAAGAACTTAATTTCCCTGTCAGTAAAGTACTGATAACAAGACTGACATCTTACAAGATTATCAAATTCAGATAATGAAGCAGATAAAGTGTGGTACAGGAAGGTTGACTACTTATATGAATGAGGACCTGAGCACTACACAGAGTTTGAAGAAAAGCCAAAGAAATAAATGGGAGGCAACTTGGGGAAGGAGGCTAGGATGAACCTGGCACACACTGGTAGTAAAAAGCAGCTTCCTGAGTTGGACAGGCATTGTTCTGGGGTTCTACAACACGCTAAAGAACCGAGTACTGAATTTTATCGTAAATAATTATTTCTTCTGCAATAACATGGGAAGCCACAGTATCTGGCTACAAAATCAGGGAGTACAAAGATCATCTCTGTAGCAACGAGTCATCAATAAAAGTGTGGATTTTTGAAATTCTGCTTCCAGCTGGCTGGAGAGGAGTGATTTCCACCCTAAAACCTGTGTTAGCCCTGCTCCGCCCCCCCCCCCCATGGCTGATCAGCCAGCCCAGCACTGCTGCTGACAGGGCTCTGAACACTCTGTCTGCCAGAGAGCTTGCCGTTCCAGCAAAGTGAGCTTGTATTTGCCCACATATATGGTCACAGTCATATGCAAAGCTCTCATGTTTCTGTCAGCTTTTTACACTTCAGGTGCAAAACAGAATTGCCAAGTGCCAAGCACATGACACGCAATGCCTGCTGACAGACCGTATCCTTACAGGGGAACACCTGAATGGCTCTAGCAACACAATTGTCTCACATCATTTCACTCTCTCAGCAGAGGATTTTGGACATCTATTAAGAGAAAAAGAATCAAACATATCAGTAACAATGCAGATGTTGGGCAGTTAGAAAAAAAAAAATTAAAATTACACAAAAAACAACTGCTAATGCTTGCAAAGAGTAGCTCAGATCAGTTTGGCCTGTAGGTTCACAGGTTTTTTAATTAAGACGAGCATTATCAACCTTGAGAAGTGATGCCCAGTTCACTGAGGATATTTTAATCTGCTCTTAATGTTAGACAGAAACTCAGCAGGGCTTTTTGATGAGTACACCAGAGTACAAAGGGAGGAGAAAAAAAAAATGAAAAAAGAGAATATCCTGCCAGAAATCTACACCTCAAGCAATATAACCACTCTGCTAACAAATTACTCCACTGGAACCTCACCATATGTTGCTTGCATGGTACCTGTTGATATTTAGGCTTCAGGCAATCACAGAGAGATTTAGAGAATCTCGATGATGCAGCAGAGGTGTAAAACTTTTATTAAGTACCATATTTAAGAAGATGACCTTCAAGAAAATTGCCTGGCACCTACACTCACCTTCATGCAGAGTGGTCAATTGTCTTGGCAAGCCAGAGCCCCAAGACTGAAATATTATTGAGTGCAGAATGATAAAACTTCAAGAGCAATATGATTTTTTCTTTCTTTCTAGAACCTGTGCCAGTGTTTTACTTGTCACAGGAGAGTAAGTGTGAACACCATGCTCTACCCATTTAATTTTGTCTTTCTGGCATCAATTCCAAAGGGCTCGTAGTTCAACCAGCTCAGAAACCAGTAGATTCTTTATCAGTGAAGAATGACACTGTGAATCTCTGATATTGGCCCTGTCAATATCCCATAACCTGTAGCCCGAGAAACCACTTGAGATTCCAGTGCTGTTCAGAGTCCTTAGTCTTATCTATTGAGAGAATCATGCTGTGCCCTCTGGGTCTAGTGGTACCCATTCAGGTATGGGACTGCAGAGCTCCCAATCACCAGTGCTGCTGGAATTTAGCACAAGGACTAATGGGGTTATGGTTCCCAGGGAGAGCATACCTGGATGCCATATGAAACAGCCAAATCTTCCATCCACATCACATACAGAAGAGTAACGTGCTCTCTACTGAATACAGGGAATCACTCTATACATTTCTGCTTTCAAACAGCGACAAACTGGAATTTTTTGCCAGTATTTTGTGGCCAAATGCCACAAAAATTCATTATCACATTGTAAAAACCATGCAATATCTGGACACTAGTTGATGTGCCTTTGCACAGAGACATTTCTGGTGGTTATTTTGGTTTAAAAATTTATTACAAGTTCTTCATATACAAATAATACGTATTCATTAAAAATCATAACAATATATGAAAAATAAAATGTCATCTATAAAAAACATTAAACCAAAAGAAACCTATTATGTTTTTAAATCATAGAATTTCTTGTCCACCTTCAAGTGTCAGCTTAGACTGAGAGTTCTTGTTTAGGTTTTTCGTGGGTTTTTTTTTCACTAAAGAAGGAAACCTGGAAACTAAATTGGGAGGGATATTTGAAGTGATCTAGACAGACAAAGAAATTCTTACCAAAATGCTTTGGACAACAAAGTAATTTTTTTCAATTTGCTATTACACAACATTTTAACTCCTGTGCTAGCTGATACAAAAGATACCAATTCCATTCCATTACCAGAAAATAAAAGACAAATTGCTTTTGCTTATTTACAGTCTACAATTGTGCAACGTGACATGGAAATTATTCATTTTTCTGTCTGGAAAAGTTTCAGTCTTTCCTATTTCTAATTCCCAGAATTAACTTTCATTTCTTAGAGAGTCTAACACATAAAGCTTTGAGTCTTAGATGTTTAATACTTCTCTTCTATAAAGCCCTGTGGTCAAAGTCAAAACACATTTACAAGCTAGGTCTTTCTGAATCCCAGGACACTGCAAACTTGTATCATCTTTCTGAAAAGGACATATATAAGAAGTTTCTGTAAAACTCAGTGATAAAGAAACCCTGCTAATAAAATACAGACAGAAATAAAAAAGGGATAAATAGGGGCATTGTGATGCTCAGGCTCTGACAGCCAGAAGAACAATCAAGACAGATTATTGGCCTCTTTCAGCCTCTTCAGCACAAGACTGGCTTGAAAAACTTATCGTATTTAAAGAGGTTGAATGGAAATAAAATGCCTACTCCATGTGGTTAATCACTGCTCTCTTCACCCTTTGAGCCTGTGACCTTACTGAATTATGTCCTTCAACTGGTCAGGAAATTCTCCCCAAGCTGGAGGAGGGGTCACATGCTGACTATAGAAATTACTGTGTGAGGTGTCACATTAACCAGAAAGTGAAAATAGGCGGTCACACTAATCCGTGCTCTAGATCACCATACTACCTGCTGCAGGTCTTAATACTCTGTTGGTATGAGTATTTGAAGTTTACCATAAATACATCAGAATGAATTTCGTCCCATCCTCCAAGAAACTTATTAGAGGGTCATTATGATGATAGTACAGTCTCTGTTCTGAAATACATGCAACACAAGTCTCCACCTACAACTGGCTCTTCCCCTGTTGAATTCACATGGAAGACGTGGCCCAAGCAGAAAATAGTCACCTGCACACTAAGTACATTACTTTTGCTATCATTATTGATGTTTTTATGGCGAAGTCACACTTGTGGACCATGAGCCCTATTGCTATTCCCTGCCTGCAATTATGCCATCTTTGTTGTGCCAGTGTGTCCCATTTCACATTATCCAGAGGTGGCAAGAAACTATTTTGACCTTGCCGATGTGGGATAAGTAAAGTAAAATAATGTAATAATAAAGGTAATGATGGTTGCTGGAACTTCATTTTTGATAATATGTAGATCTTTACAAATTACTCTTGCCAGTGGTTGTCTATTCCACTGTCTTTTCGTGATCTAAAACCTTTTGTGATCTAAAACCTTTCTGTAAAATACTGACATTTGTCCTCCCTCCCTGTTCCTTAATTTAGATGATAAATTTTTACCACTTTCCTCTGGAAATCTGTAAACACCTTCCCCTTTTTATATAATTATCTTGAAGGTGTGTTTATAGACCATGACTATAGGACTGCAGTGTTCTCTTTTCTGAACTGTGTACACTTAATTTTTTAACCTCTTCCAAAGACTTATGCTCCAATTTTTAGATCTTAGAGGTCCTTGTATTTTCTCCAGTTCTTTCACACTCACATCCTTCCTAACAAGAGAGAAATCATATATACTACAAAGCAAAGTGTCTACAAGTCCACATTTAATGTCTTAAATTTGCAGGTTTTATGATAAAGACTTTTATAAGTGTGCAGTTATTCTGCACAAGTATGCAAGACATGACAAAACAGACTGATTTTCCAAACTAGCTTAAAAAATAAATCTAACATCAAACATAGAAGCCCAGAGGCACTTTGAAAAACATACAGATGCTTATATAAATTCCTTCCTTCCTTCCTCCCTCCCTTCCTTCCTCCTTTCTTCCTTCCTTCCTCCCTTTTCTTTCTTTTCTTTCTGTTTGTTTCCTATAATATGGCTACTCATCCATCTCATATCAGCTGCACTTTTTTGCCTGTCAGTAATTTCTAAATAGCTCTTCTCCCAAAAATCTTACACATTCTTTTATCTTCTCCTCTCAAAGTTATTATTTTTAATGAATTAACAATGAGAACATTGCGCAGATCTTTTTCTAGACTTTCCAAGACACTGTGCAGCAAGGTCAGCTTTTTTCACTTGCTACTGCCTGAATGCTCATGGTACTTAAATGCTGTTTAAATGGATGATTTTAGACTTTTGTTATGTGTCTTCATATCATTCCCTCTTCAATTTTCTTTTGCCAAAAATGACTAAATTTAATTAAAAATACTTGTTTAACAATATTTCTAGTTACTTCTATAATGTCATCTGAAACATTCTGTAATAACTTCTGACACCATTTACATATTTTTCCTGAATAGAGTCATTGCTTGCTATCTCCCTAGGTCAGTCTCTGCTCTAATTATGTTTTTTCTTTTTAATTTTATTTTCCCCTTCCCTTAAAATATTAAATATATCTTCTAACACATAAGATTTACAGTACATAATTGTGTTGGTCTTGGCTGGGCTAGAGTTAATTTTCTTAATTCTAGCTGGTATGGAGCTGTGTTTGGGGTTTGTGCTGGAAACAGCGTTCATAATTCAGGGATATTTTAGTTATTGCTGAGCAGCATTTGCACAACATCAAGGCTCTTCCAGCTTCTCATGCTACCCTACCAGAGAGGATGCTGGGGGTGCATAAGTATTTGGGAGGGGCACAGCTGGGACAGCTGACTCCGAGTGATATTCCAGACCATACGGTGTCATCCTCAGCATATGGGGGCGGGGAAGAAGAAAGGGAGGGGACATTTGAAGCCATGGCATTTGTCTTCCCAAGTGACCATTGAACGTGATGGATCCCTGCTTTCCTGGGGATTGCGGAACACCTGCCTGCTGATGGGAAGTGGGGAATGAATTCCTTGTTTCGGTTTTCTTGTGTGCTCAGCTTTTGCTTTGCCCATTGAACTCTCTTCATCTCAACCCAAGAGTTTTCTCACTTCTACTCCTCAGATTCTCTCCCCCATCCCAGTGGTGAGGAGTAAGCGAGTGGCAGTGTGAGGCTTAGTTGCCAGCTGGGGCCAAACCATAACAATAATTTCCACAGATTCGAAGGCTGTCCCTTTAGAGCTCTAAAATATGTGCTGTCTGGACCTGCACGTTTACAGACTGTGTAAGTCTAACTAATGTTCCATCGTGCTTCCTTGGGGATATGCAAAGGTGACAGTTTGACAACTGCTTGGAGATAATGAAGCTCAAATGTTCTTAGGCTAAGGACATGGTTGGCTGATGAAAAAAACCCTGAATAGTCTTCTATTATCCCACAGTCTTAAAGATATACGTTAAAATCAAAAAGAGTTGGAATTTGCACTTAGTTTTTCAGGATCCCGTTTGAACAAGTATTTTTTAAGTTTTGCTGCCGTAGGCCATATACTCTCCTGGATATTTTAATCATATTTTGCCATTATTTGATATTTTCCAAGTACAGAATCTGAATCCTTTTGTATGCCTCCACTGCTGTAATAATGTGCTATCTCCTTCCTTTATTTTCTCTCTTTTTCACACTTGTAAATTTTTCTGTACAGTCTTTTGAGACACAATGTTCTGGCATGTGCAGTTATAATCTCTACCATTTTAAAAGTCTTACTGATTACTAAAATCTGTATCATAAATAGGCTCCTTAGGATAAATACATAAATTCGGAAGAAGAAAATACATATTTAAAAAAAACCAAAAAACCAAAAAAGTTGAGTTGCATTTATGGTTCAGTTATTTAAAAAACATTATATTTTTCCCATAGCAGCACATTCATAAAAAAGCCCTCTTAAATTCTGTACTAAAAAATATCTGAATACTACTGTATGATTAAGTCTTCAATTAGTCTATTGAGCTGCTCAGACTAAGGTAGGATTTTAGTCTGACAAAGCCCCTGTCACATTTTTCGTACGGGATTTAATTTTCAAGAGAAATCTTTTTATATGTAAATTAATTACTAGATCCAGACTCTAACTGCAAGCAGAGAAGATGAGTTGCTACCTTAATAGTTTGCCACTAATCTAATACTACATTTAGTCAAAAACAGCCTCCACATTCTCTTGACTGGACTCCACAGCCTCCTGTTAGTCTTGATCCGTGAGAACCTGTCATGAATTTAGCAGCAACAGCCGAGTCCAAGAAGAATTGCCAGGACCACTGCAATGCCTGAGGAAGATGACAAGCTGAGAGTGAATAAATCCAGAACCAGGTACCAGAACAGTAGTTTTATGATCAACTGCCTTCCAGTGTAAATGGAGCAGAGTGCTTCTTCTCACACTTATTTATCTGTGGAGAAAAGGTGCTTAATCTTTCCAGTTGCTGAAAGACAAGGAGAGGTTTCAGAGAAAAAGTGGCACTTGGTACGGGAATCTCTATGTTTAGTAACACCTGAATCACACCGTTCCTGCTAAGGCAACTGATTTTCCTCACTAGAAAGGAAAGTTTGCATCATATAAATATACTTTGTGTTAAAGTTTTTTAGTGTTGGTTATAATAGAAGTGAAGAAGATAAATATTTATAGAAAGGCGCTAGACTATGGAACTCATTTAATTAGTGCCTACTACTTTAAAATCTCATTACATTACAATCTGAAATCAATTCAGCGTGCTTATGTTGTAACTCTCTGCAGTTCAGAAAAGACTCAAGGAAACAGACTAAGGTTCTAGAGGAAGCACTTGGTTCTTGGATCTCTGCAGATTCAGGCTATTGTCATCACCCCTTCCTCGCAGAAACAGAAGAAATACGCCCTTAAAGCACAAAAGAGGTGCCCTGACTTTTTGTCATGATGCTTGGTGTCAGAGCTGGGCAAGAGAGGTAACTGAAAAATTCAAATTTATATGTCACATTTGCATTCAGGAACGAATTGCACCTGCCAGCTTCCTTTACTGGCTAAGTCGCATGGCAAATGCACCAAGGACACGGCCAAGGTTCATGCCCTCTCACCTCTGCACCAGTTTAAGTCCCTTGTGCAGGAGAAGTGTGCAGCGTGGGGAGGAACAGCCCGTATACTGCAGAAGCAGAGTCACAGTCTGGCCAGATGGAGTTAGCTCACATCTACAAGAGGTGACAGAGTACATTAAAAAGAAGAAAAAAAGTAAGGGAGAGACAGCTAGTGCCAGCTTCCAGCAAGTATTTTGGAATGCCTCCAGCCATCCTTCAAAGGTGGCCACGTGCACATCAGACACTGCAGTTGCCTCGCACAGTTGCCCTGGGATTGCTCTCCAGCAATGTCAACATTTCCAGGACTAACACTGTGCTCTTGCAAGACTCAAGAATTACTGTGGGGCTGGAGGCCCCTAAGATTAACACTTTTGTCGATGCTAGGAAGCATGGATGGAAATGACTAACTGAGGAAACCCTGCTCGTGCTGCTGTTCTCAGTGTGTATTTCTACTTGTCAGGCTGACACTTCGACAAGTGGCAAATGTCTCCTGATGAAAACCATTAAAAACGTGGCGAGTCTTTATGAAGTGCTATGTTTTGGCATGTCGCCCTAAGCCATACTGTATAAACAGCTCCAGAAGAGATCCTCGTTGGGGCTCTTGATGGAACTAGGAATAGAAAAATCTCTGACACCTCTTTAAAAAGTTGAATTTGAAACACCAAAAGCTAACACAAAGTGCAGTGAACACAAAGCTGTGCTGTCTTGTCACCCTTTTTCAGCTGTCCTTTGAGAGCTACACATTTCTGGAGTGCCAGGGCTACAGTTCTAGACAGTCCTTACAAAGGCTTGTAAGCCTGGGAGAAATACATTTACTGCCTTTTGCCTGCTGCAACATTGTGATATATGGACAAACAAATCTTCCACAGAGGACAAGAAGCATTTATGCTGCTGTGTGATTAGTTTGAAAAATCTGACTTCTTAATGTGAAAAAAAGCATGTAAATATTCAAAATATAGATGTTACTTATATTTGTATCATTAGACTCTTAGCAATTTCAGAAATCTAGATTAAATTTCTTAATTAAACAACTCAAGATTAGTTTGACCACAAGTGATTCATAAGATCTTTCAAACCTCTCTTTATAAAGACTAATTGCAAACCTGGGATGCTCAAGCTGTCACACTGCCAGGTGGCAACTGTCCTAGCATGAGTCCCTTTAATTCTCCCATCCTATCCCGACTGCTACAAGGCATGGAAGCAAACAGTAGGTGCCTGGACAAGCCACAGCTGGGAATCTCTCTGTAAGTGCCCCACTAAGAACTTTGCAGAGTCACAACTCTGGCATATGTACTTTTCCCTTAAGAGGATCAGGCTACTTGAGGATTTGCCACTCCTGTGCTTCAGCCACCCAGGGATTAATTCTTGAACTAGGAAAGGGATGACTGTGGTCAGGGAAGTTTACAAACAAGGCAATAATTATAAAGGCTATCAATGGCTTAAGGTGTGTGGGTTTTTGGGACAAAGAACACTTTCCTGTGGAGTTCTCAATTTTCTTTCACTGATAGAAGCAGGACCCAGAAAGTTTATACACAGATATTGTAGTTGTTCCACATTTGTAGCTACAGCTAAAGGGTTTACAGCTGCGCTGATGTTGACACCTCAGTTTAACATCATATCCCACACTGAGTACTTTCCACAGGACAGAGGCAGCAAGTATCAATTACAACTGATGCCTCCATTTCTAGTAAAGTCTCGCAGGAGAAAGCTATGAATCTATACCAAATCTGCTCTGCATTTTGCAACATATACCTTCCATACCACTGACATCCTAGTATAGCTGTTGGGTCAGTCCTGGCTCTCCAACATCTGGGAGCAGGATGGCACAGCTGTAACCAGCCACTCTGTGCCCCAATCAGGGACAATTGGGTAGATCTTGCCCTCTGACCATCTTCTGGTGGAAAATGCTGTGAACGTGTACATCACTGTAGTAGGATTAGGGTACATGTTCTAAATAATTTTGGATAAATACTCAATGCTCTGGATCTATACACTGTTTTCAAAAAGCACACTCAATCAGACTATATGCACACAGTTGTTTGCTGCTCTCTCATAATAGAGATTATAATTTTAATTTCTAAGACCTTTCTTCTTGAGGTACCAACTTTTTCATTTTCTTAGGAGAAGTATCTGAGTCTTAGCCTGGAATGGACAAAGTTTTGTGTAGAACACTATAGTGTATGAGCAGTAGCATTACAAAGAACAAAGGGAGGTGTCAGAAGAGACATAGGGTAAGTTTTTTCAATAAAGAATAATGTTCATAAAGGCAAAGTAGTCTCAATCTTCAACACAAAGGGAAATATTTAGAAACATGAATTTTTAAAACTTGAAGGAAAGGAAAATGGGAGGCATATGTCGGATCTACAGGTTTTCAGATCCTGTAAATCCAAAGCCAGAAATGCATGAAAAGATGATACTATGTAATTGCCACAGATATGAGGATCACAGTTCTTCCTTGCTTCTTAAAACCGCCATCCTGCCCATCTGTTTTCTGAACCCTTTACTTTGACAGCATGGAATTTGGCCTCTTCTATGGAACTCGTGCTATGAAAAATTCTATTTTATGGGATACAAACCCAAAATACTGCTGAACTAAGAGTATGGGAATAATGCCTCACAAGAGGATGATTTTGTTCACCACTAACTTTAAAAGCAGTGACTACAATTCAAAAATGAGGACATATATTACTTCCACATTAACAAATTATGTCCCCCCGGTCTGAAGGTCTGAAATTGCTTAAATGTAAATTCTAGTAATACAAGTACTATTAAACGAGAGCAGAGACAACCGTTTAAAAACTATCCAGCCTTTTGAAAAGCAACACTTTATTTGCTTAAGGGACTGCCATACAGCTTGAGCAGATAATTCTTATGTATCACATAAGATACAAGATCTCCATTATTTATACAGCCAGCTGTTAGTCACAGGTCTGTTTCCAAAACAGTGAAGGGCTCCTTTTCTCTGTTGGAAAATCATAACTGACTGTGCTTTTGTCAAGATGTATACCTCCAATCTGTAACTGTTCTCTGAAAAAGCCTGAGGATTGTGTATCATCCCCCCAGTTGCCGTTGCCAGGTTCTAATGACCAGCGCAGAGGGGAGAGAAAACCTACCTCTTACCCAAAATGTGTGTATATAAAAGTGAGTGCCACTTCAGCATAACAGATTATCAACTCTGCTTCTACAATTTCTCCTCTTTTTATGCATACAAACATATATTTGTATTGCTATCAGCCCCGCAAACAGATTCCCAGTGATTCCTTTTGTTCCATATATTTGCAATTCAAGCACAACATTGCCAAGCATGTAACATGATCAGTGAGTCTGTTTTTATTAACAATCTTAGCCATTCTGCTTACAAATTACCCTTACATCCTCATTGTAACCCTCTTAGACCCTTAATCCAGTTATAGGCACTGTTTCTTATCCCCAACTTCATCCCAGTAACTAGACAGATGGATAGAAATATCAAAAGATAGATAGATAGATAGATAGATTTTAAAAAGTGGTTTTATTAGGAAGATAGTTTACTAACTCTCACAAATTAAATGGGTTTATTTCCTTATCTTTTTCTAGGAGCAGTTTTAGTACGAGTTTTCCTGAACAAGAACTATTTTTTGCTTCATGTAACTTTATGATGTAAGATACAAAAATGGAAATGTTTTCACATAATCCTGATATGGACCTGATTTAATGTTCATGCAGGTTGATGGAAAAATAATTCAACACAATTTTTTATTCTATTAAGAAGGTGTATCTAGATATGAAAACACAAAGGTGAAAGTAGAGTACATATATTCTGCTATGGATAAAGCGGCAAAGAAGAACCATGTAGACATACAGCCACAACACTGCTCCTGTATGTTGTCACAAGGCTCATGAGAGACTACCACCCTTTCTGTGTAAGAGACATTAGGTTGGTAAAATAAAATTCAGTGGAAAAGTTCTTCCCACTGTACTCAGCAAATGATATGCCAAAGGCCAACAGAATGTAGCCAGGTCTCTAGCCAACCAGAAAAAACAAAGCACTACAGTGAAAAATAAATTTGGACGACTGAGGAGAGTATAAACTTCTAAGTATTAGATGCACAAGCATCTTTAAACAAGAAGCTCTGCCTTCCAACCTGGTGGCTCATACCACAGCACAGATATGTTTACCTATACACAGTTACAGCTAAAGCTGTGCTCAGGTAGCTGCATTATCAGCTTATGGCAACTCTGGTTTGCTCCTTTGAGAAGTCACAGTCAGATTGTATGGGTTCCACTGAAGAATATTCAGTTTTTCTTGAACCCAAAAAACTCAAGCTCATAACCAAAACTACCAGGCTTCAGTGGGTTCAAATTCTAAGCTGTGAAAACTCTGTAAAAGAAGGTGCATTAGATGCAGTTTGGATTTTCAGGTATAAAGCTTGAGACTATCTGTAACAAGAAAATTAGACTTATCCCAGGATCCCTTGTGCTAAATACGAAAAAGCATCTTTTTCTTGGAAACATCTTCTACTTTAAATCATTTTTCCTTTTCTCAGGGCCAGTTCTGCTATTTAACCTAGCAGCCCTCTTACTTTTTCTGGGGGTTTAAATTATGCTCCATCAACCAGTGAAGCAGACATTCCACATCTGGCAGAAGCTTCCAATAAATTATACCAATTTATAGAACAGTACAAAAAGAATTAAAGAAACGGGTTTTTTCTCATGGCTGAGTATAGGGAGAACTGGTTACCAAAAATAAAACCTTACATAAGCATAACAAACACATGCTATATCTTCTCACAGAATTTTTCACAACCAGACAGACCACATGTAACACTACAACTATCACAAAAAATGTACTACTGCCTTTCTGAGCTACATAAAGGCACTGACTGCTCTTGTGTTCCTGCTCAGCACAGTGTTTAATATACTAGAATATTAGAATTGTATTAGAATATAGAAGTGTATTACAGTCCCAAAACAAAAAATCAAAGCAAATCAGTATCAAAAAGGGTCATCATTGAATGCAAATCACTTGTAATAATTAAATACTGAATTTTAGGATCTCCTCTGTAGGCTGTGAACAATTTCTGTGAATATTAATGGCAACTAGTGACAAGGAAGAGAAAGAATTCGAGACTCCTGC
Organism: Chiroxiphia lanceolata; assembly: GCF_009829145.1. Lineage (NCBI taxonomy): Eukaryota > Metazoa > Chordata > Aves > Passeriformes > Pipridae > Chiroxiphia > Chiroxiphia lanceolata. The sequence continues at coordinate 10,035,588 of NC_045641.1, read as the reverse complement.
CTACAAACTAACACAAAATGTGTAACTAGTCTTTAATGTAGTGTTGCAGCTCCTTTTTTTTTTCCAAATATTCTAATTAGAACTTTTTCCAGTGATAATCTATTAAATTTGGCCAATTAATTTTTAAGAATCAGTATTGTTGTGCTGATTTTGACAGAAGTATAAAAAGAAATTAACATAAGGGAAAATATCACTCTGCATTAAAAATACTTTTAGTTAGCACTATAAACATTCCATACCAGGATAACTACATTTCTCATCACATGCCTAATTTCTGTGTATACTGAAGTAAATCCCAGCTAATCAGTACACTTGCAGTTAAGTTTCCTCTCATGAGGAAAAAAATCATAGGAAACTGTGCAGCTGCTTATATCTGAAAGCGTGTTCCTTCATCTAAAAACTGGAGACTGTACTTACACCTAGTGTCAGTGTTTTCCCCAATGAGATACTGCACGATTAACTAAACTGCTAAAATATGAGAGTTCTTTAAAAAGAATTTTTTTTCTGCTTGCTATTGCAAAAGCTATTCCTAACAACCATCATCTCTGAAACACGCTTGCTTCTGGTATTTTTCATGCTATAGGATAACCTGGTTTGTTAATAATTTTAAAGAAAGCTTGAAACAGAATAAACTTATAATGGTTTAAAAGAAACATCCTTCTGGAGCTTAGCTGGTTAACAGAAATACTAAATCAGTGCCTGCTGATTGCTGAAGCCAACTGACGGGTGGCTTCTATATTTAGGATCCTCCTTACACCTCTCAAGAGACAGAGACAGCCAGCAAAAAAGAAAGTGTGCACCAGAGCAAGTAATCCAGAGACCCATCTCTTGTACAAGCAGCTAAAAATAAAAGCAACAAAGAGCAATAAAGAAAACAGAACAAAATCTTATTATTTCTATTATGCCACTGCTCTGTGACATGCTGTCTGCTAGGACTCCGAACAGGGTATGGACCTCATTAGTTATCAGTAACTCCAGCCTCCTGCAGGAAGGCACAGCGATACTCCCAGCTGGATGCAATCCAACTGTGTCAAACCTGGGTTCCTCAGGTGGATCCCTTTCCCTGTCACTCCTTAGCCAAAAGCCTGAGGCCTTTGCAGCAACATTACCATTCCAAAGTGAACTCCAGTGAATATTCATCCCCTGTATTTAGCAATGTCACTGAAAATGGGCCTTCCAGCTTTGACTGACATCTGTCTGAATCCAGGGTGCTTTCCCTCTGTTTATCTGACAGCACTTCTTTCTAAACTGGTGAATCGTAGATACATATGTGAACATAACAGAAGAAAAATCATGTAGGTTTCTTTATATAACAACATGCAACCAATTAATAAAACAATCATATTGCCAAGGCTTCAGATCCCTTTCTTTGTTTTAACAGAATAACAGTACTGCATTTCAAATGGAAGAGCATCTACCTGTAGCAGGAGCTTGCTTTCAACACAGGGATTCTACCTTCCTCCCACCTGAGGTGCACCACTCCTTGCAAATTTTTGATCTCCCAGTAAGCAGAAATATTTGAGTTTATACAGGTTAAAGTCATAGCACTCTTGGGAAGTAGGAAAAATCATGCTATTGAAATTTACACATATATCCCTTTCTAAATGCTACATGGCAACTCCTAAACAAAGAAACTGAAGTTTACTCCGCCTTCCCTGACTCATAACAATCCAAGGAACCTTTTAAAAAATGTCTGATTCAACTGCATTTTTCTTTGGAAAAGGAAACCAAATGGCCTTTCAGTATTCCACAGTGTTCAACAAACATTATATCTATTACTGGCCAAGCTTAATTTAAGCTATTATTTTCTAAAAAAAAAAAAAAAACCAAACAAAAAAGGCTTTTCCCCCCATCAATAGCAGAGGAAATGCATATTTATTTGTTAAAAATTAGTGATATGCATGTTTGAGTGAAAGAAAATGCTCAGTCCTCATGAAAGGTATTAAATACCCATAAATGTGGATGTTTCTGTTTGGACACACAGTATAGACAGGAACTATAGAAATACCTGTGAATCCTCTCAAAAGTAACCCTAAGTATTTGCCTACCAGTTAGTTTTAACCACTAGTCAGTAGTTACACTTATCTGCTGAGTGTACATAACTAATGTTTATGTAGATATTAACTTTAATTACACAGAGGCAAGAGGCAAATTAATATAAAAACACGTGGAAGATAAACTTACATTCAGCTTGATAAAGAGCTAAAGGCTCACAGAGGAAATCTGTATATGATCAACACACTCATACAGTAGTTTCACGTACCTTAATGGCACAGGAATAATTTCAAATGGCATAGGGAAAAATTATGTCTTTACTGTTGTCAACATGAATTTTGCAATCTACATCCATGCATTTCCCACATAGTTGAAAATACAGAGGATTAAATGATTCAATGCTTGCTGGAAATTAGATCCAGAGCAAGGGGTTGTGCTTGGCGTGGTGCAGAGTGGTAATGACGTGCGTGGTGCAGACCAATTAGCTAAGGCACAGATAACCATGAGATATGCCTAAGATCACACAGTCACTAGCCCTGTAAAAAAAAAAGACTTTACAAATTTAGGTCTGAAGTATAGTTTATATTTTTTTAAATTTTTCCTTTGCGCTTTTCACTTTTTTCTTTGGAGGTAATGTAGATTAATATTCAATCTTTTGTAATTCTGCAATTAAGAATATCCTACTAGTTATCCCATATGTCATAATGGGAAAGTATAATGTTGCTTATAATAATATAATGTCTCAATAATATTGCCAGTATAAAGACAGAGCATGTATCAACAGTTACAATATATCGCATGCTACTCCACCAAAACCAATGCCACCTCAGTGCACTCACACACAGGATATCAGCCTGAACAGCTGTCAAAAACTCCTTGAAGCTGAGATACAGAAATTTAAGTCTCTTCAACTGATCACAGTCTGAAGACAGAAGGGGACTGTGCTAGATGCACTGTAATAAATTAATGCATCTATCTCCTATGTGCTTCATCTTAAAAATACTTTTTTTCCTATTTGTAGCACAACCTGACTGCCCAGAAATACTCACATGCAAAAACAACTGCAGGATAAGAAGGATAAGGGAGACCTACAAAGTTTTATGAGTCCTAAAGGGTGACAACGTACATTTACAAAACATGAAGATCATTGTACTAACTACTGGGCAGACTACTGCTCTGTCCTACCTATCACTAATGGTGTTATCTATGACAGATATTATACCATTCTCTTGGTTACTGAGCAGTACTAAACCATGTCTGTCCTATATTGATAACAACAATGAACACAGAGGAGAAAAATTTGTAGAAAGATCTGGCTGTCTTGCATCATGTTAGAGGCACACACACATTAGTATACATAACATTACCCCGCCACTACTTGTTCCCCTACAGGTATTATTAGGAAAAACTCTCAGGAGACATAAACTATATTGCTTTATCATTACTACCAATGTTGTTTCCACGCCAAAATTTCTGTCTGAGGATCTCTGCCTCATAAGCTTCTGTCCCACAGAATCTGTAACAATATGGGGTCTGTTTCTTGATTGGAGATTTCAAGTACTATGTTAAAAAGAACAGAGACACGCATATATGATGCATGCAGCGCTGCTGTTTGAGATACCTGGTCTGAGATACTCTGTCAGTCACACATGTTAAATTTGTGTACAATAAATTCAGCCATATTAGAAATTATATTCAGAAATGCATCAGAGATATAATAAATGATACAACAGATTATTTTCCGTACATAATTTCTGACTTTTTGAAATTCTTTTACCGCCACACAAAAAAACCAGGAATTACAGAGTATTTCCATGGAGCTTTAGCATTATTTTTTCCATGGCATGAGAACAGAAAAGGCCAAGCTTAATTTAATTAACAAATTTTTCTTTTTTAATAATAAAATAGATTGAAAAGAAAAAAGTTGGGAAATGGAAAAAGTACTGTCCAGCTCCCAAGTAATACAAGAGAGGGCTTTTACTCTTTCAGATTTCTCTTCAGTACAAATTTAGAAGCCTAACAGTTCAGAAGCACCACAAAAGCTTTTACAGAATGGATCCACAAGCTACCTAGTTGTGTATATTTAATCTGAATTTTCCTTACCTTAATTTGTAGATTAAAGTCTGTGAAGCAGTTGATGGCATGAATGGGCCTTCATCTTTACCATAATTCTAATAGCAATAAGAATTCAGACGTTTATTCTGGTCTGATATGTGATAGCAAAAATCAGCACTTACACAGCGTATTATATTTTGAAAGGATTGTCCTAACAATTCTCTATGGCCTTTTGAAGAATTCACAGATGAAGAAGAAAACTGGTTAAGAATAGAAAAATACAGACCCCAAACCTCCTGTTTTATTATTGTAAATAAACAGTTTGGAAGCTTTAATCCAGTCCTAACTTACACCTTTGAAACCATGTAAATTCAAATCAAGTCTAGTTTTTAGATGCATAGAATGAGGTTTCCTTCTAAAAAAAAGTAGGCAAAACAATGATAAGGTATTACATTTGTGTGGAGGCAGACAAGTAGCAGTGATTTACTTCAGCTGAGAGGAAAATCAGGTGGCCATTAAACTGATGGTTTTAAAGCTCCTGAGATATTTTTTTTACTGTATCGTTTCAGTATCATTTCAGACTCTCAGAGAACTACACAAACATTGTAAAATAAGGATGCTTCACTGTAAATAGCCCTTTATTTTTGCATTGATTTTGTTTAGATAGACATTGAGTGCTAAAAAGATTGTGTAATTGCTCCATTCTGAAAACAGACAGCATTACAAGCCAAGAAAGCCCTCATTAGTTCATTATCCAATTTTCCCAGGTGAAAGAAATGTCGCATGGAGGGTGTGTGTCCGTGTCAAATCACATAGTAACAAACCACAAACTCAATTTATCTAAATTACTGTTGAATTAGAAGCTCTATTCCACAGCAACAAACAAAACTGTGTACCTCATACAGTCTAGATTTGCCTACAATAGATTTGTTTAAGAACTTTGGAGTAAAACACATTTACAATACTGCAAGTCTGTGGTGGTGGGGGGTTGTTTATTTGTTTGGTTGGGCTTTTTGTTTTCATTATAAAAAAGATAAAAGGAGAAAAATGTTTTATTTTATTACCTTGCAGATATTGTAGGAATGTTTCATTGTAGGTAAAGAAAAAGTACTTTATTTTAAGCAATCTTTGAATGAGTCATTTTGCAGATGATTTCGGTTTGCAGGTTATCTGTTTAGATCATTAAGACCTAAGAAAGTCTTAAATTCTATCCACATTCACATCCTTAAGCATCAGTGTATGAAATTTGGATCCGATACATCAGATATCTAAAATTTCAAGGATTGAAATCTCTTAAATTTGGATATGGTTCCTCCCAAAATCACTACATGATTAAACACAGAAGCATGAATTTTTACCCACATAAATAACTAGAACGGTTAGTATTTCTGTGGTATACTGCTAATATTTCATATTTGCTAATTTTCAGCTAAAACATAATTCCTGCCCAGTAGGAATGGCTGTACCAATTACTGAAGTCACACATCATAAAAAACACAGCATCAACATGTGATTTCTCTTCATGCAGTGAAACAAGGCCCTAGCAAAACAAAATATCTGAACATCTCAAAACATCTCTTTGCATAGGATATCTTTGCCATAGCTTTTGGGTTCAAACTTACTCAATTCCCAAAGGCAGATGTTTCTGCTCTTTCTCCACGTCATGGAAGTTATTACCAGTTTTTCGTTGCTTAGACACAAGCTATGTCCTTTGCAGCTTTACCAAAGTTATCTAAAAAAATCCACCTGTCGTGTCAGTCTTACAGTGGAGTTGTACTTTGAATAATTAGCTATAGGAAACACTACTCTTAATAAGTCAAAATCATAAAAACCGTAAGGTCAAATAACCAAGATAAGAATCTGTCTGCATTTTAACATGTAAGCATAATTCTGCCCTTGTATATCTATTTCATATTCTCAATGAAATGTGTTTCCAGCAGAAAAAAATAATGATTGTTTTTTTAAATGAAGACAGGATCACAATGAAAATAGTACAAGTAAAACAATTTAAGGCTTAAGGCAATTTCATACCTTGCAGTTCCTACTTTTCACGTGTTTATGCTTTAAAATTGGATAACTTACTTTTAACTTAGATTTTTTTAAAAGATTGATCATCATTTTATTCTATAAACACATTATTCCCACAGAGAGTAATGCGACAATTGTAGAGTAGAACACTATTCACTAAAAGGAAATAGAGCCTCAGGTAATTACATGTGTGTAGAACAAAATATTTAATCACCAGTGTTTAACCTGTGTTTGCAAAGCTGAAAGCGTCACTAATGAATATATAAAGTGTTTGTAGAAGCATGGATATCTACAAGAATAACTGAGTATGTTTTTGCAAAACTGTGTAGCTGGCCATAAAACTATTTTATTCTATCAATAAATGGAGCTATGAAAGGAAAAATCACTATCAGCAAAATACCTGCAAGGAAATTATTGTTCTATACATCCACTACAATATTCTTTATGGTCATTTGTTAACTGTATCTCTCACCATCCATGCAAGGAAGTGATGGGTGTTTTTAATCCTAATTTTGCAGACTGGGAGAGTGTGTCTATACAAGGAACATTTATATAGCAGATGAGTAAAGGCACTGATCAAGTGCCTCTAATAGCAAAGAAGCTATCACATCAGAATTTCACCTCACGTCCCCATAATGTACCAATATTGTCTTTCAGAGTAAATCCAGCTTCACTGGAAACAACTATAAAGTTTGTCCATAAATTTCTTGCTGATTTTAACCCTAATCACCTGAAAAATCAAGACGTCGTACCCAAAGATGAATTAATAACTCAGTTGTGCATAGTGAGAGGTTAAATTAAATTGCTTATGTCACTCTTACCGTTCCAAATTGAGCTCTAGAACTAATTGCTAAAGAAGAAAAAAAAAAAACAAAAAAAACCCCAAAACACCACAAAACCAAACCACAACACAGTAAATTTGCAAAAGCCACTTACAGTTATCCTGCACTTTATTAGACATTGCAGTACTTTGAAAAGGAAAGTATTTCTTCCTTACAATTCCACACTTTAATGTAATAAAACTGTGTTTGCTCCTAATCTGGAGGAACATTTTTCAATGCCTTCCGGCACTTAAAGAAGTTCTTTTTTACATGGACACTTGCTCAGTGAGGCACAGACAATGAAGTGGTGTCAGAGCTTATCATTTAAAAGGAAGACAAATGACCACATCTGATATTACACATGGTTTCTTTGTGATATTTTACTATTCCCCTCTGCAAAGCCTAATATGATCATGTTTTACATCTTATTTTATGTAATTTCTGCAATCAGGCCTTGACAGTGATGACTCATTCCATTGCAATGAAACCTGTATGTGTTTAATCAGAAATTATTTTATGTGGATTCATCCTTACACCCAGGATTTAAATGATACAGGATTGATACTCATTATGCTGAAATTACACTGGTGCAAAGAAGGATGAAATTGGGTACCCAACCATTTCCAAAGAGTATATCCTCAGACAGACTCTTAGTCACGCACAAATCCTTCATGTATTTCTAATCAGTCAAAAGAGACCAGATTCTGCCTTTGGTTACCACAAACCTTTTCCCCATGTGTGTGTTACAGTGAAATCTCCTTGTGGTATATTCCTGCATCTATTAGTGGTTCTGTCCCAGCTTATATATCTGCATAATCTAAAATATATTCCCAACAGATAAAAAGTCTAATCAAGAAGATGCTAAGGCAACACAAACATCTTGGTAAATACAACAAAATGCTACTGTTTGTGGTAAGCCAAAATAATTGCAATGAAAACTATGTTACTCCTGCCTGAAATCTTACAGTGTCTTGGTGATCATCAGGTAATTAGTGATTGCTGATGATCTTCTTAGACCTGCTACTAGTGTATAAAGAGAAATAATTATGTACTTTTATCACCATCTTTCTTACAGAAGCAGGACACCTTACAATACTCAACACACTGATTCAAGCAGAATGATAATTTGGGTGTCATTCCCATTTTAGAAACAGGAACAGAAGGAATAAAACCAGCAGCAGCCTGTGCTGCAAAAGCAACAAATCAGGTTAATGAACTCAAGTGTCAGGAGCCCTTGGCTAGTATTGTATCCCACTATCGCCTGTCTTTTAAGTACCAAATATTCACAGTACAAATTTCAGATTATCTCGGCATCTCCAGCTCCAAGTGCTTTCAACAATGAAAAGAACCATGATTTGAGTGTGGCAAAGGAGCACAACCAGCACGAAGCACTGGCATGAGTCAGATCTGCTGGCTTCTCCTCACAATACTGTCTGCAGATTTTTGCTGACTCCTGCTAGTTTCTAAAAATGCTATTAAGCTTATGTCTTGCAATCTGTGTACATTCAAGAAGTACAGATCATGGGGATTAACTTCTTCTAGCTCCCCAGATAACAAGTCACCAAAAGAAGCAGATATGGTGGTACCTTTCCACGAAGATTCTATTAAAATACCACTTTGAGAACCAGGTAAACCAGGGGTATTATCCATCCAGCAAAGGTTTGGTCATGTATGTGTCTGAGGTAAAGTGGGAATACAGCAAACACACATCTTAATAAACTAGGCTTAACAGCTTAACAACACTTTTCAACTACAGAGAGCTTTAGAGGCATTAGCTGTCAAATTAATCTTGACAAAAAACCCTTGCCTGACTAAATGGTAAGATACTGCAGTTTCCTACTTTACTGAGAGAAATTACTATGGAAAACTAAGGTATAAAACTTATGAAATAATGCAAGACAGATAACATTGCCTCTCGGTATAGGGCTCTACTGAGGATCCAGGAGATTTCTACCAAATAGGCTACTCTAATCAACATCGAGGGAAAAGCATTACTGTGAGGGTTCATTCAGCCAAAATAAGCCATTTTTCCCACCACTAGTCCACATTAGAATATCATCAATCAAAAGTTGCCTTTTAATGGACTGCTGAACTTATCCCTCAACATTTTGACTAGTCTAATGGGATATTGGATCTCCACATGCAGGAGTAAGTTATTAACCTGTAAGAATCAGAGAAGGAGTAGCAAAAACCCTAACTTTGTAATCCATACTTCCTGTCATCTCTTTTTCATTACTCTCTTCCTTCCTGCAGTATTGATAACACAATTCATCCATTTCAGACTGCAAAATATTTCACTTAATAATCTGAGACATAACAGCTCCCATGACTCAGTTTCTTCCTATGGAAAAAGTTTGAATTTCTAATCAAGAGTCAACACAAGCCTAGTGTGGTAAATTTCTGCTCAATTCAAGAATGAGGTAAACTTCCCTTTTACTGGTTTATTTAAGACTACCTTAGTGCATAAAGAAAAATGCAGCACAGTATTAAAAGTGACAATTGAGAAAAATGGCATGCCTTGATTTAGGTCTTAGTACTGCCACCCTTACTCACAGAACTTTTATAAGTTTATTTTTATGCCTACTTGAAAGAAGATTTAGTCCATGCTTATCAAAATACAATAAAAATCCCAGTAAATATAAGGGGGGAGAGATATCGCTGGAGAACGTTTTAAGCTTTCAGACCAGTCTAGTGGGAAGCTGCCCAGGGAAAACAGGAGCTCTTCGGTTAGAAAATTGTTTGGATGATTCAAGTCTAGCTTTTCTCATTTAAATAAAAATTAACATAATTTATCATCTGATGACTACAAAAACTAGACTGCGGACTCAGCAACTCCTCTGTGTTCTTACTTACTTCTCAAATCAGGTCAAAAGTGAATCAGATTTTATTATAATGGATAAATTTTAGTAACTTTGCTCATAGATTTCAACTGAAGTTTTATATGCAGGAGGGCTGAAAAAAGAACCACTAATCCAATATATATCTACTTGTTGCAGATAATGAAGGTTGTGCAAAAATTATTCTTAGTCCATATGAGCCATAGGACACTTTTTTTTTTTTTAAATCCTCTAATTTCTGCATTCCTGGCTCAACATTCATGGCTCTGGAGAAACCACGGAAATTTCAAAAAAAGAAAAATGTTTAAATCACTATGTAAAAAAATCTGTCACAAAGTCAGACCAATTCTTACATGCGAGAGAGTGGGAATCTAATTTAAAAAGAGGGTGAAAATCCACTAAAACATTTTTTATAATAGTCAGCAATATTATAACTTCACATTCATATTCTATGGTTATTTCAGGCCTGCCTCAGATTAAAAAAAAAAAGTCAGATTTTGAATTACTGTAATTAACTGCAAAAGCTTGCTGATTTGTTGATGCAAAATAATGTCAATCTTTTTCACAAACGTGTTGGGATATTTGTAAATAAGTAGCAAAAAATTATGCAAGGAACAGACATTCACTCTTTGTCATCAGTTTGCTGCTGGACCGCAGAAAAAGGTGTTGTGAGGAGGGACATAAGCAAAACCTGTGGTCCTTTCTCTGACATCATTAGTGTAACATTCCCAAACAGTGAGCCATAATCTTGTCACAGGGTGCTTGTGAAAGAGAGTCTATTTTACATTTTGCCCTGAAATCTTATTAAGTCTGGAAGTAAGGAAGGTGTGAAACGTTGAGTTTGCTTAGAAGCAGAGTAGGTCAAAAATTAGTTTGGAAAGCAGTGGAGAAGGAAAAGACAAATCCCTCTTCAGCTGAATAGCCACAGGCATATGCTATTAATTTTTAGTTATTAAAAAGTTCTGACATATATTTTGAAAATCTTGATTCTTACACTGATTTTTTTTTCCTAAGAATATGAATGGAAATTTTAATTTCAGGGTACAAGCTCCATAGTCTGGCCCTAAATTGAGAATATCCAACCCATGAACATCACTGAAGTATCAGTGCAGTTGACAGTAATTTCACTAACAGTGTTACATATTTCCACCATAAATGTGAGACACTCCTGCATCACTACTGTGTGCATTACACAGAACTGCATGACATAAAATTCAAATTCTGCAAACAATATTGAATCCAGTTCTCTTTTACCGTTGGAAATCAAGAGAGAAAGAAGAATCACAACTCTCTCTAATAGTACTCACCAATTTGCGACAGCAAGCAATGGCACAACTGATGCAAAATCCAGCTCTTGGTCTGATCCTACAGAACAGAGCATTGCCCTATACATGCTTGAGGAAAGTTGAATGGGATCAGGCTATTTAACAGATTTAACATGAGAGATAAATCAGAGCTGTAATCTCAAATGCAAATCATTTAAGTATTCATTGATACCTGCCTTGCAGCTGCTGTAGATGGAGTGAAAAAGCTGATGCAAGAATGGTCTAAGAGTGATCTAAGAGAACACACAGGTGCTGTCCAGGGCTGGGGGCGGAAATGTAGTTTTTATTTTGTAATTCTTATATTCTGTGCATTTTCAAGGTGCTAACTGTGTTTTACTGGAACACTGAGGACACTGAGCTGTCATTCTTTGTATCAAGAAGTCTGATTCAGCATTGTAAAAGACATAAATGAATTATGGCATCTGGCTTTACCAAATTATAGCTATGGTCCAATAATTTTATTCCACTGTTGTGTTCTGGTAAATCTTTTCTTCTATTAAAGCAGATTCATTAACAAGGCACTAGAAGACAACATTTTCTGCAGTCTATAATATCAGCTTTTGTCACAAAGGTCTTTATAAGCACTTGACACACAACATGCACCCCAAGCAAACCAGGATCAAAAGCCCAGGTATTGCTGCAAAGAAGTACAAAACAGTCTGGGCCTTGATTCTGCTTCTACTATGGTCAACAACAGAGAGAAAGAGTCCTTTTTCTCCTCTAAAATGCTTCTAAACCGCAATCCCTGTCAAATATTGGTCTAGAAGATGACACTTGGATACAACACTACCTTGGATACAGGATTTTCGCAGAAGACAAGAAAGAATCAAGGCACAAACATGTCAGATCACAGCTACCAGTGGGCAACTATAGTCTGGTTTGTTTTTTTGTTACAAAAGATTAAAGCAATAAGAATCTGACCATGCTTCTATCAATTTAAAATGCTCTGCTAGATAAATATTTTTAAGATCTGTACAACCGGCCTTCTATTTAACAATGAATACATTTCAGACTAATGTGCTGCCAAGATCCAGCTCTCTTTCTAGCAGCTGAATTCTTGGATAAAATCATTTTGCAGGGTATGAGCAATGCAGTTCTGAAAATAGCATCACTGCAAAACGAAAGATGGCAAGAACCTCCACGATGCTGATTTATTTCAATGAAATTTCACCTTTTATGATCAGTATCTATTTTGATGTTTTCAACTGAATTTTTGTACTTAATGAAATGTAAATCCATAGAATTTGTTAATTCTGAGGCTTCAGCATAAATGTCTAAGAGGGATACAAACAAACAAAAAAAATACTAATTCACAATTTTTATCATAAAATATGTAAAACAGAAAAATGCTTTGTGGGATCAAATAGTTTGCATTTCTTACCACGATGTGTACAGAGATACTTAAAAAACCCCAAACAACCAAAAACAAACAAACAAACAAACAAAACAGGAAACCCCCCCCACAAAAACACCAAAAAACCCACCACCAATCAACAAGCTGTTTCTGTTTCACATCTAAGTATGTTTCTACTAGAAGAATGGATTGGAGCAACACTCTTTAAAATACCAGTGGGTTTGTACATCTTGCATAATGCTCAGCATTGAGATGTGTGTTGCTGAGAAAACACTAAGAGGTGATATTGCACTTCCTAGATTCTAAGGAGATTACATCTTTTGGCTCCCTTTCCAATTCACTGATATGAAGGTACACTTCAGTAGATTATTTTTTCCTAATAATGAAGATTTTTAAATAGATTGGAAAAACAAAACAATTTGCAAATGAGAAAGAGCCTGATATTTTACAGTCCATTAATGCACCAGTCTTTTCTAATTAACGTCAGCAGTAAAAGTGGCATTCTTCTATCACAGACTTTATGCTAAAAATGAGATTATATATATATGAGATGTGTCAAAATCCCTAAGTCTAACAGTAGAAACAGATGAAAGACACAACATAAATGTCATCTGGTCACCGGTGCTGTATCAAAAGCAACGCTGCATTCCAAGCCCAGCCACAATCTCAGCAGGACCTACACTTGTTAGGTCCGTGTGAAGAAACCAAAAATATGAATGTCTCAGTTGTGCAAGCCCTAATTCGTATGACTCATACAGACTTCCCTGAGTTGTCCTAATGACACCGAAACAGTAAGGATGACTCACGCAAATGAAAAATGGGAATATGCAACTTCTTTTCTAAAAATTTCTTGCCTGTATACATACAGATATATGTTCATATGTATATTATTTTTATCTCCTGTATATCATTCTTATCCACATAATATTTTACACCGATTTATCTAAGTGGCAAATCTGTCTTGAGTATAATGTATAATTTAATATATACATACAGAACAGGTGACTGTGGATGAAAAAATGCTAAAAGACAAGGGAAAAGAGAAAAGAAGTGGCAGAGGAAAATTAGAGAAAAAAAAAAAACAAACCAGACATAACCACAATGATGCAGTTAGAGAAACAGTCCCATTAATATTAAAAGGCTTCATCTGTAAGTTTATAAAAATTAAAATATCTGTTTAGTTTTTTTAATGTACAGATTTATTATCAGAAAGCAGTAGGTGTATCTTTATATAGTACATTACTCACTATCAGTAACAATATCAACACTGCTAAGACATGTTGTGCCAAAAGGATACTTAAGAATTACAACATATATTTAAACTCAAGACTATCTGTTTTGATGCAGTACAGAGAAAAGAACAGAAATAAATTAAGTCCTGTGCTATTGTTATCAGGAAACATACAAACTACATATACTTAATAGTGCTTTTTTTCTGAAGCCTTTATAGATGCTATGATAAATAAATATATATGGCTACAAAGAAAGAAGTACTTTACGTACTGTGATACCAGTAGTGTGGTTAAAGTGACAGGATTACTATAGACAACAATATTCTCATCTAAATGCAAAATATCTGCTGTGTTGTATGTATAATTGAAGGACTTGGAGTTGCTATGTTAAAAGTAAGAACATGGTATCTTGTACCAGCATAGGATAGATACCTAATACACGATACAATGAAAATGATACATTTTAATGATATGTAATATGCATCGTTCAGCAGCTAGCTAAGCCTCATAGCTAAAGATCAAGACATAATTACTGCTATATTTAAATAGTTCATTAAAGTCTTCAATATTTGCAGTGAAACATTCCAACACCAGAAACAACAAATGTGATCATACCACCTGCTCAGATCTTCAATGAAAAATTAAGGTTCTCATTTCATACAGCACAAACCTGAAATTCTCTATATATTGCTGGGTAAATATATCAGAGACTTCCTGCCTTATCAGAGAAGTAAAATGAATGAAATTACTGAGATTCTACAGGCATTACTTAAACGTTTGGCATTTTTTGCTACAAATGTTTCATGCTTGTATATTACTGTATTAGTGATACTTCTAAATGTTTTAGTAAAAGCACATGTTAAAATATTTATAGATGTAGAAGAAATAGATGACAAAGAAAAGTGATTGCACAAAAAGCAGTTGTTAAAGAAATCATGAACTATACAGCCCTGAATATGCACATTTTTGACCCAACAGCTGGGAAATACCGCTTCCTCAGAGCAACTTTTTAACTAAGAGAAAAAAAGGACTGAAAATAGTGGGGAGAAAGCAGGTAGCTAAGTACATATCATCAGCAAACCTTCAGTTCTTCAATTATTCATGTCCTTTCTTTCCTTTATTCTCTTCTCCCATGTTTTTCCTATTTTTAGTATTCTTAATATATAATATCTTTCACATTAAAAGCATTTGCGTCACTTCTCTTTGTTCTTTCCCATTTGTAATCCATAGTAGGAAATGAAACACTGCTGTCAAGGCTTTAAAAAGAATTAAAAAATTGTTTTCTCTTTCACCTGTTACATCATTACTTTTTGCAAAACAGCTCTCTCTGCATCAACCTGTTGTGCTTCCTTGTAAATGAACTAAGTCTTACTTGCACTTTGATTCCATTTCAAAGGGGAAACATAACTATGAAGGATGGACAGGCACTATAGATTATTTCTACAACGTTTCAATGGAATAATAATGAGAAAAAAAAAGAGCCAACAGCAAGTAGATTGTGTAGAGCATGAAAACGTTGATGACTAACATCATACTCTGAATTACTTTATCATAGTTAAAGTTATAATTAAAGTTATATGTTTCATTGCTGACAATTTCTATTATCATTGCGCAGTAAAGGTAAATTCTGAAGGGAATTTGCAAAAACGGACGGGGGACAAAACAATTTTTATGGAAATATCACGCAATCTTACCCTAAAAAGCTATCTAGACTTTTAGTTAAAATTATACATAATCTTTTTATACACTGGGTTATATATTTCCTTCTCATTTTAACCCAGCAAATCCTATGTAGAAGATATTTTGTAATTAGTTGTGCATGATAACCTTATCATCTCAATAAGAAACCATAAATAGAGGAGCTCAAACACAAGAAAAGCAATGACTTAAAAAGCCCGGGCTTTGTATTTAGCTTCTCTTGCTTCTACATGGCACATCTTTATAAACTGGAAGATTTTAAAAGAACAGTAAGAAAATATTTTAAAAGATAATTTTCCCTACAATAAAAGACGGTATTTATTCAGTTTAGAAGATATTAAGTGGTTATTCTACACTTATCTTTGTATTCCTTTCTTTAGTATAACAGTGCTAGCATCCCTTTGAGTCTTTCATAATGGAACCGATACTGAGAACTGAATCCAATTATAACAGCCTACCAGCAGCACTAATTGGTGAAAATGCATTGCTCGTAATTGTTGTAAACTCATCCTTCTGCCCAGGATGAACGCCAGTAATAAATTCTATCCAGCGTTAAACAATAAGGGAAGACTACCATTAGCACTGTTTTTCTTATGTAAAATGCATTAAAGTGAGTCATCCACTTAAAAGTTACCTACTGGTAGCTTTAACCCAGATTCGGGGACTAAGGTAAGCGCTTAAAAAAAACCCTCAAACAACCAAACAAAAAGAATATAAAAATAATGAGGTGACAGAGAAGAAAAAGGAAGAAAACACGACCACAGTGCTTTGTCGTGGATTTTTTTCCCGATATGCTGGCGATTCTCAATATGATGTATCGGCTTCTTTTTGCCTTTCTTTCATTGCATCATTATTATGTGATCTTTGCACTGCTCTGGGCAACATTTTCATGCTAATAACTCTGCAGTGCTTCAAAGATTTCCATCTCAGGGCCAGGCGAGGCACCGAGCTGCGTGCACCGAGAGCATCCCTCAGCTCTCGCGAAGGTATTTTTGAGAAACAACGATCTGCAAGGCCAAGCCTGAAGGGATCAGTTCTTCAGTTGCGTGGCTTTCAGTGAGCAAAAAAAGATCCTTCGGCGGGACCCACGCGTGTGCACCCCCGGGCCCCGCGGCACCGGGAGCCCCTGTGGATGCACTGGAGTGCGGCCAAGCAGGAGGGAGCCGGAGCTCGGGCTCGGAACTCCCAGCCCTGCCCGCCTGCCCTCCTCACGTGCCGGCCGCGGAACGGCAACAAAATCCGCCTTTCTGCGTGGATTTCAATAAAATTGCGAAAGTTTCCTGGTGGTTTTGTTGTGGGGTTTTGTTTTGGGTTTGGGTTTTGTTTTTTTTGGGTTTCTTTTTTTTTTTTTTTTTTAAACAGTGTTAAATCTCCAACCAGGCTGGAATAACCTCTGTGGGAGGAAGGGGCGGACTCTTTGTAACTCGAAACTTTCTTCTCAGCAAGGATGACCTGACGGGGTATATTTGGAGCGGGGAGCCGCTCCGGAGCGGGCTTTCCAGGCGAAGCCTTTACCTCAAAAGTCGCGCCGCCGGCCGTCACCGGGGCTTCTCCCCTCGCGGTGACAGCCCCGGCGGGACCCTCCGCTAGCCTGACTCTTTCCTAAGCAAAAGCTGTCGAAATCCTGCAATTTTCCCCCACCACCACTTTCCCCCGGACTAACTTGATTTCCCTTTGTACTGTCGCTGTCCCCGGCGCCGAGGAGCGTCCCCGCCCCAGCCGCGCCCCCGCCCCAGACCCCCGGACCCCGGCGGGACTTACGTGGTGGCTGAGGGGAACGGTCCCTCCGAGGAGTGGTTCATCACCAGGGACTGGAAAAGTGTCAGGCTAAAGACCAGCAGCCAGCCAGCAGCCATCTTCCTGATCGAAGATCGATCCCCCTTTCCCAAGTCGGCGAGACGGCAATAATAATAAATTCAATTATCGCGTGTGTGGCGGTGCGGGGGGGCTGTGGTTCTTTAAAGCCTCCTCCGCTCCCCCCCACCCGCCCCCTCGCAGGAGGCGCAGCCCAGAGATGCGCGGAGAAGCGAGAGCGCGGCCGAGGGTGGGGAGGAGGAGGAGAAACGATGGAGATCTGTGGGTGGAGTGGGGAAAGAGGCGAAATAGAGAAAAGGGAGAGAGCGAAAGATACTCCACTCTCTGCTACTCCAGCAGCAGCTCCAGCTTCGTCTGATCCGCCGCCATCAGCGCTACTTTTGTAACAGATCCTACTCCGAGTGTGTGTGAGCGTCCGTCCCTGATTTATTCCCCTGATTGCCGAGCAGAAAGAGGAGGAGGAGGTGGAGAGAGGCAGGCGGGGTGGCGGCTCCTGAAAGGAGAGGAGGGAAGAAGGGGAGAGAGTTGGGAGACGGGCAGCTTGCTGCCGGCTCCTGCCTTCCCTGCCGGCAGCGAGGAAAGTCGGGGCGGGGAGCGGGGGCGGGCGCCGGGCCCTGTGGCGGCCGCGCTCCATACAAGGCGCCGAGGAACTCCCCGGGCCGGGCGGCCCCGGGGCCGCGGAGCCGCCGCCCCGCCCCGCGCAGCCCGCACGCTATTTTTAAAACCGCTTCGTGCCTTATTTTAATTCCAGCCCCCTCCTGCCAGGCTCGGCAGCAGCAGCCGCCGCACACAGACCGTGTGCCACCAGTCTGGGCTTTGCTTTAAATAGATGTTTTATAGATGTATCTATAAATGCCAGCGGGAGCAGCGCCGCTCGGCCCCGCGGGTCCGGCCCCGCCGCCCCCGCCCTCCGCGGGGTCCCGTCCCATCGCCGCCGGGTCCCCGGAGCCTCCGGGGATCGGCCCGGAGCGCATGGCCGGGAGTCCTCGGGCTGCGCCCCCGCCCCGCCGCATCGCTAACCCAGATAGTCATCTCAGATCCCTCTGGAAATCCAGGAGGACACATTCCCTCTCTCGTCCTCTGTTTTACCCATGTTCACGTACAGCAGTCTCTGTGGCAACTATACATTCTCAGTACAAATGGAGAAAGTAATCCGGGGAAATAATTCTTAGCTTATTTGATAAAGCAGTTAAAAGTTCAGTGACCAATTTTATTTTCTTTTCGATTTGTTTCTTTTTTTATTATTATTTCTTTTTATATGCTTACATATTTGTATTTAATTATGGCGCTGTATTTATATTTTAATGTATTTAATTGGTTCAACAGGTGAAAATGACAGAGCAGACCCAGTATTCATATTGGTTTTACATCCTTTGTTTTAAGAGTCACATCATCTCGAATGTATTAACTCACAGCAATTTCTGTAAAACAGAGGAGTGCTCGTCTCCATTTTAAAGATGGCAAAAGGATCAAAGCTGAGATCCACAAATGAAGAATTGAGTGTTCGCATTGCCCGGGCTCAAAGCCAGCACGATATTTCAGTTGCAATCTGTAAAGCATGCAGTCACTCATCTACATTGTTTCTGGATTGGAGCTGGCACTTGACGGCTGGTGGGAAGAACTCCCAGTTGTCTTCACCTATCCACCTACCTGTAGGTACGTAGGATTCAGGGTTTGGATGCAAGTCCGAAATAGCATTTTCTAAAATGATTCTGCAGCCTGTAGAATCAAACAGTCTGAAAAGTATCTCTAGCCCATCTTTTGTAGGTCTCCATAGGCTTTATAGTTTTGCCACCCGAAGTGGCACCACTTTGCATATTTAGCTGTAACTGCTCACCTGAGTACCTCTGCTTCCCCACAGGGGTGCGACAGGCAACTGCAGAGTCATGGGCCTGTGACATGAAAGTTCTGCTTTACACAGGATGTACCATGATGAGATCCAGGGTAGAAAGAAAATGTTGGGGAGTGGATTAAATGTTTGGAGACATGCACGGAGGAAAGAGGGAGGAAATGTGAACTAGTTCAGGTCACACAAGACCAGGACAAATTTACTTCTTAGAGTGTAATTTAAGGCATCTCCTTATTCTTGGGCTAAGGGTAGCATTATCAGTGTCGCAGAATCACAGAATGTCCTGAGTTGGAAGGGGTCCACAAGGATCGTCGAGTCCAACTCCTGGCCCTGCACAGGACACTCCCCAAGTGTCACACCATGTGCTGAGCGTATCATTCAAACGCTTCTTGAACTCTTGTCAGATTTGGTGCTGTGACCACTTCCCTGAGGAGCCTGTTCCAGCACCTAACTACCCTCTGGGTGAAGAACCTTTTTCTAATATCCAACCTAAACCTCACAACTTCAGCCATTCCCTTGGGTCCTGTCCCTGGTCACCACAGAGAAGAGATCAGTGTCTGTCCCTCCTCTTTTCCTCTCTAGGAAGTTGTAACTGCAATGGGGTCTCCCTTCATTCTCCTCTTCTCCAGGCTGAACAGACCAAGTGACTTCAGCTGCTTCCTTACACAGCTTCCCCTCAAGGCCCTTCTCTTAGTTGTGGCCCAAAACACCTACAGTCTCACACTAGGCAACACAGTGAAGGATTAACACTCTGCCAACACCCCTCCAGAATAAAAGGGAATGCCTCACCTGGCTCCTTACCTGTTTGAAGGATCAAGCATATGCCCGTTTCATCTCTTCTCAGTAGAAAGTGTTCATTTTCAGTTCTCAGCTGTGTTGCCCCCAGAGGCCCGTTCAGCAATCCAGGGACACTGACCTGGGAAACAGGTGCTCTCCTGATAGAGAACCCACCAGAGTGGGCAACCAACACATGTTGGTCTGGGCAAGAGGGGGTGCAAATGACTATGCAAACACACATGGAAAATTGTTTCAGGAGGTGAGAATAAGCTAGACCACCCTTACTCAGATGTACCATTTCAATATAACAAACCGCAGACCAGATCAGAGAATGATAATGCAAAATAATAAATAGAGAAGTAGAGGGTTACACAGGAATGTTTCTTTCATCATTAGTATAATTTTCTGTAAACCTACACTTCTGATGCTTATAGAGCTTCTTAGAACAGTAATTATAGCTGCTAATGATTCCAACAGCAATAACACATGGCTAGCAGTGGAACTGTGCAATGCATGGGTGGGTACCTAGTGCTGTAAGGCCTGGATTGTGACTGTTTCCTCAGTACTAATATACTGAACAATAGCTGGAAAGTGAAAAAGATGCTAGAGAAAATACTTCTATGTTTTAATAGAGCAATATTCGAAGTTTCCATTCTACTGTGCTATTTAAAACTGTATAACAAGACCTTCTGCAAACTAATCCTACAGTGAATGCTGTAAGTGAATGCCTGTGGAGCTCACTGAAATTCAGGGAAGAAAGAGAGAAGTTGTCTACATGTGGCTTCAGAATGGAGAAGAAATACAGAGATCCAAACAAGCTGGTTGAGGTGCAAAGGAGAAGCCAGGTCTGAAAAATGGAGCTCAGCAAGGTGTGGCATTCATGGAAAGATCTGTGATCTACAACTCAAGATCAGCCTGCAAGCTTTACAGGATTTACAAGAAACTTGAACTGGAGCCCAGTTTTGAGAAAAGGTGGACTCAAGTAACAGTGTTCCTGCAAAATGAAGTGAGACTGGAAGTCAGGTCTTGAATTTTTGCCTTTTTTTTGAAGCTGAAACTTAGGAAGCCAAGGCCACCCTGAAGCATGGGGAAGAAAAGAAAGCAGGACTTATTCAATGAGCAATATGTTGTTTACTAATTGTTCACCTAGTTATTTATGGCTTAAAAATTCATTAATATGACAGTTATTTAATAAAGATGCAGAATATTTAGAAATGGTGATCTCATCCTAAAACCATGTATGGATATGAATAATTGGGCTGAAATGAGTTCCCACTTACTTTGTTTCAACAAAAAAGTATGATTGACTTAAAACATAGAACTAGCAGAATAAAGTTCTTGATATGTCTTCATTCTCCCATAATGCAGGGAAAAAAAATACAAATGTAGTTTCATCATGAAATTTTAAAAAACCATTAAAACCTCCTAAACAAGCAATTTCTTTACGTTTGATGAATAAACCATTTTCTTAAATAGTCACAGTATTTTAAATACGTAGCTTGTATATCACAGTAATGTTGTCCTGCAGATATTCTTATAATTTATCTGCATTGAGATTCCTAAAGATCTATTACACCTGACAAGTCCTTTTTTTTAAGCACTTTAAAATATAGTCTTGAATGACAAACAAGGAAAGTAAATCTTTCTTTATTCTTACTTCATCCCATTCTAAATTTATTGCCTGTCATATCTGACCGAGACCTTTCTGTGAAGAAGCACAGGAGCGACAGGTATTGATATAATGAGGCATCTTACAGAAAGTTTCTTTGCAGCTACCTGGTGGACTTGGCAGGGTTAGCTTTATGGTTGGACTCTATCTTAAAGATCCTTTCCAACCTAAGTGATACCATTATTCTATTCTATGATTCTACTGAAATTACTGGGAATCTTTCAATTGACCGTGGTAGTCTGTATTTCAGAAATAAAAATTCCTATTGCAAAACTACAACATTTAATTGGCAGCAAAGTCTTCCTCTCAGTTCATTTTATCAGTAAAAAGTATTAATTCATGATCAAGTCTTTCTCTTTTATTTCCGTTTCTGGATATATTTTTTACATTTTCATAAATAATTTACACTGTTGCAAATCTAACGTAAAAGATGAGAGCAGGGTCTTCTGTCTCTTAACTACTTTAAAAAACACCCAAATATGGTAGGTTAGAATGAGAATCAAAGTTTTATTAATTTAGTTTTATACTGTATATAAACTCAGTAATCAGCATTGTCAGAAAACTTTTTGAAATCAATGACAGTTTAAGACTTAACATATACAGTGATTGCAGCACTTCTGTGAATAGATAGCACACAGTTACGAAGTGTCGTGTCTTTTGCCGGGGGGGAAGGGGGGTGGGGTATAAGCAATAAACCCTTTTCAGCAGTGTGCTGAGTATGTTTCACCTTTGTGGCTGGGGTGACATGAACCTTGCTAGGCAGAACCCACAGATGTTATTGGGTTCAGCCAAAATGTACTTGCTGAAACAGTGTAAAAAAGTGTGACATGGTCTATATGGATGTTCAAAGAAGAGCAGTGAAGCTAGAGAAAGCTCTAAAGCATAGATCTGACCAGGATTAGCTGAGGGACCTGGGGGTGTTCAACCTGGAGAAAGGAAGGCTTAGGGAGACCTTATCACTCTCTGCAACTATCTGAAAAGAGATTGTAGACAGATGAGGGTCAGTCTCTTCTCATGAGTAACAAGCAATAGGATAAGGCGAAATGGCCTCAAATTGCACCAGCAAGGGTTTAGATTGGATATTAGAAAATATTTCTTCATGGAAGAGGTTGTCAAGCACTGGAACAGGCTGCCCACAGAAGTGGTGGAGTCATCACACCTGAAGGTATTTAAAAGATATGTAGAGATGGCACTTAGGGACATTGTTTACTGATGGACTTAGCAATGCTTGAATGGTTTTAGATGATCTTACTAGTCTTTTCCAGCCTAAATGATTCTATGGTTCTGTGGTTCTGTGATAATCAATGCCACGTACCAAAATACCATTTTGCTCCTGGCATATAGTATCTTTTCTATGTCTGTGTTTTATATAAGGCAGAAGGGGGTAATCTTACTGAATAATTCTCATTCTGTTTGCTTGTGTAGGACTGACTAGAGAGTGCAGGCAGCCTGATCTCAATTTCTAGTTTCAGGAGGAAAAAAGCTCTTATTGAAGTCTGCACCAGATGGAAATGCAGAACCCAGCCCATTGCAAATGAGATGAATTGTTTTACATTTGAATTTGATATAATTTATATTGTAAAAACTTTGTGACCTACATCCAGCAGCAAGATAGTCAACACTGCTTTGTTCTCACCCTTGCTTTTATTCATATTTGAGTAAGCATGCTGGATCTGGTAGCAAAACTTTCATTACCTGATATAGCAGTTTACATTTTTCTTGTTATTGTCAGATCTTAGGAAAACATTCATCCTAATTCTAGTCATGAGAGCAGGGATGTATGCATTTTCACAATGGACGTTTTTTTGTTTGTTTGAGTTTTTTGACACTGCAATTAAACCAACAATAATTTTAGAATAATTTAATATTGAAACTTGGAGTCCAGCATAACATATATTCTCTCAGCGAATACCAAGAAAAATATCTTAAACTGCTGGGCATCTTAAACTTCATCCATTGTGATGGTTTTGCTTGGTGTAGAGTTGATTTTGCTTTCCTAATATGTGTGGCTTTTGCTTTACCTATTGATCTGTGTTTGTCTCAACTCACAAGTTGTTTTCTCACTTTTACCCTTCAGATTCTCTCCCACATCCAAGTGGTGAGGAGTGAGTGAGCAGCTGTGTGGGGCTGAGTTGCTGGCTGGGGTTAAATCACAGCAGCCATTTCAGGAGAAAGCATAATGGAGAGTTTAGTCAATTATCTCTGGTCTTGGTACATCTACACAAGAACACTGTAGCACTTTGTGGAGATGTTAGTTTGGTTCTGGAAGGCTCTATGTCCATTCTAGTGTAGTTATTATGCTTCTGAGTTTCAAAGGAAAATTAAGTTATTTGTTCAAGGATCACTGTGTTGTATTTCACAGTGTGATGCAGAAGTGCTCATTGTAAATCTCATATTGATGTTATGACACTATTCACAGAAAACTATAAATGCCAGTAATCTTGCTGGAGAAAACTCTCAATTATAAATGTTAAACCGTGGTATGTTCTGAACTTGTAAAGAAATATAACTTCTAAGATCAGTCTTATACAAATAACATATGTTAAGGTTGTAATAAAGTGACATAATATTTTTGTGCAACCTTGTCTGTCTTCTATCTAGCCCTTAATCTATTTTAACTTAGTTTATTCCATCCCTTCCATTGTCTTTAAGCAGATATAGTGCTTTCTTGAAAACCTCTCTCTCTCTATATATATAGAGATTTTGTCTTTCACTTTCTAAATCAGACATTTTCCCCCCATCTTTTCACCCCGTAAGATACATTCTTACACCAGTAAGTGCTTTTCTAAACATAAGAATGCAACTCTCCTCAAATCTGGTATCTTGCAACTTTATAGGACTGAAAATTATTCACTAACCCAATGGAGGGGGAGAACAGACACTATGAGATGCCAATCAGAATAATCATAGCAAACCACTTTCAGCCAAGTGGAGTGAAGTCACCTCAATATCTCATTTTTACTTAACTCATCTTACCTAATTAACAAGGTGGTTACAAAAGCTGCATTCAGAAGTTATTGCTGATATTTTACTTAGCAATATGCCTGCAAAAGAATGGGTACTGTTGTGCAATCCAAGCACAGACACTGCTTTTGGAAATTCAACAGGGTAAGCTAAAGCTTAGTAGGAAGGTTGTATCAGATTTCCTTCTTTTGGAACCTAGTTATTGCTGTTACCATTCTGCATTTGGTGAGACACACATGGACTGCCTTAAATGAAAAAAGGGTTTCCTTTTGTCTTATCCAGTTGTAGTCATTGGGCACAGACCAGCATCTCCACAGAATGGTTCATCTTGTCCTAAAATACATTGTTGAGATGGTATCCTGTTTGATTCACTTTATAAACTAGAAGTGAGTGCAAAAGTAACTTAGAAGGAATATTGGGAAGGGAGATTAAAAAAAAGTTAGAATGAAAGACAATAGAGGAAAAATAAGAACAGGAAAGTAAATATCAAGAAGGAAGGGTATGCATGTGGAAATGAGGATGAAGCTATATATGCATATTGTAAAAGGAAGATAAAATTTTTAAAAGGAAATGGAGAGATGAGGAAAAGTAAAGTGAAACAGGAAAATGAATATGAGGAGGAAAAAAGTGATTAGGAAGATGAGATAGTAAAGGGAAGGAAAACTGCATGCTGAGAAGGAACTGATGCAGGTAAGTAGGAAGGGTAACAAAGAAGAAAAAGGGGAACAAGAACACCAGTAGAGGTTTGGTCTACACATACTGATGTACACTTGTCCACGTGTTTTTAAAAGATGGAAAATTAGGAGTTGGAACAGTAAAAATAAGACAAGCAAGTCTTTTAGTGTGCCAAGGGAGCACACAGTGGGCTGACACGGCTTTACCATGTGCTGGATCAGAGCCAGGTGGCCCCATTAGCTGGGGTCAGGCACCATCTAATATGCTTTGCCCCTAAGCAGAGATTACTAGCTCAGGTAACAAAGGCCATGCAGCTTCTGGCTTAGGAGCACAAGACTCAATACTTGTGTTCAGGGTGAAGGCAGAGCTCTCTCCTATATAACGCAGTATAGCTCAATCTGATCATACAGCTTCTGCTACACATTTTACACTGGCTGCAAAAATGGTTTAATAAAAATTTGAATCTTTTGTACACCCATAACTTCAAATAAGAGAAGCTAGTGGGATAGATGGTAGACTTTATGCCAAGTAGACTTAAGAAATAACAAAATAACAAATAAATATTTATAATATTCCTTCTCCAATAAAGCCTAGAGGCAGATAGGTTCTCTCATCTCTTTCATGATGTATTAAAAATCTTTAATTGGTTGTTCTTAAAAAATTCCAATTTGACTTTTAAAGTGAAAAGTCAAAAGATAAAAGCATCTCTAGGTAAACTTCCAGATATGATCTGCCCATGTCTCTATAATTCAAATGAAAGAACAGATTTAAAAGTTACATTTCAAGCCTCTGGTCTCATTTCATTAGAGAGTATTTTTATGTTGTCTGACAGTATAAAGTGGAATTTTTGCATTTACCCACAATATCTATAGAAATCTAATTCTTTCCAGAATCATGTGCCATTACACTATGTAATAATGATGTCATTCATTCATATGTGTTAATACAGCCTCTATAGTCCAAACTATTTCACAAGCCATAATATACCACTATGGTAATGCTAAGCCCCCTTCTTATAATTGGTTCTATACAGTCTGCTGTTCCATGCAAAGCAACGAAGGGCAGCTTTCACAATCCACTCCAAATGCTGGAATTAATTGTATTGTAAACTTCATATTGCATTTGCAGATGTTATTAATTACTGCTACTCCTGTTAAAAACTGTTTCCATAGTAATTATGAGATTTTTTTTTTTTAAAGAGGATGTAAAGGGAAGTAAGCTGAGTAGTTGGTTTTGTTTTGGTTTTTTCCCTAAAAGGAGGACAAAGGTAATCTTTCTATATATATAAAATCCTCAAACACTAAGCAGCACAAGATAAACAAAAAGTAATGACTCCTCACAGAGGAACATGAAGGTTTTCAGAGGATACCAAGCTACTTAAATAATCAATTACTTAAGTTAACAACCCGCTCTCACTTGATCCTTTTAAGTTTAATCCTAGTTTGTGTGTTTTGGCACAATCTAGAAAGTCCAGTGAAGTCAGAGTGCTTGCAGTGCAAGCTAAATGTGAAGCTATGTCTGTCTCCAGCATAGCTTCTATGCTAACAAATCTAACAGATTTTTTAGATACAAACACGCCACCAGCAATATTGGTTTAGAACTAAAGGTTTAAAAGCATACATCTCTATGAAGACCCAATAAGAAATTTAATATTATTATATTAATTATTATAAATTAACAACATGACTGTGTATCCTGCATTTGAAATATAGCTTTTCACATCCCCTGCCCAGCACATTTACAAGACCAGAGCAAAGTATATAGTATATCAGCTAACACATGGAGTACCTGTTTCCTTTGAGTCATCTCTAAAATCTGTCTTCATTCAACACATGCTGTTGGTTAAAAAGTATTCTGAAAATATCTAGGTAGAATGTCCTGGTAACTGGAAGTGTGTAGTATTTACTCCCCACACATATCAGAAAATAAAGTGAAAATAAAAACAATTACTGATAAATTAGAAATTATTGCCACTTGAAACTACCAGGGGGAGAAAAACTGTGAGATTTATTTGGTATATCGAGATGATACACTGAAAAGTGTAGCAATCATTGATCATATTCTAACTCTTAAAATATAATATGAAAACTACAACAATCTGAGCTGTATTTTCATCAATAGTTACGATAGAAAACGTGGCTTTAAATGTCCAGTTCTCCCTCCCTCGAGTACAGAAAGCCTTTCACCTACTTTGTTATGCAGATGACTGACTCCAGGAGTACCACAAGAATTTTCCCTTTTTATGGAAGAGCATTGCCAAGTCCTACATGAACCCGTCTGTGCTGTGGGAGTGAAACATAACCTTTTGAAGAAGACGATAATTTTTCCCATGCACTGATGAAATCCTGGTTTTAGAGTTTAAGCAGGTCAGAAGTGATGCCCATTTTGTGACTGATCTTCAAAAGCATACACAGCACCTTAATTGCTTGTGTGTATTAATAGTCCAGTGTTTGAAATTGTCATCAAAACATCTACATAAAGCATGTGGTAAGTAAAAATAATCCAGGGCATATTAAAATAATTAAATGTATGAAAATAGAATCTGCAGGGGGAAAAAAAGGGAGTGGGGGAGCTCAATGTTTAAGGGGATAAATCTGGACTGAGAGTTTTCCTTTTATAAAACCAATCAATGTTTTCCCAGTGAGCTGGGAAATTCCCGTGGGACCTAAGCATGTTCTACCTCCCACACGACACTTTGCAGCAGAAATTCTCTTTGAGGACAAGTTCCTCTCCACAAGAGGCTACTGCTACTTCTCATCTACCATCTTGGACTGGGTGCCCAGGCACACTATCCTTGTGGCCAGCTGAACTGCATCTTGCATGATGCACTACAGAGGAGTCACCTCAGCACCTCCCCAGAGATTGCCTGAGGCCAGACTGAGGCACCTGCTAAGATAAAGCAGCAGCTGTGCTAGATGGGATCAGTGTTTGTTATTCCCTGGAATAACAATTCCTTTGTTTCTTTTTGACCTTGGAAACTTCTTTTGCCCTTGACTAAGCTTTTCTTCTGGCCATTCTCCCGAGGTCTGTTTTCTAGGCATAAAGAGAGATGAGAGGAAGATCATTTCTGAAAACATGAAAAGTCTATGGAAGACATCAAGAGGGGGATGTAACCTTGAGAGTACAGGGGTGAAGGAGGCAGAAAACCTAATGCAGGGTCAGAAAACTGAAAGAAAAAGGATTAATTAAAATGTACTAAAGGATTTTTGAAGATGAAAAAGGAATTTAAGTGCTAAGTATTTTCCTTTGTAACAGAAGCTCTGCTGAAAATCAACGGGGAAAGCATAGCTTTTATTGGAGTGGCAATTTGCATATTAATATTGTGATAGCATTATGCAATGGTATGTAAGACAGATTGGGTAAATAAAGGCTGTGACCAAACATTTCAGCTTCTTCTCCATGTCTATTGAAAATAAAACTGGCAGAATGTCACACTGTAAGATTGTCCTTGATTTGTTTCCAGTAGAACATTAATTGATGTGTTCCTCTGTTTTGATATGTGATTTACAAGCTCAGTAACTCAAAGGGTGATTACAGCCAGGCGAGCAATCTGGATGCCAAGCCTCATTTCAGTGAACTGTCCTGGATATTTTGCTGTGGAAATCATGGCTTTCTGAATGTGTGGGAGACAATATTAAGCAGTGGCAATCAACAGTGCAGTTTTCTGTTGGTGTAGCGGGAGGGATTATTTTGAAATAGCTTATGCATCTGTTTCATAGCTATTTTTTTCTTGAACTAGAAAAATCTACAATGTTTCAAACAAAATGCTCACAAAATACCCAGAAGTGTAGAAATGTTCCCAAAAAACATTCTGTATTTAAAAAAAAAAAAAATCTGGTTTATTTTTTCTTTAAAAACAATCAAAAGAAATGGAAAAAAAGAAAGGAAGAAATAGGTACAACCAGTAAAAAACAAACAAGCAAACAAATTTCTTCCCACAGTTTGCTTTGCAAAACTCTTGGTAACTCAGAAACTTTTGAATTACAGTTTCACCCAATAAAATCTACAGTTACTCAACTGCGACCCCTTAATACAAAGGCTATAATGGGAACGGTGAAAAATTCAAGCTCATTATTGTAATACCCTATGCTACTATAATATCATCAATCCATTTCATGTTCCATCTAGTTTTCTAATATGGTTTCATTTGGTGAATGCTGCTTAGCGGGAACAAAATTTAGAGCCTTTTTTTTTTTGTTTTAATAACTCGTATTGTTAAATAAGTAATAGGGAATTTGTGTGTCAAAGAGAAAATATTGTGATTTTGTGACTGTAGGTTTATTTGATTGAAGATTACTTCCAGTATAGCAGCTTTAAAGGTCAATATTTCACCTCACACATCGAAACCAGCCAGGACACGATACTAGTATTGAGGAGCAGATTACTAGAGGATGGGTAAGGCACAACATAACTTTGCAGGGCAAAAGCTGGCACATGTTGGCCAAAAATCTGTGGGAGCAACCATCAGCAGTAAATTTGTGATATCAAAATATTTAATATATTTAAAACACAAATGCTAGTTTATTATTTCTTACATTGAATCTTCTGTCTGAAATCTCTGGGCATGAAGATTTTGCTTTATCCAGCTTTTAGGAGAGCATCATTGCCCTCTTTGTACCTGCAGGGTATCTTGTCATTTCACTGGGATCCTGTGCCTGTGCATTCCTCTGTTCAATATAATCTTGGTATTTGTTACAAAGCTGATGTTTTAGGAGACACTGATTTACTAACACCTTTTGCAACAAGTGAAACTGCCTCTGCACAGGAGAGAGATCAAGTCTGTCACTTTTTATACGAACTCATATAATTCATTCCTCATCATAGTTCCTCATGACTGATTTTTCCATGATATGAAGAACGCTTGTTCTTATTATGTATACTTTCTTCTTTTGCATCTGTTGTTTTATCCATACAATTTTGCACTAGAAAGCCAAGCACACCTTACTCTTTGGTCAGAAGGTGAGAAGAGTGGCTCAGCCTCAGGCTTTTCAATCCTGCAAACAACATGATGTTTTGATGTGGAAGCAAATTCTTAGCACATGAAAGAGCTTATGAGAGTATAAATAAGGAAAAGTAAATAGAAAGCAGCAGTGAAGTTTTGATGTGGCAAGAAGGGTGGGATAATTCAAGAGAGGTCAAGTTTGAGATGCAGGGCTGCTAGGAAGAAGGTGAACCTTTGTGGAAGTTTGGGGAGGGGAAATGAGATTGAAGAGTTTGCAGGAGGAAATAGGACATTGTATCTTTTCTTTATCCTTCTAGTAAACATATTGCTATGTCTAAGAAATGAAGTTGCTGCCCTTGGCCTTCATTACCGGTATTTAATTGGTCATTAGATATCTTTGAACTTCTTTATACACGAAATGTACTGGGTATTGGGAATAAAGCCTTTCAATTTACTAAATATTCTGAGGAAATTGTGATGCAGAAATGACAACAGATCTAGAAATATGGCTGCAGCTAACATAGTAAGTGTCCAGGGGTCCAGCTTCCCAAGAGTAAAGTTTCCTTCTGTTTGTATCTAGCTCAGCAAATGAAGGTGCAAATAATCCAGACCAAGTCATATTGTGGCTTGGAGCTTCCTGCCAGCTAGAGATGATACAATTAATTTCTTCTTGTTTCTACTGTATGAAATGAGATGGTAGAAGTTAGCAAAATGTGCTCAAAAAATGCTGTGTTCCTGGGGTCAAAAAGTTTTAAAGTAAACTAATAATTGCCAGAAATATAACTGATGTCAAAACAAGCACCTGAAGTTTCACTACTTGTATAAAGGGAAGAAGAAGAAGAGGCATTATGCAATAAGGTTAAGGAAAAAGATGATATAGTTATAGTTATGTCATAGGTATAACACAGCCCTTAAAACAAACAAAAAAAAAATCACTTTCTTTTCTGTTTCTGACCTCATTTCTATAAAATACTTTAGAGGAGATTTTGAAGGTAATTAAAGACATAGAAAAAATGTGATAAAATACAACATGGGTTTACAAAGACTTACTTGATCGTACTGGATTAAGCTGCTATTTTCCTTTGATTTTCTGGACAAAGGAAATCAAATACATCTAATCTACTTGGACTTTTACAAAGCATCTGATAGAATTCCACAAGGAAAATTATTAGCTAAGTAGAGAAATCAGGGATTAGCACAAGAATTTTAAAATGGGTAATGAATAGACTTAAAAGAGAAAAAGTGAAATGTTGAGGTAAAATGTTGGTTGGACAATTAGCTTGAAAACTAGATTAGAGACTTATCTAATATTTTCATTAGTAATCTTGGCTCGTGATACGTGGTTTTTCTGTTAAAATTTAATGATGACACAAAGGAATTGCCTATATAGGGGAGGGCCAAACGTCATACAGGATGAAAAAGTTGAATGATGATGGCAGTAACAGAGCAAGAAGAAAATCATGACTTTAGGGACTAATAGGAAAAAAAATATTTGCTGCACATGTTGGCTGCTAAGAGGATTACTATGATTCATTAATGTTATGTAGATAGAAGATAACCAAATATAAACCTGTAATCTCGTTCTGTTCCCCTGCATTGTTTTTATATTTGTATTGGTTTCTGTTCCTTTGTATTGTTTCCTTCGGGGGAGGTTTAGATTAAATATTAGGAAAAATGTCTTCACTGAAAGGATGGTCAGGCATTGTAACAGGCTGTCCAGGGAGGCAGAGAAATTGCCAATTCTGGAAGCATTCAAAAAACTTGTGGATATGACACTCAGGGACACAATTTAGTGGTGAATATGGTGGTGCTGAGTTGGTGGTTGTATCAATGGTCTTACAAGTCTTTTCCGACCTAAACGATTCTATGATTCTATAAAGCACTTGAATTTGGGCTGAGTATGAAAAATTGCAATTGTGAACCCTGTTTCTTACATTCCCATGCATATATAGCCTGTGAGACCCCATCCTGACTGTGGAATACCCATCTGGCCACCCATGTAAAAGAAGGAAATTCAAACTGGAGCAAGGGCTGTGAAAGGTTCCTGGGATTAAATGTACTTTGCTTTTACAAGCTGGGGGCAGATGCGGAGTATGCTCACCCTCTGAAATTTTAAGAGCAGACAGAAGAGAGAAAAGACACATTTTAGCTAATGAATAATGCTGGTACAAGGATAAACAGGTGCAAAATAGTCATGGATAAATGTGAAGAGGAAAATCCAGACCATCAGAGCAGTGAGAGTCTATAAGGCAAAAAGAGAATGCATTTCCAGCTCATGAAGAAGAAACAGCAGTGTCCCTTTACCCAGATCTGTTTCTCACTTCATTTTTATTTCCCCAGTGAATATGTATTTCCCTTAACATCAATAACATCATTCTTCAGTAACAGATTATTTTATTAAGCCTGTCCAAACTATAGAAAATAGGTAATATTTCTATTTTCACTGAATTCACATTTGCTGTTCCCTGACTACCCTCCAGTCTTCGTATTTACACCTTTTTTCACTGTGCTAGTTCACACTCTTAGGATTTTTTTCTGCTTTCTCATATGCCTTTCTCCTTTTGCTGATATTGTTAGGCTTCTTGATATCATTAGTTTCATTATTATTTTCTTTTTTTTTTCTTTTCTTCTTTTTTAGCCAAATTTTGCACCAAAGCAGTTGAAATATCATTTCTTGCTCAATGCTGGAAAAAGCAATTTACAAACATAAGACTGGAACAGGCAGGCAGAATGCATATTACTTCTTGAATTGATACAAGCATAAATGGTTTTAATTTCTATTTCTCTATTATGCTGATTGTCTAATTGTAGCAGCAATTCACCTTTCAATTTATTTGCCCACCAAAAATGCTGAGACCTTTCTACTTCAAGTATACCAGCCCATATAAAACTAACAAAACCCAAAAATGCCCTGACCCCCTTAAATTCAGCATAGGGCAACCAAATCCTTGTTTGTTCTCAATAATTTCTGATACTTACTTAAAAACAAGAGGAATATTGTTCACCAGCTCTTCCAGCTGGCTTTTGATAGGACAAAATGGTCTCCAGCATTAGTTGTTTTGTTTTCTATTCGGATTTCTTCTAGCAAACCATTTAAACAATTTAACTTTCAAATAGTTAAAATACCATTTCTGCTAATTTGGGGCAAGGCAGTTGTTTGGTGCACTCAAAGGCTAAATCAGTTCCTGGGTTGTGTAAGCAAAGGTTGCTGAAAATCAGCTATAAACTGACAGTTTTTCAGACTGAAGTCAGAATGTTAAATTCATTGATATCAGACACAATCTCTACCTCTATTTAAAACTAATATGTGAATTTATGCACGCCTAGATAAGGATGAATTTTTTTTTTTTTTGCATCTCCAGGATTAGGTGGCCAGAGAGGAACTGTGTGCTTACTGTGAACACATCATGAGTTATAAACGGTTGTAGTGGGTTTCTGTGGCTGAGTTTTGGTAGCAGGGGGGACTACAGGGGTGGCTTCTGTTAGAAGCTGCTAGAAGCTTCTGCTGTCACATGGAGCCAACACCAGCTGACTCCAGGATGGACTTCCTACCACTGGCCAAGGCCAAGCCAACCAAGAGTAATAGTAATGCCTCTGCGATAACATATTTAAGAACAGAAGATTGTTGCACGTAAGAAATTCCAGCCAGGGAAGAGCAGAGTGGGAACATGTGAACAACAAGGTAGACACCAAGGTCAGTGCAGAAGGAGGGGCAGGAGGTGCTCCAGGCGCCTGATCTGAGGCCCTGCAGTCCATGGTGCAGACCATGATGGAGCAGCTGTGCCCCTGCAGCCCATGGGGGACCATCGGGGTGCAGAGACCCAACTGCAGCCCATGGAGGAGCCCATGCTGGAGCAGGTGGTTGCATGAAGGAGGCTGTGACACTGTGGGAGGCCCAAGATGGAGCAGGGTCCTGCCAGAGACCTGCAGGACATGGAGAGGGAAGTCTACACTGGAGCAGGTTTTTCCCAGGCAGGATTTGTGGCCCCTGTGGGGTTGGTACAGCTCACTTGTGAAGGACTGCACCCCATGGAGGAGTTACCCACGGGACAGCAGTTTGGGAAGAGCTGCTGCCCGAGGGATGGACTCACCCTGGAGAGGTCCATCAAGGGCTGTCTCCTGTGGGAGGGACCCCACGGGAGCAGGGGAAGGACTCTTCTCCCTGAGCAGTGGCAGAAACAACAACTGACCGTAACCCCCATTCCATGTCCCCCTGCACTGCTGGGGGGGAGGAGGGAGAAGATGGAAGGAAGGAGGGGTGAGGGGAAGGTGTTTTAAGACTGTTTTATTTCTCACTCTTTGGCTCTTATCCTGTCAGTAATAGATTTAAGTACTATCCCCACTTTGAGTCTGTTTTGCCCATGCAGGTAATCAGTAAGTGACCTCTCCCAGCTGTTATCTCAACTCATAAATCCTTAGCTGGTTTTTGGTCAACTCCCTACAGCTGTTAATAACTCAGCCCCTGTCAGAACAAGGTCTCCTCTCAGAAGAGCAACAGGGACAGAGACTCCCTTCAGAAGGAGTTTTCATATCTGGTTTTGTTCCAGATGAGCATGAAATCCCAATCCTTCAAAATGTTTCACATAAATAAAGCACATAAACAAAGTTTGAGCCAGCTAAACAGAGGTTTGATTTTACATCTGAAGTGTTAACACTGATAATAAATGCAAATGCAATACTGAGCAGTTATCACAATTGGATTGAACTTGCTAAGTGCTTTGTAAATTTTGCTGAAAAAAAATGGAGGAGTATCTTTTCAGAATATGAGTAATATTTAATTTCAATACTCCACTCCAGGCTCTATTTTTACAATAGCTGAAAGAAAATTCAAATGATTTTACACAAGACTTACATAACTATAAAATTAAATAAATATTTTTATTTAAACAATTACAAAACAATTACAAAAAATCTTAATTTAATGCATAACTTGGGCATTTTTCAGTTTGACCTCACCTAATTGTTTCTCTGTCAGTCCGTGAACCTCCCAAATTAATTTTTCACTTAAATCTTTCCCTGAAATGGCCTTTCATGTATGTAAGAATTAAAAATGAGGCTACATCTAGCCTTCTGTAGGGGAAGAACACACCCAACAAGCTCAAGATCCTGAAGTCAAAGAAAAAAATGAGCAAAAAATTAAAGAAAACTAACTAGCACCATCAACAATGAAAAATACAGAAGGGCTTCAGTTTACGATCAGGCTGCAAAACCTGTTTTCATCCAAGTAAGAGGAGTGCTATTGTTCAGGCTGTAACTTTTTGTGATATAAAGTCTTTAGTGCAGGGTTCCTATAAAAAGAATTGGAATCTGTGCACTGTCCTTGGTGCAGCTGCTGGTGGGTTTGGAGGTGGTGAAGAAGCCCATCACAGAGAGGATGGAAGAGGACCCCAAAAGCTGTACTGTGCACCAGCTCCTCTCTCCTCCTGCCTGGCACATCCCATCATCCAGCTTTATAAATAATTTTATCATTTTTGCAGGAACCAAGGAGAAAGTTAGGAAAGATAAGTGTGTTTCTTGCCAAAGTCAAGACCAAAGGAGGAAAGTAGACCAAGAAGGAATATAACCTTTGTATTTTATATACATATAAAATATATCTATGATGTATATGTATTATATATATTGTAATTTATACACCTTCAGTACCACAAAGACAAGTGGATAGCTAATGTTTTGCTTTTCCTTGGTGCTCTCTCTTTTTTCCTACCTAATTTCTCTTATTTGCTTCTACACTGGAATTATTTTTTTAAAACAGCTTGAGTCACTTTCCCAAAGTAAAAATAAAGAATAATATAGAATAAAATTTGGAAAGAAATAATCATGGATATGTTTTTGTCTCACAAGCAAAAGGCATTTTATTTAGTGCAAATCCCATAAAACATTCATGAGTTTTGGAGCTTATTTTATATGCTGTTGTATATTAACTTCACAATACAAAAAACCCCAACTATTTTATTTGATTTTTTCCCCAAGTTTTAAAGCTGTAGGCCTTGTGGGTCTCTGAACTCCAACCCTAATGGTAGTTAAAGGCTGAAGTTGAGGTCCCAAACACCATGGGTGCCCCAGAATAGAAAGGTGTGGAGGGAATAATGTTGGTGCAGTTCCGTGTTCCACTTTTTCATCCTGTTTCTTTGATTTAGATACAATATTTCTTTTGTAAACCAAGCTGTTTTACATTTGTTTCTGTTTGTGCAACATCCTCCTTAATGGTCACCACATAAATCTGATTGGTGCTAACCCGTAAATAATGAATTCTAATAAAAACTGAAATACATAACAAAAGTTTCTAAATATGATAAACAAAGGTTGATACTTGTAATGAAAAAAGCTCATTAAGAACACCACAGAGAACTGTATTTACAGAGATAAAGTTTTGATGTGCTGAATAATTTAGTTATTATTAATAATCATAAGATAGTTTGGGTTGGAAGGGGCATTTAAAGATCACCCAGTCCAACATCCCTGCCATGGGCAGGAACACATTCTACTTAATCAGGCTGCTCAAAGCTCCATTCAGCCTGGCCTTGAACAATTTCAGGGCTAGGTCGTCTACCACCTCTCTGGGCAACCTGTGCCAGTGTATTGCTACCCTCATAGTACATAATGTTTTCCTCTTTCAGTTTAAAAACTTCACTCACTACAGGCCCTGCTAAAAATTTGTTCCCATTTCTCTTATAAGCCCCCTTCAGGTACTGAAAGGCCATAATAGGGTCTGTCTAGACCCTTCTCTTCTCCAGGCTGAACAGTTCCAACTCTCCCAGCGTATCTTTATAGGAGAGGTGCTCCAGCCCTCTGATCACCTTTATGTCCCTCTGTGCAACTGCTCTAACAAGGCTGCGTCTTTCTTGTACTGGGGACTCAGAGATGGATGCAGTGCTCCAGGTGGGGTCTCACAAGAGCAGAGTAGAGGGGCAGAATCACCTTCCTCGACTTGCTGGCCACTGTGATGCAGATCAGGATATGGTTTTCTGGGCTGATTGCACATTGCTGGCTCATGTCCAGCTTCTCATCCACCAGTGTCCAATCCCTTCTCCTCAGGACTCCTTTTAATCCCTTCCTCCCCTGGTGTGTATTGCTATTGGGAATTGCCCACGTACAGCACCTTGCATTTGGCCTTGCTGAACTTCTTGAGGTTAGTTATCTGCTTTCAAAATGCTAAAAATAGGTGACTAATTCCCAAAGACTTTAGTTACAGTGGAGGGAGGCAAAAGCTCCTTTCAATAAAGTCTAAGGTCCTAAGGTCTAAGTTTCCAAGCTCCGCTCTTCCAGACAAATGATATCATACTGGTATAAATCAAAAGAAAATATGGATTAAGTAGATACTCAGTAAGTAAAATCTATTGACAAAGAAGGTTTGATATATAACCATTAACATGTTCCTTCTCTTGGGTTGTGAGTTTTGCTGTGGTTTTGGTTTTGTTGTATTAAAAAATTATTGTGACAAAATACTTCTGCTTTTAGGTTATTCTCAGCCAGTGTTTCTCGGGATTCATGGGCTAAAGAGTTCAGCAGTGTCCAGCTGGCCACAGTTCAACCTTGGGAAATTTTTTTTGTCAATAAAGAGATTTGACCCAAGAATATCAGAGAAAATGGTATAAAATCCCAGATATACAGCCCAGTCAGGGACTCAATCAAATATTGAAAGAATGCTTATTTAGTGAATTTTCACGGCTACTTTCACCAGTACCTGTAGTTTTGCTAACAGGTTTCCTGTTCAAACACTCATTGTGTTAAGAAAGGTTTAATTATAAATTTTTTAGTGCTGTGACTTCAGAACACCTAAACTGATGATTATGCCCTTCCCAGAGGATGCAACTAAGTTATACCTAGGGCCATGTCTAGCTTGTTTGCTGGCTTATAGTGAAGTATCCTGATAACAACAAATGTAAGGCAATGTTTATATTGGCGCTAGATGTGGCAAAAATAAAATTTAATAGGAAAAGGAGGATGGCAGTGCTCATTTGAGTTAGCTCTTGCCAGTAGTGAGACTTACTTTCTCAATGATTTCATACTATTGTAATTGAAGTTTAGGCAATTTTTCCCCCTATCTGTTTACTTACCTCTTTACAGAAGAGATTCTCTGGGTTCAGAATTAAATGGTAAGTCATTAATTCTGTCTCCTTAGGGAGTTAATCTTTCTGTTGCCAGAGAAAGTGTATCCTTCTAATATGGGTGCCTCATTCAGGCGTCTAAAGTACTGTTACAACAGTCTGAGTCAAAAAGACAGGGATTAAGTCTGAGCAGTTTACATGTTATGCTGTAAATGTGTCCTGGGACCACATACTGAACCACGAAGATAAAATGAATGGTGAACAGATAGTTCCTTTCTGATCTCTTCTATACTGTACATGTAACATTGTCTACAAGCTCTTGCCCATTGCTGTCAAGGCATAAACAAAATTTACTATAAGGCAAATTTACAGTGAAGAGATATTAGGGAGAATCATGGGAATATGTAGAAAATGGAGACTGAATTAAGGTTGCAGAAGTAGCTTTTGAATGCTTGATTCTATAACCTTTGTAACCTTAATAATCTTATTTTAATGCATACTATATTTTATTTGTTTAATGCCTCGGAGTAGCTACATTTGGAATGAACTCCATCACCTCCACTGAAGGAAGCAACTCAATAGGTCCTGACCCAGCATGGCCTGTTGTGATCAGCCTGTGTAAGGTCATAAGTATCAGCCTTAGCCCTGAAAGCTGATGACAGGGTGCAGAAAAATTCTGTCCTCTGTTTCATGAAAACCTAATTGCCCACTTTGTCATGTTGATCTTGTAACATGTCTCCTGCTCCTAGTGCTTCTCAGTAATTTTCTGTATAGAAGTACCCTCTGTGCACTGTCACCATTCACTCTGTGACATGGTGAAAGTACTGTACAGGCTATTTCTGTTAGATTTCACTAGGGAATGTTATTTCTCCCTGGAGCTGCTTCCATCAGCTTCATGCTATTTCTATCTCCGAAGAAACAATTCTAAGCAGCACCCTTTCTACTGATATCAGTCCTTTCCCCTTCTCCCTCTCAGAGCTGGCAGTCATAGTTGACCGTGTGCCAAATTAAAATTCAAGAGGGTTACTATTCAAAGTGTTTGATATATTCTAATGCTTCAGGATCCTTTCACTGTAATGTCATCCTATACTTGAGTAATTCATTGCCCAGGTCCTGAGTTCCCCGAGTTCAATGTGTCCAGAATCCTGAAGCAATGCACTTGTGTTAGGGCAGCTCTGTCAATTATAATATCAGTCTGCAGCCTGCTGCTATGACTTTATGGTCTTAGATGTCCTGGGTGAGTACAGCATGGTTTAACAAGCTGCCTCTTTGCAGTCCTGTGGGCCATTTGCTTGGACACAGAGAGAGGAAGGATGATGCGTGGGGGTTGGAGAGGACAACACATTAACCTTCTCCATGCCTTGGATAGTCCTGAACTCCATGACTCTAAGTCTGAATCCAAAGAGCAGCATTTCACCTTTGTGATCTCCTCATCATTGCTTTGAAGAGCATTTTACTTAATTAGAAAAATGCACCCACATTATGTCCACATGACTGGTATCATATGTTACCCTCAGTTGCCCCACAGAAAAGAGGAACATCATTAAACAAACGCTGTTCACAAATGCTATCCTGTCACCAGTTATTTCATGCAATGTTACCTTCCTTTCCTCCCTATTTACCTAATGACTTGGTGTTGTTATTTATACTATTTCTGTGTTGATTTGTCTTACCACCATATGTTCACCTACTTTAGATCTGATGATAATGATTTTTTGTGGTATATGCACTTTCATGTATTAATTATTGCCAAGATTCAGATGTTTGAGTTTCAGAAGTAAAAAGGTGTTCTTTTTGTATTTTTATCATTCAGAAACACGGGCTTCTTTTGCAAAAGGAGGTTAAAAGTTTAAGATTAATCTTTAAAATATCATAGAAATACAGAAAAAATAAGGAGGGTGAAAAAATTATTTGAAAAATATTCTCCATTTCTAAAAGTTTGCTTTCACAGTTCTGACTTTCAAATGTAACTTGTATAATTTCTGAGGATATTCAAATAGATAAATTACAGAACCTGTGACAGGAAAAAAACATGTAGGCAGATACTTAATGCTGAAAAGTAACTTTATTTCTCATTGATATCTGCTGTCATAAGTCCTGTATATGATGTACAGTGTTATGCTAATGTTTTAGGAATTGTAAATCAGCTGTCTGATACAATAGTCAGTGTTTTTTGGAGGGAAGTATATTCATAACTGATGATCTTCATGGCTTTTCATGTTCTGCATTTCATCCATTTTGCAGGATGGAGTGCCAAAAATGAAGATTTGGGTGCTACAGAAAATTAATTAATTAAGTCACTTTTGGGAGATGCAGGAAATCTTTTGGTCACTGGTTTTTTTCACAGAAACAGTCTCCTAGTCAAATCCATATTTAATCACAAAATGGTTTAGATAATTTGATTTTGATCTACCAGCTGAGCTGAGAAACATTGGGAAATATTTTCATTTCACCCAACTGAAAAAAAATTTTCTTTAAAAGAAAAAGTCTGTAAATTAAACATTTCAAGCTGCAATAATGCAACATAAAAAATTCAATTTTAGTTTGTTTCAAAGCATAAAATTAAAATCGGAAAGGGAACCCTCTTAATTTTACACACGTTGAAAGGAAAATATTTTAAAAAGTAGAAGTGTAAGTTTGTATATCAGAGATGAAGACATTTATAAATTCAGTGCAGATGTCTATCAATATTTGTCCTATTTGAAACTGTAATTTTTGAGAATTAGATTTTTTTTTTTTTTTTAAATCAGATTTCCTATAACATAAATTTTACATGGGCTGGAAGCTTAAGTATCTCCAAAATGTGATATCCACTTGCAAGAGTGAGAAGTGCTGGCTTTTCCATGAGATGAAAGAGTGGAACTTCAGAGCCCAGGCAGCATGTATCTCTGAAAGAGGAGGGGGGAACTGTCAATATTATTGAGGTCTCAGAGAGCAATCCCCATCCAGCTTTTTCCAGAAGAGCATTTCTCAACAGTAACTGAGAAAATGTGTCTTTTGCTCCACGTTTTAACACACAGAAACCCAAGTGTGAGAGTCTGAAAGACGGTAGTGCTTCAACATGGAACTGGACCTCAGGT
Source organism: Chiroxiphia lanceolata (assembly GCF_009829145.1). Classification (NCBI taxonomy): domain Eukaryota; kingdom Metazoa; phylum Chordata; class Aves; order Passeriformes; family Pipridae; genus Chiroxiphia; species Chiroxiphia lanceolata. Next base: position 9,994,424 of record NC_045641.1, on the reverse strand, counting down.
CCTCCAACTTCATCAATAAAAGAAATCTGCTGAAGAGCTGGAGGGCTCTGCAGAGCTGTGTTTTGTCTCTCCAAACCAGCTCACATGTGATGTAGCCTGAGAGCCAGATAAACTTGGACTGGAAAGACGTGTACACGCTAAATTGGCCTTGATAAAATGGTTTTATAATTGAAAAAAAAGAATATCCACACCTCATGCAAGATTCAAAGGAAAGCAATTTTCATAAAAACTTGGTGTTTTGAAGACTGAAAGTTCTAGTATTTGTAGAGTTGTTTGCAATAATGCTTTTGGAACAAACTTCTGGATGACTTCTTTCTTCCACAAAACCTCAGAAGAGTTTTCTACCTGCAGGAGAGTTCCCCAGTCTCCCTGTTCTCCCAGACAGGGAGTTGAAAGGTGAAGACCCTCTACTCAGGTATGATAAATAAAGGGTGACATATTTTTACTTTTGTACTATTGCTTTAATTTGTCAGATTTTTTCACTTCTTCATTAACTAATTTAGAGAGGCGTTGAAAGCTTTTTATAAAAGAAACGTACGTCATATCACTTGGATGACAATGCAGAGTTTCTTCCAGGATCTAATAAAACAACTGCGTGTAGCGCTCTGTTCCTTACCTGAACAGATAACAAGCTTTCCTTCAGCCATCACATCTCGTCTCTTTGAAACACACATGTTAATGCTGGAAAGATATCTCAGAATATCCGTAATGAGTAAAAATCCCGATCAAAGAAGTGGGTGGTAACCTACTCACTGAGGTGTTACAGGCACATAATCAATAGGGCATGGAGGAAGATCATTTTTATTTCCTAAATTATCTTGTTCATTTATATGTGAAACAGACATTCATTAGCATTTAAATGCTTTTGACATTTAAGACACTCCCCTATTTTTATGAGATTTTAACACAGTTTCATTGAATATCTTTTTATAATCTGATTCTAGAATACTATTTTAACAATTTCTACATATTCTGTCAGCCGTGGGTGAACTGTCAAGAGTCTTGCTTTTATTTAAACTCTCAAATGTACACATTTTCAAGGAGCTTAAGCCCTGGTTTGGGACCAAACAAGGCATTTGTTGTCACATTTTTTGAGGCAGTTGAGGAACCCTGCGGAGCAGATGGTGTAAAACTTTCTCTAATAGTGGCTGTTGCAAGCAACTTCCAAAGCCAAATAGGCAAGCAGAAACAGGATGGAAGAAAATATAATAATGTGTCTGCCTTACAGGGTGGAAGCTGAAAGGGAGTGTTTCAGCTCCCCAGAGGACAGGAAGGGGAACCTGCAGTAAGATACTTGAATGTTAAAACTTCTATTTCTGGATATCCCAGGTGTGAAATCACTCTTTATGCTGATTTAAATTTTGCTGAGAGACCTGACACCAATAATAGAAAGCAAGTCATGAAAAGGTATATGACAAGTGTTTTCATCTAGATTGAGTCTTATATTTTGGACTTGATGTCTATTTGAAAATAATTTTCTTCAAATAAAGAAAGCTTCTCTGGATGTCAAACTAGCACCTGAGCAGAGGTACTGTTGTGCCAGGTGCACTGTTTATATCTGGGTTTCTGAAGGAGTGAGAAACATCCAACCATTTTAATAATGATCTGCTATTCCTTCATTTTATTTCAGCTTGTTGAATTACAAACTTCCTACAAGCAAAAGTATCTACTTAAATCTACTTAATCTACTTAAATATACCTGAAGGCTTCTGTCAGGGTTGGCCCAAGACACTCAGTGCTTGGTTTACAAGGGTCTGTTATCACTTCTCCATGTTCAGGATCAGCTGTCTTGTGTGCTGGGGGAGCAAAAAGAAGTGAAAGGAGCATATTCCTTTGTTTTATAGGGAAGGACAGAGGAAACAGCTATGGCATAATAGACCTTGAAATACACTGGCTGCAGCATCTCTTGAGAAGGACTTCAGCATGTTTCCTCTGATCAGCTACCCACTTCTCCCTCTCTGCCTCACTACAGCTGTATGAACAAAGTATTCTTTTCTTCCTAGAAGTTCTGAAAACAAGAAAAACAAAGCACCTTTTGAGGCAAGCTGAGATTTATTTTAGTTTCTCGGTGAATCAAGAGGTTTTGGGGTTTTTTTAACCACTCTAGTGTAAACAAAATATTGCATTTGACAGGGAATAAAACATTTCTTTTTTTTTTAAGAGGAGAAGGTTTGACAACAAAAATATCATATTGAAAAGCATTTTGAATTTTAAAAAAAATATTTAAAAAATTCCAAAAGTTGCTTTTGTTCATTTCCAACCTCAGACCGACATGTTTTTTATCTTTTCTGTAGTGTTTTAATGCAGTTAAGAAATTTGGGAAATCAATCAACATTCTGGAATTGTTTTTATTGTTCTCAAAACTGTGGTTTTCTTTGAAATAATCCAACTTATTGGCCACAGCTTCCATTTACTCCTGGTGCACTCACCTGTACTTCTATAGACACTGTTTCCGACTGATTCGGGACCTGAAATTGTCTGCTGAATAAAGCCCTGTCCCACCCCATCCCTTTTTTTTAAAGGGAAAAAAACCCCACCCTAAATCCTTTTGTTTTCAGTACTTCAAAAAAACCCCCCAAAACCAAACATGAAATCTCTGTTCTAGAGTAAGGGTCCATTTTCTGATCTTTCGCCTTCAGTAACTGACAGTTTTAGATACTGAAGTTCCTGTGTTATCTTGGTGGCTTCTGCATACAATCCTTCCTTCTTCACACCATCCCAGCACCAGCTGCCTTCAGAGGACAGTGGGATTATCAGTGTAGGCAGCTAAATTCCCTTAGCTAATTTTTAAATCCCCAGTATAAGAACCCAAATATAATGTAGGACAGTGTAAAACAGCATTAAATATTTAAATTTTTTAAAGGATTTAAAGTATTTTAAAAAAAAGCCTTACTAAAATGAACCAGAGAACTGAATCACTTTTGATTCTCCATCAGTGAAGGCTACCCAGTGCTTGCTTCCAAGCTTACTACTAGGATTTACTTGTTTCCTGTGTTTCAAATCCAGCCTGTCTTGCCTATTTTCTTCAGGTGTGGAGCTGTGCAAGCCAGCATAGGCTTTTCTATCATCCTTATTAGTCTTATATGAAGCAGCTGCTACCTCTTTCTGAGTAGCAAGCAGGTTGCCAGACAGCCTGAGGGGTTACCATCTGACATCCATATTTTGTTCTCAATAGGTCCATGACTCATGCTTTCAGGGGAATACAGGAGTAGGTAGCTTTTGTCTCCTTTTTTGCTGATGATAGATACAGTTTCATTTCCTACTGCAAGTGGACAACCAGTATAGCTGTATTTCTTTTTTAAACGTGTCCCCCCCCCAAAAAAAAAAAGCGTTTAGTGGAACTGTTTCATTTATTGGTAATACCTACTAATGAAACATTACACAAATAACATTTTTCTGGTACCTTAAAATGAAATCAAATGCAGCTAGTTTAATTCTGGAATAAGAAAAAAATTATGTGAATGGTCTTCCTAGTTGTGCTGCTTTAATAGTAGACTGGTGGGACAAGTGAACCCAACTTGAGAGAGATAATAAATCAGAGTTAGAATTTACTCAAAATAAATTACAATAAATGCAACGATACAGAGAAAAACTGGTTTTAACCCACAAAAACACATGTATAACCCAACCCCCTGGGACAAGAACAGATCAATGTTCCTTGGCCCCCGTGCTGAGCACCACATGGGCCCCCTGGGTGCAAAGTAAAAGGAAAGGAAAACCTGTTGGTCCAGATGATGGTGGCAGTTCTGTTAAGACAGTGATCACAGTCTTGCCAAGAGCAACAGTCCTGTTGGAGTTCTGGTCCTTCTCTGGATCTGGTGAGTGGTACCACAAGTCCCAAACCCCCAAGATTATATATGCTCAGATTCAGGTGGGAATGTCCAGTACCTCCCCCAGGGCAGGAAGTTTCACAATGGGTGATTTAACTCTGTGAGTCTTGGGATATTTCTGGAGTCTTTGATGGTCTAGGTGTTGCAGCTGCCTATTATGCCAGTCCAGTATGGCCCATTAGCAGAAGTGACCCCTCAGGCAGGTGTGAAGGTGCTAATTGCTCCCCCGAGGGGAGTTATCACAGCTGAGTCACCAGGTGTGCCCTGGGCAGCTGCTGCAAATGATCCATTATTAACAGTCCATCAGGAATGACATAGAGGGTGTAGAATACATAGTTTTGATTACACCCAAATAGTAATAAATTGGTCCTGGCCCCTGTAACTAGGACACTAGTGAAGGTCCTCAGTGTTTTTTAACGTAGTGCTTCATGATAAGACCCTGCTGGCTGGGAGAAAGGAACATTATTAGCTGTGCACACATGCCCATGTGCTCCAATGTGAATGTAATGAACTTGGTGTGCATGCTGCGAATTTGTTGGTCTCCTGGACAGCTTACAGCCTCAGCAGGAAAAGCATGGTGGGAAGCAGGTGAGAAGGGTGAAGGGATGTGCTAAGGGGCAGTCAACAAAGCCAAATATAAGCACCCACCTTTTGATTCCCCAGCCTCATTTGAATACCTGGAAAAATTTTTCTCTTTCAGTAAAAAAGGACGGAAAATTAAAGCCCTGATATTCCTAAGGAAAATTGAATTCTGTGGAGAAACCACCAATATCAACCTTTTTGCTCTCAGAATCATAAAGGATTTTTTTATCTGCTCCTAGCTTTTCTCAAGCCCCTAAATTCTTGCCATTACTTCAGATCCATCTGTCTAATTTATTCATCTGAGAAATAATTTTTAATTTTAATTAAATAAATTTCACACCTTTCTTTACCTAAGTTTTCACCTCTGACTGAATTCTTTCCTCTGTTTTCCCTTGCTCTCCTATATGCTACATATGTTCTTTGGCCTGGAACCTTTGTTGTCTGAATTACAGCATCAATGTATTATTATAAATTAGCATAAGCAGTGTATATAATGCAAATTTCACTGACTAATTGCTTCTAAACAGTCCTGTTTGGCTAATGAGATGCATACATTGAAGAAGAGACCAAGAATAGGTTCTGACTTTCAATGTACCCAACTCTGTTCACGTGACTGAACTGCTGAGAATCACACCCAGCTGTGGGTTTGCTCATTCAATACTGATCTACTGAAAATGAAGAAATAAAGCAGCCTCATCAGTGCATCCCTAGACTAAATTAGTTCATGAGAAAAAAAGCATCATAAACAAATCACTGTGAATAATAAGATACTTCAAAACATTGACAGGTTCATTTGATAATTTTTTAAATTGTGTTAATTAGAAAACATAAGCAAAACTTAATGATAACTGCTATTTTAATAGAAGTTCAGTCCCACATCCACCTTGCTTCTGAATGTCTCCCACTCTCCCACTGCATCAGGAGAATGAGTGGGTTTATTCAGTGTGTTAGTGTAGGAAAATATCCGTTTGCCTTCTTTTCTCCACATGCCAGTTGTACATTTGCACTTTGTGTAGTTCTTTTGAGCTTTGGCAAAGAAGATATTTAGAAAATAGCCACTTTACTCCCTGTTTCATCATCTTCCTTGAGCAGACACCAATTCTCAGCCCTTTTTTCAATTTACAGTTAATATGTTTAAAAATATTCAGTGCCTCTTCCTTCACCCTCTCAGCTGTAATTTCCAACACTCTTCTTCACTTCAGACAATGATTTTTAAGATAAAGTGGATATGGAATTCTGCAAAGCAACTGACTTTTAAAAGGTGAATGCATAGCTTTCTGCACCAAAAATTTGGAGTTCTTGGTATGTTCTGATTGAACTTTTAATTTCTTTTTCAGTCCAGCCAAACACAATGTAACGTTAGTACTAGGTAACTTGCTTTTGGATTCCCTAGAGAATATTTTTATGGTCAGTGTTTGATGAACACTGTGTCCAGTTCTGGGCCCCTCAGTTCAGGAAGGATATTGAGGTGCTGGAGCAGGTCCAGAGGAGGGCAACTAGACTGGTGAAGGGTCTCGAGCACTCTCCTCTATGAGGAGAGGCTGAGGGAGCTGGGGCTGTTCAGCCTGGAGAAGAGGAGGCTCAGGGGAGACCTCATCACTCTCTACAACTCCCTGAAAGGAGGTTGTAGCCAGGTGGGGGTTGGTCTCTTCTCCTAGGCAACTATCAGCAAGACAATAGGGCATGGTCTCAAGTTGTGCCAAGGAAGGTTTGGGTTAGATATTAGAAAGAATTTCTTTACAGAGAGGGTGGTCAGACATTGGAATGGGCTGCCCAGGGAAGTGGTGGATTCTCTGTCCCTGGAGATTTTGAAAAAGAGACTGGATATGGCACTTAGTGCCATGGTCTAGTAACCACGGTGGTAGAGGATCAAGAGTTGGACTTGATGATCTTGAAGGTCCCTTCCAACCCAGCTGATTCTATGATTCTATGAACTCAGTCCAGTAGCGCATAAATTATTTAATTTTTAGGAACCTTGATAGGCATATCAGATAGAAAGTATGATGAGGCTAGTGATAGTCTCTGCTTAGGAAAAGAGGATTAAAGGTGCTCTACTGGGACTATTTCCTAAGAAAAACAAACTTTCTTAATGACAAGCTCAAAGAGCTGGTAAACCAATACATAACTATGGGCTGTTAGTTAACAGTTAAGTTTCACTGACCACAAGTTAAGTATAAAAGATTCCAATTCAAAGATAGTGGAGATGTCTATTGATTTTAGTACAATTTGCATGCATCTCAGGATAGCTGGATCTCCAGAACTCTAGTAAACAGGACTGAAACAAACTCTAAAACTGGAGGGAGGGAGGATCAAAGTTTTAAAGAGTGAAATATAAAAGAAAGTGTAAGCAGAACTGCAAGTGATGCAGGAATCAAAGGTTTGACCCCAAATTTCTTGATCCTTCAATGCCTCTTACCTTAACCTACTGGTGTGCCCTCAGCATCAGAAGTCTGTTTACAGTACTGCATCTAGGAATAGAGAAATAACTACAGATTCTCATTTTGATCTCTACCACAAATCAATTACAGAAAAATAAATTAAAACTGGAGTCCACTCCTCAGGTTTTCTTTCCTAACTTCCCCTCCATCTTTCAAACTACAGCTGATGTGAATTTGCTGCAGTAAAAACTCAGGATATGACCTCATGTGAGGTTTTTTTGGATTTCTTTCTTACTGTTTAATGTCAGAAATCAATTTATCATTCTGTCATAATGCAGCACATAGAGGAAGGTCCAATGAGTCCAGTTTTTGTCATCTGGGCATTGGATCTGTGCTGTAGATGATAGCACTGTCAGTCTGTAATATACAATACTAGGTTGGTGGTTTCTGAGAAAATGCTTTATATGTTCCTAGCACCCTCTGTTATTAAACTCTCTTCATAGCATTTACAGTAGTTCAGCTGCTGAAAGAAAATGAATAAGTCTTGTAATGCCCTGAAAATGAGTAAAAATGAAAACTGAAAAAGACAAAAGCAGCAGCTGTGAGCTATGGTCTCTGGGTTGCTGGGAACTCCCTGAAGCATGACATGCAGACATACCAGAAAAGGCTTTCTTCTGGATAGTTGACATGTAGTCTGCACTGGAAAACAACGATGCAGGGAACTGAGCTGAGATGTGACTTGTTATGCTGTTATGTGTCCAACTAACACAGTGTATGAACAGCTTCTGACTGAACAGCAAGATTTTGCTTGGGAGCATTTCGTAGTTGTGAAGTATTTGATGCACATCTTAGCAGCCACTTAATTGTATTTGCCTATAGTTTGTGTAAACTGCCTTCCTCAACTCCCCATAGTAATCAGAAGAATGAAATTCCAGTATCCAAAGACTTTTAGTATTTTTCACCCATCTTAGCCATAGATAAAGAGAGCCTCTATTAAGCTAATAGGTAAGGCCGAAAAGATACCACCTGGCAGGACTGTATTACTGTCCCTGCTCTGCACAATGCTTGGTGCTATAAACTGAGATTAACATATCAGTGAGAAAAAGAGAGAACAATTAATGCAAGTGTCCTTGCAGCTCACGTGGCAGCAACTGGCAGCTAGTGCCTTTTTTCTGTAAGGTAGGCACCATCTGAATATATACATTGGCATGTAAATGCACTCATTACATTATTATAATGACATTCTGTGACAGTTTGTTTGTCTGGAAGCGCAGAACACAGTATTATAAATGCTCATTAAAGAGAAGATATGACAGTTCTACCTCTTGCCTGGTAGTTAGAGCACTGTTCCTGCACTGGGAAGCCTTGGTTTGAGCAAAGTAGATAGACAGTCATTATGAAATTCTGAGACAGGTCCTATCCACCCTTCATCAGGCTGTGCAGCAGAGCAAAACAGGTCTCTTTGAAGTACTCCTAAGTATAAAAATACAAAAATATTCACTGACAAAGAGCAAAAGAGAATGACCCCATGACTTTGACTATAAACATGAGAAAAAGATTTTCTCTGGAGTTCCATCCCCATCACCAATTGATTTTGCTACAGCTGGAGATGCCCACCCTGCTCTGAGCCCTTGCACAATTGTACAGAGGCTGGGGATTTCAGTCTCCTTATTCAGGCAAGGGTACTGAACTTGAATTTCTGCAATGAATATTTTAGCTACCATCCTTTTCAATAAAATAGAATGCTTCCTAACCGTATCTTTTATTTATATTGAAAATACTCAAAATTTTCTAAATTTAATCAAAGGAAACATGTAACTTGACAAAACTATGTTTTTCAATTTGTTTGTTCCTATTGAGAAGATTGGTCTCTATCTCTCCCTATCACTCCCAGATTTCAGGTCAGACCGATCTGATTTCTCTTAGTCATGGGATTTGGAACAAAGTGAGGTACCTGTTTATCTGTTACCTAAGATTGATCTTGGATATTGTAATCTGAGAAAATGTGGTGGAGACTATTGCAAATTTGTGATGACAATAAGAATCGATAAAATCAACTGAATGACTGCAGCAATCCTCAGTAGTGTGAGAAACTTTAGTTTGGCAGGAGCAGATCTGAAGGGATTGTTGTGACTCAGAAATGAGGGTGCTATGAAGCCTTTGTCTACCGCACGCAGAAATCACAAATTCTTGTTCACGAGGTTTGGCTGTGCAGGTGGAGCCACTCTTTGCTTTATTTTTAGCTGTTAATATTTGAAATTATCTGCTTATCTCTTCACTGTGTAACAGTACTTTGTGTGTCCTGTGTTTGGTTCTTTGATTGTAGGCAGGAGGGATGCATGGACACATGCAGATTGGGAAACAACTGCACTAGTGCTCAGTAAGATCTCTACTCGATGAGTGGGCTTTTTGATTACTGGATTTATTGTTTCATGCTTGGACACAATATTTTGATTTAGGGGACTACCAATCCTAACTTCCCTTTGTAGGAAAGAAAAGCAGCAGCACTTGCACTCTGATACCCCAGGGAGTCTGTGCTATCAGATACGGTTTAGGGAAATTCTTTATGTTCCCTTCATTTGTTCCCAGATACATGAAAAAGATTAGAGAGTCCTGAACTTGTCATAGGATTAAGTCCAAAGGAGAACTGTTCAACATAAGCATCAATATCAACCAGTATAACTCTTCCTCCAAAGAGATCAATGTCTATAAAGGGCACAACAGAAACAGGAGTTTTCTCATTTTTGAGGGATTCCAGGGAGAGATTGAGCTGATCTAATGGTAAACTGTATTGAAATCTTTCTCCCGTGGCTGCAGAAGAAGGTAGGCACATACAACTTCATTACATGCCTAAAATTTCCCACACATTTCACACCCAATTTAAACACATAAAATAGATGTGGATAATACCAAAAGAGGCAACTGTGTAACTTGAACACTGTCTTGTACAGCTATCAAGATTTCTTAAAGCAGCATTTTGGACACATGCACTCTGCAGCACAACCTGAGCACTGTATTGCTTACATTGTACATAATGAGTAACCCTTATTAACTTTCCTTTCTATTCTTTTTTTGGTGATGTAATGCATCACCATGCATCAATGCTGTATAGTATTGATAAAATATAATATAAAAAAAACCCCAAAACCAAACTCAATCCCTGAAATTAAAAGGTTGATAAAGAGGAAAACCTTAAAATTACTCTGATGCCATTGCAAAGCTGTTATTACTGGCAATAATACTTTCCAAAAAATTAGATTGTTGGATTTACTGGTTGGCAGCTTTTATGAAATTAATGCCCAAATAATTGTACTTGTTAATTGCACATCAATATTGGATTAACTTGAAAGGTTTGAAATCAGTATTCCTCCTTTTTTATACTAATAGAATATCTATGAACCCTTTGGCTTTGATGTTATTCATGTAGGTACAGGGCCACATGCAAATCTGTCAACACTGAACACTTAATTTGTGTCTAAATTTTATGTAGCTAATAGAGTATTCTTTCAGAGAAGTAGTTACAAAACCTAATTTTAAAAAAGATATTTAAGATTCCACAAATACTCCGTGAAAGATCCATTATACGTAAGGTACCTGACTTATGTGAGTAGACTCTCCCTTCAGAGGCCTCAAAAGACACTGATTTCTCTCCTTTGCCTTTACTGAGAAGATAGACACTTAAGGATTTAGGACTAATGACTTAAATTTATCCATGAGGACTCGAAATACAGTATTAGAATGCAGCTACATTGTTGACTTCTGATGTACCTCTAAAGTTATTTCCTATCCTAATTAGAGCAAGTCTCAATATCACTCTTTGGCAACAGATAGTAAATGCCAATATTTTAAATTGTGACAAAAACATAATTTTGGAGGTATTCCATCTTGTGAGAATATGATGGGAGGAAACCATGAGCAGATTTGTCATTAGAAGGTCAGGCAGATGGATTTTCTAGAGCTTAAGGACAGAAAGGACAAATCGGATCATTCAATTGGATCTTCTGTATATTGAATACCATTTAAATTCAATGTTACCTCTCTTTTTGTCACAGTAATTATATCCACTTAAACTAGGTATTTGTTTTCCCATTCTTGTTGTTAATGAGAGGATACGTGGCTTTACTTCCCTACTGGCCTCCAAAGCATACCTTGCCCTGAGACTCAAGGTTTTTGTAGCCAGAATTTTTGAAAAAAGATTTATTCTTTATCAAAATGTAAAGTTGTAGTTAAAGTTTAGGTGTTTGAGAGTTTTTTATTTGGTTGAATGATTTGGAGATTTTTAGGCATTTTTTTGTGTGTCTGCAATAGGATTGTACTCACTGTAAAAACATTTCTCTTTTTTCCAGTTACGAAGCAGACAGAACATCTACTTCCCAAGCAATGGTAGTCGAAATACGTGGTCACTGTCACCAGAATACAGTAAATAACACAGCAAAACAGAGCAGCCTCAAAGGTTGGAATTGTACACAAAGTATTTTTAGAGGAAATGTTTCACCTACACTAGACCTTACAGTAATTTTCTGCTTTTCTCTGCCTTGTATTTTTCAGGCAATTGATCTCCAGCCCCAGAACTAAAAGGTGAACAAAAGCAGTTGCTTTCCTTTCTTGCCATCCAGCTTGGCCTAGACACAGAGATTTCCTTGTGCGTGCAGGAAGTACACTTTTACACATACTCACCTCTTATGGTTGTACTATTTCTATGGTAATACTATTTCTATGCTTAAATGTAGGATTCTTTAGATATTATCATCCTGAGGTAACAACTATCCTTGACAGAATGATGAGCTCACAAGCTATTATTAATTGACTGTGATGAAAGGTACCTTGTTGCCAGATCATGGTGTTATGACCATGGATACAAGAACAATGAGGTGCTTTTGGGTCAGAAGAAACTATTTTTTGCTGGGGTAAGCAGCTACAGTTTCATTTATTTTCAACTTGCGTAAAACATGTATATACCCTGAAAGGAGGCCTCAAAATAATTCTAGTTTATTTTTCATGCTAAGTACATATATTGAAGATATATGTTCAGTACTGAAACTGAAAAAGTCTGGGACAAAATTCAAAGAAGTAGACTGCTTCTAAAGCAGAGGAGACAGGAGTGTTAAAATCCAAAATAAAGTGAAGGAGAAACTATATTACTAAGAGATATGCTGGGCAGTTGAAAATCTCAACTGTGCTTTTTTAATTTTATTTTTAAGTAGAGAAAAAAATGAAATATTTTATTAAACACAGAGAATTGATTGTCATTCTGACCCAGCATGCATTTAGGCAACGTCTCTGGAAGCATCTGCTCATATGTACTCCCCCATCACCACAAGCTATGTGTACCTTGCAAGTACTAATGAACACTGAAATTATTCTCCAAGACACTCCCTAAGTTATAAGATCTCTGAACTGTCTGCAACATTTTTGACAGCACCTTCACCCTAGTGTCATTTGCTAGCTGTAAGTTTTTTAAACAATATTTTCTTTTCTTTCTCTATCTCAAAAACTGACCTCGAGTCCTTATTAAGGCCTTTTTTAATTAATCTGGAATTCAAAATACAGTGTCTGCTAAAGTCTCCTCACAAATTGACCTCACAAAACACTAAATCAGAAATGAACTCATTAGCATTCAGAACCACCACAGACGAACAAAGGAGGAACATTACAGAAAATAAAAGGAAAGGTATTAAAAGAAGGGCATTGTGGGGAGGAGAAGGAAGAACATAATTTCTTAAGTGGACTGAAAAGAAGGAATAGGTGAAGGAGGCCACTGTATCAGAACATCTTTTCAATGATCTATTATTTGGCAGGTAGAGTGAGATTGCCTGTAATAATTTTTCATTTTAGCTTGAATGCAAAGACATATTGAGAAGAATATTTAAACAGGATTAAACTCATACACAACAATGCATGTATCTGATGCCATCATCTTAATGGACACACAATGAACTGGCAGATTTTTTTTCATAACATTGCCAATGTTTTGAATCCTTTTTTCCCTAATGGTAATTGGTAATATGGTAAATTCCCCAATTGTCTCTTTCTTCCTTAACTAAACAGCTTAGCAACCTTGCACTTCAGTAACTTGCTGTGACAGTCCCTATCATTAAAACAGTTTGTTAGCTCTACTTATTATAGCATCTGTGGTGTTCTAAGGAATGTCTAGGACCATACAAGGAACCTTGATTTTGGTTATTTGCCTGATAGAGAAAGATGTGTGAGAAGTGAATTGACAAAGTTAATTTTGTGATATGAAATGAGTAATTTGATTAATGACTAAAGACTGATTACTGTTGTTTGGCCAAACGAACGTTGCAGGAGTACATTGTAGTCTACCCCAGCTAAGTTAGAGATTGGAGTCATTTTAAAAATAAACCAGCCTAGTTGCTAAGATATTCATCAAGGAGGTGACAGGAAACTTGAATTCCAGATTCCTGCTTTCAGAATTATTTTTACTTTTACCCAATGACTGCCTAATATAAAATGTATAAACAGTGGTGGGAACAGTTACCAGAGTTCAGGACTCTCCTGCTGACCTAAAGGCTACATTAGGCCATCTGCACAGGGTGGGGCTTTTCTTTTTTTTTTTTTTTTCCCTTCTTCTTTCCATTCCGTTCCTATGAATCTTACATCCTTTGTTAGTCAGTAGGTCGAATTTCAGCAGGAGGGGTGGAAGGTGACACACTGAAACCATATGGTACCTAAGGCATCTTTGGGGATGCAAATTAAGTGCATTTGAATCTCTGAAGCTGAAGATAGATAAGAGTGTAAGGCACCTAACAGAGATTGTCGGTACCATTGATTCATCTTCCTCCAATTGAAATGAAGGTGACTCTGGCTGCTACAACCTTTATTTTCTTTAATGTTTTAGTTAAAAAAATTGTAATAGAGAAAACAGGACATGGCACAATTCTCTTCCCCTACTTGACCATGGCAATTTCATCCTTATTACTTTTTAGGACACTATAAGCGTTATGCCACTGACTGCACTGCTCCTTAACAGGGTGGATTTCTAACAGTCAAATGCTGTGGCTCATTTCACACTCATAGTCTGTTGCTATTGCTTTAGTAGTAAAGATGCCCCACCCAGGTGGGTTTGGATGGGACCTACTTCCCTGACGGTTCACAGGACAGCTCTGGTTATGTGCTGATAAACATGAAAGTACTGATGAAACCATTGAGTCAAATGCAAGCAATCAGTTTAGTTTCCTTGTGTATCAGGAAGACAAGGAGTACTAGCTATTTAGTTTTTCTAGGTGAGAATTGAGATGGTTAAAGTATGCAAGTCTTATTTATGCACTTAAGGTCTTCAAGTCTGACCTGTGGATAAATACTTTCTCAGAACCCTTTTCTCTTGGTAACTCCAGCTTGGCAATAGATGAATTTTCTGTTCTTATTGTAAAATAATTAATACATTGTTTTCTAAGAAAACATGAGTGGTTGTTAGGTAGAGGGAAAACAAAGGACCAGATTGTTCAAAACTGTAACTAAAATAAGGGGAAATATCCCTGAAACTGTAATGTAGCTATTTCTTTTCTTTATATTATTCATTTCCAAACTTTGATAAACCTAAATTAGCAAAGATTTAGGCTGGACTTGGATATACTTTTTTTGTTTGTTTTTTTTTTTTTGCTAGGGGTGTATTTCTCAGGGTGGATGTTTTCTATGGTGTTTTTATTCCCAGAGGAAGAGCCTCAAGCTACATTTTGCAGTTTGTCTCTTGGGGCCAATTATGTAAAGGCCATCAACCCTGTGTTTCAGAGGCTAAATTACCAGTTTGTCAAGCTTGCTCACATGTTGAAAGGAGGATCTGCACATGTGTTTGTGTTAATTTTCAGCTCTCATGAGCACACTAATTCAAAGAAGGGCTAACTGAGTCACCGTTAAAGCTATATTCTCTCACCCTCCGTGTACAACAGATTGGTTTTGCAAATCTGTAGCAGGCATTTTAAGTCTCCTCAGTGAGCAAAGCACATAATATACATTAATAATTGTCTGTGGTAGTCTGGTGGACTCAAAAAGAGCAGAGGAAAAAGGACGAGCATGAAAAGGGAGTTTGAGGGAAATAGTCCCAGTGGAGTTCTGTACTGATTCTGTCTCCTTGGAGTGAACATAGCTGTCATCATCTCTCCTGTAGAAAATAAGCATTAAAAAAGCCAACTGGCAATTATTTCTCAGGACCATATTTATAGCACACAGGGATTTTCTTTCTAAAGCACTGTTATTCTTTTCTAAAACCATTTTCTAATATTTGTGTATTAGCTTTTGAAAGATCATAGGAAAGTGCCATAATTGCTAATTAAAAAGCAGTTAAAGAGACATTAATGAAACTCCTACATTGGTCTTTTATGCAAAGAATTGATGAGATCTGTTCCTGAGCAGACACAGTTCTCAGACAGATTCATTAGCTGTTCTCTGACATGCACAATTCAGTTAATGAGCAGAACATACCTGCCATTTATACAGATATATCAAGTTATATTTACTCATTTGGGGGAAAAGACAACACATTAAATATGGTTATCACATGAATGGAAAAAGTTATAAATTTTCAGTGGAGATGAAAGTTAAACTTTGGAAGAGATTGCCAGTTTGTTTTATAAATTTGCCATAACTTCATAAATTCTTCATAGTTGATTTTTTTTTCCTCCCAAAATGAAGACTAAATAAATCTTTAAATATGTTCAAATTCAATAAACCAAGTTTTGGGGAAAAATCATACTGCTTTCTCTTACTGTGCAGAATGGCAAACTGCATGAGCACAATGTTTCTTTCTGCACTTTACTTTTCCAAAAAGTGACAAATAGGCTGGTGAGTGATACTGTACAATGAACAGATCTTGAGTATATTGTGACAAATGCAATTTTAAGTCCAAATGTGGTTTGGTGGGTCAAACCCTAGGTGCTCTATATTACAACAGATGTATATAAGGAATGAAACTAAATTTCACCAGCTAAGATACTGGTTTAGTATCTTAGTATCTCCATGTTTTTTAACCTCAGAAGAGAAGAGATTGAAGGGAATGTAAAGCTTCATAGAGCTGGGCCCTGGAAAAAACCCAAACAAACAAAAAAACCAACCCAGGTCTATCCAGCAGCTAGTCCAGACCTATAGACTCCTAAATTGTGAACTGTCAAACCCATGGTCAGCCCAGTATTGAAAGCCCCAGCTCCTCAGTAGCTGCCTCCCAGGCTTCTTATCCAGCTCACCAGCTACTCTGGCTTGAAATTTGGCAGCAAATTGCACTCACATGTGCAATCCTGCAATTCCTTAGGGAAATATGCATGCAGATCACTCTACTTGCTGGCATCCAACCCACAGGCTCCCGGACCTGCAGTCTCTTCTCTTGTGCTGGCAAACACACATACACAAAGAACTGCATGTGAGATCACATTGAAAGCAGGTCTAGGACCTAATAATCCTATGTGATGATCAGACACAGGTCCAGGCCAGACAAGGCTACAGATCAGCAACCTGTTTACTCTCAGCCAGTCCTTTTATCCCCTTTCTGCTCTAGTTTCTCATTTTTGTTCTTCCCATAATCCATCTGACCTCTGCTTACCTTCCCTTTGATTCTTGCCAAATATCCAATAACAAGTCTTACAAATTATAGAATCATAGAATCATTAAGATTAGAAAAGACACCTAAGATCATTGAGCCATTAACCCAGAACTATCAAGTCCACCAAAACTGTATCTCTAAGCACCATATCTACGTGTTTTTTGAATAACAGTGATTCCACAAGTTCCCTAGGCAGCCTATTCCAATGCTTGATCACTCTTTCAGTGCAGAAATTTTCCTACTATACAGTCTAAACCTCCCCTGGTGCATACTAAGGCCATTTCCTCTTGTCCTATTGCTTGCTACTCCTAAGAGATTGACCCCCACTTCGCTACAACATCTGTCCAGGGAGGTGTAGAGAGCAATAAGGTCCCCCCTGAGCCTCTTTTCCTCCAGGCTGAACATCCCCATCTCCCTCAGCTGCTCCTCATCAGACTCGTGCTCCAACCACTTCCTCAGCTTCGTTTCTCCTCTCGGACATGCTACAGCACCTCAATATCTTTCTTGTAGTGAGGGCCCAAAACTGAACTCAGGATTTGAGATGTGGCCTCATCAGTGCTGAGTACAGGAGGACGATCACTTCTCTAGTCCTGGTGGCCAATATTCCCACAATCCCCTCAAAATTACATTAGAATGTAAATTTTATGGTCTTCCCCTGCTTCCCTTGAGCAGTACTATATCCCTATAGGCAATAACCCTCTTCCTTCCGCAAGTTATTCTGGTAAAGGAGTTTCTTTGGTTGATCCACCTTGCTGGGTTTCACACCAAAGTTGATGGTCTGAGTGATCCTGAAGAGCCCTTGGAGTAGCCTATTTGGTGTGCCTTCTTTACCCTGGCATTGTTCCTCTGAACTGTGCCAGGCCCCTGAATTTGTGGTGACCAGTCTCCAATCACAGAGTTTAAAACTGAACACTCTGTTCCTCCCAGGCTTAGGTGGGCACTTGAAGGACTATATGCACGTGCCAGGAAAATTAAATTGTAGAAAAGGAGATTGGCATATTTAGAGGACTTTTTTTTTTCTTTCACCCTTTTTATGTTTTGCACTTTTGACCAAGTGGAGGAGATACTATTCTTACT
This sequence comes from Chiroxiphia lanceolata, assembly GCF_009829145.1. Classification (NCBI taxonomy): domain Eukaryota; kingdom Metazoa; phylum Chordata; class Aves; order Passeriformes; family Pipridae; genus Chiroxiphia; species Chiroxiphia lanceolata. The sequence goes on along the minus strand of NC_045641.1, from coordinate 9,977,007 downwards.
TTCAGAGAAACTCTTGCATTTTTCATAATATAATTATTATTAGGAAAATAATTATTCATTGAACAGAGAATGAAAATGTGAGGGCTGTTACCTTGGAGGCCTAGACTGCAATCCCTCTTCCAGTGAATAGATAATTACACATAAAAAGCCACATTCAAAGTAGCACACCTCTGCACCAGTGTTCATGGCACTTTTCAAGAAAACAGAAATCAAATAAACCAAGAATTTGTTCCTGTGCTCTCTGGTATTATTTGTTTGCTCAAACTGCTACTTTTCTCAGAATAAATCATACATTGGTATCATTTTGCTATCTGCTGTACAACATGAGATCTGAATCACTTGAAGTTTCTTTCTGGCTTTGTACTGAATGGTATAGATTAAATTTATTAATTCTGCTAGGGGTTTCAATACAGCTCTTTGGGCTGTCAGGAATTAATGGATCAGTGCATGGCCAAGGGCAGAAATATAGTTCCCAAAAGGGTCTTTAATTTTCTTAAATATACTGCTGAATATTTAGGGGTAAACCAAAGGTGAGTCTTAGAGTTCTCCAACCCATATCAACAAGTCCTAGAATTAGCTCATCGCCTGGTTCCACTGAGCTAGGCCTGCCATTTTAAAGTTCTAGTAGGACTGGGGGCACCCAAAGCTGTTTGCACTGCACTAAGTAGCATTAATGAATCAACAAAATCTTAAGTAAAATACAAAACATTAAATAAAATTCTGTCTGAAAAAGCAGCTATACTGACATGGACACTGATACCAGTGTTATGGTGACACCCAGCCATATCCATGAGAAATTAAAACAATACATAATAAAGACAGCTGAGACAGCTTTAAACATCTCTTGTTTCAGTTTCAGCAGATGTCTAAATGCTTTAGACAGCTCCTCATAAAGTCTTACCCTATTGAGCATTAATCTGAAATGTTGTGCAGGAAGTCTCTATCTTTGAGACAAGTTGAATTATTTGTGTTTCTACTTGAAGTCACTGTAGCACACATATGCACTCTTTTTTCTTTTTTTTTTTTTTTTTACTTGATCAAATGGTGTCTGAACAATTCAAAACTCAGCACAGATCAAGGAAAGCAGCATGGCTAAAAATATCCCAAGTCCTGAAAACACACACATTTGACAATGTAAGGTGTGACTTCAAAGTCCATCTGGTGAACTGGCTCTGTCTTTAGGGTTGAACCTTGTTAGCTCTATTTTCTAGTATTAAATGAAAGTAAAAAATGCACAAAATTAAGTTGCCTAGGTTTGGGGGCTTAATTAATGGGTTCAAAGTTTGACCATAGATTCCTGTTTCTGATAGAAATGGGTAGATTTCAACAGTAACTGCTAATCTCAAATGATACAGATTTTGGTGTGACTGTCACAGAATCACAGAGTGGTTTGGATTGGAAGGGAGTTTAAAGATCACCCAAGTTCCAATCACCCTGCCATGGGCAGGCATACCTTCCACTAGGCCAGATTGCTCAAAGCCCCATCCAACCTGGCCTTGAACACTTCCAGGGATGGGATATCTACAACTCTGGGCAACCTGTTCCATTGTCTCACCACTTTCATAGCGAAGAATTTCTTCCTAGTATCTAATCTAAACCTACCCTCTTTCCATTTAAAGCCATTACTTCCTTGTCCTATCATTCTAGGCTTATAAATACCCTCTCCAGCTCTCTTATAGCCCTCTTTAGATACAGAGGGTGCTATAAGGTGTCCCTTGAGCCTTCTCTTCTCCAGCCTGAAGAGCCTCAATTCTCTAAGCCCGTCCTTACAGGAGAGGTGCTCCAGCCCTTTGATCATCTTCATGACCCTCCTCTGGACTCATTTCAAAGGGTTCATATCCCTCTGATATTGGGGAAATACTTACTCTTTAGAGAAAGCCCTGATGACTTTCTTTTGTGATTTGCCTACTTTAATAATTATGTGATAGGAATATTTTTTTCTGCCGTACATTTCCTTTTCTATTAGTAGCTTTTCCATGTGAGACAAAATTGCCATCACTTTTGTGGTTTGATCTGCAGAGCTTTACAGAGTTGTTTGTGCTATTAGCTATGTCTATCAGATATTTGGATCTCTCTTCTAATACCAGCTAATGGTCAGATAGTGCTATTGATTACTAAGCAGAGTTGTCCATTGATTTCACTAGACTGTTGGAAAATCGATAAAATGAGGTGGCCCAAATTTCACCGAAAATATCTACAGACCATTTTATCCAGAATACAAGTGGCTATATAGGGCAAACTACATGTCAGGGTATTTTATGTGCCTACTCATTGTCAGCTGAATAAATGTGAAAGCCATTAGCACTCAAGTATGGACAACAATGTAACACACACGGGGGTCTAATTTGCTGACTTCTGTCCTATGTTGTCAGTCACGCTGGTGTGATTTGGGTACAAAATGCTATTGCTCTGGTCCATTTTTTTTCATTCTCACTAGTCTCACTAGCATAATGACTTGGGGATTATGTAAAACAAGGATTAACTGAGGTATTCTATTTAATGTTTTATGCTATTTCTGTGTTAGTTTGTAAAAGACATAGCATTTCTGTAACATACACCTGTTGTGTCAGTCCTGTTTCTCTTAATAGCGATGAGCCCAAAGATCAACTCCAAAGCACCTGCTTTTTGTTATATGCCCTTGGCATAATGCAACACCTAAAAATGAAGGACAGTCCAACACTGAGGGTATTGACTCTCTAATACTCATAGTCCAAGTTCAGTTCCCTGTTTTTGGGCAAATTTTGCAGTGCCACTACACCTATACAAGGCAATACCCCACAGAACTGCTGAACTGGGCTCTATCTGAGCTGATGTTTAGAGGCTAGCAGAGATGGTATTTTTATAGGTCATATGTCCTAATTACCCATGGATCTTGCCATGCTTGAATGTCAATGCACAGACAAACACCATCTCAGCACTCTGAGCTTCGCTTTCCATCTGTGAAATGGAATTGGTAATACCTACTACCTCACAGTGCTACGTGAAGGAAAATACATTTAAGGCTGGAGATACCCTAGCCCAAACCAATAAGGGTGTTGGAAATCCTTAGGAATATTTAGCTATGCTAATTGGTTATATTACTTTGATACATCACTTTAATTCAGCATAAGATGTAGACAGTCTTAAACTCTTTCCCAGGCTGAATTTAGTCTGGCTATATGGTGTAATGAAGACACATTCTTCTCTTTGTGTTTGCTGATGAATAAATGATCTTAGTAGTGGTGTTTTCAGGGCCTGAACATCAAGCATCTGCTTTGGGGGTTTTTGGGTGGTTTGTTTGTTTGCTTGTTTGTTTTATATTTTAACTAAAATAATGCTATTTTTTTGCAACTATAAGATACTATGCCAGTGTGGAGTAGGAGACATTTGAGTGACAGTCTTTTCTTCTGATGCAAGTCAGAATTGAGTGGATTGAAGGCTTATAGGTGAAGTCTGACAAAAAGAGTTTTGAATTGCCAAAGATATCTCGAAGGTAGAGTGTGGTCTTCCTTGTCTAGGCTGTGCTTTCCACTGCCCCTGGTAGAAAGAATGAAAAGAGTTGAGAGACCCAGAGCAGGAAGGGAGATTCCCTTTTATGCTGTCTGCATAGCACGGAAACCCTGCTGATCAAACAGCCTAATAGGAATTAAAAAAATGAGGAATATTCCTTTTTCTTTAGACATACTGAAACACTGACTATAGATTATTGTTTTGGCTTTGTTTGACCTGTATTCTTATGATTTATTTTTACCTTACCAGAAAGAGTTGGCAGAGCAGAGAAATCAAACACAGTCTTCCAAGAGAAAATAGCTTACGACAAAAGTAAACACAGGCCAGGGAGAAGTAAAAAATCCTAGAAAGGAGGTGAGATGAGGTGATGACAGAAGGTGTTTGGAGTAGAGATGATGGTGCCAAAAGTGGTATATGCTCCTCCTTTTTCCTTAAGAGAATTTCCACATGTTGCCGAGGGCTCAGGTTGGAGCGGAATTACATTTTATTGTGCTTAACATAGGGAAAGAAAACAATTGTTTAACCATAGGAACTTGGACAATCTGAAGAATACACCTGCTATGTCCCTTTCACAGAGAATTTCAGTTCTGAAAACTGTCCTTTGGTGTTACCTCAAGAAGCAGTCAAGAGTGACTCAGCACTGAAGATATTGTCACAGCATATGATGTTTTACTTATGGCAGGAGGTAGATACAAAAGTAATGCTCAGTTCCACACTTTGATGCTACTAATTATTCAGTCAGTTATTTAAAACTTAGCCTCTAGCAAAATATTTAAAATGTCTGTATTGATACTGGAGATTTCTCCAGATTCAGTCTCAGAAAATGAATAAGTAAACTTAGCCTGAGGCTCAAAAATGCAACATATTTTCTTCATTTTATAGTCATTACTGGTTGATAATTACTTTGTACACTCCTGAGTGGGTAAGCATTTTGGTACTTCCTTCTAGGCAGACATATTTGAATCATGTTCACAGAATTCTCAAGGTTGGAAGAGACCTTCAAGATCATCTAATCCAACCATTAGCCCAGCACTACCATAACACCTCTAAAGCTATGCCCAAGCGCCCCATGCAGATGCCTCTTGAGCACTTCCAGAGATGGTGATTCCACCACTTCCCTTGGTAATTTATTCCTAACAACTCTTTTGGTGAATTTTTTTCCTTATATCTTATCTGAACCTCCCCTTAAGGGCCACAACTTAAGGTCATTTCATCTCATCCTTTCATTTGAGACACGGCAGAAGAGACTGACCCCCACCTTACCCTCAGGTAGTTGCAGAGAGTTATGAGATCACCCCCAAGCCTCTGCTTCCCCAGACTAAAGAACCCCAGTTCCCTCAACTGTTCTTCATAAGATACATTTTCTAGAACTTTTCTCAGCTCTGTTTCCCTCCTCTAGACATTCCTCAGAACCTCAATGTCCTTTTTGAGGTGAGGCATCCAAAACTGAACACAGGACTTGAGGTTCAAATCTTGCAGACTTCTATGTAAGGGTAGGTGTCCATAAAGGTATGCTAATGTCATACCTGTCCTATCAGCATAATACTTCTAATATTACTGGAAATTATTCTCCACTTCATTGGGATGAAGGCAGGTAAGCTCAGGGGTGTGTGATAACTTCCTAAGCTGGACACTCAGGCTAAAGAGCTTTCCCATGTACAGAAAGCATCTACATAATGCCTTTCAAACTTATAACTGCATTTTTTTTAACCTTAACTATTATAAGATTATTCATGAGAGATTGTGCCATTTTTCCCAATGGTGAAAACAACATCAGACATCAACTGAGTGTCTTCAGAAATGTCAGTGCATTTGTGTAACCTGGAAGAAAAAAAAGTCAGAGTGGAACCAAGAAATTTCCGTTCAAAAAACCGTGAAATTATGATTTTCTGTCATTGATAAATGAAATTTCTTCATCACAGGGAAAACTGACAATCAAGAATACCAATTTTATTTTTCTGGTAATATTTAGAAAGTGAATCATAGATAGCAAGCTTTGCAGATAAATATGTGTGATATTTATAGTGATTGACTCACCTTATTTTACTTTTTATTACTTTTAAGCTTGTACTTACTGTTTGGCTTCTATCCTTCCTAACATTAAGACATATTAGACATAAAACATAAATCTATTGCTTGCTTAATTATGAGTTGACCTCATAAAGGCAGATTTATATTTTTTATTTATCTAAATAGTGAAAAAATCAACCTTCTTATCCAAGAACTTTGTTTTAACACAGTGACTCAGTCAATGAGATCATAAATGAGGACAGTCCCTGTAGTAAAGGATTCAATAGTCGTTACAAAAAATATCCTCTTTTTTCTTCTTACGGAAGATTGGCAAATTCACAGCCTTGCATTCAATACAGAAGATGGCATCAAACTGGCAAAATGTATGGACAGCTTGTTGGAATATTCTGTGTGCCTGCTTTTCACCTTTCAACAAGTCAGTACAGGAGGAAGCTGCAAGCTCACAGATGTGTGTTTTTTTCCCTGCTGCTGTCATGGTTATTTTCAGATGCATTTTTAGATCATGCATTCCACAGGGAAGGTCCTTCTCGTCTAGCACAAAGCTGAACGCTTTGCTGCTGTCATTTTTGATTTAGAGAGAAAAATCCCATGTCTGATGTACAACTTTGATTTCCTTCTAATTAAAATTTCAGTGTGGGAGCTCATCACATCCTCCTCCAATCCACCCTGCTGAGGTTCAAGGCTACCTTGGAACATTTCTACCCCATGATGTGTTAATATTGAAGAAAAGTCTTTGTTGTGTTTACATATTTCCCCCAAATTTGCTAAATGTTTTCTGAATCTACAAAAGGTGAGCTACTTTAAAGCATGAACCATGGCTAAAATGAACACATATTTGTAGTGTCTGGGTAATGGGTTAGTCTACCAACTTATACGGAAAGTGAGTGGTCTGACATTTTGTCTTTCAAGACCATTTTTTCTGTCTTTCAGAAGTACAGTGTTGTGGAACTTCTAATGCTGCAAGGATCAATAGCAAGTTTCCACTTATGTTTTAGTTTTGGATAGGTGACCATCACAAAGTTGTCTACAGTGCTATTGCCACTGAACTGGAATCAGTCCACATCCAAGTCACAAAAACTTTCCACTGACAAAGACACCCATCTGTACTGAACAAATATAAGAAGAGATCAATAAAGTGCTTCTACAGAATGATTTGGGTGCTTGAAACAAGATTTTTTTTTTAAGACAGTGCCAGAAATCTACCATTTTGCAAAATTTAAATAAATCTTTCCTCCTGCGTCTTCACCCAAAAGCTTTTGACAGTTTCACTTTTGTACTTCAGACCAAGACTAAAATTGACATTAGCTTAGAAATGGTCTGCCAAATAGTATTTGCCTCCACATCTTTCCTTTTCTGCCTCCCTAGGGTGACTGTCAGTGAGCCAGGAAGGCTGTAGGTCAAACATAAATCCAAAGCATTTGATTCACAAAATTTCTTTCCAGGACCGAGTACTAGAGAAGCAGGGCTTTCATGTTTATTTAGAAATATCCTCCTTGGATACTTATTCTCAGTTTTCTACAATTCTCTACAGACAAATTATAGCTATTAAAAAGACCCATTGATGAAGGTTCTATCAATATCTTCAAAACATTATTGTAATTAAAAAAAAATAAGGAAAAAACTCTGGCACTCATATTAGTATGACATATGAACCAATATTTATTGTTAAGCAGAGGACTGGAAGTTTAGCTTAAAATAAAATACTGATTTGGAAGATTTATGTGCTCTAGTCTGTATTGTACATGTGGTTCTATGCTTCACAGTGTGGAGCAACCACATCACCATGCCTCAAGGAGGTAAATAAAAGCACCGAACTTTATTAAGCACTCATTTTTCTCCAGTGTATCAGCACTGAGTTATTTAGCACAGTCACTTCTCATATTTTGACACGTTTGGGAAAATTCACAGCATCTAACTGGCTTTCAAACTCCCACTTCTACCTATGTGCCTCGTTAATCTGTCATTAGTACACATGGGATGCAAAAGAAAGCATGTAGCATAGGAATATTGACTGGCTCAAGAGCTGCTAAAAGGTTTCCTGTTAAACTCTGAGTGCCTTTTTAATCTTGGCTTTGTCTTTGTCTGTGTGTGTGTGTGTGTGTTAGTAAAACAGAAAATAATCTTTGAGTCTTTATCTTGGCTGCCATAAACATTACTCTACTGAAGTGCCACAATTTGACAACCTGTTTTCCTTTATTATTGGGGAAAAAAATTCCTTTTTCCTGGATGCACCAACCATATCCCTGTCTTTTGTTGATGTCTTTGAGTGACGTATTAAGGATGAGTTAGATACTAATCTGGCTGTGGATCCTGAACCTATATATGATGCAACAAGATTTCCGGATGCCTGTATTGGTCCAGACAGGTACAAAATATTGTATATTCTGATTACAGTGCAGAATCAGAGACTCCATAAATTTGGTTTCAATTTTAAATGTTCCTGTTTTGTTTGCAGAATGGATTTCAATTTTTTTTTTTTTTTTTTTTAGCAATTCTGTTTCCCAGCTCTGCTGTGAACCGCAAGAGGAATTTATATGAAAGGCCTCAGGTTAGAAGTTTGTGCAGAATGCTCTTTCAGTGCTGACACTATCAAACATAGCCCAAAACACAGAAGCAACAGTCACAAAGATTTTCTCAGGGACTGAATTTGATGCTGCTTTTGTCAATTGATTAGAGCTCTCCCATGGAACTGGAGCCTTGCTTTCAATTTTCCTCACAAGACATTTCAGTTTCAACTCCCCATTGGCAAGATACACTACTCAATAACATAGGGAGCTGAAGGAATACCTGTCCTGCTACCCACTACCTTGTTTCAGGATGTTTGCACATTTCACATAGTCAGTTATTGGATAAAAACCATGTTTAGGGACATCTCGTGTTTCCCTTTCAAAGGGCAGGATTTGATCAACAAGTTGTAGTGTCAGGCACCTTTTTGTATGACTCCTGGGATGAAGTATGTTTCACAAACTTTCTTGCATGATTGTAGGTGAAATTCCAGTTGGTTAACAAAAGAGAAGTTATCACAAGGGTCTTTAACATGTTAATGGGTGCATTTCCTCAAGGGAGTGGTTGGGATTTGATCATTGTAAAATTAAGTAGATTATTGAATTATCTGTCTTTCTCTTAGGTTTTTCATTCTTATGACAGTGCTATGTAAATGATGGACAGCATCATCACTGTGCCTGAAATAACCAGAGATCTCAGTAGCATAATTTTTTATAACCAATGATGGGTCCTCTTAGTGAGCTGAACTGTCACAGTTCAGTAAACAAGGGCTCTAAAAGCAGGAAATGTGACATTCTGGTTAATTTGGACATCATGAATTTCTAACAAAACTTCACATAATTCCTAATTCTATAATTAATATCTAGACATTGTGTCTGCTTCAGTACAAAAAATACATAAAATATCTTCTCAAGATACTATAATAAAAAAAAATAAAATATTGCCTAAAACTAAACTTTAAAGTCTTGTGTTTGATATAGGAGACAAGAAGACCAATCAGCCTCTGCAAGTTACTAAACTGCCTTGGTCCATGTAGCTTACAGGAGGGTTACTGAATATGTAAAATTGTCCCTGTATTTTATATTTGTATGAAAACATTTGAATAAGAGTAATAATACATAAATTTTCACTATCACCAATAATAGGACATTGCTTAGATTTAAGTAAAAATAAACAATGCAACAATGCACTCAATATCAAATTAGATAATTAGAATTTAGCTTTGGTAATTGGAATAATGCTTAAGAAAAAATAATTTATGCCAAAAATAATCCTTTAGTGCTGAAAAGATTGATCTTTGATTATAAACCAAACTAAATAACTTTTCTCAAGTTAATTAGGCATTTTATCTAAATTTTAAAATTCTATAACTGAATATGTACTCTTACTTAATCCCTAAATTGCAACCTAGAAACAATTGTGATCAGTCTTAGATTTTTGATTTTACCCAGCAGCTATTCCACTACTTCCATGAACGAAGATATATGGATTAGAGGAGACAAGTTCACTTGTTTTCTGTCAAAAGCTGCAAAGGATAATTTTGAATATATTCTACAGAATGTATTTGGGTTTTTGCTTTAATGAAGCTGTTGGAATTAGGGAACATTTCTTTCATAACACTTCCGAGACTGGATCTTAAAGATGCAGTCACAAAGGTACCAAGGTACACAGCTATATTTTCACACCTTAAAATGAAAAGTCCAACATCTCTCAGTTAACAAGACAAAAGGAAAAGACCTGGAAGATAAAATAGTTGGTATTTATTGTGTTTTCAAAATGTTTTCAGCTGTTGCAATTTCACGGAATCATAGAACCCTAAAGATCATCCAGTTCTAAGTCCCCTGCCACGGGCAGTCCACTGCTAGACCAGTAGTGTCTCTCAACTTTGAAGTCCAAACACAAACCAGCCTTTTTTCTTTACAGGTCCCTTTCATGGGCTGAAAAAGATTGGTGAAATTCCAGAATGTGTATATAAACATAGAGATATCAAGGTAAGGCTATCATAATTTGTGAGAACATGTCTTCAGTTTTCAATTCAATTTTGTGAAGTTTATGGAACTATAATGAACAAGAGGTTATGAGTGTGTTATTCAAAATTAGCCACAATTTTAATTGCTTGTGGTTTAACTGAAAGTGTAGAATGACAATGTGTAGGAAAAAATGTTTAAAAAATGTGTTGTTTCATCCAGATGATCAAAATGCAGACTGCCACATGTTGCCAATGGCCAAATTACTGAGGCATACAAGATGGCTGAAGTCATACATTACTTACTTTGACTTATGGATGTGAAATAAGAAAAGATGATTATTAGCAAATATCCAAATAGCTGAGAGATGCAAACTGGACAGCTTGTCATATTGACGGATCCTAATGAGTTTATAGTTGAATTGGATAAAGATTATAACGAGAGAAGAATTCAGAGTGCACAGAGCTGGGCAGTAACAAGATGACTGCTATAATAACACATGGCCTTAGACTATATATTGTCCATCTTCCACTTTGCAGTATATCTGCTGACAAAGCAGTCTCTCCTTAAGAGAACAAGCCTTTGCTTATTTTCTAATATATTAGAGCTTGGAGTAGAAACAGGTACAAACCATATTCTTCTCATCAGAGAGAGAGTTTTCCTATTTCAAAGCACATAAATATAAATTGGTTACTGCAACTGAGTAAATTAAGGTGTCTGAGTTGAGCTGCAGTACCTCACTGGCTGAGCACTTACTCGACTACAAATGCAATGTCAGATACTACCTTAAATCAACCTCTTTCATGGCGGGAGAGTGTGCAAGTAGTTACTTCAGGAAGGTAGGCTGCATGTACATGCAATTATTTTTCCATATTGTCAGTGTTGCCATATATCATAAAGTTATTGAGTCTTTATTATTTTCCCAGTAATTTTTCATTTTCTAGAGTTACTTGTTGCTTGCATAAGGTTGTACAATGTTCTGCTGTATAAGGGGAACAAGAAGAATTCAGCAGCAGTATTTTAAGATAACCTATTTTAAAGAATGAGGGAATGTTAAAAGCAAGCTCTAGATATGAAAATGTTTCTCATCTAGTTAATACTGCTTGTATATCTGGTAACTACACAAGAGAAAGACAAGCAAAAAGATCATCTCTTAGGCTTGAAATGGGAAAAAATCATTAATGAATATCTTATCCACATTAGGCTACATCATATGTAGATACCATAATTGCATAGAAAGACTAGGGTTAATCCCCAGTCTGAACTGAAGAGAAAAGCTAAATGTCTTAGCTTTCTACCTAAAAAGGGAAATTAAGCACCCTTGAGCTTTCTGTCTTTTAGAGGACTTTATTGAATTGTGAGACTTCCTTCTTCTCAGGTGGAATCAATTTTCCCAACTCTTCTATCTCCATGCAAAATTCTTCATTTTCTCTCTTCTTTGCAGAGACTTTCCAGAAGGTATATTTAAGACACAAGTGGCTGTAGCAGAGGTTATGGAATGAACTGTCAAAATGAAGAGCAGCACCAACCTGATAGGAGCATGGGATGTTTAGAGTTTCTGAAGAAACCCATAGATGAAGTAGCTGAAGTACTAACACTGATGTCTAATCTTTAATTTAACACTGTTTTGATGAGGACAGAGGAATGGCAAACATAACACCTACTAGAAAAAAATAAAACTGAAGGACATTTTCAGATGTGCTGTCTTGTAAATCTGGTGTCTAGAGCGGGAAAATTAGGAGAAACTATCGTTAAGAATGTAATTGGGGTACATGTAGATAGATGTATTTTACCTTGGAAAATTCATCATGGCTTTTGCAAAGGGAACTATTGTCTTGAAAATTTATTGGAGATCTTTGAAATGATCAGCAGGCATATGGACACAGCTGATCTGATTGATATAATCTATTTGGATTTAGATATTTAGCAGTCATGCATAACAGATAAAAAGGTAATAACTTGGGTAAATAATTCATTATAAAACAGGCAACAGAGAGTGGAGTAAACAGTCAATTCTCTCAGTGAAGGAAGGTCAGCAGTGGAATTCCACAGGGATATGTGCAGGGGATTGTTCTACTTAATATGGTTATCAGTGACCTGCATAACAGAGTGAGCAGTGATGTAAGACAGTTGGGTGATGATACTAAATTATTCAGGGTAACATGAGGTCTGACCAGAAAAAATTGCAGAAGGTTTTTGTGAGATAAGTGAAAGAGCAAAAAAAAGGCAGATGAGATTCAGCATAGCTGAATGTAAATGGATGAGAGGAAGAAAAGACAATCCTACTTTCATATACAAAAAAAGCGCACTGAAATAACTGTTGCCAGTCAGGAGCAATTTTTTATTGCTGAGAAAGAAATTTGCAATGAAATGTCAGCTGGTGTGCTCAGTAGCCATCAGAAAGCAACTGTTAGGAATTATAAAGAAAGTAATAGAGAGCAAAACAGAGTTCACTGTTCCACCATATAAAATTATGGATTCAGACATATCCTGGAATATTCTATGCAGTCCTGAGCCTCTCATCACATGAAGTGAAGTACAACTAGAAAAAGTGAAGAGAAAGGTGGTAAGAATGATCAACTGTCTGTAACAGCTTTCATACAGGAACTCTTGTGTAAGCTAGAAGTCTTCTATTGGAAAAGAGTTGACATGGGGGAAGGATGTGATGGAAATTTAAAAAGTCTTGAGTGATATGAAGACAGTGGGCAGAGACTAAACTGTTCACAGCCTCTTATAGTTGAAGAACAAGAGACAGTCAAATGAAACTCACAGAACCCACTTTTTTCTTTTTTATTTTCAAGAAAAGTGAGAGCTGATAGTTGATTATACAAGACAGGAGACAAAAACAAGTTCTTGTTGAAGACTATTTTACATGCTAAAAATCTTTGTGGACTTAGGGGGAGATTGACCAAGTTTGTGCAAAAGAAATCTATCAAGGTTTACCAAACACAAACCCCCCCTCATATGGCTCGTCAGATCTCTGAAATGGAAATAGCTGGAGATAATAAGGAGAGATACAGATTGTTTGTATCTTCTAGTTTGTATCAAGTCCTCCAGACTTGTGCTCATTGTTAGAATCAGTTTACCGGATTAGACCCCAGTTGGTCTGACCTAATACCGATATTCTTAATATTCATATATTCCAACTAAGCTTCCTTATCAGCATGCCAATTGTCACATTCCAAAGCTGAATTCCAAAGCATAGCAAAATGCAGGCAGTGTGGTGAATGTATGAGTTGGGACTTACCATGAACTGAAGAGTAAACTTACATGATAACCTGTACATATATCCAGTGTCATGCCCATTGAAGCTGGGTCAAGTGCATACAGGGATGTATCCACGTTTGCATTTCATCCCACGCGTCTGATCTCCTAGATATAAAAAGCTTGCTGTGGGCTTCAAAAGGGACAAACATGCAGTTCAAAAGAGCCTGCAGATGGAGGGAGGATGATCAGTGGTATGCAGCAAGAGTAAAACTATATAGACACATACAGAAGGAATGATCCATCTGCCTGTTTGGCTCCTGGTAAACCCTGAGCACTTGTGGCTGTATGTAGGCAGTTATTATGAGCTGTGATGATGACAACTACATATGTGCTTTGGAGATCATGAGTGTGAAACTTCACTGCAACTATATTTTTTTGGGGGTTGCATATTGAGACTCCTTTTCTCATCATTACAGCCCACCAAATAAAAATAAAAGCTTCTGAATATACATGGCCTGCAAGGTCTTAATAAATGTGTAAATATCTTAAAGCATGAAACAAATCTGATTTTTTTTTTTGTTTCATGTTTTGCCTTTGTCCAATTTATGATAGTTGATTTGTGCTTTTGACAGACTGACATATGTGCAACCTTCTATCAATGACCTACTTAAACTAAATTTCATTATCTAACCTAAATGTTATTCTGGAAAATATGCCTGATTCATACTGTTGCTATTAATCCCTTGTATTTTTTTATCAGAGATTTTTGTTCAACCCTGATATTGTCCTACTGCCCTTCCTAGAAAGTGCTCGTGTGTCTATGTACCTTACACATAAAAGGTAACAGCTGTGGTAACAGCTGCAATGTGAACTTACACAAAAGAATTATTGCAAAATTGATTATTAAAGACTCCTGCAGTAGTCTTGAAGTTGAAGAATGGGCCTTTAGACCAGGGTGGTAGGGATCTATTGCTAGTCATATTCCTGACATCATAGTTATGAAATTCATTCTAGTTTCTAAGCAAAAGGAATGTAAGAAATTGTAACTAACACTTTCTTCTAAAGTAAATGGAAAATATTCAGTAGAAGGACACACTTCAGTTACAAATTTATTGATGAATTATGTATATTTTCCCACCATAATTCACCCATACATTTTCATCTGAAACACTTAAAATATGAAGGACAGTAGAGATGGTAATTTGCAGCTAAGACTTTGGAATGTCAACACTGTAATATTTTTGTTTATAGAGACAGTTCCTGCTCCTAAATTAATTGGGGACAAAAATATGCATTTCGAAGGAGCAAATATTTTCATTCTAGTGATGCAAAAGAGCACTTACAAACAACCAGGAAAGGGACTGTAAAAAAGAAGGTGCCACTTTCATTACAGTGATTTATAAGAGCTGTGTCTGACCACCTGCCTAAGACTATCCCTGAAGAGCACTCAGAGATTGTCTCTGGTTGAAAAGAGTTATGCAGCTGATGCTTACAATAGCTAGAGCACACCAGGATGATTGAAATGTTTTCAGTTCTAATTTATTTTGAAAAATAGCCAGTGGATCAAATACTTATATAAAGCAAGAAGATTCCACTTCAGTTACCTAAACAGCAAGGAGTTAGATGGTCAGGTGTCTAAGTATCTCTGATATTTTAAAACCTTCAAATGGTAAAGTAGGGTTCCTGTGGTTTCGTTCATATTTTGTTTTATTTTGTTTTCCTAGCAAGAGGAAAGTATTACTCAGGGAAGGATTAATTGAGGCACAAAAAAAAAAAAAAAAAGAAAAAAAAAAGAAAAAAAATCATGTTCTTTAAGTTCTATAGTATTCTCCATTTGCCCGTCAAAGAGATTGTTTGTAATGTCCACACTGTCACAACTGTTACAAACTGTTACAAACACAGGACAGAAAATTTACAGACCACAACACAAACACATGTATTACAATTGTTTATTTCATCATTGAAAGGTTCCTGATGTCACTGGAAAAAATACAGTACATATATTTCTGTGTTGGTATGCACATGTAAATTTGTTTGCTACCAAATGAAAGGTGTTGGTGGAGAAGGAAAACTAAGAAAGCTTGGGAAAGTGAGAAGGAAAACGGCAAAATCTATTCAATAATAACAAATAGGAAAAGGATGGTTCAGTGGCTCTTGATTTAATACTTCTGGACAACTCCCCCCTGGAAATCAAGAATTACAAATCAGTGATATGTACTTTGTTCATCTTCCCATCAATGTTCTGAGCATGAAAATGGGATCTAATTTAATGAAACAAACTGCTTACCCTATGAGCTGATTACATGGTGTGCACACAGAGTGCTTATTCTTATGTTAACATAAAAGACTGAATATGAAAACAATAAAAACCCATTAGTTACCAAATCTAATCTTTTCTAGTATGACTTATTTTTTTCTCTTTATGAATCTCTGTCTTGTAAATGAAATTTCATAGGTGCAGCACACGTTTCCATTCAGTCCACAGTGGTAGGTAAGTTTGCTGCACTTTTCCCTAGTTCTATTACTCCAATCCCAAAAGAGTAAGGTCCATTAAAGAATGAGATTTTTGTGTGTTAGTTTTTAAAAGAAGCGAGATTTATTTTGTTGGGTTTTTTCCCTGATATGACAGAAGCAATATATGTGTCCTAGTTCTGGCGAGTGGCAGCGTGGTTTGGACAGTCTCAGTAGGAGCACTAAATTGCTAAACCATGACAATATGGCAGAGTGTATTCTGGGACCATATTCTTTAGACAATGAAATTTCCTAATGAAACAATAGAGAATAAGGCTATTTACTCAGATAGATTGCTTAGTGTTCCAGAAAGAAAGAATCAAGTGGCTATGTGAATGAAAATGTCTTAAATCGTGTTACATAGTTGATACTTTTGATTAGCAAAAATTCTGATCAAAGAGACAGTGCACAAATAGGTGGAAGCTCTGAATGGAATGTAAGGTGCACTGCAATAAATACTTTTTGTACCTGTCCAGTGCTGAGGTCAGGACTCCATATCTGATTCCCTTACATACTTTCTCTTCACAAGAAAACAGCACATAAGTAAAAGTCTAGATAGCTTTTTACGTAATTCTGTTACATTTTTAGTTTCAGGGCCTTAAGTCGTTATTTAAACTTCTGTAGGCATCCTCTGAAGGGCAGCAACAAAGAAAAATGAGTAATGAGATGTCCACAATCAGCCTTCTGACATGCTCTGATTTTCACTTGGTCCTCCCTACTTTTTTCTTTTTTTTTTTTTCCATATAAGTGTAGTATAGATGAAGTTGAGTCTATTAATCTAGCGTGCAATACATTTCACCTGCACTAACTGCGGCGTATTTTAGGCATCTTCAAAATTTATGACTGTGACTTCAAATAATATGATAAATTCATCTTGCTGGGGATCTGGCCTGTGGATTGCATGGTAGACACATCTACCTATTTGCTGGAATTGCACACTACCAGGTTGATCCAACCCTCCATAAATTTATTTGCAAATGATGTATCTTATGTAATGCAGTATTGGCCCTTGGGTGCTTGAGATGGAGGTTTTCTATGACTGGCTATTAAGCATGTCTGTGTGCTGCACTTTAGTGTTTCTGCATTTAAGCCCTGGCTCTTTCCATTTTGAGAAAAATCTGTGTTTTGTAGATGCAACAACTACATATATGATACACAGAGCAAAACGAGAAGACAGTATACTCACAGGTCTTCACTGTGCAGAAAAGAGAGTTTAGCTGGTTTAAAAATAAGTAGAAAAAATCAGAAAAATTGAAAAACTATTATAGCATGTGTGGGTAGATTGCTAACATCATAGAAAAATCACTCCCTAATTTGATATGTTTATTGTCATGCCCTTTAGATAACAAGTTCTTACTTGGCCTTGATGCTGTTCTGGAAAGAACAACACTAATTAACCGAAAAACAAAATCTAAACCCCAAACCCACAATGAAGCAAATTCTCCCTAGAATCCCTATAAGTGGAAAAAAAACCCCAAAAACAACAGACCAGCAGGGAGGGGGAAGAGGTGATATATCTTTCCCAGAATAAACCTCATCTTCATTAGTGAACAAAAAAAATGCATGTACGCTTTCCTCTGTTTTCTGTTGCTTAGAAATAAAGAGCAGTGGTATAAAGCCCTGGTGCCATTACAGTCATTTTACAACAGCCTGTTTACACCAGCTGAGGAACTGGTTCATAATGTTGTTTAAATAGGATGACAGCCCAGAAAATTTGTTGATGAATGAGTCACCCAGTTGTGGAACCAAAATTCATTCCTGACCCACTATGGCTACTACATTTATATTATAAAGAAGGTCATGGTTGTTTTTACATTAAATATAGTACCCTGAGGATTTAATTAAATGGGATTTAAAATTATGAATTCTAAAGCCAGACAGGTCATAGTGGATAATCCAGTTTTATTTTACAGTAATTGGTTACACAAGTTATTATTTCATTATTTAGAACATCCTGATTCTCAGTGGAAGTCCTAGTGCATTTGATTAACCATGAGTGCAAAATGACTAACAAACTGAAGTCATTAAGCCCTTCTTAAATAGCCTTTTCAAATGGAAATTGACAGCAACATTACCATTTAAATTCTTACAATTTTGTATTTTTAAATAAAGAAACAAAGTAAATAATTCTGGCTTCATTACTGTTTTATTTGTTAGTTTTAATTATTACTTTTAGGTGGATATTCCATATTTGGATTTTAATCTGAGGTTGTCATAACTTGATTTTGGGTGTTCTGATTTTTTGGGTAGCTTGACCTCCACTTTGATAAAGTTTGCAGAATTCTTCAGTTTCTAATCACAAGAAATTCTGGCTACTGACCATCTGTCTTTGCTGGGGTCTACAGATTTTGACGCATTTATAAAAAAAGGTCTAAGGTTTTTACCATGGTGTTGGTAAATTTAAAGAACATGAGGGGATTTAATCTTTACTTAACCGAAAGACTAAAAGACCAGTGTGGACCTCAGTGTGATTGTCAAGAGTGATGAAGCACTTGGTTATTTCTTCTGGACCAGGCCAGTCTTTTTTGCTGCTTTTGTTAATCTTTTCAAGGTTGATTTTGACATTGTTGCAGAGTTCCTCTCACTGGAGATATTCAAGAACTCTCTGGATGCAATTCTGTGTGACATGGTCAGTAAAAAACCCATAGCAACAGTTCATTTCCCTGCCAATCTGTGAGCTGTAGGGATATAGACAGCTGATCAGTGAGGATTTTCTTTGCAGCAATCTTTTTTCACTAACTGCACTCTGCTTTAGCCCATTTGGCTATGAAAAGTGATTTAGCTGGGTTACCAAAAAGAATGTGGTGCAATAGCAGTGCTCTCTGGCACATCATAATGTGCAATATTAAACAATGTTTATCCACACATTCATTCCCACTGCAGGTCTGGGCAATTGTGAAATGTAGCACAGTCAAACCTAAATTCAGTAGGGACCATAAAAGGTAGGTTGCTATTTGTGCTGTTTTGTTAATTGTTCTATATGATCGAGAAATAGATGAGAATTTATCGGAGGCTTTTGATATTCCGTGTTGCTGTGTCACAGTACATTGAGAATAATGAATAGGACATTCACTCTGGAGCAAAGAACATTAGTTTTCTTACCCAGGAAACACGAAAGCCAGCTGGAGAGGAGAAAATTGCCAGGTAGATTGTCAACATAAAGGCAAAGGTAACATGCTGACAATAACCAGGGGAAATATGAGGATAATAACAGAGGATGATAACAATCCAGCTGAGGAGGAGAGGGAGGTCTGGAAGATCAAGTGATCCCAAGCTGTGCACAGCTATTATGCAGATGGAGGGGCACCTCTGCTCCAGCAGAAAGGAGCTGGTTTATTTCTCGTGTAGCAGAATGTGTTAACTCCAGCCTTGTATTAAGCGAGATGAGGCCTTGCTTTCTTCCTATTATCAGGAGTGTGTATTTCTTGTCAGATTTCCACACCACCGCCTTGTTATTGTGGATGTATCATTATTTATCCCACTTTGCCCTCCCTCCCCCTCCCCCTTGGCTGTGGGGCTCCTGCAAGTAGCAGGCAACTGTCATGTCAGGTCTATGTGAATCTGTCAGATGCACGATGAGGAAAGATGGAGTGATCACTTCTTGCTGCCGTGTTTATTCTGTTTTCTGTCTTCAGCAGCCCTGTTAGCAGTGAGATGCTTTCCAGAGCGCTTCACATCAAGTATCCCAGGAGGAATGAAGGGAGCCACGGTGGCCGTACTGCTGCCCAGCAATGACAGAAACCTTGGATAATATCCCTACCTCCAGCAGCTCATCCTGGAGCGCATTTACCCCATAACACACCTACTCCTCGCAGCCTGTCCCAGCTCCTCATAACCATCTGCCATCACTGGCAGGTGAGGAGTGAGGAAGAGGAGCTGAGGAGGGGGAGAGGAGGAAGGTTGGGGTGAGGGTGGCAGCAGCAATGATAAGACAGGGGAAGAGTTTCACCCTGCCCTGAAAATCAGCTTGCCTTTACCAAGTGTTTTTTTCTGTTTTTCAGATGCCCCAGCAATGGTGGCTATACAAATATTTGTTTGTTCCTTTCTTTTCCTAGTCATAATAACAATTATGGAATGGAAAATTCTCCAAATTGTATTTCTCCTCCACTTTCTCTCTTATTTTTTTCCTGCTTCTTCTTCTTTTCTTCTTCTCCCCCTTGACTTTTTTTTTTTTTTAATTACCTCACTAGCACTAGGATTTCCAATCAAGATAATTTCTGGGCAAGATCAGTGTCCTAACTGGAACTTGAGTGACTCCTAACCTCTTGTGACTTATTAAAGCTTGCCTTTGAAGAGAAAGGAAAATAATCTTTGAAATATGATAAAAATCATTAGGCATTGTATATTTATGAACATGACTCACACAATGTTTTGAGTTTCAGTAACAGCAAATGTATCATAGGTTGCAGTAGCTGAAATAATATAGCAAGTGATTTTAATAATTGCTGTGCTAAAATCCTGACATCAGGCCAGTGTCTTGCTTACATATGTCCTGTAAAGTTCTGCTTTTATCAGCCACTATGCTTTATTTATTTTTTCTTTTTTTGGTAAAACTGTAAATCCGTCTCCCCCCAGACAAAATTTCCAGTGCAGAAAGGATACAAGTGTTCTCCCAAAGAAATTTTCCATCGTTGGTTACTCACTGGTGGCATTATTAGATAGTAGATTAGATTATTATAGACCACATAAAGATAGTGAACTGTGACTAGCTAGGCAAAGATTTTCGTTATCATGTTCTGTTTTTACTAGAAGTCTTGGGAAAATTTGGGTCATTGACTTTATAATGATGTCTACCTCCTCTCACACAACTCCTGCCTGTCAGAAAGGATGATTCAGGGGTGGTAGGCTCTGCTCAGAACTCTTGATGTGCTGAGAAAGATAACCAGAGCAGCAGCAGCATAGGAATGTGCACAGAGTGCAGACACAGTAAATATTTTTGAACTGAACTCTTCATTTATTGCTTTTTCTTTCCCCTTCTAATAGCTTAGCTACAGAAATTAAGGGTATGCAACAATTTTCTGATTGCTGCAATGGATCCTCTAGCTCAGGTAATGCAAGTGCTTAATATTTAATGCAGAGTTCTGTCCATAACTCTCCCTTATCAACCCATGTTATTTTATAAAATCCGGTTATAGAAATTCTGTCATCACCGTGCCTTTCTGTCATGTTAAGCTCTCTAATAGTGAGAGCTTATTAACTTGTGCTTTATTAGATTCTATGCCTTTACAACCAAGTCATTAGACACAACCATTATCCTCGTCTCCTTTTGTTTCTGTCTTAAGATCCATCTTCACCATGATATCCGTGCTTAATGAGAGTCTTTAAGTAGACAGGCTGAAAGTGATTCATTTGTAAGTCTTGCCCAATTGTTTAATGGAATAAAAAAAACCTTTAGAGCTTACATCTGAATATTCAACCACTATTTTTCACAATCCTGTGTTCCAATTAGTTGCCCTCAGGTTCAGCATCCTTCTCCACACCATTTTCTGCAAGCCCCAGTGTGCATTGCTGTTGTCTCGATTGTAGTGATTTTGAGGGAAGGAATATTTCCTGTTTATGTTCATACAATAATCAGCACAGTGAGAGCTTCAAACAAATTGGGGCCTCTGGCTGATACTTCCTTACTGCTAATATACATTATATATACATCCAAACAGTTTGAAGAGGTTAGTGAGGAGATTCTGGTTTTTGCATTGTTACTCAGTTTTGCCACTACTTCATAGTTGTTTTATATTCATTGTATTGTTTTATTTATATTCATTAACAGGCAACTGTAATGCTCAGTTCAGGAGTAAGATATGACAAGTATTTACTTTTAAAGAAGAGCTTCATATCCAGACACAGATAGTTTAGATTTTACTTAGAAAAGGTGACACAAGTAGAACACTGGTGTATACACTGAAATTTTATTTAGTAAAAATCAATAGAAGTATCTTCTGGAAAACTGATTTGCATGTGTGTGTGTGTTCACATTTTTTGACTTAGTTTTTGCCTTTAAATATAAGAATACAGATTTTTGCTAACACTGATCTCACTCTGGTATCTCACTGAAACATTCATTAACTTATAACTTTACTAAATGTTCATTAACTTGAATTGCTTTAGAGGAGCTATGTTCTGATACAAGTAAAAAGAGGCAGCCTCAGGCTTTAAAAGTAGTCCTCAAGTTGTTCTCACTTGTTTCTATTTCATCTGATAATCTTCACTGAAGATCTTCAGCTTAGTTTGGGAGCTTAGACCACACCAATAAAACCCTCTCAGAGGTCTGGGGGAAAAGAATCCAATTTACACGTAACTTCAGCTTTTCTACTGGTGACTTTGTGCATGCAGTTCTGTTAAGAAGTTGTTCATGATCATAGCAATGCTTCTAGAAATTAGTAAAATCTATTGGTACATGAAATCCTGCTTTAGAAGTTGTGCCTTACAGATATTAAAAATGAGTCTGTCATAGAACCATGAGTAGAGCTTTCTGCAAAGCATTTGTTTGATGTATAGTTGTTCCCCAGAGAGAATAGTATCCAAGAACGAGCTCTGAGTAAATGAGTACATTTGGCACATCCTGGAATGATGTCAAACCTTCACTGGCTCCAAGGGGGAGTTTTGCTTTGACAAACCTAGTTCCAGTGCCTTTTGCTTAGATAGATTCAGGGAATTTGGAAATATATGAAAAGAATATATCAGCAAAGTGACACCTACAATGAGCAGAAGGAATCCATTAGCAGGCAATGGAAAAAAAAAAAAAAGAACAAACAAGCTATTGTTACTGTTTTCTTAGAAATTTGCTTTGTTTTTTTTTTTCACTTGAATATAACTATCTATCAATCTCCCCATCAATCTCCCCAGCAAACAAAGAAAAATACTCCAGTTGAACTCTGTCAATACAGAATGATCCTGAAGTGCATTTTCAGAGGAATCTCTGTTATTATTTATATTTGTTGTGTGGATGCAGGATGCTTTGCCTAAGGTGTATTTGTGAAGGGAGGAGACTTTCAAGGTCTGAAAGCTTGTTTTTGAGTCCCTACAGCTTTCAAAAGTAGTAAGTCCACATTTTACTCTGACGCAGCTTCCATTAACTTAATCAAAGTTAACACTGCTGCAGAGCTGCATGTTCACAGCTCATTGAAATACCAAATGGAAGCACCCATTGTAAATAGTTTAATGCGGGTATAATTGATGGGCAGGAGGGCTGCACTGATAAGCTTTAGTGTGCCAGAGCTGGGTGCTAATTGGGCAGCCAGGTGGGGGCTGTGGGCACTCCTCCTGAGTTTCCTGGTAACGTGATGCAGGCTCTTGGACTCCCATGGCACTCCCAGCCTCTCCACTCTTCACAAGAGTGAGTGTGAGGCAAAGGGAAGACTATATGATGCTCTGGAAGTGCAACACAGACCCAGGGAGAGAGAAAACAAAAAGTAGCCCCAGAAAGACTGGGTGTTACTGCTCTCAGAGGTAGGGAGGTTCAGCCTGTATGGACATGACGTGTCAGTCCCAGTTGGTTCTCCTGCATAAAAGTGTGCAGATTACAAACCCTGACCCAGAGCACTGACAGCCTTCAGTTCCTGCTGAGTTTTCCTTCCATGACAAATAGCACACCAGCAGGGTGACCCATGGTGACCCATTGCAGGATGTGACCATAAGTGAGGATCTAACCAGGACGCATCACCAGAACTCCTCCATCTGGGCAGATTAGTTCCAGAACCAGGATCCAAACACCGGGGAAGTAATAGTAGTGTTCCCTGACAGATTCCGTTAGATAAATGAAGGTGCTGGTGTGTTCCTGGGATTTTATTTTTTTTTTATTTATTTACTATCTCTTAATATAAAAATATACAAATTATTCTAGAAGAAAAGAGATCAGTTTTCATCACCTGAATGTGTTCTAACTCTTCTGCTGTTTTACAGGACATGGGAACAACTTGTGGCTTTCAACTAGAAGAGTAATTCCCTCAGAGTGTTCTTGTAAGTGCTTGGTCTGCTCTGGATAAAACATGGGAATCTGAGTGACTGGAAAAAACCTGCCATTGCAGCCTTGGTTCCCACCTCCAAGGCCCAGAAAGGTGCAGAAGTGAGTAGGCACACCCCTGCAGGTAGCTATCTACCTTCAGCTAGATTTCTTTGTAGTCAGAATTTCTGAAATACCTTTTTCAGACACTTGAATTGATTAAAAGTTACGTATTGAGGTGAGCAGACACCCAAAATATGCACATTACAGTTCTGAAATTTTCACAGTCCTTTACTAAAGCTAGTTTAAATGGCAGTGTTATTTCATTCTGGTGGAGCTGCTGGGGAACTCACAGCCCTATGGAGCAGCTGGATATTGCAGTGCATCTCAGATTGGTGGAATTTGGTTTTGTGGAAAGGTTGCACAGAAACAGAACTAGCACGGGGGATTTGCTTATACTGAATCTAAGACTACAGGGGAGGGATCCCAAACCCAGCTGTGGCTGAGGCAGACAAAATATATTCTTCCAGTGCTTGATCATTGCAAATATAATTATGACATTTTCTGAGCTATAAATTACATCTGCAATTATTTTTACAGCCACGGTGTTTGAAGAGAGTATAACACATGTATTTTTATACTGTCTTGCACTTAAATGGTCTCAAACAAATTAAAAACATTGGAAGGAGTAGTTGATTTCTGTCACAGAAAGATGAATATCAATCCAGAAGCTCAAAGTATGCCAAGCCCTAACACGCGCTGCCTAAATTCCTGCAGTATTTTCTTTTGCAAAGGTATTTTATTTGCAATATATATATATTGTAAATATATATATATATGTATATACAGACTAACCCATACTACCAGTGTTAGTCTGTAAAATACTTGGCTGGTATTCACAACTGATGAAAGAATAAGAAGTTATGAAGAATGAGCCTGTTTACTTCAGGGGAAGAAAACAGACCTTATGAAACATCTTTTAAGAGAAAGCTGTTTTATTTTTATGCAAAAATGAATATAGGAATTTACTATCAAGCATAAACTGCAGATTATAAAGGAAGTAAATGGGTTCAGGTGACAAACTCTTAAAACATGGTCCTGGCACTTCTGCTTAGTAGCTACTTATTATCGGATTCTATAGACCTCTTATTTTTTTTATTCTGAAATTTGTCATAAGATCAGAATTAAAATTTTGCATGAAAAGGAGAGTTTAAAATTCCCTGGGAGGTGTCTTGCTACACAAGAAATCAGAAAACCCACATTTATTAAAGATACCTGAGTAATAATAGACAATTTCTTTTCTGCATGTTGTATCTACTCTGAAAATTGGTTTTCAAAAGTATGTGACTGATGTGATGTATGTCTTTACATAAGCACTTTCACTTTCTAGCCTATATGCAAACATGAGCTTGAAAACGCAATTTTAAAAAGATGTTCTCAATGCTACCTACTGATAATTTCACATGACATTAATTTATTCCAGAAACATTTCCAGTCAAAAAGAATATGCAGATATTTTCCCTATAACTCCTCCTCTTTAAGCTGAATACCTTGTTTCTTACATTTGTGAGAAGAAAAATATATTGCAACATGATACCAAAATAAGTTTTTTGGACTTTCTGAAGCAAAGTGTTCATTTCTTCATGAAGTGTCTGTGCACATCACTCACAGACTTGAATGCTACTGAAGCTTTGTATGCATTTTCACTTCATTCATTCTTCTTGTTCTGATTTAAAGTCTGTTGAATTTATTATTCACTCTGACTGAATCAGGTTCTTTTTCTTTTCGTCGTTTTTGTCTACCCCTTACATTTTAAGAAGCAATGTACCCTTTCTCACCAGTTTCCCCCAGCTGAGCAGGTGCTGAAATGTTGGACTTCTGTAATTGCTGCTGTTGTTTCTGTTAATTAGGCCATAGCAAAATCCATTCCTTTTTTTTTTTTTTTTCAGGAATGGAGCAGAATGATGCATTTGTTCTCAAGGGATATGTCCATTTTCTATGCATGAGTGCACTATCCAAAGC
Source organism: Chiroxiphia lanceolata (assembly GCF_009829145.1). NCBI lineage: Eukaryota > Metazoa > Chordata > Aves > Passeriformes > Pipridae > Chiroxiphia > Chiroxiphia lanceolata. The sequence continues at coordinate 9,951,336 of NC_045641.1, read as the reverse complement.
TTTGCCTAGCACATGTGTCGAACACATTTGTCTCATCTAATAGAATAATTAAATCACAGCAACTTGTATTGTGGAAACAACGATTGCTTTTTTTCTGGATTGACTGGCTTCTTTTCTGGAAGGAAAAATTTACAAAATTTTTTTATATAACACACTGCAGAAAGTAAGCATACATTATGATTAAGAAAATTTTTATGTTCATTTTATTTAAAGGATAAACCTTGTTGGCATCAAAGCCTCTGGACACTGAACTTGAGATTTCCTTGAAGATGCTTCCTACATGTGTAACTTCAAGTATTCCTTTTTCAATCAGTTTTAACTCCAGCACCTAAAGCAGCATAAACGTATTCATGAAAGTACTATAAAGAACCATATGTATGGAAGCATTTGTAGGTCAAGCCATTCGGTTATACAATAGTTTGGCTTATGATAATTTGAAAATACAGTACTTAGTTACTTAGCATTGAAAATATCACTGTGCATTTATCAAGTTTTTTTTCCATATTCTTCTACTAGTAAGTTTCATTATCATCTCATTATCTGTGGCATTTCCACTATGAAATGCAGTCTTTCCTGATAAAGAAACACTCATATTTTTGACACATTTTGCTGTCAGGGGAGAAGCCTAAAAGCAGAGCCCTCTAATACTTGAGCTGCTTGATGCAGTATTCTGCTGGGTTGATTTGGATTAGAGTCTGACATTTGGGACAAAACAGGTAACAGTCCTCAGAAAACTTAGATGCAAATAATAATGCCATCAGATCAAATTCATATTCCTTTACAAGTCTGAGATGTTAACAATAAAGAAGTGTGAGGTTCTCCACTAATTTAATTCTGCTAGTGGTATAAAAATAGATATACATAAGTTTCCAAATGTGTAGGTAGGAGGGAAATTTTTAGTTTTATGTAGCTTCAGGGAATAGTTATATATAAACACTGCATGATGCGTTCATATGTCCTGCTGAAACTCAGATTGCTAATATCAGTAGTTGTTGGAATTGTAACTTATACAGTAAAAGCTACACTCCAACAGTGCAAAAACACTGCAGCAGTGAGAAGGAGGGATGCACTTAGTCTGACACCCTTAAAAGTGGTGAAAAGACTTCCATTGTTCACAAGCCAGTTCTGGATCAGGGCCTGAGAAAAAGATTTTGGGGTAAGAAGAGAGAGAGCAAATACCAAACCACTGGGCTAAGGCTGTGAGCTTGAAACCATCCGTGTCTCTAGTGACTTACCTGTATGTGTGTTGGTATGTTCTTGTGATTAAAATAATATTTTTTAATTCAGATTCATAAATAGTTCTTGATTTTTGCAGATTTGAATACAAATTTTTTGTGTGTGTGTGTGTGTGTTTTTTTTTTTTTGTTTGGTTTGGTTTGGGTTTTTTTTGCATTTTGTATATAATCTTCAGTACATTCGCTGCAAATGCAGGCTCATATATTTTGTTTTTACTATTCCATTTTTGCTTTAGAATAAAATTAGCATGGTCTAGCTTTTCTGCTTCTGGTTATATTGGATAAGTGACAGGTACCTTCTTGCCTATCAGTGCATGTTAAGAAAAGTGAAAACCCTGGATTCTAAGACCAGGTTGGGGACAGCTGCTGCTCAGGATGGGTTCTTCTCTCTGTAGGGGAGAGACATTAGTGAAGAATTTAATTTTTGAGCTGTGCAAATTATATATGTCTTCCAGCATATTTTATGCAGTTCCTGAAGTAGATGACTCAGTTTTAAGTCTGCTTGGAGATAGGGCTTTAATGTAGATGACTCCCAGCCTCGTTAGGCATCCTGTGATCCTACCTACTCTTGTGCAGGGGAGAGCAGTGAGGGGGCCTTTGGTGTGTCTGCATCTGAGAATCTGTGGGAGATGGAATAACGTGCATACAGCTGGAGATGTAGTTCCATGTCTTGATGTTTCCACGTGAACTAAGGCCAAGAAAGCTTTGATGTTGTAGAAACAGGAAAAGGATTATTTCCTATAGGTTTTTTAAGCACACCTAAACTTCTCAGCTGATGCACTGGGGAGTTAATAAGTAGTTTGGACATTTGTAGCCTAGACTTAATTTTTTGCTGGATGTGATGTAGTATGTGCTGTATTCTAGGAGAATTTGAAGGAATAGCCACTACAGAACATCTTTGAACCCATAAGCAAAAATCCGAGAACTGTAGCTGTAGTCATCCCATGGTAATTTAAAAGCAAACTATGAAGAGAAGCCTCAGGAAAATATTAATTTTGTCAAAAGAACATGAAGTACTGAAAAATGTTTTCTGGAAATGGTAATATTTTGGTGCAATATGTGAGTTATTCATTTTTCTACAGAACAGTCACAATCATTTGTGAAAGGTATTTTTCACAGCTATGGTAATAAAAAGGAAATTTCTCAGATCTTCTTTAAAAAGTGGGCTGATCAAAATATTTAACATATTCTGTGTCTGCATTAAGGAAAAATTGATCGTATTTCTGTTTGTAATGGATTTTTATCTTTCTCTGCAACTACCTGGTATTTTGGTTTCAATTTGATTCTGTTTGGCTTTCTAAAGCACACAGCTGATAAAACACAAAAACCCCCTGAATTAGGTTTGAAAATGATATCAAGTTCAATGTTCACTGGAAGTTGTATGCCCATGAGACATTTGAGGAAATGTTTCCTTTTCTCTTTGGTTTACTGAGTTTATCACATATTTTATTGTTGGTTGTCATATCAAACCATTAACTTTGTTTTGAGATCAGAGAGACCTCCAAGACACTTTGAAGAGCTCATGACCATCTGGGAGACAGGAAAGAGCCTTGTTGCCAATATTCTCAAAATGTAACCTAACTTTGCGTGTTTTCTCAATCTAAAAACTTTTTTATAGGTACTGTAGCAAGGAGACCTATTGAGATGATTATTTGAGAATAAGTTGAGTCTTCATCTTTATTAATACAGAATTATTGAAATTACTCTTTCTGAAAGATTTTATTTGGTTAATGAAATCCAGGAAAAGGTTTCCCTACCAATGCCCTAGGGTTACTTTGAAATGATAGTTGCGTCTCGAATACATTATTCTTACGGAAAAATTATTTCCATATATTTGTTTTATATTTGGTGTAAATGAAGCACTTTCTGAATAGATTGCAGCTTTTATTTTCCTAATATGATTAAGATTCCATTCATTAAAAAAGCTGATCCATGAGAAATGGAGCCTCTGGGAAAAATATTAAAGGACACGTTTTTAAAATATGAAATAATCTACTTTTCAATAATGCTGTGCCAAAAGCAAATGTTCAATTAAATAACAAATTTTAAAACTTTGTTTTTTCAAAAGGGAAACAAAAAGTGTCAACAGAAGCTTCATCATGATGTATACCAAAACTGATATTCCATCTACTGGATTATTAGACAAAGGATTCCATGGGAGGCCACACCACTGTCATCTTGTACCAGACTAAATTCATCTAGGAGCAACAGCTATTAGGAACACAGGAAGACTGATTATTCTTTGTACTTGGTCTAGGAACGAATATCCAGCACAGGCAGCATGGACACTGTAAAAGTTAGGCATCCTGGCTGTTACAAATATATGGAGCTACAGTATTCAGGTACCTCTTATGTTAGGTATCACCTAAATAAGAGGTTCATATAGGATATCTTTGTTTGTGGTCAGACAGTGTTTGTATGTCCAAGAGTGACAGGAGTGAACCAGAGCAGAATATTTTATGATTAATAATTTAATCACTGAAAGACGAAGTCTTAAAACCTGAGTCTTACAGTCTGAGGTCTTCTTTTGGTATCATCTCTTTTGAAAGGTGAGAGTAAGAGGGCTGAGAAGTAACAAAACAAGGAGCATCTACTCCAAGGCAGGAATTACGTAGTGTGCACCATGTAATCTCTGCCAGAAATTAACAGAATAATAGTGCTTTTTGTCTCACAGAGGACAATGTGAAAAGGTGTTACAGACTAAAAAGAGATCAGATACCAAGTTAATAACAAGAATTTAATACTGCCTTAAAATTACAATTGCAACATTTGGCAAATATGAACTAGTAAGGTGACTGAGAGAGTAGCAGTGCTAGAGCATGCTCCTTGTGACTAGTTGATGCAGATAAAAATAAACCTAAGGCTAGAATTAGACATTTTATAGAATGGAAACATCCATGGTTAGCCTAAAATAATCTGAGTGGCTCCTTTCCAACTTAACCTTAAACCATGTCGTCCTGTCCTCACTGACTATCCTGTATGGATGTATTTGGCTTTAGATTGTTGGAGGTTTTTGTTACAGAGTTTACCGTTTTTTCAGAGAACCTGTGGTCCTAAAAAGGGAAAATGGAGAGTGGATCCAGAGGAAAGAACTAAAATTCAAAGAAAAATAATGTGTCTTTTTCGTCTTCTGTGAAATGATGGATATTTCTTGTTTGTATAGCAGTGGTGCTAATGAGCTCCATATGAAGTCCCAGTGTACTTACACCCACATGTCCACTTGATAACATAAATATAAACCTATTCAAGATCCACCTTATTAGTGACACGACAAGCACTATGAAAATACAATTGTACAGTTTCCACAGAGGGGTGCCCAGCCAACCATGTGCCTGGCTACCTGGCTAACACTCCTGTCACCTACTGTCATAGTATCCATCTGTGCCTGCCTGGTCACCTGAAGCTGTCTTTGCAATAAACAGGGAAACCCAAAAGCTTTGAGGATGATATATAGTCATTTGCTTATGATTAGAGACATTGCATTTTAGAGTGCCAGTGTTTTGTAAACTGAGTCCAGGGTGCACTAAATCCATTTGGTCAGATGTGATCCATCATAGGAGTGTCTAGTTAGCCTTGGCTCTTACATTCAGGTAGCAAAGGAAAAGAGTAGTTTGGTTACTTTGAACATATTAAAAACTCTTGCTAAATAAAAAAAGACTCAAAATTATTGTGGGATTCATTTAAATAACATTATTCATAGCCATTTTTTCATCAAATATCTTCTGCCAGTATTGTCATGGAGACCAAGGCTGTTAATGTCGTGCGATCCTATAATATATACATAATGAATATTTCATCTCATAATTCATAAAGCCAAGTTTATACAGTGTCACAATCCTCACCTCACAAAGGTGAATTATAGCTCTACCTTTGTTGTCAGCTTCGAACTTTGGACATTTACTGGGTATGTCACCGACAAATCTGAGCAAAAAGATTCAGTGATTAAGCTTACTTATGCATGTTCAGTATCCATTTGTTTAGGAGGGGGGAAACAATCCACTGCAGTGGGTTTATTTTGGTTGTGATAAAAAATACATTCCGAGTAATCTCAGTGCACAGAAAAGCAATGCAATTGACAGCTACATAATCAGTCTAAAGTGTGCTTGCTAGGATGGGTCAAATTCCTTTGGGAATCCAAATGAGATTTGGATGGCTTCTGCACTCAGTGTTTTGCTACTTTGCATCACAGAGTCTGACATCAATATTTTACACGAGGAGGAAAATGACAGGAGCTCATGTTGCCAGTGTCCATCTGTGGAATGTAACAGATTTATATTTTTAATTAAAGCAAGAAAACACAGTTTTGAAAGTTCAGTAGTCACAAACACTTGCATATATTGAATAGGTTGCTTTTTGAGTATGCCTTGCAATTTCAATCAGAATGAACACAGTCCATTTCTAATAGGGGTGAGAAATAGATGGATGAATAATGAGAACTTGAGCTCTGGGCATGAATATGTGGCCTTGCATGTCTAGCTGTGGTGACTTAAGATAATACTGCCCCAGTTGTTCATTTAAATTTGCAAAGCAAATCCACATTTACAATTTACTGTGAATGTTGCTCAACCTAAATGAAAAGTCCCCTCACATATTTAAAAAAACATCCCTTGGTGATGACTCAGGCTAAGTCATATGATTTTGAACTGAAAATGCACTAACTCAGGCCATTGACTTGGCTCGGTTATAGAATTGGTATTTTCAATAGAACTGGTATTTTCAGAAAAGAATCAATAAGAATGAACTTTGGACAAAAATTTAAACCACTATGACTACAGAAATAAAACCTCATTTAGATGTGCTAAGTCACACCACATGTATATTGGTCTACTTCCTCTTCAGTGATGCAGATATAAGAATAATATACTATTTCATTTCTTCTTTTACCTAGGACGTAGACATCAGAGACAAAATCCAGCAATTCCTTTGCTACTCTACCATAGAAAGAGAAGTTTTGAATTTCCTAGGATAGGACTTCAGACTTAGAGTATGCTACAGAGCTTGAAATATGGTCCAGTCATTGTACTAGTTTTACGTCTAAATATCTGATCTAGCTGAAGGTGTCCCTGCCCGGGAGGTTGGACTAGATGACCTTTAAAGGTCCCTTCCAACCCCAGCTATTCTATGATTTTATCATTTCATGGCTATCACCTGTGTGAAGTCATGCTTTAGAAAGTTTGGAAAACAAACTCCTCTCTCCCTGGAGAAACCAGTTGCATTACTTAAAATGCACCAGATAAACCCAGATGAGCCAGAAACAACCATTCACTGTCTTTAATCCTCCTTTTAATTCACTTAGTCGAAATATATTAAATATGTGAGTTAAAGGGCATGAGGTGCAAAGAGAATGAACAATGAGCATTCACATTTGTAGACATGTCTATCCTTAAAAAAGCGTAGACAGTTTTTTCTTCTATTCAAACAATGTGATCAGCATTGTAAAAGGTTCTACGCCAAACTATGTAGGTTCTGTGGGCAGAATGAACTCATAATCTGAGCAGGTAATTAATAAGACTATAACCATGAAAAAAAATCACTGCTAATTCATTTTGAAAAAGAGGTGCATATTCTAGAGATGAATAGATGCAGTTATATTAACACTTCCCAGGATCTTTGAAAGCATTACCACTGCTCACAGTATCAGAATGCCATTGTTGTATTTCTAACTTGAGAGTCTTATAAAGCTTGTACAATAGTTTCACCCAGTATTTATCTCTTTGTAGTAATTCATCTTAATTTGACCTCAGCCAAATATTGTTCTCACCATTCTTTTACTTACAGCCCAGAACACGTGTTTTTACTCTGCAAACAAATTAAGAATAGTCATTCTCACTTTACGATTAAATTGCATAGGGTTCTCAAACTGTCATAGAGTGAAGAGCCCCATTTGGGTTTATTTTATAGAAACTGTTAAAAACCAGTGCACCAGTGTTGCCAGCTCATTGGCTGGTACTGACGTGTAAGCTGTGATGGTTTTAACAAGTCTCTGTCCCCTAAAGCCAGATGAGGTCTTGTTACACATTTTCACAAGTGGATGACGATCTGTTAGAGTTTTGAGTGCTCAGACCATTTAAAGCATTAAAAAGCTAAGCTCTAAACCCCAGCTATTTAATTTAGTTGCCTAAAGGCAGGGGTATTTATTTTGGCTGAATGATCTAGGATTATAAAAAAGGAGATTAAATAAAATCATATTGCCCATAGAGTGTTATGACCACACTGAGAAAAATATACTCCACTCAGCAACATTGGGGAGAATGTAAATTCGTGTATGAATTGCTGTGGTTAATGATGCACAATCCAAGTAACTTACTGCGGTGGCAGAAAGATGGCTTTGGAGACAAGCTTGTTCAATAAACTTAATTCTGTAAACAAATTTCAAGCAAAAAAGTACTGTCAGAAATACGTGAAGTGCTTTTTCCCTCTCCTTCTCCTGGAAAGTCTGTCCTTTGGCAGGAAGCTCTGCACACTGTGCAATTCATCTGTCGGAGAGGACAGCTGAGAGGACAGCCTCCTGGCCAGCTGGCAAGGTGTCACTATGCACACGGATGCCAGTACATTCCTCTGAGAGGGAATAAATCAGACAACTGGCACCTGTGACACTGATGTCCGTTCAAACATTCCTCCCGTCGTGTAACTTAAGCTGTAGTGGAAGGGCATAGTTAGGATCTCTCTCCTTTGTTGTAACCCTTTGCCTGTGGAACTTTCTCTTGAAGGCTGTGAAAATACCACACTGAGGCAATGTGGTGTGGCAAGTATGTTCTTCCTATACATAATTAAGCAGGTCTAGAAACTCCTTCTTGGAAAAATGAGATAATTTATGAATTCCTAGGGACTGTTCTGGTTGTTCATGGGAGCAATATTGAGCAATAGGGTTCATGTATATCATGTAGGTTGTGATCTATTCTTTTATTAGAGTATACTTGAAGCAATGTCTGTTGGAGAAGAGCTCTTCCTGCTTTAATATATAATTAATATCACAATGGGAAATAAGGCTGTCAGTATGCATGTCTGGTACAAAATGCATTATCACTCCATATTTTTTGGCTTCTTCCAACTCCAGTGACCTCTGTAAAGATACATTAGACTCGAGTGAAATATATCCTAGTACACCTGTCTCCCAGAGCCCTTCATATATTTCTGATACATAATAGCTAGAAGCTGGCAAACGAAAGACAGTGCCTGAGGCTTCTGAAGCTCAAACTAAGCCTGTTTTTTTTATTCCACTTAAGTGAGAAATCGTAATAATTATCACATACTGGTTGAAAAGGTTTATGATGGCCAAAAAACCCCATGAGAGTGCTTGACAACTTCAGCCAAAGACTGTGGTTTGAAATGAGAACTACCTACCACCTTTTACACCAATGATTAAGTATTTTGGATTACATAAATTTTAATATAGATAAAATAAATCAATACCTACTTTAAGTTTTTAGGGATCATTTTATTTCTACAGAGGCATAAACAATCCATAACATCCAAAATGTAAAGTAATTGTATGTGTTTGACCAAAGTTCTAGAAGCTCCAGGGAACTTTCCCTGCACTTTTCTGCTAACCAGGGTAAGTTACTGTGGTAACACAAGCGACCAGAACATTTGGACAAATGTCATGGTATCTTCTGACCCATAATATACACTCTCCTGATGCTATGCTTCTCCTTCACCTTTGCTTCTACTCTGCTGTAGACATAAGGTATTTACAGTCATGAGGTAAGGGTAAATGTAAACTCTCTATTTAATTACAATCACCTCATATTTTCTCTAGGCTAAGTACATACACAGAGAGGGTTACAAGAGATGTTCTGATGTGTGTGAGCCACTGTGCCTTCTTATAAGAAATAGTGTAAGAAAATGAATGTTTGTGGGAATTTCTACTTACTGCAATCATGTTCTCAGGCAATAGCACTGGCTGGAAAATAGGTTCATCCCTTGACACAGTGGTGTTTTAATCATTACATTATGGTTTTACACACTCTGGCTCAATATTCATCTCAAAGACCCTTTGCTTAAAGCACAGGAAATTCAAATGTAAGACACCTGCACAACAGGAAAATTGAGCTGAAGCCCAAATCTCCAAGCTGAGTGGGCTAGTCACTGCTAGTCCTGGCTAAAGAGTTTACACTAACTCCTGCTCTGCCTGCTGCATGGGACAGTTTCAATGTATGATACAATTCAACAAAAATATAGATAGTAGATATCTATGAAAAACACAGATTACCTGCAGGTGATCTACCACATTTTTTATTTGTGACTCATTAAAAGCATAACACTGGTGTGTTATCAACATCCTTCTGGCTACAAATACAGAGCACAGCTTTGTGAGGCCTGCTATGGGGAAAGTTAACTCCATCCCAGCCAGATCCTATACAATCATAAAAATATCAGACATTTCTAAGGCACTCAGAAGTGACCAGGTGGCTCACAACAGATCTTCCAACATGCTTTGACCTTCTGGATTCCTGAGGTAGCCTAAAGTTTTGCCTTTTGTTTAAAAATGCCTTCATACTCAAAATGGCTTCCCAGGAATTCTTGGCTCCTGCTTTATTAACAGTGACCCAACTCCAGCATAGTAATGTAGGAAATAACACAACACCTAAACGGATTTTGAATCATACTCCTTGTTTCTTTGCCAATTTAGTGTGTTCAGGTATGCCCAGTAAGAGATCTTTTTGGTAACAGATCTTGTTATGGTGGGAATTTATGGTAAACATGTGAAAATGTTTCATTTAAGTTTCATTCACGTTCCACTGAGACATAAAATGAGAAGTTTATTTAGTAATTTTATATACCTGACATTGACCCTTCCCCCCAAACTCTATGGGTCATACTTAGAGGGATTAAAGGAATATTCTGAATTATATAGTCCCTTATTTTTGTCAATCAGACCAGCCACAAACTCTATCTTATTAACAGTGAAGAATTTTTTTAATCCCTTCTGTGGTTTCAGGGCTTTGTTATTATAATTTTAAGAAATTTCACCCTGAATTTATTCTTGGACAGTGTATATGTTTATCCCTGCCTTGGAATTAGTTAGAATGTGAAGCTCTTCTCCCTTGATGATATTTATTCTCACTTTTCTCACTTCCCTCACTCTGCCTGTGTAATTTTAGGAAACAATCAAAACTGCTCTCAGCTTTTTCTTTACTATGCTAAATAAACCATACTCTCATACTGTCCTCTCTCATGGCAGTACTTCCACCATAATGCTACTACTTGTAGTTCTTTCTGACTCTCATTTGATGAGGTTTTCTCTATCCCTACCTCATCTTTCATTTACCACTTATCTGTATCATTAAGGCTCAAGTGAGGAGCCACCACATTCTGCACTAGAGCTCTGCCTCCCACAAGATGAACCTGCACAGGCAGTCTAAGGTTAGCAGTAATTAACAGTGATACTCTCTATTGCTGTAACATTTACATTTGCTTTGAAAATCTGTATTAAACAGAAAGGAACAGGGTAAAGACACATTACACACAAAGAAGTTGTCAGTTCAATACGTACATGAAGATCAGTCAGCAGGATTAGATTTCCTAAGCACAGATAAAAGGTAGGAATAAAAAATACTGATAAGGTTTTTTCCCCTTCTCCTTCTCTCTTCACCCCACTTCACCCTCACCCTTCATTTAAATGATAATTTAAATTTGCATTTCTCAGAAGATGGCTTCTCAACATACAAACCATTGCCCATCAGTTTTAGGCGCTGGGTGAAAGGAAGATTTCTGCCTTTTTCCTGTACTTGAGGCCCTTGAGTAAAATAGGGAATGATCTCCAACAGTCCATTTTCCCTTCAAACCTCCAGGCTGCAGAGGTGCACCATGTTCTTCTGCACTGCCTTAAAGACAGCCTCTAGGCTGATTTCAGGACCAAAACCATATATTGTGCAGACAGTGATTCTTGCAAATCAGATCTGCTGAAAAAACAGGACACATCCTCTGGAGTGCACAAAACACATGGTTCCCATTGTGCTGATGTATTCCCCTTGATGGAGCAGGAATTCTGTAGGCATGCAACTATATGGGTGGGCAAGGAACTATGACAGTCCAAAGGCATGTAGGTGAAGCAACTGAGTTTTGACCATTTTTGTGGTGTGATTTTCTTCTTTGTCTGCCTCTGCTGGTGCTCAACATTTCCTGACGTAGCAGCAGCATATAGCTCATGTAATCTTGACTGTTTGCCTTCTGCCCACGTGATCTGAAAGTGTAACTGTGAAGTTGAACACGCTTGTGAAAATCCCTTCTGAGGGTTCTCAGCAAAGCTGTGAGCAGGACCAGCAGCTCTGGGATTTCTGTGTACAACCTTAAAGTTACACTGTATTTGGTTTATATTTGGTTCACATTTAGAATCATGTGAGTTAAAAACAACATTTCAACGAATAATTTCTGAAAGTTTAATCTCTAAAAAGAGATGGATGCTCTCAGTCCTGTTGCTTGCCAAGGCAAATTTCTGAATTACCAATATGAATACAGATTAATTGTGCCTACAGGACTTTCATGTAAACACTCACTAATCTGTTAAAAAGAGAAATATGAATGATCCTGCTCACTAATAGGAATTTCCTCAGGGGCTTCAATAAAAACTGGATTAGGCAATGAATGCTTAGAGGTTCTTCTGTTAAACAACACCACAAACTCCTTATCAGGTGGGTAATATTTTTCTACCAGTAATAGAGTCAATGTTTTAGTTTTGATAAAGCTTTTCTTTTTACCAGTAAAAATTAAAAGATAATGAGATTGTGGGAGGTTTTGAGGGTTTTATTTGTTTGTTTGTTTTGTTTCGCTTTTGTCATGTTTGCTTCTTTTTTTTTTTTCCAGATTTTTAAATTACTATTTCTAGCCTCCTACTATGTGAAATGTTGTCAGATTTCACAAGTTCTTTCCATGATCCTTCATCACTAAAACCCTTCCTCAGGTCTTCAGATACTTCATGCCTGTTGGAAACTCAAGTTTTATAGGAACTCTGCTTTAACCATTCCACAATGAGTTTTGAGATTCTGAACAGGAGCAGGGTAGATCTCAGAAAGCCTGACATAAAGACCTCTGAATGGGAGCAGCACAACATGAAACATTTGTGGACAGCTGAAAAGTCCAAGAGCACCTTGTTGCTGTGTGAACAGGAGCATGGCAGCAGATCAAAGAAAGTGATTATTCTATACTTGTTAGACTCCACCTAGATACTGCATCCAGTTTGGGATCCCCAAATCAAGAAAGACACTAACAAATTGGAATGAGTTCAGCAAGGGTATAAAGAGATGACTGGAACACCTGTCCTGTGAGTCGATGCCGAGGGCCAGGACTTGTTCATCTTGGAGAGGACACTGCTTTGGCCCTCCAACACCTACAAGGAGCTAAACATGAAGCTGGAGCCACTCTTTGTAACAGAAATACTTGCAAGCAAGAGGTGTTCAGAAACTCTTTCTCTGCAAAGACATTTGAGTCATGACACAGGCTGTCCAGAGCAGCTGTGCAGTCTCCATTCTTGGAGGTTTTCAAGACCTCAGTAGACAAAGCTCTGAGAAACCCTGTCTGATCTCATAGCTGGCCCAGCTTTGAGGGGTGAGGGGTGGAAGGAGCTCACTGGGACTCAGTGCAGGACCTGGGAGCCAGGGATATTCCTCCAGCCAGCAATAAGGCAGGCAGAAGGATAGACAGGGCAGCCCTCTCCCAGCTGCTGGCACCTTCCTGGGCACATGAATAGGATGAGCTGAGCTGGGCTGTCAGTGTGTGGGCAAGGGCACAGATGCACAGCCTGTTGTCAGTCACAAACACAGTAGCAATGCAGCAGGGACTGTAGCTCAGGTAGGGGCCAAAGGCAAGAGCCTCAACTCTGAGCAGCTCAGAGCTCAGGATGTGCTTCTGCCCTTGCTGGAGAGGCTGGACTAGGGGACCTCCAGTGATCCCTTCCAACATAAGCTATCCTATGATCCCACCATACACACACTGTCAGATTTTAACACTGAAAAATGATAGAGTTGTTCTTGTCTACTCAAGAGCTCTGTAATGCCCGTGCATGATGCATATTCATAGAGGGAATGGTAAAGAACAGGGAGAGAAGACTGAGAAAGTTAAGACACCTTCCTTGCTTAAATATAAAAGGATTTTAGAGAAGTATAATGATTTGAAAGATAATATTTATTCTGTGACTTTGAAATACTGTCCTGATTTTGGCTGGGATAGAGTTAATTTTCTTCCTAGTAACTAGTACAGTGCTGTGTTTTTTACGCAGTATGAAGAATAATGGTAACACAGTGTTGTTTTTAGCTGTTGCTAAGTAGTGTTTATACTAAGTCAAGAACATTTCAACTTCTCATGTCCTGCCAGCGAGAAGGCTGGAGGGGCACAAGTTTGGGGTGGGGGAGACAACGAGGATAGCTGACCCCAGGCAGCCAGAGGGATATTGCATACCATGTGGTGTCATGGTCAGTATATAATCTGGGGGCAAAGCTATCCAGGGACCATCAGCTCAGGAACTGGCATCAGTTGCTAAGTGGTGAGCAATTGCATTGTGCATCACTTATTTTTTATATTCTAATTATTATTATTATTGTTGTTGTTTTCTTCCTTTTCTGTACCACTGACCTGTCTTTACCTCAACCTACCAATTCTCTTCTCCATCCTGCTGGTGAGTTGAGTGTCTGTGTGAGGCTGAGTTGTACCATTTGGGATTAAACCACAATAGGTACTTTTGCAATATTAGTTGCTCATATCTCACAATGTTCCTGAGAAGCAGATAAACATTGACATATCTTAGGGGTGGGAGAACACAGTAGATGCTGTGTGACACAGGTACATGAATATGATGCAGTAAGATGGGGCTAGAGCATGGAGCCTGAGGCCTGCTGTCTAGACAGCAAATGGGCCCTCAATATCCTAACCCAGTTCAAAAGTAGAGCAAAATATCAGCTGTGTATACTTTCTCTAGTGGCACCCTATTGGCAGTTCCAAGGTTTAAAGTATGTGCAGAATGTCTTTACTCCATGAAAAAAAATGGTCATGTTCTTAGTGACAGTTTTACTGTTAATATAATGTTACCCACATTCAAATGCCATTATGTATGATTAGAGGCAATGAATATTTCAGAGAAGTTAATCCTGTCAGGTATACTTTGTCAAAACAAGTCTAAGTGACTCATAAAATCACTGCATTGACCACAAATGAAATAAGGAAACCTGACCAGAGTATGGACAAAGAGAACAGTTGGTACTTGGCCTCTTCTGTTACATTTTCTTGTTTGCTGTGAGAACAAGTTTAGAAAAAAACTGCCTGCCTTTCATTTAATCCATTTACTGGAGAACATTGCACAAAGCTTTCACTACCTGAACAGCTTTAACCTTTTTTTCCAGGCTTAGTCTTAATGGTGGTCTGGTTGGTTGTGTATATTTAGCCCTGAACAGAGACTCTAAAAGGTAAATAATGATACTATCTGACCGAGAGAACAGATTGTTTAAGCTCAGTGGTGAGCAGAGCATCAATATGTCAATTCAGACAGTACTCAGAAAAGTTCACAGACAGATGTCATTCAAATAAAAATATTTAGTGTTGAAAGGAGCAGGTTTGGTTCTCTACTGTAAATGAAACAAGAACAGAATAAAAAGAAAGGCTCATCTTCCTCCAGTGTTGGGATCTATGGAAATAGGACTAATTCCCTAGTAAGGATAAGCACCTCTACTTTACAGCCCATAATCTCATCTTCCAGGAAGGAACCCAACTATAAGTGATATTGAAAGGTGTAAGGCATGAAGCTATTCCTCTTATGATTTTTTTTTTAATGCATTAGTTTCAAAAATGTAAAATCTGTTCTCAGATTGTGCAGTGTTTAAAAACTCCTCTGTAGGACAGGTTTGTTACTGCTGAATTTCCTTAATATCTGTTTTCAGACAATGACATTTCTAGAATCTCAAAGAAAATTAATCTCAAAGAAAAAAATAAACCCTTCCTTCCAGAATTTTGAGGACATGAGGCTGCATTCTCATCCAGAGGTTAAAAGTTATATTTACCAAGTCTTTCCATTTTAGGTATAAAACATTGGAGGATGAACTGCGCCTTTGTGATGTACAGATTCCAGGTCTAAAGTTTACTTTATTCTCCAGCTTCTCCTACTCATATGACAGAAAACAGATGACTAACAGGAGGTCTATTTATAAGAATCCAGTGTTGTTTCGAGCTACACTCAAGGAATGGAGTCTTTGCAAAAGAGTCTGTGGAGGTCTAGTGCTGAGAGTGGAAGAGCAAATAAGTAAAGCAGATGTTGAAAGTGCTTGAGAAGACATCTGTATTGGGAAAAAAGGAAAAAAACCAGGAAGTAGTCTTTAAAGATAGCTTAAAGAAAAAACACTTGAAATCTAGCGGAGATGGCCAGACTGTCAGCTGATATGGTAGCACGTGTACAGGGCAATCTTGGGGTTAAGCCAGAGTAATATCAGCAGTTATGATAAGATGACTGAAATGCAGCACAGGAAGGACTTGACTTCCTCAACTTAGTGATGAGAACAATTTCACCAAAAGGGAACAAAAAAATGGCTGTAAAACTGTTTTTATGTTTTATTCATAGTTCTTGTATTTTAGGAAATGTAGCCATCTATGTTCTGAGGGTGACCTGGAAAAAGTGCTCAATCTGTGAGTACCGTGGTACTGTGGAAAAGCTCCTATCTTTCTCCTGGTCATTTTCCAGCTTTTTGGGGTCTTTCACTTTTGCATTCTTGCCTCTCCTAGCATCCCAATCAAATAATGTATCCATGTTTTCACTCTCCCAAAGTTTGTTTACCCACATAATCAAGGTTTTCTGAAATATTTAAATCCCAGATTAATCACTTATATTCTGTGATCATTAAATGCGATAGTAAATAGCAGGTAGTAAAACAATAGTGATAAAACAGTACAAAGTGGGTTTAAATGATACAGCAGCAGCTCAAGATCAAAGTTGTGGAGTCATGTCCCCTTTCCTGCAGACATTTAGCCAGATACCTACTGACTGACTATCTTTCTCCACTGGCAGAATACACAAAACCAATATTAGATGTTTCTAAATTGGTCAGCGGTTTTATCCATATATCTAGCACACACTCATGGTTCAGTTTTATCAATGTCGTATCTTCGATTCGTGTATTCAGGCAAATAACCTACTGTGCCAGACTTGGATGTGTCCCATCTGCGGGTGCTGTTGTGCAGTGCCCTCTCCGTGACTGCTGCAAGTCAGACTACTGATTATGAGAATAGCTGCTCATTAGTGTTTTGTTGGCACAGAGTCGTCCTGTTATGATTAGCCTATGATCCCCTGACCACTGCAGTCACCCGTGGAAATAATCCATTACCTTCTTACAAGCAGCCAGCAAAATATATCATGGCTCTTTTTTGATGCTGTCAGTGCCCTGTATCCGACTATTAGTTCAGTCACAATGAGATCATGGCTGAGTTAGACAAACTTCCTTTTTTTTTTTTTTTTAATTTTTAAAGCTTCAGGTCATGTAAGATTTTACATATCAACTTTGCCTTAACGGTGCTGCTTGCCCTCAGCCTCATATCACCATTTTTGCCAACAGCCAATTGCTGAGTAGTGAGATGCTGACATATGTCACTCTGTATGTCTTTCACATGTAAGCTTTGGCAGTGCCCTTCAAGAGTAAGAGCTGTACCTTTGTGGGAACTTATCTTCTTAAAATTTCTCATTGGTTTTGCTATTAAAACAAAGTCTGATCTTTCTGACTTGAACAGTCATTTAGCTTGCAAGGTGATATTTTTCATTGAAATTAGAAGTATCAGCGGGAAGAAAGACATAAAATTAGAAATGGAGATTTGTGTTGAAATTTTCCAGTGGAAGGGAAGACTAAATTTTTTCCTGTTGTTCAACTTTCAGGTCTGGCTCAGAGACACTCATTGCTATTAAACTCATTAGAAACTTTATATTGCTGAACAAACTTGCAGTTCTTTCAGATTCTAAATTTTCTTTATATCAACATTTTTCATATTTCCCATCCCTCTTAAATTACTATGTGAAGAGAAATCCTGTGTGTAATCTCAATGCCTTTCATTACCTGGCTCTCCTCCTACAGACATCGGATATTAAATCTCTTTCTTAACATTGCCCCAATATTTGACATTTACCATTGCAGAATTTATCTTTCAGAAGCTACATCTTTGTTGACTTTCCTTCTAGAACAAATATTTATGGTACACCCCTTACTGTACTTATATCTAATCCTACCAACCTTTCCAACTACAGTAGCCAGATATTATTTTTCAAAACCTTTTTAACTTAATACTAATAAATAAGGACCCAGTAGAGTTCAGTCTATTCCTGCCATTGGTTCAAACTGTGAGAGTCCACATAGGTTTGATTAAAGCTGTAAATGTAAACATTTATAAGCTGTAAATGAGTAGCAGCTGCGCCTGACATCTCTCGGAAACTTGGCAAATTAGACCACCCCACATTTGACGAAGCTGCAGATGGGAGATGACAGGTTTCGTTTGTGGTCTTCACATCAGCTCCCTCAAATTAATGTTCCGCATCAAATCCAATCCTATTTTTAACTTTTTGATGAAGAGAGAAGAGAAAAGGAAAGGAAAAGATGAATGGATCTTAGATAACAGAGTTACCTGGATAACCAATACACCCACAACATCAAATATGATGTAGAACCACCATAAACAATGCTTGTATATACTGAAGCTTCTGCTTCCTGGAACATGTTGAATGATGGGCTGCATCAAAAGCTTGATGAAATAGTAATATATCACACACAGAGTAAGTGACAATAAATCATGTTTTGGGGTGTGATGGATGAATCAAAATGAGCCAACATTAAGTTATGGGAGAGAGGAACCATCCATACATTCTGTCCAGAACTGGGGCAGACAGGTGCAGTAACTAAAGAGTTTCATTTGAAATTTTGAACATAAATTTCAAATTTTGAATTTAAAAAAAGACTCCTGTTTTTCTTCCAGACTTAGTCCTGCTTTATTTTCTAATGTAATGCATGCAAACTCTGGATATTTGGAATTTTGCTTTGTTTTCTTTTAAATTCTACCTTAAGTGCTGTGATTTAAATAATTTCATTTACATTTGTTCAGGATCTAACTTTCTAAATTTGGCCTTCAAAAATAATCTTCACCTAAATTCCTTGCTGCTTGGAAACTGAGATTCAGAATATATTAGATTAAATTTACGTATTAAAACTTGAGAAGTTGTATAGAAAAATTGAGACCCAGAAAACATTCTTGAAAAATCAATACAGACTTCCAGTTGTTATAGTTTTGAAAATAACAACAATCTGTTCAATGACTGTTCAGCAACAAATGTATAAATTTAAAGGGAAAACAAAGAAATAATTACTTTTGTAATTGGTAACAATTGTAGCCTCACTGGCAGCTGTATATAAAACCTGAGAATTTAACGTGAAAAATAACTTTCCTTTTGACAACAGAAACTACCATTTAAACAGAGTAATGCTATATATATATTTTTAAATTAATTCCATCCACTTTTTTTAAAAGACTGGCAACTGAATATTCTTTGGACACAACTAAATTCACAAACAGAATAACAATTTATTCCAATCTTACTTATTACCCAGGCCGCCGGCCGCGCTGCACTGGATGTTGGCGGGGATTGTGCCCTCGTGGGAGAGGAGAGGAAGAACGTTGGATCACACTCCCAATTTAGGGGAGGGGAAGGGTGCCGGGCGGGCCGTGAGGGTCCTCAGACCGGCGGGAGGGCGGGCGGGGCAGTCCTGTATGGTGTGTCGCAGGTGAGCAGTGGTAACATGGTGGGGGGAGGATAAGGTCAGGGTGGATAGTGGGTTCTTCCGGGGGGTTGGAGGGTTTTTGGCTGGGCTGGGGCCATGGGAGGTACCCAAGCCCCAGATGGGTGCGGGGGCCAGAACGGTTTGTTTTTTGCTCTCCTGCGGCTACTGCCCAGGTTAGGTTTGTTTTGGATTTATTTATTGCGTCCTGAAAGGGTGGTCAGGACAAAGGGATGTTCCCAGGTATTTCCCTGGGATTGAGTATAGATGTGTGGCAGAACAGTAGGAAGTGAAAGGCTTGCCCTAACCGTTTTAGTGGGAAAGAAGCCTGTGTACCCCTACGTGGTTGCGGGCTATGCTGATGATGGTACGTGCCATCGGCAGGGTCTCCCATGCCAAACAGGTCAAAACCGAAGGGTCAGATAAAATATGTCCATGGGCAGGATGAGCTCGTTAGCCTTCTGGCAGTCATCTTAGGAGAAGGACAACCCTAATCCCAAACCTGGGCAGATGAAGCTCACTTAGCCCTGTAAGGCCATCCATCTAAGAGAAGGACACTCTAATCAAACCTACGTCCTGAGGACCTCGCTGCCACCGTCCAAGCTCGCTCGGCCCTGGTAGATGAACCTTAGGATTAAAGGGTGGGTTCAGTTGCGTGTGTGCTGCGTCTCACCTAAAAAATCCACTGTGCAAGCTTGAAGTACTATCCAAGGAATCTTTCTGCTGTGCCATTTGCAACCGATCTTGTCTATCTTGCATTGGCCTCTTTAGCCACCAGAGCGCCTGTAGCAAATGTGGGTAGAGCCCTTCCCAAATCTTCATTCTCGAAGCCTCGCCATGACTTATTACCCAAGAGAAAGCCTAATAATTTACATAACATTGTCATATCTTGACAATAGTGGGTATTTCTAACCCTTCAAATCAAAGGAGGTAATAGAAAATACTCAAACTTTCAACACTAGTCACTCAAGCTCAGTCACTCAAGTCCAATGACTGGAGTGGTTTAGTTCATTGTGTAACAAAGGAAACTGGCACAGGCTTAAAAGCATAATCTTGCAATTAAAAACGTATGGTTATCTTTGTCCTTATTTGATGCTCTGTGCAGGCCAGTGTTGCACACCCTGAATTGCATACACCATTTGTTCCCTTGGACCATTCCCCAGAGTATCATATTGTGGTTCTTTAACATTTGTTATTAATTTCTTTCTAAACAATCTGCCTTAACATTGCATTTGTCTATTTCGTTGTGTACACTCCAATAGTCCCTTGTGAAGCATATTTCATAGTAAAGGACTAAAAAAAATGGTAGAACAATGATTCTTGGTAAACACATTAAAAGAAATGTATTGTTTTGCATTGACTTTGACTGGTATGATTTTTTTCTCTAGCTCTCCCTCTGGACCACTTTTGTCCTCCAACACACAGTAGGTTTGCTACTTTTCCCCAACAGCAGAACAACTTTTAAAATTTACTTTCTATGTCAGGAATTAAAATGGGAGTTTCAAGAAAGCTCCTAGCCAGGGACATTTTTCTGAAAACATCAGTGTCTGCAGATAGGTAGCTTTAAAGGCAGCCTTTTCTTCGTGCTACACAAGGCTCAATATTTAACTCATTCACAGCTCTGTGGACCTTTTTACATTTTGAATTTTGCTGAAATAGAAAAAATTGGAAGAATAAAAAAATTCTTTTTAAAACCTGTAACATCACAGCAGCCAGTACCTTGATGAAGGATGGTAAATGAAAGCACCAAGATGTTACAAAGCTGGGAAAAGCAACCAGAATGTCAAGGTTCATCCTAGGTTTTCTCCCAAATTTGTAACTCTTAGGCTATTACAGTATTGATCTGTTTGAATAACTTGTGTATTCCCTTCTCCTTTGGGACAGCAAGAGGGACAGATGTCTCTTCCTTTACTAAGATGTTCTATGTGCTGCTTCAGACTCTTACATCAACTCTTTACTGCTAGAGAGGGAGTGTGCACAAAGGGAAAGAGTTCAGGTGTACGTGTTAGGCAGCCAACTTGTCTAGATCATGTTCCTGCTGAAATGAAAACTTGTGCCAAGAGAATCCTGGAAGTCAGTGTATCTGAAAGATGGTGTTGTTGTTTCCTTTGAAAATACGATAAGCTGTGTGTGTAGCATAATCTATGTCCTAAAAAAACCCCCCTACTTTTATTGTCTTTGTATTTGGCATTGGTAGCACCACCTCCTAGAACTCTGACCTGATTTTTAATGTAGCAAACAGAGTCCACTTTCAAAGTGCCCATGTCTCAGAAACTTTGCAACAGGGTAATAGAAAAGTGCTCTTTCCTTCTCTGCTTCTCTGTGTCTGGGTCTAAACTGGGGGACTTGGGAGCGCCTCTGTGCTGTCCTCAATCATATACTCTACTCCCTATGTCAAGGAAATCCGGATATTTGAGCCAATGAGGGCTGTGGAAGCTAACATGGCGGGCCATTCCATGCACAGGGAGTATGACAGACTAGTTGGCTTGTCACAAATCAAATGAGAAACTGTCTTCAAAGGAATTTTAGACTTTTACACTTAGTTTCTGATCATAGTTCTAACCACTAGTGACAAATAATGGGAGAACAAATTATAGCTCTTGCAACACTGTGGAGGTAGATACAGTCACAACCCATCAGATCCTTTGATGAAATGATGTAGGAACAGACTGCAAATTCCAGTCTCTAACCCTTCTGATTCAAATTTTTTTGTTTTCCCACATTTGAAAAATACAACAGTAAATTAGAACCGCAGCATCCTACTTCTCTACATAGCAGAGTGTTAGGAGGCTGTTACCAGCTGCTGTAATTTTTGCTATCTGCCCCCACCAGCATACCTCAGTTGTCAGCTTCCAGAATTTTCCATGCTTCCAGTGAGGATGCCAATCCTGTTATTAGTTCTGTCCTACACACTATAGTCCATGAGAAAAATGAACCAAGAAATGTATTGAGAAACCGCTCAATAATGTTACTAATATCTGACTGCTACCAATCTGGGGACAATCCAAATCACTGCCATAAAGTATTAGAGGTGGAAGAATTCATAAAGCTCTTTCTGTGCCATCTTGTCTCTTAGGAAAAAAAAGAAAGAGCTATTGAGAATGTAATCTAAAACTCTTCAAGGGTCTGACTTCACAAAAACAAACAAGCCAAAATCCTCATGCACAATTATGTCATTAAGATTCTGTCTGAAAATGGCATTGTACATTTCCATAAGAGGCTTAGGCATTTATAACCTTCATTACACTCCATTCTGCTAATATGATTCATCATATATATTTAAAAATGAAGTTATTTAACTACTATCGGCCATAAACCATACTTCTAATAAAAATTAAGCTATTTAACCACTGTTGGCCATAAACCATACTTCTAATTACTCACTTCACTAATGTTCATTTGTCATCTAATTCCTTGATTTTTCTGTGTTAGACTATAACAAGTATAAAAAAAGAGACCTTAGTTTTATGCCAAAGGATATTTAGCTTTGATCATTGTAATCCATCAAATGTCCTAGTGAGTCAAAATGGAATCTGCAATTCTCTTGACAATCATTATTGATTTAAAAACAGTGGTATTTTGGGTAAGCCTCAGAAATATCATTCTTCTTTTCTGCAAATATAGGAAGTGATCAAATACATGCCTCTGTATTCTTTCATAGCAAATGATGTAAAAGCAGCAATAGATAAGATAACTATAAGATAATAGATAACTTCAGCACACAGTTAACCCAGGGCAGGCTATAACATGAGAAGCTATAATGCTGTATGGAACACTTATGCCCTATTAGCAAAAACCAAACCGATAGAAACATTGTCTTAAATCAAATTTTTACCATCCTGGCCAATTACAACTGCAGCTGCAACGTGCAGTAAATGGGTAGGACATCAATCTTTCTATTGTACCAGACATATCAAGATACAAATGTGCTTGACTGCATGCTATTGTCCTACAGCTGAGTCTTGTGACACTTCATATCTCATTCTGCAGTAAGATTTTAAGCAAGCATATGCTAAATGGCTTAATACAAGTTCAAATGGTGACAAATAGTCCCCTATTTCTAAACACATTTCCCACAAGCTGCAGATCACATCCAATATTACCATCCTTGTTACTTCAGTCTGCAAAAGAACAGGACAATGAGTGGACTCATCATCTATAGCTGGAGTCTGAATCATGGATTGATCACTTTACTGAACAATTTTATTTTTAAAACAAAGGGATAGAATTGCTTAGTTTCTCAGATAATAGCTGCACTGTTAGTTTGTAACAGAATTCCAAAAAAATCTCTTAAAGGTCGCTATTTCCATGTGGCTACCATTCTCCAGTGACTATCCTTGAGCCAAAGCTATTGCCATTTGATGTAATGTCTGATTTTTATTGGAACTGTGACATGTTTTCTAGCTTTGTAAATTGATGTAAATCTCTGCAAATATATATGATCAGATGCTGTCATTGCAGATACAGTATTATGCATTGTTCTGAAGAGAGTGGCAGAGTTAATACTAACAGGCAGAATTTGTAGTCATAGAAGTTGATGTCATGCCATTGCCTTAATGCCCACTTTTCAATCATTACATACTTTTTACTCTTTAATTAACAAGGCAAAATAGTGAAAGGTTAGCTATAGACAAGAAGAAGTTCTTAATGTTGCTTAGAATTGTAGAATGTCCTCATTTAGAACAAAGGCTCACCAGAATGCTCACACACACATGCCAGTCAGCTGTTTCTCAGTGAGACATTTACCTTCATTGGCTGAGCTAGTCTGATTTCTTCTGGTTTTGCCTCTCAGCAATACAGCAAGCAGAGCTCTGTTTCTCAGAGACCATTAGTCAATTAAAGCAGTGGTCTGGTGAATGTACTGAGCAGAAATCACAGCCATATATTAATTATGCAAATCTTTTTAGTGTTGTACAATTACTATTAAACCCCTTCCATTTCAGGTTTCTTATCAGCTGAGAATAACATTGACATCACTGCTACCTCAACCCTGGCCTCATCACTTCTCTGCTTCTCCACTGGGTCACAGGTGTTAAATAGAATTAATTGAAAAAAACAATTGACATCCAGACATCCAGTGCACTATATCAGGTGGAATGGGAATGCAGGGGAATTGTTGGAAGAGCTGTCGTATCTGAGCTGCCAGTAATGGAAAGGGGCAAAATTGCAATATCTGTGTGGATAGACTTTAATAGAAAAGGGAAGGGCAGGGCCAAACATAACTGGAGCAAATTCAAGAAGCATTTGACTGATAAGAATTTGAACACTTGTAATGTGATTTTTATGATAAACATTCTGGCCAAACAAGCATTTGGCAGTCTTCCTCTCAGGTTGTTTTTTAATGTTATTGTTGGTCTCAGTTTCAGTAGCCTAAAACATGTCACTAGTTTTGCAAAAAAGCAATATCCGTAAATTACTCTTGTATCATAGTTGTCACGGTGATAAATGAAGAGAGATTAATTAAATGTATATTCAAATGAACTCTATTGACTGTAGAGGTTTTCATAGGCTTGGATTTCACTGAAGCTTGGGAGTGGTGTCGTGGTGAGAGGTAACTCTTATCTGGAAACTTCTGAAGTTAAAATGTGTGGAAATACACATGGGAAAGCGCTGGAGGTTTGTGGGTTTAAACGCAGCATCTGGGTGCCCCTTTGTGGGCTGTGGTGTTATTGCACTGGTGAGGACTCCTACAAAGTACCTCTAGGATTTCATTACTTTTGACTATTGGTATCTGTCTGATGTTTATACACTTTGCAAAAACATGTCATTTTGAAATAACAATTTTACTGCTTCAATTTTTTTGCTGTTTCATTATGCAGTATAAATTATCCACCTGATATTCCAGTGCAACATAGCATTATATTAAATTACAAAGCAGATTAATGTTATGAGTCATTTATTATCCACATTTGAGGTAAAACATAGCTGCAAAAGCAGAAATATTACCGTGAGCATGAGAAAATGAAAGCAGAGACTAGAGTAGCTGGAACAGTTAACAACAGAAAAAAGAGGAGTAATCTGCTATCCAAAAAAAACCCCAAACCAAAACAAAACCACATAAAACCACAAAAAAACCCCAAAAAACAACATACCACCATGTGAGAAATAATAGACCAGAAAAATGTCTAGCTACTGAAGCTGTACTTCTAAATACTTCTGCATTATAATGTCTATAACAGTTTATCACAGAATCACAGAGTGGATGAGATTGGAAGGGACCTCTGGAGGTCACGTGGTCCAAACCCTTGCTCAAGCAGGGTCAACTAGTTGCCCAGATCCATGTCCAGTCAGGTTTTGACTGTTTTCAAGGAGGGAGACAACCTCTCTAGGCAACATGCACCAGTGCTCAGTCACCCTCATGCTGAAGAAGTATTTCTTGGTGTTCAGATGGAGCCTTTTGTCCTTCAGTTTGAGTCAATTGTCTCTTGTCCTGTCACTGGGCATCACTGAAAATAGCCAGGCTCCATTTTCTTTTCACCTTTCCATCTGGTATTTATACACACCGATAAGATCCCCCCTTCTCTTCTGCAAGCTGAGAATCCCCAACTCACTCACCCCCTCCACATGACAGGTCTCCCATTACTCATCTTTATAGCTGTTTACTGGACTTGCTCCAGTCCACGTTTCTCATGTGCTACAAATCCCTGAACTGGACCCTGCGCCCAAATGTGTCTCACCAATGTTAAGTGCAGGGGAAGGAACATCTCTCTTGGCCTGCTAATGAATCCCAGAAAACTGTTGGCCTTCTTTTCTGCAAAGATGCATTGCTGGCTCGTGGTCAACTTGGTGTCCACCAGGATCCCTGAGAATCTTTTCCTGTAAATCTTCTTTCTAGCCAGTAGATCCCCTTTGCTGGCATAAGGGGTTATTCCTTTTCAATTTCAGGACTTGGCATTGACCTTTGTTGAACTTCAGAAAGTTTCTCTTTGTTCATTTGTCCAGCTGGTTGAGGTTTCTGTGAGTGGCAGCACAAAGGTCTAGTGTATCAGCCACTCTTCTTAATTTTGTATTGTCTTTAATCATTAATGAATGCATTGAACAGTACTGGCTCTGTTATCAACCCCTGGGATATTCCAGCAGTGACTGATCACTGGCTGGATTTCATGTTCTGATCACAATCCTCTTCATCTAGCAGTTCAACCAGTTTTCAATCCATCTTACTGCCCATTTATCTGCAACTTACTTTATCAGTTTGTCTATGATGACATTATGAGAGACGGTGTGAAAGTCCTACAAAAATTGAGGTAAACAACATCCCCCTCCACTGGCTTAGCTGTTTCCTTGTAGAAGATATCAGATTGGTCAGGCACATTTTCCACTGTGTAACTTCATGCTGACTACACCCTCTTGTCCTTCATATTTTTGGTCTTGTTTGTTCCAGAAAAACCTGTTCCACCGTGTTCTTGGAAACAAGTACATCCTGTTGAGTTCATGTATCTGACCACTTTTTAAAAATGTTTCTTAGCCTGATGTTCTGCTACAGCGGGAAGTGCAGATAATCACAATACAAATTCTAGACTTAAAAGTCTAGAGAAAAAAAAAATCAGCATTGTCAGTTCCACTAGATAGAAAGGTACCTGGTATACAGGGCTCCTGAAACTATTTTCTGGAGCCTTCCTGAAATAAACAAGGACGAGTGCAAAAGATGTCTGGAATTGGAGCCATTGAAACTACATCACCACTTTGTCACGATGTTCTCTTCTAATCAACACCTGTTCTCCCATGCCCAATTGTAAAGTCCTCTTTGTACTGCATATGGAATACTTTTATCACAGCTCCTGGCTTGATGTCAGTGTGCTGTAGTGTGGCTCTCAGCTGGCTAACCTTGCTCTGAGCCTCCGTCTGTTAGACTAGCTCCACTGCCTGCTTTGTTTCTTCCACTTAACTTTCTCCAGCAGCAACAGAAATTCTTGCCAGCTCCCCACAGGTTTGTAATAGCAGTATTAACTTCTGACTTGGTTCCCATTTTAAATGTTGCTGCAACAATAGCAGCAAGAATAGCTTATTTTTAATGGAAACTGTGTTTATGTGGAAAATGCTGTTTTTCCCTATAGTTCATGGCTAAGAGTATAAATGAAATTTTCAAGTTTTCCATGTATTGTGTAAAATGATTCAGAGCCTCGTGTATCCTTTTTTGCACTGAAACAGATATAACAGAAAGAACAAAGGTTCAAAGTCAATGAGTTTCTCTTGCACAAAGCTCCAGCAGCACAGCTGTGTACTTTAGCTTTACAGAGAGCACTGTCAATGGAATCAGATAAAGCGGTCCATCATAAACCAGATTCTCAAAATGTCCTGGACACAATGTCCACAAGATATAACATCTTGAGAGCAGCATGTTTGCCTTCAGTACAGAATAAAACTTTGCTCACAATTTTCACTGTAGTATATCTGAAAACATTTTTTGAAAAATAAGGAGGAATTATTATCTGGAAGTTAATTCACCCACGGTGGATTGGAAGAGTTAGAACACATGTAAATAAATTAATTTTAGACAGATTACTGAACCTATGCTCATCTTTATTTCTCCATTTATAAAATGGGGATTACGTTTTCTGACCTAGCAACAGTGCCAGTATTCTATATTGATAAAATGATGAGGAATAAAAACTCAAAGTAAAATTTAGTTGTGAAAGCTTAATTCTGCCTTTATGCATGGTATTTTAGGCTTGAGGAGGGGGCCCATGTGCACCTCATGAGGTTCAACAAAGCCAAGTGCACCTGAGTCAGGAGAACCCCTATTATCAATACAGGCTGAGAGATAAAGGTATTGAGAGCTGGCCTGCTGAGAAGGACTTGGAGGTGCTGGTGGATGAAATACCGGATATGACCCAGCAACGTGTGCTTGCAGATCAGAAAGCCAATTGTACTTTGGGCTGCATCACAAAAGCATGTTGAGGGAGGTGATTCTGCCCCTCTACTCTGCTCTGGTGAGACCCTACTGGAGTGTTGCATTTGGCTCTGGGATCCCCAGTACCAGAAATACATACACCTGGTGCAGCATCCTCAGAGGAAGGTCACAAAGTGATCAGAGGGATAGAACAGCTCTCCTATGGGGAAAGACTGAGAGAGTTGAGTTTGTTCAATCTGGAGAAGAGAGGGATTTGGGGATACCTGATTGTGGCCTTTCAGTACTTAAAGGGGGCTTATAAGACAGATGGGGACAGATGTTTTGGTAGGTTTTGTTGTCATAGGACAAGTTTTAAACAACAAAGAGGGTAAATTTGAGCTAGATATAAGGAACAAATTTTTTACAATGAGAATGGTGAGACACTGGAACAGGTTGTTCAGAAAGGTGATGGATGCCCCATCCCTGACAAAATTCAAGATCAGGTTGGATGGGACCCTGAGCAACCTGATCCAGTTGAAGATGTCCCTACTCATTGCAGTGGGGCTGGACTGAATGGCCTTTGAAGGTCCCTTTCAACACAAAATACTCTGCAATTTTATGATTTTAGCAATTCTTCACAGCATTTTTTAAAGTAAAAGTTATTAGCTACACAGGTATTTTTTATTGCATCTAGATTTTCAGGTACATCTTAAAACTCAACTGAAACATGCCTGTGTTTTATGTCTAACATAGGCATTTCCTCACAGAAATGTTAGATACAAACACTCAGACAGGAAACCACCCTCAGCCTGATGTAATACGAACATCTGAATGCCTTACTCTGCAGGAGATCTAGACCTCTTAATTTACTCTCTCTCTCCCTTTTCACAAGAAGATCCAGCGTAATTGGCTTCTGGTAGTTCAGGAAACTGTGGACATGTCTGGCATCTCCACTCTCTTGAGCAAAAATATAACTAATGCTTACAGACAGCATGTTTAATAGTATGGTGTGTACCTGTGTCATGTCATCTTTATATAATTGTCCAGAAGACAAATCAGTCACCTGGGAAGTGAGACCATTACACACACTCACGGAGACTGAGCTCAGACTGCAAAAGGAGGACCTAGTCATTGATTATCTTGGTCAAAGCAACACCACACACATGTTGAGGGAGATGCAAGGTTTCAAACAATGTGTATTTTTTATTAGAGCCTTGCTGGGTTTATTAAAATCACCCCTCAGGACAGGGACAAGAAACCTCTCCTTCCTGGCTGTTGTCAGGCCTTTTTCTCTCTCCTTGACTGTTGCACACCTGACTACACAGGGGCTGATCTTCAGCAGTACTTTTTGCTCAGGGCACTCCATGGTGTTTAGGGCACTCCTCTGGAGTGGGGATAGAAAGGGTCACTTCCTTGGGCTGGTAAGAATCAAAGAAGACCAAGATGTTTCGGTGAGTATGTGAGAGCTGAGCAAAGCTGTCACTTCATCAGACAAAGGAAATTGTAGCCTGCACTCTTTCCGTCTCTTTGGACATCTCCAGGGAACTTAAGCAGAATAGAAACAGCTGCCTATCTCACCAAGACCATGTTAGAGCTCCCATCTTCACAGAGCAGGTCATTCAGAACTGTCACAGGTGCCTGAGGTGACACAAACTGAGGTTGCTGAGGTTGCAGAGGTTGCAGGGAGCTTTAAGCAAAGTAGGGAAATACCTAAAGAGTAGAGACCTATATAGTTAGTCAAAGCAAGATTGCTATTTTACATCACTCTGGATCAAGTCTCAATTTGAGAATATTTTTCTACATTGTTTTGTAAAGTCATTATGCATTTAATATTTATTTACTATGCCTTTTTCAAAGACAGCACTCTCTGGTCACTAACAAGACAACTAAGTCAATGGTTCATTTTCTTACTTTATGCAACAAAGTGAAATAATAATAGTAACAATAATAATAAAGAATAGTGCTTTTGAAAGTGTATGGCTAGCCAAAATCTGCTGTCATATGCTGGCACTATTGAATCAGCTGAAGGTGCAGTGGGGAATCAAGCCCAGCTCATATAAAAATTTGACATGAATTCTAGTTTTAAAATATGCAAAAAGGTTGTTTTTGTGGTTTGGGTTTGGTTTTTCTGTTGTTTGGGGGTTTTTTTGGTTTGATTTGGTTTTGGTTTGGATTTTTTTTTGCTATCAAATTCCCAAATTGCTTAAACTTAATCATCAGTAGCTGAGTACAAGAGTGAAGGACAATTGCAGGCAAGCTGTTTATAGGATTCATTTCCTCAGCCCTTATTTGACATAAAACCAGATGAAACCTTGTCATTCGTCTGACCTCTGTGGCAAGATGAACAGCTAGGCTGATACATTTATTGATCAGAGAAAGAAGCAGTCCATGGGAAATAAGCTGTAGATGCCTTGCTGGGAAATTGAGGATTTAACATCTGTCCCATGCAGATGGTAATTAATCTTGAATATGTAATACCCACAATTGGTTGGTTGACAACATTACTTTCTTAATCTGGGAGCATGGATAAACAAATGTATTGGATTGCTCTGTGGGTAACATTTTATGAATGTGCTATAATTGCATATGCAGCCCATAAATCAGATAGATTTCTCATCTACATTGCTAATTGTGTTTATTATTGGAAATGCTTCTCACGTTGCTCGGTATTCACTAACTGGTTGATTTCCCACTGTTGCAATCCCACACCGATACAGGAATTGAAATCTTTACTGATGCAAATATTTTAGGAACTATTAAATATTCTCCCAATCTAATTGCCCTGGTACCTAGGTGCATGCATATAAAGATACCTTGAGCATTAATTTTATTTTATAGCATCTACAACTATGAAATAAATTTTATTGTCTAGATAATATATGGATCCTGAGATGTCATTGGGTGTTTTATATTCCTTTCTGCTCTGGTAGAGCTTTACTCTTTGCACCTTTACACCACTACTTTTCATTCTGAAACTGAATTCTTTCCCTTCCTTGTATCTTTCTCTAAGATTTTATGCAGTGGTTTTCTGTAGATATACCTACCTCCTTGGCAGGATCCTAGCAATTGCAAATCTTAATTTCTCAGTTGTTCTCATACATGTAGTAGAACAGCCACTAGTGTAAAAAAACTTGGATTTGCTGAAATTAGGCTCGTAGTCTGCAGTAAAAGATCTTTCAGAATCAGGGATGCTAGCAATTACTCAATCTGTGTCCCCCAGAAAATTGCCTGTGGGGGGGAATTTTAGAAACTTCACCTGAACCTGGCTAGAAGAAGAGGTTTCAAGACATAACTATCTAATATTGATTACATGTTGGCTTAGAAATGTAATAATTCACGTGTCTATTTAGAATCCAGTGGTAAATTGGTAGTCCCTTCTCTGATGTATATCAGTAGCCCAGGGGAACTCGATAGTTTGTGCTTAGTAAATGCTCAGTTACAATGGCACATCATGGTATTTGAATTAAATCACACCTCTCACATCCTAGGGTAGGCTGCTTAACATTGTGGTGTAAGCGGAAGAAGGAACTTTCCCTTCTTGAATTTTTAGGCAGTGTTTCTCTCTACTCTTTCTTTGTACTGGCACAGAGTGGGCTTTACCTCATACTTTTGCCTGCATCACAAACAGCATCAAAACACAATCTAACAACAATAACTAATTTCATCTTGGCCTGTAAACAGACACCAGCAGATGTCTGCAGCTTTTGATTTTCAGTCCTAAGTTAAAAACCCCTTTGAAGTCAAGGGGAAGACTGACATTTACTTTAATGGGCTTCAAATCAAGCTTTTAGTCACCAATGAGGGGTTAATTTAAACTGGCTGAGTGTTAATGGAAGAGCTTTCATTTGCTGCAGTACTTTGAACGAAGCTGTTCCCTGAAACGTTTCTCCTTGTTTCCTTAAAGGAATATGTAGGTTGTAGAAGCTGGTGGTAAATCTCATCTAACAGAGAATTTGCTGTGCCTCCACATTTGTATTATGCTGATTTTAAAGGTAAGTTATTGATAGAAATTAGGAGCTGATGGCTTTTGTTGTGGGTACTTCCAAGCATAAAGACTGTACTTAGGTGGTTTTGAAATATTCTGAATTGAATCATCAATCTTTTGAGTGAATCTTGAAGTAAAGTTTGCCCTGGATTCTAATAACCTAGGACTTTTAACATTTATATCGCAGCTGTAGCAATCGTCATTAACTCATCTGTAAGTTTTCTAGACTACATGGGTTTTTTTTTGTAGAGTAAACAAAATATCAGCAGGAGCTGTGAAATGAAATCAGCCCCATTATGCAATGTTCTCTAGTCTTGTACTTCAACTGATAGAGTTTCTACAGGGTTTGTGGAAACAGGTCATGTCACTACATTATTCTAATAAATAAAATTAGGGAATCAAAATTCTAATAACCAAAATAAAGAGAAGAAAAAATGTTTCTACAGCTACTAAATCACTGTGTAAAATTATTCTTTAGCAGAGAAACTAAAATTCCTCAATAGACATTTTGGTTCCATTATTTTCATTACAAAACTACTCCCATCTTCTGTTTTTTACCACTACTTATGCTGTAATTTCTTTTTAAAATTTATTGTATGAACACTAAAATGTTTTTCTTTCCAAAAATTGCGTGACTATTCTTGTTGAAAAGAGCTGCACACATATATTTGAGAATAAGGAAGCAAACAAATCCCTTCAATTTTTATGGTTTTATCATACCTAATTTTTTTTTAATTGACTATCTCTGAGTCTTCTGCTAATAAAACTCAATAATAAAAATATCTGAAAAGAGTGAGCATGAAAAGAGGTGTGAACAGGGTCAAACAATGAATTGGTTCTAGTATAGAACAAATATTTTGCAACGAATGCTAAATCTCTTTTGCAAAGGTTAAGATTTCCTCTGGACAATTTACTATGCAAAATGTAGCATCTTCTAAATCCAAAGCATCCCTTGCTCATAGCAATTTCTTTCTATGTCCATATCTTCATAACCATTATACATCTGCAAAAAAAGACATCCAAATTTATGATTTTCATACCCAATCATGAGAACTGGATTGTCAGTAAATATCCAGAACATTACCTTAATTTCACTACTTCAGCCTCAACTATGTCCCTCTGTCTATTCCTTATTGATATCTGTTTCTTACTGTGGCTAATTTAGAAGCAAGATCCTTATGATAGGAACCTGTCTGTTTGTCTGTATGGGAATACTGTGTTGTTTTTCACAGAAGTTGACCTCTGATATACCAGATGAAGGTCAAAATCCTCCATAATGTGGCAATGTCTGAGATTCTAGACCTGATAATTACTATTTTAGCGGTTATTCTTCTCCAGAATCACACTAAATTAGCAGACAAACAAGCAGAGAATTTCAACTTTAACTCCCTCATCTCTGTCCATATACAAACTCTGATGGCAGCTTTGCAGACCAGTGTCATTTTTCACTATGTGCAGAAAAATATGATTCCTTGTCCAAGATAGATCTCAAAATCCCACAGTTTTGATTATGGTTTTTTTATATGATATAATCTGAATTTTCTGGACCTAGAGAGAGAGATGGCTTGTATTAGTAAGACAGACGGCAGTTTCTTCTCTCTGGCCAAAGCCATAAGATGTAAATACTGTAGAAGCAGCCAGCATGACTTCCAGATACCAGAGGGAAAGATCAGTGGGACTGAGAAGAGCATGCTGCAGAGTATTAATTAAAGGATAGAGATAGTCATGTTGCTTTGCCTCCTGGCTCTTTGGTGTATGTTTTCCAGTTTTAGAAAGCAAAAGCATGCTGAGCTCCAGCCAGCCTGACACATTTTCCTGGGTGTAGACACTAGATTCAGATCCAGACTTTCCCCCCAGGAACACAGTTCAGCTTGAAAACACCGTCAGACACTGCCTTCACCTGAGCTCTGAAGCATCCTTTAACATTAGCCCTGGCAATCTTTCCAGAGTCTAGAAAAATATAAACTAGTTTCCAGGCTAATGCTAACATTTGTACAACATGGATCCTTTAGGTAAGAAATGAAGTCAGACTGAGGGTTTGTCCATCCATGACAAGGAGATTGGGGGTTAGTGGTGCTCAGTGCCGTTCCTGGAGCCCAGCTATTCCATCCAGGAATATATCAGATATGGTAATTTACTTCTGTGAGAGGATGGCAGCTGTGGAAACTGAAAAAAAGCCCCCAAACCCAAAAAAACCCAACCAAACAAAAAAAACCCCCAAACCCAAAACCAATAATAATAAAAAAAAGCCACACACAAAAAACCCCAATACAAAACAAAACAAAAAACCCAAACAAACAATCTCCCTCCAAACCCCCCCCCCCCACCAAAATAAAACAAAAAACCCAAACCAAATAAACCCCAAACTATTCCCAAACCCCCACATTTTAATTCTGAAATATTGAACATAAGGTGAGGCATGAGGAATACTCCCATCTGTCTTTTTCAAATACATGTGTTCAAGAAGATCTAGGATTTCTCTCCTCTGGAAATTTCTGGCTTATGAAGAAAATAGCAACACTCAAAGCATTAAAGTATGCATTTCTCCCTGCAGACAGGGTGGAAATAGACAATAATAGCTACAATGTAAGTGCCACAGGCACTTACCTCACCTCTTGGTGAGGTTAAATGGGCATTAAGCCAAAGAGTTGAGCAGAGCTTTTCAGTTCACAACAGTATGGCTTAGAATCAACAAGTTACTGTAAATACTTCTTATTTCACCTATTACAGGAAAAAACAGTCACATATTGCTTCCCATTTGTTCTGATTTTTCTCTCTAAATCTGCATTATGCATGTGTACAGTAAGAAGCATATAAGGTAATACAATTTATTCTAGAGAATTGATTTTCCCATTTCCTTCAAGCTCGGCCTCCTTATCTCGCTGAGCCTAGATTCTTCCTAGCATTTACTTGAACCAAGGAGAATCTATTTGCAATGCCTTTGCCCCTAGAATCCTCTTAGCAAGTGTTTTAGCCGTTTATGTAAAGCCCACACTCTCCTTCTCTGTCCTTTATGTAGACGGTTTCTTCAGCAGTATAGTCAGTCCTTGCACATAGGAAAACTGAGGCATTAGCCAGGAGCAACAAAGTCTAGAAGTGAAGTAACACTTCACGAATCATAAAAATATGGAATACAGTGACAGTATCATCCATTTAATGAGCATGCATGTTTTATTTTAGGTACAAATCCTAAATTTGCTTTAATATCAATATACACAAGTAGGTTCCTGGGAAAGTAAGAGTTCCTGGCTAAGTTAGGCTCCTAAAAATAAGTTGACTGGATTTTAAGTAGTCTTCACTGAGTTTTGTCTTTCATGTACTTTTTTTTCATCCAAGAATTGTGCATCCAATGTCATAACTGTTTCAATGTATTAAACCATCATGTATTGGAATTTACATTTACTGCCAGTACTTTGTGTTCTCATTGGTGGCTTCCTTGCTTCCCTGCTTGCATGTGTTTTGTTTTATAACCGCAAGGAAGGGCATCCTGGCTTGTATTAGAAATAGTGTTGCCAGCAGGACCAGGGCAGTGATTGTCCCCCTGTACTCGGCACTGATGAAGTCACACCTTGAATCCTGTGCTCAGTTCTGGGCCCCTCTCTACAAGAAGCACACTGATGTGTTAGAACATGTCCAGAGAAGGGCAAGAGAGCTGGGGAAGGGTCTGGAGCACAAGCCTGATGAGGAGTGGCTGAGGGAGCTGGGGTAGTTTAGCTTGGAGAAAAGTCTGAGGAGGAATCTTGTTGCTGGAAGGTAGGGGGTGGGGGGCCAGTCCCTTCTCCCAAGGAACAAAGAATAGGACAAGAGAAAATGGTCTCAAGCTGTACCAGGGGAGGTTTAAATTGAACATTAGGAAAATTTTATTACGGAAAGTGTTGTCAAGCATTGGAACAGGCTGCCCAGGGAAGTGGATGATTCACCATCTGTGGAGGTTTTTAAAAGACGTGTAGTTGTGGCACTCAGAGATGTGGTTTAGTGGTGGACTTGGTGGCATTAAGTTAATGATTGGACATGGTGATCTTTAAGGTCTTTTCCAACCTAATTCTATGATTCTATGAAAAGTCTTGTAAACAGCAGTATTTCTGCAGTTTTACATTGTGTTCCTCTCATACTGTGTTCAAGTAATGATGTTTCATGCAGCAACACTCACTGAATGTTGTTACAGGAAGGGGGAAACTGGTTATAACGAGTAATGGAAGGGTGTTACTAAAGCCTTGCAGAACTAACCTGTTTCATAACACAATTGTTCTTCCTTGATAAAAAACATAAACCAGGGGGACCAATTTTCTGTTTGTTTTCTCTCCCCCACATACCAAAAAAAGCCCTTTTCTTCCTGCTTCCAGAGTTGAAAGGATCTCACTGACCTCAATGTGCTGAACCCTGTATTTCATATTCTTGAAGCACCCAGAAACAGAATTCTCTTCTGTAAACAAATATGAAAGAACTTGCCTGAGCCCGCTGCCCTCCTCAGAAGCAAAGCAGATGTGCTCTAATGAGCACTCTTCTAGTACATCTTTCTGCACATTCTCAATATTTCAGATGCTGATTTTAAAATGAGGCACCCAAGGCAATATGCTGAAAAATAAACCAGCATTACAATGTTTTGTGTATTGAAATTGTTACAGAAGATCAGATGGACATAAGTGCTACACTGTAAATGACTTGAATTAAAACCTATGTCAATAAAGATAAGAATACTGAATCATAAGTCTTCAACATATTTAAAAGGCTACATAACAATGTTCACAGTCATGACAATTCAACCTTAGTCAACAAAAAAAAAGTTATCAAAATGAAATGTGAAGCTGGCCAGTGCATGGCCTATAATTCAGGAAACAAATGTGCAGGATGCATGAAGCTATTCATGGCAGAGTGCTGCACAGGGTTTGACCAGAAGCAACAGAAATGCTTGCTGGAAGCCATTCCACATGAAAAAAGGTTCTATGACATGACAGCCTGACATTACCGATATATCAGGATCTGGGTGGAAGTAAAGGACTTTACCCTGTAAGAAGTGCTAGGCTGCCCATTCGTGGAGTGTTTTGGTGTTTCAGGCAGTGAGAATAAAATGAAAAAGCCTTCTTTTGCATTAGTGAGCAATTCACTCCCAATGGGGAAGAATTCCACATTTTTCTTGGGCAATATACACTCGTTGTCAAACAACCCGATGTTTTTCTGGGAATGTACACTTAGCAGTTAAAAAAAGATCCCAAAAATAAATCTGGTAAAAAACCTCTGTCCATAAGTATTAATCTCATTGCAGACAATTCAAATGTACAGTCAGTTTCTAGAAGTGTGTAGGTCATTGTTTGTTTTGTTCACTCTTTCAAAACAAGCAAATTTTTTATTCTATCTACTTCATTGTCTCCTGAATACAACTGGCTTTATAACTTTCTTTTGCTCTTTATAAAGAAAAAGGTGTAGTTGGAAGACTGGATAATTAAAGAAATAGGAGCTGATTTAGATTCATCATAGCACAGTGACTGGAAATGCTCATTGGTTAGTAGCTATTCATGAGTTAGAAAAATATTCAAAGGTTCTTTGGGTATATTTATGATCTGTATATGTGCGTTTGTGATATGTATGCATCTCAATAGTCATACAAAATTAAAATTAAGTGATCTAAGTCTGATCACATCTGAGGCTAGTTGAATGTTAACTAGGGAGGCCCAATGGACTGGCATCATATTTCATAATATCACTTTGCTGATTTTACAAACTAGTGAATCTGAGATACTTTTAGATGTGACACAAGGACCAGAATATTCCAGAATTTAGGACTGAAGCTGCCACTGCACCAGAACTACTTAGCCACGGCCAGAGGAATTGAATTTTGCAATTCCCACAGTCTGCACATTTGTAATAATGTTAATTTAAAGCAGATAAATAACCAGAGAAGAAACTCACTTAAGTTTTGTAAGAAGCAATATCCCCTCCTTTTAGACTTTCCATTACAGTTTAGGCAGTGAGCATCTTAGCTCAGTACTTTCTACGAGAAAGCAAAAAGCCTAAAAACTAGTTATAAGAATCTACCCAATAGTCATCAAAAAAGTTTTTTATTGATTGTAAAGGCTTTCAATCGGGAGAACAGAGTTTGTACGGAATCAAGAACTTAAGTATTTTACTTTTTTCACATCTGAACTAACATGAATGCTGGGTATACTGAGCTGCTGTGTGGTCAGCAGGTTGACAGAGGTGATCCTCCCCTTCTACTCGTCCCTAGAGAGGCCGTATTTGTAGTATTGTGTTTAATTCTGGTCTCCATAGTTCAAGAAAGACAAGGAGCTACTGGAGAGGGTCCAGCGGAGTGCCACGAAGATAATTAGGGGTTTGGAGAATCTCTCTTATGAGGAGAGACTGTGGGAGCTGTACCTGTCTAGTCTAGAGAAGAGGAGAGTGAGAGGGGATCTCATTAATGCATATAAATATCTCAAAGGCAAGTGCCAAGAGGATGATGCAAGGCTCTTTTCAGTGGTGCACAGTGACAGGATGAAAAGCAATGGCCTTAAACTAAACACGAGTTCCACGTACACATGAAGAAGAACTTCTTTACACTGAGGGAGGCAGAACACTGGAACAGGCTGCCCAGGGAGGTCGTGGAGTTTCCCTCTCTGAACACATTCCAAACCCACCTGGACAAGTTCCTGTGTCACCTCATCTAGGTGACTCTGCCTCAGCGGGGTTGTTGGACTTGATGATCTCCTTCCAGCCCTAACAGTTCTGTGGTTCTGTGAATGAGACTAGTTATGGTCCATCCATTTATGTCAGTATAGCATGCACAGAATGAAAGTGTAGACTTCTTACACAGAATAAGACTCCTGTTCTTCCTATTTTTGGTGTATATTCTGATAATACAGTTTTTTACATATGTGGATGTCTTCTTAAAGCTGTAATTGATAGAAGGGAAAGATCTGACATTATTTTTTATATTTAAAGGCAAAAAGACATCCTCAAGAAGGAGTTCAAGAAAGGTTTTAGTATAAAAATTCAGATTATTCCATTTCAGACAAGTACTGGTGAAGGACGGTGCAGAGGTGGACCCAAAATGCAGAGGTTACGGTCAAAATGAAATGTGGAGCTGAAACAACAAAAGGACCATACCAAATCCAAACTCAATTCTGGCATGCAGGTTACATCAGGGCAAAAGGAGGTTAGACAGAGGAGGCTGACAAGTTAGTAATTGCTAGTCACTAGACTACTCAGAGCTTCTTTAAATGTAATTCAGTACACAGCTAAAGATGACCTACCTTGCTTCAGTGACTGCAGTGGCTTCCTGCTAAGCATAACAGAATGAAATATATGAAATAAGGCAATTTTTTTGATTCTAATCAGAATACAGTGTGATGATCAGAGACCTGGTATGTGAGTTCTTTGCCCTGAATAATCTAATTCATTCCTTTTTCTTGGTTTTTCTAGTTCAAAGTATAACTCTGCCATAAGTTTTCCTATTTCCTGTTTTAGTCAATAATGCTCTATCCAGATCATAACAATGTGTTCTCTCTATTGCAGTATGCTTTAAGGATAAAATTATTTAATTTCCTTTTGTTTTGAAAGCAATTAAAATGAATACTTTCTGGTCCCTTGACAACATAGGACATGATATGAATTAAGAAACTAATATTTTTGTACAGATAACAAGTTGCATTCCAATTTTCTGTGCATCTGCCAAATAAAAGGATTATTTTAAAGATATATAATTAACTAGCAAATAAAAAAAAAGTATTTAAGGAAAAATATTTTGCCAGATTCAGTTTTTGTCTGTTTAGGGTTTTTTATTATTATTATTATTATTATTTTAATATATATGCATATATTTGACTATAGGGTATTACATAGTCTTCAGTATTGACTTGATCCTTCATTGTTGGAGCAAGAAATTGCAGTATGCTTTCTATCAGCTTGTAAATGTTACCTTTTTACTTCAAAAAAGCATAGTGACTGGGTTTGAATAGCCCATTTTCTGTTCATTCAGCCAAAAGTAATTCTACAACATAACGTGATGAGAAGATTAAGTCATTTGTCCTAGTTAGTGCACGTTGCACTCTATTCTAGAAGAGTAAAATCCTTGACAAGCTAAACAACATGATTTCTTTAGCCACCTTCTTTTTTGCGTGTATCTGATGATCTAAACATGCCACAGCAGGAATATTCCTGCTCCTACAGACTTCTACATCCACAACAGACTTTTATGTAGATTCACTGCTTAGAGAAACTGCTGGATATGTAAGTGCAAGTCTGATACATTTCCTAAATAACTGTGTTACCACTGGTGAATATAAACGACATATTCTTTGCTATGTCTCATTTATTAAGGAAATACTCAGTGCAAAGATACAAACCTTCCTAGTAACGCCAAGTTACATGGATACATCTCCAGTTCAAATCCATTTCAGTCACAATGGGAGATAAAATCCATGTCATCCAAGATGGGAGCTATTCTGTCCACGGAAGGAAATAAGGAGGGAGTTGGGATGTTAAAGAAGAGGTTACACAGCAGCTGGAGAGTGTCCCACTCTGTGACATGCAGTGCAAGCCACTTGCCTCATGAGGCACCCAGTGTTCCACTCTCTAAAACTGTGTAGTTATGAAAAACTGCAATTTGGGAAGGACTCAGTGATCCTCGTGGGTCCCTTCCAACTCAGCATATGCTATGATTCTATGAGGTGTGGGAGGGTTTTTTTGGTTGTTGCCTTTTTTTTGTGTGTGTGTGTGTTTTGTGGGGATTTCTTCTGTTGTTTTCTTTTCTTTTTATTATTATGATTATCCCAAGACTGACCATGAAAGTAGTAAGAAATTTTGGATGTTATTTTGGCATTGCTCTTGTGCACTAGTCAGACTCTTTGGTTTGCTGAAAGGTATGGATAGAAATAGAAGTGGGTTGACAAGCCTGTCATTATTGAAACAACTTACATGTGGATTCAGTGGTGGGACTAAATTGGTGCAGGGCTTCTCTGGAAGTTCTCAGAGGACTCTGGGAGGTTCTGGCACAAGTCAGTCAGGGATGTAGTGTATGCTCCTGCCATCTGCACTGTGCAAGGGCAAATGCTCTACACATTTTTCCCATGCCTGTTCAAGTGGCTCCTAACCACAGGAAACTTTTGTCAAGTATCTCTGAGGGCTCAATGAGGCTCACCAGCTGTAGTGTACATGAACAGTGTACCCAACCCACAGAATAACAGAATATTCTGAGTTGGAAGGGACCCACAAGGATCATTAAGTCCAACTCTCAGATGAATGGCCCATACAGGGGATTGAACACATGACCTTGGTGTTACTAGCACCAAGTTTTAACCAACTAAGCTCAACTCCTTCCGCTATGCCTTTTATTCATTCATAAATGATAATAGATGAACGACCATACATGGAATTTAAATTGTTCTCTCTCTCTCTTTCTGTTCCTTTTGAAAATTAACTTTTAAAAACTATTAGCCAATAAAATATTGGCAGGATGTTGGAGCTGTTTAGTTTCATAAGCATAAGTAAAATATTGTTTTTAATAAACTCCCTATTTGCTGCTAGAAGTCCTGTAAAAATTATCTGCAGATTTGTCTGCCTTTTGTAGAATACATTAATGTCTATCACTTTGTGTGTACTCATTAAAATTTTATGGAACAGCTATTGCAAAAAGCTCTTTAAATCATTGCAAGATGTCTGGTTATTTTATGTTGATTCACTAAATATAATTGTAGTGAAAAAAGAGTGTTACTCATGGTTGAATATTTAAGTCAAAGTAGTAGATCTATAAAATACACTTTGATTGAGACAGCAAAATTATTACTCTAATAATATTTTCCTTTAAATATGAATAATTGTTTCGTATATGCAGTAAATGCTGTTATCTGTAGTACCTTGGAGATCTTAACCTAGCAGTTGTCTTGGGTTATGGCTGCTGCCACTGAACAAGCTGTAAAATAATGGTAAATAGCCAAAAAATGCTAGAAAAGACGTAGAAAAGTTTTAGTAGGATTCAACTAATTCAAGATGAGTTCCTCAGTCCAACTCCCTCTGGATAAGACTTTGAGCAGCCTGGTCTAGTGGAAGATGTCCCT
Source organism: Chiroxiphia lanceolata (assembly GCF_009829145.1). Taxonomy (NCBI): domain Eukaryota; kingdom Metazoa; phylum Chordata; class Aves; order Passeriformes; family Pipridae; genus Chiroxiphia; species Chiroxiphia lanceolata. The sequence continues at coordinate 9,909,508 of NC_045641.1, read as the reverse complement.
GCCCATGGTAGGAGGGTTGGAACTGGATGATCTTTAAGGTCCCTTCCAACCCAAACCTTTCCGTGATTGAAATCTGTATGCAGTGCATTTCCTCTGTGAATTCTGTAGAGTGATGAATAATTATTCCCACAATTTTTCTCCCCTTTTGAGATTTCTAATTCCTTTCTCTGAAAACAGATGAGGGTGGGAAAAAGCACACTGCTCATTTTTCCTTGCATTTTCCACGGGGATTATGATATTCATGGGCTTTTCATCTCTGACTTGATACGTGTTCCCCATTTTTTAACTGCCAATGTTCAACTAAAGGAATAAAAATTCCCTTATTTTAATGTAATTTCAAAAGAAATGTCAAATAATGCTACTATGTGACTTTAATACATATCTTAATATAGACAAAATAATCAAGTCCTTATTTTTAATTTTCTATAAAGCATGACACTGTGAAATAGCTAGAAGTCAAAGAGAAGCAGGAAAGAATGCCTTTCTTGAAGTTCATGGAGTTCATCATCCTTTCTAGATATTGCCAATGCATATATATTGACCTAATCAAGTCACTGGTGTAAGAAAATGGCAATTGCAGCACAGAAATCTTAGTTTCTCAGCTAATTCTAGTCTTTAGTATGCAGGAGAAGATACGTCTGGTGCCCCTTACAGTCTGAATTAATGTGTATTAAGCACATGCTGATTAACATTCTGAACTGTAGCATAAGCAGCCAAATGTCATGCAATGAAGCTTTATCTGACTGTGGAATACTTAAGCATTTTTAAGTTAAACCTCAGGGAAAAATCTTAAAAGTAAACAAGATCACTAATAAAGATCAGAATACATGTATTTGGATCTCTACTGTTAAAGTATTAAATAAAATTTTGACAGGAACATTTTGTCATCTCTTTGGATGCTGAAATCAGTCATCTGGCTGAAAGAAAGAAAGTAATACAAGTTCTATGTCCTTACCTAACTCAAAAGAAAATTACATGAATCCAAAAGGTTTGATAAAAACTCTTGATACGGGAAGTCTCAGTTATATTGTACAAATCACTTGCTAGTGAGTACTCAAAGCAGTAGAACACATCAAAATGGAAGCCCCTATCAACATGTTTCAATATGATTTAAGAACTTACAGAAAAACTCAAGACTTTTGTCCATCAGTACAAGAAATACTGATGCTTGTCCTTTCGAATACCATCACTTGATGTTGCCAACAGTGTGTAGATCCTAAAGGCAGGCATTAAAGCCCAATTAAATAATTGAGATTAACATTCCCTCGTGGTCGTCAGAGATACCTGGACAACAGGAACATAGACTTACATGGAAATCAAGCCAAATGAATCTGTACCCAGTATCTCTGGGTAGTACCTACACAAGCATCCACAGCTGTGAAATCTCATTAAAACATAGTCTTTCAAGTCTGTATCTGATTCATGTCTAACTTCCCTTTGATGGATCATTAAACTGAGTCCCACTAGTTTCTCAGGAAATAATTCTATCTTGAAATAAATTATTCTAACAATACCACAGTTTAGTATTAGAAATGCTGTAATTAGAAAAAATTGCATTTGGGTAAGCTACTCATTATTTTTCTAATATTTGGCTAAAAAAATATTTGAAATAGACTCTCAAACTTTTACAGCTGCTGTCTGAAAAGAAATAGCATCATAATATTATCCCAGCTAATATTAGAGCATGAGTGACAAGTTTTTCATAGCCTTACTCATCAAAAAGAAGAGATTTGATTTGACCTGAAGAAGTTCTTCACCCTGCTGTCAGCTGTTGAGCTGATTTTTTTTGTGTGTGTTTTTTTTTTCTTTTTTATTTCTAACCCTTTTAAACTTGCTTTTGCTACTTTGATGAACCTTTGTTGTGTTATAGAGGTGAGACAAGGTCTCACAATTTCAACAAAGTGACTTCTCATCCCTGCCAGTCTGAAAGAGTAAAAGAGTAATTTTAGCATTCAGTGTGACAATCTTGATAAATCTAAAGTTCTAGCTTGATAACTTTTTTTTATGTTGACTACTGAAAAAATAAAATATAGAGGAAATTAATGTATGAAACTTCAACAATGCTGTTGGGTCAGATGTCATCTGGATGACAGCAATAATTTCTAGTAATCATCTGGAAGACAGCAATAATTTCTAGTGATAAGAATAACAGTCTATGTCAAGTATTTAAACATTTGTTTTGATGGCCTAGAAAGATTAGGGTAAAACAGCAATATGCCATATTAGAGTAAATATGCTAAATGAGAATAGAAAAGTTTCAGTTTTCAAAAGATCTTATGCATTGCTCTCAATTTGTTGTAGTTAATAAGCTAATACTAAAAGATACAATTAATAATTTAACTAGCAGTTTCTGCTATTTCTTCTTTACGACATAAAACTGTATTAATAGTATTTAGTTTTGTTCATATCCATTCTATATTGACAAGTGCCATCCCATTTCTTTACATTGTGACGCCCCGCATTAAAATTCTTCTGGGACAAAGGAAAAGCAGAGACATAAGTTAAAAGGCCTCTAATTTTGATCCAAGGCTTTCCTATCTTGAGTAGCTAATTCCTGTAACAATTCCCAGCTATTCACTGCCAGTTCCAGACCTGTTCCTGGTTTCCCAGCACTCACACTTATCCCTGCTAATTCACCCAATTCATCCAGTTAGCACCAGGACACTCAGCACATTGACCAGCCTCCAGAATGCAGACACTACAGTGTTCAACTGCAGCCACGTAGTTCACTGTTCAGCTGAACAGCTGCAGGTCCAGACCGAGGTATTGCATTCAGCTGTGGTGGTACTGGCTGCTGCTGTGTCTGCTCTTCCTATCGACTCATCATGCTGACCACCACAACCAGAAGTTCTGGAACCACCACTTCCCCCCCCCAGGTGCATCTGAAAGCCAATTACTCAACCACCCAGAAAAAGTAATACTTGCCTCTGACAACAAGCTGAGCTGGTGTCTTTTGATCACCTCTATCTCATCAAAATATATAATTTCAGTGCATCTTCCTGTTTTTTTCTGGTTGACTTCTTCTGGGTTGGACTGTTGGCTGTTGTTCATTGTAAGGAACAAACATGTTGATTATAAAGGAAAACAGTCTATATGAGAGATGGTAGTGAGGCAACTAGAGAAAAACAAAAGAAGTTAATAATGGATATGGGCAAATTATGAGGTCTGTATTCTGGAGGAACAGCTAGAGAAAACAGACTGTGATAGGAGAAATGAGAAAAGCAGAATTTTCTCCAGAGTGCCTCCTGATCTACATTTGTCCTTTAAGAAAATTTCTTTTATTAAATAGCACAAATTTCAATTTAGAATCTCCTTAGAACTAGATATTCATGCCATGGACTTCTCCTCACTGGTTTTTTGTCTTGTAGGTTATCTTCCAAATTCCAGATAAACGGTACATTCTCTGGGATAAGGTCTGCTCCTCCTGGTCTGCGTATTTTTGTACTACAGATTCTAATTTCAGTGGGAATTTGTCACAGGCATAAGTCCAAGGTTGTAGCAAAGAGGTTAATAATTCCTTCAAGAGAGTGAGAATTTTGGCTCTCCCCGGATCATGTTTTGAGGGCTGGCATTAGGAAGTAGACTGAGAACAATCTGTCATCTGACCCTATTCCACACGTCACTGCTGTTACCTGTGGGTTATTTGTGGATTACTGTCCACAATGCATAAAGGCAACTTAAACTGTTCATCTTTGCACGTCCTTTCACCTTTCTGGCAGGAGACATTAAGACTTGTAGAAAAATAAGAGATGTTGTTTCTGTCAGAGATTGAAATGGTTACTGATTTATGCTTTCTGGGATTGCCAGGGGACTTTTGCAGACTGGGAAGAGGCAGCTGGACCCATCATCCCCTGACAGTGCTCCTGAAGGTGTCAAGTCCTGAAAAGGTGAGAAGAGTTATCGTGCCCTTCACATGGACTCTCTGCTGGACAGTGGGAGATGTTGGAGGTTCATGTCATGGTCCATCAAAGCCCATCCCCCTGCCAATCCTGAAAGGGAAAAACCCTTTTACTGTGCCCCTCATGGGAACTCTGTGCAGGCCCAGGAGACACTGGAGGTTTGTGGCATGGCCTGTGACACTATCCATGGATATAATAACTCATAACTTCTTTGAGTGTGTGGGCTTCCCTCTCCTTCCCCCAATGGATTGAGGCCACCACTTCCACTGACAGACATGGAAGCTGTAATTATCAAGTTCCATCGCTGGACCCTGTGGGTGGTGACTATACACATCTTTCCACTCTCATCTTTACTTTTCCTTACTCTCCCTTACCCTTATCTTGTCTTACCTTTCTCTCCCTGATGCATTTTCCCTAAAGGTTATCCTTATAACATATTGCTATAGATGACAGATATAGATGATAACACCCAAAATGGCAACATACCTGCTTAACTTTGAAACAAAATTGTTCTAAAATAAACCTTACATATATACATATATGTTTTCAAACACTGATTATTCAATGTCATTTCACTCTAATCCACCTCAAGGGATTTACCAATAGGAACCTGGGGGCCGGTCGTAACAGCTTCCACCCATAAATTTTGGATATTGGAAGCTGCAGAGTTTTTTTGAACTACATCACCTTCAAACCAGTCTATCACAATACGTTTCACAGATTTACAGAAATATGCTGGTATCCAAGGAGAATAGACAGGAATATGGCAACTTCTGACTATAGATACAACATGCATTAGAGCCCACATGAGAAGAAAACATCTCAGGCATGTACTAAGAGGTAATGTGGACCAATTTTTTCTTCCCCATGCAGATGCTTTAAAATTTGTCTCAAGTTGCCACCTGATTGCATTGGCACAGTGGTGGTGGTCATCTATGTCAGATGCAGGTTTAAACTCAGTGTGCCAGACAGACCAGTCATTTCTGCTCACACTGGACTGAGAAATGTGATGTTAAATGAAAAACTTCACAAGTGACAGACTGCTACATAACAGTTTAATGAGTTCCCAATTAAATCTAAATTTAAAGCTTTTTGTTTATCCTGGCCATGCTCAGAGCAGTTAAATCATAATTCCTAAAATAAACTCAAATTCTTTCATTTGTGTTTGTTCTGAATCCTTAATTGAGCCCGTTAAGCCTTTTTTTCACTTTCATCTCTTTCTCATTATATTCTTAACACTTCATTTGTCACTATTTTTCAATCACAAGGAGGGAAAACAGTCAGGACATGCATATTTCCAAACAATAATATTGATGCCACCCCAAAATACTCTCAAATTCTCTAAATTCTCCCATTCTTCAGTTTGACACATTAAAAGAAATGGTTACCAGTTTCAATTTTATACTTCTGGAACTCATCCTTACTTACTTTTCCTCACAGTTTTCCGAAGTATAACACTGCAAATGTGTTTAAGATTCAAGCAAGGTTCTTAAGATTTTTAAATTTAAATAGCTGTTTAGCTTGCAACTCATCCCCATCTTCAGCTGAAAAATACCATACAACTAAATAGGCTTTGGTGCTGGCTTGCTACTAAACTCGCAGCTGCTGAATGCTAAGGCACAGAAATCACAGTATTAATTGCTGCTTCATTTTGTCTGCAGGCTTCATTACTCAGGTTGATATGGTAGATCTTTCTCTCAGTTTCATCATCTGAATTTCTTAGGAAGAAGAGCATTTATTAGGTAGAAGTGCCCTGGATGTGGAAAAGATTAGACTTTGTCGTTACACGTGGAAAAAACCTTGGGAGTTTTTTTAGTTTTTCAAAAAACCTGAGATCTGCCACATCTCTGAGTTTAGCTGAGCCACCTCAGATCTGTATGCTTAGTTGAGTTACGTAATTTCCTACCTAATCACTGAAGTATGATTCAATTTACCTGTGATTACAGTATGAAACTTACGTTAAGTATGGTACCACTACTAATGTATTAATAAAAATAAATACTACAAATCTGTAAGAATATATATGCTATGACACTAAATGGTAAGAATTCTTGCCATTTTGTTTGTTTCATGTGTTTACAGTCACTTCTGGATGGAAACACTGAAATAATATTTTAACTTGGGAGGACTAAGTTTAGCTTCAGAAACAATTTTTCCATTGAAGATGGATGGTTGTTTTCTTTCCTCATTATCATAAGCTGCTGAAAATGGCTCAGGAAAATTCTTATTGAGTCAAGGATATAAGGCTATTTCCCACTGATACAGAAGCAGACTGCCAATCTTCCTCTAAAATCACCTTCAACTGTAATTTCAGCACAACAGGTCTGGATTTGTCCTGTGTAAAATAACCCCCTAAGTGAGATCTCTAAATCAAACACCAGTTTCATCAGTGGTAAATAGACAGATCTGGGCATGTTGACTATTGGTGTAACATGGGATTTCTGTGTCAAGTAATTTTGGCCCATGTAAATTCCTAATGTTAGCTAGGATTAGTCTGGCTTGTTTGTTTTTGTTTTTGTTTTTGTTTTTATTTGTTTGGTTTGTTTTTGTTTGTTAGTTTTGGTTGGTTAGTTGGTTTTTTGTTTGTGTTTTTGTTTTCTGTTTTGTTTGGTTTGGTTTTTTGTTTGGTTGATTTTTTGCTTTTATTGCCATAGATAGGAATAAGGAATACCTAAAAGTTCTCAGAATTGGCAATAGTAATGTAACAGGGAAATTATCTCTGGGTCCACTGTTGCATCCTACGGAACAAAGTCGCATGTGCATGGTCTTACTTCAAGTTATAGCTAATATACTCTTGATTTTGGTAACTTGGTCCCTTACAGTAGGTTTGTTTAACACACTCTTTTTGCCAGTAATTGTACTATTTAATAATTCATGTAATTGTCTAAGAGTAATAGAGCAGAAAGCCACGAGGCACAGTTTTGCTTCTTCTCCCCTTTTCTTTTTTCTGCCTTTCCTTTCCTTGTGTCTCCTTGTTCCATGTCAAACAACTAATTTATGAGAAGACTCTGAATCATGTCTGGCCTGTTGATTTATTATTGAGCAGTGCTGAAATGAGACTGCCTCTTCCGCATTTTCATCTTTGTGCATAACAAGCAACTGCCGATTTTATATTACAGTTTCTCATTTTCTGCAAGTCTATGGGTCACAATTATTTTAAAGTACCTACCATAATATGCATTCCTCTACATCACATCACCTCTTCTTCTCAAATATGGTAAACTATAATCTTAAATCATTTTTTTAATTACAAGAGCCATGAGATCATAAGTAAAAGACTAAAAAGGTTAAAATTGTTAAAAAACCCACTATGGGAAATCAGGTTTTAGTAGTAGTCTCTTTGTTAAGATATAGCTTAAGGAATTTAAATATATCCATGTAAATCAGAGTTGAATAAAGGAATCTTTGCTTCCTATTTCACAGTACTTTGCATTATTTCTGTTAAATTGAGTTGTTATATTTCAAATGTGCTGCATTTTAAGCCTGATATCCTTATTTTTATGTAAACTCATGTTAACTTTCATATATGTACACAGGTATGTGCACAGGCAATGTTATTTAAGGTAATTATCTGTGTTCTATGAACTTTGAAACACAGCAAAAAGTAGTTGTAAATGATCCATGTAATGTGACCATGAATGAAAGGCCTTTTCCTAATCTCACAAACAAGCAGGTGCTACAATTTCTATGTTCAGACCAGTAAAACACATTCACACAGAAAAATGTCATGTAAGAAAGGGCTGTGATATATGAGCCCTTTGCATTGACTGTAGTCACAATGTGGCTGTGGATCCGATCTCAGGGAACATTTATATGAGAGGGTATAACATTCTTTTTCTCACATTAATTTAGTGAGGCACTTCAGTACTTAAAATTGGTCATCCAGCTGAAATCAAAATATCTCCACTGTGAGTTTAAACATGGATTTGAGAGTGGAAAAGTTAGCTAATTCTCTGTCTTTTCCTTTTCATGTACTTTCTTTGTGAGGCCATGATGTATTCACACAGAAGAGGCAGGTTCAGGACATCATCACTGCATTGCCTGATGTACTGTTTTGGCTAACAAGTTCAGATCACATAGGCTGTGGGATAAAGATTTGGAATTTGCAAGAAACCATCAAACAAGCCCAGCCTTCCTGCCTTACTAGTACTTTAGGCTCTGTTTCATTTTTATCCATATTTTTATTTTAATAATACATAAAAATATGATAAACCACAATAAAATAAATCCTCTCATTCAGGATATTGGATTTTTACAATCACTAGTGATATTTTAAACTCCACTGCCATAAGTTTCGATTGCATATAAGGGTGGGCAAAAATGAAAACTGGTTTTCCAAGGAAGTGTGCGATCTCCATGTTTGGAGACACTCAAAACTCGACAAAAACTCTTAGCAATCTCACCTACCTTCGAAGTTACTGTGCTTTCCACAAGCACTTGGAGCAGATGATCTTCAGACATTTCTCCCAAGCTAAATTACTCTAGGACTTTGCTAGTCTCTTTCAGTGTTCACTCTATGTCACGTCCTCTGTCCTTTCTGTTTGTTCCTCCCCAATACAAGAGAAACACCCTACAGTTTTTGTAGGGTGCAGTTGTGTTTTCTGATAATCCATGGAATCAGACCTTGCCATTTTATTGGTGCTTTCACTTGTGCAACAAAACTTGCCAGGGAAGAAAGGATATTTTGAGAAGGAAGGAACATCCTTTCATCTAAACTTTTAGCTTTCAAGTTTGCTGCGCATTAATGTCCTGTACTCTGATATTTCACCTGCCTTCCTCCCATTGTCTTCTGGGATCGTTGTCTTCTTATGATTTCCTAATTTTTTTAACCACTCAAGAAATAAACAAACAAACAAATTTGAAATTTCTCCTCCATTTTCTCTCCTTTATCTCGGCATCTTATAGAGTTCTTAGGGGCTTCTCCATGATGTTATTTTCACAAGATTACTTATGTTACCATAGTACCTTGGAATTAGTGTCAGCAGACAATTATTTTCTTTTACATTTTTTTATTAGGAATAAGGACAAATTCAGAATACTAGACTGAATATAGTTTAATATTATCAAATATTTGCAATTTACTGTTAAAGTTAGAGAGTAAACCATATTTTTTATATTAAACTACATATTTTACTACAATTTTGTCCGTAAATTCCTAAAGAAACAGGTGTACATGATTTATGATATCCTGCTAACACATCTTCTTTTCCCAGTGAATCTTAAAGATTTGCATATATGCAGAGGAGAATAATCACCATATCTTTTATTATTTTAGCTAATAGAAAGGTCGTTCCATTATATCCCTCAAGCTATACTGGTTACTGTATTCTTGAATGAAGAGCCAAAATATCCTCAGTCTTCATTCAACTGACTGACTACTGGTTTTAAATCTAAATTGAATTCAAATGCAAAATTCATTGCAACTGCTATTTTGAGTAAAGCTGCTTCTCTTTAACATTGTTCTACAGTAACATTAAAGTAATACTGAATCTTTATCAGTCATTCTCATTACGTAGACATATGTGCTTGATGATTTCTTTACCTTGACCTCACATCAGAACTTAAAAAAAATTACAGAAAACAGAGTCATCATACAGGGTCACCAAACTGAAATATGCACAAGATGTGGGGAAGAATTAGAATATGTAATTATGTGATAAATAGTGATTCTGTTTTGCTAGAGAAAAAAGGTAAGAACAAACACAAAGGAAGAACATACAGATTTATTTTGTCAAGTTGGTGAACCTTTACTTAGGGTAGGGAGAAAATGTGAAGACTCTGATTTACATAATTTATATATATATATATATTGTCAAATAATAATAACTGTGAGAAAGGAAAAAGAGAAATGAGACTACAGATAATTGGGAGGATGGAGACAGGACAGTTGTGCTTGTCAGCTTCAGAGGGAAATGAAGAACATATTTTGAGCCACTACAAGCCTCTGTGGGATTCAGCCTGTTTTTTCAATATGAGACTGACTGACTGAAAGGAATTCACTTATGTAATACTGCATTCAAGAGATAAAAAAGAGAGATTAACTACATATATAGAAGAAAGGATTGAAAAGAAAATACAGGAATAATGAAAACATCTACTGTGATACCCCACAAGATAGGTTTTTTTTATTATAAATTATCTAATGTCTTATGCACAAGATAATCTATGGAGTAAGAGACTTGAGTGTAAAGGCTTCCAATGGTTTTACTAGGTTATAGCTATGGTTCTTAAGGTGCCTGCCTTTCAGAATGACATGCATTAACACAGTATCATTATTTTTAATTTATACTACAGTAAGAGAGGAAGTGTTTTGGATGAATTTAATAAAGAAAATATGTTGTTCTAACAAGTAAATGAAAAATTTTGCATGAGATTTTCTTGATAAATATATGATTGCTGCTTCAATTCTTATTTCTTTGGGTTTTTTAGGTTGTTACCTTGTGGTTTTTACTGTTGTAGGAAGAGAGAATTCCCTGAGTTTCTGAAAGCACAGACCATTTTTTTTTAAAAACTCTTCAGTTTTACTGGTAGAAGAAACCCCAAAGAATAATTTTTGCTCATAGATATATTACCTGATTTGCTGCAATTGCACACAGTTTATAAATATAATAAACAATAAAAAAGCACCAGTAAAAACAGCTGTTCAACATTATTTCAAGCTAATTTCCTGATCAGGGTCAGCAGGACATATCAAGACTGGTGGTTCAAAATTTTCCTACGTCTTGAGCTTTTTATAGATCATTAATTCATTTGAATACTGCACAGGCAACTTTATAAATATAAATTTTCCCTACAAACATGTACTTTTAAAACTAATTAGTTTTTTATGAAAGAAGCAGTCATTTTCTACAGGAAGTCAGTAACCGTAAATCACTGGAGCTGCATATCAAGCATTAGTTCTTCCCACTTGCTCAGTCACCATATGGCACCACACACTGTGCTGAAAGATAATCACTTTATTGTTGGCTGGGTTTTTAATCAGCTACATCTCATACTGTTTTGTTAAACATTGCCTTGCAAATAAACCAGCCTTACAATACATTTTTGCCTTGGAAGAAAACACAAGTAAGACCTAGTGAAACACAGGAAGATCTGGTCAGACCTGAAATCCAGCATTTAATAAATTGATCAGGCATGAAAAAATCTGATTCATTATTTAGAATACCACAAAGATACATTGAGTGGAACTGGACTGGGAGCTGAGGAAACCACTGTGCAAGGTATCTGTTCTCTAGCAGCACTTTGCTGGCTGCATTAGGCTTGACAGCTGCTGTCAGACTGTGATCTGCACTGCATCTAGCAGCTAATGGGACGCTGTGGTCCACCCACACTGCAAGTGTGCACAAGTGATTTTATACCGTGATCACTCCTGCACCTCTCTTTTGCTTTGTTCCCACAAAGAGAAACTCCCACAGAATGTTGTTCTTGGGTGTTCCTCAGGCAGAGATCTTTGCTTTTGGTTTTACATTGTGCCCCCATCAACAGAAGCTCTCGGGCTGCTCTGGCTCAAGTGCTCTGCAAAGGGAAAGGAACAAAGAATTTCACTAGATCTGCATTCACAGGGATTACATTGGGTTTGCATAGCAAGGTTTTGGTAGCTGCAGGGCATGGCAGGTGGGAGGAAACTGCTGCACAACAGCAACTGCAGTTGGAGAGAGGAGTGGGAATATGTGAGAGCCACACCCCTGCAAACTCCAAGGTCACTGAAGAAGGTGGGGAAGGAGGTGCTCCACACACCAGAGCAGATTCCCCTGCAGCCCATGGTGCAGACCATGGCAGGGCAGCTGTGCCCCTGCAGCCCATGGAGGTCCACAGTGGAGCAGAGATCCACCCGTGGCCTCTGGAGGACCCCACGCTGGAGCAGGTGGATGCCTGAAGGATGCTGTGACCTCATAGCACAACTCGAGAGCTCCCTGAAGGACCTGTGGAGCCATAAAGAAAGGAACCCATGCTGGAGCAGGTTTGCTGGCAGGATTTGTGACCTCGTGGGGGACCCACCCTGGAGCAGTTCATGCAGAACTGCAGCCAATGGAAAGACTCATGTTGGAGAAGTTCATGGAGGACTGTCTGTATGAGCCATTCACTTAAGAGTTGGACTTGATGATCCTTGTGGGTGCCTTCCATTTCAGAATATTCTGATTCTGTGATTCTGTGGGAGGTACCCCATGCTGGAGCAGGGAAAGACTGTGAGAATCCTCCTGCTAAGGAGGAAGGAGCAGCAGAGGCAATGTGACTGAAATTCCCATTACCTGTCCCCCTGTGCCCCTGTAAAATAGGTAGAGAAAATAATTAGTGAAGTTGAGCCTGAGAAGAAGGATGAGTGGGGAGAAGGTGTTTTAAGATTTGGCTTTATTGTTGATTATCCTACTCTGATTTGATGGGTAATAAATTCAGTTAATTTCCCTGAGCTGAGTTTGTTCTGCCCATGACAGTAACCGGTGAGTGAGCTCTCCCTGTTTTTATCTTGATTCATAAGCCTTATATTTTCTCTCCCCAGTCCAGATGAGGAGGGAAGGGATAGAATAGCTTGATGGGAATCTGGGTCATCCCACTAAGGGGATGAAAGAGGAAAAAAAATAATATGCACTGTAAGGGAAAAAAACCCACCTTACCTAGAACAAGGTTTCATAGTTTATGAAAAGGTTTCCTAGGAGAAGTAATTGCAGAGTCATTTCTTTAAAATTACTATGAATACACAATAGCAATATCCTGAGATTAAAAAAAAAAAAAAAAGAGAGAGAGAAATTAGAGGATCTTTGTATTTCTGCTTTACATAAAATTACATATAATTTACAGAATGTTATGGTTATGTAATCAGATACTGGCATTAATATTAGCTGTGTAACTTTCTCTATACCCTTTTGCATATGAATTGTGATATATAACCCCTTTGGGACTGTTGGAATCCCCAGATAGCATCCTTTCCCTCATTTCCTGAAAGCAGAATCAGATTATTCCTTGGGGGATCGGCAGGGTAGGCATGCAGGGGGTGGGGGGTGGGGAAGTGGTGGGGAGAAGATATTCCTGACTGTCTGAGGAATCTCCAACCCTCCTGGGATGGCACATGTTCAGCATGGATATGATGTTCTGCAAAACTGCACAGGAAGAGATCTTCAGATGCTCACATTTAGGGAAAATCTCCCGGGATGCTAAAACATTTCTAAGGCTAGGAGAAACGCTCTGTCAAGGGCTTTGTTTCTTTGTTTCTTTTCCAGATAATGGAGGTACTTGAACTCTATGAGATTTGCATGCTTCTTGGTCTAAACAAAACCAATATCTTTCTTTATTTACAGAAAGGATAGGCTGTTTGTTTAGAAGTATTCACTCCAAAAATTTACTCTGGTAGACTTAAATAATGAAAAATTTTCGAATGAATACTTAATGGCTTGCAAAGTTTTAAACAACAAAAACCAGTGTCTGTATCTGTCTTACAGTCATTCCACTGTATCTACATCTATTTCACATTATGATTAAATAGTGGTTTAGGATGAACAATCATAGTTGAATAATCCAGAGTGCTGATATGATCTGTCTCTTGAGTTCTTCTGACTGGATCACAGAGGAGAAAAAACTCAGGAACTTGCTTTATCTTGCCTCTCTTCCAAGGCAGCGTCAACAAGATATCTTGGTAGATGCTTGTCTTCACCTTGTTTTAAAAAAACTAACTGATATGATGTCGATTCCATTAACATCCCAGATACAGCTAAAGTTTTTAATAGCTCTCATTGACTTTGCTTCAGATCTGTAGCTCATGGTGATTGATAAATTGCATGTAAATTCATTCCACGAGTGCTGGGCATGTTGACAAAAATGGGGACCTCTTTTTTTCCCCCCCTAGCTTATGGGTAGGCCTCAGTTTTAAGATTTTTATTAATTAGTGGATATCACTAACTCCACTTGCACTGTTTGTACTTTTATTTGCATTCTCTGTTAACACTTTACAATTCATGTGAATATACTGATGTTCACCAAAAATTTATAAAAGGGGCAGATGTATCACCTGGATACAGTAATCAAGTCAGAAGACAACTGTAGATAATGACTTTTCTTCTTTAGATGTTTGCTATAAAGCCATATGTGTAACTGTGGATGATAATTATGCAGATATTTTAACTGCAATATTCTTAAACCTAAGACTTACTGAAGATTTGTGGCAATGTTTATATGTTCTAATCTCTTAAACATGTGTGCTTTGACTTTTAGTAGAAAAGTTTTTTCTTCCAAGTCTTCTATTTGCTTACTTGATTATTGAACAAATTTGGTTCATGTTACATTTTGTTGGGACATTTTTATGGCTAGTCTATAAGGAAATTAATAGCAGAGAAATGTAAAAGTTTACATATTAATATTGACCTTATTTGTAGGTTCAACATCTGTACTAAGCATTATGGAACCCTTGGTTTTCAAACCAGAGGTGTACTAGGGCTTATTATATTGACAGGAATAGATTTATCATTTTAAGGAAGAACAAATGGTAATTTTCCAGTTTGATATCAACAAATTTTTTCAGAATTTTGTTTGGTATTTTTCTATGGTCTTTCCAGTTCTCTCAGGATTTAGATGATTAGAGAAGAGGATTTCTTATTCTCGTTTGCTTTCATATTAACAAGAATTTTCCTGTAAATAATTTTTTCAGTTGGTTTGTTCCTAGTTCCCAGATTGCAGCTAGATCATCTACTGAAAAAACCCTGATGGGAAAGAGAGGATAGTGCACATGTGGGTGCATATTATATAGACATTATAAATGCAACTATTAGGAGCTGATTTTGTATGCTTATACAGAGAAGCTGGGGTAGCCCACAATACCCTGGTGGCTGCAAACCCAGAGAACAGATGAAATGTGCATTTTTGGTTTGTCAAACTGGGAGACTGGCACTAAGGAATGGGTAACATGTCTCAGAGTGGAAGGGATCTGAGAAATATGTGGAGTTAAGGACGAACATAGGAAAAGCAAGGAAGATAAATACTATGTGTGATAACTTTCATAAATCCAGAGGTTCTGTCAGTACTCTTGACATTAACCATAAACTATTTGCAATTATGGCAACATTTTCTATGACATCTAGATATGTCTGCTCTTTATAAAATGTTTTGCCAATCAAGAGTTTCTGTGTACAATTTGATTAGTCCTTTATTCAAGGAAATTCTATGTCAGTTGCCAGGAGATAGGAATAAAGCACTGTGCTCTGGGAAAATTCTCTTTCCATCATGTATATTTGAAGGGACTCTCAGGCAGATTGAACCTAACCTTTTCTGCTCTCAATAGCATGTGACAGTGGAGCTCCTGGATGTCTCTGACCCATAAAACCCCCTGAAATCAGCCCTGTAGCTGATGAAGGTTTATTGTTAGATCTTAAGTTCTCTCCATTCCATATTCTGTGTGTGTTTCTGGGGAAAGAGTAGTGGCAGAACAGCTGATGAGACTGATATTTGGTTTTAGGTATCCACTGATGCATTACAAACTTTAATTAAAATTATCAGAGCAATGTGTCTTCCTTGTGCCAATTTTTGATTCACAGGGAACCTGTAAACAAAGGCAGCACAAACTGTGTATCTCAAAAGTGCACCCATCTCTCTGCAATAATGCTGCCATGTTTCCAGTTGATCCTATCAAATATTACCGAAAACATGATGTTGGGAAAATCTCTCTTCTTTCTATAGACTCTAACATAGGCCTGAGCACTTTATTTCGGTCTTTAATGCTGAAGATTTCAGGAATGCAGGTTGGGTTTTTATATCTACACATATATCAGAATGGTTGTTGTTTTTTGGTTGTAGTGTAGTTTTTGTTGTTTGGGGTGGTGGTGGTTTGGCATGTTTCTATTGAAAATTTGGGCTGAGCACTCTTCTGAGTCTGTAACAAACGGATATATCTGTCTCCTCCTTGAATTCATCTCAGCAGTCCCTTGTCATTACCAATACTCCCTGGCTGGGGATTGAGTGTTGACAGCTAAGTACAAACACTGCAGGCATAAGTCTGCTCCTTTGTAGCAGCAAAGAGCTCAGGAAGGCTGAGAGAAGATGTGAGGAGAGGGTGGTGGGATGGCATGAGAAATGTGATGAGGTGAATAGGTCTTCTTGGTATCTTTATCTGTCATGAGCTTTAATATTTGGATGGGCAACAAATTACCGAGTTGTTTTGATAAGTGGAAGATTTTCTCAGGAAAAAGGGATGACATTTCACCAAAAAAGGCGTGAAGGGCAAGTAGAGTTCTACCATTGCTTCTCATTGTCTAGGGTAGATTTACATAGTCTTAGTCATAAAGAGGTGAGTAACTATGTGAGTAATACCATTGACTTCTGCAAATTTAGTCAGTGTGTGAGTAGGAGAATTGAACTGTTGTCTGTGCTATCATGAGCAGTTGCTCAGTTTTCCCTACCTTTCTTTCTCTCTTTCAGCACAAAATCTAAAGAACTGTTTTGCTGGAATAATTTCTCCTCCTGTTTAGTTTTTATGAGATTTTAAGGTTGAAGCCTTTCCATTAGAGATTTAACTGAAATGTAACTATCTTGTCTGGGGATATTTTCCTGTAGTTTAAACCATATAAAATACTTTATGTTTTGTTAGAAACACCTCTGAGAGGACTTCCACTGAGTTACCACGTTCTGAATAATGTTCTCATCACAGAATAATGAAGTGTCTAGCTTGGAGAATCCTCAAGTGTTTCTTACCATTCTTCATCATCTTGCTTTTTTGCCTTATCTAGAACACTGTGTTTTTTACTCTTCCCTTTAGGAGTGCAGTACCTCTTTTGACTTATCAACAGAGAACATCCTATAAGTAGTTCAGGACTATTTATAGTAACAGGATCATTGCCTTGTTGGCCAACATCATAGACCAAAGGAGATGAATCCAAAATCTATATCTGGTGTCTTGGTTGAGACTTGTTTGCTTTGATTCCAGATGTTCAGCTAAATTCAGATTCAAAGAACTTCAAATTTCCTATTAAGAATCTCTTTTTCAACCAAGACATTTGAGATCACATGTAGTTGACTGCAGATCACCTCCAGTGTTTCATTTTTGGAAGCGAAGCACTCCTGGCTTCGCTTGACACTATTTGGTTTGAGAATAAACCGTAGGAAAGACTCATCAAATTTCATTCCTTAGTCTGGCTTCTGGTTTTTGCTCACACCCTTAATGTATTATAATACTCTTCTGAATCCTGCTTCTGACCCACTCTTGTAATAGGGGCCACTCTTGTAATAATCTTGCCTGTTGGTTAATATCCTTTTATCAGATGCTTACGAACAGCAGCCTATCCTGACTGCTACAAACAGGTCTTTTCCACAAGAAAATGCATGCTTTTCCTACCATTGAGTGTTCTTCCTAGCTATGGAAACAAGTCCCTCTTTTTTTTGGAAGTCCTGACTGTCTCTTCTTGTTCTTCAGCAGTTCAATTCTTCTATAGAGGGAGATGCAGATTTCTGTACTGTTAAGCTTAAATATGTAAACAGATTTATCCTCAAAAGAAAACATGAGGCAAAATAAGAGGGATTGATTTGCTCAAAGGCAGCTGTGACTCGTGAGCACAGCTGAAGTAGAAGCTCTCTGGTGCCACCTTCTGTTACATAAATGTACATTCAGAAAACTTGAATGGAATCCATTTTTTCCATCTTGAGCATCGAAGAACTGTATGTTTAAAGTTCAGCTTGCTACTTGAAACTTTTTTAATAATCACTGAAGAGAATACCCTCTAGGATGGATGTCTTGTGCTATCCAAAGAAAATATTTTAAGCAGGTCAATGACGTATTAACAGAAGAATTCAATCCCAGAAGTGAAAAGCAGACATGAGACATAAATATTATTTTTGTGAGCAGGAATTATTGTATTAACGAAAAGCGAGCAAGCATAAGTTGCTTGGTTCCTGGTTATAAACTGTGAGATAAGCAGTGGCCTATGAGATCGTCTCACAGTAAAGAAAGGCACATGCAATCTGTATGCAATCTGTGCCCCTGAATTAAGAAGAACTACACAGAATTGAGACAATATTGGGAAAATCAGGATCGACTGGAGAGTATTTGCATTGCGAATCAAAAAGCTAAACTGGTCTCTATGTGATGAATAAAGGGATGTAAAGGGAGCATAGCAGTTAAACAGCAGGAATCTTATCTCTCAGAAGATAGAGTCCACTTGCTAGTGCAGTGACAGTAACATGACCACCTTTTGCCTTCATGATAAACGTAGAAATCATTTTATCTTGACTTTTTTTGCTTAATTTAACATATTTTTGTGTGACATATTGTAGAGACCTATGCAAAATTGGAAGAATCCTGAAGTTACCACTTAGAGAAATGAATAAAACATACAGTGATATTAATATTTATAACTGGTAGCAAAAAAAGATCGGTAGCAGCCTAATTAATGCTCAGTGGTATGAGAAGGTCTGTGTGTTATCCCCGTTGGCCAGCAGTCAGTGAAGCTGGATTCTAAGCTGACTAATGCACCGTCCCTCAGATGTTGAGTTGTTTACCACTGTCATCCTGTCTTATTAGCTGCATGTAAGATATATACCCTGGGTGTGTTGGTTTTCAGAAGGTCTGATCTTTTCCTAGATCGTAGCTGTCCTGATAGGCAGCTGTGGTGCCTTGAGACAGTTGTGTTGGAACCAATCAAGCCGTGCTAATATAAACACTTGAGCACACTTGCTCAGTCAATGATTTGTTACTTGTTTGAAATAATTACAGTTGTCCTTTAAGTGCTTTTTGAAGAACTGTGACAGAGTCTATGAAAATCTGTATTTCATTTTAATTTGAAATTATTCTGTAAATACAAGTACTCGATGAAGAGAAGCACTCTTTAAAAATTATATTGACCAAGGAAATATTTTATTGTTCCTCACAAATTTAAAGTAATTAGAGGAACACAGAACTTGTTTGATGCCAGTAGCAAGATTAACACAGATAATGTTTTATACTAAAGCTATTGAATTTGTCCAGTTGTGGAACTCAGATGACAAATGTCTTAAAAATACTGTGATTGGTAAAATGCTTTGGCTGGTTCTGTAACTGATATTTAAAGAGATAAAAACACCAGAAAAGATATAAAAGACAACATAAATTATAACCAGTATGTCCTTTCATAGCAATAATGTCTGCTTGGCTATAGTGTAAGGAAGTAACAATGTGGCCATGATACATACTTAAGGAAAACAAACTGTAAGAATCTGTAACAAACACCCTTTACCTATTATTAAATCTGTCCTTTGTCAATTTTTTTTCCTGCTCCTTGGCATATAAGCTGCTCTCACTCAACCTCCCACACTCATCATAAGGCAGATCTGAGTAGGCTTAAGGGAATAATTTAAAATATGCTTCTAAAGATTTTGGAAGTATTTTTATGGCCATTATGGAATAAAGCGGTAAGGATTCAATTTACCAGAGACATTGGGATCTGTTTGTATTTTACACTTCATTTCATTAAACCCTCATTTCAAATATGAGTAATTTATTAGGACATATTTCTAGGTAGGAAAAAATGAGCTGGCATGTATTTTATGTTCAATTTATGTTTCTTTATGCTGATCTGCTCATCAAAGTGTGAGGTGTGAAGCATCTTGCTGAAGTGAAGAAAGTTCTGCCTCTGGAAGTTCTGCTTCTCCATGATACAATTACTATTCTGAAGAAGATGTTATTTGTTTCAACACAGAGGAGATTGAGTGGAAGTCAAGAGTCTGGAGTTCTTTCATAACCCTTCCACTACCCAACTCTGTCATCTTAATAACATTACCCTGAAATAAAAACTTCACATAAAAATAAAGAAGAATTGAGATGCTTATATTTCATGTAGTCTTGAAAATGCTTAGTTTTATACCTGGGGGGATTTTCTACTATCTTTGCCATATCTTTCTTGCTAGAAAGTCACGCTCCTTCACATTTAAGTCTTAGCTTGTTCAAAGGAATATAGTACTGGTGAAATATATCTATAGCCTTCAGGTTATGTAACATATCCAGAAAAGGCAATATCCTGATGTTTAGACAAGGTTCAAAGCAGGCAAAGTTGGTTTTCCCTATCTTAAAATGGGAGGAAGTTGAAATTAATATAGAACTGAATATTTTGGTAAAAACATGGTTATGACATGTCCAGGAAAGGTTTTGAGGGTTGTGTCAACACTTGAATCCTGTTCAGTTTAGCCCTAAAATTTCGCAACAGCACTCTTTGTATATGTATGACCTGTATAAACATGCCAAAATTCAAATTAGACTTTCAAGTCCCTATATAATGTTGGTAAAACTTATTTTTTGTGGAGCTCTATTTATTTCCTTGAGGTCCCTTACAACCTGGAACTCTATGATTCTATGATTGATTTTATATGGATTTATTCATACACCTCAGTGCAAATATGTATCTAAGGGGTTTTTTTTTTGATGAGGGAGTTTCGTGCCTGTCAAATAAGAAGGTTTAATATTCAACATGAACACAACAAACAAAAATTAAATGAAGTGTTTCTTCTCCTGTAGCCTTTAGATAATTTGAAAGTTAAGATTTTTCCTTTCCTACTTTTACACTTGCCACTGGATATTTATGACTATCAATGACATTCAGTAGGTTTCATGAACAAAGAACATGATAATGAGGCCTGAGCTCTTGTGTTAATACTGTTATTTTCTTTCTGTCTTTTAATATAATGGAGAAAATAAAACTTTAATCACTAACAATCACTGGTAAACTAGCATCATCACTCAGTCCCATGGGGATGATTTGCTCATACCTTGCATACCATATATAGCATTAAAGGCTTTTAAAAACTTATTGCTTGCCATCAATATTAATAAAAACACCTCACATCTGCTATTTTAGTTTTAATGAAAAGAAAATTTCATTTTTTTGTGTTGTGTGAATGGAAATTAGGAATTAAGTTTTTCACCACATGCATTATCAAGGGGGATTAACTCAATGATTTATTCATTGGGGTTTTTTAAGTGTTTCATTAGAATTCATATTCTTCCTAGACAGGACTGAAAATTATTAGGGTAGGCAAAGGTGGCAAAACTTTACATTTCAGGAACTGATCTAAAGAGGAATGCACAGATTTGTGGTATCATTGCTTAGTAATTATTACCCTACATTTTGCAGTGTACAACTGAGGGACATTTCTATTCCTTTTTTTCCTTGTGGGGCATGGAAATGGTCTTGCCAGCCAAGTAATACCTGTATTGAATCTCCAGGATGGACATCAAATTCTCTGTCTCTTATCTTACATAGAATTTGCCATCTCTCCTCGGTCTCTCATCTTTTTGTCCTATTTTCTGTTAGAATAATGTACATGCTACACAAACTTAGTTAAATTTCTGTGGCATTAGGAGTTCCCATTTAAAGAGAAATGTTAATCAGGTACATCAGGTTTAGCATGGTAGCAGCCTGTAATGTTATCTTAGGTTAAATTAGGATTATGAATGGTTTAAATTTCTTGTACAATGTTTGAGGAGTGTAAGCATTAAAGCAAAAACATGACTGCTCAATAAAATTAAAGGTAGATTGAAAATAACTGAACTAGACTGTGTAATCAGTATAAAAATTGACAAAAATACAAAAAGTATGCCTGCTGCAAACTGGGTGTAACTACATTCACCACCACTTTCTGGGCCTGTCATTGCAAGTTTTTCACCCAGCAAAGAGTTCACCCATCCAAGCCATGAGCAGCCAGTTTCTGCTTTGTATGAGACATAACGCTGTGGCCACAGTAAAATTACTAGACTATTTTATCCTTATTGATGGTTTTGAAAGTAGTTTTTGTTTATTTTATTTATATTATTTCAACATCTTCTGGTCACAGCCAAAATCTAGCTCTATTCTGTTAGGTAACTCCAGCTAGGAGACAACACTCCCCAAAGGCCACCAAAGCAGTAATGTGTGTTTTATTGAATAACTTATTGGATCAATGCTTTGCAAGCACTGTTTTGCCCTTAATTAAAAGCTCAGTCTACTTAGATAGGGTTATTAATTAGACAGGACCTTTGCAAGTTAGTGGGAAAGGCTTAGGTATGAAGAATGGTGTTGAACAGAATAACATCTGGTATTAGCAGCATTCTCAGTACAGGATGCTAATTACACTCTGTCTTAAGGACACATATTTAATAGCTGGAGCTTTTAAATCCATTCAACAAGCCAGATTTGTGAGACAGATATTTGCTTTCATTGCTGTTTTGTTTCCATACCTATGTATTTAAGTGTCTGCCCCGGAGCACTGGGCATTTATTTGGAAGAGAAAATGAAAATTCAAAGGATTTTTCTTGTAATGGATTTTTATGAAAGGACCACAGCTTGGTGATTTTCTCTGTTGTCTTCTCAGTGATGTAATTTAGTCTGGTTTACCTGGTAAAAAAAGGGCTGAGCTAAATTTGAGATTGATTAGTTGGTCATGGCAACTGTCAGCAGCAGATTTTTGGCTGCCACTAGTAGGACTTGTTGATGGGTTGCTGTTATCTCCTAAAATCCCCCAAGAATACAAGCCTGCAAGGAGAGATGTGAAATGTATGTGAATGTGACAGAACATCTTACAGCCTGAGGCACTCATAATCACTGAAGCCTAAAACATTTCAAATTCACTGTGCGGAGATGACTACTACTTAACCATCTTATAAACTTGGCTGAAATTTCTGTCTCAACAGCAGATTAATATATATGATAATTTTATAATCCTTCATGGTATGGTTCTTTGTTTGTCTTCAAAAAAATAAATCATAAACACCTTTTTCTGACAAAAAATTATGCATCCATAATAAACCCTGGAGGAAACAATTCAATAAAAGAATACATATGCATCAGGAGTTCATTCAATATTCTTGATTTCCCTTGGTTCCTTTAGATTTTCCTTCAAGCTTTAAACTCCTAGGGCCAAATTCATCTCAAATGTATACTGAGTTCCCTGCAGTCAACCGAGTTATGTTGCAGGTGTGTTTGAAGCTGTGAACACTTTCAGAGGGGTTCTGTATTTGGTCATAATAAGTATATGAAAACTTACTCTTTAGGTCTCTAAAGAACAGTGCTGTGCTTCACTTTAAAGGCAAATACAGTAAAGCAAAAAATGATGAATGTTCCTGATAGAATATTCATTGCCATGGGCTAGTGATTAGTTACACTTTTCATTCAAAAGTGGCTTGTTTTTTAATAAACAAATATATTGCTGTGAAAAACTGGGAATAGGTCTTCAGTTTACCCAACTTTAAAGTAGGGGATGGTGGTGTTGGAAGCAGTCTACTATGGCAACACCAAACTCAGGATGTGTTGCAAATCTCTGGCTGAATTCTCTGAGGTAGATCTGAAATATGATTCTGTGATTGCTGGTGGGTTTGAGAGGTTTAAAGCTTATCACTATCCTATGTGATACTGCAGTCATAATGAGCATCTTATAGTCGAATGTTTGGTGGCTTCTGTTCACAGGTGGTTGTGAAAAGTTTGTATAATTTTCTCATATGGTGAGTTTGTACTCCTAAGGCAAATAAATCTGCAAGCACTGTACAGCTCCAAATAATTCCCCCAATGAAAAACAGGGGGAAAAAACCACTATTAAAATTCAAACTTAATTAGAAAAGAAGAATAATTCAACACAGAGAGTCCCATTGGTTTTATACTCAGAAATCATAAGGGGTATTGCAGTGTAATGGGAGCAAAAATTGTCTCCCAAAGCTGCAAGTTTTCCATTAGAAGGTTCTTCACTTTTAATCACAATTATTTCTGTGGGTAGTCTTGTCTGCCTTTTTTTTAATTTTATTTTTATTTTATTTATTTTTTATTTGTGGTAGGTTAATCATCCATAATGAAGCATTAGTTATTTTTGGACACTAATTTTAATACAGGCAAAAGCTACTAAAATTGCCTCAGAGAAGGGAATGAAATTCCAACCATTACAGCTTTTTTATACATTTGTACCTTGAAAAGTCTCATTAAACAGCTGGATGCTCATAGGGTTTCCTCATTTTAGTCACAAATGTAATCCATCTTGAGAGATAGAGAGATGCCAAATGAGGTAATAATACCCCATTTTATAGTTAAAGGCTAATAGCACAAAAAAAAAAGATGTGATTTTAATCGACTTCATTTGAAAAAAAAAGAAACTGGTGCGAGTATGAATTTATCTCCAAGGAGTCCAAATCCAGGGTACTGACGTCTGGGTTAGGCTTTTAAAATACTCCCAGCTCCACAAGAATACCAAAAAGTAACATATATCAGCCTGAAAAACTGAAATTGCACATGGTACTGCTTTGCACTGCTTTGCTGGTGATGTATCTGGCATTTCCATGACCTGGCTTTCCAAAAAAGTGACCACATTGAGTCTGTCTGATCTTTGCACGTGTCTTTTGTCCAGACTAGCTCCTGAAGTATGCCAGCAGATATTTCAGAAAATCTAATCTATATTTTAAATTATTTGGATAAGGATGGTTTGCCTCAAATGGACCAATTGACTCTGCCTGTTTTTCTAAAAACGTATCAATTATATAAAACAGGCCATTGCCAGCTGCAGAGCAGTAAAGTCCCCAGTTATATTGCCTGACTGGTTGGAGTAGGAGCCACTTTACCTCATCTAAATGCCTAAACTCAAACAGACCAAACCTCTCTTTAAAGCCTTCAGAAATAACTCCCTCTGTCTTTACACAAGTTATTTCAGAAGACTGATTCTAATCTTAAGAATCAGGCACTGAGGATGCCTAAATGAGATGAACTCAAGTGCCACAATTCCTTTCTAACATTTTAGCACAATTTTAATGTAAATTTCAAGTTAAGATATGATTCATAAAATCAAAACTTGCAGAGCTACACAGAACTGAGGCATGCTGTGCTTTTAGTCTCAAAATAACTTACATTTACTACATCTCTTATTACAACTGTGAAATTTGTGTAGGGCAGTAATGAAAATGCCATGCTAAGCATATAATGAGCTATTTTGTTTTGTTCCTAACTGCCTTGTTGTATTATATTTCATAAGTGTACCATATCTTCATAAATATGATGGAATGCAATAATAACTTTAAGGAAACTGCAGCAACTGCTTTGTTTTGTGAAAGATAATATTTTAGTGTCTTGCCATTTGTATTGAACTTGCGCTGACTACAAATATTTGTAAAATTGCAAGACTTTTAAAAAGAGAGGAATTGTTTAAAGTTAAATAATAACACTAATTAAAAAGAAGCCTAGAACTGTGCTGAATGGTATGAATCTTTGTTACACAGATATGTAACCTGACTTTGAAACACAAAGTTAAGCAAATTAACTAAAACTCTAGCCTGATTTTTTAAATGTGGTAAGCAGCCAATATCTCATGAATTTCATTAGAAACTGCCAGGCATTCAGTTTTTGCAAAAACAAGGAAATGAGTAAAGACCTATTCACCTGCAAAAAAATCCATCAAGTAAACATGTTAATATAGCTAAAGTACTCCAAACCTTGAGAATTGTTTTCCTGGAACAGGTAGGATTACAAGAGCTTGGGGGTTTGCACAAATATGATAATGAGAGGCACAGTCATAGAGGTGGATCTTAGGTGCAAATCACACTCTAACTTAGATAAATTAATTTCTGTAAAATTATCACACCTGTGTATCAATGAGAGTTAATTGTATACTTCAAGATTTGACTTAATCTAAATATCATTTTAAAGGCTTGTCTATGTTGTAAGCCTCTCCCTACACACCAGTCACTGAATTCAGGAAACCTTTCTCATTTAAACAGCTCAGTATCAGAGAAGGCTTTGAGGAGACCTTACAACACCTTCTGCTACCTAAAGGTTATCACAAGGGAGCTGGAGAGGGACTTTTTACAGGAACATGTAGTGACAGGACAAGGAGGAATGGCTTTAAACTCAAAGAGGAAAGGTTCAGATTGGATACTATAAGGGTGTTGAGGCACTAGAACAAGAAGAGAAGCTGTGGAGTCCCCATCCCTGGAAGTGTTCAAGTCCAGCTTGAATGGGGTTCTGAACAATTTGATCTAGTGGAAGGTGTCCCTGTCTCTGGCAGGGATGTTGGAACTAAATAATCCCTAAGGTCCCTTCAGCTCAAATCATTCTGTGATTTTGTGAGTCACAGGAGTTGCTTTTGCTATTTTCTGATAGACTGTGACTTCACCAGCTATGTATCTGCACAGACTTCAGTGACTGTGCTCACTCATCTAGTGTTTATGATTGCCTTGAATGTTTATTGATCCTCTTTGAGGCCAACTACCCCAGTGAGCATCCACTGCTCCTGGAATCCACTCAGGAAGCTGCTGGCCCCCACTGGTGCTTGACATCTACTTTTTTGCAGCTTCATTTCTCCCTTAATTTAAATTACTGTATTTATAAACAAAATGTTCCCATTAACTCTATTAGATAAATAAACCCTTATTCTCCTTAGTTTCCAGATAACTTGTGGCTTATGCCTGAGAGCATTACATCCTGATGTATCCAATGCAGATATCCAATCTAGGAGGCCTGCTCTTACTTTTGGGTTTCTTACTTTTGGGTTTTTTTCTGTATTAGCTAAGGGTCTCTGGAAAGTGAACTGTAGTTGCCCACATTAGATCAGACATGTCTGAATTCAGGGCACAGAAGACAAGATCAACATTAGTCTACTTGCCTGTGGGCAGAATAGTCTTCAGACCTGTGAAATGGAGCAACTCTGCATGCAGGCATGAGGGAAATACAGGACTAGTTGGAGAACTGGGAGACCAATTCAAGCACTTGTGGTTTGGTGCCACAAGACTTGCCTTTGCAAAATGCTTTGAACCTGCCTCCCTGAAATGGAAATATCTTCATCAGGTTAAAATAGTTAATGCAGATCCTTGGAGAGGGACCAAACACCTCATCCATTCAGCAAGACATGCCAATGTCAGTGTTAAGCCCAAGATCTCATCTTCCTGCTCTTCATGTGGCTCCATAACCCTTGCATACTAAAACCCACTACATAATGCCATGTTCCCTCAGTAAGAAAATTCAGGAAACCAGACTCCAGGTTGATCAAAGTGTCTGCCTTGCCCTGTTGGTTGGGAAAAGAGGTAGACATTTAACCACTAGCCTTATCCTTCAATTGATTAAAATGTCTAAAATGGATGAATTTGAATTCTACCCATAGATTTTTTACAGGCATCTATTTCTCTCTGCCGCCTTCACACGAATTCTATAGGGTACCAGAAAGCTAAATCTTCACAGAGCAGGTAGCTAAGAATGGTGGTCTGATATTTTTCATTTCAGATATGCAGATGACTCAGAGGGAAGATGATAGAATAATAAAAATTCAGAATAAAAATAATATTGTATGTAATTAAGCATAGGAATAACTTAATAATGAAAAGATTGTCATCTATGACTAAATATCTATGTAGGTATGACATATACTAGGACAAGGAGAAGCCATGATCTTAGTGCAAAAAGAATGAGAAATTTTTCTCTTATATTGATTGCTTCTGAAGTACTGTTCCTCTAACATTTTCTTTCATTTATCACACTCTGAGGTGGCTGTGTCTGCAGGACTTGCAATTTGTGGTCACCTAAGTAGTCTGTTGATTAGTTCTGTATGTACTCTGGGTAAGAAATTAATGATGTTCCTTTAATACACAAGTACCCATTATAACTGGAAGTCATCATTAAAAGCCAGGAAATAATCTAAAGTAACTAATGGGGTGGCCATTATAGACTACAATAAAACAGAATGTATTAAATTAAATTAAATTTTTTAGTTACAGTGAAAGTTGTTGGGAATATCTGTTCTTTTCAAGTAGCAAGTACTAGCAAGCTAAAAAAAATTACAATCTCTTCAATTAATGTTTACTGTTTGTAGAATGAAAACTAGATAGTTAGTATAGTATTCTATGCAAATTATTCTTGTGAGATTATGAAAGTTTCATGGCAAAAGCCTGATTTCACTCACTGGAACATAATTAGTGTTGTGTGTTGATAAGCAACAAAAATAATATAAAGGTTATGTTTCCACTTCCAATATGGTTTGTTATTGCTACCTCCATAGATGATATACTGAGATCTCATATCATATGTACAGGTAGTACAAGCTGATACAGTGCAAGAGTTAAAATTAATCTCTCCTATTGTTAACAGAAAGGACATCACAAAATAATATTGGGGTAAAGAGCTTTCAGTCCACAAGATAGAGTAAATAATATTCCTTTAAGAAGCCACCAGTAGTAAAATACAGTAAGACTAGAAGTAATATCAACAACCCTGTCTGGAAACACTCTACATATGGAGACAGAGCCCTACACTTAAACTTACTCCTTAACAGTGAAAACCTTGAGACTTTCTTGTAAAAAAAATTTGTTTTGCTGTGGGATATTCAGCTTAGATAAAGGACACATCCTATTGGAAAAGCTCTCTTCATAATGAAAAAGCTAAAAGTTTCCTCTGCCATCTGTGTGGACTATTTCTAAAAGAAAAAACAAAACAAAACAAACAAGCAAAAACGGTGGCACCAGTCTTGGGATAGCTACCTGATGAGAAGTCAGATGAAGATTCCCAATAGTATCCCCACTAGGTGATATGGTTATATTTTCAAAAACTCTTAGATTCAAAAAGGCACCAGATCAGATTTTCAGAAATATTTCATGTAAGGCTGATGAGAAGCATTCATCATTCCAGCAAGTAATCAAAATCCAAATAGTAGGAATCTTGGTCCAATGGAATAGAGTTTTAAAAAGGAAATGATAGCTTGTGTTATAGTTTTTCCATTTCTTTTCAGAATGTTTTTCAGTATTTTCACACATATGTACCCCAGTCTACATGGTTTTTGATCCCAACTCAGAGTTTACTGTGAAAAGTTTCAAACTTCATTGTGTCTGTCACTTAGTAATAAAAGTTGACTAATTGGAACCTTAGCAGGCACACAGAATGTAGTGGCTTTGATGATTGATGGTGATTAAAGAGAGCACTGGAAACTCTGGGTGCCAGGGACACAGTGGTTGTCTGAAGGACAGGCAGAAGAGCCAAGAACAGTTCTCTGGTGTGATACCAGCTTCTACAACCTTGCCAGTGCCACAGCTGCTTGGTATTTTAGGCGGATAATTTTGCTGCTCTTATGTGGCTTTTCATTATTCTTGAAAAATATCATAGAGATTTACTCCTTGTTTGACTATCACAGTTTGGGAGATAATAGGAACTGGAATTGGCTGCATCCCCAGGCTTACTCTTCTTGGAAAAGAACATGATTGTGTATGAAAGGAGAAACATATAATCCAAACAGAAATGCCAAAAAGGAGCATGAGAAATTCTCCTGTTGACTCTGTGTGTTCCTACGTTGTCCTGACCAGCCTGATTGTAATCAAACTAAGGTAGAATTTTATAGTGAAATTAATACATTTAAAAATGAAACTATTTTTTTCACAATTCTTAAAACTCTATAAAGATTTTAAAAAAAAAAGTATCTTTGTTGTAGCTCTCTACTTGAGAAAACTGTGATTTAGAAAGTTAATAATACTTTTACAGAATACTAAAAATATTGCTATGAAAGAACATCACAGTCTGGGGACCTGTGCACTGAAATCTACTTTGGATTTCAGCCCTTCCCTTTCCTGCTAAACTGTTAAAAATGAAACATTCTATGAAAATATTTTCTTCATAATTCCTTTGTTTTTCCATTTTTCCCATCTGGTAGAGGCTCTATTTATGACTTTTTTCGCCGAATTTCAGTGAGAGTTCTGGGCCCCATGAATTTCAATGTAATTTTAGGAGATTTTAAATTTTTCTTATTGATATTTCATTGCATATTAACTGGGTATACACAAGACCATTTCAATGTTTAATTCTGCTACAGATACAGTTGCAAAGTTATAAATTTCTATTTCTGTCTTCAGCAATTCTATCAGTTCAAGGTAACAGGAAACTCAGCAATTGTTTCACTGGCCCCTCTAAACTCTTTTCTGGACAGGGTAAAGAACTGAACATTAAGCATTGAGTGCCATCTAGTGCACACATGGTAGTATATGGATAAAAAGAGCCTGAGAAAGTAAAGAATCTCATAATTACAGTTTCCAGGAAAAAAATGTGTGTAGAAAAGGTTGATATGTCTGAAATATGAATCATTAAATTACATTGTCTCATTTAAAAAATAATTAAGAATATATTTCAGACTAGAAGGAGAGATGTATGAACACAAAACTATTGGAGGGTTATGTGTATTATTGCTTCTGTAGGCTGAGCTCATCAAACACACCAAGAGTTCCTTGTATCCTTTTATTCCCCACAGGATTTCTCAGTGTACCACCTTCTCATCCCACTTTATGTCTTAGAACAGTTAAGCCATTTACAGCTTGTAATTTGCTAAATTGCTTCTGTTCTTTCCCTCTGGGAGAAAAGTAAATCTTAACTGAGGTGTTTGGCAGGGTTAAAAGCTATGATATTGCTCCAGTTCTTTGATCTATAGGCAATTATAATCCCATTAGGTGACAAATTGACTTATCAATTACCATAGCTTTGTTGGTCCCACATTTCACTCTCTACTTTTCCAGTTTTCAACAAAATCAAAGAACTATTTTCTGTAAGTATGAACTGTGGCCCAGCAAAGAGAGTTCTTGCAGAAAAATGTCACTAGTGTGAATTAAGACCTTCACTTACTTTGAATGGTACAGCCTGAAGAATTCAAACATATAAAGGGTTTAACCCTTTATCAAAACTTCTAAGGTAATAAAAAGCTATGTAAATTGATAGCTGGTATGGTTTGAAATGGCAAAAATGGAAGTTAATACTCTGGTCTTAAGATTTTTACATCCGCAACATGAAACAAAAAATCATATATTTATGGAGCTGGTTAATGACCAGCGGTAGATGTATTTTCAAACTTAGTATAACTTCATGTAATATTTAGTTCAATTTTCTTCAGCTGCTAAGGTCTGTGTCTCCAAATGCCTCAAAAGCCTGTATGAGATTGAATGTTATTAGAAATTCCGTAACATATTTTTGATGAAAAAAACTTTTGAGTTTCATTGTGTTAAAAGAAGAAAGTTATAGCTCATAGGAAAACTTTCATAAAGTCACTGAGAAGGTTTACAAGTGAATTAACAAAATATGAAACTTGTTCTTTTAGAAGAAAAACAATAACTTGAAAGCACAAGTGACTCATGAAATGCTTGGTAAGTGCCATGTACTGCATACAACACATAGCATACAGGTATATAGGTACAAAGGTAGAGAGACAGGAATACAGGCAATTTGCTGCTGCCAGTGGAGAAACTAATTATCCATGAAGGTATTGCTGTTTGTACACCTGTAGTGCAAAAGACAGAAAGATGAGTCCTGGGGTGCATCAAGCGCAGCATCGCCAGAGGGTCAAGGGGGGTGATTATCCCACGCTGCTGGTGCCGTACAAGGAGTGTCTGAGGGCACTTGGTCTGTTCGGTCTGGAGGAGAGGAGACTGAAGGGTGATCTCATCATGGTCTGCAGCTTCCTTGAGATGGGAAGAGGAGAGGCAGACACTGTTCTCTTCTCTATGGTGGCCAGTGACAAGACCTGAGGGAATGGCTTGAAGTTGTGTCAGGGGAGGTTTAGGTTGGATATTAGAAAAAAGCTCTTCACTCAGAGGGTGGTTGGGCACTGGAATAGGCTCCCCAGGGAGGTGGTCACAGCACCAAGCCTGACAAAGTTCAAGAAGTGTTCAGACAATGCTTTCAGGCATATTATGTGACTCTTGGGGGTGTCCTATGCAGTGTCAGGAGTTGGACTTCAGTGGTCCTTGTGGATCCCTTCCAATTCAGTATATTCAATGATCCTATGAACTGTTGCATCCGAGTTTATTGACTCTGGGCTGCACTACCAATCACCTTATTATATAGGGAGGGTGAAGGAGAAAACGCGAACACCTCTACACACCCCCACAAACCTGCTTAAAATTCTGAACATACTTAACTTAGTTACACAGTAAAAGAAAACACATTAGAGAGAACTGATTTGCAGTAGCAAAATGTGATGAATGGTAAATAAAAGAGGAGCTTTATTTCTCCATTGGAGAAGAAAGACCTGCGCAAATACGCAACGACACTGCCCAGATGCAGCACCCTTACCCAGGGAAGAGGAACTGGAGCAATCCTGCTCTCCCTCTTCTGCTTAAGCCTCTGTTCCTGCAGGGGCTGTGATTGTCTTTTATACTTTATTGTTATTACCACTGTGCTTTCACGCTTTATGGGGTGTTTTACATGTAATTAGTACATGATCCATGTTGTCTCTGCTGTGTCTGAGTAAGGTTCTGCCCAGCTCTTGGGGCTGCATTGCTTTAGCAAGCAATAGTATGGAGTTGTGATTTTTGCTGTTCCCCAAGAACAAATGGTATTACCCTATACTTGTACCATCAGTTCCTCTGCTATCAGCCTAGTTTTGGGATGTTGGTACAGATGGCATGAAGGGGTGAAAGCTAATAAAAAGTTATTGTTTTACAGTAACAGACCTGTTTGTGTTCATTGAAACTATTGTTTTTGTTGTTCCTGAGATGGAAGAAATTCCAAATTTACAGAGAGATTATTTTCATCCATAAAAAAGATGCAAGAATGAACTAAGAAATACAGCTGTCAGAAAAAAAATAGGATTAATATTATATACTAGACATTTTCATAATAGGCAATTTGTTATACATTTGTGTATTTGAGGGACAACTTACTAGAAGTGGTGTAGTGCTAGAAACAGGCTTAGCAGCCAAATCAAAATCAGCATGTGACTAAATAAATTTGGAATGGAAGAGATTTGCTGTTCAGACATCAAAATACCAGGTGTGAATGAGTCATGAACTCTTCAAATCTCAGGACTGAATCACAACTCACTAAATACCATGTGCCTTCTTCACACAAACAAAACACTAAGAATCCCTCAGCTTATAAGTCAAAGCAGAACAATTTGTAAACTTCTTTAATGAAGGCTTGGTTTCCATAGAGAGATGGAGTAAGTTGAGATAGCTTTGTTGACATTTATTACCAAGTAAAAATTTGTTTTAACGTGAAATAATATGTTTCATCAGAGTAATTGGTTTAGCTGGAAAAAATTTGGCAAACCTTAGAGTGTCAAAGTCCTTCTTCAGGTTTAAGATAGGCCTGGCACATTTTAAAGCCAAACAGAAATTGAAAACATTTGTTTAGTTAGACAGGTATTGGTAAGGTCACCTCTGAGAGAAAATTTGTTTGATTATTATGGAGCAGGTTGTATATTCTCAGGGGAAAAGGGCAGGGGGCAGAGAAGGAAAGATAAAGAAATACATAGATAAGGTAGTTATCTTCTGGATGGAAGAGAGAAACATAATTTCTGTAACAATTTAGTAGAGGGCAGAAAAATAACAGCATGACCTAAAAGCAATACCACTCTGAGTTTACCTTATGTGTATCCAGCAGTATTACAAATCTTAGCGCCCAAGACCCTGAAAAAATATGATTTGTCTGTTTCCTCTTAAGATAAAGTCTTAGAAATAGAGTAATTTAACTTTTTTAGAAATATTAATCTTTGTTATGTTGCCTCTTACAGATGTTTTGGAGTGCTCATCCAAATTCAAAAGGGACTATGATGTTGTATACTTTATTTGATAACTGAATATGACTGACACAGTGCTGTGTCTCCAGAAGTTACTGGTGGACACCCATTTCTCAATGATTGCATAGGCTATCACCGGTAGACACCGAGGGAAGTACAGAAACACTGTATCATGGAAAGAGAAGTCCTATTCAAACTCTTACTACCGGACTTGAAAATTTGAAATTTGAAATAGAGAACGGTGAGCATCACAGTATTGCCTCTGGCAGTCTGTAAGGTTTATAATGTAGCTGGATCTTCACCACTGCAGCTGTGGGGAGTTGAGAGAGCTTCAGTGTCTGGAGAAAAGAAATTCAGATTCTTGCTCACACATGAATCAAGCTTCAGAAGTATCCATCCATGATTCATTCAGATGAAGACAGTGTTGCACTCAAAGTATTGCCTATTGACAAAGAGGAAGCACATCTCGTATTTATATAAAGCCAGGAATTTATTTTTAATGTAATCAAAATTATAAAAGTTTAATTATCACTATCATAGTGTAATAAAATGGTTTGGGTTGGAAAGGACCTTAAAAATCACTTAGTTCCAACCCCCCTGCCATGGGCAGGGACACCTTCCACTAGACCAGGTTGCTTAAAGCCCAATCCAACCTGGCCTTGAACACTTCCAGGGGGCATCCACAGCTTCTCTGGGCAACCTGTTCCAGTGCCTCACCACCCTCTGAGTAAAAAAATTTCTTTTTGACATCTAATCTAAATCTCTACTCTTTTAGTTTAAAACCATTCCTCCTTGTCCTACCTAGTTGCCCTTGTGAAACACTGCTCTTCCTCTTTTTTATAAGCCCACTTTCAGTGCTAGAGCTTTCTTTTCTCCCAACTGAACCACCCAAACTCTCTTAGTTTGTCTTCATAGGAAAGGTGCTCCAGACCTCTGATCATCTTTGTGACTTCCTCTGGACTCATTCTAACAGGTCCACATCTTCCTTGTGCTGTGGACCCTAGAGCTGAGAGCTGTATTCAAGGTGGGATCTCAGGAGGGCTGAGTAGGGAAGCAGAATCATCTTCCTTGACCTGCTGGCCACGCTCCTTGGGATGCAGATCAGGATGCTGTTGGCTTTCTGGACTGCAAGCACACACTGCTGGATCATGCTCAGCTTTCCATCTATGAGAAACTCTAAGTTCTTCTCCGCAGGGCTGCTCTCTGTGAGTTCTTCTCCCAGTCTCTACTCATGATTGATTGCCCCAACCCAGGTGCAGCACCTTGCACTTGGATTATTGAACTTCATCGAGTGCTTATGGGTCCACTTTTCAAGTTTGTCTGGGTTCCCTTGGATCCCTTCCTTCTTTTGTGTCACCTGCACCACGCAGCTTCAAGTCATCTCAAACTTGCAGCGAGTGCACTTAAAATGACTGTCTGTATAATTGCTAAAGATATTACAGAGCACCAGTCCCCAGACAGAGCCCTGAGGGACACCACTCGTCACTGGCCTCCAGCCGGACATGAAGGTTGTGTCCATCCAACCAATTCCTTATGCACCCAATAGTCCACCCATCAAATCCATCTCTTTAATTTGGAGATAAGGATGTGTGTGGGACCATGTCAAAGACTTTACAGAAGTCTACACAGATACTCATCTTCCCCTGTTTGACTGTGGCAGCGACTCCTTCATAGCCCAGATCTAATCAATAAAGAAGAATAAAGTTAGAACACAGAATAAAGTCTCAGTGATAGTAATAAAACAGTTAAACATGCACTTAGTTTCTACTCCTTTGCAGGTGTGATGCTCATCCTATCCCTTCTCTGGCTCCTGAGGCTGGAAACTTCCTTCTGGTAGTGGTGGGTAGTGAGTTGACAGCATCTGGAGTCCTTTGTCAGGAGGAATATGACGTTCACGACAGTGGTGTCTCTCATGCTTGGCTCTACATAAGGCATATTGGGAGCCTTGTGGCAGAGTTTGTGTTGGAGGGGATAGTGATCTAAAGCAGGCTGGGTCTGGTGCTGGCACCTTCTTTGCCTCGCCTATATCTGACAGGTCAGCAAGGAAGTTCTCATGAGAGCATCCTTTAGGAACAGAGTTGTTTTCTCACAAAGAAATTATATAATATCTTAGAAGACCATGAGGGAAAGCATCTCTGCATGGATGGGATTTGCTTTGCTTTGTGCAGCACCCTGTGGGGAAAATCCATCCAGGATCCATCCGATATTGCACAAATACAGCCTTCCAAGCATTCAAAAAGATTTATTTCTTGTCTGTACTTCTCTCATTAATATGTCTTATGAAAGCAGTTTATTAAGCCATTTGTTTTCAGGCCTTATTGAGATCCTGCACTGGCTTGCTGTCACATCACCCACCTGGTGCAGAATATGGACCCATTTCTAAATGTTTGCTAGCACCAATTTGCACCTTTCTGTCTTCGTTGTTCTGTACCTCCACACTACACTTGAATTTACCATATGCTGAGATCGTTGTGCATGTTAGACACAAAATTTCAGATTTTTCTGTTCTCCTTGTTACCCCTAAGAGCACCTCTGTGCAGCTACAAACTCACCATTGGTAAGTTAAAAAAAATAGGTTGGTAAGTTAAAACAAAGTAGGTCAAAGCAAGCCAGGCAGACAAGCCAGATAAGCCTCAAGCCTGAGGCCTTGTAAACTCAGTAAAAAGCATGAATAAACTTTAATACTGCCTTTAAGTATTTCTAGCAATTTTTCATTAAAAATATGGACAATTATTAGTCTTTTATTGATGAACATTTTTTTAATAGTAAGGCTTATTACGCATAAATATGGTTTTTGTCAGTTGAGAGAGTATAATCATGAACATGATTATCACTTAAGGTGACAGGAAATTTTTTATATCTAAAAGAAGTCTGTGTATAGATATCTTCAAGACACCTGTAATTTTATACCTCAGGTCTGTCAATGCCTTAGGTTTCTGACTTGAGTTACTGGCTAAAAATTCTGAAAGAAGAAACCAAAGGTATTTGTAGGAAATGACATCAAATGCATAATTAATTCAGCTAAGATGGTAAATAACTTTATGCTGATGGCACTAGGACATTATAGGTTACACTGGACAGTAGCTCCTAGCAATGGACAGCATGTCAGAAGGAAATATAAAACCTGGAATAAGCTGTGTAAGATTTCAGTTGAGCCAACCATTAGAGTTGTGTTAGGGAAAGGATGTTTTTGGTTAATCTTTGAGTTTATAAGCAGTAGAGATAGACCGTGCTGTACCCACTTTGGGTTTTTCTATGTATCATCCAACATGTGCCAGACAACCTGAGATTTGTCTTAAAAGGGTCCCTCTGGCACCTGCTAAAAAGGCAGCCGGACTCTGTGAATAACCTGACCTCCAGTGACACTCAGATTACCCACATGGACATTCAAGAATGCATCCTTGCAGTGCTCTAGTGCTTCAGATTGCTCTTTTGCCTGAGCTTAAACAGGTTTGTGCAATCTAGGTCTGGTTCAGCAATGTCCTTTGATCTATCCATAAGATCCTTTCATAGTTTACCCTAGAAAACATTCAGTTCTAATCAGCAGACCTCTAGTAAATCCAAAAATTTCAGATGTTAGTTGCCTGGAAAATATTTACAACGGTGTTAAGTTATGGAAGTAACAGAATTGATGTTAGATAAATTTGTTGCTTTTTTTTCCTTTCTTTTTTTTTTCTTTTTTTTTCTTGTTATGTCAGGTCTTTGTCTAAGAAACTGGTAAATGACAATAGCTTTTGCTAATTTTTTTTCCCCCAAGGTCTGTAAAATACCAGTAAGCAGGGTGTTTGTGTTTTTTATTCTCAAATGAACAATAAAATGAAAAGCACAAAGAGGAGTGTAGAGCATGTGTACATTCATGTGGGCCATTCTGATTTGGTGCAAAATCAGGATTGAATTCAACAGGAGAGGAGGTTCTTGAATGATCCTAAGACTCCCAAAGCAGTTCTGTTTTCTCTGAGTGTTTTCAAATTAATCCTAAAATTAAGCATGCTGCTTTTTGTATCAATCCAAAATATCTGTCTGGTTTTTCATTATCAGGTCCTAAGAACTATCAGTATTTGGATCATCCCTCTATCTGCAGTTTCAATACATGGATTATGTACTGGACTTAATTATTTAAGTGAGTAGTTTCCTATATAGCAAACAAAGCAGCAAGCAAGGAGGCAAACTCCCCAAACCAGAGAAATTTAAGAAACATTCAAAACTAAAACGTTCTTGGGGCTCAATAATTTATAAGTAGATTTTCTTCTCGTTTTAACTGTTTAAGGTTTAAAAATTCTGCATAACAGTGTTAAAATCTGTATTACTTTCCTGTTGCAAATAACACATATCTAGGTTTTCTGGAGTTGTGGCACCATCTCCTGGCAAGAAGGAGTGTTTGCTTGTAACTGATAAACTTGTGAATCTGATAAAAAAAGATAACCGTGTGTTTCCCCTGAAGTTTTCATCTCCAGCTCATTTCGGTTACCAGAATTCCCAGTTGCTTGTAGTACATTAATTGGGACTGGAGGAGTGGATCCATACTATTTGCAGCTTTTTAACAGAAGCAAAATTAAAATAGAAACAAATATAATGAATTTGTGAAGAGACTCAGAAGCAATTGCACTTGCAGTGTGTTCAGTGTTATTGTGGAATCACTCAGTGAAAACACAGACAGACTTTTTTCCCTTTGCTTCCATAGTCAAGCCTTCTCTTTTCCTTTCCTGAAGAGTCAAATCACATCCAACAGCAATGACTGAGTACGGAAAACCAGTTTTGAGGTTAGAAAGTCTGTGTTACCAGGATGTGGTAAAGTTTTCCACAGTACTTACTGTTCTGCTTCATGCTTCAGGCTCAACAGAGCTGTCAAAATGCACAAGGCACAACCTTCTAAGGTCCCTTCTGGCAGAAATTATCCTTTGATCTTATGGATTCTTCAACAGCATGATTCTACCAACTTTTATTAAAACCACTTGTGAAATGATTTAATTGCTTGTAGATCTGGGAAAAATATTACAGGTGAAAGAAGCAGCACATACATAAACACAAAGATACTGATGAGGGCCTGGTCTTGGATTAATGATTTTTTGGAACTAGAGGTTGCTGGCAGTGTTCTGTCACATCTCCACAGACACCAATAGTCTATTATCATATCATGATGATACTTGAATACAAGTATGTTGAAGAATTGTCTGAGGACTTCTCTATGAGAACAGGATGCTCTTTTATCTGGGGCTTTGCCAGAAGAGAGTGAATGGCTGATGTGTGCAATAAGACACTATTTCTTGCTCAGAGTAAGGTCAAGTATCATCATGAGAACTATTAAAAATGTTTTTTCATGTAAATTGTAAACTGTGTATGACTATGAGAGCATTAGGAAGCAGTTAATGTTGTAATGGTTATTTTTAAAAGGTACTTTTCCCCACTATTTTCAAAAGCCTCTTGCTATCCCTCAAAAATAAAATCCTTAGAGTGGAAATGCTTCATTAAAAAAAAAACAAAAAAACAAAAAAACAAACAGCCAAAAACCATGTGTCAGTTGCAGTTCAGCAGGATGCCTGGTTAGTTTTTTTCATTATTTTCAGCTGCACAACCCAGGACTTCAAAAGAAGAATCCTGCACATTCTGTAGGTCTGGAATTTTGTAACATCATCACAGCTGAACAGGTTGGGCTGTCCATGACACCTCAAGCTTGTAAGAATTAACATTATGGACTAGCACAGGACCCCAGAAATACATTCAAGAAGTTAGTGTATTGATTACATCTTATTTATGTTAAGTCCTTGCCTCAGAATTCTTGGTCTAATGAATTTCCTGCTCATTTTACTGAATTTAGTGTTCATTTTAATGAAAAAAGGAATTTTTAGAGAATTAGATCCACTCACAGCCTTTGCTACATTCTAAAGCCAAGACTTCCTCAGCCCTGATATGGCTAAGAGAACATTTGTAAAGACATGTTTCCACATAATATTTTCTAAGGAAAAAAAATACAATTTTATACTTTGGTTTAATTTTTTCCTTAGAATTAAGATACAGACTCATCAGATAGGGCAGTTTCTCCCCCTGAAGTATACTGCAAGTTGTAAAACTTGCTCTCTCTTACCTAAATGCCTGATGAGGAAACTTGAGGGCCATGCTGCTGGCACTGCTGCCATCTGCTGCTGACTTTAAAATCCACAACCTTTAAAAGTCAGCAGAAAAAAATCCTATGCGTAATTTAGAATTAGACTTCTGAGTTTCACAAATCATAATAAAAGATGTAAGAACTGCAGCTTCCAACCTGCCTTTATTTTAAAGGCATAAAAATTATTTAACTGGGTTCTTCTAGGTGGTCACATCACTGTAAGTGTCTGCATAAAGAAATTTTGCATTTAATGGTTATTAATATTTATTTTTAGTTTATAATTTTATATGTATCCTTTTTTCCCTAAATTTTTCACCATATTTATATCAGTAAAAGAGGTGGTTTGTCCTTATCTTCAACTCTGCTCCAAATAAAAATGATAGCACGTATTTATGCAGCCCCTGGGTTTTCTCCCTTAGAGAGTTTGCTCACTCATTTAGTCCTTATGCTCATATCTCTGGGCTCTTGCCTAGTCAGCATTCTTCATATTCTTTTGAAGTTTGAATCAAGGTTTTCAAAGACTGGCTGACCTGTATCTGATGCTGGAAATGGATCACAGACCCAAAACTATGATTAAAAATAATATTAAAACTCAGAACACCAGGGAATCTTGGTAATAATTAATAACTTTTCTACAAATAAAAATAGCTGTTTAAAATTGTTATATCATTGCTGTTCTGGTTAACACAGAATCAAATCAGCAACTTCTGCCCAAAACCTGAAGTTTCTGTATGCTTGCTTAGTTTTACTGTCATCAGTAAAGATGTGAAAAAGTGTATTCTTCAAAAGTCTGTGCTTACAACTGTAATTTTTTAAAAGACCATACTGTATCTGTGTCTGATTCTTTGCAAGGGTGACTGCTTAACAGTGTGAATGCACACAAATGAAACAGGAATGTTTTAAAAATGTTTTAAAGAGACTCCAGCATATAATTTTTAGATACCTTTCTGGGTTGTTAATACTTCTTAACACATGAGGTCAGCTGGGCTGGACTGAGAAGGATGTATTTAAAGAGCACTTTTTAAAAGCAAAGATCCCACTCAATTTTTTGTTAATGTTTAATTAAATTACAGTTAAATTTTTTAAAGTCAACGTTAATATTAAATTCTGACAAACTAAATTTTCAATATTAAACTTTTAAGATTAGTTCCACTACTACCCTGGATTTTGAGCAATGCTATGAATGCCATAGGCTTTGCTGTCAATGTGAGGCTTAAACAGGTGCTGTGTCTATGTGGTTGATCCCCGTGGTTGTAAGCAGCTACCTTATGGGCACTGCCCCCCCTGGGTTAAGTCCATCAAGGCACTTCACCCACTGTTATAGGTTTCTGTCTTTAATCATTGAACTTTGATGCCTTGTGAACAGGCTCTGCATGTTACATACTGACAAGAACTCTGCAAAGGGTGATTGAGAACAATCTATTTAAAGTCCTTTAACTTTAAAGAGTAAAAATTTATATAGGAATGACTGGGAAACACCAGTCTCGTAAGTCAGGTTTCATCAATTTTTTCCTTTATTAGTGTAAAGAATCTTCTCAGACTCAGCAATTTCCATGTAGCCTCATCTCACTGCAGCTCTCTGAAAGACATTCAAAAACATTTCTTGCTCAGCCCATATATTCACTCCCTCACCCCTGCAGGTCAGACCAGAGTACTGGGGCTCAGGGCAGCGCAGGGTAAGGGCCTGCTGAAGTTATCAAAGAGGAAAGTCCTGTTTTCCAAACCGTGATGAGAAACAGGTCGGAGAGAGGCATAAGAACCATGGTCCTTCACAGTTCAGTTGAGTCCCTAGTTGTTGAATGCACGACGATGCCAACTCCTCTATTTTTTCAGTCCACACTGTAGGTGTCTAAGTCCAGCAAAAGATTCTTGACTTCTACTCCTGAAAAAGGTAAAGTTCCTCCCTCCAGCCTGGAGTTTCGTGCCTGAATCTTTGAAATATAATAACTATTCTTTGATAAGACAGAGATACAGGGTTAAAAAAATAGATTTTTTCTTTTTAATTTGAAAAGCATGGAATAAATTTTTTTCAAAGTTTTTTAATAAATTTTTATTTTATAGCTCTTCATATTGATCCACAAAGAACTTCACTGGACTCCAGGATTCTTTCTTGAATGCTTGTAGACATAAACTATATCACAGTCATTAAAATAAACACTGATTTTTTGTGCAATTGGAAGATGCCTGAATCCACTACAGACTTGTAATTACTGACTAGATTTAATTCCAAGGCAAACAAGTCACTGGTACTGTCTTTTTTTCTGTCTATTAGCAGAGGCCTCAAGAGTACAAGCATAGCATGACACCAGTGGTCCCAAGGGCAAGAATACAAACCCCATCTGCTCACTGAAGTGATGCAGCTCTGAGAGCTTGGCAGAACCTGGCTTGGGCACAGCAGACACAACAACAAACATGTACTCATCACGTGTAGAACACCCCATAAAGCATGAAAGCACAAAGGAGATAACAAGAGGGCATAAA
Source organism: Chiroxiphia lanceolata (assembly GCF_009829145.1). NCBI lineage: Eukaryota > Metazoa > Chordata > Aves > Passeriformes > Pipridae > Chiroxiphia > Chiroxiphia lanceolata. Next base: position 9,867,601 of record NC_045641.1, on the reverse strand, counting down.
GGCTAGTCACAGCTCCTACAGGAGAAAGCAGAGGCAGAAGAAGGAGAGCAGGATCACTCCAGCCCTGTTTCTCTAGTTAAGGATGCTGCTGGGTATGTGCAGCAAGTCTTTCTCCTCTGAGAGAGAACAAGTGCATCTCTTTTATTTGCTATTCACAACATTTTGCTGCTGTAACTCAGCAGCCATTTCTAATGTGTTATCTTTTACTATGCAACTAGGTTAAGTATATCAGAATTTTAAGCAGGTGTGTGGGCATGTGTGGTGTGTGTGCTTTCTGTTTCAACCTCCCCACGCAGTAAGGTGACTGATAGCACAGTGCTGAATCAGAGCAAACTTGGATGCATCAGATCTTTAAACCAGGCAGCACTGACAAAAAATGCAGCTGCTTGATGTTATTACTTGGGGTTGTTGTGGAAGAAGCGTTTTTAAGACCTTCAGAAAAATGGAAAATACTGGTGAACTACTTTCACTTGCTGCATTAACATCTGTCAGTGATATTAAAAACACAGAACTGAAAGCATCAGTTTGAACCTTTCAATTCTTGATGTTCTTTTCCCAAATGGTAAGTACTTTTGTAAAAAAAAAAAATTATATGGAACATGTTCTACAGGAACTCTCTATTCCTTCTATCTGGAACACGCATAAAGATATGCCTGTAAAATTTTTTCAAGGTAAGGCAGGGGTACAAAGAATCATTTTTCCCAAGGTCATCAGACTTTATAATATTGTTACATTGCTCCTTCATTAACAGTACAATCAAAGATTTTCTGTTTCTCTTGACTCCTATGTTGACCTATATATAAGCAACTAGTTCATTATTAAACTGATGATATTATGCGATTAAGCCTTGTCTTTGAGAGCTTGTTATAATGATTAATATTGCCCTTTGGAGTTTCTACATAGCCACATTGATTTATTATGCCCTCAAACATTTACTCTTTGTGTTGATCATACCAAGATGTATAAAATAAGCTTAAAGAAAATGATAAACTTAATTTCACTCTCACTGATACTTTTAAAATAAGCTTAAAGAAAATGATAAACTTAATTTCACTCTCACTGATACTTTTGAGAAGCCTCATGGTAGTAAAACTACTTGGTCTGTAAAATCACGTTGAACTTAAAGATCTTAATAAACATCATGGTAGGAATGAGAAAAGAGCTCTTGCTCCAAACACAAACTTTTACCCAAGAAAATCTTTTCTTATGTAATTTTGAAGCCTATTTATTGATTTCAATAAGCTTTTAATGCATTTGGGCTATGTTTTTTTTCTCCCTACAACATCTTTAAAAAAGTACAGATTTGCTTTTCTATTCTTATGTAAATCTGCATGTAGTCATTGCTGTGATCCCCATCACCAGGCACTGCATTTTCAGGGACTTAACCCACATTTCCTTGGCATGCATGCACTGCCTCCTTTTTAAAGGTAGGTAATTCAGCAATTTAATTCTTCCTGGGAACACTGATTCCAGGATTGTCAGTATTCAGTCATTTAAAAATATTTTTTTTAAACTGTAGCCAAAATAATGTTTGAAGAAATTGCCTGTTTATTTTGTGTGTGTGTGTGTTTCTGAGGTTTTAGAGTCTATGTTGTACAGGTTTTATGTCTCTTTACTACACCAGGTGATTTGAAATATGCTAAAAATGATTGAAAGCACATACAGTTGCTCATCAGAGAGTCTGGCCTTTCACGAAAACAACTAAAAGACATTAATTTCAGATTGTTTTAGATGTTATCCCAATGCCCTCAATAGCTCAGATTAATTCTTTTTTTTTGTGATTGGTGTCACAAAAAGATAGTCTGGAGTTTTGGGATTTTTTTCCTAAAGCAGCATCATGCAGTATCAATTTGTCTATATCTCATGAAAAAGGGCTTTCAAACTGTGTACTGGATTTATTTTCATTAAACCCCATCACTTTTATGTGCTTACTAGGTGTTGTTATTGCTCCTAAAATTGTAAGCTCCTTGGCTTGCTATTTTGTGATGACATTTAAGACTTACTAAGTGGGATTTATTTTACCTAAATTTAAATGTCTACAATGCAGGTCTCTAAGGGTGTGCTGCTCTTCTGTGCTTGAATATAGAGTTAATCCAAGCTAAGGAGTTGAAGAACCATTGTCATATGCTCCTGGGAGACAAAGACTGAACTAAGTGAGGGGTTCTTGCCTGTGTGATATGCACCAGAACTAGTAAGAAGAAACTCTCTGTGTAACAACAGTGCAGAAACCACCAATATTAACTGAATAAAGATGACATAGAGTCATCTGGTAGGAGGGCTGTTTAAAAGTTTGCATGCCTGCATCCTTTTATCTATAATACAATAATGAAAAGAGGAAAATAATACTAAATTCTACCATGCCCTGAAGTCTCACTAGATGAGACTGAGAACAGAATGTAGTCTAAGAAAATCAGTCTTAGATTTCAAGTAGATGAATTTATATTTTTGTGTGTGTGTGTTACATCTTCTGAATGTCTATGATGAAGCAAAAATGAAGTTGTAAAATCTCCTCCAAATTCTCAAAGCTATTGACGAAAATGAGCCTGGTATTACCTTAGTGAATTAGAGTAGAGACTGCAGGCAGTACTGAGCAGTTGCCCAGATGTGTTCAGCCCAAATCTGCTTCAAAGACAACATGCAAGCTCCAGACTCTTGCTTTCAAAATGACTGCTTACTGCCCTTTAGTTTTAGCTTCCATTCTGACTTCCTCTCTGAATACAGAAACTTATTCCAGGTTTTATTAATTTGATTTTCAGAACACAGAGTTGAAATGAGATTTTCTTCTGTTTAATTTCCTCTTAGAGGAAGGGACTGAGTAAGGAGAGATGAGCAAAGAGAGATGAACAAGTCGTGGTAAACTTGAAGACCTTTGGAAAGTATAAAGTTTTGATTCCTCTATATTTTAAAATGCCAGTCAAGGAAGATTAGTTTGGGTTAGATATGGAAAGGGTGATTGTGTGTACAAGTCCAATCCTCACCTTTAACTCCTTTGCTTCCACAAGATTTGTTTTTCTGGAAAAGTTTTCAATGAAACCCACTTCTTCTTTCATGTTTTGTATTTATTGCATTCTTTTCAGCTATTCTTCATAGATAATAGTTAGTGTTTAATTAATAATTAGAATAGCACTTCAAATCTTTGTTTATTAACTAGCAGTACTCTATCATTTTCTTATGCTGAGTGGGAGATGTCAAAGATGTTATAGCTCCTTCTTGTAGCATTAGGATGGAATGTTGTCCAAAATCCTCTGTGAATCCCTTAAATCCTCAATTTAGTAGAATTTTTTGTGGTTGCATGATGAATTTGAATCGTAATTATTAAACAAAACCATTACTGGCTTTTTGTTCTTTAGCATATGAACATGCAATAAACACAGAAATTAATTTAATAATGAACTGTAATATTTCTAATCAATAATAAGAAATAAATTAATCATGGAATTTCTATGTTTAAGAGCAGTTAGAGTCACAATTCAGTGAACAGACCATTTTTAGAAAGATCTGGAGAACTTCCAGTAGGTGTGCCATTGTGTAGTTCCTTAAATATTGTACCTTCTCCCATAAAAACGAGACTATGGGGGTTTTAGGCCCTGCACTAATTCCATTCCACTTTCAGCACAATGTTGCAGCTCATCTTTGTCTACTTGACTTTTGTATCTCACTTGGAGCTGACTGTTCCACTGTCTGTTTCTATTTGGCTTAAAGGCTCCTGAGGCAGGAGAGATGATGTAGGGCTGTGCAACAACTTGTATCTCTCTGCCTTTTCCCCCTAAAGTCCTGCACTGCAGCCTGACCCTATTTTAGCACACAGGAAAATGAACTAGTATGGGGGGGGAAAGAAAATTACAGCCCTTTCAATAATGAGGGTCAAACATTTCACCAACCAAAATAGCTCTGAAGAGAAACCTAATTTCTGAAATTCTGCTGTTCCCTGATGAGTAGAAGTCTTGTGTGTATCATAGCTACTCCTGGAACCAAGAATATGGTGGGAAGACAAGTCTAAGGAAAGGTTTTGTTTTGATTTTTGTTTTGACTGATGTCAAGAAAGCAACGGACTCGATGCACGAGGAAATAGGGCATCAGTGTTTAAGACCTCGTTTCATTGTACAGTAGTTCATAGTGAACCCACATAATCATCATTCTAGTGTTCTTCTTGTTCAGACATTTTTGCATTAATAACCCTGTTGAAGCTGTGCCACTTTGCAGCTGGATGTCAAAACAGCAAATTTCCCAGTAGGAACAGGAACATGTACAACAGTGGCTCCACTACCCAACCCATCAGTATTCAGCCCTTTGAGTTTGTGATTTTCCTTTATTTTTCTTGTTTGTGGTTCTATGCCAGGCTAAATGGGAAGGAGAGAGTTACAGTAATAAGAGTTCTCTTGACTATTTTTGTGATTTTAGATTACATGACCTCCAAGTTTGTGGGGGATTTTTTGAATGACACCTGAAACATTTCCATGACTCCTAGTTGTGATGTCTTCTAAGGACTGTTGAATATATTTTTTCCAAATATAATGTTTTATTCAGAGAGAACTATTTCCACACAGGATACAGGCTGAAGAGTTGACTTGCAGCTGTCCATATTAATTTGTTTTAGCACATCCCTTGACCTAGCTCTGACATATCAAGCAACACACATGGGTCTAATGCCAGAGACTACTCTCAATAAGTAATTTTGGATGATTTACTTGTTTTGTGACACTCAAGCATGGACAAGGTCATTCCAGAAAGAGGATGAACCATGTCACTCCTTCTTTTAATGAGGACAGATATGTCTACTGGGCCACACATCATAGATATTGGCAGACCATACATAATTTTGGCCTGTATGAGTCAGACAGCATATAGTCCTTTTGATCATGTTCACTGTATTGCTTTCTATTTTTTCCCTTTTGACCAGAAAACAGAAAGGCCATTGGTAGATTAGTAACTTCAAAACTGGAATAGACTTCTTTATTGCAACTGGCAGAGGCAATTCAACAATCAGTGTTCAAAGCTCTTTGATGTGAAACATTTATAGTGTCCAACAGTGAATTTCTCTTAGGACCAGTGGGATTGCACTGCTGCCAAAAAAGGGATGCTGCTCACTTCCTTCTTTGTACAGAAGCACTTCATATCACAAGCTCAAATTAACCCTGGTGATCAATCTAAAATGTAATGTATATTAGTGAATCTGACATCTGTGAAGCCAGAGTATTCTTTATGAGTATTTTAAAAAAAATGAAATGATAATACAAAGATGTAATTTCTGCCTGTTACATTAAGTCTGGAGGCATAGACAGTAGTTTAGTTTGGAAGACACAATGGCAGACCATCTAGTCAAATTCCCCACACCTGCTCAAAGTATATTCAGACATATCAGGTTGCTCAGGGACTTGTCCAGATGTTCTAAATGCCTTCAAGGATGGAGATTCTACAAATTCTGTGGGCAGACCGTTCCAGTGTTTGGTTACCCTAAATGTATATATGGAAGCAGAACTTCACGTATTGAAAATTGTGCCTGTTGACTCTTGTCCTATCATTACACACCTCCAAGAGTCTAGTTCTGTCTTCCCCAACATCCAATGTCTCAAGTCTCTCCTCATACTTCATGTGTTCCATGAACTGCCTGAGTCCCATTTTGTCATTGTATATCCCATGTAGCTTCTGAGTTAAACCCCACAAGAGCACTGTGAGGAAATAGTTCATGCATGTTCTGTACTTTGCTGAGTGCTCTCAGTAAACACACAGTTTTGTTAAATATTATTAATTATTTTAAAAGCGGCATATTATGTAATCATTATTTCTGTTTCTGGGAAGGGACATGGGATTTTCTCTCTGTAAACTGGTTTCCTAGAGCTAGATTCAGATAAAACTACAGCTTTCACAGCAGCTAATTCCAGTGAGCTCTCTCTCCCTTAACACTTCAGAAATGCTTTCTAACCATTTCCAGAGGGCCAGCATGCTGGGCAGGAGCTTCCTCATAAAAATAAAACAGGATGCAGAAAATTGAGGCTGATTGTGGGATGAAGTGTTTGTTGTAGCCATGACTATTTTCTCAGAGAGAGGTACTCAAAATACCCTGAAGGTCATGGCTGGGCTTCGTGGACGAAGATTTAGGAAGGCTCTATCCACATTTGTTACAGGCACGCTGGTGGCTTATGAGGCCAATACGTGACAGACATATCCGACTGCAGAAAGCACAACAGAAGGACTCCTTAGATGGTGTATTCTGCAAGACACGGTTCTTTCTGCGCTGCCTTTTCTTCTCAAGAGTGATCCTGCGTGTGTTCTCAAAGGACATCTTAGTGATTAAGGCAGGTACTGGGACGACTAGAGTTTGACTCCTGATGGGCAGTAATAGAAGTCAATCTGTGTCAGTGCTGTAGCAGGTGGGCTAATGTGAAAAAGGACACCCCTTTTTCTGAGGCATCCTCAGAAATGTTGCCTATTTTTCATTATATTATTTTTTGAGAAAAGGGCATCAACCGACAGAAAAAAATCCAGGCTGTATGTTCCAGATGCCAGGATCAAACAACAATTTATTTTACTTGGGGGGCATGATTTTTTTTTTTAATTATTTGTATCAAAGACAGAAACTATGGAAATATAATATAGATCTAGACATGACTCAGAATGGCTCAATGGGAAAAACCTCACAGATGTTTTACAAGTCAGGTAAAATTCAGGAACATAGAAACAATTGCTGAAAAAAAATGATTTCTTGTTTATAGTAAGTTCTAAAATATATTGTTCCTGGAAATCTTTTTGCTGGAGGAAAGAGCCAGAGAAAATCCCATTAGGGCTTATCAGATTCTTTCTTATTCTTGTCTTCATCATGAACTTACAAGGATATGGAGTTAGGCTAAATTTGTAATTCATTTTTTCTTCATAGTGAAGAGACAAAACCCTGGACATTCCTAAATGGTTCTGATGTATGCACATGTATTTGTTGTCTATATAGAATGACAGAGATGAATCTGTATGAAGATATCAAGTTGCATGTGATTCTGATTCTGACTTTTTTGGAGAAAAGTTTTCATGAACAGGCCATTCCTTATTTCAAAATGAAATGTGGGACGTGGGTGATACCCTGGGAGGTGTGTTAATGCTGAAATAAGACAGATGAGCATGGGAGTGTGTACAGCATTACCATAAAATCACTGTGGTCAGCAAATGGGAAATAGGTTTTCATGTTGACTAGGAAAAAGAAACCAAACCAGATATTTTAAATATTTATTTGTCAGACTGGGATAACAGCCTTTATAGAGCACAATTTGCATAAGTTCTCAAGATACATCCTGTATACAATCACAAAACCATGGCATGGTTTTATACATAAAGTGAAAACTGGGACAGATTTACAAGCATTTTTATACAATTCTCATACTGCTTTTGTTTCAGTTTTTACAGCTTTTAGAACAAGTCTGTATTTTATTTTCCTGATGATTCTGAAAGCAAAATAAAAATTAAAAGAAATTCAAACCAAAATGAATATCAACAAACCACCATCTATGCATGCAACATTCACTGAGGAAACATTACATTTCTTCAAGGACTAATCTTTTTTTTTGTTGTTTTTTTGCAGGTTTTTTTGGTGTTTTTTGGATTTTTTTAAACACTATGTGTGCTGTACATGTTGTCTGTAGCATGACAGCACACAGGCTAGTCAGCCATCGTTGAGCACCTGAGCACGTCACTGAACATCTATAAGATACAATCAAATAAGGACACAATCACATGCTTGGATGTCAGATGGAGTTAATAACTTAAACTCAGTCTGGTTTACAAAAAATGTATAAGTATTTACAGGGTAACAAATTAAGAAAACAGCTCTTGCTCAAATAATCTATTTTGAGTTATGGATACCTATATATATATTATAACTTTTGAGCTCAATATATCTGCTTATTAATTTTTTCAAAATAATAAAACAGAACATATGGAAAACATTAAAATGCTTCTTGTGATTTAAAGAGAGAGTATCCGGTCTCACTTATTCTTTCTATTTTCCTTCTAAAGGCAACATGTATTCATAAAGAGCAATTCATCCTACATGCCAGGTGTACTGAAAATTCACAAGGCATATAGGAATAAAGTTTAAATATAATGTAGGTGGATACTTAGGCTAAAATTCCTCTCTGTTTCATTACCTTTATAAGTTACACTCACACAAAGTTTCTCTGCTATTCACATAGGTATGTACATATCTAGATATATACTCAAATAATGAATCTGGGACATTCAACATTGTAGCAATGAAAATAAACTAGTTAAAAATAGTGTCAGTTATGATTCAAATAATAATTTAAAAAAATACTATTAACATCTTTATGATATCTCCATGAAACTAAATCCTAATTAAATAATCTCTATTGGGCACACGCTAGCTTACAATATAATAGATGTCTTCTTTTTCTTCACCATCCTCCTCAAAGTAAGAATCAATATCAGCTGGTTACCAGCTACCATATCCCACAACCCAACCATGCAAACACCCAGCATCCAGAAAAATAACTCAAATATTTCCTAGGTTTCAATTTAAAACCAGTTCAAGTCAACAGGTTGATTGTTATTGACTTCAACCGGTTTTTGTTTCTTCCACACAGGATCCATGTAATGTTAAAACATGGGTAATAATAAAGAAGCAGCACTCATTGCCTCTGGATACTATCCCTTTAAAGTTTAATGATAAAGAACTAGCTCAACATTCATCATAGAAACTCTCATGTCTAGTTTTTACCTGGAAAAAAAAAGTGGCTGTTTGCTGCTCATTGTATGCATACTACTAATAATGATAACATTATAAATCCCTATCATTTGTAAACACACACACACTGTGCTTTTGCTCATTTTTCAGCTTGTTCCCACTATACAAGGCCTTGAACAAAGAAGCAGCTTCAATTTCTGTTGTCTCAGCAGATTTATGAATTAAAAAAGTTAAAATGCCTCTGCTGTTGCCTCCCTGCAATATGTATCTTCAAAGCAATCATAGAAATCTTCAAAGCAATCATAGAAATGTGTGAAAGCATTAATAATCAATCACTCAGAAATGATAAAAGCTGTTGCCACATCTAAGCACTTTTGGCCAGATAAAACAAAAATTAATGAGAAAAAACAAAAAAAAATTATACTGAGATATATACAAAAAAGGTAAAAAAATACTAATAGTCCTTGTTTGATTATTTTTTAAAAAACATTGTCACAAGAGTTTTTCCTGACTTCATTCGTAAAACAAACAAACAACAAAAAAGTAAACTATGCATTCAAACATGAATCTGTGTTGCATAGAGTGATTTCAGTACAACCTAGAAATTTGGTCAAAAAAAGGAACTTGGCACACTTTGGTAGCATTTTGTGACCTCTGAATGACGCTGCCTCGGAAAGAGTGAGTGCGTGGGCCCAGGTCTGACACAAGCCCACCCTGGGTGACACCGAGGGAGCCCTGTCCTTGCTGCAGCTGGCCAAGGCAGTGCCACGTTCCTCACAAACCCTACTCTTTGTGTTTCATGAGAGGAGTCCAAAACTGCTATTTCAACATGCAGAAACATTTTTGTGTATTGTTCAGAGAATCAAAGATGCTTGAATTAAACCAGTTGCTGACAGCTGATCAACCTCAGAGGTAGCTGTTCCTTACAGCTGCAGCTATACCACCCAACAAAACTATTCAATAAAAATATTGGCCACATTTGTATGTGTGTGAGAGCAAAACACGCCTGTCCACTTTCTCAATTAAGAGTGATGATTACAGCTTCCACTAAGGCAGCCAGATACTGCTTGTTCCATTTGGAAATCTCCATAGCAACTACCAGTGCTACTTGCTGCCTTTATAACAAATCTTAGCAAGAACAAAATTACCAGCAGTTTGCACAAAATTGCACACCTCAGGGCTTGCATTTCACCCAGGATTTTTTTTCGGGGGGAAGGGGTTGGTCTTTTTTCAAAGGAAAAACACAGTATAGCCATCAGGAATGCAAGATAACCCACCAAAAGAACAACACATATGTCATATATAGGATCTTTTAGTTCAATTGGGGATTTTTTCTTTGAAGTATTGTCTTATAAAAACATACACAACATCAAAACATAGAGAATTTTTACAATAACTCCAGCAGACTGTTTTTAAAATATGTGAGAGGTAGGGTATACATACACTTGTGAAAGCATAAAATTCAACATTAAAGCACACATTCTACTTCCACTGTCAGTGATGTTGTGTTTTTGAGATAGCTAATAAGATTTTGGAAAGATTGCAAGTGACCAGCAGGTTATCAATAACAGGAGTTTCCTTGGTGTGTGTAGCATTAATATCTTCTGCGTGTTTCTTCTCATATTCCTGTGCCATGCCGTTATTTTAAATTGATAAAAGATAAACTAAAATCTATATGTGGGAAGTGTCACCAGATTAAATGATGTAGCTTTTCCATGGTCAATCCAGTTGCTGAATAATCTAAGCCTTATTTTTTCTTTTTTTTTTTTCAAAGCATATAATATTTTCCAGAAGAATAATGTCAGCTGATCTTGCACAACCTGTGGAAATGTACTACATATATTCAAGAAATATAAGATAATGTGCATTAAATGATTTGCGAAAGGTCCTTATTGGGCAAGAAAAATAAATGTCAGACATGCAGAAATTTGCTAATTTTCTTTCTAACTGTGCAAAGGTCATGTTATCATATTTCCAGGGAAACTTTTTAATGAAGCTGTGAAATATTAAATGACTTCTGAGTAACATGGGAATTGACCACGACAGTACCATATTGATTCTTGGGTTTTAATGAAACTGCAATACTTTTGGAAATGAGAGAAAAAGCTCTCCCCTCTTCAAATATCATACAAGGGAAAACACAACAACCAACCTAAGCCATGCTAGCCAGTAGTTTCTTCCCAAGTGAGCTAACTGCTCAGCTTCAAATTCCTGAAAGTGGGACTTTATGCAACAACGTGCTGACACAGCCTTAAAGTTACCTTCCCATTTGCTTCTTTCCTGAGAAGCCATGCTTTTGAGTGGATTATACTCAGACATTCACCTGAGATAGCAAGCGGTTATTCTTCATCTTCTCTAACGTAACAGCATCCAGTCAGCAACTGCCCTGCTGTCCCTTCCTCTTTCTAGAGTGTCACTAGTGTTGATACAGAGCCCTGCATTGAGTGGGTTGGTGTTGTCACAGTGGGTCTACTGCTCCAAAGTGTCCACTAAATATCCTAGAATTCATCATCTGCATACAATTTCAGAAAAAGACTGCTTGCTGAAAAATGGACTAGTTGAAATAATTGTATTAGTCCCAGTGCTTAAGTTTCTTCAATTCAAACTGTTTTAGACCTCCTGATGCAAAGGTTGGGGTGAAGTACAGTGTCACTGACATTAAAACAGCATTTTTTCTTTCTGATGTAGTGTGGTTTATATCCTGTCCTTTCTCTTTAAAATCACATCCCAAATTGTAGACCGTTAATATAGTTAAATTCATAACATTCTAGAGAGCGGTTTATATCCATTGTTAAGACACAGAAACAAATAAAACAATCAGATCTGATTCTTCACAGCATAGTTTCTGAAAGAAAAAGAAGAAAAAAAGTAATATAAAATAATATTACCACTCTTGCAAACGCCTTGCAGTTTGTGTCAAGTGGCATAATCTCACTATAGCAAATTATCAGAAATCCTAAGGTGCAGAGGAGCAAGTTTTGCACTTTTGATAAGTGAGATTTGGAAAGTCAGTCACCCTAGGTGCTTTTGCATAAAATGATCTCCTTCTGGTTGTACAGAAAACCAGACTACACTTTCCATCACACTGCCTCCAGCTGCAGCTGAACTCCACGTTAACACCTGCCTCCAGCCTTCAGCATTTCCTTCACAGTTACTCTCTTCACAAAGAGTCCAACAACACGGAGCCCTCGTATCAGTCTTCATTTCAAACAGCCTCACTTTAACTTCTGGGCCCAGGTTTTCTTTTCCTTTTGCTGTCTTTTGCAGCAAAAACAAGTGTACTAGCCCTCATTTAAGTGTGCTGTGTAGCCCAGAGACTGCTCTTTTCTACTTTGTATTCTGAAAGACTAGCTAAACACAATGATATCAAACTATAGTCTTGGAGTGATGCTGTTTAGAGCAGACTCTGCAGGTTTTGTGCCCTAAGCAGACAGCTCTGCTCAGTGTGTTTGTGTGGAGCTGACCAACAGTTTGTGCCAGTTTACTATTCTTTTCCTTAGATCCACTTTGTCAAGCCAGATATAAGCTTCCCCAATCAGTGTCTTTTTCATAAACTTCCCTCCATTGGAGACAAGCAGAATCTGGGAAAATAATAATAATAAAGAATTATCCATATGTATATTAACATACTAAATTTGCTAGCAAACAAGACAGATTCAGAAATTTTGAGCTCTGATTTACCACACACACAAAAGAAAGAGATTTGTATATGGAACCACCATCCCAATAAAAAGAAAACCCTGTAAAAGTTGAATCTTCTCCCTCTTCTATTACATTATCATGGGATGTAGCCCCTAGAAGAAAATCTTGAATGATAGTGAGCATTTGTTCACCTGCTGATTACTAAAGATAAACAGAAGGTCAAGTCTTAAGTTACAAGGTAAAGCTTTGTGCAGGTGAAGTACCAGCTCTTATTAAGTTCATGAAAGTCAGAAGGTGCCCTGCATGTAGGCTGTAACTCAGAGCTAGTGTGTGAAAAAGCCCAGAGGTCTGGTTTGTGGCAATCTAACCTAAAATGTAGAGTTGGTCTGAAATCTCACTCCTGATATTTCTCTGATGAGAAATACAGTGTTGGATCTGGTCTTGTGGCTCTTGCTCACCCAGACATAGAGCGTGGGAAGGGTAAGGAATAGCCCCCCCCAGTGCTTGTGTGAGCTGTGCAGACTGGGTTTTCAAGGTTGATATGTCATCCAGTCACATTTTTTCCAGTTAAAAAGGTTCATGCCATGCAAGCAGTGCATTTCTCTGAAGGACTTGTCTCATGCTGTGGACCTCTAGGTTCATTATACATGTTTCTGTGAGAAATGCATTTGATAATAGATATACTTCAGGGCGTGAGTTAGAGTTATACATTCAGGAAAATTTTAACATTTCTTATTTCTTGAGTAACTTATTTATTGAGAAGAGCAATGCTTCTTTTTTTTTCCTTTTTTTTTTAACAACTTGCTAAGTTTTTCAAAACAAAAAAGAAGACACGAAAATTTGCATTTCTATAATAGGATTAGGAGCAGGTTTGTAAAATTCACAGTCACTGAACAGACCCAACAAGCAACAAAAAAGGGAGGTAACTGATAACAGGAAGAGGCTGTCACCCTTTGCATGAACCAGCAGGAGAGAAAATAGGGCATTTTGTTGTTCAGTTTCAAAGATCTAGGCTAAAACAAGAATGACAGAAATCAAGGATTTTTTATCTGCTGAAATGCTGGAAGAGATTATATGATAGTAGACATGTAACAGAACTGTAGAAGAGCTAGAATTTCCTTTAATCAAGAACATCAATATTTTTTGAAAATTTTCCATTCTGATATTGGAAAAAAAGTAAAAAATGCAAACTTTACATTACAAATAACATCTAACAATAAATTTAAAAAGGGAAGAAATTTGCAATGATTTTTGAGAATAGGCTTTCCAGTTCCTTGTCCAGTTTTGACATCAATTGGCAAGAAAGGTATGTACCTGGACAGCTTAGACCTGTGTGGCTATTAGTCAAGAGGTTTGAGGAGGAGAGACCAAATTACTCTTAGGTATTAAACTGTCAGGAAAGTCCATTAATCAGAAAACCTGTTCTTGGAGAAAATAGACAGCCTGCCTCCACTGCTGGTGGCTTTCTAGGTTGCTTGGTTCAGTGTTTGCTGAAGAATGGACCTCCCAGAAGCTGAAAAACTAAACCAGAACATCCGTGAGATACATTGTTCTGTTTTTTTCTGATTAACCTTGCATATGTATTATGTATTTCTAATTGCAGTCAACGGGGAGCCAGCTAGGGAACAAGGTGAAGGAACCAGAAGATTAGTGCTTTCCAGAAGTGTCCCAGGTGAGTTACCAAGGAACTCGGAAGTCAGAGAAACAAGGAAAAAGTTGCCAGGAGCTGAGGCAAGTGCTTGTCTAAAACCTATCAAAATGTTTACTGCAGAATGTTTTCATTTTGACTCGTCAACAGTTTTGGGACAGAAAAAATTTTAAGAAATCTTTCATCACTTCTGTCCTTGATCCTTCTCTCCGCTCCTCCAAGCTGGAACCCTAGGATCTGTCTTCTCTAGCTTGTCTGTCTCTCATCCTTGTTTCTTCCCTGCCCCAGCCTTAAAATTCCAGTCTTGTTATCCTGGATCAGCTACTCTTAGTTTCAAATCTCCAGGGTTCTTTTTTTTCTTATCCCCAGTACTCTATACCAGACAATTCATTTTTTTTCTTTGCTTTTTTTTCCCCCCCTTTTTTTTCCTCAATAGCCCATGCTCCCATTTTTATGCCTATTATTCACAGCTCTTGCTGCTGGTTTTTAAAGTGCATTTTCTTGTCTTAATTTCTGCTTCTGGTTAGTTTTCATAGCTCTTTACAATGTACCATCTATGATTATCATGTTTGATCTCATCTTACTCCCTCTCTCTGATCTTATTTTCTCCCTTAATCTTCCAATTCCATTTTCTTTTTATGCATTCTGGTTTTGTTTTGTTTCCTTCTCCTCCAAATCTCTTTTGACAATGTCCATTTCTTTGGCCCTAAATGTTCATTACTCAGATTCAGCATTCAAATCATCCAGCTTCATGCTTTGCCATAGGAACAAATCAACTGATAAGTTTGAAGAGCATAAAAAACCAGATATACTGAGTCAGATCACGGGTGTCTCCAGGCAAAAATTCTACTTCCAAAAGTGCAGAGGGCAGTGTTAAGGCAGAATATAAGAACAAGGCAATCAGGTAGTGACAGTCTCTCAAAATATCTACTATGATCTGTGGACCACTGGGTTCCTGACTCACAGGTAGCAAGTTTGCATTTAACAGACTATGAGGTCTTTTGCCCATAAATTTCTCCAATCATTTTCTCCAGTTATTTTTTATGTGAAAGTCTTTAGAATTCACAATATATAATGGGAATAAATTTTACGGCTCAAATTCCAAGTTTCATGAAGTAGAAATACTTTTTGTTTGTTTTAAATTTGTTCCTTGATACTTTTACAGGATACTTTTACAGCCTTCATTTTCTTAGCTCTGGTGAGCACTCACAGTACATATCGTAGAATCAGAATATGCTGAGTTGGAAAGGATCAATCAGGATCATTGAGGCCAACTGCTGGCCCTGTGCAGGACACTCCAAGAGTCACACCATGAGCCTGAGAGCATTGACCAAATGCTTCTTAAACTCTCTCAGACTTGGTGCTGTGACCACCTCCCTGGGGAGCCTGTTCCAGTGCCCAAACATCCTCTGCTTGAAAAACTTTCTCCTGATACCCAGTCTAAACCTCCCCTGACTCATCATCATGCTTTTTGCTCAAGTCCTGTCTCTGGTCACAAGAGTGAGATCGGTACCTGCCCCTCTGCTTCCCTTCATGAGGATGCTGAAGACCTCAGTGAGGTCTCCCATCAGTCTCCTCTTCTCTGTATATCACAGAATTCTTGAGGAAGTGCTGTCAAGCCTCCGGCTGAGTGTTCCTACGGACACCTCCCTCACTATCTCCCACCCTAACAACTTGATGGATTGTTTTTCCATAGCTCTCTGTGAGTTCTTCTTTACTGGTCTACTCCATATGGTTTCCTCTTCGAACTACCACTGGAAGTAGAGCTTTTATAGAAATTTTAGCTCATAAACTTTGGCAAGACTTTATTGATCACTTTGGATTTTCCCAGATAATATCAATAATTAAATAGCCTTTTATCAAGTCTACTGAAACAATAAGATGTTAGGACACCTTAACACAGGAAAATGAGCATCTATTTTTGTTGGTCTTGTTTTGTAAGCAACATCCATTTTGGCTTTAATTTTAATGGTACAACCCATATGCCTAATGTAGGCACTTGGAGAATCCAGACTAATTTTAGTCATCAGAATGTAGCTGGCTTATTTAGGTTGGTCTGCAAGATTTAAGGGTACATTAAGTGGATGCTGATAAGTCCAACAATTACCAACAATCTACTCATGTGAAAATAAATGAAAGTAGGAAAATTGAATCCTACCTGTCTAAAAAAGCCAGCTTGACCATATGATCAAACCTGTCTAATCAACTAAAACACAGAAGAGGGACTGTTCTCAAACCAGTTCCGCACATCACTTAATGTGTCACAGACTGAAGAAAAAAAAGTCAGCTCCTTTACAAATGTATCAGAGAATATTTCACTTGGTATAATTAGTAATTCTCAATGTCCATGAATATAACTATTGTGTCTAATTCTAGGTACCATGACTTTTAAAGAAGTTGAAGAACTGGAGAGAATGATTAGGGACTTAGGCAAAAGGACATATCCAAGAAATTTGGTTGACTTAGCCTGGAAAAATAGAGATAAGAGATAATAGCCTTTAAATGTAAAAAAAAAAAAAAAGATGATTAAAGAGAAAGTGGATCAGTTTTCCTCTGTGCTTTGTGAGGATACTTAAGGATAAGTGAGCTTAATTTAAAAATATGGCATATTTAAGTTTGATACTGCACTAAACTTTCTAAATACATAGAAATTATTCTTGGAAGGCATGTATAACTCACTTCTCTACGCAATTTTAAGAATAGATGAAGCCTAAAATTTTCAGGCCTGATCTATAAATACCCTTCCTCAGTGTGGTGTGATGGAGTAACCCGTCTTTTAATGCCTCCTCTAGCCTGATAGTTCCATTATTATGTAACTGTGTTATTTCCTTTGTAGCTTTCTCTTTTCAGCAAACAACTGGGGTAGAAGATTGATCTCAAATGCCCACAGCACAGCATGGACAACATTCAAAATTAGGTTTAAATAAAATGCAGAATTACCTGAAGAGAATGCCCAGCAGGACTCAAGCTAAATCTAAATGTTTCATTGAACGAAGGCTCTCGGTCATGCCTGCATACCCTGGTTTTCTTCTTAATTACTCTCTTTTGGGTAGAGATATTGACAACATACAGCTTCACATACAGGTCTGGGGAAGAACAGTTCAGTAAGTTAAATACAGAAGTTTTCAAATAATCATTGTTAATGATTTCAACAGAGGGGATTTTTTGTGAAAAAATGATACTTTACAGAGCCATGTTCTGTTCTCATTCACATGGTGTGGAAATGGAATCACCCCACTAAATCAAAGGGAATTAATTTGTGTTTACAGCATGTGTTTGTCATTAAAGGAACAAATACCTTGATGTCTTTATCTAAGTATGGAAATATTATAATGAACATGATATTTTAGTTTTTAAAAAGTTTTTTCACCAAAATACAATTTTCTACTAAACATAACTGTTCTTTAATAACCTAGGGATTTATAATTTTTACTAAAGTTAAAAATGGATTAATTTTTAGCAATCAAAAGTAAATTAAAAAGAGGATTAACTTCTGAGAGTTAATTTGCTTCTACAAAATGTTTTTACTTTCATTAAAGTTGCTCACAGGAGAAAAAAAAGGCACTTAAAAAAGAATCCTGTGGAATACTCATCCTGATTAAGAAGCAATTTTCTTTCCCATTTTAGTGGTGTTGTTAACTGACTTAAGAAACAACCTACTTGATGTTTTCAAAGTATCATGAAGCTGTTTTCTGTGTGATACCTGGTAGATGATCTGGAGATTTAAATTTGTATGTGATATTTCTGCACTGAAGGATTTCTACTATCAGCTGTTCTCCATCTGTCTTCATTTCCTTCTTTAATGCAATCTTGATTTCACCCATAACCTGTGTTTTACCTGGAAAAGCAGAAAAAGCAACCCTCATTAATGTAAAAGGAAACTGAATGTATCTTTCTAACTTGGCGAGTAGAATTTTCTGACTTTGTTTTCCCTTTTTTTTTTTTTAGTTTGGGGTTTAATTTTTCTTCTTTTTGAATTGCAGTTTTTATAGCTAAAGTTGTAGCTTATAGTTTTCAGTCAGCAGGGTAAGGATAATGTAGAGCTTGGGTGAGCAAATGGTAGATACGTGCAGTACACTTGCATGACTAGATTAAATGCTTCAGAATGTATTTGCCTCCGTGGAGCTTTTTTCCCAAGAATAGAAATTTCTCTAGGAGTCATGACAAGTCACATAACGGTCACTGCAATTCACCTTTTCAGAAACATTTACTACAAGATTCTAAAGTTACCACATTTAAAAAAAAAAGGTAAGAAAAGAAAAAAGAGAACATTCAATAGTGTGTTAAAAGTAATATATTGAAAGGCAATGAATTAAGACTGGTGAAGTCAGCATTTCGTTTCACCTTCTTGCATGCATGGAGCAATACCATTCACACAATTTAAATGGAAGTGCTCACAGTGACCTTTAAAAGTGGGCAGAAATGGGCAGAAGTACAGGCCCATTATTCCTATATTTTATGGATTTCTCTCTAAATCAGTCCAGAGATGGAGAGCAGGCACAGAAGGAAATGTAGGCAAAGCTATTTTGCCTTTCCTCTGCTTGTCCTCCCACAAGGCTTTACCGAAGCCAGGCAGAGTGAAGCAGGGCTATATCTTCTAAATGTGTATGGTGATGGAAGCAGAGCCCATGTCCTCAGCTCCAATCTCTCTATAATAGCATCATGTCATAGGGGGGTTTGTGCTTCTGTATCTATTGTGCTGCTACAGAAAATATTATTTCACTGTCCTCTTCTCTTTAGATATTAGTCCAAAAGAAATGAAACCATAAAGCCCCTGGGATTATATATTACCTAGTTTCTGATGCCAGCAGGCTGGAGCTTTAACACATTACTGGAAATTCTAGAAGCTTGTGCCAAGATGTTGCATGGTGCAAAGCAATTCTGCAGAGAGTAAACAGTTATGATACATCTGGAGAAGGTTCTCCATTAAAGAGTATAAAGTTGCCAAGTGGCATTTAGAGATTACTTCTTGTATCGCAAATGTATAGCCGAATTTGAAAAATCCCCACTAAAAAATGTTGTTTTGCAGATGTCAATTCTATTTTTTCCTACTTAAAATGTTTTTGGGGATCATGAATAAAAATTTAATAACAATCTCAGCAACAACCTGGGCCCCCAACTCTCCTCAAAAACTGGAGCTGGAACCTAATTTATTTACAGTCATTATTAAATTTGTAGTTCAGCTTCAGCTGCATCAGCATTTCACCTATTATTTGTAAGGTGGGAGAAAAGCTGTTATGAGGCAAGTGATTCTTTCACAATATTTAGTCATGGCAAAGTCATTTCTGTAGGTTTGAATATGTCATAAGAGCAACTTTCTTTCTGCAATATGGTTGTGTAAAGAGAATGACACCTTTATCTTGTGATGGTAGCAATAAAGATCATTTGTAGTTGGGTTCAAAGAAGGAAAGGCCAACAATGTCCCTTTTCTTATCCATTAATCCGCTATAATGCCTTTTTTCTGGAAAGTGTTGAGTGCCCATTGGGTCTATCTTGGTTAAACTGTGGATTTTGAATGACTGGAAAGAGACACAAGAAAAGTTACAATGCCTCCTTTTCTCTGTAGACAAAATCCTCAAACCACCAATGAAGACATGACACACCTGAAAGGTTCTGTTTAAATCTGGATTTGTGATCAGTATTAGTTCTTGCACTCACTCCAGTCCTTGACCATGAAAAAAGCCCAGCATGAACAGTTGTAGGACAAACAGTTTCAGGCAATCTTTAGTTAATCGCAGTCTTTTCTGGAAAATATACTTGGCTTAGTTATTTTATTCCCTCTATGTCCTTTAAACTCTATTTGCAACAGTTGTTAGGATCTTCTCTTGATTGCCTTCATACCTCTTAGATGTGCATTCAACTTAAAATGAGATGAGGTGGGTTGAATGCTACCTGTGATGCTGTGAGCCCGAAAAAAGGATAAGCAATTCCAGTAAACTATGTTTAAAATTCCAGCACCATTTCTCAACATCTGGAAATTTTCTGTGGACTATTCTATATCCCTAGATGCTCTTTAAGACAAACTATCATGCATCACTGTTTAGGCCTCATGGGGAAAACAATGATCTCCAGCTGCAAGCACATGAAGCATGATAACTTTCTTGTGCTTTCATACTAATTTTCATTTCTCCCACAGCAAGCAGTGAACGAGCCTTAATACCAGTCTTATGAAACATTGCACTGAAATAAATCAGCACTTCAAAACTTAGCAGAGTTTTGTAGACTCAGAAGAGATTGCTATTCCCTCCATTTCTTAACTTTCCCCCCTTTCTCGTATATGCTCATTACATCTTTCTTTTAATAGGTGTATAAGAATAGAGCACATGTGCCTTGGTTTGTGGAGTCGATTCTTTAAATGGAAATGAGAGATACAATGATGAGGGGAAGTGTCAATAGTGAACTGTCTTAAGAGCTGATGAGAGAGTTCACAGTGGGCTGAGCTGGACATGACTGTTCTTTGCCTGGTGTGACAAAAATAAATTTCCTCAGGGTGTCATGGGATTGGATGACCCCAAGGGTTGCACTGGTAGGAATAAATCAAAATACAGCACCAAGTGACAACCTTTTGCATTCTTATACAAGTTTAGAAAACATCAATCATAAATGATGTGAGAAGGGAGCAGATTGCAGGTATTTTGGTATACTGGATGATGATAAATGCTACAACAGAACTCTGAAAAAAAGTAAATACAGTGAAAGTGATACTGCATATCTTTTGAGGAAAATACCAATATGGCTTTCCAAGGCATTGAAAAATAATTTTTGTCTTGAGTACTAACATTTTCCTCAATAAAGATGAATTTTAGATGAAACAGGAGCAAACCAGGTTTATCACAGTGGCAAAGAACCATATAGTAAAGTACTAAAAAAATTATTGTCTAATTTACCTAGGAAACAAGGAGTGAAAAAATATATTCTACAAACATATGCTAGAGTAAAAATTGAAAAGATATTTAAGCTGAATTAGTGTGATATTTTACCTGTTACATATATATCAAATGCACACTTACTGATGTACCACAAAGGGACCACAGATACGCACAGTAGCATTGCACTTTTGGAACATGATAACTGTAAACAACCAATTCTTAAATATATCTATATCTATATATATGATTAAATGCATTGTGTGTTTTTTTACATGACAGCACACTTCTTTTTAAGGGACCATATTTGTTAACAATTCATTAACAATTAAAGGGTGATGGCTACTAGCTAAATTGCTGGAAGGTATTTGAGAAGTCAAGGAGTATAAATTTGCTGCGGTGATGGCAACATCAGCTGTTGCTCTTGTAGAACTGTCACCCTCAGCACTGTGAAAGGTTAATTAGTTTTGCTATTAGTTTTAAGTCACTGCTGCTGTAAATCACAGGATGTGTCATCTGCACTGTTGTCAATTCCAGGGATTGATAACTAGGGATTGTGCTCCCACTCCTTTTTGATCAAATGCCTGCTGTCAAACAGAATTACCCAAGACAGTAGTAAAGAGTTGCCTCCCATCACTCTGTTTTATCAAGGCTAATGCATTAAATGAGCAAGGAAATCTCACTGGAGAATGGCAGGAAGTTCATTCAGTTCAATTGTCCAAATATAAAGTTCTGAGCTAATTTTCACATTTACCTTAGAATAAATTGAATTGCCTTCTGAGATTGACTATGTTTATTCACATAGATAGATCACGTATCTATCTAACAACGTAGGTTAAACTTGGAGACTAAATATGAGATGTCTAAATGCTGCTACTTGATGAGCATCATACTTGAGTAATTTTCTGAATGGATGCCAGATGGCCAGAAAACAGAATTAGGAAAATACATAAATTGACATTTTGTTTCATAGTTATGTATAAGTTGGTATGGACTCCTTCTGTTCCAGAAAAGTGACTGGTATGTACTAGAGCAGTGGAAATAAAAGTAAAATACAAGGGGAAAAAATATTAACAATTATTTACCAGCATTTTTCCTTCCAAATGAGGTTTATAACAGAATTAGTGTTTACAAAATAGGTAAGAAATGCTCTTCTGGAACTTCAAGAGTCAGGCACTTTATGGTCAAAGATTTTAAACATGAGAAAGGTCCTTCTAAACATCTTCTAATGATATTGGCCTACTGATCATGGAAATGCTAATTTTGGGTGGTAGTGGTGGGGTTTTTTTGTTTGGTTGTTTTTTGGTTTCTTCTTTTAATTCCTTACATCCCAGGTCATCCTCTTACTATCAAAGAACTCAGCTGCTGGAAAAAATAAGCAGGACAAAACAAACAAAAACCCACCAACCAAACAAAAAAGCAACAAAAGCTGAAAACAGCTTTACTTTGTGGCTACAATCTACAGGACTAGCATGCCTTATTCATCATGTATGTGGAAGAGCAAGGTACATGATGTTATGATTTGTTTTAGCAGGATTTTGTGTGCATTCAGGGAGCTGGTTGCATTTTCATAAGAAAACATACTCTTTGAGAATTTATTGCTACACTTTCTGATTATGGATATACTACTTCCACTTTTTAGAAAGCATCCATCCCAGCAATCCCAGATTTCCAAAGGCTGATGCAGAACAGCTTGCTCTACTGCTGCAGTCAAACCCTGCTTTAAAGCAGAGCAGACACATTCCTGCTGCCATTAGCCCTGTGTCTTCTGACCCCCATCTTTTTACTCTGTGGTAGGAACAGAAAAGGTCACTTGGTCTGTTCAGCCTGGAGAAGTGGAGACTGAGGGGAGACCTTGTTGCAGTTGCAGCTTCCTCATGAGGAGAAGAGGAGGGGCAGGTACTGATCTCTTCTCTGTGGTGACCAGTGCCAGGACCCGAGGGGATGGCCTGAAGTTGTGTCAGGCGAGGTTTAGGGACAGAGTTCAAGAAGCATTTGGATGATACTCTCAGGTACATGGTGTGACTCTTGGGGATGGTCCTGGCCAGGGCTAGGAGTTGGATTCAGTGATCATTGTGGATCCCTTCCAACTCAGAATATTCTGTGATTCTCTGAAATTTCCACAGATTTCTTCTTTAGTGACTTCTGGTATTTGCTACTAGTCATATTTTGCCTGAGTGTTCCCCAGAGGGAAACTGAAATCTGTCTCTCAGCTAGTCTTAAAAGCATTCTGGGTAGAAAATGAAGTATTGCTTCTTCTGAATCTTTTATATTTATAGTTATAAATGATTAAGTAAAAAACCAAAGAATTTACATAATATTTAGGATGAAGATATGCATAATTTCCTTAGGTCTTTATCTGTTTTAATACACTGAAATATAAAACTAATGTACCTCTGAGAGCTCTGTATAGTGTTTATTGATAGAATACAGGCATTTCTTTTATGATTTTACTACCGTTTGTCTCACAGGTATTTAATGACTTGGACTTAGCTAGTTATCTGTAATATGGTATAATGAGAAACATCTTCCAGAACCCAGACTCAGATGCTTCCCAGACTCAAATGCTTCTGTGTAGCTGTATATCTTACATAAACACAATCTTGTATTCAGCTATATTAGAGTATGTTTGTAATATTTAGAGAGTTAGAATATGTAGCAGCATGTCATAAAATCTAAGGAATCTGAGATTCCAATCCAAGTTTTGATAACCTGATTCAAAAAAAGCAAAAATTACAGCTTCAAAATATGGGGCATGATTAAAGACAATGGGTTCTGCCAAAAGATCCATGTCCTTAGTAACTTTCTGTGATCTTAGACTTCATCTCTGTGCCTAATCTCAGAAATGGAGATAATAACATCTACTTCTCCTAGAGTTGTTTGGTTTTAGTAACTAGGATTGGGTTTATTGTGAAGAGAGACTTTGATCATGTAAACATAGACAGGACTTTGGTGTGCAATACCATAAGAAAACACGAAGACTTAGAAAAGCTGATGAGGACCTATGCCACTCATGTATTCCTGTCTGTAATCCATGAAGCTCATACACACATCATTTTCTGTCTAACAGAGTGCAGCTGTAGCAAGAAATATGTTTCTACTGGATTCCTTTAACACTATTTTCAGAACCAGAAGTTCATCCTCTAGCAGACAGCTATACTTCCGAAAAACAAGATAACTTCATCTTACCACAATAAATAATTCAGTATTACTGCAAATACTAGCCATTTGATATTTACATTTCAGTACTAGAGCTAAACAACTCCAACTGCTCCAACTGAAGGTAAAGCAAAAGAGTATTCAATATCATTTTAAAAATACATATATCAAGAAGTCAAAATACCAGCCAAAACCTTCCAATCTTTTTAAAGGAAATCTCTCAAATCTCTCTCTCCTTTTTTTTTAACGTTATTTTTATTTTTTATTAATTTTTACCATCACAATAGTTACTTGCAGTACCAGCTGTTTGTATTCATAATGCCTTTCATCCTCTTGCTGGGACATGAGCTACTAGCAAAGCTGCTGTAAAATAATGATGGATAACCTTTATAAGCAATACTTCCCAATATTTACAGGCTCCAACCTTTTCTGTCCTTTTGAGTTTTTTTCATTACCTTCTTTTTGTCTTTTCACCTTTCTCACACTTATTTCTTTCTCCATAATTGTCAAAATTTTCCCTGTAGACTGGTTTAATACTCATTTTCTCTACTGAAAGAAAAATCAGACAGCTAATACAGTCTTAACTACTACTTCCTCCTGTCTCACAGTGCTTTAAATAGATGTTGGGATTACTAACATGGGTCTGTCTCAAAAAATATGTTCTCTGGCTCCACAGATGAGGTTGAATATATGCATGTTCTGAAATCTGTTGCTCCTCTTGCAGCTGGATACCCATTCTGTTCTGCATGGTGCAATCAACCACTCATGGGACAAACTGAAGCTCAGAGAAGGATTGCATTTATTTGCTTCTGCTCTGAAGAGGATTCTAGCTGCTGAAGGTCCCTTCCATCTCCTTACTTGAAATGTGGACTGCTGAGAACAGGCTATATTACGAGATGAACAAAGAAGGTCTTTCATTAAAATCTCTGTGTCTCCTCTGACACGACGTGCGTGCAGCCATGTAATGGGAGAGAGGAGCAGAACTCAGGAACTTTGCACACAGCAAACACAATTTACAATTTTGTGGGCAGTGAGGGTGGCTGACTTTGAGGCTCAGGCATATGAAAAAGCTGACAGCTTTATGTTGTGATTCTCAGAGCTAGCAGGCTCACTGCCCACAAAATTTTAAATATATAGTGGTGCAAAAATTTAGCCCGTATGCCCAAAATTCTTAGTAGGATTAAACAAAGAATATTTGAAGGAAAATATGTTCTGACTTTATTTTCAGGGGAAACAAAACTATTTTTCAAAATAAATTTTGAAAACAGAGAAAGCCTTTTACCTGTTGAGATTTTGAGGTGCAGAATATTTCCCAGAAAATATATATATCTGTATATCTATAAATCCTATTCCATTTATTACTCATTCTGTGTATGCCTACCTTTCAGAGCTTCTATTCTTTGGTGGTTTTTTTTTTGAAAGTAAAAAAAAAAACCTCAAAATAAATAAATAAAAAAAACCCCAAAGCAAAAAAACCCCAAACCACAAACAAACAAACCACAAATCAAAACAGAACTCAGTTCTGCTTGTGTATTGATACCATACGTAAAAACTCTTTGTCTGAAGTAATATGATTTGTGGGAAAATAACACTTATACTTCACACATGCTCACACATTTGATAAAAATCATATACTTTTACCAATCCAGTTTCAACCAGCTTTATTTCTGTTGGGTGGTTTTCTAAAATGTTGTAGGAAAATGTTCATAAGGCAGTGGAAAGCAGCTAACAAAGAATAAGGTTAGAGTAGTTGAATTGGAAGAAAAAGTTTCACTGGTGTTAGGAAGCTGCCCAAGCCAGTGATCTAAAGGACAGTATAAGAGATCAGAGGTTTCTCCAGAAAGATTTTTTTTTCAGTATTCTAGCAAGATTTGTCCCTGTACCATAGAAACATTTGGAATAAATGGAGGTAAAATCATGAGACCTGTAAATTTCAAATTTAGGTGATCAAAGGTGATCACAAAGGTTGTTTCTAACAGTGAAGATGAACAGAGAATACCTGTGTGCATTTGACAGGTAGTAGGTAGAGAGAGAATAAAAATGAGCTGAGGGAAGTCAAGAGAGTTCCACAAATAATTCATAGTACAACCTACTAGATATCTCATATTTATATCTATTTATATTTCTGTGGAAGGGTATCCTTATTTTCTAAGCTGATTATTCTATCCTCTCTGCATTCGTTCAAATACCAGACTTCCCAAAAATTTAGCTCTGTTTTAGAATTACAAACTAGTGACAGGGTTAATCATAAAGAAATTTATGAATTTATGTGTCTAATGTCAGAGTCCCTAGACTCTGTAATCAATAGGGATACCATCTTAACCTTTTTTTTTTTTTTTTTTTTTTAATTTAGAATGAATAAATTCCTTCTGGAAGTGTCTGTTTATTTTTTTTCAGTGGCAGTTGGGAGGTAAGTTAATGGATTCCACTTAGAAAACTGATTTTTAAACAATTACGTTACACTAGAAGTATCCAAATTAAAATCTTCAGCACTGTAATTTTCCATAACTTTAATGAGAGAAAGCTAAAATTATGTCTGAAATTATTCTTGCGATTTAAATTGAACTTCAAAGATAGGTGCAGCCTGGATCCGAGAGGAGGAACTATGCAGTCTCAGAAGGCAAAACTCTCTCAACAACCTTTGTTCCCTTTCATCCTCACCATAAATCACTGCCTGAGTCTAAATATATATTCATAGTCTTCACAATTTTAGCATCTTACATAATGAGACATATCAGACGCTGCGGATTCAGCTGCATAAAAGGCGGCTTGCCACAGCACATTTGAAATTTTGATGATGAAAGGCACACTTTGCCCTGGCTTTCTGTATGAACAGAAGTTCATACAGGGAAAACAATAAAACTATTTAATGTCATACATGCAGAGCAACCTGAACCTTGATTATTTTAAGCTTATTCTACTGTGGCTTTACGAAGAAGGGAATCTGTTGTTAAAGGAAGAAAAAATTTGCTAACTGCCTGTAAAAGTCTGGATCTGACAGAACCACAGTTCAGCAAAGTATTTGCACAACACTACAATAATCTTTGTGTAATACAGCATAAATATCTTGTTAAAGTAGGACAACTGAGTCTGCAAATTCTTTTTCCATGTCACTATGAGAACACAAAATGTGTCTCACCTATACAAAACAAGGGAGGATTTTGCTAGATTTGCTTAGGTCGTCATTTAAATGATGACAGATTTTAAGCCACTTTCCCTCTCCCATGCTAAAAACATTTTTTAACTCTTTAGTCTTGATATACAAGTTTTTGAGAGTTTGGCAATATAGTCTGAGATGACGAAATCTGAAACAACCATCACTTTCTGTGCCAAAATAATGAAAAATTTTGCACCTTCTTACTCTGAATGTATATGTGAAGATGTGATTATCACAACAGATTTATTTATTCTTTTTGTCCACTTGATTTTTGAGAAATTAGACATTCAGGCTTGAATCTAGAAGTACTAGGAACTAAATTTAAGTCTGTTTGACTTATGTCACAATATGTTGAAAGTACAATGAAAATAGTATGAACACTTTAAGGGGAATGAAATGACTCCCACAGAGGGTAGCAAGAGATAATAGAAAATGTCCTTCAAGATCTAATAAAGAGGATCAAATAATTATAAACATAATTCAAAAATCTTGTGTAGCACAGTATCGGAAGGGGAAAAACTAGACTGCTAAGTAGGTTTTGAATATTATTTACTTTTGGGAATCCAAAGAGAAACAAATAATTTGAATGGAATATTTTTTACTTGGGATTAAAACTGATATCCACCAACCTAAATTAAAATACAAGAAGTACTTAGAAAATGTTGTAAGAACAATGTATTTAATAATATCAACAGCTAAAAATGAAAGTAACGAAACCAAAGTAGTTGCAGATTGCATTTCTGAAAAGTTGTTTTCTGTTAGGAAACCTGCTGACTCCTCCAGGAGCAGAGTGACATGAAAAACAAAGTTTATTTATATAATGTCTGCCAAACTTGTGGGCCAGGCAGAACCAAAGTCAGTCATATTGCATTTAAATGTAAACCCAAGAACATGTTGCATAACAGGAACAACTATTGCTCTGGCAGAGGGCTGTGTAGGTAGTGATTTTTCATTCCTTGTAGTGCTTTGGACAAATGGTCATTAGAATGCAAAAAAATTAAGCGTTAGAGGTAAATGGATAAAAGTAGATGCAGATCTTTAAGAATTTATATAATTAGAAACATAAATAGAAAAACAGTTCAAAGATAAAGTGCTAACTTCAGGAGTAGATGTTACCTACACATCTAATACAGGCCTATTTTTACTAAATATGCAAAATTTTTAAAAAGAGGTAATGAAACTGAAAAAAATACTGAACTTTTCTGACTTATGACTGCAAATAATACTATATTTTGATAATTTCCCTTTGTCATAAAGCTGTCCTATCACAAGGATGTATACACAGTGAACAGGACTTGGTGCAAGAACACTTATGATGTGTTTTCATTTAGAAAGTGACTCATCATGCATTTACTTCACAGACAATAAGATCTGAGCCTGCACTGTCAGTGCAGAGGAACAAGCTGTTTCATTTCACAGCTTGGCCAAGTCATTTATAGCCCATAAAAAAAATTACTTAACACATGGTGGCATATGCAACTCTATAAGGCTTTCTTTGAGAAGGAGGTGGAAGATGGCATTTGTATACACAAATACATCCATACACTTACTCAAGCTAACACAATATGTTAGCACTCTTTTGTGCTGTAAGCCTAGTAGGCACACTATCATGATAGCTGGAGATGAAATTTTTTGGTAAGAACGTGCCTATTCACTCCTCACATCATGATTTCCAGATTCCCCCTCAGATTTACACTGCAGCTCTGAAGCTCTTCAGTGAAATATGCTTAAAGTCTTGCTCATACCTCCCTGGAGCTACACACTGGAGAGCACAGCCGTGTGTGCTGCACAGCTTGGGTACCAGAGCAGATGCTTCAGCACTGACTGTTCATGTGGAAGACAGGTATGCTATTATATTAATAGATTTTCTTTTACATAGTTGTGTTACAGTGGTAGCAGACCACTGCTGGGATGCTATTTCTCTCTCATTAAATAAGAATGATTAGTGAAATAATTGTTGCTAATAAGACTACTAAGTATAACAGTATGAGACATTGCCTATTCAGTGTGACAGTAAGAGCTGTGATATTTCTAACAAAGCTCATTGTGACTAATATATGAAAGAAAATCTAATCTGTCTTCCAGGACCACCAGAGTATTTTGTGTCTGGCTGTAGAGAACCTAGGAAATTTTAGCACAAAAATGAATACTTGTAATCACTACTGGGATTCAACCACCTATATAATCTGTCCAACAGAGCAATAGGGGATGATCGTTTCCATTAATCAGGATAAACACAGAATCAGCTCAGTCAAAACTAGAAAAATGTGTTGATCCAAATTTTGCTCAAGAGAGATGAACAGAAAGAAATGTTCTGCAGAGTATTCCACAGTATTATGCAGAAGTAAGAGTTCTACTGTCCCTGGAGGACTGATGCCTGGAAGCAGGCATCCTCACAGTAATGTGGACACGGTTCCTAAAGGTTACCAGTCTGGAGAAATATCAATTTACCTTTCAGCTCCTGTCCAGAGTCTTCTGTTAAATGGTTGTGGGGTTTTTTTTTGTTTTGTTTTGGGTTTGGGTTTGGGTTTTTTTGTTTGTTTTTGGTTTTTGTTTTGGTTTGGTTTTGTTTTCTTTGTTTAATTTTTTTAAATAAAGTTTGTAGCCTTCCACCAGGAATCCACCTGCTTCTCAGTGAAATGCATATTTTACATTTTCCATCTCATTCAGCACTCAGTAGTGCCATTATTTTTCATTTCATGCAATGATGATTTCCTCAAACTACTATAGCAGACATATCCTAAAGTTGGTATTTCATTGCACTATTGAACTGATGTGTATGATTAAAGTCCACGGAGATATGCTTGAATAAAAAAATATCACATAAAAACCTAGAACAGAAGAAAAAGTACAGGGACAACAGTACTTATGTAAATGTATTTGTAGAGCCTTGTGATGAAGACTGAAATGATAGAAAGAAAAAGAGAAAGGGAAAATGTGCTCCTATTTACAGTGTTCATGAACTGGTAAGAAATCAGTTAAGTAAATGGAATCATATATTACATAAAAAAACAACGGTAAAGCTCAAAATTATAAATCCATGTTCCAAGTGGATGAAGTGACACTACATAAGAGGTCTCAATCTTCTATTGGAGTTAAAATGCCAGAAATGTTTCTGAGCTTTTGAACTTTCATGGGGAATGGGAGAGATGGTAGAAGTCCTCTCATAGAGAAAAGACAGCTGGGAATTATGGATTTTAGAACAACAGAAGGGCCTAATATTCAGTAATGGGAGAATGTGATATGTTGGTAGCAGAGATTCAAGGGAAAAAGTTTCATAGTGCAAGACTGAAAAATTTCAGTATGATCTAAAACATTTATTTAGAACCTTTAAGACAAAAAAAAGTCGGAGGTTGATTCCTGGAAACCTCACATCTCAGATGCTGAGACCTCTCCCTGGTACTACTCAATCCCCTGCTTTAGGGCCTGAGAGTCTTTCCCAAGTAAGGGGTTCTGAGGCTATGATCCCTTGGCCTTCACCTAGATTTGACATCAGTTCTACCCACAACTGGGAAACTTTACTGATGACAGTTTTCTCAAAATTATGTGCACCAGAAAAGGTGAATAAGAAAATACTCATATGTTGGTGTTTAAATCTATCTGGCTTAGAAACTTCCCCTAAATTTTCTGAAGTCACTGAAGCATATACCATCTATCTGTAGACATAAAAACCCCCAACTATTTTGCAACTGCCCGGAAATCTTTTTCTGCTCCTGGGCAGTATGCATGCAGTAGAACTTGTATTATTAACTGAACCTTTTCAATAATGAATACAAAGGAGTATTAGCTCACAGTGACCTAATGCTCTGACAGCTCCTGTAGATTTACTTTCTGGTAACTAGAAAAGTTTACTCTCTTGCTTTGAGAGTTAATGCCTCATAGACTTTATGCACTGAGGCCAACACTCATTATTTTTTCAAGAATCTTGAAGATGACTGTTGAAGTCTTGCTCATAATTTACATTTAAAAATCAAGGCTGTCATATGTGAATTGAAAGTAGGGTTTTGCAAGACCTCACAAACTGAAAGTACAACATGGATTCTTTGCATAATGTGATTTAAAATTTGTCTGGTGGATTTTGAAATGTAAAGTACCTGGGACATTTTTAAAAAGCTATTACTGTTTTATACTTATAAATTTGTAATAAAGTATAGCAAACACTGTATTTGTGATCATTGTTCATGAATATTATTCCACTATCTGCAGGAATTACACAGGCTCTCTTTAAAGTTTTAATTGATTTAGAACAGAAAGTAAGAGGTGGTTTTTCTAAACTAAAAATGAAGACAGATTTTAGGAAGACAGATCATATGTTTTTCTGAATTTGGAACTTACTCAGAAAGCTTTTTCTGAGTAAGAGAGGATTGAATAAAAATCTGATATACAGATTTATTAAACCCTCAGTTCAAGTTTACATGAACTGAAGAAAGATGCTTCCCCCCGAACAGTCACCAAAAAATAGTCTAGAGTGATATAAAGAATACTTAAAAACTCTACAGCTTTGCCTTTTCAGAAACCTAAAGAGAGACTATATACCTCCTGAATATCTGACCGGAATTGGATCAAAAATAAGAACATACACTGTCCCTTAAAGTAATGTTCATGAAGAATGATTTGCTGAGCTGGTGCCAGGCCAAGGTTAGTTACCACACCAGCTGGGACACTCAGCATCACTAGAGATAACCTTGTGAAGAACAATAAAGCATCATCTCAAACTCCTGTTTCTTTATCGCACAGAAGAACCAGCATCAGGTTGCAACTTAAGTGTTTTGAGTAACCTTATGTACAACAAAGTGTTTCTGCATCCATTGGGAAAAACAATCTGATGTACATTTTCTTACAGAATTCAAGTCTCTTAATTCTAGTTAAGAAAAAAATATTAACAACTGTAGAAAATCTTAGAGATAAGTTCAACTGCTTAATGTGATTGCCAAGTATTAAATGATTGAGGACTGAGAAAAAAACAGGATTTCAAGACTAGTCAGTAGTTCTCATTAGCATTTGACATTATTTAATGACTTGAACAGCTTTTCACTGAGTTCCCAACAAAATTAATTAATCACTGAGTACATAAGCAAAAAAATAAAGGTAGAAATGATATTTAAATACGCAAGTATTGAGGTAGAGATATATATTAGCTCAGTAACACTAACAATGTCATTAAAGATCATTTCAGATTATGATCTCTTTCTGGAAGGAAATAATGCTTTCCTAAAATCTATGAGCCAACTTTCTCAAATTCAAAGGACAATATCTGGAATCATCATGTCAAATTGACCTCTTTTCTTCCTTGACAGCAGGATTAAGTTGCCCATCTGATTTGGAAAATATGACATATTCATACTCAAATGAATTTAAACGAGCTTATTGACTGCTAATTATTTCTGTAAAGTGATCATTGTGAAATACAGGGTTGCATGGCAAAAGAACTTGAAGACCACGTTTTATCTTTGAAGTTACTTCAGAACAATTTTTCCCACCTTCTGACCACATGTATCAGAAGTGTCCCTTTGGATGGAGTCTCATAAGCAAAACAGGGACCCACTGCTGAACTGCAAGTCTGTGAGTGCTGATGTATTCGTGTTCCTCTCACTGCTGAAGCCTCAAGATCTCTCTATTGGTAGCTCTTCCAAAGAGAGAGAAGCTTTATTCACCAGTGAAATCTATATGTTTTAACTTCCTTGCACATTTTCATTCCTCCTTCCCAACATAGTTTGGCAACAGGAAAGAACACAGACGGTCAAGTCCATGACTCTGACCAAGGACATCGTACCAATGTGGGAGACTGCAAACCTGACGCTGAAATGGCTCACAAGACACTCAGTTATCCTGTGCAAGGCACTCAGCTTCCAATTTTGCAATAAAATTCATACGATACAGTTCAGTAGAGCAACATATACGGCCAATATACATTGGAAAGAATTTAGCCTGAGGAGTCCATCATGATGTCAGTTAATAGTCACAGTTTCCATCAAAATAATCAAAATTTCAGTCTCAGACCTTTTGTGATAAATACTTTCAACAGCTTGCACTTATTGTTCTTTGTAAAAATTTGGCGGTTTTCTCTTAATAATAGTAGTGATAGCTAGCAAAACCCTAAAATTTACCATTATTTTCAGTTTAGAAGGAACTGAGGCTTAAGGAGCATAAAAAGCTAATATTACCCAAGACAACAACAAAACTAATCATGTATCCTATTTTCTTTTTAAATTCTGAGCAGTCTGGGATACGATACATACTTTTTGTGCATCTGGTGGGTTTTTTTTAGTGGTCTGTGTTATATGTTTACAATCATTATTTGCACAAATATATAAGTAATTAAAAGCAGATTTTCTAATCAGAAGGGCCAGACAACTACAGTTAAAGACAGTGGTTGAAACTAAAAGTAACCTTCATTACTTTTCTAAGCTATCTCAGAGAAGCACAAAAAGATAACAAAATAAAGAGTTTTCAAGCTTCATGCTGAATTTACTTCCTTTCTCCATGTGACATACAAGCTGCAACAAAGGAGTATTTTTTTTTCAAGAATGCTTCAAGAAACATACGTCAAGTCTGCTACCCCACTGAGCAGTGTACTTTCTGATTTTGAAAGCTGTTTGTTATGCTTTGAAAACAGGCACTGGTAAAGATAGAATTAACTCCTCTGCTGTCAAAGACAAAACTGGTGCCATTGGCAATGACAGAAAAATGTTGCTGAGTTTTCCTCAGTGATTTACCATAAAACCATCATCCTACTGCTCAGACAAAGAATGTGCAGAATAAACCGTTCTGGCTTTTTTCCCGTTATGTAACAAAAATATTTTTTTTTTAAACAACCCCTATTTACTAAGCCTGTGATGAGATATTCCAGGTCTTGCTATCATATGTAAGGTAGGGAATACATTAACTGTAGGCAGTTGCAAGGAACTTCAAGCAATAGAACCTAGTTACCTGGGAGGAATTTGGCCAACTCAGTGGTTATTAAAAATACTATGAGGTGTTTAATGAACAGTTGCAACAGATTGCTGCTTTAAACTCTTCCTGATGAGATGTTCCCTTAAAGAAAATTATACCAACCCTGGCACTAGTCTAGCTGAAAAGATTGTTACCTCTAACTAATCACTGATTCTTACTCATCTTTAAAAGGCATAAACAGGCACTGATGCTGAAAGAGCTTCATGCTCCCGTTTATTTCTTCCCACACAGTGTCCCTGACTCTACCTGTTGTAGCCATAGATGTTTGTACAGCTGGCTAGTGAACTCATTGGCTGAAATGATCCTACTGCCCTCTCACCCCCTTTCCCACCCCAGTGTATTCATTTTGGGTTAGTCACCCAACTTGAATCAGCACACACTTTATGTCAACACGAAGGGTGAAATGAGGTTGAGGGAAAGGAAAAAATTACATTTTTCAGCAATAATGCTGGTTTATGATGAATTTTGATTTATGAAGCAATTGTAAACTGATAGGATAATTCAGAGAGGAAAAGACTGCTGGAGGTCTTTGGTTCAACCCCATACCTCACAGGATTAACTTCCAAATTAGATCAGGCTGGACAGAACCTGTTTGTTGAGTTTTGAAAACCAAAATTTTTTTGTGTGTTTTTGTCTGATTTGTTGGTTTGCTTTGCTTTGCTTTTTGGTTTTTCTTATATTCAGTTGGAATTTCCTTTACTTAAGCTTGTGAATGTTATCTATTTCCTATACTTGGCTGCTGAGCTCTAAGAAGAGTCTGGCTTCATCTTGTCCATACTATCCTATAAGATAGTTAGCTATCCACAAAGTAGCTCATTCCTAGGATTTAAAGAAACTCCCCATCCCTCAATGACAGTTGCACTGCTCATTACCCATCTTACTATGGCACTATGTTGGAGTCTCCTCAATATCTTCAGATATCCCAAACCAGACACATTGCTCCAGATGGGGCCTCACGAGTACCCCGTGGAAGGGAATAAATCCTTCTTATGACCTGGTCCCTGTACAGTTAATTTTACAGCCCAGTATGCAGCAATGATGCTCACAAAGACATTTTCTAAATTTATATTTCTTAAAGAAAAATTGTTGGTTTCATTGTACAAGTGACTTTCTCAGAAAAAAATTCTGATTTGATGAGTGCTTTAACCAAGTTCTGTTGAGCACAATTGAGTGGACACCATACATTTTGAGATAAGGGCATGAAAATGTCTATTGCTTTGTGGAAAAAAGACATTGTTTCCAATGCCAGGACTTTCAGTATTTTTAAAATTGCTTCGGGCATGAATTACATATTTTTAGTTTTGCTCATTTTAAAGAAGTCTAAAGAATATTGAATCTGCTTTGTGGTCCTTGCATTATTCTCCAACTGTTCGAAAAAAAAATAGTGGCAAAAAAAAATCTCTTTTCATAGACCGTCTATTTTACTGTCAACAATAGAGAAAAGCTGCCTCAGGAAAAGAGCTTTAAATATATCTGTGGTGCTATCAACAAGTTAGCACTTCTACATGAAAGCAGCTCCAGTTTATTCCAGAGTTTTGCTGCAGGAGATAGAAATCAGTAGTGCCACAGCATGAATGCAAACTCAGTTCTTCATTGCTTAGTTTTGCTGCAGGGAGCTGGAGAGCTCAGATGCATCAGATACATCTTTCTGACTGGCCATGTATGACCATTATATAAATGGAAGGTTGGTTGCGATTCCTAAAGGCTTCTAATACTGGGAATGGGTGTTCATGAAGTTAGCTGGACTCAGCTGAATGTTAAATTTATCTAAAGACAGCATGACAGTTCAAGAAGTTAGCAGGTTTGCTTCTGTCTCTTTGTTCAAACCTTCAGGCTGAAATCAAAGAGAAAATTTAGCAGCCTTGATCATTTCTGCCAGCTACGTTCCACTGGGAGCTCCTCAAAGTTCAAGGATACTTCAATTCCTTGTTACTCTTTGCTAGGAAAATCTAAACAATCAAATTTATACTTTTCCTCACTCTTGTTTTGACAGACATATGCCTGATTTCCTTGTGGATTTCCTTGGGCCCACTCCCCAAGCTTTCAAAGTCTGTGCTTCCAAACAGCCCATGGTGTGGATTATGAGAATTATTTTATACTCTCTGACTAGTTCTCATAACAGCTTTGTACCTTTTTCTCCACAGTTTCATCATTGTTCCTCTAACAGCTCCCAAATTTCTTTATCTTCCACCTCACCAGCTGATAAAGGATTCTTGTTTTCCTTCCATTAACCACCAGCAAACAAAAGGTCTAAATACTGATGAGTTTTGAGCCCAGAACAAATCATTGAAGTATGAGACAGTAAATTTTCCTGAACCGTTCAGGTTATTTCCACACCTGTCCTAAGGCCTAATTCAGAAATTATATAAGACCTCAGTTTAAATTTGAGATAGACCAAACTATCTCGTTGTATATCCTGCTACCCAGTTATGAGAAATACTAAAAAAAAAGGAGAAAGCTACCAATTGTATGTTATGTTTTCATTTAATCTAGAGGTGTTTCCTGTTGTATTTTTGCCCTGAAGATTACAACTGAGATTATGACTCTCTGTGTTATGATGACTTTTGTGAACTACAGTGAAGTAAACAGGGATAGATTCACTATCTCCACAGAGGTATAGGATTTAGAGAAAAGAATATATGTTCTCTTTGGGCAATCCAGAGCTTCTTGCCAGACTTGCTACAGGTCAGCAAGGGAAACTGCAATCTGTTAGCAACTTTTGAGGGTGAAATTCTCTCAGCAAATTCAAGGCATCAACTCTTCTGAGAGACAAAACCAATTAAGAAGCAATCAGTAACTCCAGATAGAGTGAATCAGGAGTATTCCAATTTCTCTTCTTTCTAATGAGTTTTATGTCAATCACTGAATCTATGGAAGAATTCTACAGGGTGTCTTTCATCTCTACTGTGTTGGGTTTTTTTTTACTCTTTCCAGTGAGATTTGAAACGTAAAGAAAAGAGAGGATTAGTGTGGGGTTTTCCTCAAGAAGAACCAAAAGAGAAATCCATTTTATTGCTAATTTAATCACTAATCCTGGAAAAAAATCCTTTTTTCCTTAATTAAAAAAACAAACTAAAAAATCAACCAAAAATCCTCAAACCAAACCAACCAGCCAACCAAAAAAAACAAACCCTGGTTAGCAACACTGAATTTGGAGAACTGAATATAATAAATTATGTAAATGCAATTAGAATTAGTATTTGCAAACTAAAGATGCACAAATTTGTCCTTAATGTAGATTTTTGACCCACTTCAGTGTCCATCTTTAATGAAATAAACCTGGTTCTCTGCAACTGTTATATGTCTATGACTTCAAAACAGTTATGTTGTATCTGAGTAAACTGTTAACCCAAAATTTCTCCCCTATTCTATTTTTCATGTCCTAATTAGAGCCTTTTCTAGCAAATAAAACTGAAAAAACAAATTGACATCATCTTGTGCTTCTTGTTAGCTCAAGATAATTATGGAACTTAACACTCCAAATGGTAATTACACTTACTGTTGAGCACAGCAGCCGTTTTAGAACTGCAGACCAAATCAAATTAGCATTTTTGTCAAATTAAGTTAAATGTGCTTAAAAGTTACTTCTTGATGCATATGG
The DNA here is from genome assembly GCF_009829145.1 of Chiroxiphia lanceolata. Lineage (NCBI taxonomy): Eukaryota > Metazoa > Chordata > Aves > Passeriformes > Pipridae > Chiroxiphia > Chiroxiphia lanceolata. Next base: position 9,829,885 of record NC_045641.1, on the reverse strand, counting down.
AATAATATTTTACAGTGGCTGTCACCTAACGCCTGTTGGAAATAGACACTGCTGCTAGGATACATCTGCCCGAACATCGGTGCCTTTATGTGAGGAATTACTCTTCTAGAGCGTGGTTTGTCTTATTTGCAAATAAATCTCTAAAATACGTCAGATTAACTGTATGTTCTTAATGGTTATTCCTTTCCACTCATTTCAAAAGTTTTACTTAAGTGGCTGATCCTCCTGTAACTCCCATGATAAAATTTCTGATTGTGTTATCTATTTCAGAGGTCCCCACTGTAGAAGGATATTGAATTAGATTTCTATTATATAGTAGACAAAACTCTAAGTTTTTAATTAGATAATTAACATAGAAGCAGAATGAATATGAGACTGAAATAAAATCTTTACTGTTCAGAGAATGACTAGACTATTTAAGCAGGTCCTGTTTGCAAAAGCTAAAAGATCAGACCATAATTCTCCTTATCCTCTACTTAAGATTCAAAAGAAATTTCCAGTGAAATAACTAATCATTAAATTATTATAAATTTATTTAATAAAGAAGACCATTAAACTAGAAGAACATGGGAAAATCAACTGTAAAACTGAATATTAATAGGATTCATTGCCTTTCTGTATCAGAGCCACTATGAAACATAGGTCTTATCTTTTTTTGCTATCCATTGCAGTCACAAACAGTGATGTTTATTGTCCAGATTATAAAAGCTCCCAAAACTAAAGGGGTATTTTGAGTAATGGAGAATCCCATAGACACAGATGAATCATTTTGTTCAGAACCCAGGTTTGGATTTTATTTCCAAACATGTATGTCAAAATATTATTAGGTCATAATATATATAAGTGTATATGCGTATGTGTATATTTATGTGTGAGATTCAATAATTTACATATGTGCATAAGTATGTATATATACATTCACACATCTGTATGCATACATGTGCATTTATCCAAATGTAAGCATATACATCATTGAAGCAGACCTAATCCTAGGAATCTACATATATTAAACCTACCTCATCTCAGCACAAAGTATTTGCTTGTAGAACTAATCAGCACTAAATTCTTGGGCTCAGATTTAAGTTTATGAAGTTATAGCTGTCTAAATTAATTTCAAATTGCTGACTCCACTTTTTCTCCTAACATGTCGTATTACACAAATTTTCCACTTTAAATGATTTATAGATCCTACCTTCCATTTTACAATCTAACTGCAATGAAAAAAAACCCAACCAAACAACAAACAAACCCTTAACATTAACATCAGTACAGAAATCAACCAGGGGAGAAAAAAAATAGATGGTTTAGATATTTCTCTGAAGACAAGACAGGAGATCTGAATTCCAACAAGCTGGCGTTGCAAAAGATTCCTTACATCTGTAAAAGCAACTTTCTGAAATACAGTTCTGCTTATTTAAAATAAATACAATACAATGAATCAGTCCAGGGAATACCTGGGGAGTTAAAGATCATAGGTAAAGTAGGACAAAAATGTTGCTATTCTAAATAATAGAGTAAAAGCTGCTGAGTCTGAGCTCAGGGCTGCTCAGAGGACAGACTTCCCACCTTCAGGGATCATTTGCAGAACTTTAGTTGCTCAGTCAGCTGAATGCTTCAAAAGTGATTTTTCTGTATTCTCCAGTACTGCTCCTGTATTTTTCACAGTACTTGAAATTTTCTCATTGTGTGATCCCTCTTCTCTCACACCAATCTTAGACTGCTGAAATTTCAGTGACTTTCATGGAGCACATCCTGATCTAAACTGTTACACAACATTAATCTGGCCCACTCCATCTATTCAGCTGTGCGTGTCATCTATGTGTGTCATGGCCTTGAATAAATCTTCTATAATTCATATAGTAGTGAAGTGATTTTTCCTGTACAATGCAATGAAATATATTAATTTATTTCAAAATTTATTGCAGAACTCAATGGACAGTATGGGGGAATTCTAAATTCCAATGGCAAAACTCCCTTTAACTCACTGGAGGCAGTCTCTCCTGTCACAAGCATCACTGGAATTCCAAAAGCTTTGTGAAGTAATAATTCAATTAATTCAATTCATGCAGTGAGTAAAAAATATATATGTCTATATAAATATATAAATCCAATAATCCTGATAGCCTGCAACATAACTCAAAAATATTGCTTATATTAAGAGCTTTAAATATATGTTTTGACATGAATAAAAAAAGCCCCACTAGACAGCACCTCCCTATAGATAGACTCAGTTAATATGAAAAAAGCTATCTAGTATGAAAAAAAAATATGGGGAAAAGATTAAATGGGAATATTGTGGGACCTTTTTGTGTGTCTTTATTTCCTCCTTGAAAGAACGTGAAAGTCTTTTTATCAGAGACTTTCCCTCAGTGCAGTGTGGTAGAAAGAGATGAAATGTCCATCAGTGTTCACCTTTTTTCTTGTTTGATTCTTGTAGAATACGGCAGCTGATGCATTTATCTCCTCTATTTTGTGCGACTCAGGCACAAAGGGGTTTTCTCACCAAACTGATCACAGGATGACAGTATGAAAAACAAAGGTGTGTATATTTTAAGTTTATTTTTTAAATTTTTTATATATAGCAATCATAAATATCAGTAGAAAACTGAATTTTCAAGACATTTAAGCTTCTACTTAGGTAATTGCTTTATCATATATTACTTTGTCTACACAGCACTAATCTGGTACAACAGGAACAAATCAGTATATCAAAGCAATTGGCTCTGAGGCACCCATATCTATATTGTATAAAGTTAAGAGCATGTGCTTGAAATTGAAATTATTATGGTCTGTGATACAAATGTTCCTTTTCTGCATGTGGTCCAGTCGTCTCCAGAGGACCCGTCATTGGCTACAACACATTAAAGAACAGGAGTCTGCTTTCTGCTCAACTTGAACAGTTTCCCACTTAATTTCCCTCTGGCGGATACACCAGTTTGAGGAGGATTGGGTAGTGACACTTTAGTCAAACTTGACATCCATAAGTCCATGGGTCCTGATGGAATGCACCCATGAGTGCTGAGGGAATCCGTAGACTTCATTGTTAGACCACTCTCCATCATCTTTGAAAGGTCATGGCAGTCAAGAGGACTGGAAGAAAGGAAATGTCATAGTCTTCAAAAAGGTCAAGAAGGAGGACCCAGGAAACTATAGGCCAGTCAGACTCAACTCCATTCCTGGAAAGGTGATGGAATGATTTATCATGGAGGCCATCACTAGCCATGTGGAAAACAAAAAGGTCATCAGGAGTAGATAGTGTGGATTCACCAAAGGGAAATCATGCTTAACCTGATTGCCTTTTATGATGAGATAACTGTCTGGATAGGTGAGGGAGAGCACTGGATTTTGTTTACTTGGACTTCAGCAAGGCTTTTGATGCTTTACCCATGATAACCTCATCAGCAAGTGTGAGCTGGACAAGTGGACAGTGATGTGGATGAAGAACTAGCTGAACAAAAGAGCTCAGGGGGTTTTGATCATGGGCACAGAGTCTAGTTGGAGACCTGTAACTAGTGATGTCCCACAAAGGTTGATGATGGGTCCAATCTTGTTCAACTTATTCATCCATGACTTGGATGATGGGGTGGATACTTCCTCAGTAAGTTTGACGACAACACAAAGCTGAGAGGAATAGTTGATGAACTAGAGTTCTGTGCAGCCCTTCAGAAGGACCTGGAGAGGTGGGCAGAGAAGAACTGCCTAAAATTCAACACAGGCATATGCAGGCTCTTGACCCTGGAAGAGAATAATCCCATGCACCAGTACAGGTTGGGGGCTGACCTCTTGGAAAGCAGCTCTGCAGAAAAGTGGCTGAGGGTCCTGAGGGACAACAAGTTCTCCATGAACTGTCCATGTGCTGTTGTGCCAAGAAGGCCAGTGCTATCCTGGGGTGTATTGGGAAGAGCATTGCCAGTAGGTTAAGGGAGGTGATCCGGTCCCTCTACTCAGCCCTAGTGAGGCTGCTGTGGAGTGCTGTGTCCAGTCCTGGTCTCCTCAGTACAAGAGAGACATGGACTTCCTGGACCAGGACCAGCAGAGGCTACAGAGATGGTGGAGAGCCTGGAGTATCTCTCTTAGTAGGAAAGGCTGAGAGAATTGAGCCTATTCAGCCTTGAGAAGAGACGACTGAGAGGGGACTTCATCAAGGTAAGTATCTGAATGGAGGGTGTCAATAGGATGGATCTTCTCAGTGGTGTTGAGCAGTAGGACAAGAAGCAACAGATAGAAACTAATGTACAGAAAGTTTCACCTGAACATGAGGAAGAACTTCTTTACTGTGCAGGTGAGCAATCACTGGAACAGATCACCCAGAGAGGTTATGGAGTCTCCCTCACTGGAGATATTTAAAAGCCATCTGGATATTTAGAAGGACAGAATGCACAGTTTGCATTACCTGTATTTTCCAGATAGAATCTCTGTCTTTTGTACTTACTCCAATGTCAAAATGCAGAAACCTTGAAGTTCTTCTGCTATCCATCAAAGCTAACTTTGTACCATCAAAAAGGTACACAAGGCTCAAAGCATTTCAGTCAGTTGATAATATATTGGAAATCTCAATTTCACATGGGAAACTGTAGTATAAAAATCAGGCTATTCATTCAAATGATTCATTAAGAAACTAAGGAAGATGTCAATTTTACACATTCCTTCCTAATTTTTGTTGAGGTTGTTTTTATTAGATATTTAAAACTTCATCAAAATTTGTAATTTTTGAAGAAATATGTTTTGATTTTTTTTTTTTACATTGACCCTTATGATGAAAAAATCTGCTATTGTGTAATCAAGATTATTAACATAAAAATAATCATGTAGATATATTCACAAAATGCATCCAAAAAGATCTGATCTCTCTTTTTGGTTTACTCTATGATCATAATAGACATATTCCTAAGAAAGAACTTTCTGCTCAAAATTATAGCAGAAATCAGAATAATTATTACTTTTGGTAAATGTTTTAAATATACATCCACATATTCAGTTGATCCTGGAGAGCGGCAGGGAAGAAAGGATGTGTTTGTGGTTTGTGTGTGTGTGTGTGTGGGGGGGTGTCCTTTCTCCCAGGATTTGCATCACTTCCTATTATATTCATTTTTCAAGCTGTCTTCAATTTAGCATCATTAGCCAGTGGCAGAAAATTGTACTTGAAAAAAATTACTCAGCTTTGTTCAACAAGAAAGCTTCAATATTTAATTTTGGAATTTGACTCAGAACAAGTAATCTGAGGGCAGTAGATGCTGCCAATAAAGAGAGAACTGATTTGTCGTATTATATTTGGATGCAGCTTTGATTTCAGAGTGGTCTTTCCCTTATAACGTAAGAAGTCATACCCCTAAAATGATACAGAAGTTATGGCCTCTATATCTTTCCTCCTTCTTTATAATCTGTACTTGCATAAAACAAGGTAGGTTCAACAAGACAACTCCAAGAGACTGGGGAAAAAAACAGTGTACAATGACACATTAGTTATTGGGTTTTGTCCAGAGAATGAGAAATGTTATGAAGACTGGCTTTATCTCACTCATGTTGGTGCTTTTCTGGTTTCAGTATGCTTTTGCACTGTCTCCACTGCTGAAGATAAATTGTAAAAATCATTCTCGTGTTGCAGGATTTTTACCCCCAAATGTCATTTTCTGAAGGTAAGCTGAGACTCTTCCATGTGTCATTTTCTTTGCATAATTTTGTAAATCTACAGTAGCTCCTTTAGTCAATGGAACAACACCTGGGTAAGGTGTGTTTGATAGGAGAGGGAAAGAGCAGCTCCTAGGTTCTGATTCTCAGATTCTGTTTCTCTTTCACTGTGAAAGTTCTTTTTGTGCCTAAACTGTTCACCAACAAGAAAAAAAATTCTCATGTTAATTTTCTTTCCTTCTCCTTCTAACAACGTACAGTTTCCTTTCTTTGGAAGGGGAAGCTTTCATGTACAAATTTATCATAGGCATAAAAAACCCTATTGTTACACTGTGTAGTTTCTGAATTGTAAGAAGCTGTATTACAACTTTACAGGAATTTAGATAACCTTGCTTTATGGACCTGTTTGAAATTTAGATAACCTTGCTTTATGGATATGTTTGAAAAGGATGCACTGAGTAGGAAGGAAAATACTCAGACACAAAGTAGGTTTCGCTTTTTTATGCATAAAAATAGCACAGAAAATATATATCTATAAAGTCAGAGACTGCATACTGCTTTAAAATATAAACAAAACACCAAACAGACTAAAAAAAAATATAAATAATATTTTAAGCTATCTTTACTTGTTACTCTCTCAAATGTCCAGAGACAAGATGGAAAGACTCCTTTTTCTCTCCTTTGCTTGCCAAGAAATAAAGAACTCGGATAGTCAGACCAGTCGGAAGGGCATAGTTTATATAAAAGGCAAATAATTGCATTCAGATCAATGAGAATCCAATTTCTTCAAGGAAGTAACAGAATGTTCCATGAATATGAATATGTTTCTAAGAAGCTGAGCACTCAGTCAGACACAGGCAACCAGGATGCTGGTGAATAAATGTTGTAGATATTAGATGAGCAGCAGGAAGAAACAGTAAGGATCCATATCATACTCAGCAGGCATTGATGCAAGCTACTTATGGGACTTTTTCTAGTAAATCACACAAACTAACTAATCCTCATAGGCAATATGTTATCAGGTTTCTGAAAAATACATGGATTTCTAGGTACAGAAGGCAGATGTATATATCAGATGTTTGACCCAGCTGGTCTCCAGAAGCTTTGTGCATTTTCCAAGGCATGTAAATCCAGTCACGTTAAGTTATAATCATGTCACAACAAGTTAGAATGCAAAGCCAATGTGGTAGACAAAAAAATCTAAAGAAATATTAAAAAATAAAATATGACAGAAAGAAAGCATACCAAAGGATGTTTCAGAAAATTAAGACCTCTGCAATGGACAGCAATAACACACAAGCAAACCTGGGGCCATTTGGTAGATCCCATCTGAGATCATCCACCTAAATTTTAGATAAGGAAGATAAAATAAATGCTGTAAATTTTCATTATAATCTTTAGGTTCTTAACAGATAGCAGAAAAGGACTGGCACTCCAGGTAGCTGACAGTGAAGGAAAACCTGAGTACTCTCTTGGCGTGGGAGGAATCGGTTTTGCACCTATTTACATGTGGATCTGGGGTCATTTAAGATGTGTTAGTGAAATTGAAGTATCTGATCTGGAATGGCAGATGGGATTAAGAATCTGTGGGATACCCATGAATTTCTGGAACAGCAACTGGATTGAGGCAGAAAAATAGAGTACTTAAAACAACAGGATACACCTATGTTTAAAGACCCCAAATCCTTTTGTAGATAAGGATAAATTAACTGCATCATCTTCTACTCACACAGCACAACGCTTTCTGCCACTAGATTTGTTTAGTCTTCTGTCCATTTTATTCCCTCCCAGTTATAGCCTGGTAATGTCAGAATAAATAATACACAGAAGGGAAGAGAACATATAATAGCCTTAAGTAATTACAAATGCCTACACTGGACAAACTGTTAGGAATTCTTTATGAGAAAGACACAGACTGAATTTTTCCCTTAACAGACAAAATATTACTCACATACTGCTGCAGTGAATAACATATTTTGTTACAGCTGCAAGTCTGTAAAATTACTCTCATAGGATGAAATAATGAACATGGAGCATTATGTAAAATTTATTAATCTGAACATAAAGTAGGTACAAAACACAAGGTTCTAAGTATAGATATGAAAGCAGACTCTATACTATGAGACTTGGATGTATCTAGGCATTTTCATGATAGGAAAGACTTATACTCATTCTGATGCACTGATTTCCAAAAGCTTCTGTTTTGAAACACAATTTACAGTCCAATAAAGTTGAGCAGTTTTACGTGCTAAATTAAAGATCAGCTGAAGTTTAATTTTAGCTTGCCATGTGATCCCACCTGGAAATGCTCTAGATTCATCTGCATGTAAACAGCATTCCAAGATAACTGTTTGAATATCAGTTTAAAGAAAAGAGATTATATGAGAACATATAAGAGCAAACAAAAACTGCCCATCAATATAGTTTAATTTCTAAGTAAGTTAGCTATAAATTATCATTAAAAAAGAAAGAAAATTAAGAAACAAGACATTAAGGAGCTACAAAGGACTGTTAAGTATAGGAAAAGGTTATGACATTCTTGGGGTTTTTTTTGACATTTCAAATATATACATCAAAAGTAGAGCTCTAATACAGAACTGTTTGATAGGAATGGCTGTGTTATAATTTGTAGGCAAGTTTAGAATAATCTATTTATAAGAAGTGCTTGATAAAATAATGCTATGCTTGTGAAGGGAAGATCTTGGCTTTTGTATTCTTATTTCTGTCCTTGAGTACTAATTTCAGTAAGAAACTAGGCTAGAACTTAGGAGAACATATTCCTGTTAAGGATAATCAAGCACTAGAACAGACTAATGAAGCTTTAAAGTCTATATCACCACTAGGAACTTTTTGGTGCAAGTTAACAAAAGCCTTTTAGGAACAATATTGTGCTGTGAATCATTAGCATGACCCCTTGAAGACCCCTTAATGCCATTCCTACTACAGAATAGCTTATATATATTTGAGTACTGAACATTATTGACTTGAAAACAGATCTATTTTACTTACTTTATTTTTCCTTGCAGTATGCCCACAATTCCAGGTCCTAATCCCACTGCTAAATGGAGGAGATCACTTGAAGTATCCAGGAAGCTGACATTTAAAAACCCTGCTCAGTACCTACTAGTTTCATTTTCATCACAGGGAGGAAATCATTTAGGATTTAGCAATTCACCTTCTATCACATTAATGCGTCAACCTGACTTTTACTGATCCTAAATGAACATTGATCATGAAAAGTCACTCTATTTCAAGGTGATTATAAATTACTCACTAGGTGAAGTAGCCTTTCTTCAGACTTACACCAGACAAGGCTCAGGTTCAGTTAATCACACATTCCAGCATCTTCACTCCATTTTTGGTGGGGGGATTCCTCTGTTTGTTTTCCAGTGTTGATGGTCTTCATTATTAACTGGTATTTATACTAAATGTGCCAGTTAGTATTAAATCAGACTTCCCTCATAACCACATCTTTTTAAAAGGCACAGATTACATAATTCTACCAAAACTCTTTCTTTTCTTCCCTAAAAATGAAACCATGTGGCTTTGCCAGATTTTTGATGGAATTACCAGTATGCCAGTTCCCAGTCCAAACACACTGAGCCAATTATATCTCCAAGTCACCAGAAGAAACCTCCTGAAAGTCCCAAGCAGCTTTATGTTAGTGGAAATGCATTCAAGAGCAAGGTCAATAAAAATTAACAGGAACATTAGGCAAACAAATTATCTTTCCAAGTTGTTATTGAAGTATCATTTCAATATTTTGGTTTCAAGATGAAATACATGTGCTTTTCAGCTTTTTCCTTGTTTTGTTCATCTTAATATTTTCTGATTTTCAAGAAATCCCATGGGAAAAGTGAAATTTTTTAAATGGAAGCTTAAAAAAATAATTTTTTTTTTTTAGAATTTTCTTGATATGTAATTTAAGGGCTAATAGCCTTTTAGTCACACTTCATACAACAGTGGCAGAAGCTCTTGGCTAGCCACTAGTTAATCACAGTCAGTCTTCCTGGATTATTTACTTTGCTTTTGATGACGCTTTATAGTGACAATTCAGGAACAGGCTGATTTGTAACAATGTAAATCAATGTTGTTTGTGATAGAAGTTTGGGATACAAGAACACAGAATATTAGCTTGTCCTTTTTTCCCCTCTATGTTTCTATCTCTGGATGCAGTCTTTATTCTTATTTTAATTCCTTCTGCTTCTTTTTAGGAAAAGCAGTTGGATTATGCCAGCAAATACCTCAGGAAGGCAGAACTAATTGCTTCAATTATTACTGGAGAGCCAGGTGGGAAATGAGAGTGTGTGGCCAATCAGGGATAGATAAAAAATACTTCTCAAAGTTTAGAGAGTAAGCTGATAATACTTAGGTTTATAATGCTGCTGTTTATCTTGACTCATTTCTTTAAGGAGTGGTATTTAGGTATTAGTAGTAAGGCTGTTTCTAGCTTAAGGGAGCACGTATAAAATATAGACAGCTTTCTGAAAAACAACAGAGAGGATAAGGACTACTGACAGTGCACAGGACTGATTCATTGCTCAAGGATCCCTTGTGACAGGAAGTATATCTGTTCAATTCTTAAAATTGAAATTCCCATTCCTAAAAATAACGGAGGTACAGTGTGAGGGGATCAACAGCCTAGCTGCAAGTGCTTCCAGTAGTTATTTTCTACTCCCATATGTCCTTTTTTTTTCTTTGGTATTGTAGAAGTTGTTCATGTGAGAAATTACCTTTGCTGGTATTCTGCTTTAAATTTTGATGGCATTGATTAAACTTGTGCTGCCAAGGGTAGTAGATGGCAGACCCGTAGTAGAAGGTAGTAGCAGAAAATAAGGTTGTGATTTCATATTAAAGACGGTTTAAACAATGTCAGGTTGAATTTTAGCCCTTTTATTTGTAGGGGTAGTAGAGAGGTTTGGCAAATGTTCTGATTCTTTCAATTGGACTTCTTCCTGGGAAAGGATCACATTTTATTCAGTAATATTCTATTTCACAAACTGTCCTCTTCTACATGTAAATCAGAATGTCAATAAGACTATAAAAGTAAATATTGCAGCCACTAAAAACAGTTTCTAAAAAAGACATCACCAGGTTTATATTGCTCTTTAGGAAAGACATTGAGAGTGTGCAGCAATTTCTTTTGCTATGTACTATGAGACATGAACTCAAAACCAAAAAATGCAATTCAACCACTGTTCAAATCAGTGTTGGTAACATTTCAGATTGGCTGGATTACTCTAAATCCCTGGATCAATATCCATTACAGTCAACTCAACAGTCTCATACTTGGTCAGTTCCAGACTCTATTGATTCAAGAAAAATATTTGAAAATCCAGACTTTTTCCAGGTTCTCTTACATTTTAGTATATGTTAGGATTAAATGTGCAAGACTCCTGAGTTATTTGAATTATTGCCAAGAGAGCAAACAGTAAAGGTAGTATTTGACCTGTGTGCATGAACTGAATAGATGGTGCTCCTTGTGTTTTTGAGATACTAGTCTGAAAAGGCCTTGGAAAGGACTGGATCAAGCCCTGGTGCAGAGACAAGGAACTATTCCAAAATTCCCCACCAGTGAAAGTGACTGGTTCTGACCTGGTAATTTATTGGTGATCTATATGCTGTTAGTCAGATTGTTATGAGTCAGGAATTATAGGAGATAGGAACTTTCAGTTCAGATTAACTAAATTTAAGAAAAATAAATATGTGCTAGTGTAAAATAAATACATGCTAGTGTATGATTTGTGGGTAAATAGGAGGTTGGTCTTGCTGGTAAACTTAAGCATGTGGATTCACAGTTCCTTTGTCTATTCAGTCAATTCTTGACATAAACATAGAAACGAACAGTTGTATGATATGTAATGATGGTTTCAATTTTTTTTGAAAATAGCAGTTCTCAGACTCTTGCTGCACAATACTATACATGTGACATTCTGATGTTGCTTAAGGAATTGAATCTCAATCCCAAGGTAAGAAATGGAAAAGAAAGTGGAATTTTCATGGCACAGAGCTACTGACTATCTGTTCAAGACAAAATACTGGGTGAAGTGAGTGAAATGTGGATGCCTGAAGCTCCTAATCAAAGGTACAGAAGAAACCACTGCCAAAGGAGAAAAACATTTCTACTTCTGTAACTGTAAAACACCTTTACCTGAATAGGCAGCTGTTCCCAGAACACCACTGACACAGCACAGGCGTATTTGCAGTTTGAGTGTTGAACCCTTCAATAATCACTGTCAGATGATTATTGCTCACATCACAGAGTCATAGAATGGTTTCGGTTGGAAGGGCTCTTTAAAAGTCATCTAGTTCCAACTCCACTCTATGGTCAAGGACACCTTCCACTAGACCAGGTTGCTCAAATCCCATCCAGCCTGGAGCCGGAACACATCCAGGTGTAGGGCACCCATAACTTCTCTGGGAAACATGTTCCAGTGCCTCACCACCTTTGTTATAAAACATTTATTTCTTACAGCCAATCTAAATCTAATATCTTCCAGTTTAAAACCAGTGTCCCTTTTCGTGTCACAAAAGGCCCCAGTAAACAGTTTTTGCCTCTTTTATAAACCCCCTTTATATACTGGAAGGCCACAACAAGGTGTCCCCAGAGTCTTCTCTTCTCCAAGTTGGACAACCCCACCTCCCTCAACCTGTCTCCATAGAAGTGTTCCATTCCTCTGATCATTTCTGTGCCCCTCCTCTGGACCCAGTCCAACAGGTGCATGTTTTTCTTGTACTGAGGACCCCCGAGCTGGAAGCAGCACTCCAGGTAGGGTCTCACAAGAACAGAGCAGAGGGGCAGAATGACTCCCCCCCTCCTTGACTTGGTGGTCATGCTTCTTGTGACAGAGCCCAGAATATGCTTGGCTTTTGGGCTGCAAACACACATCACTGGCTCATGTCTAATTTCCCAACCACCTAAGTCCTTCTCTGCAAAGGTGTTCTCAGCTAACTCACCACCCATCTTCTGGTATTGCTAACAAATATAAGCTCTGTCTAAACTCCCTTCCACTTTATTCAATTTACAGGTTGTGTTTTATTCTACTATTGAGCCTTCTGGAAGAAGTTATATGCCATATTTTTTTTGATTACTAACCGAAAAAAACAACAAAGGCAGTTGGCTTAATCATTAACAGAGAAATTCCTTCATATCAAAGGAAGTTAGGGGTACATTTACAATACCTATATTATTTAGAATCATCATATAATCCATGAGAAGATTTAGATATCTGCAGGTGCAAATTATAGCACATAAAACTAGGTGCTGATACACTATGTAACACTGGCCTAAAGTGGTGGCATGTTACTCCCCACTAAAAGTGAGGATGTAATCCTAAAATGCGATTCTGCCAGACTCCAAAGGAACACCAGAAACCATTGCTGCCTGTAACAGGCTGTTATCAGGATTATAATTTATGTTTGTCTATTTTACAGCAAGGGAGACTTTTCTTCTGTATCCAAGGACAGACAAGGTGGTGAGAACCTCCGAGATGGAGATCCTCCAGCATGACCCTCTTGGGACTTCTGGGAATTTCACTAATTTGGGCATCAAAACACCAAAAAATCTACTTCATTCCATACATTAATATAAATCCCTCTTGTCTAAATCCAGAACATCCAACTTAGAGTCTCTTTATCGCATTTTTTTTGCATTTTCTTTCATAAATTACACCGCTTCTCCACTAAATATCAAAGAACTCATTCTAAACATCTAAAACAAATGACTGGATGTTTTATAGTATAATTTCTCTTATGCACCTTTGTGAGAGAAAGTGTCTATAAATGTAATGCTCACTTAATTTCTAATTGTTTTTATGTTTAAAACCAGTTTAAGTGAAAAATGCTTGTGAGGGAAAACCAGCCAAATATGTCTTTCTGATATTCATGTTAGATGGCCTAAAATGAAGTTATGCTTCAAAGAAGTTACTTTCTGACAGATAAAAAGATATAAATTAAATTTGATTATGAAAGACGGAAAGTCTCAGATAATCCTGAAGTTACATAAATTTAATATATAACCTAATCTATGTCTTACATTTTTCCCAGACTCAGCATTTTCACCGCTGCTTCTGCAAGGTCAATAAAATTCACCTTAATATTAATATACAAAGTAATTTAATTCTAATGAAAGAAAAGTTTCTCATCCGCAGTAAACCCTCTCTTTTCAGTCTGGACAGCTCAGACATCAAAGTACAGATTTGTACATAGGCAAAAGCATTTGCAAATCTCAGTAGCTCTATCATGATTAGCCATTAATAATTTCCTTCATCTGTCTTTTTTCTCCTCTTGTAATTTTCTGACTGAAGGTCCCAAATTAGGACATTTTTTGCTGAGCATCTTCATAAGGACTAATATAATACTTCTGATACTTCAACCTTTGGAGTTTAAAGAAATCAAAATGTTAATTTTTTAAGAAGCAGAGATAGAGCAAGTTGATTTAGGGAACATCTCAAGCCCTTAGTCTATTCTCAGTCATACCAATGTAAGTCCTGTGGTTTAAACAGTGTTACTGTAGCCTAGCTAAAGAACAAGTAAAAGGAGGTTTTTTCTGAGTTTTAATTACTTTGAAGAATGTGGGGATGCTTAATTTTGCCTGTGCTGTCAGTTTGTTTCATGCCTTATTTTACTCAAGAGAAGTAATCCACATATTACTCCTGGGTACTCCTCTTCAAGAGAAAGTGTGACACAGCTTGCAAGACAATTTGCTCCAGGGCCTATTCCGTACAGACTTGATGGATGAAAATTTCACCAGGACTATTCAGAAAGCTATGAAGGAAAATTTAGAAGTCAAATGATTGCCAGTCACTTACAGGGGTCATGCACCTTTCCTCCAAAACATTATTAGAATGATTCCTAGCATGTTTTAAGGTTTGTGTGGTATTTCAACTACTTTTCTCAAAAATAAAGATTAGATTGCCTTAACTCTTAAATACAGAGATAAGTGATAATACTGTTAAAACTGAATTTCTTAATTTGTTATCCAGGATGATGAACAACAAAGCTCAAAAATTAAGAAAAAAAACTGGGTATTTTTTAGCTTAGACTACTGTGAATAGATATCATAAAAATCACAGTACTGTAAAATTTACCTGTTAAAGCATGAACACAGAGTATGTTTGAAGTTTTATGGTTTTTTGTTATTGTTGTGGTGGATTTTTTGTTTTGTTTTGTTTTTTTTTTAATCTGTAATTTAGACAAATACATAGCATGCAAAAAAAAAGGAAAAATCCTGAAAGAGTTCATTAAAGATGATAATGGTTCCTTCTAGAAGTTCAGTAAGAATGTGTGCATCTTTCTTTAGATTTTTACATAGTAAAAATCTATTCCTTCTGTTTGCCTGTGGAGATACATCTACTGAGGCTTAACTGGAACATTTCAAAATTTTCTGTTCAGGTTCAGTCATTTGTAGAGGGAGAGAGTTTCTTACTTACAGAACTTTGTTTTATCACACTCAAAGGGTGTTGCTCAAAGGACCACTGGAAAGGTCAGAAAGTGAACCTCTGAGACATGACAGAACTCTGCAGAGAAGTTTTTGGTATTCAGCACATGGACTGGATGGCGTTTAAAAAAAAAAAAAAGGTAAAAACCTCCCACTCTCTTGGAAGATGTGGGTGGGCAACCACTCTGTTCTTATATAAAGATTACAATTTTCTGACTGAAGAAAAGAGGCCAAGCACAGAGGATGACAAAAGCACTGTGATTACTCATTCACTTAAACCCCCCCCATGAAATACTCCTAGAAGAGTCTTTTCTTGAGATGAACTTCAGTGCTTACAATTCTAGAGGAACAATGTTTTGCATGCATATAGAATCTTCAAAAGTAGAAGATCCAAAATGTCAATTACAATGCTATTCACATCTATATATCTCTCTTCTACTACAAATAATGGCATCTTGGGATTACCTAGCAAGTTCACACTTTTGAAATATACGAGAATAATTTTCCCCATTTATTTTTTAATTATATAAATAGTTGGTAGCTGGAAAATACCGTCTGGGATCTATTGGCTGAACAATGTCATAGGGCAGATAGACCAATCATGATCTACAACTGAATCAAGATATTAATCATGTACTTTTAATTGTTAGTTTCAATCCTTACATGGATGCAATTGGGGTTTTTGTCTGTAACGTCTGCAATACTCCATAGCATGTCATAAGAAATCTTTAAACAAAGTATATTGCACTTTCTGAAACAAATACAGAAATTGGCTTGCATAACTCAATGAAGATCACAATATGTATAATAAGATTAACTGAAGCTTAAGAAGATCAAGTATTTCATCTGCTCAGAGCAGAATGCCCAGAGTAAGATAGCATGCAACAATGCATATCATAAAAATAACTAATACAGTGTCCAAGAACAAAACTCTGAATTATTTTTATATTATTAAGTAGTACAAAAATACAGAATATAACAAGATGATATGTTCAGAGAAACAAAGACTATCTTATCAATACTCACAGTTTTTTATATTGACCATTTGGTTGTGTAAATAATGTGTAAATGATACTGTTTCCAAATATTTACTTTTAACTATACTAATACATCTTAATAGCACAAAAACTACTCCAACAAAACATTAACACATTTCTCAAGTAGGCAAACAATTACAAAAGGAGCATATTTTTCCCCGGTGACTCCACTTATATACATGCCTAAATTTTGGTGTCATATCCAGTGAGATGAACCCAACCCCTGTTGCTACAGTTTTGATTCAGCTGTCTAGAAAACAGTTCTCATTGTCATGGTCCTACCTCGCTTTGCTTCCAGCTACTGGTCCTAAAGATCCTGTAAGTCCCCTGCCATATTTGTCAGGCCTGTGTGAATGACTTGGATGACTAAAACATTTAAAGTAGAAGCAGATCCGCATGTTTAACCAAATAAATTTATTCTGCCCCATTTTAAAGACACTAACCCACAGGCTACTTTTTACAGAAGTTCTGCACTAAGAGTATTTGAAAATGTAAAAAAATATTGTCAATATTAAAAGCTTTTAAATATAACACTAAATCATTATTTGCAAATGAAAATACAAATGTCAGCTATGGGAACTCTCTACAAATTAATGAAAAATGGGGATAAACATTTGCTTGCAGTTAATTGCAGAGCTCCTCTGGTCCATAACACAGATAACTGAACTACAGAAAAGGTATAATTTGATCTCTAAGATTTTTCATTCATTCATGAAAAGAATACCACAATAATTTTGCAACACTGAAGTAATACTCAGTCAATCTTGAATTCCTCTAAATTCTGAACTGCTTCCCCTCAAGATAGTTATGTTTACATGCTGAAACTGAAATGCTCTTGAATTGTTTTCCAGTTTTTAGTTGAATTTATTCTTTTGAGATTGATCTCTCCTGTCTTAGTCAACTAGAAATCAGACACCAAAAACCAGGCTGCATGCACCAGCTTCTCTCAATGTTGAGAAACAGCACTTAGCAAGAACTACTCATGTTATCATACTTGGAGTTGTAGTGCTTAGAGTACTCAAGATAGGAGAGGTGAATTGCATCATAAGTGAAAATTAGGGAATTGCAGCTCTTGAGTTATTTGAAGATTTTAAAGACAAGCAGAAACATAACTGTGACTGGAAAAGTAATTTTAGTGACCAAATGCTATATACACATCTTTCAGAATGTTTAAAAAGGTGGGGGTTGTTTTTGTTTGTTTGATTGATTGATTTGGGGTTTATTTAATGATACAAATAAGAAATGAAAATATTTTGTGTTCTTAGGCTCTGAAATTTAGATCCAAGACCTTACCAAAGGGGTAACTTATGATAAACAAAAAGATGAAAAGGTATTTTTTTTTACAATTATCATTCAATATAAAATTTATCATGACAAAGTAAAAATGGAATATTTTTGATTTCCCGTTTTCACTTCACAGTTTCTCTCTTTAAAAATAGATTGATTTTCAAATACTTAAAAATACTATTGAGAAATTGAAGTTTGAGAAGTAGATTAATTTTGGTTTTTACATGATGAGTATTATGAATGGAAACATTTAGTAGAATGCATATACACAGTTAAGAATTCTTGCTTTGGAAAAGAGAGTTTTACAGTTCTACCTTCAATTATTAATTTAATTTCTTCAACTCTGTGGAATATTAGACTACTTTTACCTCAAATATAGCAACAGCAATTATTTCCCCATGTATACAGATTGTGGAAACCTGAAAAATTTGATTTGTTTTAATGACTGAATTTAAGATCAATTTACCAATTTTATGTATTAATTTCAATTTATTAATTAATACCTCAAAGCTGCATTGAAATACATTTAAAAGTCTTAACAATAAAATGAAGGTCATGATAATTAAATTTTATATTTGAGGTCAACAGAAATATACACTTGAAAAAATATACCTTATATACAAATGAAAATGGAATTTTCCTTACAAGTCCTTCAGAAAAAAACACTCAATTTTCATGTGATTGTCCATTATTACCCATGAAAGATATAATCACATTGCTCATGAAGCTTTGAAAGTCATTCTGTCAGGCTCTTTCCAGCTCCAATATTACAGTGTCTCCTTCTTTGTCACCGCCACATTCATACCAAAAAAAATCACTCAGGATTTCACAATCCAATAAGGGTTTCATTATAATGAATCTACATTAAGTGCAGCAGTCAAGCCTGCTGTTCAGCCAATATTTTTGTTTAAACTTAAAGTTTTATGTAAACATTAATAATAATTGCATTATTAAGTAAACATTCTGAAACATTATAAAAATAGAGTCTGACAACCATTGGGTATTTTCTTTGAATTCAATGAGCATTGAGTCAGCTCCATACTCTGTATTTTTTATTTGAACACCATGAAAAGCAATGGACATCAAAAGACAGACATTATTTATTGTAATCTAACTAGTGAATTACTTAAAAAACCAGGTAAGACACTGTTCTCATTTAAACTGAAGACTCATTACATTGATGCTATGTGTAACGAGCCCTTAGAATAAATGAAGGTTAGGATCTTAATCCACTATACAAAGAGAGCATAGACTAATTTTTCATAGCATAACAAGTAAAAGACAAACACATATCAGTTCTACAGATATGGGATACCACTGTAGTGCTGTTTGTATTTCTTTTTACCTTCTGAATCGGCTAATCCTACTCCCGACTGCTTTACTGGTTCTTGTCCGTTCTGGCTCATCTTCCCTCTGTTAAAAGATATGGTGGTTGTTGTCAATAAGACTATAAAGACATGAGAGCTAAGGAAATGATACACCCAAGCCAATGAGGCTTGGTTCTTTACAAAAAGAGAAACATCACAGGTATTTCTAAAAAAAAAGGAAAAAAAAGTCTGTATATATATATATAATTACAAGAAAATAAAATGGTAGATTTTTTTGTTGTTGTTGCTATTTGGATCAATCACTTAAGAATATTTTTTTTTTCTCTTTAGAAGGCAGCTACAATACCATTACTTTAAAGGTAAGGCATACTTGTGGTCATTGTCTTGTTTTAATGATTGTTTAATTTACGTTTTAGATTTAGCATAAGAAAGAGTTCTGTTCTGAAGACTTATATTAATCTTAAAGTGAATGGAACAAATCATGCTCTGGAGGTCCCTGTTTTCCTGCACTGTGTGTACACACAGAATCTGTGTTACGCTCTTGATGCCTATTTTTAGACAATGAAAGTTAGACAAAACATAAGTTATCTAAATATACTTGTTGCAAGCTCTAAGGCATGATTACAGTCGCTCTCAAAGATGACTGCTACTATCAGACATTTGTGCTTCTGGTTTCCTTTCTCCCTTAAGACTCTGAAATGATGTGACAGAGAATATAAGGCATTATCTTCTGACGCATGTGATTCCTTTGGGGTTAAAGGGTCAGCACTGGTCTTTGCTACCAATGAGCCAGCTTCAGGTCTCAGCAATGGAAGCTGTTCAAACTCAGAGTGAACTAAAAATTGGTATAAAATTACATTTTTTAAAGTAATTTTTGTATTCAATTTTAACTGAAAGATATTATTTTCTTCTTCTGCAGGTAATGCTTCATAAATTATATCACAGATATGATACAAGAATTATTTGTCCCAAAGGTTATACTCCTTATACATTATTCTGTTGCTTTTCACCTTTGCACTCAAAATGAATATAATTTTATAGACATTGTACTGCTATAAAGACCATAGAGAATCTTGTCTTTATCAGAGAAGATAACGTGCAACTTTCAGGAATATTACAAATGAATAATAAAGGAGTATTTAAAAAAAAATCCAAAGCAGAAAGACTTTACAAGATATATTCAGCTCTGTGTAACTGTGTATAATTTCCCTTGATAGTTATAGCTACTTAATACTGGCAAGTATACCAATTAGTCACCTCATCAAACAATTCCCATGCTGTCAATATTTAATTATTTTATTTTGCTTCAAGACTAATTGTTCCTATGTCTAAAAGCATTTGGACTAAAGTAAAGAGTTTAAAACTTAGCATATCCAACATGTTTTCTATTGATAAATCAAAAACTTAGTCTAAGCAGGAAGACAATAACCAAAGAGGTTTTTAAATACCAAGATACTTAAAAGCATTTAGCCTGCTTATCACTTCACATCCAAACTGTGAGCTGTGTTCTTGTGGATATGCTGAATTAGTGTACAAGGTCAGAGTCCCTGAAGTAATTATCAAGCCAGTGTGAATGCAAATGTTAACTAGAATATCAATTATACATATATGCAGGTAAATAAGAACTTTTATACAGAATTCAAAGTAGAAACAATTATCTGCACTAAACATTCTTTCCAGAAATAATCTAACAGTAAACAGTAATTTTGTTATTTATTTTCATTACATTGCTGTAAAGCCCTGGAGAATAACATGAAAAACAAAACGTGTCTTGTCTGTATAAATTTCCTGTGTAACTCTTAAAGTCTCTGTCTAATATCAGCATAAAAATAATTTACTTTACAATGTCATAATAAAAAAAAAATAGTCCAGTCTTAACAGAAAATAAGGGGCCTGGATATATTTTGTTTAATTCCTTAGAACAAATTGCTATAAGAGAAATGCTGAAGCTGTGGAGACTTACTCCTGCTTTTCAGTAGAAGTGGGGCTGATTTCAGGCTTAAGAGAGCAGTGAATCTGTCAGCCAAATACCAAGTAACTGTAGGTACTGTCACATTGTTAGGCAATACACAGTAAATGATACTATTTGGACTCAAATGTAGCATATGTGAATTGAAAATTTCTATTGAGAGCTCCATCTTGTGTTTCTGTGAACAAAGATTTTACACCTTTGCTTTTCTCACTAGGAATGAGGGCACAATATTTTTCTTTTGTTGCCAAAGTTGACTAAAAATATCTTTTTTGCCACTGGGAAGTACAACTCTTTTTTATGAGGGAAAAGTTCAAGGAGGATCAAGAAACCAGTATCCTACAACCTGAGATCACATCATCCTCTTAAGTTCTGAAGATGAGATTGAAATATTAGATTTACCTCTATTTTTCCTTTAGCTACTAACAAGCTGTAGACAAATCCAATTGGGTTTTATTTTAGAAAATGATAAATTCTCAGATACATCACAGTTCTGGAGAATTTTACTTAATTCAAGTTTTTCTAGGAAGGCTCTATCTTTTAGTTCAGGACTTCAAGGGAAAAGCAAAAAACTTGTGGTCCAGAGAAAAACATTGAACAACTATTGCAGACAGTGAATGAGCAATGACCACCAACTATAATCTATAAATCAATCTATAATTTTTTTCAGGCCAGAATTAAAGGTTTATCAGGAAAAGTTACTTTGTCCTATAAAGGAATATAAATGAAATTGCCAAATGAAGGCACATACTGACGGAGTAGAGGGGAAAAAATCCTGGCAAAACTTTTCTGTGGAGTGCTTAACTGGGTAAAATGTTTTGAAAACTAAATCATTTTATAGGATCATTACACTTGATAGTAGCTTGATAATTCCTAGAGGGACTCTGCGCCAAAAAGCTTTTTTGCAAACAACAACTGAAAATTCTACTCAAGCTCCTAAAAACTTGGAAAAATTAGGGGTATATCCACAATATAAATTCCACTTGCATTAATAACACTTCTCTATAGGAGAAAAATCTGAAAACTTAAACTAAGCATTCTCAGGCCTAGAAAAATTGTGCTACTAAAACATGAGCAAAGGGCAACACTACGTACTTTCATCAAAGGCTTAGACTAGCACCTTTCCTGTGTGACAGGAGAAAAAAAATCATGAGGTTGAGGCAGAGGTTCGGTTGGTTATCAACAACTCAGTGCTCAACAAAGCAGAATAAAACTATGTGCTCAGAGACATTCTCCCCAGTTAGCTGCTATTTTACTGCATCACTCAAGTCTGCAGAGGAAACTATACAAGAAGATGACTGGTAAGTGAAAGGGCTATAAATTGTGCATAGAGGATACAGTATATCAAATGAAAAGCCTTACATTCTTGGGATGGGAAATAGATTATTCTCTCCTGTGGCACTGCTGCTGCCTTCGCTATCCATGCTGTATCCACTGCCAAAACTGCTGGCTGATGAGCCAGTGGAGACAGAACTTTCTGCAGGTCGGTGATTAGTAGACCTTGCTGTACAGGGCAGGAACAGTGGGTTACTAAAAAACTTGTGAGACATCAGTACCACTGACATTAAGAAAAAGTGTAGTTTATCAAAATCACATGCTTCAAACAGTTTCACTTTCATATTTTACATTCAAGTATTGCTTTGTCATCTTTTGCAGACAATGTTTATTTCCACATAGAATAAGGTGTTCTAAACCAAATAGTATACCACCATATTTTTTGTCCAGTCATTTTAATTGCTAAAATCAACAGCCTGAAGGGGAAAAAAAGTGGGATAGATTGATTAACACTGCTTTTCTGACTAAAGTTACAGAAAATCAGTTATTCATCTGAAATCATTCTTATGATAATCTTGTAAAAATGAAAGTCCCAGTGGGCCTTCCTCACATTCCTCGTGAAATGTTCTTCGCATTTGGTGATTTTGAGAAGGAGAGGAGTCTGAAAGGATATATAAGTACACAATCTATAGTCACAGAGACTGTATGAAGGCCTCCACCCCTCTAGACATAACACAGTTACTGCATTATATTTCTCAACTGCTCCTACCCATCTGGATCTCTCTACGTGCCTAGAATTTTAATGCACATATTTTGACAGGAGATGCCTTAATCTAATTTAAGAGCATTTGGTGTTAGTATAGCATATGTTAGATTTACTTCAGATTGCCTTATTTTGTGTTTGGGATATTACTGCACTACATGAACAAATCTCCCAGTATCTGGCATTTAGCAAGTTGAGAAACATAAACAAAAAAGGACACAGCGACATTGCACAAAATAATTAATACAGGAACAATAGAGTAGCTATTCTCATATTGAATAACACAATTGTCTGGGAATATTAATGCAGATTTTTTTATTTTTTTGTTAAATGTGTTTTATCACATCTACTACTGTAATGTTTCATCTATTTTAACTGACTAAGCATATATACTGAAGATAGAAAACACTTTTTTTGTAACGTTATTTTTCTATGAAGAATTAAGGAGATTTTATGTCATTTTGGTGAACTGTAAACTCTTATAGAAGCACTTAAAAGAGATTCTTCTTTAAACAAGAAATTAGTCAAGTATCTAACCTGAAATTTAATAAGAGCCAGAGCCCCAACAGTGTCTTGCTTCAAACTGGGGACCAGTATTATTTAGGCCTGACTGACTGAATAATACTTTTGGTGAAGACTTCTACATTCTGCCTGATGTGGGACCGGGAGCTGTGTGTAACTCCTCAAATGTAATATAAAAACAGGTGAGTAATTGGAATTAGATGCAATGAATGAAGCAATTCTTATATCATCAATCCTTGGGCCAAACTTTGAGTTAAGACAGAACTCTTATTCTGCACAGTGATTCTTAACTGCTAAACTAACCTGTCATGTAACATTTTTATCTTTTAAACTCTATTAGTCTCCTTTGTTTCAGTGTTGCCTACAGCCACAAGAGGAATCTGTCTACATTGTTTTCAGATAAAATTATTCCTTAGCTCTATTTCATGATTTTATACATCGATCATAGGCTGCCTTCTTGGAAGTTAATACAAATTAATAAATTTTTAAATCATCTGTTATTAACAGATACTCTCAGTATCTCGCCTGGAGAGAAAGGCACCTATGTTTTTTCCAGCAGAGACAGCCAGCTCTGTGTGCAGGGAATGCTCTATCACTTCCAGCTGGTGGTACTGCGAGTGAATTCCTATGATGATGGTGACATGTCAGCAAACTGCCATTGGGAAAGGTTGGGCAAGAGCAAGATTTCAAGGACAGAGGTCAGCTTCTCCATTACACAGCATTATTGCCAGCTGCCCTATATTCAACATCCTGAATTGGTGCTCTCTCATGCCTGTCCCAAACTAATTCATAACATCAATTCTCACAGTGTTTGTGTGGCCTGTATGACTCCAGATGTAGGTTGTTTGGGATTCTGTGGGTTTCTTTAGGTTACATTGTTTTGGTTTGGCTTGGTTTGGGTTTTTGTTTGTTTGGGGTTTCTTGTGGTTTGTTTGGTTGGTTGGTTTTGGCTTTTGTTTTGTTTTTGTTTTTTTTACATGGCATGACAAATGCCTCACAGAACAATTGGGAGATCAACACATCTGCAAAACCCATGGAAGCCAAAACACTATTGTGCCAGCACAAAAACGCATCCTCATCCTTTTCTTAGGCATGAATTTGCTTAGTGTAGCATGTTTATCTCCATCATAACATATGTGGCTTGAAAGGATGTTTCGTATCTCAGCTATTTTTATTGACTTTGCTGTAAAAGCTAGTCCCTGAAGTAATTTCTTATATCTTTACTGGTGGATTTCTAAAACTAGCAAAAACCTAGAATTTAGTTCAAGCCAGAAAAGCTTGAATTAAGCCCTTATAAATGGTTTAATTTTCCTTCATCTATTTGTAATCAATACATAGCTCTTTCTTTTGAAACAGCTATATCCTAATGACACATTCAGTATTTTTAGTTTCTCTATTGTTTTCTCTAATTCACATAATTTTCCATATTGATCTTTTTTCCATAAGATCTCTTGATGAACGGTTATAATGGATCTAGATTTAGTTTCATGACTGGATTTTGAAATTTCTAAACTTTAACGTTTTTTTTCCCCACCTGCCTGCTCTATGAAAGTAATGAACCGCAGTGCCAGTTTGTGACAAGACACGAAATCCACAAATAGATTTACAGCTGATTTCATGACAAATTGAGAATCTTGATACAGAGAACTTATCATAACTTGTGAGACACCCACATTTTCTATATGTCTGTATTTTTGCAGATATGTCTAGACCTCTAAACTTCTGCTGATTATATAGGAAACTTCAAAGTTCTGAAGATGTGGCAATGCCTGCTGCCAGGCAATATTTTGCCTGAGAGTAAGAATAACCATGGTTATATTTGTACTCTAAGCTGAAAGATAGAACTGGCTCCATGTTCGTATGTTCAAATGACTAGTTTGTACATTCACTTGCAGTCTTGCACTTTCTCTTTGAACGTTGTCTTGGAAACTTTAACAAGAAACTCAGAGTTCACTGTGGAACTCGTCTAGTCTTACTAGTCTAGGTAAGGTCTGTGAAACCCTGGAAGTGTCAGAACAATTTCCACCTTCCTTGGTCAACTGGGTTCATATCCACATGTAGACAAATAACTATTGCATTATATTTAGTTTCAATTCTATTTTTAATTACAAGATTATGGCAGGTTAATTCTCAGTTACAGAGCTTCTGCTTACAGCTGCCTGTGCTGGAAAATGCCTTAGCCCTCAGGTTTTGACCTAAAAGTTCTGTCAGGAGGTGCTTTGGTCTGTGGAAGTTGAACAGCTTCATATGGATTTACTCAGGTCCAAAGATTAGACATTCTCTTCTGGTATCACAGAGGTACCTGATGCTACAAGGTGTAGTCTTGCTTTACTGAAATCTACAACATTTGTCTGAAAAGGAACTTGGGCAAAGGCAATTGCAAGGTCTTGCTGTCAATTACATATGATGCTGAAATCTTTCCATTTTTAGAGAAAAGACTCTTCAGGCCTCAGCAAATGGAAGAGACTAGGCTTAACTGAAAGCCATCACCCATCTTCATTTGGCCTCTCTCTGGGAGAGAGGAGATATCCTTTCAAACCCTCCAATCCTTTCTCCATAAACTTTTTATGCAGTTTATCAAGTGCTTAGTACTTTTTGAGGAATGTAACCTCAATTATGTCTGGGCTGACCAGCCACTGAATTACGAAAAATAGAAATAGGAAATCAAAGTTTAACACTTTAATATGAGCTGTTTCCTCTGAAATAGTGCACAAAATTTCCTATTATACAAAGCTATAGTTGCGGTTTGATTTCATTTTCATCTGCTAATCCTATTTTAGCTGGTAGTTCCCTGCTTGGATTGGGTGTTGATGATTACACACGTCATATTTAATAGCTACCGAAGTGGTGTTAAACCTACCTCTGAGTGATATTGTTTTAGTGCCTGCTGTACAGGCTCTGGCATGGGCAAAAGTCATTCTAGTGAATAGTGCATAAATGAATTGGAAGACTTCTCCACTGCTTAGAACAATTATTTCAGATTCTAAGAAAGTGGATCATAATGTTATCCCTGGTGTAGGATCAGGGTTTCTCAAGAAAAAAGATACAATAGTTAAACAGATACCTTTCGTATCTGTGTTATTTGCAGGAAGAAGAATAATAGACTTTTCCTTCAACAGAATGATACTTGACCATGTATTCCCCTACAACTTCTTAGAAAAGAGTTGCTGATTCAAGAAAATGGAGGCTAGTACTGACCTTGCCTTTTAGCTCCTTCATTTTATTTCTGTTTTTTAAAAAATTATTGTTAGTAGTAGTATGATATTAGTTGAATGCATCTAAGGCAAAAATATGCTTTGGCTTATGGACCCAGCTTAAAACTCAACTTTTATAGCCAAGGAAAGCATGTAAGTAATGACTTAGTATAAAGAAAATATCATATTAAAATCAATAAGAAAGGGAAGAATGGAAGACATATGATCTCATTTAATCTTTCAGAAAAGTCTGCTTTTACAACAGAGAAGATTTTTTTTAAAACCTAACAAAAGGAAGATAGATCATTCACACGAGACCTATAGCCATGAACTGTCTAATCAGTCAGCAGCAAAATGAAAACAATCCAGCACTGTCACCACTCCAACCATTATTCTACAGTGAATGGACTTCTCTTTTTAAAGATTTCAATTTGAAAAATGGGACTATGTAGTTCTGTAGTTCCTATGGAGAAAAGAAGAACAGACTCAACCAGCACGTTCTCCTGGGGAATTAACTGTAGATGTTCCCTTTTTTCTGGTAACTGTCTAGAAGCACAATTACACTGTCAAAATGAATTGGGAAAGAAAATTCTATTTGTGAATCAAACAGAAGGAGGGGAAAATGCCTTCAAGTATTCAGGATTAAGTTTTCAGAATTTGCCTCTAACTACTTGAAAAAAAATTGCTCATTATAACTGGCAGTCTCATGGGAAACTCTGGGTGACAAAGAAGTCTGATAGCATCATGCTGAGTATTCTCAAAGAGATTCAAGCCCCTGGGAGCAGGGGAAAGCACCAATCTGCTATGGCTAATTTTCTGCCGACCAGTAGACTGGGCATCTCATACACAGTGTCTTTTAGCAGAACTTTGGCTACTCTTCACTTTCAGTCACCTTGTGCTTCAAGTGCTCCAATCTCAAACTGCCCCAAATGCCAGTTTACCTGTTTTTTATGAAGGGTTTGCTAGCACTAAAAGCAGGGGCTCTCCAGGTTGCTCTGTAAGGTGCAACTCCTTGTTGCATCTGTTGTCAACTGGCAACAGAATGTGGATGCACAAACAACTAGTGATCAAACACATACACCTCAGGTCAGTTCAGATAGTTTCTTTTCCTAACACTCCCTCATACTGAACAGGACTTTAAGCCATGGACTCATCCTCATTTAACCACACACTGAGCAGTGACATTTTGTGAAATTTCAACACAACCCTTTACAGAGAAATTTACCGTTTGAGCTGAGTAGCAGAAGAACAGCACTCTTCTGAAACTGTGGTGAAGTAATTTCTTTACTCAGCAAAGCAATTCTGATGAAATAATCCTCCATGAACTCTGTAAGGTTAGTCTACCATTGAATAGACTTTTGAAATAAGTGTTATAAAATGAAGAATCTTAGCAATTTTTCTGAAATTACGTCAGTTTAAAATGGTGGAAGAGTAAACAGCAGGAATAGCCAAAGCAAAATAGGTCAGCTATTAGACTGAAACAAGACTCAAAAGACAGCCTCAGATTTTTGGTATCTGCAGAGAGTGGGGACAAACTGTTCTTGTTTTGATAATGATTCTTGGAAATGGATTATTTGTAGCAATATGAAGACCTATTTAACTTGGAAATTAAGAGATTAGTGACACTAGTCATTAAACAGCTTTGGGCAGTAAATTATTTAAGTGTGAAGGAAATATCCTAAAATAATGTAGGAAATTAAAACATGGCATTGTCTATTAAATGTGTGAAAATGGATATAGACCAAAAAGGACCCCAAATGAGCAGGTATTTTAGATCACAATAATATCCAATTCAAAAGATTTATAGAACCTAGGAGTCAATTTCCTTTCACTCCATTGTTGCTAAAGCCAGGAAATAGAACTTAGTGATAAGGAAAATTCAGGTCAATTTTAATTTCTTGCAGCTAAGTGACTAGAAACTACACAGTGCTAGCTCAGACCTGTATCATGGGTTCTACAGTGCTAGCAATATCTTGATGCATATATCACATCACATTTCTGTGTACCTTTAACCTGTTATGCTGACATTTAAGTGAACTTTTGTCAAAGTTGTTGGCCCAAGGGAGTTATAAGCAAGTGTGCTACCTTTGGACCTAAAGAGTTTTAAACTAGCATTCTTTGAGATGTTTAAATTGATATGTTCAGTTGGGTACAATTCTGAAAATGCTGATGCAGTTTGGCTAATGTAGATACTCTATCTAACAGTATCAGCTCTGAGAGTAGATGTCCCCCTTATCAATGAAACCACTTGACATACAGCTGTTTGGAAGTAGTTTCCTCTTAGGTATCACAGAAAAGCTTTTGTGTCATGATTGAAGATGTGTAATGTAAAAGACGAAATGTTTTCTATGAGATGGTGTGGTGGTGTGGTCCTCCCCTTATCCTCCCCCCACCCCCCATTCTCAGGGAGATAAATAAATAATACTGGGTACATGGGTTAGAAGAAGTTTTAAGAAAATGTTGTGATTTTCAATTCCCAGAGGTTTGAGCTTAAAAAAAACATACTTATTATTGAAAATCAGACAGAAATTGCTGTAGAATGCTTGTATTACCTTAAATGGTAATTTAACAGGTATGTTTGTACCTTTAACTGAAACACATGGCAGTTTCTCTAGATCTTTAACATTTGCTACCTAATTCAGATCAAGAGCATAGCAGAGTTTTTCTCTTGGCAGGTTGCTTGGTTGTTTAGTTGGGTTAAGGTGAGCCAAATAAAAGAGGAGTGCATATGGCATCCATCATCATATGATATTCAAGCAACAGCATATTGACTTGTAGCTTCTCTTTCATGAGCGCCTGTTTGAAAGGATAGAAAAATGCATAGGGCTACAATGATGTTCAGGCTTAAATTCACTTACTGAGCTATTTACTCTTTAAATATTAATTTATTCTTTTCCAAAGATCCTAGGAAGAATTAAAATAAATTTCTAGAAATTCTCTTTGGTCATAAAATAATGTTGGTTTTGTTAACCATTGTATATTCTAATGTTTACCATTGTTCCTTTTGGGGCAAAACTGGAACCTTTTTCTCTTCCAATAATGACAAGGCCATCAAATTTTACCTTTTAAGCTACATCCATGTAGATACCACAGATCCTTATAAAACTATATAGTTGGATTGATTTACACTATCTCTAAAACTGACTCATCTGGTGGATAAACTCTAATACACAGATTTATGATGAAAGGAATGTGCTTAATTTTATGTGAATATGTAATTGGCAACGATTCATATTTTGCACAAAACCTAAATCAAATGAAATGAAACCTAGGCACTGCTCTCTTCCTCTGACTTGGGTCCCTTGCAACTTCTGGCTTCAAAGAGTTGACTCTGAAATATTTTTGTTCCTCTCTGAGGGATGTGATGGGAATGTGTAATATGCAATTGGTTTCTCTGCAGATCACACTCTTATCTCCCACAGGCAACAAGAAAATTATACTTCAGAGTTTATTTTTAATTGAATGCTCTAGTTGAATATTGGATTTTACAATGGTTCTGAAAAAAACCTAATTTTTTTTGTTGCATCTTCACCTTAATTTTAAAACAGATTGATTAAAATACATTTTTTTACTGTTTAAAATGAATACAGAAACAGTTCAGTTCAATATACTTAAACTGATGCAAGTCCTTTGCATTCACAAAATACGCTAAGTATACCATAGGTGCTGGTTTTGTTTGTGATTTCCTTTTTGCTTCTCAACAGACACACAATTAATAACTGACAAAATACATCCAATAGAAAATGTCCTAGGAGTCAGAAGTAGAGAAAGGTTTCTCCAAGACATTCTCAGAATGACTGAGGGTTCTTGTTTTGTTTTGTTTGTTTGCTTGTTTTCAGGAGCCAATTCAATTCAAGAGGAAAAAAAAGGAAGCTATTGAGAGACCAAGTTAAAGGAAGAAACTCTTTCTGAGCATTCTCTTAGCTGGAGGAGGACAGATGACCACTCACAGCATAGAATCATTTCCATCACCCTCATGTACTTGGGCTGAAAAAACCCAAAGAGTTGTTCTAAAAGATGCTGTTCTTTGATAAATGCATAGTAAAATAGCTGTGGAAAAAAACAAAAACAAAAACAAAACAATTTTGTGGATTATCTGTAATAGCTTCCTTAGTAAAGGGCTTTGAGACATAGTGACAAAAATTACTGACTTTCCAAGGTGACTGTTCCAGTCAATAAAACCAGTTCCTAATGGGTTCTTTTCCAGGTGCCAGTAAAGTAGACTGAAGGGGGGTGGGTACCACAATCATGCATCATCCCTTTCAGAATGGATTTGCAAAGTGATGATGCCCTAATATTCATTGTTCACAATAGTCTCAATTTTTAGAATTTTTGAAATGCAGGGGAAACCTCTCCTTCCTTCATCATCTCTTCATCCCACAAAGAACTCCATAAACTGGAAGCTGGTTTGAGGTTTTTTGGTGCTTTTTCCATTCAAGGTCATAGACTCATCTCATTTTACTTTCATACTCCACAAAACTGCAGTGAAATCATCTTGCTTTTTCTTCCTGCTGGAACTCACGAGAGTCATTAACCTCAAAATGGTAACTGCTGGCCCATCTCATATGAACAAATTTGGACAAACTAATTTTGATACAATAAGAAGAAGCCAAAACTTCTCACAGGTTTGAAACCAGACTTGTAAACATTGTGTAGCTGACCATACATTGTGTATAAATGTTACAAGTAAAAAGACAAAAGTACCATATCTCTTCATAGTAATTCTAACCTCCCTTATATACTAATTATATCAATGTGAACTCTTATTCCCATAATTCTCTATGATATTTCTAATATGTAATGTAATGACTTGTTGCCTTCAGGGTATATAGTTTGAAGTATCATTCCCTCTTTGTTTCCTACAACCTTCTCAGACAGCTTGTATTGTTCACAGTGTGCACCGGTGTGACAGAAAAACCTTCAATGAATCTTGAGAGCTTAGGAAGGCATTACAACACAAGAGAACATCTGGGAGTCCAGTCAGTACATTTATTTGGATTATCCCTCAGATTCCATGTAAATAAACAAAATGCTCCAGAAATCAAAAGAACAGTGGCAATTTGAGCTGTTTGAGATTCTGCCTCTTTATTTGAGATGAGGGGATAAATTACTGATAGGTGGTATTACAGGTGCCTACAAGTAGAAAATAATTTTAAAGATGCTGATAGGAAAACTATCAAGAAATTGAGCTATACATGGATCAAAATTCCTTTCCTTTCCACTGGTAGTTTGAAAATTTATCTATGCTAATGACTGTTGACATAATAACTATGTTGGAAGAGGAAAAGGAAATTGTTAATGTCTCAATTACAATTGCAGAAACAAAAATGTGCAATTGGGTTTTTTTGCCACAGTACAAGAAATGTCCAATCATGCTTAAGCAGACCAACTTGGATGCATGCTTTTCATTAGGCAACAACATGAGCAAAGCTATACTATTTTTCAACAGAAGTCTAAGTACTCCAGTGGAATGGAAGTGCACACATTTGTTGTTTCATAATGCTTCTTAGCACAGTTTTTCATTATGGATTTATGCGCTGGTAGGTGGAAAAATCAAGCAGAGTTCTTGATTCATGTTAACATTTACAGCACTTAATGGAAGGGTAAAATAAATATTTAAATATCGCAATGAATTAGTCGACATGGCAAGAAGGATTTGGGATGTAGTTGGTTTCTTAACCATGTCTTTCTGCTCACCTCCTTCAGGCTTGAGTGGTCCATCAGACATCACTTTCCTGAGGGCTAGTTGGCTTTGGTCTTTGTTGTCATTGGCTGGTGGAGGCAGATTGTCAGACTGAGTTCTTTGAATAGGGAGGACTCCTGCTATGCTGTGTCTGTGCTGCTTCCTGGCATGATTAGACTGACCGCTTTTATGTGCTGCTGTGGCAGTGTGGGTGAAATGGAAACCCAGAGTATGTATCCTCAGATGGAACCAGCTTAAATGTTATTCATGCAAACAGAAGTGTTTTTTCTGTATTTAAGTAAGTAGTGTTTTCAAACACCAAAGAGACACCACATGCACAGCATTAAAGAGTGTTAAAACTGGCTGTTTCTTTATTAATGATGGTGAAGACAAGGGAAATAATTTCCCCCCAGTTTTGCATTATACCATGGTAAATTTATGGCATATCAACAAATCCTGAAGACAAACACAATGACTCCACAGTCAGAGAGATTTAATTTGCCATCAACTAAACCCTCAACTAGCAATCAGATACTGGTCTGAAGTTCGGAGAGTAATTCTTTCGAATGGAATAGTTTTAATTTATTAACCTATTTGAAGTTGCAGATGAAATCTATCTTGACCCTTAATCAATTCATGGCACAAAAATTACTAGAAAAATTGAACTGTGACACCTGACTTAGCTCTCAGCTCCCTTTGACTTTCCTAAGTTGACAACATTGTTGAAATCTGGTGCTAAAGGCTTTATGTGTTTAATGGTTTTGCATTTAATGTGTGTAATGTTTTTGTTCTGTTTCTTTTCTGCTCATCACTAACATGATCTTCTCTGAGATATTAAGAAGGTTGACTTATATTTCCTTTCAAAAAAAAAATAAAATAGATATTTACAGTCATGTTTCAAAAATAGATATCTCAGCCATGTAGTTAGAAAAAAAATTTTCTTTAACTTCATATCCTCTTTTGTGTATATAGTATTGTCCTTCCTGATTACTACTTACAGATAAATCCTATTATTAATGTGGTCTCAGTACTTTTGTGCAATTTAAAGAGCTGGCAGCCACATCTCTGCAGATTTTGATTATTTCATTGGTAGTTATTTAGTGACATCAAAACACAATGGACTTCTCTGTGAGTCGTGAACAACCATGGAACATCATGGACCATGAGTGAAGTGACTGATGGAGAAACAGCCAGTTTCACTGCAGTCGATATAAATTAAAATAAATAAATAAATAAAAGACTTCTAAATACAAGAGTATATTGTAATTATATGTATTCACACACAGGCACACGAAGAAAGACATTGAACAGAGTGAGCACAGTGTGCCAAGAACAGAAAAAAAACCAAACCAAAACAGCCAAAAAGAGAAGGACAGCAGGGAAAATAGCCAACAGATGAACATTAAGCTGCCATGCTGAGGAATTTATTTGCGTCTTTTACTTGGTTGAAGGCGGAGCTGCTGGACAGCTGCTTCGGCAGCGGCGATGGCTGCCCCAGCGTCTTCAAGGTGAGTTTGAGTGACGCTGGTTTTGCTTTGGCTGCGAGATGGACCGTGAGAGCGGAGATGTCCTTCAGAGGAAGATTTGGAGCTCCCTGGGCTGCTGTGGGATTTCTCAATGGTGGGCACCTGCATGTCTACCAGGAAAACGAAGAAGCACAACTCTTGCATTTATTAAAAACAAACAATTTGATTTTCCTTCTCTCGACTGGTCTTTCTAGCTGAATTCCTGAACAAGGAGTACAGATTAAGCTGTGCCATTCCATTTAAAGTGTCAGGATATATCATGATTAGGAAACTCTTACGAAGCATCATTGTCTACTTCCTCACTGTTACCTAGCCCAGGGAATAATTTATTTAGTATTGGGTTTCTATCACCTCTGAATTAGGCCTCCTGTGTTGGTTCACGCTGGTGGAATGATGGGGTAGTGTTTTCCACTTTCTAATTCTCTAGTACGTAGGGATCAACTAGCACAACCTACAGCAGTACCAAATGCTCAGAGAATGTAAGCCATTTTATTCTGAATTATGCCCTGGTCAAAATCACAGCCTAAATTACAAAAGACTTTATACTTACCTCCAATTTAGGTATAGATCTTATATAACCACCAATCCCTAGCAGAACACTACACAGAGAAATAGAGGAGAGATGGGACAGAGTCCTATCACTCTGAGGGTCTTACCTGGATTCTATTTGGAATGCTTTTGCTTTGATATGACATATAATGTGTTTTAAGAGACCAACTGTCTACTGACCACTTAGTATAAAAAAAAAAAACATTAGCGATGAATTTCTTGGAGCAGGAGACACAGAGATCAATTCTGCTTTTTAAAGCACTAGTATATTTCTACTGTATCAGCTCTGCTGATTTCTAATACAATTGAGATATGCTACAGCCCGTTATCATTGACTGGAAATGCATATGCATTATTACAGCATAATTTTTGTTCTATGAAATATTAACATAGCATTTGCAGACATAAAACACCATAGAATTTTTAAGGAACATGAAAAATAGAAAGCTAAATATATATTGAATTTGGCCAAGGCTACCAGAAAAATGAAAAGGGCACAGAATCTATAGTATGTGTGCAAAGAACATAGTCTGTAAGCTGCTGTTTTAAGAACACAGTTACTCAGTAAGCTGGCTGGCAGAGATAGAGACAAATTAAGCCTTATCCCCAATTAATTAATCACAGAGATAAATGCATTTTTAATAAAAATATATACAAATTTCGTAGCAGTACCTTTATTTTTCTATTAGAACTTACACATATCAAAGGTTTTCCCATCATCTGGGAAAATATTTCATATCAGGTGCACCAAGTCATTCCTACCCTTGGAGGGATCCGGGAAGATTCCATGACTTCTGCTCTTGATGACAGATGGTTTTGGAGATTGCTGGCTACTCTGTCCAGAATGAGATTTCCCATGATCAATGTTTTCACTCTGTTCTTTAAGAGGATACCACCGGGGAGTGTTGTCAAGCTGAGAAACACTGGATAACTCGATCAACACCTACAAATAAATAAAAGTATAATATATGGCCTGTATCTGATCTATTAATGATTGCACACAGCAGAAGAGACTAGAGTTGTATTACCAGAAGTTGCAATCAAATGCAAAAGCCAGGGGTATAAGGCTGTGTGCTGACAGGTTCAGGGCTCCTGGGTATGCTTTGACCTCACCTCATATAAGCCACCTGTGACCCCAAACCCATATTGGTAGTATATTGATGTATCTGAACTAATATGTCTTCACAACAGGACCTCAGGAAGGTTTGTGAGCTCAGTCCTTGGACTATGACAGCTCCATACCAAGATGGCCAGATAGTTTAAAGTGTAGCTTGTGAGCACTAGATTGACAGCTAGACTAAAAAGACATGCAGTCATTCTGCCTCTGTATAGACATATTCTAATAGAAGAATCAATCAATCTCTTATCAGTGTTAGTAAAGGAGCAAATAGTTCTATATTTGTTTTTAATAAGGTCTTCAAAAATATGAAACTCAAAACTCTTGAGTCTTGAAAAAATCCACATATGCAGAATTAGTATCAAAAAATAAAAATAGGGTTATCTTTGCACTTCACTAAAAATTATAGAATTCAAATGACCATTTAGGCCTCAAAACTTCACTGGGCAAAAAGAAGAAGGAGTTGTAATGGCAATATTGAAATGAAACATGCAACCTGTCTAAAAAAACCCAACCTTTGTAGCTGAAATTTGCTCTAGGCAACCTGCATTGCTAGTAGGAGTTTTGTGAAATTTAAAAAAAAAAAAAAAATAAAGTGTACAATCACATCACTTTATTATATGGGGAAATCTCTTCACAACTGATTGTTTCTAGGTCAAAACCTTTTTTTTTCCCCCTTTTTTCTTTCGGTTTCATAGGTTGTCTATGACCTGGCTTGGTCTTTCTGGTTTGATCTATAATTAATCTGAACAGATTAACTATTCAGCATGTTCCCTTTTGTGGTGTTTTCTCATAGCTTTGGGAATGACTCAGAAGACAGCGTGGTTGACAATTGCTCCCAATAGGCAGTGTAGACTGGGGGCTCTGCTTTGTAAGAGAAGAGGTTTCACATTCCATGGATGTGGGCCACAATGTGCCACTTGTCTTCTGGGGCATGCAAGTCCCATGGTCCTGGTCCTACTCAAGCAAGTCTTTAGGGTACAACTTGGATATCCCATATCTGATGTTATGGTGCAGGATTCCTCTGGACATCCTGGTGCTGAAATACACTGGATAGTGTTTTCTGTACCTTTTTTCCCTGAGGAACTTCTTTCATAATTAATAAATAAAATAGGTCTAGAGGTTGAAAAAATTTGAAGGAAAAGGTTTAAATCTTCCTGTAGAATCAGTTGTTGGAGCATCCCTTTTCTAAATGTCATAAGTAACAATGATGTAAATATTCAGTAAAGCCCTGCATTTAGACAAACTTGCTGAACTCAACAAGAATATGGACATAGCATGCAGGAAATAAGTAATCATGAAGCAGCTTCCTCCACATTTATTTTAGTAATTGTTCAAATAGTGACAGTGATTGCTCAGTTTCGTAGTTGCACAAAGGGGAACTGGAGCTGAACTGACTTTTTTTTTTTCAAAATTCAAATGCAGAATGAGCACAGATACTCTGAGTAACTCTGTACGAGCAATCAATTTTCCTGTGCTTCTATTTCTAATTATAATCCTTATTTGTAATAACATTTTTAATTATTTTTTTTACATCATAGTTATTGCTGGTAATTTTGTTCTATATGTGCATATGTTTGTTTATTTGCTTTTTAAAGAGAGAACATGCTTCTTCCTGTGATCACTCATTTATTATTAATTACAAGATTTTGCCTTCAGTCATACTTTGGTAATGATACTACTATTTCAGAATGTTAAAAATGAGGCTGTGAGCAGCAAGAATAGATTATTTACTCTTGTAGATACTTATGCACGTGTTAAAATATGACTTGATGGCAGAATTTAATCCTTTAACCATTTTCAAAGACTAATACCTCCTCAGCCTTCCCATGTTACGCTAAAATCGAGGCAGACAGCTTTCAGTCATGACAAGAACTCCCCACTGAGCCACTGTGAAGATCGTTACTGTCTCAGGCTCAAAAAAAGTCTTAATTTTCAGGGAATTAACTTTGTATTAGATCCTAAATTAACTTGCTCCCAATCAAATGAGGTAAAGGGAATATGTCTTTCATGTGTCATAAAAGACATCATGACGGTTTGTAACGAAGTCAGCACTAAAACTGTGGTGTAAGAAAAGGTTTTACTTAACATATGTACCGTACCTTGGAAGAGAACAGTCTCCAAATAACAGCCTACAGTTATTACTAGCAGTGAGGAAGAGATAAGATACTCACTTCACCGAGGAAGTCATTTGAGGAGAATCTATCATAATCCCAGACAGTCACTTCCAGTGTTTTCTTTTTCAGCTGCAATTTAAGTCAAAGTATAATTAACCTCATTGCCATCATAAACTTCAGATCAAGGTTTTGCAATGGTTTCTATACATAATTTCCTCCTTGTGTCCTTTTTCATAGTGACAGTTAGGCAGTTTTTGTCCTCTCATCAACCTTGTTCTAAGAAAAATAATTTGGGGCTATTATTTGTTATCAAGACAGACGGGCTTGTGCTTGGCCCTATTTCTGGAATTTCCACAAGCTGTTTTAGTCAGAATGTGTGTCCACTACAAGAGTCAAACTGATTTTTAAAGCCCCATTTTTGTATTTCTGCAGCTTTTCTCATCATCCGATCTGAGTTATCTAAACTCAGGCATTTGCCTGAAGTGCTTTTGAGAGTGAATATCAAATGTATTATTTAAAATACCCCATTTACATAATCTCATCTGTGAAGACAAGGTTTTAGTGCTTACAGAATTCAGTGTAGTCAATGAGAGTCTGCAAGTAATCCATGCATGCAGGACAAGTTGTACTGTTAGGTATTAATGACAGCTATCAAAACCCTTTACCTGTAGACCTTGTTAGGCATGAGAGCTGTGTTAAGCACTCTTCTACAGGCTACAGTAAGAAACAAGTAAGTCTTTTTATGTGACAAGAGAGCAAAAGACAGAGAAACTGTTGACCAAAGCAGTTGACCTTATTGGAAAGACCAATCTGAGTGTTTTTCCAGGGGTCTTTAGGGACGTAAAAGGAGAGGATTGATTACTGATGTTGAATGTTTGGGCAAAAGGCTGAAGAGGCAGTAATAAATTTCTAGGGCTTGAAAGAGAGAAATCAAAATCCTGAGGGTATGGAGTATCTGCAAAGTCAGGCAGAGAAGTTATAAGTGAAGAAGCCAAGCATTACTAAGGAAAACAGGACTCATACTTGAATAAAAGAGGTCAGAAGAAGAAATCTTATGTGATAGTTGGGGTCATCATCCTAACAGAAACAACAGAAAAAAACACTTATTTGACTATTAATTGGCTGCTGGGCACAAAGGGGCAACAAAGGATCAAGTCACTGCTCAAAGTTATAAGCTATACCAAATACTGTACTTACTACATTTACTTGCAAGAAAAGCACTGTGTGCTATTTACAGAATCACAGAATATTCTGAGTTGGAATGGACCTACAAGGATCATCGAGCCCAACTCATAAGTGAATGGCCTGTATGGGCATCAAACCCACAACCTTATTGTTATTAGCACCACGTTCTATTCATTTTTCTCCACTGCACCTTGGTTTAACGCAACAGATTAAAACAGTTCCTAATAAATTGAAATTGTCTTTAAATGATAGTTTCATATCATTATTAGGTATTCAGAATATCTTCTGCTCCCAGCTAACTTTAGAAAAATGATCAACTATGCAAAGACAATGTCTTAGAAAGACAAATTTAAATCAGCATATCTTGGAAAACCCAAACAAAAGGGAATTGTACTACTTTTAGCATCAACAATGTACTCTTTAAGCAGTCAGCAACATGACTTGAAAGCTAAGATTTCAAAAAAAATATTTGAGAGCAATTCTGTAATCTTTCTCTGTTCTATTCTTACATAATTAGGCAATATTCTTCTTAAGAATTCTTTTAAAAAATATCCTGCAAAAACAAAAGAAAAAGTTGAGAAAAAGACTATTTTTTGAACATTACTTGCTGAATATTTGTAAAGCTTATTTCCTTGACTCAATAAAACTTTTTTCTTTGCTGTTCAAAGACAGTCTTGAAACTGCAACATGAAAAATAGCCTGAAAAAATGAGCTGAGCAGCCAGTGGTCCACGATGCTTTTGGCTTCCTGTACGATATAATTTTCTGTTAGGTGCTATCTTAAGTGTATGTATTTTTACCCTTTAAAAAAGGGATAACAGAAATACTTTTCAGAAATGTATCGTCTAAATTGTTGCTATTTTGAGGGGACATATTTTGTCTTTTTCATGACTGTGCAAAGACAGAGAGAAGAATGTATAGGTCCAGGAAAGGGAAAAAAAAAACAAACAAACAACCAAAAAACCAAAACTTTAAGGTTTGAAGAATTTTTGTTAGAAAGGGGAAAATAGAGAAGATTTTTGAGTAACTGCAACCCTACTTTGCTAGCTTCTTTGCATTAGTGTGATAATAAAACTGTGATGAAAACTTTCAGTTCTCTATATTTCTTTGAGAAATCTATTTTAAGTCTCTTAGTTTAATAAAGCCTTTATAAAATATTATGACAATGAAAAACCATGGAAAGAGCTTTATTAGGTAGAGTGCAAGAAATGAGTTTCAAAGAGGAGTAGAATTTTTTTTCTGAAGATGTATTTATGTACCACCATTGAAGGCAAAGAACACTCAATGGCTGCTGATTTTAAAAGTAGCTTTTATAGCATCACAACAAAGTAGGGTTCTGCATTACATCATGCAGTTTTAGGTTGTGAAGGCAGAAGTTCAGACTGTCATCAGGAATATAACAGACAGCAATACTAAAATGGGTTTCAGAAACCCTCTATCCATCTGACTGTGGCTTTCTGCAAGTGGGCAATGTAGCAACAGGAAAATCAGAAAGTGTCCCAAAAAGAAGGAAAGCTGTTTACACACATTGTGAACCTCTCTGAGTTCTAAGAATATCATAAAAAAAGTGTTACCAAATGGTAACTAATTTCAAGCTTTGTCTTGTGGAAAAAAATAATAAGTAAACAAAAATTAAACTCCTACCTTATTGCATGTGAACTTCAGGCTTTTGTGAGCAACCATAATTTAAAGAAAATAAAGGAATATGCAGAACCAGTCAATGTGAAAAGTATTGTCTCTCATGGAAGACATAACCAACACCACTGGTACAGAAGTGTTTGGTTTTAAATGTCTGGAGGTCACTGGGTGTTGTTATAGCTAATGTGTGCCTGTGTAGCTAAATATGCATTACTTAAAATATTTAACACATATTCCTTGAAGATTTCATACAAGGACTCACTATTTGAAATATTTAATACATATCCCTTGAAAATGTCATGCAAGGATTGCATGAGGTAAGAAATAATTTTAATTTAGCTTGTTTTTCTTCTATACTGAAAGTAAATTACTATAATTACTATGAACTATTGCAATCTCAGAATATTTGATGAGAAGAAATGAATGTGTTGCATTAGATCATCCATTATATTTATTTTTGTTTACATTCATATTTAAGATTGTATTGTTCTCTACTCTATATTGTTGTACTTCAGTGTGTGGAAGGATAAAAAGATTTTTGATAGGTCACTTAGAAACTTACTTTCTCTTGTCCAAGATATTAATAGAATTTAAGTACCAGCACCTTACTGATTCATAAGAAAGATTTTCTTACTTTCAGAAATAAGACATAGGTTCCTACATTACTCAAGGATTTTGAAAAAAAATTACTCTTTCTAGTATATTACCTTAATTAAGAACATAAACTGCAGCAAAAACTATTTGCTGTATTGAATTATATCATTTAAGAAAACACTTTTATTTGCTTTCTGACAAGTTATACCAATGGTTTGAGCAGCAATGGAACTTACATCTTCTATCATCTTCTCCTTAAATTCTTCTAATGCTTTCTTTCATGCTCTGAGTAGGCATTTAACTTGAGCAATTATTATACAAGTTTTGTAACATGTGTACTTGGTCTTCCTCTCAAATTGTAATTATCTTTACTTTATTACTTAACAAAAACCTTAAATTACTAAATATTCACAGTTTAATTTATTTTTTCTCCAATCGTCAAAGTAGAATTTGCTACGTGATAAAACTAATCATTTTGACCTTGAAAAACTGTTTCATTTCAAAGAGTGATCTATTTCCCATAATTATTTTCAGTTTAATTTCAGCTAGATTATGAAAGAGAAAAGGAAAATGAAAAATTGTACAACCAGCTAAAGTCTAGACAGTGACGTTAAAAGGACTATATTAGGAAATATTTAATAATGCTTACTTGCTGTCAGCAAGCAACTCATGGAGTGAAAAGAAATGCTTCTTTGAAGAAATACTATTTATAAAGATTCATGAAATTATGTTGTAATATGACTGCTAACTCCATGTAGCTTAGTGTATGTTGCAATTTTGCTTGTTTGGTGAACAGAATGCTCATTCTCAGTTGAACACAATTATTGTTCTGTACTTCTGTTTATATTCCCAAATATTTTGAAATCTCCATTTGTGAGCTTTATGAGTACAAATGATGCTCTATTGCATTGTGATAGTTATTCAGTCTGTAGAGGGTACTTATCATCAGCATGGAGTTATTTGGTGATTTAGAAATGTGCTTTATTGTATATTTTCTAAGCCAGGGCATGGAATTTTATAGGAGAAGAATCACTCACACCACCATCTTAGCAGTAGATACAAGCCATGGAAAGGTCTGGAAGGAAACACTATTCTCTGTATACACTTCTGTGTGTCAAAAAGCCAAAATACAGAACATATGTGAAGCTCAGAGTAAGTTTGCACACAACCATAAGCTCTGAATATCAGTCTCAGAGGAAAGGAAAAGGAGGAGATTTGCTATTAGAAGCAGAAGTTCAGAATTCAACATGTACAGAAAGGCACACGTCATCAAGTAATGGTCAAAAACCGGGCATCAAAGATATAAGTAGATTTTTTTGTTGTAAAAAACACTGTCCAAGAAATCCTGGATTAATATCACTATCCAGTTTCAAAGCATGACATAGCCACTGAATGTACAACACCCAAGTACCCTTAATGACAGCTCTGTGAAATGCCACAGCAGAACCTCAAAACAAATTAAGAAAACCAAAGAACCTTTCTTAAATGGAAAGCTCAGTTTGGAAATATTGTTAAGACTTACTGAATCCTTTCACCAAACCCAGAAGACCCAGGATTTATATTGCAACTCAGCAAACATCACAGTTGTTTTTTTTCTGATGCTTTCACTGTCAACGAGCTACCATTTATAAAAGCCTGCATGAAGCAGTGAGAAATCCCATCAAACCATAACCACGACCTACAGCAGGACACCTCTGAAGTAAATCTGAGCTACTGCCAGATTAAGTTCACATGGGTAGATTGCACGAGCAACCATGCATGTCCCTCTGTGGGCAGAGTTTGCTCCATGCAAAAAATGGATATCTTAATCTACATTCCTCTCAACAAACAAGAAGAAAGAATAACAAATTTTTAAGTTCAGAAGATAATATTGAGTTCTTGGGATCACGATGGAGAAGTATATTAAAAGCAGAAATCTGTTCGCTGAAGAGTCTGGTTATTCTGGGCTTTTTTAAAAAAGTGCTGAAAGATTAAATGGCCTTGAAAAGAGAAGCTGGAGGTATCGAGAACAAAATGGCAAGAAAGGCAAAAATATTCAGGACTTCCTAGAGATCCAGTATTCTATAAAATATATTTCATAATTTCAACAAATGAACTGATCATGATTTTGCTCATATATCTTTTTCAAATGGTCAAAAGTCCTTTTACAAGGGGGGATGGAGAAAAAGAGGTCTCAATTGCTTTATTCTGCCTCAGTTAACCCTGTAGGTCATTTGGAATTAGGATGCTGTGAAGAAACAGATAAGACTCCACAGTCATCTTTCCCAGATGTGAGTTAAATCTTTCTATAGCAAGGAAATTAAAAATATTCTAAATTTACTTCAGGTGATTCATATTTCAAGACATTAATGTAAATTGCCAATAAATCAAAAAATGTGTATTTACATTTTATAAATATTTTTTAATAAAAGAATTGTGGAACCTGTGCTTTGTGTGAGCTTGCATGGCTTTTGGAACAAAGAGTGACAGTGATTTCTGCATCTACTTCAGAAACTTATGTCTTAATTTATTCCCTCATTAATTTATTACATTATCATTTTTTAAATTGTCACATCTATGCTTATGACATGATTATGAGTGTAATCCCCACCAATTACCATTTTTATGTGTAGAAGGGCAAGAAAAGAGTACTGATATAGTAAGCTCTATCAGAGGCAAGGAATGAGTTCCAAATTTCTCCTAAATCCAGTAAGATTTTACGGGGGTTCACAGAACTGCCAGTAGCACTACTCCCCTCCCAGTGAGCACTGCAGACCATACCAATAATAAAGCAGCAAATGACACCGAACAGCACCACCAGTCACACACCTGCTCGGTGGAGATATTTTTATAAATGACCGTCTGATTCCACTCAGGATTCAGGCTTTTCTGAACGTACTTAGTTCTCCGCTTGTACTCAGCACTGAATTTGAACAAAAGGAGAAAACATTACATTAGCGATCATTTGTTTCTTTCAGCTCTAATGCAACAAACCCACCCACAAACCAAAAACTAGAAAAAGAAAAGAACTGCATCTTCCATTTCTGCATCAATTCAGGGTT
Source organism: Chiroxiphia lanceolata (assembly GCF_009829145.1). Classification (NCBI taxonomy): domain Eukaryota; kingdom Metazoa; phylum Chordata; class Aves; order Passeriformes; family Pipridae; genus Chiroxiphia; species Chiroxiphia lanceolata. Next base: position 9,785,994 of record NC_045641.1, on the reverse strand, counting down.
GCAAGAGGACAACGACAGCCTTTGGGATTTTTTTCTTTGGTACACTTTTCTGACATTGTCCTTTAAAACATCTTCTTCTGAGTCTTCAGCAGGCTCTCTCTGCCTAAAACCATTTCAAGATAAAGCATCAGCGAGCACATACGCTTTGTCCTCTCATTGTAAGTGTTGGGCTCTGATTCTAAATTGAGGTGATAATGCATTGATTTCTTTTCCAAGACCATTCTCCTATTAGCACTTTAAAGTAGCACGGGTTCATTATATTTATAGGGTGCAATCTCTAATTATAGGAATCCCATCTCACAAAAACATTTAATGAATGTCATAAGGTAACTAATATCCTGTTAATGATAGAAACACTAATTTCTTATTGATCCTGTTGTCTGCCTATTCCTCTAACTATACTGGAAAGAAACATAAAAGTGCATCGAGATCCTGATTTTTTTTGTCAATAGCCAAGAACAAAAGGTTGCATAGTCTGTTTTTAAAAAAGAATCAGTAATGCTTTTGATTGTACTTTCCATTTCCTGAGTATGGAGAAAGCAGTACACTATGGATTCATCTAAATCTGTGAGCTTTGATGTCAGAATTGCTTTCATTCCAATTTTAATTTAATATACATTTTAATGGACATATCAAAAAAGCTTTGTAGAAGAACATGAGAAGCTTTTCATGCTTTGAAAACCCCCCAAGATAGAAAGTAAACTCTTTCTGTCCATCTACAAGTATATACCTGCTATATCTTTTATTAAATGTTCCCAGAACTGTTCTCCAGCAGTGAGACAAAATTACTTGTATATGCCATTTTAAACTCTTTTATGGTTCTCCTACACTATCTTTTGATAGTGTACTGTTCCTCTAATTCTCACCTCTGATTTAACTCTTTTGGTTCACACTGTGGCATGGTCTCAGAACTAATGAACTAATTTCTTTCATATGAGATTAACTGAGAAGATGCACTCCAGGGACTCATACAATCAGTCAGTCACTAATGGTGTGCCGTGCATGGTACCAGATTGGAGCTGGTCTGATTTAAGGTTGTGTGAAGCATGCATGTGTTTTACTGGCACATATATGTCAGTGCTGGTATCTCAGCATCAGCAGTTTTACTCTATAAACTCAATTCAACTGTGCACTGATTCCATCTGATTATTCTGATGTGTCTGGTGGCCTTTTTCTCCATAAGGGTGTGGCCATATCCAACATACTTACTAACCTGATATCTCTTAATGAAAGGGATGTGCAGCTATTTTTCCTCTTACTTTTTGCTCTGGTCATTCTAAGCACTTTATTTGCTTGTAAATCTTGCTATCCACTGACTTCCAGTTTATTGAAAAATGTGAAGGCTATTGGGACCTGTGAAAAAAACTATATGTTCACCTCTGCTTATAGGAAGAAAGTAGAAGCTCTCTAGAGTTCAATGAGTTCTGTCAGACACAGCATAGAATGGTAAGCATGAATTAAAATCTAGGGGGACCAAGAGCATATAGAAAGGAAACTCACACAGAGTTTTCGTGCATATCTTGGAAAGAAAGCTGAAATACAAAATCTGAATCCTTTTCAAAACTAGATTTTGATGGCAAACACTATTCAGTAATGCAGTTAAATTTTTTAAAGCACCTCAATATTCTTCTTTTCCCACTCTTCAATATGACAAACCTGTCCCCTGCGTAAAGTATCCTGTCTAAATGTCCGATGATCTACTGGTTTTAAGGAACTGATATACTGTCATTTTTTGAAGAAAGTAGGAAAGGACCTTCTGCTCACTCAGCCGAGAAAATGACACCAATATATTCCCTTTCCTTTCTTGGATCTCCTTTTGCAATAGTAGAACTTCATCTCAAAGTTCCTGATTCTTTTCAGAAATATGTGAGAAGGTGATTCATGCAGTGTTGAGTTTCATAGTTGAAAGCGACAAAAGGTAAATGTGTTTTTCACACAGTAATTCTGAAGTATTTCCAGTGAAGGCCATGGAGTATTTGGATCTGAACTATAAGGGTGGTGTGAGCCCACATCCACATAACCTATGGCTTGTATCTGTCGAAGAGGGAAGCAGGAGACCTTGGCTACTGCTAGGGAGGTGCAGAACCAGGCTAAGCTGGATGACAGATGAAGGTTTTTAGACCTCTGAAGGGAAGGATCTGGCAAATACATTAAGTTCATAGCACTGATGTGCCTTCTCCCCAACAATTGTGATTAACAGATGGAGATGCTTTAATAAAACGCACTCATTAAACGAGTCCATACCTAGTATAAAATAATTTACACTTGAAATTCACAGAGTACGCTGTATGAAAAGATAGAAACTGCATATCTCTTTTCTTTATATTTTCTCTCTGATTCCTTAATTAGAAGTTATTAATACATAATACAACTGAAAGTACAATGAAAAAAGTATAATAGAATAACTGTATAAAAAATCTAATAGAATACACATATAAAATGTGTAGTTTTAACACATTCATTAAATAATTTTAGTAACAAAGAAACAGACAGATGATAGAGATCTGTTTATTATGTGCAGGTAAATAAATATTCCATTTTATTACCAAATAGTGCCTGTTTCTCTTTTGGCAGTAACACCATTAAAAATCTTGATACAAGTTCACAGTTAATTATTTTGCAACTTTCAGTGAGTGAGAATGAAGTTTTAGATATTTCTGAACTAAATTCTTATAGATTTCAGAAGAAATTTTTCTTGTCTTTAGAGTTTGGCCCTAGAATATCACTGCATCAAGGAGCATTAACTACTTGTTTCCAGTTCCTCCTGACCTGGAAATGACCTCATTAGAAAATGAAAAGCAAAACCATACCCCAGTTGCATGCCATCAGAACTCAAGAGAAATCTATATGTCAATGTACAGGCTTATAGTATCATTCAAGCATACAAAAAATAAAATAAATTCAGAAGATAGTAAACTCTACCTTGCATTTTGGACAACCATGACTTGTCTGCACATCCAGGATTTACAGAGTTAGGAACACAGAGGAAGCAGTGAGAGAAAATGAGAACAGAGATGAAAGAAAACGTGAATAATGGTAGTTTCTAGTATCAGAATCAAAGGAAATAGAGGCATTAGGAAGAATAAGAAGTCTAGCATGGACTGAACTACAGATAAAAGTTACTCAGTAGCAATTCAAGTTTGGCACTCTTAAGAAGCCCTTCCTTTTCATTATTCCCCAAAGGTCCAAGTTACATGCAAACTGTACTAGTGCCATGTTTTAAAATAATGAACCCAAACAAAACTAAAATCCAAACTCTTCATAACTTGGCAGCAAGTTTAAACTTAAACTTGGATCTGGCTTAGACTCTCTATAGAGTGAACAGATCTTTAGTTCAAAGTCTTATTTCTGCATCAGTGAATGTACCTGTAAAATTCTCAGCAAGATTGATCTGACAAGCATTTTACAACACCCTTATGTGCATTAAAAAACCTCTCAAGCTTTAGTACCTGTTTCGATTATATTCAGTAATAGTTTTGGGCCCAGTGCCACTGAACAATATTGAATGCTGTATAGTTAGAATTAATAAGCTACAAAAGAAAATGCATGGCCTTATTTGTACCACTGATGCATTTAATGGTGTTTGCCTGTATGCCAAATGCTGAACTGTGACCCTAGCATCCACTTTACGTTACTTTGAATAGAAGAGAAATACAGATTTTTATTTGCATGGTCCCAGTCTGAGAGTCTTTTAGGATGAGTCTGATTGCACAAGCAGGGACGTTTACAGGAATTTGTCTTTACAATCTATAGTCTGATTCAACAGCTTAATTTTAGATACATCTATTATGTCACTGAAGTCAGTGAAGTCATGATTCTTATGCATTCTGCATATACCTATGACATTCTGCAATATCAGGGTGAAAAAATAGTTATAATATTGCTAGTACAGAAACATATCTTTTAAAGGAAACACTAATGAGCTATTTGTAATTACAGAGTCTAAAAAAAGCAATGGTCTGTGAAAAAGTGATTAGTGATTTGTACAGTCATTAGATACAAAATTACTGGTATTTCTAAAACCATCATCTTAGATCTTAAAAAAAAATGCCATATAATTCATATGGAGAGAATGTTTTCTGATCAGTATTTCTCACCTTTAGTATTATACTACAACATTAAATTTATCTCAAATACTTTAATTCTGCATGTTTGCAAATCTATCCTAAATTCAGATTGTCTTGAGCTGAGGCAACCATTCCATGCTAAGCTTAACATGTGGCTTTATCAAAAGTTTACAAAAAGTAAAAAAAAAAAAAGTTTACAAAAAGTTTACAAAAAGTACTACATATATTTAGTACATTTCCATAGAGTCTGTTGTTTATATTTTTGCATATATTATAATTTTTAAAAGGAAACATGGAAGAAAAAAAGTAAATCTACAAAAATGATAATAAAGTTCCTAACATCATTAGCAAAGTATTCCCAGTTCTCCTGAGAATAGGATCTGGTTCTGTATTAAAATTTCACCATTTCTGTTGGTGTTGCACCTGGATTTTCTACAGCAATAACTTTCAGTTCTGTTTATTAAGGACAAGTAGTAAACTCTAAATTAAACGAAGGTTCAGGTTAAAATATCTCCTACACTTACCCTCTCCCTGGAAGAAGATAAACTTTAACGAAGGGGTCTGAATAGCCATTGTTGTCTCTTGGAGCAAGGTTTCTCGCCTGAAGGATGTGGATGATAAGGTTGCCAAGGTGCTTGTCATAGTTGATTTGAAGCTAGTGAATGCATTAAAACACAGTAGGATTATTTGTTACTTTTAATTCCTAAATGATTCAATATCTCTCCTAAACCCTTCGAGTAAAATGGGTTTTAGACTTCTATGTGGAAATTAACACATTTTAGAAGTTTCTGTCTCTCTCTCTCTCTTGACTGGAATGAAATGCTAGATGATCATGTTGGACCTTGAAAAACAAAAGAGAAACACTCACATTGATCTATTCCAATCAGGAAAAAACAAAGGAAATTTGAACCCTTGATATTATTCTGAGCAATAGCCAGCTTATTGAGTGATAATTACACACATCCTGCCTACTTGGACCCCAAGCCTGACCAGGATGCTATAATACTGCATGGAAAGACTCTCAGTGCTACTATAGAAGAGAGGGGTTAATTAAAGGGGAAATAAAGCCCCAGAAATCTATAAGAAGTAGGGCATCAGTTATTCTGCTGTTCTGTGTTTCACTGTTTAAAAAAGCTAAAGTCAATTTACATAAGGGATAATCATAAACTTGGCATATCATGGAAATAAATATACTGTGCTATAAGAAACACTCAATAGTTCTTGCTTCAGTGTAAACAGATTGGGAATTTCTGAAGAAAACCACAATAAGTGGCCAAAGATTAAGGATTAGAATGAATTTCACTGTGCTTTTAGCCCCTTTGGGAACAGCAGCATTTTCCATTCTTCTGGTTGTAATTCACAAGCCAACATTAAAGACAGATGCAAAAATGCAGCACTGACTTACATTAGCGACATTTTAAGGATTGGAGTTGAATAGAAATCAATTGATGGAGGTTGTTTTCTGCAAACTTATTGCACAGAAAATGCAGCCAGTAGCAATAACAATGTACACAGCAAAAATACATATTTACCTGAATTTCTCCAGTGATCGGATGGGAAGCAGACTTTGTAGTTTCTGTGGGCTGCCAGATTAAAAATACATAAATAAATACATAGACATACACTTATAAATATACACACATACATATTGGAAATAATAGATTTTCAAAGTTAACTTTTTTAAGAGGTATGGTTTATACTTCTGCATTGCCACAAATTTTTAAAAACTGTTTGTCTCCAGCTGTTATGCTCAAAACTAATAGTTATGGTATTTTAACAGCACTTAAAGTCTGGTCCAGCCATTTTGTTCAGCCTTTGTGCAGGTACAGAATCAATCAAACAATTGAATAACAAAATCTTTATAGTCTGAGCAGATTCATCACACACGGAGGCATGGGGAGAAAAAGACATACAGCATTGACTCTGCCTAACAAAAGTGAATGTTGACAAGAGAAAAAAATACCATGTCAAGTAAAACACAGCCATATTTCTGGCAATATGAGAAAATCAGAGAGAGGAAAAAGTTACACTTGCTTAAAACTGAGTTTAGGTGAAAGTGGGTTAAAGGAGTGGAAAGAATGGTACTGAAACTAAGTGATAGGTATAAGTGGGTTTCACAATTGCAAGCCATTTTTTTCTTTATTCTGTGTTTTCTGATAATCAGTTCAGCTACACCACTTCATCTTCGAATTCCTCCACACACTTTCTGTATCATGAAATTTAAATTTTCTGTCCTCCCCTTCCTCTCTGTTCTTTATCACTGAACTTTTCTGAGAATTTCACAAAAAGCAATAAAATTTTTAATGTTTCCCCCCCTCCCCTTTTCCTCCCTCCTGTTTGTTAGCAGTTGGAAAAAAATATGACCACTTGTTTAGAATCCTGGACTCACAAGAATATGCTGTTCTGTTAAATGCTGGTGCCCTTGAGCCACCCTGGACCTACCTCTAATCTGCAAGCCATCAGTCAAGCAAGAAAGTTCTGGTTCAGTAGCAGGATTTGAATATTTTTGCATTCTCTCCACATCTGCTTCCTTGGTTGATGCAGCAGAAAACAAAGGATGCAAACAAGGACAAACTTACTGTTCTCTGAAGATTGATCTGGAAGCCATCTTTTCCTATTCCTCCAGATGTGAGCAGCTGCCTGACATTATTCCGTGCACTGAGTATTTCTATTGCTTTCTGAGAAGAGTAAAACCCACCTGCCTCTTTTGTGCTGCCCTACACTCCAAGAAAACCCTTAGAGACTTTCTCAGGATGTTGAGTATCAATTGTTTTAAATTAGGCCAATGCAGGGCCCACGTCACACAGACCAGAGCCTAAAGTTAAGGTGATGCACTACCCTTTTCAGGTTTGTGATGAAGAAACATCCCTTCAATCATTCAAATCTGCAGACCAGAACTAAGCAGAAAAATCCCAGCCAAACACTAGCACAATGAAAACATAGGAGAAAACTAGCCAACATCTGCCTGTTTTATGGTTATGTTCACTGTCCTGTGTTGCCTTATTCTTGTTTGGTTTACTGCTTTACCTTGCCTTCTAGATGCCTTTATGAGCACAAGCTTTTCCAGAAAAGAAACAAAACCAAACTTGATTTTTCAGCAAATGCACGTTTCTAAAAATAATTCTCATAGAATATTTTAAAATCAGCTGTTCTTGGTACCTTAAAAAGCTTTTAAAGAAGTTTATTCTTTCTAACAGCTAAAATAAGTCATCAATAGTTTAAAAAATGCTCTAAATCTGAAATGAAATTTTAGATTGATAGCAAACTACTCCTAAAATTTCTTTGGTCCTTAGCAGACTCTTCAAAGAGAGAATTTCTCCTCCTTTTGGCAAAGACAGAGAGCTACCTGAGCATCATGCAAACTTTCGAAGTAGGGCTTAAATGGCTTATATTTCTCATACGTTACCTCTACAAATGGATTTTATTATACTTAATAGTTCTGACCTCAGGCTGTACTAGCACTGACAATACTGACAACACAAAAAATAACATGGAACTAGCTGTGCTGTGGCTACAAAATCACTGTCGAATAGACTAAATGCTCTCATTTTTCACAAGTTGGAATATCAAGAATAATGGGTTTGTTCACTCTGCCTGTCATGTAATATGGAATGTATTAGTGCAGATAATGTAGAAGGAGTTCATAGAAAAGGGAATGGGCATGACAAATTTGTATGGGGACTTCCAAAGGTGGTTTAAGGGGAGTTTGTAAAGTGAAGTCTGTAAAAATAAATGTTTCTATATCATTGCTGAATCTCCATATTCATTTACAAGGCTCAGATTCAGTATATTAAATATTTTGTTTTCTCTCTGATGGCAGCAGATTTAAAACTGACCATGAAGAACTACCTATATATTTGAAAGAAACATGAATAATTTAGGCTGAAAGAGACCTCTCAAGGTCATCTGGTCTAACCCCCAGCTCAGAGCTGGGCCAACTTTGAAGATGGATCTGGATAGAAAGGCAGAGATGCAAATAAGTATCTTTCTTTATCAGGGCCTCAGTGAGGATTAATTTGAAAAGAAGAAAAAGTATTTCACTGCTGAATTTTCTAGGAGCTAAAGGATCTGAGGAATTAGAAAAAACAACCCATTCTTCAAGATACAAAGACAATTAATGTTTCTGTAGGGCATTTGTATGGATGTAATCTGCACCATATGCAGATCATGCATTTACACTACAAAAGAAACAGGTCTGCACAGGATATAGTGAGCTTAAAGCTTCCAAGGGTTAAATCCCTCTTGAGATGGCTAATCTAAGTTTGTTCTAATTTCTTTTGAGACTCCTTGCATGAACTCACACACCCCGTGTAAGAGATGGTGCTTTGTAATGCCATCACACCTGCTGAAGAAGATTGTCATGACCCTGAGGTGAAACTTGTTAATGCCAGGCTCTGATGTTATGCACTATCACTCTCTGCAGCAATCAGACAAAGCATTAAATGTGAGACAGTTGGCACTGCAGAATATCAAAGAGACTCCTACAACATTTCTAGAGTGTATATTCTATACAAAAAGCTTAAAAAAATACTTGCTAAAAATAAAAGCAGTTGCAAAACAAGATCTAGGCAGTTTGGCTATTTAGTCTGTCATGATACTCTGGCAGGGCTGCAGCCTGCCTAGAAATGCTGTCAGCCCAAGGCAAAGAGCAGTTCCAGAAAGGATGAGCTTTCTCTTCAAACAGAGCTCAACACCATTATAAACTTGGCCTGCAGTCAATGAACAGAAACTATACAAGTCAACAAGAGCCACGGTTGTTATGAAAGAAATGCCTCTCAACATGGTTTTCAGAAATAAGCAAAGAATGTTTTAAATATTTACCTGACTAGTTTTGGGTTTTCTATCTCCTACATGAAGGCAATGGTTCTAATATTTTTTTTTGTTTCATCTTTATAAGCCTTCAGCTGAATTTTCATAAAAGAGTACTAAATCCTCTCTGAAACAGGAAATTAAATTTATGCATCACTTTAGGTGACCTGTTACAGTGCCAAAGCTGGGAACACAGTCTCCTCATATGGACAGAGAGGGGCACCTCTCCAGGATACACTGCACAGCAAGGATTTATGGATGTCCATTCACTGTGCAGTGAATTTAGGAGCATCAAATGAAAGGGGGTTCAGAGTAGATAGTGACATGGGCCAAGAGCCCTGCCCTCTCCATGCACTGCCATGGCAGGTTTCACCCAGTCTCATGAATTGTACTTCAGAAGTGCATTATTCTCAGCGACAAAAATCACGCATATGGCAAACTAGTTCATATGTAGATGTATACAACATCCAGAGTATGCTGCAATGAATCCAACTATTCACTTAATGATTAGGCAATTCTGCCAGATCCCTGAAGTTAGGCCCAGTAAATCTTGACATATGGATGTAACTTGTGCATCATATACTTGCATTAGTTCATAAAATATCTATAGGTATTGTAGAAAGACAGAATTACTATCCAAGCCAAACTGATCAACAAATATCTTTGCAGTCTGTGCTAAGTTGCTGGATGAAAGGGGTTTTTTTATGTTTCCTCTCACATGAAAGTTATGTTGGCATATTGAAGAACTATCTGAAATGAGCAAACCACTTGCTGGGTTTGGTTTGTGCAGCACCTAACTCATCCATTGTTCAATTAAAAGGCATAGCTCCAACAGAACAAAAATAAAAACATAACTATAATGCAATAGTAATCTGACAGTCCCAAGAAGGAATAAAGATGATGATTAATAAATATCTAGAAAGCACTCTGTTTGCAATGTGAAGCTTTGCTTCTAACAATAAGAATGTGAGAAGCTGGATATTCAGGATAGCAATCAGCACTCTTGCAAATTGCTTAAGCAAATGCAATCTTCACAGAATTGATTTCCACTTCAGGTCTCAACTTTTTTGACACAAAATGCAAAAATGTGACAAATTACTTTATGATCTAGTTTTCAGTTTCAACTTGGAAAAAATGTTACTAAATTCCCACTCTTCCCTTTTCAGGTGTGCATATGCACAAGGAGAAAGAACTTCAGCTGAAAAATGGACAGGATGTGGCAAAGAAAATAAGAAATTATGCTTAGCAAGTTCACAGGAATTAGCTAGTGAAAAAAAACATTTTAATGGTAACTTTAATTTTCATTCTTTCCCTGGCTTTCAGAGACATGTTCTGATTATTCATAGCTTGCAACACTTCTAGCAGTAGTTTAGTAGAGGGAGGGAAATTATGGTCTTAGTAATATCAGCTTCTTCAGTGGAACTAGTACCTCACCATAATGTAGGATACTCTTAAATACCAAGAGCAACAAAGACAGCAAAGGACAATTATTTTGTTTAAAACCAATAATATTAAGCTAAAAAAAATTATTTTTAGAGATGGAACAATCTTTTATGACCTTGAATAAATCACATAATCTTTCCTTATGTCCAAGTTCAGTATCTTAACAGTAATATTCATCACTGTCCTGGAAATGAGTTCACCAATATGTGCTGTAATTTCTTGCTCTACTAAAGGAGGTAAACAGGCAGTTTCCTCCTGTCATCAAAATATTATTGCTGCGTATCTGGGGAGTTTCTTACCTTGCTGCTGTGGCGCTTTTTGCTCACTGAGGGAGAACCAGGCTGACCAGGGCTAGGAACAGCACTGGAGGTGGCAGAAGTGGTTCCAGAGTGCACATGAGAACCCTTTTCCACTCCTGAGGAAGCAACCAGAGGCGACTGCTGTAGAGAAACCTTCTGGAGCTCTGCAGCCAGCTGCTTGGGATCAACCCCCGGGGACTTCGCTTTATCTACTGGATTAAAGGAAGAAAGCTTTGTATTGATAATTGCCAGCACATCCAAATCTATCTTGCCAAGGTACAGGGTCAGCATAATGATCTTTACAATTTTTCATGTCATCTGCTTGCATGCTTTGAAGACACAAAAGGCAACCCATAGAAATAGACATCTCTCACACAACATTGACATTCCAATTCCAGTCTTTCTGTCAACTAGTGCTACTTACCTTGAAAGCTTCCTGAGAAAGTACTTCTAGCTGAAGAAAAACAGGCCTTGCTGATCATGTTGAATCATACTGGAGCAAATTATAGATTTAAAGACTGTACTGTACTATCTTTCAATATTTGGAATTGGTCCAGGTTCACCAAGTATCTCAACTTTCTTGTAAAAAGCTTAAATCTCTTTTTTTTTCTTTATTTTTTTTTCAAATCAGTTGGACATTCAATAAAACTGAATTCTGCTTCTGAGATAATTTATACAGAAATAAAGAGAAAAAAGCTCAAAACTTTAGCACCACAAATTAATCAAAGCAGAATGAAATGAAAACAAATGAAGAACAAAAGCCCTGATTCACCTTGCCTTATTACTCACACCTATGCAAGACATCTGAGTCTGACTGCCCTCCCTGCTGCCTGGAAATGAGTGGGAAGAATTTACCCTTTGGAGACAGCAATTTCCATCTAACACAGAAATGAAGTCAAGTAAGTTCCATATATGCCTTAAACTACATAGAGTTAAAAGGATACTAGGCACAGCTTGCTTCCCAGGTTCTCAGAAGTATAAGAGTTTTAAAGCAAGACATTAGTCTTATCCCCCCTGCTTGGCTCTAATTCATTTTCTTTCAGAGAGAATGGAGATTGTTCCTTTCCAAAGCCCAGTCTGCCAAACCTCAGAGGTAATGGCAAGACTTGACTTGGCAGGCAGAAGGAACTCTGCAGAGCTGGTCCAACTCAGAAACCACTAGAAAATTACCAGACTAGAAGGAAGTATGTCTGCAAGAGTGGAAAAAATTAATTTTATTTCTGTTCTTTCTCATTTTGAGTTTTCTTTATTAATAAAAAGTTGTTTATTCTATCTTCTATCTTTTCAAAACCCAATTTCAGTGTCTATGAATGTCTTTGGTGTTTTTGATCTGCTCACAAAGAAAATAATTATGGTCAGCTCTGCCTCAAAGCTCTGTCAGAGTTAGTCTTTTCTTTAAATTATTATCCATAACATCCATTTTCAACAAAAAGTAGCTTTATGGTAAGTATATTAATAGCCGAGAAATGTTACATGATCAGCAAATGGAGGATTTAATTCAGACAATTTATGTACTGATTGATAAAAGAGAAGCCACAAAACCACAAAACTCAGAATGGACCCATGAAATTCTGAGTGAAACAGTCTTTTAATCTGCACTGATCTTGCTGAGGGGCTGTATTACTGTAAGATTGTCCATGTTGATTCAAAGTTAGATTAGATATGACAAAATTACTGGAGCCTGCAGTCATGGTATTGACTGAATAGAAGGGAATTCCCCCAAAAGCATTATCATTTTAGAACTCACATAAAACTTCACACTAGTATCTTAGTAAATACTGTATTTTCATCACTCACAACAGACCACAAACCTTGTATTAAGCTAACAGGTATTTTCATCAAGGTCTTTTCCAACACTGACAATTCTATGACTCTATGAACACAGGCCTTAGGACTTGTGTGTTATTTGAACTTGCTGCAGTTTGCTGGGAGCTTTGTTTTAGCTTGTCTGCCTGCAACAGTGATTGTTGAACGACCGGGTGGCTGCAGCCCTAATTTGCCTGAGTTATATTGTATAATGATATTGTATAGAGCCCATTCTTAATAATTTTGACATAGAAAGGCACAGCAGTAATTGCACTGTGCAGATTGAAGTATTTATGACTCCGGATTAATAATGAAGTTTATAAGAGCCTCTGAGGCCTGGGGTGACAGCAGTGCTGCAAGGTTTGGACACAGGATGAAAGAGGAGGCCCTGCAGACACCAACAACTCACTGGTCAGTTACCAGAAGAGATGGAAACTCGGGGACTGGGCAAAGCAAGCCTTAAGGGCAACAGAAGGAAAAAGAAAAAGAATATATCACATGTAAAGTTTACACTATCCAGTCAAGTCCTATGCAATGCAGAGCTGTTGAACAGTGGGGAAAGAGCAAAGTATAGTAGAAAACATAAAAGAGACTCAAGTGGATCCTGATGTGAAAATGAAGGAATTATCACCAAGGAGGAGTCAAAAACTCCCACCACAAACATCACACTCCTCCCAGCACGTTCCTCAGGATACCTGAACCATCCCTGATGCAACTTATGGCCATTTCCTCTAGTCCTAGCACTTGTTACTTGGGAGATGAGATTGACCCCAACCTGACTATAGCCTCCTTTTGGGTAGTTGTAAAAAGAGAGAAAATTCCCCCTGAGCCTGCTTTTCCCCAGGCTAAACACGCCCAGCTCCCTCAGCTGACTTGTGTTCCAGATTCTTCCTCAGCTTCATTGCCCTTCTCTGGACATGCTCCAGCACCTCAATGTCCTTCTTGGGAGGGGCCCAAAACTGAACACAGAATTTGGTATGGCCTCACAGTGCTGAGTACAGGGAGACTATCACTGCCTGGTCCTGCTGCCACAGTATTGCTGATGCAACCCAGGATGACATCGGCCTTCTTGGCCACTGGGGCACATGTTGGCTCATGTTCAGCCACTGTCAACCAGTACCTCCAGGTCCTTTTCCTGCCACTCTTCTCCAACCTGTAGCTCTGCATGGAGTTGCTGTGACCCAAGTGCAGGACCTGGAACTTGACCTTGTTGAATCTCATGCATTTGGCCTCAGGTCATTAATCCAGACTGTCAAGATCTCTCTGCAGAGCCTTCCTACCCTCCAGCAGACCAATACTACTGCCCAGCTTGGAGTTGTCTGCAAATACATTGAGGGTGCACTCGATCCCTTCATCTTGCCTTTGTATGTAAGGTGTGGTCCCCTTTTTACCCATGGCAATATTTGAGGTGTAACGCCTGAGCTTACAATGCTAACATTCTAGCTTATATCACATCAAATTTTCAGCTGCTATCCAGACCTACAATATCAAAGCAACATCTTGATGCTCACCTGCCCTTACTGGCTCATGCAGCTCCAGCTGCTGGGGGTTCTCAGAATCCGAGAGCATGTTCAGGTCCCTAAAGAAAGCAATGAGAAGCCTGAGACAAAAGAAACTCTTTCCTCATACCCTCATTATTGTATTAAGTAGGTAAATGAATAGTGGTTCATGACAGAAAGCAGCTCCCAAGCATGGTCCCTTCTTAGCTGATATGTATTGGCAATGCTGCTAAAGAGTTGAGAAGAAAAGTTTCTTTTAAGGTGAAATCTTTAATGAATTTAATGCAAGTTTATGCATTTCTCATGATGCTTAAATGATTTTCATCTAAAGGATACAGATTTCACTTAAATTCAAGTTACTACCAAATCACCATTTTTTCTAACACCAGTAAATTCAGTGAATTGTATGTTTGTCAATGAGAGGAGACTGTGGCCTGAAAATGGAGATATCATTATTTATAAAAGTATAATTATTAGCATCTCACTCGATTTATCTTTCCTTATGACTTTAAAAGAAAAACAGAAAAAACAGACCTCCCACACTCACAGTGAACTCTTGTTTATTATTACACTGATGTTTTGTGCTAACAAAGGTTCCACCTTAACAACTGTAAATTAAAAAAGAAAAAAAAGAAAGCCATGAAAAGCCAAAAAAAAATGGAAACAGAAAGATGGGGAAAAACTCACAGTCTTACACATATTTCTGCTTCCCCACTCTGTTGAATAATAATGCTCTGGACTTCTTCATAAGTCTTCCCAGTCAAGGGGATGCCATTCCATTCCAGCACCTGCATTCCTACAAAGGCAAAAGAGCATGAGGTCAAGGGCTCAGATTTTGACAAAGGCATCAGATAGATTCTTCTTGTCTTGCTTTGACAACAAGATTTGATGTGACATTCACTGAATGTTGTTTAAACGGCACAGCACATTAGCAAAGTCCTTTCACTTCACACAGATTAGACTCTTGAATGTTATTGTCCCTTCCACAATAACTTACCTGCTGAAACAAGACAGGAGATCAATTCTCTGTGATTCAAAGTATACATGCACTCTCCACAGTCTGGGTTGCATGATATTGAAAAATTCTGCAATATCAAAAACATGCATACCTACCAACATGGCAAGAAACCAAAACATTTTATAAATCAGACATTTCCTGCCCAGTCATGGTCTTGGAAGATAACTCTTTCCTACAGTGACAAATGGCTGTTGAGAAACCGAGCCTCAAAATGGAAATAATTTGTGAATGTGTTTTGATAATTCAAATACATTTTCTCTACTTTGTCACTTATGAAAATACAAAAAAGTGAAGGCAGTTGGGCTAACTGATTTCAATGAAAAGATATGCCTCCACATTTCAAACATCAGCTGGGTAATAATCAGGTTTAAATTTTTCTTCCATATCTTTTCTCATGAAAAAATTGACAAAAAAGCTGAACATACTTCATTGTGAAATGTAGGAACAGAGCTATGATAACTGGGCTGAAAAATACCGAATACTGATCTAAGCTGCTGTGTCTTCCAAGTGTGTCAGGACTGAGTCAGGAGACTTGGTACGGATCAAAGTATCTCTATAAGGAAGTTTTATGTTCAGTATTTCCAGAGCCAACCCCTCTATAAATCAAGTGAGGTGTATTCTGATAAGATAAGAATTCTTTTGGTTAGAGTGATATGCTTACAAAAAGCAAGATTTGCATCTGGGACTTATAGGTTCTGAGAATTGGGTTCATATTTTGTAATAATTACTCATAAGGTTGACTCCAAAAAGATTAACTTTTCACCAGTGTACAAATGTCAAAATCCAAGCCTCTGGCTCTAGTGGGAAAAAATTACTTAATGGGACAAGATACTAAATTCTTAATAGTTCACTAGAAGCAATGTATTACAAAACATCTGAAAAACACACCACCCACACAGTAAGGAAAACCACAAACACTCAGCTTGCTACCACTTACACAGATAAAACCAAGTCTTCACCTGGATCATATTTTAATTTCAAAATCCTGTGCAGTTGCATATAACAAATGGGAAAAATAGTGAAGTGAAATGTGGAGATAAACTCATATAAAAACATGCTGCTAAATAAAATATAATGAAAACTGTTTATGGAATAAAACAGATTAAATTATTTGACAATGAAAGAATATGAGAAATAAAGACTACAACTTTATATTCCAAAATTTTCCATTGCATTCCATGAATTAGGAGTTGAAATATCAGAATTGATCATAACTGTTGTAATCAAGAATTTATCATTTTGTTTGTAGCAGTTTACAGAAATACAAACTGTGCAAAATGAGTAAAATGTGATGCTCAGAAGGCAGTAAATCCAGCTGCTTCATGCTAAAATAGATCTGACTTTTCCTAAAATTTACCCCCTTTCATTTACCAGCCATAATTCAGAAATATGATGTTGCTTTTGCTTGGTAAAGCAGATCTGATTTTAAGCTCAGTTCCTCTGAAATAAAGCAATAGTAATTATGAGCAAGTGCATGTCCCCTTGATTTTTAATCGTACAAATTTAACAGCATGGTCTCTGTCTTTAGAATGTTTCTAGAAAGGAAGGAACTGAAGTTATTTTTGGTTTTTTGTCAATGTGTGACTTCACAATGCTATTATGGCATAGGATGTTATACACGACAGTATAAACCTCCTAAGACTAGCAAAACCACCTTTTCCATGTATTAGCAATGAGTAAGAACAAAAACTAAAAGCTTTAGAAATGTGAGAAACTGGTTAATATCCTTTTGTAAAAAAAAAAATAAAAATGTTCTGTTGACAAAATACTACCAGCTACTGTCCTAGGTTTATCACCTCCTGCTTGCACGGCTTCAGAAGAAAATTTACCAGGGGAGCAGTAAGGTTATCATCAATGACTTGCTTTAATTTAAAAGACCAGCAGGAAGAGCCTACCTGAGTATCACTGCAGTGATGGGATTTGGAAATGGAATCTAATTTCCACTGGTGAGAGTTTCAGCAGTGTGTGCAATGGCACTGCACTCACTCACCTGGTCAGTAAGGCCACACATGCATGAACAAAGAAGCAAACCAAACCGAAATGAAATCTCAGCAGACTTGGCTCACACAGAGATCCATTTAAGCTGTCAGTATAGCAGTATTTTCTTCTCATTTTGTGCCTTGTGGATCATGAATGTTTAAAATCAAGCAATTTAAATGCAACTTAACGGATCTGACTGATAGCCCTGGGGTATAAGGAAAAAAAATTAGACAAGAAGCTGATTTTTATTTTCTCAAGGTGCAACTGCCATACAAGTTTTGCTTGCAAAAAAAAAAAATTACAAAGAAAATCTTCAGGATGAATGTAAGTCTAACCAACAAAAAGAGAAAAAAAGTAACATGAAGTCACACTGATGATAAAGTTTTGCTTTACCTAAAATCAATCCCATTCTGTCACTGGTCTTTGATAGTCAGAACATGATAGTCATATTTCCAAAAGTTTGTATGCTTCAAATCACCAGTTTAGGAAAAAAACCAAACAACTAAAAACAACAACAACAACCACCAAAACAAAACAAAACAAAACCAAAACCAAAACCAACCAAACAAAAACCACACACACACAAAAAAAAAAACCCACACAAAAAAAAAACCAGCAGGAAGATGAGAAAACTTGCATTGCTTTATGATAGCTCTGCTGACTGAGGAAGAACTAGCAATTGTTCTGATAATCAAATGTATAATTTCTTCTGGCATCTTTTTTTTTTTAATTATCTTATTAGCATAGTTACATCCTGCACTGATGGTGATCAATTACTCATTTTTAGCAATATCAGCTCCCAGAGTCAGCAGATCATCTTTAAACATCCAGACCTGGGAGTTTTGATGTTTAAAGTTAACCCTGCTTCACAAGTGTGCTGTCAGACATGATTTGCTCAGCCTTTTTGTTATCTGCTGGATGGTGACATTTAGAACCTGGAGTCAGAAGAGGTTTATCATTTTCCACTGATCACAAAATAATTATTACAGAGGGAACCTCATACATTCATAAGTATGTAATGGACATATCCACATTTAATACCATCTCTTCCCTTAAAAAAGCATGCTACAGTCCTAATACATTGAAAGAAAGAGAGAAGACTGCTGTGTTCTTATATTCTTCCATATATATCTTTTAAGGGCCATGGTTGGAGATGTTATCAAAACTGAAGTGTACGTTTCCTCTGACACAGTATAGCCATTGTGTTCTTTTTTATAAGTACCAAATAAATATCTCAAAGTCTCCAGTGCTTGCTATAGTTGCTGCTCTCAGTGCTTAAACTAAGAGCTTGCTCCTGGAGGGAGGGTCAGTGCTTACACTGCAGAAGTGAGGAAGGGCCCACTGGGCCTTTGATGGCTTCATCAAAACCATCCCAGGAAGGAGAGGGTGATATTTTGTTGTATTACATGATGTTACCATACTTAACACATGAAGCTTAATGCTGCTCACAAGACTGTCAGGCTCTTTTTACCAACTAGTAAATATTATTTTTGCATGAGTATGCCAGTTATCTGTTAACTGATAACAATAAAACCTGAAAACTCTGCAGAACTGATTTCCTTTTTCTGACATTTTGACTAGTCATTTGACAGCTTGTGAAATGAAAGCTAAGTACTGGAGAAACTTGAAATAATTCCCTGGAGTCCCTGGGGAACATTCAGCGTCCTTTGGAAGATATGGGAAATTTTAGGTAAGAGAATTTTGGAGTAGAAAGTTTGAATAATGTGTAAAGAAGATGAGTTTGTATTCAAATCTAGGTCAAACCTGAACTTTCACATTGCATGAAATTTCTCAGAATCCTGAGTAAACTTGTATCCAAGTACGAGGGGCTGGTCCTTGCTTGGAATTACCACACGATTTGGACTGATGATCTTTTGTTGATAATTTTCATTGTTTCATACTAAACAACTAAGTCCTCTAATTGCCGACTATTTAGTCATATGTGGATCAACTGCCAGGAAAAAAAAAGCTTATGTAATAGCATGGACTATGTTGGCATTGCTCACTGTCCCTGTGTATGTTTTACAGTAGCTCAATCAAGCAATACAAAATGCAGATCACTCCTAATGTTCAACTGCTTATATAAAAAAAGGAACTTTTTAATCTTAAATGGTGCCATATGTTTCAAGTATTGATATATTGCAGATATTGCAGATTGTCAAGAGAGGTTGAAGAATCCCTGTACCTTGAGGTGTTCAAAACCCAACAGGACCACTGCCTCTGCTTTGAACAGGGAGACTGAATTAGGGCATCTCTAGAGGTGCTTACAAGCCTCAACTATTTTGTGATTCTATATCAAATAGTTACATTTTGTTTTATAGACTATGCTATTTTTGAATCCATATATGCTGGAGCTCCACGTATCAAAGAAATCAGACATAGCTGATTCCAGGGATATTAGATCTGCGCTATGATGTCCATAAATAATTTGAAGTTTCAAGACTTAAGTGATTTGATCTAACTGAAGAATAATTAATAATTTTTCCTTAATATCTTTGAACTCCTGTACTTGAGCAAGTATGCACACAAACTATCTGTTTTTTAATGAAGAGGATAAACATTTAGCAACAATGAGAAAATATGCAATAAGAAACAATGATAAATTATTTCCATGAATATTGTTTAAATCTGTGTATGAAAATCTCACAGTTTCTTTTAAAATCTTGGTTTGAATTAAATTTTAAAATTTAAATATAATTGCATCCTGTATCAGGATACACAGCATTTAAGAGAAACTTATACAAAAACAATTGTGTTTTGCTATCCTACTTTTTGGCAGAGGAACTTTGATGTAGTTCCTTTGGGTAGACTCTGCCCTCATTAAGTAATGCTTAATTAAACTTATCAACTGTCATTCCATTTAAAACTAAACTGAAAGAAAGATCTGAGAGCTGATAAAGTGAATAATTGCATTATTGCCTCTTTTAGGAGTTCTGATAAAGAAAAGATTATTCAAGACAGAGAGAGTGATCCAAAAATACTACCAACCACAGTTTATATCCAACAAATAACAAAATACCCTTTATTTTCAACCTATTTCCTTCCACTGAATTTGCTATGCTATGGTGATACAGAACCCTTGACAATAATATTGTTCTTTTAATGGGCAGATCAGATGGTATCATGGATATGTCAAATGCATTAACCTAAAAGTATTTCAGGAATAGATATCTTCAAATAAAATCCATGTTCATGGCCAGTTGTTTGAGGACTGTTTCTTGGGAGATGTTGATGAAGGACTGTGGCTGTGCAAGTTCCCTGCCATGGACCCAGACACTGCTTCTCTTTATACCTGCACTAGTTTTAGGACTTCCATTAGCTTTACCAGGTTGACTGGTATGAAAAAGCAACTGAAATAAGGGGAAACAGAGCAAAACAACTAAAGTGTCAATGCTCTCCTTGGGGGCTGGGTATGAACTGGATTTGGAAAGGTTATAGTAGCTGTTCCCTAATCTATCCCAGACATTATTGTATAATTTCTTTTTCTTTATATCTGCTTCCTTAGTAGTGATCAAATCTTCTTCAGACTCATCCTTCAGACATGAGCTGGCTGCATGATTAAAGTTGAAATTGAAAGGAATCTGGAAATCATCAAAGGATTTGATTTCTCTGAATATGAGTCCTGACACTATTTGAATAAAGAAATATTAAACTGAACCACTGAACATCTCTTGAGTTTTATTCCCATTTGTAACTATGTGCACTATTATGAAGTTAATCTCAGTCACTTTGAATACACTCTTATGCTATAGACTCTTCTATTCAATATACTCAAGGCACCTAAGAAGTAGAAAAAATGTTGTTTGCTGTGTTACTAAGAGTTTGTAATTACTTCCAAAAAATAAGGCTATACATGTGTACAGATCCTATTATTTTTCCATTTTTTTACAGTCTCCGAACTGTTCTCCTACTGGAATTTAAAAATATCTAAATATTACAATCTTAGAATAGAGCCTCTGGCTTTGGTTATACCATAGTTATATTCACATATTGCCGGGGTTTATTCTCTGCTTCTTCATAGTTTGTGTTGTTTATTCTTATGCAAAATAAACAAGTCAGTTTGAATTGTATTTTTCATTGGTTCAATGATCAGAGAGGAAAATGAAATTGGACTCTACAGACTAGCAACTTCAATCAGTGAAATGTGAATATTAGTGTCTTCCTATATCATAAGAGATTTAAAATTCAGAAACATTACTTTGAAATCCCAGAAAGTGCTATAAAAGTTAATTATGCACTCAGAACAAGGAGAAAGAATATTAACTTGTAGTCTGACATTCAACACTAAATCACTTTATGGTCTATGCTCTCCACTTATTTTTCTTTTATTTCTAAACTTTTTTGATGGTTAAAAATAGGTTGATGAAAGTCAATGTGTTAATGTATTTCCCCATACTGCTGGGCATGAATCACACCGAAACTCATTATTTCTTGTAGACACCTTAACTTACTCTCCCATTCGTCATTTACACTCAGGCTGAATATTTTCCATTTATTACAATAATTAGTATATAGACAACACTCACAATTCTTAAAAGTGGATATGTTGTTCATCAGGTAGAAATTATATCATGGACCTGCCTGTGCCTCATGGCTGCTATGCTGCTACTATGAAATGGCACTTATAAAAGTACAGCCAGAGCAAATCAACCTCGTATTTGAGGTGTACTTGGCATTTACTGGCAGCTACACCCCACATCACTGATAGGTACAGCTGCAGCTACCAACACAGTATGAAACACCTCTCTATTTTTGTGTGCCTTCAGATATATACATATATTGACATGATTCTATAGATCACCCTTCAGTTTGAACTATGTCAGAGAAACAAGTGATGATCAGGATGTATTTGTGTGACCTAACTGAAGTTCGTGGCAAGTTAAATGAAGATTAGAGTTAGTGTTTGTGAAAATAAGTATTATATAAATGGTAAGTTTATAGTGCTTTCACCACTACTATACCCTGAAAGATTAGTTTACATTAGAGTTACAGACAGAAGATCAACTATACCATGTGAACAAAATGTTGTGGTGCATTGTAATTATTCTCTGTTTTAGAACAATACATGGGTTTTTGTAACATAGTGTTCACTGAAGCTATAGAGTATAGTGTATTCACTTTGCTTTCAGTAATGTTGTATAAGAGACTATAATGATTTTGCCAGTGAAATGAGCTTCCTGTAGAATGATCTAATTTAGCTGAAAGTCTTAAACACTTCACTATCAGGTTGTGCCCACAAAAAAAAAAAAAAGTCTACTTTTAAAAACAGTTTACTATGAACTTAGATTATTTTTAAAAAGTCCTGTAGTAATATATATGTCAGAACGAAAAAGTCTGTTAATTCAAACTCACCTAAAGATTCACCTAAAGATCAGTAAACAAAGAGGGTGTAGGAATTTCTCTTTGCTGTCTCCCTCGTGAATGGTAAGTAGCTAAAACCCATTATTTTCATGGTAGTTTAATAGCAGGTATGAATTTAGACTAGTATATCCCTGTCTGCATTCTATATCTATATTCATGTATTCAGAATTCAGTGAGGTTTTTTCAATTTCCATTTTTGAGGAATAAATTATTCTCCTTTATGCAAATGCAGTTCTGTTAGTCCAAATTCTATCAGTTACAGCTGAGAATGGAGTGATATTTGGGTTCAAAATTTCGTTTTGGAGGGGCTAGAGCGACATGTCATGAGATGCAAAAAAAACCCAGTTCTTGTGGAAGTTACAGTGTATGTCTGAAAAATCACTCTCTCTGCATTACTTAATTTCTAGTCTCCTTAAGAACATAAATTACGACAGCAAACATGTCAAACAAAGTCTATATAAAACACTGCTATATTGTCAAAACAATTAGATTCTAAGCACAACTTAATTTAGATTAAAAGAAAAGTGACATAACTTATCAGTGTTAAAGTCTCTTGTGTAGTTCCAAATAAAAAGAAAGATTTAATGCTCTGTCTTCTACAGAGGGGGACTGAAGTTACCCACACCTCACCCAGGAAGCGGCCTATAGGCTGCTGCTGAGATACCCAGTGCCTGATCTTCTCTTTAACAAGGTGAATCTATGCCAAGATCAAGCTCAACAGAGTGGATCTCAGACAAATCCAGACTCTCCAACTCCAGTAGCACTGGTATCTATACGTTGATGGAGGATTTAGACTTTTCTGCTCTGCCTGTTCTCTCTTCTCAATCACTTCTCTTTCGTCAATCAAAATATCCTCCATTAATGAAACAACACAGAATAAATTGGGTTCAGACCAGTAATCATCTCTACATCCAAGAAACAGCAAATACATAGTAGTCTGTGGTATTCTAGTTGGCACTGAAGTGACAAGAAAAAATGAGTTAAGGGAGAGAAAGTCACCAAGATGAGGTTATTGGCTCTGTCAAGTGAAGCTACATAACAGAAACCTTAAGAATAAATAGCATGAAAGAGGCCTGACAGGATAATAATAAGTCTAAGGGGCCTGATGGGATTCATCTCAGGGTACTCAAAGAGCTGGCTGATGCCATTGTAAGACCTCTCTCAAAGATCTTTTAAGGGTCCTGGGGATCTGGGGTCACTTAGTTTATTCTGCCTACAGATGAGGAGACTGAGGGGAGACCTTACCCTGGTCTGCAGTTTCCTCATGAGGGGAAGCTGGAGGGCAGGTACTGATCTCTTCTCTCTGGTGGCCAGTGATAGGACCCAAGGGAACTGTGTCAGGGGAGGTTTAGGCTGGATGTTAGGAAGAGATTCTTCACTCTTGAGGGTGGTTGGGCATTGGAACAGGCTCTCCAGAGAAGCAGTCAGAGCACTGAGTCTGTCAGGAGCAGGACAATGCTCTCAGGCACACAGTGTGATTCTTGGGACTGTTCTGTGCAGGCCAAGGAGTTGGGACTTGATGGTCCTTGTGGGTGCCTTCCAACTTAGGATATTCTATTCTATTCATATTCTATGAATGAAATATGAGTGATAATTTATGTATGTAGGACTCCCAGAAGAATTGTGCAGGGAGAAAAAGGAGATCCATGGCAGACAGAATGAATGTCATCAAGATCCCAACACATTAACACGTGGCTTCTCAGGACATAGCTCAGGTAAGGAAAAGCAGCCTAAAAAAAGACAGGGTAGAACCATACTTTAGCAAAGAATTGACTAAACCAAAGTGCAGCCTGAAAATATAAAAAGACAATGGGAGGAAGATAAAGAAAGGACTGAGGCCATAAGACCCTGAGATAAGGGAAAAAAGGAGAGAGAGAAACCCAGCAACAATTTCCAGTGACCCACAGGGGTATGAAGTAGAGAAACAAAAGATCACAATCACTATCAGCTTCTGAAAGTGTGCAAAAGGCACCTCTACGACCATCACACAGTTACCAATTTAAGAACCCAGAGGATAAGAAGAAGACTCAGCATCTGGTTTCCCTGATCTGTGGACATGTCACTTGCATATACACATCCTGGTGCTTTGGAGAGCATGGGTTGGAGAGGATGGGTTTATTTAGAAAGTACAACAGAGAAAGAACTAACCCCAGAGAAAAATTGCTCTTAACTGAGGACCCCCAACATGCTGCATCTCTTGGGGCTTCCTGAACAGGCTCTTCTCACACAGATCTGGGGGTCTAACCCTTACCTGATAAAGTCCTGGCTGGTCTCCAGCAATGTCACCACTAAGGGACTATAGAAGCCAATTCAGAAAATAATGGCATTATTAGGATAATTTACATACTGAAAGCATGCAAAGTGAGTGAGCAAAGGCCATGGTTATGCATTAGATAGCAATGATTCTTAAGGTCATTTACAAATAAGAACAGAAAGTTTTTGTGACTCACAGTAAGCAAACACCACTGTTTAAATAAAAAGTCAAGTCTTAATGAGAATAGCTGAAGACCTTAAAATACCACTGTGTCACATAGGCTACAGTGAGATCTTCACTTGATGTATTCTAATAGGAGTCACTCTGTCAATAATCGTTCTCTGTACCCTGGGAGTAATTTTACTGTTCGGCCACTATGCGATTATTCAAATATAAAGAAGAATTTACTCACTATTATCTCATTTGTGAGGGTCATGTAACCTGAAAACTAAAAAACTGCTGGTCAGTGCCATGTGGTTCTCATCTCCTGTATGTATCTATTTTTCAATTGTATACCTATAATTCTCCTTTTAAGAAAAGTTTTGGCAAATTATGTTCTTCATATTGTAAGGTAAGGTAAATTCCTTATATTACCTTAGAACCAACATGTTGACATTCTAATTAAAGTTGAGCTAAATTTTTCAGTCATATACTGAGTTTCCAGACAGGCAGGGTCATTATCATAAAAGTTATTTAAAAAAAAAAGTTAGCATTTCTTTAGCTGGAAAAATTGAAGCATTTCTTTATCCTTGTTCAAAAATACATAATTTTTTAATTTCAAAAAGGATTTTTCAGTCCAAAATGCTTAATTTTAGGTAATATTTAATTTGAAAGTGAAGCATTTTAATCTCTCATTTTTTCAGGAAAAAAAGTTTAGTTCACAAGAAATCCAACTTCTATTTTTATGCTAACATAGATGTATGGACAGGTGGAAGGTCATAGCCATGCCAAAATATGTTAGTGATGCAGAGTTTGCTATTTGTTTGTTTGTTTCAGAAAGTGGATGATGGGGTTTGTTTGGTTTTATTGGTGGTTTTTTTTTATTTTCTGTTTTGTTTTTCACATTTTTCACATTTTTGTATTTTCACATAGTGTTTCACATTTTTATCACGAATAGCTGTAATTTGGTATCATTAAGTACAAGGGCAGAACACAGATTTAAAATTACAGTATAAATAATATGTCTGCAAGTTCCTCATGGTATCTCCAGAGATGGAAAGAGATGCTCTAATATTTAATAAAATAAAAAAAATACTACTTGAGAAATTTGACTAGATATGCCAGTTAACTAACTTAGGAAAAAATATATTATACAAGAGCTTCTAAGCAAAAGGCACTGATTTTCCTCTGGGGAACAGTGACCTATTCAAAGAGAAACTCATGTTATCTTACAAGATGTCAAAATGTTTTCCCTTCATAGAGTTGTCAGAGTAGACTTTTTACTATTGGAATGACTTTATTTCAGCCTATGCTTCTCTTGCAGAGACTAACTGGGCATCCTTACAAATTCCTGGCATATAGCATGTCCATAGATGTAGAAAGATGTGGAACAAATTTTGACTATAGGCTGGTTTGACTATTGGCTGGTTTGAACAGACAAGAATCTGAACCACAGGGGAAAATGCATAAAATCACCGTATCTTTTTCATCGAATTTAGAACAATAAAGAAAAGAGTGTGGAAAGCAGTACACATGTCTGCAGGGAAGAACCTGTGCACACAAGCATACTGCTGCTTTGGTTTTACCTTGGTTTGGGCTTAGAGTCAAGGTACAAATTTTTGGCTGTTAAAAGTTAAGTGTCTTGCCTCAGTAGTTGACTGGAAATTTCAAGTAGTTAATGAATGAAGAGAGGCAGGCTCCTCTTCAGATGGCTCATCTCAGCTGACACCTCTTTGGAACAAGATGAATCACATCCCTCAGGGTATCCTTCTTTCACTCGTGGTTAGTAAAAGAGCCTATAATACAATCTGAGGGTAGATATTTACTTTTCAGACACCTAAAAATATGTGTATCGATTCCCTCCTTTGTCATCTAAATTAATAAATCTGTCGTAGAAACAGAAATGGACTTTTTTTTTCTCAATTTAGCAAACTGGTACCTTATCAACAAGAAGAACAAACTGAAAGAAAGTGGTACTTCGAGTGAAGGGGATTAATGGGGCACCATCAGAGACTGAGTTGTTAGTTCTGCTTCTGCTACAACCAGCCTGGTGAGCAGCATAAGCACATCAATAAAACTCTTTGTACCTCGATTTCCTCATGTGTTAAAAAGGCACAGTGGCAAGATAATGTTATTGTACATTAACTTTGAGATGTGCAAGTGACAAGTGCTATTAGTAAAGCTAAGTGTGTTTGTGCATCAGAAATCTTGCTAACAATAGAGCTGTAGGAGATAGTGCTTGTGAAGTATTAAAAGCTGAGTATTAATTGTCCACCTTTTGTATCCTTATAACTCATTCATAAAGGAATTTAGTGAATAATTATAAGATTATTCAACTTTAAGAAGTTCCACATGTTCTAGACAAATGAGAGACTCTAATGGTTACCTCCTAGAACTGACTGGTATTTTAACAGAAAGTTGAAAAACGTCAGGATTTCCGTTTTCAGTAATTACTTGTTCTTCCAAGTACAGTGATAAAAGTAGGTACAAACACCATTTTCAGGAACTTCTGCTGAGTGACATTAATGGTAGCCCAATTGCACTGCTGGGTTAAGAGTAACAAGGTTCCTTCATAGGATGCTAAGATTAGAGATCTCTAAATAGTCTGTCCTAGGAGCTTAAGCACTACCCACTGTCTTGACACAATCTGAGTTGAGAATTAAGAATCAAAAACATCTGATGTGATTAAATGTGATTTGTGAGTAGATTTTAAGAGTCAAATCAGAGAGATATAATCAAATCGGAATAAAAACTTGTGCATGATCATATTTAAGAGGACAGTTCAACTTGCTGTACTGGTTTTGAGTGCAATAGTGATCTCTTCCCACCTCAGTGCAGGGGAGTGGACGAGCAGCTGCATGGGGCTTAGCTACCTACCAGGGTAAAACCACACTTGTAGATCTGCAACACGAATCAGAGAAAGGGAAGTAAAACCCTGTAATGACTGTGATACAGCTCAGTGAGAATGGTCCATTATATGCAACTAAAATTGTCTTTCAAAGTAATAAAAAATAATTAAATTTCATTTTAAATTAAATATTTTAAAATAATGAATACTCTTCTCACTACCTTAGAATATAATTCTTCTGGTGTTTTCACATCTCCAACATACTTGTAACTGCCACATGAATTTTTTTCATTAACATCTCTGTATACAAATTTGATCTGCAGTACTTAGTCAAAGAAATAGGTCCATTTTAATAAATTAAGAATTCGTGCATGAGCAAATAGCCTTGCAAATAAATGATGCAGGGTTAGGCCCGTGTTTTTTTTATTCTCTGTAGGGTTATCGGAAAGAAATTTGAATGCACAATTACTGAAGCTATTCTGTACATGCAAGATCTGATGGTGATTATCTGGCAGCTAAATACCTAATCAACTTCCATGAATACTCACATGCATACTGATTAGCAGCAGCTTCTATTTCTTCTCATTATCTGCACTAAAACAAATGATCTCTTACCAGCCAGTCCCTGTGTATTTATGTGTTTCTTATGATCACAATTAATGTACTGAATTCACCATGTAAGCATTGGGAAGACAAGAAAAACAAGCTATGATACCACATTATTTTTTTGATAGCTATAGTTATAGAAATATAATTCATGTCTCTCCAGGCAAAGCAGTTTCCCCATGGGAGAAGACACTATTACCCTAAGGATGACAATATCCAAAAGAAGGCCCTACTTGCAGCTGATGACTTGCAAAAGGATGACAGGGCTGGTAGTTCAGGGCTCATTTTCAAGCCACTTGAAGGAATAGAGGAACTTTTCTGCTGAAGTAATGAATTACATCAAAACTCATAAGGAATAATACAGCCTATGACTGTATTACAGTCTACAGTTTAAGACTTCTTGGGCTACAAGATGAGGAGTTGGGGTTGATGAAACTGTAGCTAGGTGGGGGTAGGGAAGGTGCTGGAAGGATATGTCCCTAGCCTGAGTGCTGCATGACATTGGGGTGGTGCAGGTACCTGTCCCACTGTTCCTGCTGCTGCACAGCAATCGGAAATTGCAGCCTAAACAGGCAACCTCTTGTCCTGTAACAACAGTAATGAGCCTATCTACTTTGATGCTTTCATAGTCTCAACTCAGCAACTACACACTAGCCCTAGGACAAACTCTGTCCTTAGTTCTAAAAACTTGCATGTTTTAATTGTACATCAAAATCACATTTAAACTGTTACTGAATTCTCAGCACTGCATCCTCACAGTACCTCCACTGAATATTGCAATGGTCTATTCTCCTTCAAAAATATGCCCAAGTGAGATATCAAACATTCATTTTTAAACTGCCAAATGTAAGTGTTAAACTGACATTTCATCTGTAGACTCAAGCTCAAATGTGTATTATGGGTCAAGAAGGACAAAGGAGTTTGATCATTCACTATTTAATCTTTCAAGACTTCTTTCATTTCACCAAACCTATTGAACAGGTCTGAATCTTCTTCCTAGGACTCATAATCTGTTCACAAATAACCCCAGTTCAAAAATTTAAAGCCAGCAAAGACAGAAATCTTTGTATTACCCATTGGGCTTATGAAGTATTCACCTTTAAACAATCCATACTACATCCCAAGATATGTGATTAAGGATACGTAGTGAGAAATTTTTATTGTGAAGCATTAACAAGTATAGGTAGATCCCTTTATAGATGCTTTGCAAAAGTATTCCTGCATAAAGTCTAACACATTCAGGATTTAGAAGGTGGGGTTTGTCCATTAGGTGGCACCAAATTTTTCCATATCTATGGAAACTGTAGGCAACAGAGAAGCATTTATCTGCTAGTTGCTGTCAGGTGCTCTCCTGGATAGTCTCCTTTCAGAGACAGAACCTCTGAGATGGCACTGCAGCCCATCCATGTGCATCACTGATGGGTATTCATGCAGACAGAGAAGTGTGTGCTTCAGCCTGTGTTTAACTAAACGCTCGTCCAGTTTAAAGCTGGTTTTATCATATCTACCAGTCTGTCTGCATCATGCTCAACAAGGGTCACTGTCATGCTTGAAGATATTTCCAGTTCTTTCTTTGTGTCTTCACTCTTTCTGAAACAGTGGGAAGTGTTTTTCTTCTCTTAGGTCCTCTACAGCTACTTAATCAGAAGAAAGCCCCTATTTTTCAACTAATCAGTCAGTTTCTACTGTGTGACTTTCAGAGCTCTTACTATCACTGTGATAGGTTGATACTTCTGTGAAAAAGAAGATGAAAGATTTATCTTTTTTTCTTTAGTACTGTCTAAGACTAAAACTGTTTCTATTTCCCCATTAGCATCAGTCATGAGAGTCCTTTCCTAGAATTTTGCTTCCTTTTATCCTCTCTTTCACATACTTCTCAGGAACTCTCAGTTCTTTCTATTCAGTTACTTCAGACCCATCTGAAAAGTATAATCAGTAAATGTAATACATAACTTTGCTTTAGTTAGACATAAGTCAATGCTTATTTCTACTTAGCAGTTCCAAAACTGTCTGTTTGAGCAGCAAATGTATGAATTATATGGATTGATTCCACTTCACCCACACTATGACAGAACTCATTTAGCAAGCTTAGTGCTCACACAGTGATGAACATTGCCTGGAATGACTCATTTCCTTTTACTGTGTCATCTTAAAGGTTAATTTCATGGGGTTCTGTTCAGCACATTATCTAGTAAACAAGAAATAATGAAACCTCCTATTCACTGAGGTGACTGGTCAGCACCTCTAAATGGCCCTGTCATTGGATTTGGGCAGGTAAATAGCACTTGTCTTTCCCATGCAAATAGATTCTAATGTTGAACAGTATGATGAATATGAATGACGGGCATGGGAGTTTGATTTTCACCACACTGCTTTCATTTGTTCTAGTAGTAAGTAGATCATCCCCAAGTCCTTTTTATCTCCTGCTTGCCCTTTTTTACCTTGTGCCTACGATAATGTGCAGCCCAACTCTCCAACACAGAGCTGTGTCATATTTATTTTGTATTTGTAATCCAGTCTGACTGCACATGAATAGTGTACAAGCTCACAGACCTGGGCTAAGGCAACCTCGGTGTTGCTGTACAATACAGGAGTTGTTAAAAGTCTTCTCTGGGCTCTGATAGGAAGTGCTCAGAAAGAGGAATTGCCTCTCAAAGTTGAACCCTCATAGAGTGGGCAGTACCAAAACTAACCTTGCTGGACTGGGTATCTTTGAAGGCTATTCCAGACAGGCTTCTTCCTGACATGTGCTGGTTTGGAATGGGAAGGGAGCGGAAAGGTAGTACATGAGTAAGTAAAAAGATTTCATATCTCTTCCCTGTGTCTTTAATTGCCAGTTTCTTCCTGTAGATCTCTGACTCTCTACTCTGTCCTTACTGGCCTCTTAGTAAAAAAAAAATCAAACCAAGCAAACAGAAAATCCTTTAGTCTTCTAAAGACTAAGAGAACTACTATAGTATAAGCACTACTCTTGGATGATTGCTCTTTCTCATCAAATTACCTGTATCATCTTTAAGGCCTGGTGGACTTAATACTTAATTATTAGCATGCCCTTTTGGTTTGGCAGCAATGAGTTCCCAGGGGAAGGTCAAAATTTATAGGCATATGCATAGTATTACATAGGTAGGTGGATCTTCAGTGGAATTCTTCATTCTGCCCGTGTTTGGTATTCAGAAGTCAGCACAGAGGTGTAGGCTTATCACTCTGCATCCTTGTGCGAACTTCACCAAAAGTGAAAATTAGTTTTGCTGTACTTCCATATTACCAGAAGGCAGACACTTTTTTCACACCTTTTTCCAGTGAAATCTTACAAGTCAAATAGTTAAAATTCAATTTAAGATCTAAATGAAAGTATAGAGTCATCCTGCAGTTTTATTTTGGACTGACAGTACCCACATCCAAGCAGAAGAAAGATTAAAATGTTATAAACATGGGAATAAGATTCTTATTAATTTGAAAAGGTTTGTCACGTAGAAATACAACAATGAACAATCCCTTTTGTTAAAGTCAATGTAATACACAAAATTTAAAGCAAATTCAGTTGGAATGAGCATCACAGTCCTATGACTGGAGCATTTTGCAGTTTCATTGGAAATAATTTTTAAGAAAGCTCCTGTTTCATAACTAGATGGTTTGAGTGATAACAGGAACATGTGCAATACTGCCAGGAAAAAATGTACATGAGACCAAGAAAAAGTAACTGTGCTGAACTTTTGCAATGCCTGTTAATGTCAGCTGGGGGAGAAACTGCTCAGCACCTCTAACTTTTCCTTGGCACTTTGCAACATGCATCCTAAGAAAACACATAAGAACTTGTCAAGAGGATCAACTTTAGATGTTGAAGAGGAAAATCACTAAATATAAGTGTATGCCCAAGAGCAAAGGCTTCAAAATCACAACTCTTGATTCAATTGTACTTCACAGAGAAAGTCTTAATGAAAATTCCCTCATTGTTATAAAATGCAAATATACATTGAAGCGTAATATATTTTCAGTAGTTGCCCAATATCAAATTTAAATACACAGATAATACACTTCTACCTAATTACCCTGTACAGAGCCCTCAGAATAAATCCTGTGGATGCCCTAGCACACAAAGAATTGTTTTCAGACTATTTCTTTTTATTTATTTTAACATCACTGACATCCAAACCCTATTACTGTGAACACTTACTGCCCTATGTGTGGTACTTTTCTTGTGTTGCCACCTTTTATGTTAATAGTGCACACAAAAAAAATAGTGATCAATTAGTGGCAACTGAAATAAAAGTATAGGAATGTTTAAAAAAAACCCCTTCCCCTGTATCCATAGGGGAAAAAAGACAGGAAATTTTACAATTGAGGAATATGAAACCAGACTTCCCTGTATACATTTTTGCCACTATCAGATTCAGGAGACTACTTGCTACTTACTGGGAATGACATTATAACATTCTTTATAGCTCTAAATCATGTAGGGATACTGTGACTCTGAGAAATCCATGGCCATAATCAGCATGGAAAATAACAACCCACTGTTTTATCTAGGTTATCTTCCCAGTGAACATTTTAATGTATTTGTTTCCCTGTTCAGTCATAAGCATTTGCTACATTCTGTGACATTCTGTCTCAGGTGAATTATTAGCCTGCAACTGTGCAGTGCAATACAAATTGGAATACAGATCAGATCAACTATAATTCATTTAAGATACGTCACCTGGCAATGGTTTTTCTGATTTTCCTCAAAAATGCAAGATGCTTATTGAGAGAAGGTAAGCATCCCTTGGAAAGAACAGGAGAATATAATGTGCTCATGTCTTTACCCAGCACAATTTATCGTACCTCTACTCTTTATCACGATAGCTGAAAGCAATGGAATGAATTGCAGGAAATTTAACACAGATATACTAATAAATATGCAAGAATTTGGGCCTTAGCAACAATAGTTGAATGCTTCTGAATCTGTTGGTATGATCAATACTTTTAATGAATACTATGTTAGCTTTTAGACTGTCAAATACACAAATACACATGTTAACTACCATGAAGAAAAGTACTAAAAAATGGTTAGACAGTGTTGAAACTAACATTGTGTCATGAATAATCAATAGTGAATGCTAAAATCTGCTCTAAGGTTTTGAAATGTAATATTTTTTAAAGTCTTTCATAGTATTTCCTCAGGACCTGGCTGCAGAACTTTCTTCTGTACCCTCACACGAAATACTGAATACAACAGAAAACCTTCTCACAGGAGCACAACATACTGGCTTAAAGCAGGCTGACAGTCAGTGAAGAATAATTCATCATCTTCCTATTTTATTATTTGCTTTTATTTATTTATTATATATGTATTTTATTAAGAGTGTAATGGGATTCTGCTTATTGCAATATTTGTGAAGTGTGCATTAAAACCCCTAGTGTAACATAATGATCCAGATTTCATCCTTCTTTCCCATTCCCTGTTCTTGAGGCATTTAGCTGGTCATGTGCACACATCATCAAAAATTAATTTGAAGAGGGTATTCCTTTACTGGAAAACATACAACTGGGGGTCTAGATATGGAAATTTTATGTCTCAGGTTAAACCAATCAGTACATGCTGTGGATATTTGGCCTCACAACAGCAGTTGCAAAATTATGTATTAAATAAGGATGGGACTAATTCTAACTGAAAACTGTTGTTTTAATGTAATAAAAAGCTAGATCCAAGTAAAAATAGAACGGTACCAACTGCCCATTTTTAATGAAATTCAATAGCAAGCAGCATCATTTCAAACACAGGTCTCCTTAGAAGCAGAAGTATCTCAGTAATTCAACACCAACTGTGTTG
Source organism: Chiroxiphia lanceolata (assembly GCF_009829145.1). NCBI lineage: Eukaryota > Metazoa > Chordata > Aves > Passeriformes > Pipridae > Chiroxiphia > Chiroxiphia lanceolata. The sequence goes on along the minus strand of NC_045641.1, from coordinate 9,752,036 downwards.
GGAAAGTCCCAGAATTGAGGTTTCTTGCTCCCTTGGGAGTTACTGAACCATTACATTTTCACACAAAACCAGTTAGGATCAGCTACACTATATATCTGATGCCTTGGAAATATTCTACATGTTTTAAATGCAGTGTGAACCACTTCACATACATTGTGTCCTTTCAGAGATTTAAGCAGAGCTCAGACCCTGAAGAACTTGGTTGCTATCTGCCCATGTCTGCCAGACACCAAGGTTGGCAGTCTGAAATCTCTCTGTCTTCAAGTATTTTACATTTTACATTCTACTTTGCTTCTGCAAAAGGAAATGTCAGTACATGCTGACCTAAAAATGCTCATTCTACCATGTATCACTCATGAAATCTGATCTCCAGCATCCAAAGGAAATAGCTTTATGATTATTGCTATCTCACTGAGTTGAATGCAGTTGTCTGCAAAACCTTGTATTTTCTAATCAATTCCCCACAACCACCCAAATCAAGAATAATTCCATTTTTCCAGAAGTGATAAGACAGCATACTTTCCTACTTTTCAGGCAATATTTCAGGAAACAAATTATTCTTTTTTTAGTTAGAAACAGTTCAAAGATGGAAAAGGTCTGTTATCAGTTACTTTCACCAAGGTTTAAATGAAATCCAAAAATACATTTTGATTTTTAATTTTTTTTTCCCCAAAAGGTTTTTGTTTTGTTGGAATGTGGAACATAAATAACGATTTGAGACTCAATTTCTGCTTGATTAAATGTTTTCAAGCTTTAGTCACTAATAATTTAGATAATTTGCAATTCAATATCTTCAACTGCAGTTGAATTTTAAGGTACATTATTACATTACAAGTACACTTAATGTATCTTTTTTTCAGGTTTTTCATACAGAAATGTGAAGTCATAACTATCTAATTTTATGTGATAAGCCTCAAACATATGCTATCATCAAAATTATAAACCTGGATAAAGAGTAATCATTTTTAATCAACATTTTGCTCTGTTTACTGTCAAATTATATGATGTTTATTTTGTCTCAAAAAAAACCCGACGACTCCCATCCAAGATTTTCCTAATCATACCTTATGGATGATCTAATTAAGTTTTTGGAATGGAACATGCTTCAAGAAATTTGAAATAAAGCCTTTTTGCAGTTTTTTTGAGAGCCCTCATAGTGTTTTTCTTTCTTTAAGCTGACTTCTAAAACATTTTTTGTGTTTACTTACATAATGTTCTTACTTACTATTGCAAAACTGATTGCAGAAAATTATTGTTTCCTTCTTTGAGTTTCTTTATCCTTTCAGTTGAATAAGAAAATCACTGTGTCAGATTAGATTAGGTCAGAGCAAAGTACAGTCCAGTTCAGCATCTCCTCTGAAAACAGTTCATACCAGATGCCTCAGAATTTGTTTAGAAAACTTTGGAAAATCTAGAATAACTTGATCACACAACTAAATTTTTTAACCTAAGTACCTCCAGAGATTGGTTGATTTAATTTAAGCAATTTGGGAAACATTTTGTTTACCTCTATTTCCTCTCCGCGTGTTACTGGATACCTACAGCAAAGAGACACTTTCTGTATGTGCCCATGACACTTTCAAAAACACTGAAGGAGAGTTCTGTGACAAACCATTCCAAATTTGTGTCCAAGCCATCTAAAAGACAGACAATGTTCTACTCTGACAATCCACTTCCATTAGTTCATCTCTCTTAACAGTAAATTGTTAAGAATTGTTAATAATGTTCCTTATGGTCTTGGAAGACTACATTTGCATACATCTATCTTGAAAATACTTTGAAAGAACAAGTGACTAAAGAAAGTCTGCTTGCTGCAGTACCTAGTTTTACAGGCAGAAAAATGGGCTGTCTGTAATCCTCTTTACTGCTGAGAAGTGTGCCTTGCAAACAGCTAACACACCACCCCCAAGACAGTCAGTGACAGTGGCTGTTTGTTCACCTGACTTTCAGCAGAACAAACCCTGACTGGGGACAGTTTGCCTTGGGCCCTGGATATTTGCTACGTTTTACATCAATAAAGCACTCCTTGGAGTGGCCAGGTTGGTGTAATGTTCTTGGAGATCCAGACTTCAGGAATGGGATTGAAGGTTAAAATTGCCACATGTAGACACAAAATGTTTTAATACACTTTTTGGAATCCAAGGGCAGGGAAAATTGTCCATAAGGGCATAGCTTTATTTAACCTCCTCTTCAAGATGACCTTCACTTTGATTTTTTTTCACACTGCAATCACATCAGACTTTTAGTCTGCAAGTTTCAGCCCACAGTAATCTGCACAGTTGGAAATCGAATTATAGTATTTTTAGCTTCCCAGTTCACTGGGAAGTCACTATCAAACAACACAGTTCAGTGGTTATGCAAAAGGCTTTTTCACGCTGTAGTAAGGTTTTTCTTCAGGAATGCCCACGTATGTGAGCCCAAATAGATATTCCTTAAAAACATCCAACAGGAAATTCCTAATTTTGTTTTATGAGATGTACTCCATCTTACCTAATGTAAGCATGCAGCATCTAAATTTTAGGTTGTTAGTGAGCCAGTTCTCCTAAAAGAAATACCTAAGTTCCCTACACTGTCAAGGCAGACAGGAGGGCGTTTGATAACTTCCAGTGGTAAGACAAATTGCCTTCAGTTTAGGTACCGAAGGATTTACATTTTCTGTTTTCTTTGTAAATCTGCTATACAGAAGCTGGCCCTTGAAAACAGAAGACAAGAACCAGAGCAATACAGGCACATATTTTTGATGTTTCAAGTTGAAATTCAACTCCCTTTTCAGCACCCACAGCAGCTGCTATGCAAAGGGGCAGGCACAGTGCCTGTGTGTCTCCTTGCTTGTGATATTTGCCTATATATCGAGTACAAAATGATCTAGAGAACAAATCTCCTCATCTATCTCTTGCAATCCCAGACAGACTGCCTTTGTTTGCCTAAAGTTGTAGTTTTATCCCTGAACTTCTTGGGACCAGTAACTAAACCCATCACTATAGATGAGATTCTCTGTGCCTGCCAAGCTGGCTCTGCACTCTGTATTCTCTCCAGTGTTGGCCAAATCAGAAAAGTCACAGCCCTCTTGTCACCTCTACCAGTGCATATTGGGAACATAGAAACAGGAAACATACCTACATCTTCTGACAAATACTCATCCATTTGATTTTAATATGGTGTTATAAAGTAATATAGTAATGCCTGGCCTGCAACCATGTCTCTGATGTAAGAATGGACAGATCATACTAAAAATAATGGAAGAAGGAATTAAACTCTTTTATAAGGCAAATGAACCTTAAAATATAGCTTTAAGCAAAGCATATCCTACATCTGTTCAACACACTACAACATTTCTTCTTCCTTCGCAGTATCAGAATATAGCAAGAAACTTTCAAGAAGAGTAAGAGGGGAAGACTGGGACCACATGGATAGGTGGTGTCTGTCAGTGTCTGAGGAAGAATCTCAAAGAATTCATGATGTGTGTGATCCCGGGGGACAGCAGAGAGCTGCATGGTGTTAGCAGGAGCCGAGAGGAAAGCTCTGTGGGTAGTCTGATGACAGTGCTGCCTGCTGCTCTTTCTGCTGTGCTCAGAGAAACAGGGCTTCAGGCACATTCTGTGGAAGCACTGAGGACTCTTTCCAAGAAGTAGCCGGATATTCTTTCTAACAGGAACTGTTCGTCAAGGTCCTGAAAAATAACTGCTGTCAAAAGCAGTGCACCTGATAATTACTAATTGTATAGCTCCATGAAAGTACTTTACAATACCTAGTAATACTTTCTAATACGATCTTAGTGGAATGTTATTGAAAGCTAGTTCTGACACCAATGACATTTACAAGTGATTTTCCACAATTTCTGTTATAAAGCATCTGATGAGTGCTTTTAGCCTGACCTTTGTGATGGTTCTCCACTTCATTACCTCTGGAACGTCTAGTCACTGTGTTTGCATCTTCTCTCTGCTTGAAGCATCCAGGTTATTTAGTTTGTCTCTATGAATCAGACTTACCTATTTAAGACTAAACAAAAACTCCCCATAGAGGTATTTTGATGAAACTATTTATTTGTTATTAGGAATCCAATTTCCTGGTGCAATTTGTATGACATGCCTTTTCCAGTAAAATTGGTTTTCAGCAACAATTAATTGTTCAAGTTATTTTCAGAATTCTTGATCATAAAAAAAGTATAAGCCACACTAAGTATATGGTACATAACAAGGCTAAATGCAGGAATGAAAAAATCTGTAATTGATGTTATGTAAGAGGCCATATTTTTACTGGTCATAATACATATTAATTTCATGCTGCTTTCTCACAGCATTACAAAATTTATAAGTGTTCCATAAGTTTTCTCTTCTGCTTTAGATTGAATAAAAAAAGATCCTGAAAGCTCAGTCTTTACAGCTGTTCAACTACTTCCTAGATCCAAGTTACTCTCTAACACCTTTTTTAAGTGTTGATTTTTATTGCAGGAAAATTAAATATACAGCAATGGCAGTTCTGGGTAGAAACATTACAAACCCATATTACCTGGTTTATCTCACTGGAACTGGTATTTGAGGTATAGAAGAAGTTTTCTGATGAAGTATCCTTGTAAAATCCAAGTTGTATCATTCTGACACCATAATATTAATCTCCATAAACTAGATGCCCTATATTGCGAAGCAGGGAAAAGTATTATTTTCTACGTGTGTTTCAACTGCCACAAAACAGATTAAGTAAATAAAGTTGTGGACAGTGTTACAGTAACCAACTCCCATAAATTTCCAAGCCAATTGTTTATACTGCAAGTCTTCTCCCGTTTCTTTCTGTAAGTGCCACATAGCTGCTGAAACAATTGTCATTCATTCTGGTGATTCTTATTTCATCTCATAGCTTAGCAAATGGCCAAACTAAACCCTCAGTACAACTCAGCTCCTGCCATATCAAGAATGGAATTGACACCACTGTCAGTAGTGGAATTGCTAAACCAGTGTGAGAAAGGTTTCTGTCTTCCTTCCTACTTATTCTGCCAGTATGAGGCTAATTGCAATATCTAAATGATACACTTTGGTAGGGTGCTCTTTCTGCTAACTTAATTTCCCTTTTAAAAAATAATTTCTAAATATTTTTTATATGCTGAGTGCCCACTGCCACACTTAGCAAGAACAACATTACACATTTTATTACTTATTATTTATGTGAAAGAAGTACAATGCAGAATATAACGCATGGATGAGAGGAGCACAACTATGCAAGTGAAGTTTTACAGATGATAGGGGGCATTTATGGGTTTGTTTCGATTGTCCTTTCTAAAGAGCTTTAGGGCAAAGCTTACAACCCAGTGATTGTATTGCCTGTTATTTTATGCACACTGACTTTGATAAAGACAGTTTCTGCTGGGACAGTTAGACCTGAGCCTGTAGCCCAGAGGATATGTTGAGAGCAAGCTCACTTCTCTTTTGATCGCACAGAAGAACCACAGTCAGCCCAATAAATCACTAAGAATAATGCTCAGAGAGCAGGGTAAAGTTAATTCTTTGTTTTCTCCAATGCAGCAATAAATTAAAGCAGTCAAACTGCAAAATGGAAGTGCAGGATGGGAAGACTATTTCTGTTCTTTTGAGACCTGATCCACATTTTCTTTAGAATTTTTCCTTCCTTTCTTGTCTTCCTTTTAATTTCTTTTCATCATTTTCCAGCTTCATCACGGAATCTACTTTCTGCCAAAAGTGTAACTATCAGAGGGACTCAAGAAGGGATGCTGGCTCTTCACTATCTTTGCTTCATGGGGACTGGAAAATCTCTTTTCACTGTGATGCTCTGATCAACGTTTCCAATTTTAGCTGGCTAAACAGCAAGCAGTGCTCGCTAAAGAGTTTTTAAAGCTCGGAAGATCCGGTGCCTCCTGCACTTCCTGGTAAATGACCAAGACCGGCCATTGTTACACTTGAACCCATCTATAACTCAGGGATAAGAGGGAAGTGTGACAAGAGTAGGAAGAAGGATAGTAACTTATTGCTTTTCTTTTGGTTTTTCAACTATTTAGGTGCCCATGACCATTCCAGTCACATTGTGTTTTCCAAGCAACATGAAAAGCATGTCTATGCAATGACAAGAGATAGTTTTGGTAAGATGGACAGCCATTACACATGTTATTGCCCTTGTAAAAGACCTTTTGAAATGGTCTGATCTTGTTATTCAGCACTTGGTGCTATTCAAAGTAGCCCCAAAATATCTCAAACAACCTGTAGAAAAACTGTTAACACTTTCTTTATAATCCTTTCATTTGCATGTCCCCCTGCCCTTCTGAGAAGACTTACAATAAATTGTGTGTTTCCAATGCTACTAAATAACATGCTTTAAGATGACAAGGACTTGAAAAGCTGTGATTGAAAGCTTATGATCTGAAAACACATGAAGGAAAGATCCTCACGGCATGGCGGAGGTGAAACAAGCTCTGGAAGCTACCTAGTTGGCACTTTTACCTGGAGGAATAAGAAAGCTGCCTTTGAAGATATTCTCAGTATACATTCTTTTATTATGAAGCCTGAGGATATGGGACGCTTGAAGTGAACTAGGTCAGAAGCCAAAGTCCACACTATGGGTGAGAGCTGAAGAGCATTCTGGTTAAGGCGGGCTTCTGACATGGCTTCCTGAGTCTGCTTCCTTCATCAGAGAACTGAAAGTGGGGAGTGGGGAATTAGGTTGCTCTCTGAAGTCCACAGGGGTAATACAAATAGCTTTTTTCTCCTCTCTCCTATCATATTTCGCTGTGTGTGGAAATCACATACCACTGGTCTAGATGTTGCTCTGTTTTGTCGGTAATAGGATGATAGTTTGGCACACCCTGTTCATCTCATGTTCATTCCTGATGTGGGAAGCTGCATGGTGGAAAGCAGTGAACATGCTTCTTCCCACATTGGCTTAAGATTTGTGATAAAGTGTTCTTTTTTGACACTGTGGCCATGGTCCATGGCTCTAAGAGATAATAAGCTGTGACATCACATAATAGTCCAAAGGAAGGATCTTAGTTTCAATTTGAGGAATGATTCCAATGTTATTTGTCCTCGCATTAGGGCACTAGAGAGAGTGAGCTGTGCACCAAAGGTCTTCTTACAAAAGTAAATTTTGACACTTGAATATATAAGAATATGTAAGATTTTTTAAAGACGAAGGAAAAAGATACATGAATAAGTAGGGCTAAGAGGAATGGGGAGACTTCAGTTTTATTTCCTGAAGGTATCTTAAAGTTCTGAGATTGCACAATATTCTAAAGATGAAAGAGAGCTCTGGAACTCCCAGTAAAGACCCACTCATTCAAAATACTTTTTGAGGGGAATTGGCCATGTGGCCTGGGGAAATTCCAGCACAACTAAAGGTAACCAACCAATTTAGAAAACTGACCACCTGTGTCTTAGCAGATGAATCTAAGTCTAAAAGATACTGAGTGCGTTTAAGAACTCATTGTCAATCTTCAGAGTTTGGTGCTGAGGACATTGCATGTGCTTTTACTTACTGTTGAACCTGCCATCAGGCTGCAGGTGGCTCTTAGAGGACCCTCACAGGAGCACTGTGTCTTGCATCCTGAGGAGAATGGTTATTAATCTAAATCAAAACAAGTGCTTAAGGATTGGACTGAGGGGTAGGACACCATTAACTACCACAGAACCCTCACACAGCAGTGCGTTTTCTCTTCTCTGACCTACTTATCAGCTTTAACAGGGTGTCATTATCTTTCAGTGTCTGTACATACATCAGGTAGTTTTCCTTATAACATTATCGAACCAGCTTCAGGATGGGGAAGTTTAAAATATCTCGGTATCATGAATATTTTTATTAAATTATAAAATGCAAAAGTCAAATGAATTGAATAGTATGTCTCTTTAGCTAGAATGGACTCTTTATATTCTAAAATTTTACAGTGAAGGCCTGTGACTCATAAGGTAGGTGGTATTCTTCCAAGTTATGTTAGAACTATTGTATTATTATATTTGTTGTAAAAGAGAAACTGAGAGTGCTATTTCAACATTTTTAATAATGAGAGTTTTTGTCTTCACTATATATGATTTTCCTTTTTTTAAGCCTGGGAAGACATTTAAATGAGGCATAGATATTAAAAATAAACACACACACAAGCAAGTTAGCAAAAATCTGACCAGTGCCAGAGTTGCTGTTGAGTGGAGTGTTAGCAAAGGCAGTAAGATCACCACAAATCAGGAGCACCATTAGCTTTTAGACCATGCAAGTTTCCCAGAATTGCTAGGAGACTGAAAAGTCAGGGAATATCTTCATCTCGGTCAGCATCAGATGGCCTAACCATTGCAACATAGTTTGCCTGCCTGATTGTAAATTCAGAACAAAGACACTTGCGGTTCATCAGTTCCCAGGCTCTCCACTCAGCCTATTGAAATGGTCCAGTAAGAAAACTGGAATGCTGAGAGCATCCAGCAAATTTTTAACAGTTGGTCACACACATTAACGTTTTACTTCTGCTCTTTACTCTAGGTTCTTCTGTTTCTGAAAAATGCTGGCTGAAATGCCATTGACTCAGTAGATTCACCAGGTGGAATATAACTGAACTGTTTCTGTCAACACGAGAGGGAGCACAGACACATCTATCAAATTGACACAGTCCTTGCACTTGATGAGCTCAGTGGAATGAGTCTTCCACCTCCAGTTTTTGTTATGCCAGTGAGTGATGAATCAGAGATATTTTTGACATCCTAAAGCAATTCAAGGTGAGAGAACCAAGAAGACTGGTATTTGCCAGTCAGAACTATAAATAAACTTTTTCAGCGCTAAGACTCCTCCAAAACTATTTAAATAGGCTGAAATTTTATGGACTGCTATTCCCTAAGGATAGGAATGCTATCTGTATTTTAAAGCGTGTAGTTTATTTATATGCAGTGATACAGACAGCAGGTAGGAGTTTGGCTTCCTTCATAACCACAATAAATCCATCCTTGCTCCTTATGCTATTGATAGGATTTTCAGACCTGACCCAGTGTTTTTAGAATTAGAGGAATTAATTAAGTTGATGGGATTTTTCAGAATGACTCATGTTCTTAGAAAGGCTAATGAGTCAAGATATTAACTTGTAATTACATTAGTATATGCTTACTTGATGACTAGGTGTATACTCTAACTTGTAGTCACAGAGCTTTTCAACAGGAAAAGTGACTCGTGATTACTACACAAAAATCTAATATACAATTGCATTTAGAGATAAAGACATAATAAGTTTTCTTTATGTATTCTGTCTGTGATGTGAGAGACAACAAATAACTTGAAAAAGAAAGGAAGGGCAGCCTCTATTTTCAGGTGCAATATCAGCAATGTTGGTAAGATCAGCAGTCTGGCTGGATTTACACAGATCAATATGAGAATGATTGAAGACCTCAATGCATTTTAGCATTTCTGGAGGGTAGAGGTTAAATGGGCACCAGTCATATTTTCACTAAACCAACCACAACTCACAGTGAAGTAGCAAAATATTCTTTGTTGATCTGTGATAGCCACCTCAAATAACAAAAAGTAAAGTAGAGGTAATACTTAAAGGTAAATGACAGTAAGAGGAAGTGTTTGTCTTGTATGCCATAGTAAAGGTACATTCTGCAGGAAGCATTTTTTCTCTCTGGCAGAACATTTGACACGTCAATACTAAAACATATTCTGAGACATTGTGTGGACAAATTCTACAGGTGAAATATAGTGATTCTGATGGAGTTGATTTATGCCAACATACCCAAGTCTAGGATACTTTTATAAAGCTCACATCAGAAACACGGCTGAACATATGGTGGGAGAATGAAACAAAGGAATAAATATTTTACCGTCATATTCATCTTTCTATAAAATATGAATAAACCTTCAAAATACATTATATGAACAGACTGAAAAGCAAATTTCTATGTCTGTAGAAATTATTGTAAATCCAAGATGTTCTTGATCACTGTTGAAATGTACCTATACAGTGAGTGAAGAACTTTTTTAAACTTCAATTTCCAGACAAATTCCTGACAACATAAACACAAGACTGCAGATAATTTGAAGCAGTAACTGTTCATTCCCTTTCTTGAAATGTCCAGTCTTGGGGAAATGTTGAATAACCACATTTTCTTCTTTACTTGCTTGGTACTGAAACACTGCATGCATGATCTAGCACTGTTATGAAAGACCTACTTTTTTGTATGGAGGGAGCCAAAACAAATACTTGCTTCAAAACACACTAAATTAAGGTCAATTCTTTAATGATTTGTGCACAACAAATAACACCATTCTATCATTTGACGAGTGAGATAATACCCATTAAATAAGAATGGCAGAATCAACTCTATAGGCCAAAGACCAAGATATTTCTGTTGATATGTATTTTCATTGACATTGGGATGTGTGAACTTTTTTTTATGTATCTCATTAAAATATTGGCAAAGAAAACACCAAGGATGTAAAAAGCCACAGGGTGAATGCAGGTGACACTATTTTGTAATACCCACAACATAATTAAACTATTCCTTGTAAATACATTCTTTAATCAATTTACTACGTTTTTCTGTCTGCAAAGTACTTTTGATTTAAACATGACTTTTGTTGCATATTTACCATTCAGAAAATCTATGTGAATTGAATTCTGCCTGAGAGAACTATTCTTCCTACTTATCTTCTTTCTTTTTTTATTTTTCTCTGAATAGCCGCCTTTATTAAAGAAATAAAAATAATTAGTTGAATGAATTAGAAACAAATGTATTATATTTTTTTCCCATGGATAGACTGACATTTGAGGTGCATACACATATGAAACAGGGAACTAGAAAATGGCTATAAGAAGAAAGGAGCATTCATGTCTTTACAGACAGAAATAAATTAATAGACAGATTGATCACATTTCGAATAATCCTGGAAAATTTATTGATAACTCAGTCAGATTCATTTCACCTGGCTTTAGTTGCTTAAAAGATGATGTGAAGTTTAATGTAGTTTTCCTAAAGTAAATAAAATGTGGAAAAAAGTTTTAATTCTTGAAACAGAGGGCTATGTTAGATGAAATAATTGCTCTTCTGTAGATACTTCCTCTCTGTTGCCTGTTGGGGCTGCTTGAATGATGAACTTAAACTGGACTAACATTAGGTCAGACAAATTCAATTAAGTATGACTTTAGGGAACTAAAAAAAAAAAAAGTTAATGTATGTAACTGTGAGACAACTGGATCTGTTGTCTATTTTACCTGTGTAACTAAGAAATGTAAATAATCTCAGATATAGACACTTAGATGACCCAACCAGGTTAAAGATCTTCAAAAGAGCACATCCATGATATACGCTGGTGAAATACAACCATGATATACAGTTGGACTCCAGACATATCACCCTATCCCAGAAGCAGGCAGCATGTTGGCACGTGTTACACATGACGTAATGCTGTTCATCATGGTAATTCCCTTTGGCTACAGAAGTCATAAAATCACTTTCTATCAGTCCTTTTCTTCTTTAAGACTCATGGAGGTTCAGCCCTCATTCCTTGCATAAGATTGCAGAGGTTGTGCAAAAGAAAATCTGTATTATAGAAAACTCCCAACACTCCCATCGTTCCATTTTTTGATAATGCATCTCTCTTACCTTCTATTAACTTCCCCGTCTGCTCTGCATTGCCCCCAGGCAAGATCTTGGCAATGTAGGCTCCAATTTCCCCACTGCTCCCTGGAATTTCTTTCCCACCTACAACTCGGATTCCCAGTCCGTTGCCTGTGATCAAAAGAAAGAGAAAACTTTAAACAGAGATGAAACAATGAATAATTGACTGGAAAGAAAAGGAGAGCACAGGTCATCAGAGGTCACTGAAGGTGTCACTGATAACTTCTGGCTGTGGTTGGAAGACCAAGGTTAACTGCAGTTCCATCTGCCACTTTCCTAAAGACTTTGGGCAGATCTTCTTGAGTAACTACTGTATGACTGACATAACACAAATAACTGATTCACCAAAAATTATGCTGAAGCTAAAACTATCTTCTTCTGACAACCTATTTGCAGTATTAATTAAATTGAATTAAATTGCTAGAAGTCCACGTGAAGTGTGGATTCAAAGGATAGCTTTATCATTTGCCTACAACATGCATGCAATTTAGCTGAAAAATTATAATAGTTGAGCTTCTAGAATCACATAATTGTGGAGACATTGACAGAGATCCTTGAGCTTGCTCTTCTGAGCAGCAAAGCATGTATTTTTACATGAATCTATACTTGGCAGATGCTATTATTTTTCTTAATTATTTGCTTTTAATTGACATCTTTTACATCTAAGGATGTGCAAATTAACAAAATGGGAAAAGTCTACAATAAATCTGCGTAAAGCATCATCAAATCTTGTATATTCTTCCTTTTTTAAAAATTACAGAGATGAAAATATTTTCATCAGTCATTATTTTGGCTGGAGAGAAGCAGATCCCTAATCTCCCTATGTACAAAAAAATAAGACTGAAAACAAAAGGTTAAAATACAGTATCATAAAGCTAATCTTATGCATTGTTAATTTTTCATACTGTCTTGTGGTTTTTTTTTTTTAAATACTTCCCATACTAGAAAACCAAATTTCTTCTTTGAAGAAAATTTCATATGAGATGATTGTCACTTTGATCTGGGAATATATAGGCTGACTTACCCACCTTTATGGTAATGGTTAAATAATTAATTTTCAATTTATTAATTTGATAAGCCAAACCTACTGAGTGATTAGAATAATCAGCTATAGGAAGGTCACCACATCACCTCTTTGCAAAGCTTTATCTTTTCAGATTAAGGTAAGGCTTTTTCCTCATAATGCTATTAGTGTTTAGTTTATTTCAGAAACAAGATTGCCACATTGAGTTTCTGACCAAAACAGTTTCCACTAGTTTTTCTATCCCAGTTTAGCTAAATCTATATCCTTTGTGCCTCAGCTTTCCTCATAATTTGATATTTTCCAAACATTTTCTTTAAAGGAGAGTGATTTTTCAGTGTAATTGGAACAAACTGCATAGTTATTTTAAATTAACTACCTTATTTCACTGCAAATTGCACGAAGTGAATGTGTACACCTACAAAAGCATTTAATCATAAGTCCATTCTTAGGACTTAGAAATTTATGTGGGCTGCTCTGCACAGATCAAACCCTACAGAATGAGTCATTAATATGTTAGAGATCTGAGGCTCACAACTGGCAACTATTAAGTCAGCAAATCCAATAAACAACTATTCTTAGGTTACGACACACACAAGCAAGGACACAGTATCTTACTCTCAACTACCACAGTCAACATATGGAATTTTCAATATATCAGTAGGACTGGATGCTTTTCATCACAGAGGAGAGGATGTCCACAGGGTCAAGGTTTTATCATGATACACTATACTGGCACCTCTACCTCTAGTAGCTTATTTGTAACAGAATGGCAGAGAAGCATATATATATATATATATCATTTGTCATATAAATGAGTGTACACATGATTTCAGAGGCAATCATAGGGATACTTTTGCTAGGCAAATTTGAAAATCATGGCTGACATATTGGTTTAGATTTTGCAAATCTAAGGTGTTTGTCCATATTACTGCTAATAAAAGAAAGTATTCTCCATGCTAATATATAAAGATTTTTATTCCTAGACATTTTGAAAAGGGTTGTGATTTTATGTTTTCTGGTTTTAGAGTCAAATGTAAAACTGACAGTGTGTATTAGGTAAGAGTATGCTTGCTAAGGGACAATCACAGGCGTGTGTGTGTGTGTGTGTGTGTCTGCAGCTGTGTCTTTGTTGCAAAAACATTACTAGAAGAAATATTTTAAGTTAAATTATGAAACATTCATTCTTGGTAGATAGAACAAATTACTTACTTTTTGCCCACTGAGCTCTAAGTACTCTGTATTGACTGACAAAGAAATATTTCTTGGTTCTCGCTGTATTTTCTAATGTGAAGATGGGATTTCAAAACTGTTTATACTGTTTCTATTGAAAATATTGAGCTTACTACTTCTGTTTGAAATGACATTGCCCAATTTATCACCCTGAATGCAGATAGTTTAAAAGTATCATCCATCATATGCTTTCTCAGATCTTTTTTCCCCTTGTTTTTTGTTTATTTTTTTACACTTTTGAGTCTTAATTTCCATCTCTCAGGCTATTTTGATATAACCAGACATTCATCTTTCAAATTTAGATTTTGAAACTAATGAACTACTGTTTTCTTCTTTAGAAGATACGAGACCAGTTAGCATCAGAAAGCAAATCACTGTGCTTTGAATAAGAGAGGGCACTTTTCTGAATTATGAGTATTGATTTCCATGAAAAATATCTTCAGGAAAACATCTCTTCAAAGGGGATTTTATACATTTAAGAACCAGTGCTTTTTAGAATCCTTCAAAGGCAGAAGACTGCTAATTAATTGCAACTGTTTCTACTGATGTCCCAAGGCTGTGATCCTACTCTCTCATCTAATCTTAACTAAAGCTTTAAGATGCAGCATGCTAAGCTAAAAAAAAAACCAAATAACCAAAACCAATCACCCAAAACCACCATAACCCAAACCCCAACAAGATAGATCATGCAACTAAATTGGTTTTATACTTTGATAAACAGAAAAAAATAAATATGAATACTAAATCATTCCAGTTAGCTTGTGAGCCACTGATTTATACAGCTCAACATACGAACTTTGAAGCTTTAGGTCACCTGCCCAGTAGATGAAAGAAAGGTGGTGGATGAAGTTTTTCTGGATTTTACTGTGGTTTTTGATACTGGCCCTCACAGCATCCTTATGGATGAACTGTCCAGCTGTGGGATGAGTGGGTTCACATCGTGCTTGGTGACAAACTGGCTGTAGGGTAGAGCTGAAAGGGTTGTAGTGAATGAGGCTACGTCTGGCTGGTGACCAGTCACCAGTGGCGTTCCTCAGGAATCAGTTCTAGGGCCAGTTCTGGTAAATATATGTGCAAAGGGTCTGGATGCAGGAGTTGAATGCACCATTAGCAAGTTTGCTGGTGACAAAAAAATAGGAAGTGCTGTTGACTCCCTTGAAGAACAAGAGCTTTTTCAGAGAAATCAAGGCAGATTGGAGCATTGGGCTATGATTAATGGGATGAAATTTAACTAGTGGAAATGTTGTAGCCTGTAACTATGACACTGGGTACAAGTATAAATGGGGAGACTGTAGATCAGCCCTGCAGAGAGAGATCTGGGGGTGCTAGTCAGCAGCAGCTCCATGTGAGTCAGCAGCGTGCCCAGGCAGCCAAGGGAGCAAACCCTGTCCTGTGGTCCACCAAACACAGCATCACCAGCTGGTCAAAAGAGTGATTATCCTACTCTGTTCAGCATTGGTGCAGCCTCACCTTGAGTACTCTGCACAGTTCTGGGCCCCACGATTTGAAAAAGATGTGCTTGAATGTGTCCAAAGAAGGGCAACAAAGCTGGTGAATGTGCTGGAAGGAATGTCCTATGAGGAGCATCTGAGGGTTTTGGGTTCATCAGGTTTGGAGAAGAGGTTGTGAGAGATGACCCCATTGCTCTCTACAGCTTCCTGAGGAGGGGAAGTGGAGAAGGAAGTGCTGAGTTCTTCTCCCTATTATCCAGTAATAGGACTTGTGGGAATTGTTCAAAGCTGTACCAGAGGAGGTTTAGACTGAGAAGGTGGTCAAAGACCAGAATGGATTTCCTTGAGAGGTGGTCAATGCCCCAAGTCTGTCAGTGCTTAAGAGGCATTTGGACAATGCCCTTAATGACACACTTAAAATTTTTATTCCACCCTGAATTGCTCAGCAGTTGGACCAGACAATTGTTGTAGGTCCCTTCCAACTGAAGCTATTCTATTCTATTCTATGCTAATGAAGACTTCAAGTGTTTAATAATTGCAGAGTTGCTTTTGAGAGAAATCTATACTTTGAGAAAAATATTGAATGACCATTAGCTTTTTTGCTTTTTGGCAAATAACCTACTTTGTAACTTTCAAAAGGAATTTCACTTGTCATTTCATACCCTTCCAGACATCACAGGCTGTTTCAGTGATGCATATTCATAATATGTATATATATATATATATATATAATATATATATACACACATATAAAAATTATATATGAGTAGTGAACAACACCTTGACACTTATCAGTTCTGTCACTGGTGACCTGGCAAGCATCACTGCAAAAGTGTTTTAAAAATTCATCACTCTTTTTTTCTTAATTGCACCATGAGATATTTTCTGTCCTATTAGATTTGTTTATTTTGAACTGGTGTAGTTCACTGTGTCTCAGACCACTATGAAATCCTGTCCCCTTCTACATTTCATTGTGTCACAGTAGCAACACAGTAGAAAGACCATAAATTACTTCGCTGGAATGGGCCAACCATAACCTGAGCTCTTCAATTACAATTTGGTCTTTTTTATCCCTTACAGAGATAATAAAGATCAGATTGTTGCCAATCTGTTGCTGTTGCTCTGGTCACAGGGAAGTTCATGAAATCTTACCGTCTTTTTACTACTTTGCTGAGCAGCTCCATTATAGCCATTAGAGTACAAACAGCCTAGATTTCGTGGAACTATTTCAGCGTATCAGCAATGATTAGACTTGCCCTTCCAAACAAATGCCAATAACCTGTTACATAAGATAAAGGTTAAAGAAAAAAAAAAAGGAAAAAAAGAGCAGAGAAAAACTCAGCTACTGCAGGCCCAGCAGGCTTTTTCTGGTGTTTGTGGCCCTGTTTTTACACAAAACTGAACAAA
This sequence comes from Chiroxiphia lanceolata, assembly GCF_009829145.1. NCBI lineage: Eukaryota > Metazoa > Chordata > Aves > Passeriformes > Pipridae > Chiroxiphia > Chiroxiphia lanceolata. The sequence goes on along the minus strand of NC_045641.1, from coordinate 9,735,333 downwards.
ATTTTCCAGGGATGTTTTCTCTTACAAAAGTAAATAAAATTCCAGCTCCAAAAACACAGACTGATTTTGTTTAATTATTATATAAGTCCCATGCAGTAGCAACAACTTCACCACATGCAGGGGAATTCTCGTACCTGACCCAGAAGCTCTGTGCAAACGTTGTTCATGTGGTAATTCAAGCAAATATTTCCTCTGGGCTAATTTTTCAAAGTATGAAACCATTTGTCTGTCTAATTAGATGAGCAAGAAAAGTAAAGAAGCAATTAGAATGTACAACAGATTTGCAGTAATCACACATGAATTTGTGTGAACTGGAATAGGAAACTGCATGAGCGTCAGCAGCAATTTGACTTTTGTCATAGTTAGAAATAGAGCTATATGAATTTTTAATAGACTTTTAGGTGACTGAAATTTTAAGAAGGATGTTAAAAAAAATGTTACTGATTTGGATTTCTTAGAGTCTAAAAGTATAACCTTCAATATGGTAGCTGAAAGTCACTATTTCTGTAAACTCATGGTCATTTTACCATCTTTGGATATTGTGTGCTTTGAAGTTGAAACTACATATAGAATTAAAATGGGAAAAATTGAAATGGGCTTAAAATGCAAAATGCAGGTCTACAACGTGTCTGAGTAGTTTGAAATGGAATATATTCTTAAATCTAAAAATAATGGTTTTTATCACTTCCTAAAAAAAAAAAAAAAAAAAAAAAAGTCAGACCAGAAATGATGAATTATAGAAAGGAAGGACAAGGGTGATCTTTTTTTGGGCAATGGTTGCAGTTAGAAAAATGCATGACAATAAAGAATGAAAATGAGACATGAGTCATGAAAGATTTTGCAATATGCCAGTGTATCATGCTATAGCAATGAGAACATATCAATCAAATCAAACAATATGAACTCTTCCAACACTATTTGGCTGTGAATGGAGACAGAACATACCTTCCTCCTGTGTTCATTTACTGGACGTTATCTCCACAGTCCTCCTCTAGCCTTATCTAGACAAGACATAAGCCAGGGTGCTGATAGGCCCTTATCTGCCAGAGCAATTTTACACCATGTTCCATTGTCTGTATGGAACAGATGTGCCAGCTACAGAAAAAACAGCCATCTCTTCTCTTGGAGAGTTCAGAGTTAAAAGTACCATGAAGAAATGCAAGCTCTTTATTTAGTTATCATAGCTGTGACAAAGCAGTCTCTAAAGTCTGGAGGACAGACAGAAAGGAAGCATGAAAAAGCAAACAAAACCAAATTAGCTCAGGCACGTGGAAGGTAGCAGGAAAAATAATGTGTATAATAAAATCCAGACTACATTTTTATTTTCATTATTATTTCTATGCAATTCGATACATCACATGACGATCCATATTAGAGTTTGGTTTGGTCTAGATAGGTACAGATTGTGCTCAGGGGAACTGTTTTGGTACTTCTAAAAAAAATTAGCTTAAACGAAGTTGTTTCCTAGAAACATGATTTAGCCTACTCAGCTATTGCATTTCTTGATCATTGGCAATTAAGGCATAAAATAGACATGAAGTCAAATCATGAGCCAATGAAATTCAGATATATTGCAGTTGTTTTAATAGCACAGTGATGATTCATATCAGCTGCAAATCTGCTTCATGCTGATTTGCACACTGGTTATCCTCCTGAAGGATCATAAAGTGTTTTATGATTTAGCATCTTGGAGTATTAATCACATCTACTTGAAAACAAGACACAGGTCTCTTCTTTTTGGATGATCTGCCACATCATAATCTATGGTGTCATCTATGATAGACTGTATCTTTAAAACTGTAAAAACCCCTGTAGGCAGAGAGTTTCATCTGTGTTTACTGATAGACACCAATGGTTCAATAGATGCCACTGACTGACAGCTGAACTTCCTTGTTTAAAATGTTAGTTTTGAACACACCCATTTATATCAGCCTAAGTATTTAAGAAACAGCAACATAATTAACATAAGTATTCCTTTTATGTATTATATAAGTATATATATGAAATATTATATATTACTTTAGGAAAAACATAGTTCTGCATTCAATGCAAAAAAAACAATCACTGCTTCTCAAAGTGGCTGAATTACAGACTACTGGAAGCTGTGAGAATATTGCACTGTGTTTGTCCCGGCCTATATTCTTAAATACCTTCTGTTTGAACCACGATGAAGGGTTAAACAAACCTTATGTCTGACCTAATAAGACTGTGCTTACATTTACTAAATTTGGGAAAAATTTGCTATCAGTGGTAAACAGTGATAAACAATTACACCTGCTAAAAATCTTGTCCAGGGTGCTGCATAGACTTGTGCAACTTACACTCATGCTAAGAAGAAAACAAGAAACACATTCCTCTCCATTTTTCCTTACTTCTCTAGTAATCATGGTGCTGATATTTGAGGAGCACAAAGGTTGTATCTATTATAAATTATTTTTATGAAGCTGGTAAACTGGAAGAAAGGGTTAAGAGGAAACAGAAATGTTACTCTCATATCACCTATCAGGCAATAGTTCACGCTATCTATGTGGAGTGCTGATGCAATCCCAAGGTAAGACATGCCAACACTGACATTGTTTTCTTGAACATAAACATAAATACAGACACAGTGAGCTTACTCACTCTAAACTTAGACTCTGGAGCACCTTGAGACATTTTAGCAATGACTAGAAAGACCATGCAGCATCGATCGATCTTGTCGTCGGGACTGCATTACTCAAAACGTGATCCGCACCCTTCTCCATCTGTTCTGGATTTTATTTCCCTTTGTCACTATGTTCTTGCCCACACAGCTTTATTTAGTGAGCAGGCCTGTATCTAAACACATACAATCTTTTTCCTGTTCTAAAATGAAAGGACTTTTAAAAAAATCACAAAATACCTTAGATTTGCACATAGTTATAGCTAAGTGGGGAAAAAAGAAATTTCCTTTATCTAGTAGTAATCTCTCCTGTTTTATCTTATTCCCATTGCCTCTTGTCCTCCTGCCACGTGTCTCTGTGAAGAGCCTGGCTCCCTCTTGTTGATAAGACCCCTCAGAAAATGTCTCTTGAGGTTGAACAGCTGTCCCTCAGCTGCTGCTCTCAGAGCGGGTGCTGCAGCCTCCAACTACCTTGATGTCCCTCTTCTGTATCCTCTCTCCTCTTCATCAGTGTCTTGCTTGTGTGGGGAAGGCGTAACACTGAACACAGTATCTAGACACAGCCTGGCATGTACTGAGTAGAAGGGGACAGTCACTTTCTTTGTTACTGGCATGCTCCTGGTATCACAGCCCAGGATGTGCTGTGGTACACCTTTACAGCCAAGGGGCATGATGTGCTGTCAGCAGAGACCTGTCCCCCAGCCAGTCAGTCCCCAGCTTGCATCACTGCCCAGGGTTCTTTCTTTCCAGGTACAAGATTGGCAGCTGTCCTTGTTCAGCTTAAAATTTCTGTTGGCCCACTCCTCCATCCTGCCTCGGTCTCTCTGAAGGGTAACCTCAAAGATATTCCCCCTGTTTGATGTTATCTGCAAATGTTACAAGAATGTGCTCCATGACCTCCTCCATGTCACTGATAAAGATGGTCCCACAACAGGGTCTTCTGTGATACCCTACTTGTTACCTGCCTCCAGGAAAAGCACAGCTCATTAACCACTGCCCTCAAAACCCAACCATCTGACCAGTTTTTTACTCATCCAGTTGCCCAGACATCCAGACCTTTACATCCCTATTCCAGGCTAAAAGTTAAATGCCTGATGTCTGGAGTCTCTCTCAGCTTACTGCAATATTGCAATTTCAGTCCAGTATCACAAAACGTTAAGGAATTTTATGAGGATGAATCTACCACAAAAGACAAACTGATCTGTTCAGGCAATATGTCAGCCAATCGTTCATGGCTTCGCTAAAAAATAAATCTATATTTGTGATATTTTTAATGTTACAGTAGTTTCTTTTAGCTCAAAGCTTTTTATTAATGTTCTTCTCAATGAGAGGGAAAAGTTGAGTAGATTTTATTGATGTTTCCCCCAGAGTATCAGGAAATCCAGTCAACAGAGAAAAAAGATTAACATGCACAATGCACTGCTGGTATATCACAATTTAGTGACTACTTAGTTCTTTACTTCTGTTGTACCCAGCTCAGGGTACTAAAAAAATACAAGAAGGAAGCATCATAGACAAATAATTTTTCCACATTTAAAAGCTGAGGAGTTGAAAAAATGATTTTTAGTTATTTTTTTGAAGAGTAGGCATAAATGTCATAAGATTTCTTATGTCACATCTTATTTGTGATATACTCACTTGATGTCATACAAAATTAATATTTCTTACTGTAATTTGATTAGTAAAAAATTGAAAACACAGTATATGAATTAAGTGCATAATAATTTGCTAGTCAGCTTGCTGTTTGTTGACATTAATTCTTTCAAATGCCGTTTTTTTTTATTTCAGGGACAAAAGTAACTTATTTGCCTGCATAGCTTTTTCCTTTAAACACTTCAGTCCTCAATTCTCTTTCAAGAGAATGGTATGATAACTTTTTTTCTACACCCTAGAAGAAGTTGTCAAATTAGGGAAATTTTTAGTCTTTTAATGTATAAAATATATATTTTACTTATTATATTCTCAAGCTAATGACTACCACTGTCCAAGGCATCGTTAAGCAGCAAAATTAAAACATTTTCGCAGAAAACAAAAATACAATTTCTAATCTAACATGCAGACTAGCTCTTTCCTATATCTTACACTTTTGCCTTCTTAAATTGCGTCTCTTAGGAAAAAGTGTATTGAAGTGACCAAGTGGGGGCTGATTTCTTATTTCGTGTGTTGGGAGTATTTTCACGTCATTTGGGGGTGTTTATCTTGGACAGCTTTGGCTTCATCAGCCTTGACTTCATCAGCCAGTTTCACTCCCTTTCTCAAGGAACAGATTTCTTCAAGAATGAGAACACTTTCTGGCTAACTTTAGATTATACATAGAAAATCTTGCTGACAGCCTCCCTCCCCCAATTTCTTTTTACTGAACTAAACCAGCAAACAAGCATGCAGGCATCGAGTGTATATTACCTGTAAACAATGCTAAAGTGAAAAAAAAAATCAGAAACATAGAAATTGAAGAACAGAGACTTCACTTGACAAATACTGCACCTCAATTAGCTGGTGCAATGATGTTATGAGACAATCAGAACCTCAGAGAACCCTACCAATCCACAAGGAACATTTTTTCTTTGCATTGGTGACCTGAAGAAACATGTAATATATGGTCTGTATCTCAATAAAATATTTCTAACAAACAGAAAAAGTTGTTTGTGGTTTAACTTTTTTTTTTTTTAATTTAGAAAAGTTTAATGGTACTGAGTTCTTTCTCAAATTGCTATTAAGACATCAACAGACATCTCTCCTTCCTTCTATTTCCAGTCCTGTCGTCATTTCCTACCATATGACTTCCCAGGAAAACCTCTGATTGCCTGGCTGTAACAGCTCAGTCCCTTTCTGTTTATGGGTTTTACCTTCTGTGCCATGTCTCGGATAAGGAGCAAGTGTTTGAGGGAATGATGGCCATTAATTAGGGATTAAATCCTTCCCCAGTGACAAGAGAATGTTAGAGGAGGGTATTGCTCTTTTGTGTAAAGTGTTATCTCAGTTCTTCACAACATTAAATGAAAGAAATAGGATAAGTAATCCTCTAAGAGTATGAGGACAAGAGATGGGTTACAGTTCTCACTCTCTGTCTTTGACAACTATATCACATTCAACACAGACTGTGACTATATTTAATGTGTTTTTAATTGATTAATAATCATATATTCATTGCACTTAATTATTTTGCTGTAAGAACTGACTGCTTAACTGGCAGGAGAAAGAAACCTAGATATATAGGGGTTGTTCATTTAGAGACTATCTGCAGCAGTGAAGTTTTGATATAGGAAAACCCTTTGAATTCTCTTTCTCTCAGGATAAGCACCCCATGAGCTGGCATGCTGCAGAAGTGTAGTGTTGTTTGCAGGAATCAGTAATCCTTATGGAGAGAATAAGGCATGTCTGATACGTGTATAGTGTTACAGCTACCCTGTCATCCTCTTAGAATTTTCACTGACATCACTGCTGAAGTGGAGATTAGGGACTCTTCTTTACTCCACTATAAAGTTCACAGATTTTTTTCTGAATTGTTTCTTTGCCTTTTTTTTTTTTTTTTTTTTTTGGTGTCAGAATTGAAGAGGATATTCCACCACATGGACAGTCTGGCTGCACAAAGGTACATTTTTCTCCCTGGAAACACAGAACATCCCTACTATCAAAATGAAGAATTGCTGGTGACTCAGACAAAGTGAGGTAAAGCAGCAAAAATTACCTTTGACTGAGTGCACTCGTTGTACCTAAAGACATATTGAGATGTGTCACCCTGAGTGTGCCTAAACAGCTTTCTGATCAGGAATAACACAACGTGAGTTATCTTTGCAACATTTCCAAAGGTATTACCAGTGCGTTCATTACCTTCAGTAGCCATGTCCTTAATTAACTTTTTCAAACATAATGATGGATGGCACGTTAAAAAACAGAAGGGAAAATTCTGGCAGTATAAAACAGCGCTTCTGCTGCTTTGCTAAAGGATCCAACAGGAACAAGGGACTCAGTGAAAACAAACAGTGAGTTTCTGGAGCGGAAAACACTGCTATATTATCATTTACTGATCACTGCTGTCATTGCTTTGGCAAGTCAGCATAACCATGATGCCAACTCTTTTTTTTTTTTTCTAATTGCAAATTATTAGTCAAACTTTGCAGAGAAAATCCCTGGCAATTCCCTCACACTTATCAGCCTGAGGAGGGGATATTGCATACCTTGAAGAGTTGTGAGTTCTAGATGATGGCATATGATAAACAAACAATAACCTTCAAGAGAGAAGCCCTTGAGCAAGTATACATTTATTTTTCATTCAGAGCTACTATTCTCTTGCAATTAGAATTTTGGCTAAGTTCCTCATTCCTTAAACACCTCATTCATATGCCAAACTTTGCAGTATATGCTTTTGTGTGTAAAATTATGTCAGATTATGTAAGAGGCATCAAAGGCATCTGTACCTCAGAGCCAGTTTTTATTAATCAAGAGAGCAAATAAACCCAATGTGTGTGTACATAATACGTAGTGATGCAGCCTTAATTTTAAAATATTTGGGACTACTCTTACTACTGATACACATAAAGCAACAATTTCTGGATAATAACTGGCAGTATGGTAAGACAGCGATGAGACCTGTGGAATTCAAATTATAGTGGTGATATTAGGATGAAATTCCAGCTTGTCCTACTGTTATAGCCGTGGTATAGCTGGTTAACTGGGCTGACCCAGCATACTGAATCATTAATGCACCAGTTGGCCCAGGAATTCCAGTGAGATGAGATGAGATGATGGGCTGAAGCACTGGCCAGTTTCCCAGCAAAGCGGCTGGTCAACAGTTACAGGAATTCTCCAAGTGGGAATTGTGGACAGTTTGGGACATTTCCCTATGTAGCTTCTGCTATGCACACTCCAGTTAAGATACACTAATTGCATACTGAAGATGTGTTGATTAATTCCCTAAGAGGACAAACCTGTGTTTCAGGCATCTCTCCAGGCAGCTCCTGCTGCTGAACTGACTAAACTACACATAGATAATTTAAAACGACTGTAGAAAATGTTCCTGCCTGTGCATAAATGATCACATAGGACAGGCTTTTGTGCATAGCTAAGATAGAGGCTGTTTCGTACATACTGTGAGGTAATCAGAGACAGTGGATACGCTGTTGTGGTCACCCAGGACCACAGGCCAGCTGGCTTGTAAGTATCCAGCAACACAATAATTCAGCTGAAGATGCTACTGAAAGGATGGATGCAACAGAGACTCCCACTGCCACCTGGTCAACTGGCTGTTCTCTTGGAGAGATCTGACTCCCCATGTGAGCTTTACTGAGGGTTGTTTTGTTTTTTAATATACTCTCTTCCTGTGTTTATTTAGCAAGTATATCAAACAAAATGACTCAACATTTTGGTACTTTCAATAAGGAAGAGAACGGGAGGGAGAAGGGGAGAGCAGAAAGAGGCAAAAGGAAGAAATAAAAAGAAACAAAGAAATAGAAAGAAAACAGCCAGCAAAACAAACGTGGCATCTAGATGAATATCCAATACTGCTGTAGTGACATAGCTGTGGTGATATAAAAGTATATGTTGTTTAATTTACCAGTATTTTAAGTAACTTTTGCTGCATAAGAGAACTCTATGTCTTCCTCTGATTAATAGTCATTGCCTGGTTAATAAACAAAGACATTTGCTAATAGTTTGCAATGTTTAATGTTTAATCAAAATTAATATTTTTAAAACCCATGTATCTCTGGGAGAGGTCATTTAGAAAGCTGAAGGCTAAGCATAAAGCACTGCACATTTGAAGAGAGTTTCTGTGTACTTTAATCCTTCAGACACATGAGAGAGGGGGAAGAAGGGAGGTGTATAGTCAAGGAGTTATGGTACTTCAAAGGAGTGAAAACTACAACTAATTTTTCTGTTTCAGGTCCTCCCCATTGGCACCCTATTCCACCTTTGGCTCTTTTCTGTACAATTTGCACTTAAGCCTTTTAAATTTATATGTACACCATACAGAAATATGCCTGTGCAGGTCTCCAAGCATGTATCTGGACTAAAACACAAAAGTATGACCGCAGCTTGTAGGCACAGAGTCGAACTTGGTTACTCCAATTAGAATTTAAGTACAATATTGTACAGCTATAGCAGTGAGCAATCCCAGTGTGGGCTACGTAACCTTAGCAGGATACTGAGTAAATTTTTGATCCTGTGCAACCTCACGGTGTGCAGGGCATTGGTAAATGGGAAGACAATATCTATACCTTGGTTTAGTCTGATACACAGTATGTTGCTGTGGTTGACAGCATGAGAACTAGTCGAGAATTTGGAATAGGCATTTCAAATTACATGAGGGTAAATAACTTTGCATAGAAAAGCAGGCTTCAGCATCACTAAATCATGAGCTTTACAGTTGTGTGGTTGTAATTTCACTTGCTATTGTAAGAGAGCAGTTTGTATCACAGCATTACTCATCAGCCTGCAGGGCAAAGATCCCCACAAGGATGTTGAGGAGTTCCTGCGGTCTGTGAGGGCCCAGAGCAGCTCAGGCTGACACACAGCAGTGCCAAGGGCTCCTTTCATACTGTGCTGTGTGGGTGGAGGGGTCTTTCTGGATCCTGAAATCATCAGTGAGTGTTACGCTGACTAAAAAGAAAATACCTCATAATACATACAGAACATTCATTTAACACCCTAAATATGAGGTGGATGCTGAGGATGGAAATTATCAAGATTTTGCTGCCAGAAATCCTGTGAAAACAATATTTAGCAATTCAAGTAAGTTCATGCCACTTTCTACTTAATGCTCGAGGAAACACCAGAGCTGGCAGTCGGTAATTACTTCTGTGCAGAAACAGAGTTTGACACACACTATTAGAATTTTTTAAGCAAGTTAAAAGAAAGTCTAATGGTTTCACAACAAAATCCCTTAAAGCATCCACCTCTGAAAGAAGACACACAGCGTATTAAAAAAACTTTGAGTTCCTTATCAGTATTAGACGTGAGAAAGAGTGCAATTCCAAAAGGCTCAGACAGACAGACCTCACCTGTGCTAGGTCTTGTAACGAGCAGCCTTTTACAGTTTCATACATGAAAACATCTCACTGTGTTCCTTCTCTCAGCCTTGGAGGTGAATGAATATCACCTTTGCCAATATCTCCTTTGCAAGTAGAGTCTTACTTATGCGAACATTTGTGTCAATGTTAGGGGAAAAAAGAATAAACCTGAAATTCTGTGATAAATGTCTCCATGTGAAGATACCACAGAAAAATGGGATCTGATTGTTCTGCTAACTCCCTGTGTAGGGGGGTACAGTTCCAGAAGAGAAAGAATAAAATTCTCAGTTCTGTACACGTTGAACACCTACACAAGCCTATTTTATAAAAACTCATACAGAGAATATAGAGTTATATAAAAAGCAACAGCAAAACAGACTGTTTATATGGATAACACAACAGATTTTTCCCTCTGTTTTGAACGTCTGTATAGCTTATATATCTTGAACAGATGTTGTGACCTTTTTTATGCTCCGTTGCTTTCTGTTATAACCAATGAACACGATTTAAAATGACCACTGAATTTCCTGCTACATAGACACAGGAACTATTTTTAATACTGCAAATCTTTTGTATAATTCATGCTAATCAAATTAATTATCATGTCTGATAGAGGGTTGTTTTTTTTACCTGAAACTGTGTGATCCTTTGGGTCTCTCAGTAGTTTGAGCCTTGTATGAGGGAAAATGTACTGCAGGGGCTTCCCATTTATCTGAGGAACACAAATAGGTATATCATGAAAAGATAAACCAACAATAATTGTATCAATAATTTCAGACAGTTGAAACAGGAACAAGCAAACAAACATATTTCATCCAGGAAAATATCATAACTTCACAATTCAAAAATGCCCCCAAGTTTCAAGACGTTTTTCAGACTGCAAAATCCTTCTACAGGGGAATGAATATTTGCTTCCATAACTCCAGATGAATTTCAAATATGGTTCTGGTTCTGATTTTTCCCAATGACTAGAAGGTGGACACTGTCTTCTGTAGTTTCTTTTAACATTGATCTTTTATTCAAGCGATGTTTAAGAGAAGAATGAAATTAAACATAATTGCTGTATTTTTCATAAAATTCTATTTATAGACATCTAAACAAAATGTTGGTTGAATGTGTAACCAGCCACGAGTTACTGCTTTAGTTTCAGCAAAACCACATATTCCAATGTATTTCTTGACTTAAATTCCAAAAGCCTTTTGAAAGACCCCAACTAAAACTTGTAGGACAACATTTCACATGAAAATGCACAACATTTACCTGGGCTGATCCTAGAGAGTGACAAAGCTGAAAGCAACACACCTCTATAATAGACTCTAAAGAGCCAGATTTCCTGTTGGGATGATCCCATCTGCCCCGTGGTTTGGGCATGGGAGGGGCCATGCTGACCCACCTGCCAAGGATGACCACACTGAGCCCATACCAAAACGACCCTGCAGAAGGAGTGCTGGTTGCAACACACACCTCATAACTGTCATGCACCCTTTTTGCCTACAGTTTTGGTCTCTTGGTAGCTAAGCTGAACCCATCACCTGTCTGCCTCTGACATGTTGGTTCCACGTCTGGGTGCTGCACCCAGACAAAGAGGAGAGAGCACAACTGTGACTGCTCCAGGATGGGACCTTGGGGAGGCAGACTCAAGCAGCCAAAGGGACAATATTATTCAGTATGGCAATGCAGCAGCCTGAGTGTACCAGCAGCCTCCTGCCAAGAGTTTATTACTATTATTTATATTTAAGTAGCATTTAAAGGGATTAAGCTCCTCCTGAACTAAGCACTTCAAACCTAGTTTCTACCCTGGACAGTTTATGAAGTTAATGGATAGCACACATAAATGATGGGGAGGGGAAACAGAGAAGTCAAGGGACTTGCTTAGCTCAACCCCACAGTGAGCAGAAGAGTTTATACATCTATTGTTGTAATTCAGTTTCCCATCCAGTGAATGATGTTGCATTTAGAAGGCTGAAATCCTCCCATAACACACTGAGAGTAGTATTGACTGTAATTAATTTATGTCAGACATAAAGGAGATCATGGATCTGGTAGTGGGCAAGTACTCCAGAATAAATCAGAGCATGACATCAGGTAGGCATTTGAATTTATCATGGAATTTTGCCAGGACAGAGTCTAACACTACCAGAAGTGTATAAAGTGCCAAGAGGCTTCCACGCTTATAAATGGATAGGGAGAATGTTATGTTTTTAATGACATTACCATAAATTCAGCAGGTGTAATATAACAGTAAAAGTAACATATTTGTCATGTGTAGCTTGCATTAAATTGTAAAAAATCTGAAAAAAATGTATCTCATTTTCTTTGGAATTAAATAAGAAAAATACAATTATTGCAGTTCACAAGAAGTGCATGAACGCATTTGAATAGATCTTTAGTTGAGATCCATTTTGGTGGGAGGAATTCAATCTAACTGAGGAACACTGCAGCTCTTAAACTTCAATTCATATTATTCTAATACTGCTATCTTATCTTTCTATAGCAACATTTTTTTTAATAAATAATAATCCAAGAATATTCAATGCCATATAGTACATGACTGCTGACAAATATGTCAGAAAATATATACTGCCTCCTTCTTTAGCCTATTACTTCCTCATTATTTTCACTTCCAGAATTTTATGAGAAAATAAATCTTGGTGATTCATATAGCTCTGAATAAAAGCATTGAAGTTTATTAGCATTCAGGGTAGCATATTATTTTTTTATCATTGGTGGGACTTAAATTGAATGTGTTGTTAGACATTTACTTTCAGACCTGTACGTGTCTGAAAGTGGCAGAATAAATAGAAAAAAACAGTAGTTGCTGTAAATAGATAATGCAAAGAACAGTTACACTGTTCTTGATGCTTTTGCTTGAAACACTAATGTCCATATTTATCTGAAATCTATTGAATATTTGAAAATCTCTAGCACACAAATCCTTTCGTGTTTCCAGTCGTCCACATCTTCTAACTTCACTGATGCTGATTTCCCCTCATCTGAATATATGCCAGGAGGCCTTTCTAGCTGACTCTTCTCCCAGTTTCCCCAGTGAAGATACAGAGAGATCCCACAAATACAAACTATGGTGCAGAGGAGCCTTCCTTCCACTGCACTGCTGCAGGAACAGAGGACATGTAAGTCCCTAAGCCCAGAACTAGGTCACAGGGCAAAAGGTGACTTGATCCCACTTATTTGCTACAAAGTCCAGAGATTTCTGCCATCTGTCCCTGTCATGAAGATCCTTCCTCACTTGTTTGGGAGCACTCAGTACACTTGACTTGCAGTTCAGCCCTGGCAACGTCATCCTCTTCCTCAAGGAATGTAAGCTCTGGTCATGGGTTTTATGTTATTAGTCAGTGGAAGGAACGGCAAATAAATGCGCTGAGGTTTTCTAAGACTGATATGGAGGATCAGTTTAAATATGCATTATATTTTCCCTTTGTTGTCTTTCAATGTTTTGTCTGATAAAGAAAATCTATGGAAGCCTCATATATAGGGGAATTTTACAAGGTAAAGAGGACAATCCAGAAGAAAAAAATTCTCTAGTGCTGTATTTAAGCTCAAGAAATAAAATGTATGAAGTGCATTTTAGTATTCCAGGTGAAGTCCATAGCCACATCTATAATGTATTAACTGGTGTTTGGATCAGATCATTAAAGCCATGATAATTCCTGGTTTTAAATGGTGCTGCACCTCCCCTTCCACCAACGTTAGACAGGGACTGATAAGGTGAATCTCAGCAGCTACACTTTGCTGTAGTCCTCTAGGAAATGCCATCTTTGGGGGAAACTTTACCTGAGTAAGGTATCCAGGAACAGGACGATGGATGCTCAAGGTGGTGAGTTAGTATCTATCCTAATTTCTGAATACCACAGGTACTTGCATGAGCACACAAGGCCTGTAAAAGCTGGCACCAAGAATTTCCACAGCTGTGGTAATCCTGCCCCTTTGAATCCCTACATTCCCTCTGCACAGAGTACAAATGTCAAGTTCTCTAGAAATCCTCAAGGTGGAAAGTTCTCTCTGCTGATGATGGAGATAAGTTGCAAAAGACGTACTGAAGAAAAACTTAACAAATACACTGTTCCTGCTCATTATTACATTGCAAAGAGCTCCATTTGTTTCTGCAATTAGGTGAGTACAGCACTCCGACTTTTGATCTAGAAGTCATCCTGGCATGCAGTGAGAACAACATTTCTGGGTGACTAAGAAATGAGGCACTGCTTGCTAAATTCCATCTTGAATTACAGTGAGGGGGTGGCTAACAATTCACTCATTAGATCAAATATTTTAACAATTACTCTAAATTTGGAAATGTCCAATATGACGTTTCTCATCGTATTTCCAGAGAATCTAAATCATAAAATGCCTCCAACCTCAACCCTCTAATAGAAAACAGTTTACTACGATTTAAAATAGACAGAAAATAATCAAAACTAAGCAGGATGGCCTTAAAAAATGTGGAACAAAAGTTTGCAGGTTGCCTTCTGTATCTCTGTCATAAATGGTATTTTCTCATTTTAACCCTACAGCTCACTTTATGGCCCATTTTTTCATAATTTCTAAATATCCAAGTGACCCTAAAAAGGCATGAATTAAATTTCAAGAGAATGGTAATATGCTTTTTACAGCCTTTAAAAATAGGGGATTGCATTCAAAAGGCTTCATGCCCAGAGTCCCTGCCTTCTTTTTGTGACTAGAAAATGGTTGCCAAAGTGAACTGATAACAATACACTGATATTATGATGAGTTTGGGATTTTGTTATTCATTTTGAGCTTAAAAGGACCCACCTATGATGACTGGAAGTATTAAAAACCCCTCACAAAGAAACTACTTATGGCCTGCTAATGTGCTCTCACTGTCCATGCCTTTGTCATGAAGCTTTACTGTCCTGGCACCTCCTCCTACTGTTCCTTCCCAAACTGTTAGTAACAGCCAGTTTAGCTCAGGATATACAAATGATTTTCACAGAAAATAATAAGAAAAAAACCATGTCTGGAGATTTAAAGAAGGTCTGGTCAACTGGCAGTGACTAAGCAAACTGTTGAGGTCAACAGTGATCAGAGGGAAATCTGCAATACATTATGTACTCATTAGGTTTAACCACATTTACTGTCCTCAGGGAAGGAGTTCAGAATCAATATATTGGGAAATGGCTATCAAGATATTTAACTGAACTGCAATTTAATGTGATTTAAGAATACTATATAGCACCATGGAAGTTGCTATAGAAACAAATATATTTTCATATTTATAATAGAGTATATGAGCTTAATCTGCTAGGTTATAAGGAATCCATGGAAACCTGGAAGTTCAGAGTTGTTGCTCCACTGCATTCTTGCTTCAAAAGCACAGGCTTGTTCTTTATTTATTACTTTTCATTTGTACAAGCCCAGTGGAATGTAATCAAGCAGTTCTGATTTCATCTAGTAAGGAAATTGATGTTTCATATGTGTGAAAGAAAAATCTTCTGGAATACAGATATTGTAATAGTCAGTAAAATATTCTCTTTTTTAAAAAAAAGAAGAGCATACAAATGGCAAATTTACAGCCAATAAGTGTATTTGGAAACATGGACTGATACATTACAAGCAGACTAGTACTATAATTCTTCTTTCTGTGGTTGGTTTGTGCCCAGTAAGGGATATTAATGGAGTTGCAATGGCTTAATTCCTATGTTAACTAGGAAACTGCCCTCCTAACTGATTTCAGGAAATCTTCTGCAGCAAGAGAAGCTCTGGATGAAGGTGAACCTGTTCAGATGGTTCAGGAAGGAGAATGATTTGCCATTCTTAGCTCCAGAGTACATTATACTCAGACACTACAGCTCCCCGTGCAGGGTCGAGTTGAAGACACAGGAGACAGGCACAATGAACTCAGTAACTGTTTTGTTACACACAGGTCTGAAAAAGCCTTTAGGGAGTGTTTACTTTGCCTCACCATTTTCATGGGCCTGAAATGGTTTATTTCTCTTGGTAACTTTAAAATATAAAACTAATGAAAAAGAAATAGAGAAGTTAATACTGACTTGCTTCTATTGCTAAATGTTTTACTTTCTATGTGGAGCTAATGAAAGGGTTCTCTGACCCTTTTTATCTTGTCATGAAACAATTTAATTTCTGGCTGTGTCTGAAAATATTTAATTTTTTTAAGTTTTCTCAAACAAATGTTCACAGATAAATAAGCTCTGAGTAGGGTTTTGATAAGGTAGATGATGTAGAGTTGGTGAGCACTGGCATTTCACTCTTATACAGACCTATTGATACTTTTTTGTACCAGTGAGTGACTGGTAGCTAACTCAGATGGAAATAGATGAAGAAGGAATTCTTGTAAAGCTTCTCCTTACACATCACTTCTCTTCTGCAGAGGCTTTACATGGCACCAGACAAAATTATTTAGAACATGTTCATGCTCCAATTTACACCCATATTTTACACTCCAATTTACACCCAATTTACACTCCAATTTACTCCAATATTTTACAAAACCAAAACCTGTGGTCTTTCTCAAGATTTTAATGCAGTATCTCTATTTCCATATAACCATGAGGATACCAAAACAGCTTCAGGAAGAGAAAAAAACACATGTTTTCCTCCTGGAAACATTCAGGAAAAGAACTGTTAGGCCCTTTAACTTTCCTCTTGAAAAATTTTGGTCAAAGTTTTTCAACCAGTCTTAGTGCTATTTATATGAGAGAAAAAAACAAAGATCAGACCTCTGTGACTAAAACCTCTCATCTTATTGACTACCTCTTTATCACAGGGCTCAGAGTAACAGTAACCCTTTTGGATAAACCTGATTTGAAGGGAAATTTTCAGTTTTACCTCAGAACAGTTTAGTGGTCAAATACAATTATGTATGCTTAGAATAATGAATGTTTCTCATAAGGATTAAAGTGATCAGAGAGACAGTTTTTTAACTATTGCCAGTGATATTAAGAGCTGTGAAGACTCAAAAACATCCTTTATCTTGCAATAAAGTTGATTCATGATCTATTTGAATAGATTCCTGTAAGAATTATATCTTGTAAAGCCCTTTTTCTGAACAAGAAATGGGTAGACTCGGTACAATCCAGGCTGTGTACATCTCAATATAAGCTAAACTAGAGACAGGAAAAGAGGGAAAAATAAATGACAGTTTGTACTGTGAGGTATTTCAAAACTTACTTCATAACATCTACATCCTTGCTTCACAAAACCTACATTCGACTGACAAATGTCAGCAAAAATGCTCACCAGTATAAAAGTTTTGAAAGCTGCCTGACAGTAAGATACTGCTGTTTGTATGTTTTCTGAGAAACTAACAAAATATAAGGTATTAAGTATCACAACGGGGCCATGGAGTATCTTCTCTTAGAATCATAGAATCGTTGAGGTTGAAAGAGACCTCTAAGTTGATCAAATCCAACCATCAACCCACCACCACCATGTTCACCACTAAACCATGTCTTCAACTGCCATATCCACGTGTTTTTTGAACACTTTCAGAGATGGTGACTCCACCATTCCTCTGGGCAGCCTGTTCTAATGCTTGACTACCCTTTCCACAAAGAAATTTTTTCCTAATATCTAATGTAGAACTCCTCTTTCCTAATATCTAATGTAGAACTGGAGGTCGTTTCCTCTTGTCCTGAGGAAATGCACCAATCGCATCCATTGCATCTCATGGAAAAATGTGATCTAAATCAATATATAAGAATATGTCAGAATATAATCTAAGTGAATCAGTAAAAATTGTAACAAACAGTTGAAGACCTTGGATACTTGAAATACATAAACTCTGTTAATATAAAGATGAAATGGGATTGTACACTAATGTGACTAGATTTCCAAGTCAGCAAGCTTGAAAAGCAGAATATGGACTTTTTCTTTCTCTAATAAATGGAATATTTTAATTATTAGATTGATAAAGTCTTGCTGACATATTCAATAATTGATCACGAACTGCTGGAATTATATTCACCAACTGAAAGTGGAAAAAAGTGTCTACAGGATAAAGCAAGTCTTTTCCTTCAACTACTAAAAGAAGGGACTTGAATTTGAATGGTAAGGTGAAATGACACTAATTGTTTTCTTTTTTTCTTTTAGTATGAACACTTAATGTATAGACATTTCCAGTTAGGAGATTAATTCCTTTCAGATGTATTTCAAAAATCAAAAGACAACCTGCAAAATTAATACTGAATTGTAGAGGAAATTTAATCTGAAGTCCCTACAGTATTGGACAGTATGATCAAATTATCAGTCATTTATAAAACTAAAGGCATGTCTTACTTGACAGCTTACTTGGTCTTGGTGTTGACTTAGTGGTCGAGAGTGGGCCAACTTCTCTGGCAGCCTTCTGTCGAGGATGTGTCCATTCTCCAAACGAGACTCTCTGGGCTTGTCAAACCAATCTGTTTCTTCACGACGGAGATGGTAGGCTTTGAAAACCAAGGACAGGTCAAATGCTCTGATCCAGGGCTGGGTAAAGGGCAATAATGTGCATTGTGCAGAGCAAACATGCAGAGTGGTTATTAATTGGCCATGCAGCTAAAGCAAAGTTACAGGTGAGACTTGAGACATTGAACTTGAGTATTATTTAGCTGTGATACAGCAAAGGGAGAAGATTCTGTTTATGTCAAACTTATGGATATTAAATACAGAAGAAACCTGCTGCTGAGTGCTATAGTAATCTTCCTTCAGGCAGCTCAGAAATACACTGCCGATTTCACATGTCTCTAAAATGTTTGTTGAAAAAAAAATTAGTCAGATTAGTTACTTTGCAGTAGACTAAGTAAAAAATAAAAACCTAAGAACCCCCAAAACAAATCCTAAAAAAAACAACCCTCAAAACCCAAACTCCACCAATTCCCAAGTTTCTGAACTGAATATTGGTTCAAAATACTTTAGAAATAATCTACAACTACTTACAGGAAAATTATGAATTCTTTATGAAATCAGTATCAACCCAAATCAAAATAGATAGGAAGCAATCTATGCAACTTCTTGTAATTGTAAGCAGAAATATTGCAAGTGTTCTCATTTTAAATTCCATCCCCTGATTTTGCAGCATGAACCTTTGTGTATGGATTGTTAGTGAGTATGTTCTTTCTGCAATAATTCTGCAAGTCTAATGTGCTTCTATTTGCAAGAGTTTTAAATCTTATAAAATCCCTTTTGGAGATCAAATAACACCATTTCACTGAAATCAGTTTTGCAAATGCATATATTTATATTAGTGACTATTTGGTCAGCTGACGTAGGTGTCACTCCATTTGGATCAGAATCATGTCCTACATGTTTAATAATATTTCCACTATACAATATATAGATTTTTATTTCTGTTGCCCATCAGTGTAAACCAAAGTATTGTGCAGTTAATTAGAATGTAATGTAAGTTTGAATTTTATGCTTTATTAAGCAAGACAAAATTGGAAATCAAAGAAAGACAATATTTGTTTTAGTAAAACCACAAGAAATTGCAAATCTTAAATAAGGTCAGTAGTTGCTACAGTAACAAGTGTGTGTGTTGACATGACACAGAAGAAAATTTAAAAGGAAAAATGGTAGCGTGCATAATCTCTCCTATTTAGTTGTGAAAGTAAACATAATCTAGCTGGTTTAACAAATAATTGGGAAAAAATTAATGGGACAAAATTATTATTATTTTATTGAATTTCTCTCAACAAAAGAGAAATAATATATATGCATGATTTTGAGAAAACTATTTCTTATGGGTAAAAACAACACCCTGTATTATATCAGGCCTTCAGAAAATTCTTAATCTTGTTTCAGATATTATGCAGTCTCTTCCTGCACAACTGTGCACAAACTTAACCTAACAAAAAATGGTTTGAAATATTATTTAGATCAGCATATAGGAATTACCATAAACATTATTAAAGGTTGCTGGTTGTCTAACTAGTGATTAGTTATTGAACAACTGTTCTCAATAAACCATTATGATCTAATATACAAATCCTTTATGCTTTACACATTTATGCCAATTGACTAGTGCCTGCACACAGCAGGCTGGTTCATAACTCATCCTGACAGAACTTCTTTCTGAAGCTTGCATGAAGAACCTAATGCATTTTACTGACCCCAGATGTCAATGCTGACTATCACAATCTGTGTCATTAGCTCAGCAGCTGAAAGAATGATTTTTTTTTTCCTCCTGCCCCAGTTGAAATGACTTTTGCTGGATTTCTTCTTTTGAAAAAGTAGAATTCCATACTGCAGTTCAGACCAGCCTACCTTTTTTTTATCAGACTGCCCTAAATGTGTATATTTTGTATGAAATTTAAAAAGTTATGTATGTGTATATGGACACACACACGCCACACTCACATATACATACACACACCATTACTTTTGGCTTGTTCAGCTGGGATTTGTTACAGCTGGAAACCTGAGAACAGCCAAGATGAATCACTGACAGACTGAGAGGGGTCATCCTTTTATTCTAAGACTAACAGTATGCAGCCAGATGGTTCCACCTGTAAAAAACTCCTGCTGGAGTCAATAAGGTCCCATGCTGTTAATTCCAAACAGTTTAACCAGGTGATATTGAACTCCAGGCTGTGGAGTCCAAGGAACTTGATTAGAGAAGTAGTAATGATCAATTTAAATCCCACAGATGAAAAATTACAAGGCATTGTCTGTGTCGATGTCTTGATGTCTTCATATCTCAATTTTAAACTTTTAAATCCTATTATATACCCTATTATATAATTACCAAATTAGCACATAGTAGAAAAAAAAAATTCTTTAGGTGAGAAAAGGCACATTTTATGTCTTCTGATATAAAAGCTGACCAGCAAGGACTATTTTTATTCATAAAATTGAGTGCTAGCTTCAGCATTCTTGAAAATTAGTATCTTCAACATACTCAGTAGTGTGTGGAAACTGGCAGCTGGGGGTTGGAAGAGACCTATTTGCTGGCTCAGAGCAGAGCACTCATGATATTCGGAACCCTGAGAAAATACCAGGTGTTTCAAAAGCTCAAAATGCTTTTTATTTTCAATGGCAAGCTCTGGATGTTGTGCTCTTTTGACATTAAAGGTGTTTTTTAACCTGTTTGAAGTTTGGAATCCCAGTGTCAGTACTACTTATGTGCTGAAACATGGTTTTAAGATTTGTTACAGTATGTACTTAGTGAAAAACAAAAGGTTTAGTCTCAAAGTCCTCTTTGTATTCTCTTCTGGTATTTTTTGTTGGCATGTGACTTATAAAAAATGAACCAAAATTCAAGCACATCTCTCAGTTTGAACAAAAGAAAAACAATTTAAATTTGATACTTTGACTTAAATTCATGTTTAAAAGTTTCCTAAGATGATAAATCAAGCCATAGCACGAGACGAGTTTTCCTAAGGCAGTGCTTAAAACTGATTTCTTTTAATGAAATCTCATCAACACCATGCAGCAGTTAGTTAAAAAAAAAAAAAAAAAAAAAGAGAGAGAGAGAGGCAGCAAAGCAAACTGTGTTAAAAGGCTGGATGAAACATGCCAGAATAGTTGTCCATTGTCAGGGCAACAGGGCACTACTGAGAAGACTGCAGTCCAGAAAAAAGAAGGCCATAACTTTCTATAGAACTGTAATTACTGCTTTGGAATACTTTTTGTCTTACATCCAAATTATATGAATTATTTTCAATACAGGTTATTTGCTATTAGACAGTATATTTAAAAAAATGTCATAAAATGTTTTCATTTATCAAGAAATAAACTATTTGTGAAGATGAAATCTTAATAAAAATTAGAAAAAGATTGCTAAAAGGGGAAGCCCTGGTGTTCATTGACATATCAATGACATAGATTAATACAGAATATGTGAACTGAGTTAGAATACTTCTGAAGGTGTAACTAATCAGAGGCTAATTTAAAATGAAAACATGTTTTATCTGAAGTGTAACATGCATGTCTTGTACAAATATATATGCAAAACTTATTGCACTGTAGGGCAGAAATATAATTCCCTATGATCTGTTTGTATGAGTTAGAATAGCAACAAATTGGATTTTTGTTTCAGTTTGGTTCTCCTTAGTCTTCAGGAGGAAAAGTCCTCCATATTTTACAATATCACTCTAGAATGACCTTTAAAAGTCACAAGTTGAGATGATACATGATAGTATCTACTTACTTAGGAATAATGATATAGTTGCAACTTAGGGAGTTCCTTTCAATTGCTTTCAGATTTAATTATAGGACTGTATGTGCTAAGAATTTAAGGACAATGAAAACTCTTAAACTTCTGATAAAAATCAAAAAAAGCTGATGATCCTGAGTCTCTCCTGAAACACAGAGTTCACGGGGGGGTTGTAAATATGTAAGAAATGTGAAAAGAAACTTACAGAACAAAGACCTTAATATGTAGTATGAGAAAGGTAAATAGACCAAATTTCCTAATGCTTATGAAAAATTCAGCATGTGTTAAAAAACAATAATGTAATAATGAATGGAGGTTAGTATAAACCCGGAAAATAAACCATTCTACTCCATAATCATGCAAATGTGTCTTTTGAGACAATCATTGCCATTTACAGACAATATAGCGCATGCAAAGTCTCTTTTATTGTGCAGTAAATACACATAAGAAAAGGTTAAGGGAGCGCATACAATTTCGAACATGTTCATTTAATTTTCTTTCAAACGGTCTTTATGATTTTTAAACAATTTAGAATATATTAAGCCTGAACTGACTCAAACAAAACTGATACATAATTTGCAATTATTAAGTACTCAACATCAGCTTTAACATTCTGCTGTACTTATTCATAAGTAGCATTTTTAATTGCACCATTTATAATACATCAGAAATGTTCCTTTCATGAACCTAAGTGAGATAAACTCTTGTGCTTATTTGGCAGACATGTATGGGGTGCATATAAAACCAGCTACACTGCATAACCCATCAATAGAAGTAAAATACTTTATGCAAGTTTATTGAAGGATGAGATTGTCTTGAACCATCCAAATGGCAAATTATCTTACATAATCACAATTCTGGATGCACAGAAGTCCACATGACAGGATGCTTTCAACAAACCATATGTGGAATGTTATTTTGCTATCACGTTAAGCTCTGTATGATGCTAACATATAATATGTACTTAATGAACAGACTATTTCTATATAAACACAGATCTAAATTGGTGCATCAGGAGATGGAATTATCAGTTCTTGAATTCTATTATGAAACTTCATGCAAATAAAATCACTAGAGTTTTTTTAGAGATTTGGGAGAATATTTCCAAATCCCAACAAAAACTACTGCAAAAAAGTTCAGTGATTCACAGTCACTGGAGAAAGTTCCACATAAAGACTGATGGTAGGGTCTGTATTGTACATGGAGTGTTCTACACAGTATCATTGGAAAAGTAGACATAAACAAGTGAAAAGGAAAATGCACAAGCAAACCAAAAGGAAAGCAAACCAACGACAATACAGTGAGCATGCTATAGTAGCTTAACACCATCCAGAAACTGCTGTTAGAGTAAAATAAAAAATATCAAATAAAACAAAGCAAATCAAACCCCAAAAATGTAGATACACAGAAGATGCACCAAGGAACAGAAAAAGAACAAGTCTTTGAAGTATAACAAAAGTTAGACACATGCATAGAAATGAGGATTTTGGTTGTGATAGTAAGATACCAGTCTGAGGCCTAAATTACCTTCACTGTCTGACATGGCATGCTGGAAGTCATCCATGATGAAGGCTATATCTCGATCATAGCCTCGAGTCCGTGACTCCTCCCTCATATGCTGCTGGACCTCAGGCAATGAATGGCTCGATCCAAACTGGTCCCTGGTATCTGCAGATATTGGTGGCAAGGGTCCAGCTGCTGCTCTTGCCATTCCCATTGGCTGTCCAACAGGACTTAGTGGGCTCTCCTCCTCTGAGTTCTGTGCTACTATCGGGATCCTTCCCCTGCTTTGGCTAATAGGTAGACTGGTGGGCTTAGTTCTTCCAGAAGGTGCTGCATGGCTAAAGGAAACATCTAAGGGTTCAGCTTCTTGGGCTTTCAGTCTTAAAGAAGAACTGGAAGAATCCCTTTTCAATGACAGATCGAGCCCATACACTGAGGAGGGTCTAGATGAGGGCCTAGATCTACTACCACTGCTATAAGACTTGTCTGCTTCATCTTGTAGTGTGGATCTCATTGTTGGACCTAGTGCAGTCCCAAGGCCTGCTCCAATGGATGACGTCAGTGGTGGCCCCATGTATTTCTGTTGGTCACTGATGTTTTTTCTAAGGCCATAAGTAATATCATCCTGAAGAAGCCTTGCCCTAGTAGTGATTCCCCCAAGTGTTGAAGTGCTAGAAGTCATATAACTTGAATAGTCAGGCTCAAGGTCTCTGCTTTCTTGGATAGGTGAAAACTTTGTTAGTTTGGGGTCTATCAAAGCTTTCTTGTGTTTTGACTGCTTCTGGTAAAGGAGGGCTG
Organism: Chiroxiphia lanceolata; assembly: GCF_009829145.1. Taxonomy (NCBI): domain Eukaryota; kingdom Metazoa; phylum Chordata; class Aves; order Passeriformes; family Pipridae; genus Chiroxiphia; species Chiroxiphia lanceolata. Next base: position 9,711,257 of record NC_045641.1, on the reverse strand, counting down.
CTGGGAGCTGCTTAGCAGCCTGCTTCTCAAGAGTAAGCCTACCTATACTGTATTTCTCAGATTTTGGAAAATGCCTGTAGCTGCCCTCTCCGTGGTAATACTGTGACAGGCCAGCCAGATGATCAAGACTTTCTGCACCTCTACGGAACTCTTGTTTTATCTGGTGTTTCAGAAGTTTGAGCTCATAGGGGTCCTCCATTGGGTCTTCATCAGCTTTAACATAGGAATGTAACCTAGAGGAACTGTGCAGTGGTGCTAGGAAGTCTGACACCTCTTGTGCTCTCCTGGCTTCAGTTGTGCGAAGCAGTCGATCTGTTTTGGTCAGATCTTTCTCATGGAGGCTAAAACTGGAACCGAGTGCTCCTGTTCCTTTAGTAAGTTCTCCTATATCATCGATCAGCACATAATTTCGGGGTGTATGGTGGTGATCTATATCTGCATAGAATGAATCTGCAGATATGCTTGAGATAGGGCTGCTTGCTATGCTGTTTCTCTCATCTAGTCCTATCCTTAAGTCCAAGGTAGAGTATTTACTGCCCAGCTGGGAAACTGCATAACTACTGTCAGTTGAAACTGGAGCTATCATGAGAGGCTGATTGCGAATTACATCATAGTTTGTTGTTATCTTAGGCTCCAAATATAATGTGGTCTGTCTTTGCTTTGGCTGTATTACCATCATCTGTGATGAGAGTTGGTATGATGGCTGTTGAGATGGTGGAGGTTGAGCCTGTGGAGTATAGGACATAGTAGCTCCTGTTTGGAAAGCTGTCTGGGTCTGATAGGGTGAAACCTGCTGGTGATACAAAGGCTGTTGTTGTTGGTAATGTGATTGCTGTGTGAACTGAGTTGGTGCTTGAGTTGGCAGGGCAGGAGATGAATACTGATATTGAGCGTATGGGCTTGTAGCAGGGGCAAACTGTGTTTCTGGCTGGGTTTGTGGTGGCATAAACTGGTTAAATTCTGTCTGGGGTGCAGTACGTGGTCTTTCCAAGCCATGCTGAGTTTCTATTCTGGTTGACCTGGTATTATTAACTTCACTATCTGACATATAATCACGTTCTTCTGCTACTCCTTGGAGATAGGCACGCTCTCTCTTTTCTCTTTCTTTTAGTAGGGCTTCTTTCCTCCTATTAATGCCCATTTCCAAGTATCTCAGCTTGGCATCTATTTCTTTTTCCTCCTCATCTAGCTCTGCTTGCTTCTTCCTAAGCTTGGCTGATTCACGTTCGACCAGATCCAATTCCCTGTCTATATCCTGAAGAATTTTGGCTCTGGCCATAGTGGTGGTCCTACAAATCCTTCTCCGTGAAACTGATCCCACAGAAGTATATGGGGACTGAGTTCCTCCTGTTGCTTCCTCTGGAGGTGGGTTGGGCAGAGTCCTCTTCACCTTCTTCTGAGTGCCTGATGGAGTTATGCTTGAAAGACCTTTTGACTGCAATAGAAGAAACAAGATTGAATCACTATTTGGGAGGCAAATTAATCCCAAGTTGTTTAAATTTTTTTTTTATGGAATGGCTTTATATCTTAACCACATACTTTCCCTAAGAGAGAGGAAAGCTTGAGGTATCTGTGAATAAGCAGCAGAAAATGGCAAGAAAAATTGCTGTCAGCCTGCTAAAGGTCAGGAAGATGAGCAACCTAATGCAAAATAAGGGTGACACTCACCAGGACTTTGTTCAGCCTACAATTGAAAAATCTACCTTATATTCTTGAAATTGAATTGACTGTAATTTAAGGGTTTTGGATTTTGTTGGTTTACTTTTTTTTTTTTTTAATTTCCATATGCTTATACATAAACATATTCAATGCATGTGTGTGTGGGATTGGAACACATATACATATACAACACCCTTTTATATAAAATTTAATTTAAAATCTGTATAATTAAAAATATGCATATATACACATTTATATCTAAATTTATGTATAATCTGTACAGTCAAATAGATAACTCTGAGCCAGACACTGAGCATATAGAAAGCAGCTATAACTTGTACTGAAATCCAGACAGCAAAGTGGGACTTTCTGGTGCCAACACATTTGGTACAACAGCAGTTGTTACATAATCTTTTAATTTTTGTCTCACCTCTGATGCAAAATATATGTATTTTCAGGGGAGATCCTTATGCTTACAAAACTGGTACGAGCTTTCTTCAGTTCACCGAAGACTTTTGTAAGTGAAATTTGTTCCAATTAGAAAGCTAGTTTAAAACTTTAAAAAAGTTAAACAATATAAAATTACAGAAATTTAGTTCTGTCCAGATGTCCAGACTTCTTCCCTGATCTAGGAGAAATATCTGCCTCAGGCTGATGAGTCATTTTTTTGAGGTGCCAATCTCTCTTCATTAACTAGGACAGTAAGCAATGTAACTGGTTAGATGCAATTTAATTTGTGCCCTGAATTACTAGTGGTTTTGTAAAGGTTTTTTTTTTTAGTTTTGAAATAAGTTTAGGTTCCACACAATGTAGGTAGATTAAGAAGTGGGACCTGAATTATTTTGAAATTGTATCCTATCTCACTAATAACTTCTTAGAAATTTTGCCTCAGCAAAGGAAAATGGATTGATCTACACATATACACCAAAAAAAAAAAAAATCAGCTCAGCCATTACAGAATGCAGACATGTTGATAGCAAAATATGGAAGTATTTTATCGGAGTTTAATAAAGGATGAATAAAAAAAAATATTAACCAATTCACTCTTCTGCCTTTGCAGGCAAGGGCAGCATTTCTGCAAGCATTAACTGTTTTTAATTAAAAATGTAATTTCTTTTTAAATAAATGCTAATTCACTCAGATAAGAAGTCATCAAGATTAATTTTAATTAGAAGTTTATAAATCAGTATTTTCTCTGTTTATTCTAATATGGCATCAGCAAACTGTAAAAGTTTCTAAAAAAGGTGTTGATAATCCCTTTTTTCTGCTCCTGTTACCTAGTTTTAACAAATTACAATACTCAGTGAATCATTTGCCATGGAACTTTAAAGAAACATTCGTTACCTTTTCAAGTGCCATTTCATCTCTTTCATTTTCTTCATCTAAGTTCCATCAACTTTTGCATGTTTTAGATTGCAATAAAAGCAATTTAATCTTTTCAGCTTCCCATGGCCATTTCCCAAACCCACGTTGTGCCAACAAATCAAAGGAACTAATTTTCTCTTGCTCACTGTGTACTTATAAGCAAAGACAAATTAATCATCTACAGTAGGTCTAGTTGGCTAATAATTTATATTGTAAAATCAGTGTAATAACACCGCTATTTCCCCCTCCTGAACTGAAATAGCAATCGCAGATGGTCGAGCAGTCACAGATGGTCACTGATATTGGGAAGTGCTATTAATAACAAAATCATTAAAAGGTCTATAAAAATTTATGTAATTAATATTTTCAGATGATAGTTAAGCTGCTGATTAATAAAGCCCAGTGTCAGACTACTATGCATTTTATAAAAAAAACCCCCATATCTTGTTTTTATATCTCTGTCTATATCTAAAGAATCCTAGACTAATAAACATTACAGGAAGATTTACCGCTTGCTCTTGAAAAACTATTGATAACCTGTAGTTCTCAGTTGCTATTCTCACTAAAGGCAAATCTTAATTACTTTTGCTTGATATTTATATTGGGACAAGAAAATATAAATTTGTTTTAGTACTGTGGTTTTCTGTTACCAAAAAACCAATGCAAATAATATTTTTTGTCTTCAAACAAGGACCATGCTGTCAATAAACTTGCTTGGAAAACTCACGACTAGCATCAGTCTGAGAGACAAACACGGATGTATTAAAAGAAATTACTGGGAATAAAGTGTTTGCATCTGATAAGATGCCAGGTAGTGAAGGGATAGAAATTACTCTCCCAGTCAGGAAGAAAGATCACTTAAGGTGGGGACCAATGCAGGTTGTTAAGGCAGCAATGGAATGGAAGGTGAAGCCTGTGTTGTAGCTCTGTGTGTTCCAGCTATCACAGCTTGGATTTTTCATGTAACAAAAACCTTCCCAAATGCAATCCCTCCAAAGCCCCAAAACATACAGTAAAAATTTCAATTGTAATGAAGCCATGAAAGTATAACCTTAATGTACAACCTTAAGGTATAACCTTAATGGTTTATAACCTATATTAACCTATAAAGGTTTGGAATGTATTACTCAGTATTACAGCATGTGCTCTTCATTCTTAGAAGTGCATCAGAAAGAACAGCTAGAGATCCTGGTATTTAATTATTTTAAACATTTAATTTACTAGAAAGAATCCATATAATTCTGTTATCATTTATTAAAGACCTCTCGGTGATTTAGCAGTATCTTTAAAATTGCTTGAAAATGAAACCTAATTCCTAAAGATACTAACATAATACTCTAGTATTAGATTACTTCATTGTAAGTATGTAATCCTTGACTGCATCTTCTCGTAGGATGGAGGTAAAGGTACTGAACGATGTTTTATAGCTTATCTCGTGCAAATAAATAGTTTCTCATCTAAGTTTTTATGGACCTTTCTGGACTTTATTATTTGGTAATGACTGACCAGCTTTGGACCAGCTTTGTTAACTCTTGGTAAAAAACTTTAGAGCAAGAATACCAAGAATTCTCTCCACTGCCAAAGGCTGACATAGGGTCACTTTTATGGCGTGAAGAACCACAGAGTGTGGGAACCCACAAGGGTAAAACAGGTAAAGGGAAGCAGACCAGCTGTGCAAGGTAAGCAAAATATATTAAAACATGTATTTATAAAAGTTAGTCTCATCAACTAGTGTTGAGAATGGACCAGTACATGCTCTGAACATATTTTAAACATCAGTAAAACCTTATCCTACAACCAGTACTGCCTTGGCTTATGTGCCATTGCTGGCAAGGGGAATGGAAGATTAATTTGATGAGCTGGGTTTGGCCTTGTGTATGGGAGTGAAATACCCTGCTTCATGAGTAATATGCTAGAGCTATCCTTTAATGCAACTCTTGTCTTTTTCTTTTCTGCAAGTATATTGCTCTGGGGACTGAGCAGTCAGGCAGAAAACTAGTTTCTAAATCACTACACAGTAGCACTGAGATGCCAGTCAGTCTTATTTTCTCTCTCTCCTTTTTTTTTTTTTTTCCCCCACTCTTTTGGAGGCCTGTAAAGATAAATTTCTCTTCTGTGAGGCTCAATATGAATTTTTTAGAAATAGTCTATTCCAAAACAATAAGAATTTTTCAGAGTTTTCTTGCTTTCCTTCATGTCAGAGTCACTTATTCCTCAGATGAGCACTTTTGTACTTTCCATCCTTTTGCTCCTTTCATTTTCTCTGTGAAATTGCTTGAAATTGCCATTTTCACTTCAAATGCAAGGGGAACAGCATAGTGCACTTCCTAACAGCTGACGTGATGTGAGATATCAACTTCTTTCCTCAGTTAAACACATAAAAGGTGATATGCTTCTTTTGATCTCAAGGGGAGAAAGGAGAATTTTAAAGGAAATTTGATATGCAAACTACAGACATATGTGGCCCTTATACAGTGATTTTCAGAGAGATCTAAATCTATGTTTCATCTACTTTATGAGAGTAGACATAATAGTTATTCCCAGTTGTTTGCACACAAGACATAGTTTTACACAGACTAACTGATTTGTGATTCATTTGGAACAGAACTGACAACTTTTACCTGTAAGGGCAATGGGGTAATTCCCTCCTCAATTTCTAAAAATTAGAAATAGCATTTTAAATCAGTAGGAATGCATCAGTGGAAAATAAGTTTGTGAGGAAAATGAAATCCAGTGTTTTGAAACTTTGATTTTAAATACTGTACTTGGAACAACACTCCATGTATGTGCATTTAGCAGATCTTAGACAACATACACATTATTCACAAGCTTATGTTTTAATTTCCTTACCTTATATCTATAAATCATATCTATACTGTTTCCTTCTCCTGCTCACTGAAGACTTAGTACAATACAACACTGCTAATAATTTTTTTTTTCTTTTGTAGCTTAAGCCTTATATAAAAGGGAAACATTTATGGCTAACTCACAGTAACCTTTAAAACTCATTTGAAAACCATTATTTTCTTTTTCTATTCCTAATTTTTTTTCCATCCATTATTCTTTGCTATTTATCTTTGCAACCATATTACTTTTCTTTGTAAGGTGTTCTGGGATATCAGTTTATATAAGAAATTCACTGTCCAATTATTTTAAATGTATACAGAATTACATGTATCTCAGTTACTCTCCAATGGGGAAAAAAATCTCTGGTAGATCAATTCAGACAATGGGTATCTGTAAAGGATAACAGAAAGAGTCAAATTGTCAGAGTAGAGTATTGCTTCTGCATTGAAATCTCTGTAGCAAATGGGCTCAATATTTTTCTCACTATTCAATTTCTGAAAAAATAAAAAAAAAGGAAGGAAAAATAGGGAAATGGAAAACCCTGTCCTCAAAACAGAGGAACATGGTCCAAATTTCTTTGAATGACAAATACAGATTTATACTTTGCTATAAAAGGCTTGAAAACATTGCAGGAAATGTATAACTGCTATGTAGGCAATACCTACTGATGCTTCCTAAATGCTTGTCTTTATAAGCTTTGTTCTAAGATATGTTAAATATCTTTAAATGTTTTATTTATATATGAATACACTAAAAGATATCAAGGAACTTAACAAAAACAAAACACTATTCCACCATTTCTACAATACTGTGTTTTCAGTATCAACTCCAGTTAGCACTCTGAGTGCTAAAGTACTTCAGTGCTAGTCCAGGACTGAAGCCTGATTCTGATAAAGAATTCAAAATAAATATCTTTCTCTGTGAATTAAAATCTTTTGTCATTTGTAAATTACTTTTAAGGAGATAGTCCAATTTTTGTTTAAAACAAAAAGGATTAAAATTAATGGCTTTTTCTGTACGTTATCTTCCTCGTGACTCATGAAAATTTCTGAGGAGGAGGTTTCTGAAGCATATTCTGCTTTGACAACCCAAAAGACTATGAAACAAATGAGAAAACAGAGGATAAGGTATATAGCAGTCTAGGTACTGCATAACAATAGTTTAGACAAGAGAAAGGTTCACTATCTGGAGAAAGACTAATGGCAAAGCCAGAATTCCTCTAAGGCAGTTGCTTAACAAGATTAAGACAAAGCCTGTAGATTCATAGTGACTATGTACAATACTATAACACTGCATGCTACACTACAACATAATTAGTGTTTCTTTATCAATCATCAGTTCTTTTTTTCCTCTCTATTGTTTCACTGACATTTTTAAAGGCATTTTACATAAAAACAGACTGTAAATACTCAGTACTTCTCTGTCTAACCTGTGGAAAGTTATCAAAAGTTCTGTGATGTGAGTGGACAACTCGATGCCTGTGCTAGGCTAAGATACATTCATTGTTAGCACACGATGAGCTCTGTCTCCAGCACACCACATTTTTATATTTAACTAAATAATGACAAAGAACTGTATCTTAGTAATATATTCTGATACAGAGGCAATGTGATTCTCTATTGGTAATTGAAAACAGGTCTGTTAAAGGATATTGAACCAAAATATTAAATGTTAGCTTTGGGTTTTGTTAATCATGGAGCTATTTGTGGCCATAGAGAAAAACATCACTCAACTTTATCTTCAATTAAAAAAATCTTGGAATAAATCTTTCTGCATGTAATGAAATTGCCTTAGCATGGGCTCATCCACTCATAGAAATCAATAATACATTGTTTCTCATCATGTATCACACAAATCATTATGTGTCATTCCCCTCAGTCAGAATGATATATTTTATTTGAAACTCAGATTTCATCTATGGAAAATTTTACTGGATTATAAAGAATATCTTCCCAGTCAATGAGAACATACGTTAAATTCTCTTGCAGTCTACCCAAGAATCCTGGCCAGATAATACTGGTGAGAAAAATTCAGAACAGTTTATACTTATCAGTATGATATGCATATGCTGAATTAACACCATCTGTTTTCAACTGATATCAGGCTACTTTGCAAACTTTCAGCTACAATTAAAAAAAAACCAAAGAAAACCCCTGAAACAATCAACACCAAAACACCCTCTGTCTCGGAAAGAAAGGAAATATTAATCTTGTTTTACAGGAAAAAAACACACAAATAAAAAAGGTGTGAGAAAATCTTGGCTTTTTCTGCCTCTCTTTCACTCCAGAATTTCTCCAAAGAATGGTAGCTGACGAGACACCACATGCTGCACCACAGCCCTTGTTTATTCACAGGAGTGAGGATTCATCTGCCCAAGCACAGGCATAATGTGCAGTCAATCTGAGCTAGTCCTCCAGAGTACTGAACTGAAAGAAAGTGCAGTTTTTCTTCAGCTCACATAATAACACCTGTGCCTCTCACAGCCTGTGGAAACAGCTGCATGTAACAGAGACGTCACCTGTAAATGTCTCAAGACAGAAGGGGTTAGTCCCACTCCTTGAAACTAGAGCAGATTCAACTCCTACTTTTGGCTCCTCCCGCAAGATCTGTTTTGCAGCAGAGTTTTAATCCTTTTCTGTGTGCAGGAGTCTCGGCACCTCTGCAGTTCTTCAGAAATGACACCTCTCCTCAGCAATTAAAGGCTCTGGGTTTGGCTCAGGTTGATTGTTCAGGCAGTATTTATTTTATTCTGCACTCATGATGTTTTACTTCCCTGGTCTAAGATTAAAGATGGCACAGTGAGCAGAGCCCTGATTAATCACTTTCTCTAAAATGTGGTTCATGCTGCAGAACAATGGCCATATAACTGCTGCTGTAAGGCACAGATTAGACAAACTCACCAAGTGCCTACCTGCTTAATTCAGGCCTTTCTATATCCATCACAGCTAAGCCTTCTATTTGTCTTTTCTGCTCAGCCCTGGCTTCATCTATACTGCTGAGCACCTGTAGAATGGCCTGCAGCAATTTTTTTCCCACTCTTTCGTAAAGTGCCTTAAAATTACCAATTCAACAATTCTGCTGTAGGAAAAGACTTCTTTCTCTACTCTTTGTCATCTATAGCTCCATAAGGCTTTTCAAGAGCTGTAACGACCAATAATCCTCCATGGTGGCTACACAGCAGACAAAATCCCAGTATAATACACTATTAGAATAAAATAGAAACAAAAGGAAGTTTGTGAAACTCTCCTTGGTTGCTGATACCTGCCTTCCAGGCTTCATTCCATTCCAACAACCCACTAGCTTTCTGGTCTTGCAGTAAACTCTGCATAATCCCCTCTGCCTCAGCTGGACAAATTGATTTCTCCATCAGTCAGGCTGTGAGTTCATTTCTCTCTCCTCTGCAGTTTCTCAGTGTCTCTTTAAAACTTTCTTCTGCTTGAAACTTTTGTTTCCCCTCTCCCTCCATCCCTCATTTTCCAAAGCACAAGAATTCACCCTAAAATACACTCAGTTGATCCCAGAGCAGGCATAATCCTCACCCCTTTTAAAGAAATGTAACTGAACCTGACAATAAACACACAGAGTAGATCATCTGCCACAGATGGCTAAGCTTATGAAGTGTGAAAACTACTCACAGTATGTCCAGATTTTCCATTACACTTTTTCTACAGCGAGAACCTGTACTAGCCAGACCACACAAAATTCCATATTCCTATTCTTATTCTAAGAATGGCATTTCCAGTTTGATACAAACCCATTCCCAAGTGACACAAGCTAAACAAAACCAAATTAACCTCTCCTGTCACCCCACCCCAAACCTTCAAAAAGCCAATGTTTCAAAGAAAGCATTAACACTTGAATAAATATGTACAGAAATTTGCCATACTGATACAAAACAGAACATCATCTCAAGACAAAACTCTTTTAAAATACATGAAACCGGTTTTTTTCAAAGTTTACTTTTTTGTTTTGCGTTTTTTGTTTGTTTGTTTACTTGTACTTGTATTCTACTCTCTGTTGACACTACACCAGACTTAATCCATGGAGTTGGGAAAGAGCAGTGTGAGTATTTAAAACCAGACTGGATATCAACTCCAGCTCTTCACCAAAGAAATCCAGACATGATGCTCAACTCAGTCTTGATTAGCTCAATGGGATAAAACTGGGATAAAGTTCTGATTTTTAGAGCATTCTCTGCCTTCTCTTTTTAAACATAAATGGAGATAATATTTATATCTGATTGTTCTAGCAATTATTAAATACAATTTATATTAATAACACTGAAATCTACATTGATTTTCAGGGGAGGAAGTGTTCCACTCCTGAATAAATTACATCAGATGACAGCCTTGCGTGCAATGCGATATTTAATCCAACTGTATAGGGCTGAAGAAGAAGAAAGCAGTAACCTTTAATGAATTTTCTTCCTACTATTTTAATAGCAATTACACTATTTTAGAATCATGACCTTCCTCTTCCATTTCTGCTTATTGTGGCAAGCAGGACAGGAAGATAGAAATTTGGCAAAGCTTACTTTTAAACACTAATGAAGCTAAAAATAAAGAGAAGGCAGCAAAAAATCAGAAGTTAATGTGAAAGATGTGCCATTTGCAGTTTCTAAACATACATATATAAGAAAAAAAAAGGAGAAACAGAAGTTAAAGCAACAGTAGTGTTTCAAGATGTGACATAAAAATGAAAATTCTTATGGTTGACCTAGAATCTAGGATATACTTTCTTCCTCCTCGTTTTCAGGTTTCCTATTATTCTTGTTCCAAATCACTCTTTGCCCACTGCTGCCACAGGTCAAAATAAATCCAAGTAAAAAGTAGCTCTACTTGATTATATGCATATGGACTAATCACCCTAAACGTGCACTGTAAGTAAGACAGTGAGTCTTACTACAGAAACATGGGAAATAACCAGTAAAAGTTGTTTAACAAGGTGATTACACACTTGGGTTGGTTCTCTTCTCTGTTGTTTTATGTGCTTTTGCCACTGTTTTAAAATTTCTAGTGACAGTTATGATTCTGAAGTTGATCTTACAGAGGAAATCCAGACTTTACAAAGAAAAAGAAAAAATTAAACCCAGAAATGTATGTAATCATCCAAATGCACACTCTAGACCAGTGGAAGAAGAAGGGCTGAAAAATTAGTCCAGATAAACCAGAACGAATGGCTACTGAATTTATTAGTGACATCTTATCTTCAAAAAATACCAGACTTTACAGTCATGTCATTCAATATTTTTTGGATCCAGATATATGAATGAAAAGTCAAATGATTGTTTTGAAGTCTCAAATAGCCAGATGTTCACTGTGAGCTACAGCAGTCTAAGGCACAGTGGTAATGATACATCATCTTACAGACAAGAAACAACAGTATTTATAGGCTGAAAGCAGAACTGTTGGGTGCAAGTGTGATTTGTCAAAGATGTGCTCCCAAAGACAGAAAAAGGAAAGAAGTGACTAATGGGTTTTAGCTGGTGAGGATATCAGAAGGAAACATTGCTGGAGACATAGACCTCCAACTCAATAAATGTTTAAGAAAACAGTATTACGTAAAACAGAATCAGTGAGGGCTTTAGAGTATCAAGATAAACAAGAAAAGAACAGTTATTTGATAATATTTAGTTGGAAAACAAGAAAAAATGTCTAAGAATGAAAAGGGTTCTTCTAAATGTTCATTGCACAATGTCAGCTTTAGCGAGGTTTATAAGATTCAGGTAGGGATGCACTCCATTATCCACAAGGTAAGAACCACTATGGAAAAAGGTCCTGACTTTTCACAAACAGGAAGTCAAAGGATGGGAAGGCAAGAAGCACAGACTTTAATCAGTTATTTTTGAAAGTCACCTCAGTAACAGGCTATAAGTGTATGTTTAATAGCACTGTAGAGATGAGGAATACCTACTGGAAACACTATATACCTGGATGTTAGATAGTGTTTGATGTGGGGAAAATAGTTTTATTCATTAGTTCACCTATATAAAGTCAATGGGTGCAGAGTTTTTGTTTCAATTTTTCTCATTTCCAGTCAAATCTGATTTTGTGCAAATCCAAAGATTATTATCGTTTAAGAGCAACTAGATCTAAATGAGAAACTTAATAAAATTATTTCTATTTCATATTTTGCAAATTGTGAGTAATTTTTGTAGTAAGTTGGTATTATTTAAATAAATATTTTATATTATTTAATCAAAGTAGCATCTCTTAGCTGAAATATTTTGATCCCGCAACAAAGTTACTTTTTAAAGGGTCTCAGGTTTATTAGCTATATGTTTATTTGCCTCTGAGCTCAGACCAACAAAAGGTTATTGTTTAATGTCAATCAATGCACTGATTTTAGAGCCCTGAACAGACTAGGATGGTGATCATCAAGTCATCCCCTATGATGGATATTGCTTTTATTTAATTCCTAAATCATCGAGCAAAGGCATACAGTGCATTTGGAAAGCTTCATAAAAGAATTTGGTGAAATAAACACTTGAAGAAAAGTACAAAGATCAGTGTTTACAGAGCCATAGTGCTGTCTACTCTCTTATATGGATCTGAATCATGGGTCATCTACCGCCACCACCTGCGACTCTTAGAACGCTTCCATCAACGTTGCCTCCGTACAATCCTAAACATCCACTGGTCAGATTATGTGACCAATACATCTGTTCTAGAACAAGCAGCTGTCACAAGTATTGAGGCCATGTTACTGAGAACGCAGCTGCGATGGGCAGGGCACGTCTCCAGGATGAAGGACCACCGCCTTCCTAAGATCCTGCTTTATGGTAAACTTGCCACTGGCTGCTGCAAGAGAGGAGCCCCGAAGAGGAGATACAAGGACTCCCTGAAACAACATCTCAGCCTTGGCCATATTGATCACCATAACTGGTCTACTCTGGCCTCCAATTGGAAGGTCTGGAGACACACCATCTATAACGCTGCTGATGCCTTTGAGAACGCACACAGGATCACTCAAGGAGAAAAGACAATGCAGAAACAATCGTGCCTTGCAGAATTTACCACCTAAGGAGTCTTTCTGCTGTGCCTTTTGCAACCGGATGTGTCTATCTCACATTGGCCTTTTTAGCCACCAATGTGCTTGTAACAAACGTGGGTAGAGCCCTTCCCAAATCTTCGTTCGTGAAGCCCAGCCATGATGAAATCATCAAGTCAGGAACCTAAATGCTTTTACTTCATTTTCAGATGACAGTATTTATGTTCATAGATTTTTGATAAGTCTATAAAAACACGAACCTTTTTATAAGTATTACAGAACCTGCAATACTTACAGCACCAGCTGTTTGTATTTCATCAGGAAATATGAAGTCCTTTAATTCTCAGATTCCTCTTCTGAAGGCTCAGGAAACATTCTAGTACTGTCCTGTACGTAGAGCAGTCAGGAGCCAGGCTGGCTGAATAGTGAAGATTATCTCAAGTGACAAATCACTGATGGCCTTTACCTCAGTACTATCTATAAAATCTGCATATTAGTGCGCAATTCCTTACCATGTTTTTTGAACATCAATTTACATATAAACACTAAGTACTAAATTAATGATGAAACTTTTTGAATCTGCTCTGCTCTCTTTCAGGAAAATATTAAATGACTTTGTATCAGTTGATGATCTCATTTTTTACTGCTAATATATGACTTGGTTCCTGTCATGGAGAAGAGGCTGAATAAAATGGAGTTTGATCTGAAATTGTGTTTCAAATCCTATCCTCATAAAACTATTTTCCAATTGTTAAACTGCATGTGAAGAAAACAAAACACCTGAAAACCTTCAATTTGTTCTTCAGTCTATTCATTCCTTCTGTATAACCAGCTCAGGAGAAACTAAAGCATTGATTCCAATTTGTTCATTCTCACTTTGCCACTATATTTCCAAACTATATTTAAACTTTGAATATTCTGAACTGCAGGAAAAATATTTCTAAACATATGTCTTTAAAAACACTTTGAATTTTAATAGTAAATTATTAGCAATCCTATACTTACTGCAGAAAACTCGCAACTGATGACAAAGACTTTTAGAAAAGAGGATCAGAAATATGCTGGAATTTTAAAGTATTTATCTCTTACTCCCCACTACATATTTACCAGCAGTTTAGGACAATGAAGTTAAAACATAGTTTATTTCAAATTTCTACTCTTTGTAAGCAGGACACTGCTCTTGTTTCACCTTATTTCTTCATTTCTTACTAATTCTAGTGTCTGTGCACTATAACAAATCAGCATGGTTAAGATAAACATCAAAATAAATGACTAGAGACTGGCAAAAACAGAATCACAAATTTGATGCAAAATGAGACTTCTACAGTCTCAGCTATTCTATTAATATCTGCAGTTCAATACACACATTCAGAGCTATTCTATATATTGAATCTCTTCTGGGCTTCGAAGCAAATGGAGCTGATTATCACCATCTGTCACTTCCCCCCATTCCACCATTTACTTTATTGACTGTATTGTCAATAGTTCCAGAACAACTCAGACAGTAGAAAATCTTCTCCATTAACAAAAATGTTCTTTTTTTTTTTTTCTTTCTTTCTTTTTAAAATATTTTCACAGGATAAGAAGTAGAGGAAAAGAAAACCCATACTTCACTGGTTTTGGTTTTGGTGGGGTATTGTTTTGGTTGGGGTTTTTTTGTTTTTCTTTCAAATGGGATAGGAAAAAAAAATGTTTCAAGATAATCATTGTCTATTTTTTTCAGCTTAAGAGTGACCTGGACCTTATTTTTACTTTTTCTCCATAATCAGCTGTCAAACTATCACCTTTTTTCTCTACCATGCAAAAGTCCTTTCTTTCTTCCTGTGAAAACTTCAAACATCTTCAATATAAAATTCAGATTTAAAGGTTATTTTCTACTATTTCCAGTGGTACTAATTAATTCAGTCATTTAAATGAATAGTCAGTCTTCCTCCCTGTTCTCCACATTCTGTCTATTTAGGGACTCCATTTTTAATAATAATCAGAACTAAGAAATTTTGTTTTAAAGAAAGTGTAAAAAAGCCTTCCTATACTGGAAATAGTGAAATTACCAGTACAAAGAAAGAAATTCATTCTAATTTTCTCAAGACGTGATCCATGGTTGACTGAATTAACAGAATATATCATTAACTTCAGAGAATTTTATATTTGCTATCTGATTAATGCTTCTACAGCAACACAAGCACAAGCCTCTGTGCCTTCAAAAGTCAATGGAAATACTCAGATCTGAACATAATTCATCATAAGAGATCACAAAGGGTTCAGCAGTGATGCTGCAAAAATATTTTGTAAAATCTTCCCAAATATTACAACATTAAGATTCTAAAAGTCATATTCTAAGAAATTCCAAAATAAAAATGAATTAATGAATGCCAACTAGAATTTGGGATGCTAATGTAACTTAGGAATGTTTTGGCAGTGCTTCATCATTTATCCTTCAATTGTAACTTCTTATTATATTTGTGTAAAATATGGAAATATTTTTATGTAATATTTTTTAAAGAAATCCTCAGAGAGATGTTTTACAGAATACTGTTAGAATAGTAGGCAAAAATCTAGAATACTGGTTAAAATGCTAGTTAAAAGTCTAGAAACCATTCATAAAAGATTTTCTTTTTATAATGACAGAGAATTAATACCTCAGAATTTATATATCACCTGTGCATTACATGCACCAAGCTAATCCTAGGTTTTAATATGAAAGGATCACCTCCTAAAACTTTAGCGTTTAAAAAAAATGTAGAAAAAATGGAGGAGGTTGTAGCGGGAAAAAAAAAGTAAAACAAAAAAGCCCCCAACAAACAAAAAGCAAACAAAACCCCAAACAAACTGGGGAAAAAACCCAAGCAAACAAATAAAAATACCCCAGCAATTTCCCAAATTACTCTAACCTAATTATGGGGTTTAAGAGCTTAATGGGGGGCACAGACCAGTGTTTCCTGAACTGTACTGTGTATTTCTTTATCAAGCTGCATGTGAAATGCTTGAGGGAACATTATTTGCTCCTGAAGTGAAGCAGCACAGCAGTTTGAGTGTGTCTGCACTCGAGCTAATGAGAACAACAATGCTAACTAGAAGAGCAGGACTCAGGTGGGAGAGTTTCCCATACTCTTCCCACCCTGTTTTATATCCACACAAAGCATTAAAATCTTGGCTAGAGAGCCCAGTGTAGGCCCAGTAGGATGGCGAGGTCTTGAGGGAGAGAGTGGCTGTTCAAGGAAGAGAGGCTAAGGGAATTGAGCTTGGAAAAAATACCTAATTGCTGTCTTCGACTCTCAAATGAAGTACTACTGAAAAAGACAAAGTCAGACTATTCTAAGGGATGCACCGTGAAGGACAAAAGGCACAAGTTGCACAAGGGAAATGAAACACTCTTCACATCATGAAAGCAGTGAATTCCCAGAATGGGATACTTTCCTTGAAAGTACAATCTCCATCTCTGGAGATTTTCAAAATTCAACCCGATAAGCCCTCTAGATATTTGATCTAACTTAGAAATTAGCCCAGCTTTGAGGTCGAGGTAGAACTGCATGACATCCACAGCACCTTCTCAACCTAATTTTTTGGTGATCCGTGAAGACTGAGGAGTTTAGATAGTTAATGTTTTCAAAACACAATACAGGCATCAACATCTTGATGGATATACTGCCAAAACACTGTGTAAGGTATGAAAGAGTAAGGACTGCAGCATCTATTTTAATTAAATAAAAGCTTTGATGTAGGCAAGAATGTTCCAAAACTGCAGAGTCACTGAGATAAAAAGTACTGTCAGTCGTGTTTGCAAAAAGCCTCCAGAAAAGCCATTCACTTTTATATATATATATATATATACATGTGTGTGTGTGTGTGTGTGTGTGGTAAAAATGCTACTTCTGTAACATTGTCAAAACTTCTTGTTTTCTTTGGTGTGTTCTTGGGCCAAATGATGAAGAAACAGGAAGAGATAAAAATGGGTTCATGTGCCTGGCTTATGGTTCCTCAGACAAGCAGGGCTCAAACAGGCTGCAAGAACATAAGGAATCAGAGCAGCCTACACTGTCGCTGTCATAAGAATCACTTTTACTGCCTAAAGAAATATCTGGAGGCATTACTATAAAATCCTCTTTACTACAGTATGCCTGATCAAATGAGCAAAGGACAAATTCAGATTCCATTCCATTCTTCCTAGAAGGCCATGACATTTTTGCTGTTGGTTACAACTCGGGAATTATAAAAGGAGAATCAATATGATGTAAATGATTAACCCAGACAGTAAAATTTCTTAAAAATGACAGTCATGGCTTCTAACTTCAACTCAGACAAGAAGTATATTTTTTTTCACTGTTGCCCTCTTATATCATGTATGTACAGCAAAAACACAGCTATGAAAGAGGTTACAGAAAATGTGTTCCACAAACGAAGTAAATATTACTTCCCAGATACCTTATGATTTCCTGAGACTTATGTCATAGAGTTTTTAACTGATGCTCTACAGCTATTAAAAATAACCACTTAGTCTCAAATTAATCTTCCCTATATTAGGCCTAAATTTTAGGTGGGTAACTCATTCTGACTCACTCCACTCATCACCCTTCCTGACTATCTTTTCATCTCTGGCAGCTGCTGATGGTCTAAATCAAGGAGTTATCCAAATTTAGGGAAATCAAACCTGTTAAACTTCTCATCACACACAGACACTAAAGAAATCCTCAGCATTTAATCCTCCTTCAGGCCTTTCCCCATACCAGTTATGAAATTTCAAACCCTGCCTTCACTCTTAGTTAGTGGGTGGCCCATTTAGCCTGCCTGGCCATTATGCACCAGGGAAAAGGCTTGCCAGGAGGTGTAAGAGCACCAGCACACGATGCTTGAGCTGGATTTGGCATCAGCAAACAGCTTGCAAAGTGAGTAAGGTGAGATAATCAAAGCTGTATTTTGATAGGAACCACTTAGATTGGATGAGAGAGAGTGTCAGAGAAAGACCATCTGGGAAACAGAAGTAGAGTTTAGCAAAGAGATTAGAGGGAAGATATGGACAGATGGAGAATGTGAATGGAAATTGAACTGAGACCTGACTTCATGTTGTACATAATGCAAGAAGTTCTGAAGGAGAGCCAAAAGGCAGGTTTCCTCTGGAATGTCACACCAAGGGAGAAATTTCAGGCTCCACATCAAAGTTTCACAGGGGTGTCTGAGCTGTATCTTTCAACAGTGTTTCAGACTTACTCCTGTATTTGGAGTTTCTAACCAGTTGACTTAGGCATCGCAGCACAAAGCAAACCAGCTACTATTAATTCCTGTCTCGTAACTTCACTCTAAGTGCAGAGACTGTAAGCACTTATCGTGCCATTATGGGTTCCACTCCCTGAGCTGAGCCTTGCAGCAGGTAAATCACTTCTTTGAGTTTCTGAAAAACTTTACCACTGTCCAGATCCTTCTTTGTAACACAACTGGAAATTATTTGCAGAAACTGAACTGAGAAGCTAAGCACAAAGGAAAAACTCATTCTCTCCAGAGGCTGCAGAACTATTGGCTTCTGAAAGTCTGAATTGGCGTCAACAGAGCCAACCTTGTTCTACAAATAAGAGGTTTGTTTGCACTATGGTGCCAATCTGTCAGCAGTCATTCATCTTAAAAGCATGCTGGGAGAAACGAGAAAATAGTGAAAATACTTTTTTTTACAATGACATTTCAGTGAATTAAAGTTAATTTTTAAAATTATTTTTCATTGAGTTTTAGCACGTAGAAAACAATTTATAAATCTAACTTTAACTGAATCATAACTTTTGCTGTGCAGAATTAATAAAAGGAAACTAGTACTAAGTAAATAATTCACTGTTTTGAGAGAAAAAGCAGAAAATAAGAACACAGAAGATTCAGAAGACAGGTTTTTTGAGAGACCATGGGATTCACCTGACCAAAAGCACTCAGTCATCTAGAACCTTTTTGTAGTCATTTGAGAAATTAGTGGGATTAAACATATTCTAAAGTAAACCCAAAAAATAAGTAGATTAACTGTTGTTCCCTTAGAATACTTCTACCTGAAGATTATAACAGGAATCTACAGTGAACAGGTCAGGTGGGATTTTTCACCATCAATGTCTAATGTTAAACCTGTTATTTCCAATACTTCATAGTTTAACAAGGTAGCCTATGTCCTTTTGTCAGCTGAGAAAGACAAACGACTCCTAGGCTTCTGAAGAGAAATGGAAAGAAGAAAGTAAAATGGGGAATAAATGCCACTTTAGCTAAGGGATAGAAGGAACAAGATGGGGCATTTAGTCTAATTATAGATTTATTATTATCTCAGCTTCCTATCTTTTAAATGAATGCCCCTATATGATCTGAGTGGTTGGTTTACTAAAGCAGTCTGTGACAAATGCTGTATCAATACAAATTAACAGCAATGATGTGCATGATACTGTGCAAGAGCCATGAACACTAAAGAAAATTGTATTTAATTTTAGAATTCAATTTTTAGACATAATGTTATTACTCATAGTGCTCAAGATATTCTTGGCTTGGAAGGGAAATCAGTCTTGTAGGCTATCTATCCCTTTATGTTATTCCCAGTATTCAGATATAACACAGTTTCATTAAAAAATATCAATTCTAAGGTATCTGTGCTATTGCAGCTATAAAGTTCATATCTACTAAGTATCCCAGGCTACAAATTGAGATAATCCATTTTGTGCCTCCACTGGACATGAAGTGTGGTTAATATTTGTCCTATTTAAAATAATGTTTAACACAGTGAAAGACTGTTATCTTGTCCAGCTTTGGTCTTCTTTCTAGATCAACACAGCCTTCTGGTCAATGCCTTTGTCTAAACCTTTTATCCTTTCTCTTTTTGAAACGTCTCAGTGTTTCTGCTGAGATAAACTGTATGTAGTATTATAGATGAAGCCTCATCAGCCACATATCCTACATGTGTACAGGTTGTCAGTTTTTCCCAAGAACACCATTATCTATCATGCAAGCACTTCATATTTTTAAGTCTGACATTTTGTTACTACAATGGACCATTTTCACTATTACTATTGCCTAATCAGCAATATTTCTGTGGTTTTGTTTGTTGTTTTTTTTAATTTATTTATTTATTTTGGTTGGTTTTTTGTTTGGTTGGTTGGTTGGTTGGTTTGTTTGGGTTTTTTTGTTTGTGTTTTTGTTGTTGGGTTTTTTTTTTGGTTTTTTGGTTTGTTTTTTTTTTTCCTCTTTTTTACCTTGTAGTGTCTGTATCATTGCTGAAATTTTGGAACATTGCTCTGAATTGCAATTCTGCTTTCCAAAGTAACTGTGTTTCCCATATTGATCGGAAAATGCTATGTGAGTGCTTCCTCCATTCTTTAAATTGGAATTGAATTATTAAAGAGCCAAACCTATGACAAGTTCTTTTTTGAACCACTTAAAACTGCTTTTCTTTTGTTTGAAAGTGACCAATTTGACCTAAGATATCTAATTCCAGCTGGCAGCTTCCATTTAAAAATTGCCATTGAAAAAGCTTAGCTTATCAATAAATAATGTTGTGTTGGACTAAGAAAGTAAAGCACAGTAGATGAGACTATTTTACTCAGTATTTTATAGTTAAATTTGATCTTGCAGTATTAATATGAAAAACCATCTGTCTATCTTAACAAATTATTTTTAATATGAAATCACTGACTCAGAAAAGCAAGAACTGAATAGAAGGATTTTGAGGATCAGAACCAAAGTAAAGTTAGTTCTAACTTTAGTTCTAACATAGGGAAGCTTTATTAATCAAAAAACCAAACCCCAAACTGTTAGATGTTATCAGTCCACATTGTAATTTGAAACACTGATAGCACAAGAGAATCTGGTCTAGCCAGTATTTCTACAGATGAGAAGTAAAACTTCAGAGCTCTGGTATACAATTTATAAAGCTAATAATGCTGTGATAACTATAACAAACACACACATATCTAGCCCAAAGATTACTGGGCAACCTTCATGTCATCTTTTTATTATTTTTAATTTTTGAGATGATTATATGAGGTATATCTAGCTCCGCAAATATTTTTCATATTTTTCTTTATGGGAAAATGTAGAGTTTTGAAATTTTTAGTATCTTATATGCTAAAAATAAATTAGGTATAAGGTCATTCTGATACCCCCAGGTATCAGAATTAATGGAGATTGAGGCCTATAAATTCTAAGGAATTGATTATACAGAATAATTATCTCAATACTGGCATACACTGAACTTTTTCTAAAAACAAAAAACCCAAAACCAAACTCCCAGAGAATCTTAAATGCATTGATGTGGGTTAAAGGAGCATCCTAGAGGTCTCATATGGAGAGGAAACATAACAATTCACACAGTGGAGAATGAAGAGGCATACAGAACACCTTTTTAGTGTTCCGAGTATTTTGTGGTTCTAGGGTGGGGATTTTTTAGCAAACTTCATTTAGGTCATATGAGCTATTGTGGGTTTTTGCCAGTCTTGGATGATTATCAAGAAACATTTAATCACATTTGGCTGATCAAGTCAACAATTTATAAACTTTAAAATATCTTAATAAAATTATGGGGAAAAGTGTTGAAATTAAGCGTTGCATTTTGTTATTAGATGGACTACTTTGATAGGAACAAATTGGTGTTCTCTGCTTAGTGCACATTGATACAGTTTGCAGGGAAGTTTTCCTGTGTGCAAACTAACTTTCTCCTGGAGAAAACTCAATAGGAATCTCTGTTCTAAGTGTATGTCAAATAGGCTCAAATCCCAGTAGGAAAAAACAGTCCAAACCAATGACTGGCTCCTTTTGGACAACAACACAGTATACTTGTAGATATTTGTCATCAGCTAATTTGATCTATTGTTCTGCTTTTACCACACCAAAAAACTCGCTAACAAGGCACAGCGAGTGTTTTCTTTCTAATGAAGATTTTATAGACATTGGTCTTCCGCTCCTTTTGGAGAATGTACGTTCATTTCCTCAGCACAATTTTCAAAGCTTCAGTCACAGATGCTCATAAAAGTGGAGACAGAATAAAATGCAGGAAGCCAAAAATTATCAGCGGAACACATGAAAGAAATTATCTTTTTATTTCAGTGAGACAATTCACTAGTAGAAATTTTACCCTCCTACTGCATATTCACACTAACTACAGTGATCTGTGGCTTGATAGGAGAGGAAGATCTGAAGCAAAATAGAGCTGAAGTAGGCCAAAACTTGCTCATCAATATGTGCCCCTCATTCTTCAGTGTGTGTTTGGTTCTGTTGTATACATTTGTATGCTGTATTTATTAAAATAGGAACAGGATATTTACCTCTTTCCATGCACAAACCTCCAAGTATTCCTAAAATAGATAACCACCATAACCAAGTCAACTGAAAACAAGTGTAAAGATATTATTGTACCTTCATTCTTCTTTTTGTTCATAAAAGATATAAGACTGAGTGATTTTTTTTTAATGTGTATATGAGAGCTAGCTTAAGAGGAAGTTATATAAGCTGACTGCAGGTGAGAAAAAGTCCAAGTGACATAAAATCGTGGTTCTTTGTCAACTCTACCATAAATCTCATGCTTTAAGAAAAGGTAATTAAGGAAAAAGAGTGAATACTATAATAATTTTCTATTATGTGTGAATGTCCCTTGGTTGAATAGAGACGGTGTGAAATCAACCAATATAAAAGTATTAGGCAGGAAAGACTGACCCAGTTAAATGTGCTTTAGAAAATAATGTTTATGTGACATGTTGACCAAATATGGGGTATTCTTTCTCTTTTGAAGACCTGACAGATGGAAAAAAGACGCCTCATTTGAGTCACAAAAATGGCATTCCAAAGGATTTCAGAAACTGCACAGGAAGCAGTAGCTTGAAATGTTAACAGGACTCTAAATTTTAAATAATTCAGACCATTAGTGGAAAAAATAATTTTAAATCTAGCTAAAACCACATGGTTAAATAAAAGATAGACAAGTTCTATTTTACTATTTACACAGGGATAAGATTGTTGATAATAGTCTCTAGATGTGAGTGAGATCGTCTTTTCAACTCAGTTCCCACCAAATTTGTTTGAAGCACACACAAAAAAAAAGAGTGTGACAATATTCAAGCACAAAAGGAACTCAGGGGGAACCTCCCCCAGATTGTTGGCCTGAATTCAGTCTCAAAATAAGATCTGTCCATAAGCAGTGAATAAGCCTCATTCAGACCTTACTCTATTGCTAAGTGTACTAATACACTGTCAGGCAGATCTACACATGCAGTTCACAAACTGCCTGCAAACCTTATAAATCATGGAAATCAG
The DNA here is from genome assembly GCF_009829145.1 of Chiroxiphia lanceolata. Lineage (NCBI taxonomy): Eukaryota > Metazoa > Chordata > Aves > Passeriformes > Pipridae > Chiroxiphia > Chiroxiphia lanceolata. The sequence continues at coordinate 9,688,142 of NC_045641.1, read as the reverse complement.
GCTGCTCCCAGACTCGTGTGTGCGTGGCCAAAATGAAGGACCAGTTGACACCACTGCCTGGAAAATTTTCATTAAACCATAGCCCACAGATGTCTCTTAGAAGTAAAGTTAAAAAAGTACTTTGCACTTTACATTTAGATACTAACAAAGATGGTTCCTCACTCAACACCCATCTGTACTTAACCCAAGTAGCAGCTGTTTCTGTAAGAGGTAATGGCTTCTTTATATTGAAATATACTTTTCACAGAAAACAAAATGTTATTACCTTCTTCTGGACTGAATCATGGGATTAAAATGGAAAATTAAAGTCACTGAATTAAGCCTTTTGCAGGTACAATCATGTGACCACCTATGTCTCAGGCCACAAAACACGTCTGAATATTTCACAGTAACTATAAGAGCTATAATAAAGTACCAACTCCTTTTAGCTGGAATTAAGCTCAGACGATGAGAAACCAAGGGAAAGAGCAACGTCCTGTATCCCAACAATCGAAGCATTATGTTACCTGAAATTCTGGTATGACACTAAGAAATGAACCTACTTCTTGCTTCTGAGGAAGGTAAGCAAACAGAAATACCCAACTTCAAACCAGGTAACTATCCCTACTCTTTCTGTCTATTCATTAGCTAAGCAGAACATTCCTCATGAAACTACACATCTGGTGATCAGCTAAGTCCTGCATAAACAAGCAAAACATCATGTATGTGATGTATGGAAAGTTTTTATTCCACTTGGAATAACTACTTTGTTTTCCCTCTTCAGTGTCCAGAGGTACATCATATCTGACACTACAAAGGTCTGTTGTGGATGCCTCATCTCTGGAAGTGTTCAAGGCCGGGTTAGATGGTGATTGGAACAACGTGGTGTAGAGGAAGGTGTACCTACCCATGGCAGGGGAGGTTGGAACCAGATGATCTTTAAGGTCCCTTCCAACCCAAATCATTCTATGATTCTATGACTCTGTAAAATCACTGAAGTCTTAACCTTCAGTTTTAAAGTTGAAAACTTCAGAATACCATAGAAGATAACGTATTAATGTGCTATTAAAGTCATCTAAAAAAATTTACACTCTTTAAATAAAATCAATTCTGCTCTTATTACAACAATAGATGAAGTCCTGCATTTCTTACCTAAATAAAAACATATTTTGGGGGGATTTAGCTTGAAATAATTATCTTTTTTTTACTACATTATATAGATTTGAATTATATTTGCCTCTCAAGTATGACAAATTACATCAGATAAAAAATTCAAGAAAAGTCTCTGTTAACTCTCTTAATAAACATACTGATTGAATTTACTCTAAGTGTTAAAATTTAAATGCACAGTTTCGACCCTAAAGCTGACAGGCTGTTGACAGCTGTGTCTTTGCATCAATTTCACAAATACAAACACTTCTGTTGAGTCTGTGCACTACTTAGTTGTAGACATTTTCTGTGTGACAGGTCATATGCAACATCTTCTGCAATTTGCTTCAGTTTAGTTGAGCAGGCATTTTGCATCCAAAGGCAAAAGGAAGACAACTTCCATCTTTGATTACACATATGCAATATGTACAAGTGCCAAAGATGATGGTGACTGGCATGTGACTTGATTCTGTGATTCACTGGTGTCAAGCTATTTATTAAACTAGACAGGTACTCACAATTTTTTTACTACTGCTGAATGAACGAATTTCAATCCCCATTTCCAAATTCTACTGACACTTTCTGGTGCTCTCATGGAAACTACTTCTATGGTTATTCACTACATGGAATCCTACCATGCTGGACTACTGGACAGTCCATCAAAGTCAGTGCTGAGGAGCTCATTGACATGGGGAGCTCAAGAGAAACAAAGCTCACAAAATAGTAAAATTAAGTATCTTTGAAAATGTCAATTCCAAATGGGTAGCTTTCACAACTTTTTTTGGTGTTGGCAAGCTACAGTTCCCAATTTTTTTTTGACTCAGCTACACTTGATTACTAATATATATCATAGAAATGTACAGCATATAGGAATTACAAAAGGAAACATAATGGTAAGTAATACTGTTACTTTGGATTAATATGAAGCCACCATCTATGCTCATTCAAGTGTTCACAGAGACAATGACTATGCCAGACAAGTAAACGAAAATGTAATGTAAACACATAACTTGTTATCTGAAAATTAAATGTGCCATCACTGAAACCAATGTTATCTGGATTTTTTGTTATTATTAGTATTTGATTAGCTACCAGGTTACTTTTCAGCTTTTCACTTATACTAGATTAGATAAAACATTGCAATAATTCTCTTTAAAAGGTGCATTAAAGAAGAAAATTATATTTAAAGCAGTTCTAAGACACAGATAATTTAATCATCTTAGCCATAGTGTCCATAATCTCTTTCCTTGAAATGTTGTAAAAAAATATTTTCCATTGGAAGAAATGCATGAATTATGAAAGTGCACTGCCTGAAGGACAAGGTATCATTTCATTGTAAATCTTAGAGAGATCAATTTTATTCTTTCTCTTTTAATCCCACCAATTGCATAATGATCAACTTTTTTGCTCAACTGTCATTAAAAAAAAAACACCTGTGAATTGTCTACATGAACACAGGAACACCCTTTTCACCTGCAGTGTTTATGAATGCAGACAAAGACATAACCCTGAAACGTTAACTATTAAAAAAGTGATGGGATATTCATCCATGCAAAAAATATTCATATACACATTCCATTTCCCTAAGGTAGTAAAAGATCAATCTTGCATTTCCATTTTATTCTTTTATGTTCAGCTCTAGTAAATTCTCTTTTCCAGAGTGAGCTGTTTTGTAAGTTTTTCTGTACTGAACTTCACTTTTTTCAATGACAGAATTAATCCCTTCTACCTTTCTCTTATGATAAGTAGGAAATTAGGAACTCTCCAGTCAGGAGAAACAAAAGTGTCCACAGAGAATTAACAAAGACTTTAGCTGTTGTGGGCACTGTACAAACAAAGAATGAAAAAAACAGTCCCAGTGCCAAAAATATTTTAAAGTTGAGGTAGCATCTCACCTTCACACTTAGCAGGATAATCCAAAAGTGATCCTGTATTTAAACTTAAGAACAACAACATGTGGCTCTAATAACAGAGATCTACAGATGAAAAAATGTCAACAAGGTTTACACTTTGCCAACAGTGGCACTTATGCTTTCAGAGAACTTTTGAGTGTTGTGATAAAATGTACAAAATAAGAAATCACTGTCCACTCTTTCCTGTGATATGGTCCTAAACCCACGGTATAAACAAAAGGACATTCTGGAGGGAATACTATAAGTCTTATTGAAACTAGATAATTTAAACCTTATACTGCAGAACTCTTCTTCACAACATAACTGGTCTGAGTATTCGAGAACTTAAACTGATATAGAAACTGCAAAAGCAATTCATACCCCTATTTCCAGATGCTGATGGGGTCAATCGATTACATTCTGTGAGGGTCACTGTAAATATTTTCTTTTTTTGGTCACATGGCTTTTCCTCCTTTATGTACCTGATCTCAGCGTAAGATTACTGAACCTCAGATACATAATTAACAAAACTCTATCAGAGAGTATAATAAGCTTAATGTTTAACAGAACACGAAGGCAGAACATGATGGTCATGACAGGTTTGCAGAGCAGCTCCCTCACCATGTGCTACATGGCACAGTTAATGTAGTCCACTTCATATTCATGGAAGTTTTTTATTATTCTTACACTTGTCTGCTTGCACCTCATTTTCCATAAAAATGTCCCCCTCATTTATTTAGACTGTAACTACTTTGAGACATGGGCTATTTGCTTCTTGATGGCTGCATACCAGTGAGAACAATACAGCTCCTTGCTGTTTGGGCCCAAGGCAAGACAGTAAAGAACACGTGGCTAAAAAAGAAACAATGGTGCACATTCCCTTTGTTTCCATGTCTCATAAATGAATACTGTATGTGTTCAAACTCTACTGTAAAGGCCTTTAAACAATCAGCTACTTACAGAATGCATCATCCATCCTACAAAGCATACAATTCATATCAAGTATATATATATATGTATCTATGAAATAAGAGAAGTGAATAACTTGTTCTCAGAAATAGTTTCACTATACTGATGGTTATTTTACAATATTATACATACTCTCCAATGCTGAGTAGAACCAAACACTTTCTCAAAGTCTCTGAGCAATGTTCTTCAAGATGCTGTTCCAAATCCCCTACATGAAACTTTAACCCTCATGTGACTTTCCCCCTCTGTGCTTATCCTGCATTAGGGAATGATGTTCATATGGAGTGCCAATGCCATGACTACAGTTTTTCCTTCAAAATTCCAAGTACTCTTTTCCAAGCAGTAACAGTGTGGGAAGTACTTAATATCTGTAAAAATACTTGAAGCTGCAGAAACTCCTTGGAGGGTATAACCAGCTAATTCTGCATTTGAAAACCACCACAAATTATCAAACATTCTTTATCCTACCCAGACTATATTAATAACTCCTGTATTCACAGATAACCAAACATAAAAGATAAATATTGCTGAAGAACTTGAGTGACAACTCTTCCAGAAGTAAAATACTGACCCTGCAACTGACAGAAGGGAATGGTCTTGGACAAAAGGACAGCTAAGGACATATCAAATTACAAAGGTATTTTTTAGCCAAGACTTATTCCTCTTATTCATAAATAATGATCTGGTTCCCAAATATTAAGTCTTACTTCTCAAGGGAAAGAAATATCGCAGAAATGAAAAATTTTGAACCAAATTATGTCAGTCTTCTTTGACCCCTACATGAAACAGCCCTCAAAACTTGTATAACTGCTTGATAATCCTCCTTATCCAAAACAAACAAATTAATAATGGATTTGAGATATGAGACCTTTTGGTCTAGGAAAGATAAAAGATGTACACATTGGGACACAAGATTATCCAAAGAATCACAAATGGTCAAGAAACCTCATGAGGGTCAAAAAGGGCAGCTAACTAAGGCAATTATAAATCTGGTGTTATCTGCCTTTCAGAAGGCACATGTAGTAATTTCAAGGTAAATGCATTACAGACTGTGCCACAAGAGCTGGATGTCGTAAAATTAGAAAGAAAATGCTTTAATTTTCTAAACAATTGGCAGTAACCCCTTATTGCCATGTAACCCCTATATTGCCCAATGAATTGGCATGTAAAACACAAAGTGCCTTCCAAATTCTGAACATGAACTTGTTGTGTTCAATATGTAATATGGATTTCCCTATTTCCAGGAAAAGCAATGAAGGAAATAACCATTGCTTTAGACAGCAGACGTTCCCCTGGACTTCTCAGCAGGGTGTGCAAAAAGCCTACATACACAGGTATTGGAAATGAGTGTGTCAGCCCTCATGCTGTACTGATAGCTGTAGAATTGTATATTATAAAAAAAAAAAAAAAAAAGGTAAGCAAATACTTCTTACCATAAAACCCTCAGTGTACTGAAACTGAGCTCTGGAACTGTCTTCTGCTGTGGGACTCAGGGGCTTAGGATCAGACATAGAGCGTTGCATCATCTTTGCTGCCTTTGGGCTTGGAGGAACCTTGGCAATGTCAGCATGCAGCATCTTCTGAGGGCTGATGTCATCAGTGATGGGTTTTTCATAGGGTACAAATGCTGACTCTATAACTTTGCTTGGTGAAACGGGTGAAATGGGTGAATAGAGAACTTTGGGAGATTTGGGAGGGGAAGGGGCTACCTGCAATGTGGAGTCTGGACGAAGGTGGGATGAGTATCCTATCTCTAACGGTGTTGGACGTTTTTTATCTTTCTGAGGAGATGAAGCTGACAGATACTGAGGACTTTGAGTATCTGAATCTGTCTCTGTTTGACATCCCAGACTTTCTCCTTTATATGTCTTTTCTGGAGCTGAAATGTGCTTTATGATTTCAACCTTAGCGTCCAATCGGGCCCTGATTGAAGGTGTTCTTATTGTTCCTACAGGTTCTGTTTGTACGGAAATCTCTGCCACTGTCTGAACCGCAATACTAGAGACTTTGGAGAATGGTTTAGCTTTGTCTGCCTCGGTGGTACTCTCACTGTATTTCCCTATCCGAGGCTTCCTTCTGGATTTGCTAGAAAGATCCCATTCATCTTGATCTTCATCATCTGTCTGAACACTTGTATCAACACTCTTCTTACTTCTCCGTCTCCTGTTTGTGTAGCCTCTGTCTGCTCCATCTTCATCATCAGTTTGCACTCCACTGTCCACTATCTTTTTGAAGCACCGGGGCTCTTCTTCCAGGGTCTGCTCAAACTCCTCATATGGACCACGTAATTTTGGCATAGAACTTCTCTTTTTCAATTGCTTCTCCTCTCTAACATCGATATCCTTAAGAGACATTTCTGAAACTGAGCTTAGGATACCAGATCTAGGTATGTATTGGGTAATGCCATCAGACTGAACTGTGTACCATGCTTGGCTTTGTGGAATTTCAATACCCAGCACTCCTGAAGCTGTAGTGGTTGCATCATCAGTAGGCCAAAACTGACCATTTTCTGCAGTGGCATACTGTCCTTCCAAAAGAGTTTGATCTGTGGTAGTTTGTGGTGAGCCAGTTCCTGAAGGGTCGTAACCATACTGATATATTTGACGAAGTTTTTGTTCCTCTAATTGTTGGTGGAGCTGCTGTTGAAGTTGTTGGAATTGTTCAAGTTGCAACTGCTGCTGGGCTAATGTCTCTTGTCTCATCATAAACTGAGCTTGTCGTTCCTCCTCCTGCTGAAATAAGAGATGATGTTTCATAGATTGCAACTCCTCAAGTTTTTTTTGCACCATAAACTTTTCTTGTTCCCTAAATCTTTGAATTTCCTGACGTTCCCATTCCAGCTCTTCTGCAAAGCGCTGCTGCTTAATTTTCTCAAGCTCAAGAAGTTCCCGCTCCAAATCAAGCTGCTGCTGTTTGCCTTCTTCAGGAGCAATGAGAAGGGCAACCTCATCATCAATTACATCTGTATAAACTTCAGATGCTGTAGTTAAAGTAGGTATCAAGCTGGTTGGCTCAGTGGTAATAGTTTCTACAGTATGAGGTGGTAACCTTGTCTCCATATCAATGGCAGTAATTGCACTATCTTTTTCAGCTGTCACAGTTGTTAAGAAACTGTATGATCTTGGGAGAGGCTGACTCTGTTGCAAAGTTGATAAAGAGGGCACTGAGTCAATTGTTTGGAGAGTAGGTAAATCTCTGACAGTTGTACTGAAAATAGAACCAGGTTGTGTAGTGATGGCAAATGTGGATGGGATTGGAGTCGCTACTGAAGAATAAACAACACCATTGGATGATCTTAAAACACTTCCAACGCCAAATTGGGAACCCAGAGATGATACCATTCTTGCTTGGGAATACTGTGGTGCACTGAGCCCGAGGCCAGAGATCACCTGCCGAGTCTCTGCATATGGACCAGTAGTCTTGCTTGAGTAATCCATAACCTCACCTGAAATTACAGGGCAAAGTTACAGTCCAGTCCCACAAAAGAATGCTGCTTTGCGGATTCTGAAAGTCATCCCATCTTGATGAAATAAATGGGAAGGGGAAACTGCATGCAAATCTTCAGGTTAATGATCTACTTTAGATGTGAAGGAAACAGCATTTCTGAACATGCAGGCACATGCAGGCACCTCTGTGCAAACACATATGTAAAATGAAGAAATGAAAAACACGTGTAATCCAGCATAATTTGTCACACTGTCCAAAAGAAAACAAAACAACAGAAGGAGGGGAAAAACAATAAAAAAATTATCCTGAAATGAGGTGAGGAACATCAAAATTATATTTCAAAGAAAGATCTGCTGCTGTGTCATACTGACCTGTAGTTACTCTTCCAGAAGTAAGATCTACTGCTGTATCAGTTGCCCCAACTCGATAATCAAAGCTATTCTTGCTTTTATATGCAAACAGTCCAGCTTCTGATAAATTTGTGTCAGACATAGATGGTTTCATACCTCCCATTCCTCGGTAGCCATATGACCCTGAACGATCATACTGATAATGGTCATCTCTGTAGCCAAAGCGATCTTCAGGAAGTGTAGTAGGTGGCTGCTGTGCTGCACAGCTCCTAAATGGCAATTTATAAACCATATCACAGCAGACAGTTCTTCTCCCTGCAGTCAGATCTACAGGCTTTTCATCATCTTCTATTACTGTTGTTATGATACCTGAAGTAGTGTCATCCATTGTTACTACTGTTCTGTGGGATTTTGTAGTGCTAAGGTCAACTGCTCCACTGTCTGCTGGCTCCTGAGAACTGGAGAGATCAGTCCAACCATTTGTAACGCCAACAGGTGGTACAGTAACAGGCTTTGTAGTAGCCCACGTCATTGCCTGTGTTGAAGTACCTAGGGATAAATTTATTGGCACTTCATCTCTACCTGCAGAGAAAGCCTGGCTGCTTGTTACTCTGTATGGAGGCTCAAAATGTTTTGATGTTGTCAGCTGGAGCGGTATTGTCATTGCATGTCCCAGATCCACAAGGCTGTCTGTACTGGTGGTGTAGCTCACAGTGGCAGTGCAGGTCACTACTGTTACTGTCCCAGTGACTACAGACAGGGAAGGATCAGCAACACATGCAGTGCTTAGGTTTATTATGGATGGCTGGACAGTACTTACTGGGCGCCCACCCGTGTCACTCACTGGCATTTGCCTTCTCACGTCCATGGAAACAGCAGACAGATCCATACAGCTGTCTCTCATTTCAACGTCCATCTTAGTTAAAGTGCGAAGATCTATGACATCACCCAAAGGATGGAATCTTCCGTTCTCTCTATATCTGGGTTGATCTACTATATGTAGTGGTTCTGGAGGTATAGTAATAGCAACACTACCAAAACCATAACCAGGCACTGGACCCTTAACCACAGACACTGTGGTCTTGGTTACCTCTGTGGTTACTACTTCTGGTTTTGAACCAGGTATTTTTTCAAAAGCCGATTGTGTTGTCACAGGAATAGCTTGCAAAGCACCTGAAATATACATACTCTGACCTGCCGTACTTTGAATTTCCATAGTTTTCATGGGTGAAGTAAAAACTGGTTGCATAGGCTGGGGAATCTGTTCTTTAGAAGGTGCTTCTAAAGGCCAGCTGGTAACAGCCTGACTAGTTATAGCTTCTGTGGGAGTTCCAGGCTCTGATGGCAATGTGATGACAACATATGTTTCCTGTGAGGGTTTTGCCAATCTTGGTGAAGATTTGTTAGAGTGTGGAGACAAAGGGGAAGTGGGTGATGGTATTTTGTACTCAGCTGTGGAGACCAAATTCAGAGTCATACTTGAAGTCAATGACAAACTTACTGGTTTGGGCTGTGTTTCTGCTGGCTTATGAACAGCTATTGGGAGTGGAGGTACTGCTGGTTTAGGAGCAATTGGAGGTTTAGTTACTTCAGTGGGCCTGTGACTGAAAACAAGTCCTGCTGGGATGGAAGATGGTTTAGGTGGTACAGGAGGTGGTGTTGGAGTGTATGTTTTTGTGATAGGTACCACATGATTCTTTAATACAGCTGTGGACTCTAGTGCTGGAACAGTTGTGACTGAAGGGACCACTGTGGGAACTGTTGCTGCCGTAGTCTTAATCTGTGACTTCTTTTTGGGATAAATGGCTGGCTTGGGTAAAATAGGTGGAGGTGGTAATGGTGGTGGAGGTGGTGGTGGTGGTAGAGAAGGAGGAGGTGGGGGTGGAGAAGGTTGTGCAGGAGAATCCAAAGAAGAGCTTCTAAAAAGAGAGAATACTTTGGCTGAAACAGCAGGAGCTGAGGAAGGCACAGAGACCATGATGGTCTTACTTACAACACTGGGAGTGGGTACAGAAGATGTTTCTGATGCAGGTTCTGTAACTGGTAATGATGCTATACATATAGGTGGTTGCTCAGATGTAACACTAGTCAAATCAATCCTTGCCATATCAACACCTAATTCTTTGTGTGGTTCTTCATGATGAATTTTGACACTGCCAGCCTCTATTGTACTTTTCATTTTTCTAGCTGTTTCCTTTTCTGCTTTGGAGGTATCAAAGGAAACAGTATCAGCCACATATTCCTTGGGTTTTGTAACTGTAGTTGTCACTACTGAAGGTGTAGTTTCAGGCAAACAAACTGCAGCTTGATCCACACTCTCCTTATCTGATGTTATGGAAGGCTTTTTAGTGGCTCCATCAATAGATTCATAAGGCATGCTCACTTCAGAGTACTCTTTTGCAGATGTTAGGGGAACCTGGGTTATTGTACTGATACCCTCAGCATCTGCTGGTTTACTTACAGCATCTGCTGTACCTATAAAACCTGTGGTTGCACTATCTATAGGTGATGAACTATCTGTGGTACAAACTGAAGATGTAGATGATGTTAAGGAAGCTGTATCAGAAGGTAAAACTGATGCAGCAACTTCAGATGTCTCAGAATATGTCAATATTGATGTTTCATGAGAAATTATTTCTTGAATTTCTCTGGCATAATCTGTTAAGTATTCATCTTCAATTTCCTCTGCTGTAAAATGCTGTGTTATTTTAACATCTGGAATAGAAAGTGTTGTGCTACTGACAGGTGATATATCTGAGATTGCTGAAGTAGTGCTTGATGTTAAAGATGTACTATCCACTATCTCTCCAACACCAGATACCTTTGTATCAGATGTGGGAATGAAATCTGAAGTTGGTTGTGTTGGACTGGAGCCAGGGGTTAGCTGCATTTTCTGTCTTTTCATAAGCTCTTCATAAGCAGCTTCTGCATCTAACAAGTGCTTTTCCTCGGCGGTAGAAGTTACTGTGCTGTCTAATACAACTATTTCATGACTTTCTGGAATAATGTAAGAACTAGAAACAATATCTTCTTGAGGCACAATAGTATGTAAAGTCTCAACATTATAGTAGTCTTTCTCTAGATCAGTAACTTTTTGTGGTTCATCATAGACCTGTTCTGAAGCTCTTGGTTTTTTCTCTTTTCCTCTCTGTTGCATATATTCACTGCTCTCATCTTGTCTCATGACAAGATTAGTATCAATACTTCCATTGTAAGTATCCTCTACTAAAGATTCATAAATATAATCCTCTATAAGCATTCCACCATATAAAGATTCTTTTTCAAATATTTCATCTTTTTCATTTGCAATTTGAAATGATTTGGACTTATGCATCATCTCCTCATATACCTCTTCAGCACTTTTCAATGTCTTTTGACCACTTTCTTCTTTTGGGAGTCCAACTGGTTGTTCATCTGTTGGCGAGTATAGAGAGACAGCAGTAGGCAATTTGTAAACTTTTTGTACTTCTATTATTTTTTCTGGGCTGATTTCAAATCCTTCAGGATCTGACTCAATACTGGGTGAATATTCAGAACAGGAAGATCTGTGCAGTTCTTCCATTTCTGCTGCCTGGCGTAATTCTTCTGTTGGAGATGCATCTTCAATGGGAGAAAGATTACTTGGTGGAGTCTTTGGACGTTCTCTTCTTCTCTGGGCTCTTAGTTCATCCTTGTCCTTTTTAGATTTTTTGCTAGAACTTTTTCTTTGTTGCTGTTCTAATTCACGCTGTTTCTCTTGTTCCTTTAAAAGTTCTTCCTCTTCCCGTAGTTCTTCTTCTTCTGAAGAGTCTTCAATAGTTGGAAGAAGAGGACCATGTGTTCGATGTCTGGCTTTGCGCTGTTGTTTGCTCTCACCTCCCAGTTTTTTGTGACTAGGACTGCTGTCACTATCTTCATCAAGTGATGACACTGAAGTAGGAGATGTACCTGGTGTGAAACTAGAAGCATGTAAACTAGAAGATCCTTCTCCTCTAGATCTATCTTCTGGTGAATCTGTAAGACTCTCCATCTCTAGCTCAGGCTCTTCATCAAAATATAAAATACTTTTCTGTTGTTCAGTTACTTCAGAATATTTGTTTGCTACTGTACTATTTAATTCTATTGTTTTGAAACGTCGAAGGCCTCCTCCTCCAGTTATTGCAAGTTCTTCACTGTCTTGACTTTTACTTTCCCTGTATTTTGGCTCTGGGCTTTCATCAAAAGTCTCATCATCGTCATCGTGCCACGAATGTCTTCTTCCTGCATCCTCATCATAGCCTGCACTACTTTTCCGTGCCATTCTTCTGTGTTTCCCAGCTGTTCCTTTGGCTTTGCTTTTCACTTCTTCTTTCTTTTGGCTTTCAGTTGCACTGATCTCTTTGAGTTGATTTCTAATGAACTCATCATCTTCAGAACCTGAAGCGTCTTCATCAGCACTCATCTCCATAATCTGTTTTCTAATGAAGTCTTCCTCATCACCTGATCCCTGGCTGTCATCTCGTTTGTACTCATCACTGCTTGAAGAACCAACACTAGTTCTTCTTTTTCTCCTTGGGACAGGTGAGTTTTCACTCTCACTGCTGTCTTCCACTGAATCATAGCGTTGTCTTCTTGCTGATACGTCGTCTCCTTCATGTGCTTCTTTGTAGTCTGCCTGGGAGGAAGCACTTCCTTTGCCCTCTTCTACAATGGTTCCTTCACCTTCTTTAATAGCTTCTAAGTCTTCCTCCTCTGAACTGTAAGATTCTGGAGTGACTGGCAAAGGCTTTGCTTTATGTTGATCTTTTGTCTGTTCACCATATGTCTCAGAAAGATCTTTGCTTTTTACAGATTTTTCATCAGAAAGAGTACTTGCCTGAGCTTCCAAAATTGACAGTACAGTACTTTCTAGTTTAGCTAGATCTGAGGGGCTTGGTGGACTTTCTTGAGAAATAGTGTCTTTTTTATTAGTTTCTCTGAGTAAATCCTTTTCATCAGTGGGGATAAGACTTGGAATTTCACCAAGTGAACTTGATATCCCGTCAGAAGAATACCCGGTGTCACTCAGACCTTGTGGACTTTTCTGTTGCTGAGAGCTTGATGTGTCTGATTTTTCATCCTCCTTTTCCTAAAAAAATAAATACATACGCGTATGTATATACTTATATATAAATTCTTAATGTCTCCTGGCAATTAAATATATGTGATTCTTTTTCCTAAAGGTTGACTTAATGTCTCAGTTGAAGACTGAATACTAATTTCATTATTCAAAGCTGTTAAAATAATACAAAAAGTTCCTCAAATTTTTATTTTTTGCATTGAATCTAACTAAACTTTACATGGCTGTCCATGCTGGTCACTGATTTTACTGTTTACAAGATGATCATCTATTTTTCAATATAAAAAGTTACTGTAATTAATTTTTTCATAACGTTTACTAGTGATAATCTGTCATTTGTTCACATATCCCTGGGACAAGTTGTTCGGGGGTTAATTTATATGAAGATTGTAATTACTATGCTTCAAAGCTGTCTACATGGTTCTAGATACAAAGCAATATGGCTTGACAAATGTCCGCAGAATTTCTGGTCTCTGCTCCTTTTTTTGCCCATTTAATCTTTTGTGATTTTGTAGCACTACATCAGTCTTCTCATATTTTGGACCCAAAACTCAATTTTGTTTATTGAAGTATTACACATTGTAACACGCAACAGAATACATAGAGTATTGAAGCATGATTTAACACAATTTGGAATGTCCCCACAGATATATATAATTGGGCACTGTACAAATATTTTCTGAGTACCTCATAAAAAAGAAGTTTCTCAGTAAATTGCAGAGGTAAGCTGCTAGTAGGGAAGTGTAATTGCAGGGAAGAAAGCAGGAGGGCCAGCTATTGGTCAAAGGAGGCAAACAAGGCAGGTACACCTAACTGAGCATCAGAACCAATATTTTCTTTCCCATCACTAATTAAACACTCTTATTCATCCTCGCTTCCAGATCCTTCTACACCATTCTGACTGACAACCACCTCTATCTCCTTTAAATAACAATACTAAAAATATCCTACAGCAAGTATTTCTGCACCAATTTCCCTCCTGCTTCTCTCAGCAGTGAAATGCTCTTAGTGAAGGTACCTCATCATTCAGTTAACAAAACAGCTCACTCTCCAAAATACAGATCATCTTAGCTGCCCTCTTAGCTGACAATATTATGAATGTCTCCATCTCCACTACCTATTTGAGAACAAGCATCCCACTTCTCCTTCTTTCAGTAATATGATGTAATTTTTATATCAGTTATGGCTCTCAATAATACAAGTAGGTAGTATTTGTTAGCTGTGTTAATCTGACTCAATGATTTCTGAAGTACAGCAAACTATTTATTAAAAGCTTTAATTTATCAGCTTCCTTGGCAATACTCTTAATTGAAAAATAATTTAAAAATAATACTGTGGAATAAATAAATAAGAAAATTATCATGAATGTTAGTTATAATTTAAAGTTACATTTACACCCATGTTAAGTTGCTATCAATTACAACTATTTCCAAATGTTTACTCACCCTAAAATTACATTTACTGCCAAAATATTAAATATTAGTTACTGTCAATTATTTTATTTTTAAAAACCAGTCAGGTTTTTACACTATTTCATTTGCATTTAAGGTACCTGTTCTTGCTTTTAGACATAACCCTAAAACACTAATATTAATATTACAGTAATATACTAGTTAGTATCTTATTAAATAATCATCATTTCAAAGAAGTAATTTATTATATGCTTTGCAAAATCAGATATTACAATGAACATAAACTACATCTGTTCTTCCCATCATTGTACCCAATACTGTAAACCCAATTATCTGATATCATAGTAAAATCTATTGTAATTAAAAATCCACTGCGAAAACAAATATTTCTAAGGGTTTCCTGAATGATAAGGCTGTGATTAATACATAAATATGGAGAACCTATAGTATTCAAAACAACTTTGGGAATCATCATCATTTGAACACTTTAGCGCTCACTATTCTGAAAAATGAATATGCTCCAGCCCTTAAGGACAGGACTATGTATAGTCTTTACAAAAAGCCAGTAATCAAGTATAGTAAAAATTCAGGGTTTGTATGCTATATTTACATTTTTGTTACCTTTGTTAAAGAAGAAAGTGTTTAAGGGGAATTTATTGGACTGTGTTTAAAAAATACATCATTAAATATGTCATTAAAACCAAGGAATTTTTTACCTCTATAAATATCACTGAAATTTCACCTATGACACCTGATTGCTATTTTTTCTTTTATGACCCCTAAGTTAATACTTATAAAGACATAACCACCAAAACCTACTGTGATCAATTTAGATGAGCTACTGAAAAACACAAACATTGTTCAAGCCCAGAAGCTCTCCTAGGAGTTGATGGACAGAATGCATCCATCTAGTGAAAGTGAGCCTCTCAGGTCTTGGTTCTCCACAGGGAGATGAAATGATACAGTCCCTGGTAAAGCACAGCCAGAAGGTGTCAACTAAACAGTTGAGCACAGAAAAAGATAGATACCAGCTGGTCAAGGAACAACTTCAGAGGAGATGGTAATGAATATTGCTGTTGCCCACCTTAGTGTTGAACCTCAGTGTATGCCATAACATGACTGCTATGAGAAACAGGAAAATGAATATGGGAAAGTCTGCAATTTGTACAGTAAGAAGGAGAAAAAGGTCTACAATAAGGACAGACTTCTTTTATCACTAGAAATAAATGTGATGAGAAAAATCGAACTTTCTTTTTAAGGCTACCAAAATACGAATATATTTTCTATAATTTTTCTATAGATCATTGTTTGTCCTATGAAATGTCATGCAAAAATTATCCTGCACATCATGTTTCGAGATCAATATGCATGTGACTTACAATAAATAATATTTGGTCTTTGGTGGTTTTTTCCTCTATTTCTTGTAATCTGAGAACTAGGATATTGCCACTAGCTACATCTATGCTTAAATGACTGGTAATTTACTTTCTACAGGATTAGCCATCACATACACAAAGGTAGCATAATTGTTAAACTTGTAAACATACCATAAGTACAAGATTTTTAGATGAAAAGCAAAATATTGCAGAAATAATATTGCTAAGGATCGTATATATATATGCCACTATTCTTGAGAATGAAAAATACATTCTAATCAATAAGAAAAAAAATCTACTTTTTTCATGTAAAGTAGGAAGTAGTTTGATACATGTTGAATTACTGGGCTTTTCTGAGTATTTGAATGGCATTTACTCTGAAAGTTTGCCTAGTGTGAGTTTTTAATACTGAACAAATTTAGCTCTAACACAGACAGCGATGGGAGGATCTTCTTAAGACATGAGGAAGAAGAAGACTTATAAAACCTGCAGCCTGGATGGGACTTTAAATACAGCAAAGGCAACCTCTCTAACTAATGACAAAAATGACCTAATGTCAAATGTATTTGTGCTGTTCTAGTGGTTTTTCTACAGTGTCAGTGTCAATACACTTTACTTTTGCTTTAGAAATATTATTTAACATTACTCTTTACTTTTACTATTATTTGAAAATATAAAACTTAGTGCTTAATGTGTTCAAAAAACCATCTAGGTGTGGGACTTAGGAACATGGTTTAGTAGTGAAGGTTGGACTTCATGATCTTAGAGGTCTTTCAACCTTTATAATTCTATAAAAAAATCATTGGTTATCAAATCAAATCAAAACTCTATTAAAATAAAACTATGACTAAAAGAAAAAATATTTTTAAAAAAATATTTATAGTTTGCATAATTATATTCTGTTGCAGAAAACAGAAATATTATTTTGCAAAGGAACTCATGATTTTTAAAAGGTCATTCTGTTTATACAAGAAATAAAGATATATACATTATCAAAAAAAAGTTTCACAAAGCAGAAAAAAAAGACTTTGGTTGACTAGACTATTTAATCTGGATTTCAATTTTATATTTTCAAAATGAAAAATTTTATTTGTATCCAGAAAACTGCTTATAGACAAGCTTTTTCCTCCTTTTTCTATCTCTCTGGGCTGTGTTTTGTCATTAATATCATGTGTCAGGGTAATGACCCCTGTTAACAATATATTAATATTTACCCAGTTACTGAACCGAAGCACATGATCATTCCTCAGTAAACATAAGAAGGTAGTAATAAGGTGACATATATAATTCAGCTGATCTGTTGTAAATATATGTCCAGTTGACACCATGGCAATGTGCTCATGTAGATCTGCTGAACTACTTCTGTGTTAATTTGTGAGTTCCGAGATGGCTGTTTGATAGTGACAAACAACACGTGAAAAACCTCTAAGATTTCCAGGCATCCTTGTTCGAACAGCTAACTGCTACTGAACATCTCAATATTACAAGATGATTTCTCAGGAAAAATACCTGCAAATCATGAGCAGTCAGCTTAGTCTTTAAAAAAAATTTTGAAGAAATTACATTTTAAAATATTATTGAAAAAAACGGTTTGAAGAAAAATAATGGATCCATAATTCCTTAAATCACACTTAAAGATTCAAATATTTTAAAATGTTTCAATATTAAAGGTACTTTTTTTTTTTTTCCAAAGCATGTCAGATCTCTAAATACAAGTGATATCTGTGATTGTCCCAGTTCCTGAAGGGAGCCTACAAAAACAACAAAGTGAGAATATTTACAAGAGCTTGTAAGGACAGGATAAGGGGAAATGGCTTCAATCTGAAGGAGAGTATATTTGGATTAGATATTAAGAAGAAATTTTTTATTGTGAGGATGGTGAATCACTGGCACAGGTTTCCCAGAGATGTTATGGATGCCCCATCCCTGGAAGGGTTTAAGGTCAGGTTGGATTGGGCTCTGAGCAACCTGGTCTAGTGGAAGGTGTCCCTGTCCATGGCAGGGGGGGTTGGAATGAGATGATATTTAAGGTCCCTTCCATCCCAAACTATTCTATGACTCTATGATTTTCCAAGAACCATTCTATCGATTGTTCTAAATCAGAACTTCAGTATCTTCATGCCTTTAGGGACTTGTTGGGGCATGTCATGAATGAGTGTTTAAGGTCACTTAAAAAACCACCACAGGGTGTTGCTGCCTTTTTCGTTTTTTTTCATTTTTTTAGTGAAAAATTAGGATAATAATGTCTTGGTTACCATCAGAAAAAAAATAAAACAAAACAAAATAAATTAAAAAAACCCTACCTTTTTGACTGGGTTTATTTGAACATATAATTCTGACAAAGGTTAAACGCTTTCCTAAATCTACTCCTATTTTCATAACATGCTATTTTCATAACATAATCCCCTAATTCATAACATAGCCCCTAATTTGTGGTGCTGATATAAAAACCCTTTAACAACTTTAACAACAAATTTCAACAACTGATCCTCAAAGTCTGGAGAGTTTAAAAATCAAGACAAATAAATCCAAAATATTGGAAAAATTATTAAACAGGAGCTTTGCCTCAGTTTCAAATGCTTAACTGCCAGAGACTGAAAATCAGGAAAGAAGTATTGAAAGGTGCATGTAGAGCACAGTACTCGCTGGTTAAACTTTCACTGCAGGTGAGTCATTGATTTTATCATTTAGAATCATCTTGTACAGAGAATAACAGTAAAGAGCAAGAAGACATACAGGAGAGGTTCTGTCAGGATCAGACTCTAAATTGTAGCAAGGGAGAAAGGGAGGTGGGAGGGAGAAAGCCACTTACTATTTTTTCTCGTGCTGCTTCCACGTGGTCGGTTCCTGGCAAAGGTGTTGTTTGAACAGGAGTTTCTTCTTCCTGAGCCTTTTCAGCTTTCAAAACCGTCTGTGAAATCCCAGTTGTCAAATCCTCTTTCTTAAAATCCTCTTGCTCCTTAGCTTGCAGTCCCTTATAAGGTGCTTCAGCTTCTTTCTGTTCAGCAACATGGTCTTTAATCTCAGCTCTAATTTGTTCTTTTTTGTCCTCTGGATGTGGTGTGCTCGTTTCTGGGAGCACAGTTTTTTTATCTTCTTCCAATGTGCTTAGCAATTTCTTTTGGTCAGAACTTACTGTTACAGGAATTTTATCTGTTGAAGGTGTCTTTGACAGTTTCTCTTGCTGAATTTTTGTTTCTTCTTTTTGATTTTCCTCTTGGATTTTCTCCACTGATGAAGTTTTCATAATTTTCTCACGTTGAAGTTTTGGATCTTCTTTCTGAATCCTATGTTGGATTTTATCAACCGAAACTGCCTTTGGCATTTTGATTTCCTGAAGTTGTGCATCTTCCTTCTGAGCTGCAGGTTGGATTTTGTCAGCTGACAGTGCCTTTGCCATTTTCATCTGTTGGAGTTTTGGGTCTTCTTTCTGAATTCCCTGTAAAATTTTGTCAGCCGAGGGTACTTTCGCCAGTTTTACCTCTTGAAGTTTTATGTCTTCCTTCTGAACTCCATGCAAAATTTTATCAGCTGAGGATGCTTTTGCCAGTTTTGCTTCTTGAAGCTTTTCATCCTCCTTCTGAACTTCATGCAAAACTTTATCATATGAGGCTGTCTTTGTCAGCTTTGTTTGCTGAATCCTTGGGTCTTCCTTCTGAGAAACACGCTGGATTTTATCAGCTGAGGGTGTCTTGACAAGTTTTCCCTGCTTAAGTTTTGCATCTTCCTTTTGAATCCCTTGTTGGATTTTATCAGCTGACAATGTTTTTTCCAGCCTCCCCTGTTGAAGTTTTGGAGCTTCCTTCTGAACGCCTGGTTCTTCTTTCGGCTTCGCTGCTGCTGGAGTAGGCGGTGTGGAAGTCTTCCGAGGAGAATGTGAGACAGCAGGCATAGGCTGTTTTGGAGGAGTAGCAGGTGGTTTGGATACCGGTTGTGAAGGGCCTGTTTTTGGAAGTGGCACCTTGCCCATATCTCCAAGTTGTCCTGACATTGCCCTTTGGGTCTGGCAGTTTAAGCACAGCCATTCCTGTACCTGTGATAGAACAAAATTAGGAAGTTACTTATTTGAAAAAGTAACAATAAAATCATACAGTGTTTTCAACTGATATGGTTGAATTCTTTTAATCTGAATGCTATGTATGCTGAGAAGTTTTCTTTCTTTCCTATTCTTGCAGGAAGATCCATAACACCTTTCTAACAGAAATGGAGTATGTCAGGTTCCAGACAGACAAGCTGAACAAGTATAAAAAGACACTGCAAAAACTAACAGCAATGACATTTTTCTAAAGAAATGATGCCCTTATGTACAAAGTTGGCTTATATATTTCTAACGTTTATTGTTTTCTAAAGCCTCTATAATCCATCAGTAGGTTCATCTGAATTTGCAAATGTGAGTAAAAGTGGACCAACTGGGACTCATGGCTCTTTGTGTTTCTCTTCAGAAATCACCTTCCCCTCTTGACTTTTTGTATAGATATCAGTGCAGTGTATAAATGTAGCGAGGCTCTAACTCAAAAGGAAGATCACCTGTCTGCTCACTTTACTGCTAAATCCCTGCTGCACACTGGCTCCTTTTAGTCTTCTTCCCAGAAAATCAGAAAAAGGGCAAATGCTTCTATCTGTGCAAAAGATCTTGTTGCCAGTTGCCTAGTTACTACATGACAGCAGTAATCAGACTGTTTCCAGTGGGATTTTGTGTTTAGTTCCTTTAAAATAGCAAAAAAAACTTCAAACATAGAAAGGCACTGAAAGGAAAGGGAAAAAAAAAAACAGGCCAGACTCTTGTGAATACTAGAATAGATAATGAAGGTCTACTTCAGTAGTGCAAAATGAGCTTCACTCTTGGATAAGAGGTGTGTGCTGAACATTAAAGTTTAGATTAAAAAATAGCTGATTAAGCTAATAAGTGAAATACAGATGCAAAGAATCACAGATGAAGTGATAAAAAATTAAGTAAGAAAAGATCATAAGGGTTAATTCTATTGAAATGCAAGTAAGGAGAGGCTATTTAATATATAAAATTATTTGTTTCAGGCACAAGAAATGCACAAGAATGCATGTGTTATAATTCAGGTCATTTAACAATTGCCTTGTATATTTATTATTCCATTTTTATAGAAAAGATCAAATTAATGAGTCCTAGAAATTGACACAAAAATGATTTATTAATAGTATCTGGAATTATTTTCTCAATAAATGCAGTTTATTGGCTGAATCAGCTGTCTCCCCCGACAGTTACTATACCTTTTGCAACTCTAAACAGAATGTGGCTCTGTGTCAGACTATTAAATATAATTTAGGTTTAATTTTTCTGTTGAAAAAAATATTAAAACATAATCCTCGAGAAAATATTATCCCTCTCCATAGGACTTAAATTGTTCCAACTACACATTGTTTGTCTGGGAAGCACTAATTAAGAAATACAAATAAAAGTAACTTTTTTTTTTAATGAATGTCCAAAATATAAGTTAGTTGTCTTGCAGATATTTCTGTTAGATGGGTTTATCTGGAATTCTTACTATAGTTTCCTCTCTTTTCCCAGAAAACAATATTGGAAGCCATAAGTATGTTGTGTACTGTTTTTCATAAGCTTAAAATAGAAGCAATGCTCAAGGAAACAAATTTGTCAGCAGAGAATCATGATATTATTATTAGGAGTCTGCAATTGACTATATACACTAGATAACATTTAGCATAAATAGACTACAGGAAAAATATGATTTCATAACAGCTTTGATTCTTTTTTCATAAAGTTTGTGAAGACCAATACACAAAGTTGACTAGATAATTATCATTGATTTTTTTTTTAATTTATTGGAGGACCTGAAAGCTTTTAAACCTACTAAAAAGGGGGCAGATTTTGGCTTTTCCATTCAGCCTGAAAAAATCCTCATTTCACAACATAAGCAGAAATAATGCCATTGCTATTTGTACTAGGATAGCCTCTGTCAGCACAGGGTATGGGAATAAGACAGTACTTATATGCATTAAGCTTCTCAGAATCTACCCTTAAACATCTTTAATTACACAAAAACATAATGAAGTGATTCTTCTGCCATGAAATAATCCATGGTTCAAAAGATCACTGTTATATAGATGTTCTTAAAGAACATGATACTTTATACTTTAAATGCACATGTTCTTTTCACAGTGTCATTTGTTTGACCTATTTTATTTTTATTTCCATGTAATATATCCATACCCAATTTGTAGGGGCTTTATGTTTGTTTCTTTTCTATCTACATTTGGCTCTACATCTACACTTGGTTTTTCTCCTAGCTGTGCTGGTTATGGAGATCCCATTTAGTACCTCTCAGCTGCAGCCCACTCACTGCTCATACACTTGCTCCCTCTCAGATTCATCAAGTCACTTCCCTTTCCCTCATTTAAATCCTTCACAGACTCAGTTCTCTGAACTTTCTGTAGTAACTTTAGCAATTTTAATAACAGTATTAAGTGGTTTAAAACCATAACAGTTACCCAGTTACTGTTTCTTTTGCTCACTGTCCCTATTCGGTGTCTATTTCCTGGAGTAAATTTCTTCAGCTCAAGGACTATGCTCTGTACTGAGCACATGGTACAACAAGTCTCTTAAAAATGAAAATAATGACAATTAGCAAGAGGAGAAAAAGTGTGATGGTTTCTCTGCCATACCGATGAAAATGATGGTAGTGAAACAACCTGGAATTGTCAGATATCCAGTGATTTAATGAACCTTGCCGTGGTTCTCTTGAACTTTTACTATATCTCCATATATTTACCAATTTATTTTTCAGTGTTGCTACATAGGGAAGGCAAATAGCTATGTGTTTCAAATTCTAATCTAAGCTTTTTATAATCATGTGGATATTTGATCACAAAAGAGTCTACAAAAATCTTCTTATAGCACCAGCCCTCTAGCTCCTGATTCTCTGTCAAAATGGTTCTCTGTAAAATCAAATTTTGCACCATTAAGTCATATGCCTCAGTTTTAGACTTGTCTTTTCCTCAGTTAACCTCATGCCCTGAATGCAAGCTTTTTCCTAAGGCAATCTCTTCAGTTAGCCTGTCAACCCAAATTTATTAGGACTTGGGAAATGGGCATCATCTTCTTTCAGCAGTCTTCACCAGATAAATCTTCTTAGTTCTTTACAGAATTCTTCACATGCTTTGGTTCCTGAATTGGCAGTAGACACTATGATTGGCACTATAAGTGATACTAGTGCTTCAATACTCTGAACCCATGGCTCTCTCTCTATGTTTTCAGCAAGCCCTACAACCTCATATTGCTGGACAAAGTAGCTGTGTCATAATGTTCTCCTCACTCAGTTTCCTAATAAACGAATGCCATCATGAAAAGGGCAGACGTCTAACATTCATTGTGCATGACTATTTTTCAGTCATCATGCAAGAACTCTGGCATTTCACTTCCTTTGCTTTTTTATTTAAATACCACAATGTTAGATAATTTTAAGTTGAAAGTAATAGGACAACTATTCCAGCTCCCTGTCAGTCAAGGATTTTGTATTTCAGTATGTTGATAAACTTCTTTGGCACTCTTGGGAAATGCTATGTGGTAAATTAAGAGCTTTTCTCTAACTGAAAGTAACTCAAAGTACTTCATATATTTGTGAAGGTGAAAACAAATGCTTCTTCCATTAAACATGTTTAAGTTACATCAGAAGGCAAATGTTTTAATTTCATTTAGATACCAACCAACCTCTTCCTTTGTCATTCCTGGATTATATATTTTTCCCTTCCTAATTCTTCCTCCATCCTGCTCTCAATAAAACAAAATTGTGAAACCAACATAGAAAAAAACCCACTAATAAATAGATCTCTGAAAAATTAATATCTTTCTAATTTCACTGTAATAGTAATCACATTGCAAATCAGAATCTTTATAAGAAAGCATGTGCTAATTATAAAAAAACCTGAATATATTTATGAAGAGAAAAGTACATTTTTGTCTCCCTAACTACCTCATAAACAAAATGGGAGAGAAGCAGTGCATTAAAATATTTTTCCTGTTACTCACATTTGCAATCTTGTTTTTTATTAGGTATAGATTTGAGCATGTTTTCAGAAAACAAATACACAAACAGCCCCCCCACCTTTAAAAGTGAGATATCTCTGGTGTTCTAAGGTTCTAAGACAGTTTTACCTTAAATATTTATTTTTATTTGATTTGGGTTTTGTTTTTACTGTCACAAGCTTGTACAGCATATTTCTGAGATTCGACATGAGTAATCCCCTGAACAAAATAATAGAAAAACAGAGCTGACAATTAAAAAGATATCCACAATGCAGTTAGGATTGCTTCAGACTTAAATATATGATATACACACTGTGTGCTTTAATCTCAAATTTTTATAATAGTGAGATTGAACACAAGCAAATATCAACAGGAAATGAGCACACAGAATAGAAATCATCATACTGGATGTGGAAATGCATGATTATAGTCTGACAGTATTCATTAAAGTGTATCAGAATAAGAAAGCCAAATCAAGCAGTTTTGCTCACAAAAAGTGAGCAATCCACATCTTACCCACATCTAACTCATCCACTTGATTTAATAACTAGAAGAAGTGTTCTCAGTAACTGCAGCTCTGCTAGTCCAATTCACATGTTTATAAAGTTTTAGAAAATATTTTGCAAGAAAGTTGAACTGATCCTTAAAGTTAGGAAAGAGGCCCAATACTAAAAGGTAATGTGAGTTTACGGGAGGAAGACTGTATCACATAAACACTGCCTTGTATTTTCTTGGATAACATTATTTATTCTACAGATAAAAACAAAATTATTACACATTGAGCATACCTAGATTCCAGCGCAATAACTGAACTACAACTGCAAAATTATTAATCAAATTAGCAGAGATGAGTCAAGAAAGTGACAGCTAGAGAAAACACATCTCCTACAGAGGGAAATTACCCTACATCCTGCTTAAATTCCAATTACTTTTCTTATGTTCTGGTTACTTTAAAGTGGATATGTTTTCAGGCTTCAGAAGATTTTTTTTTCACATCCTCTTGCCCTGGAGAGATGTATTGTAGCATAAGACCAGAGTTAGTCATGCTTTCTCTTGTCAGGTCCCCATCCTGCTTGTTACAGAAAGGAGAGAAGGAACTCTTGAAACGCCCAGCTCAGAGGTTCAGATGTCTGATGCAAGGCCTAGGTTGGTGCAGCACAGCTGACAGTCCTCAACTCAGTTTTACTGAGAAAAAGGCTGTTAAGATATGATATGATGTTTTAGAGAAAGCCAGGTGATGCGAGAAAATTTAACTAACAAACAAAAAAAAGTAAAACCACAG
Source organism: Chiroxiphia lanceolata (assembly GCF_009829145.1). Lineage (NCBI taxonomy): Eukaryota > Metazoa > Chordata > Aves > Passeriformes > Pipridae > Chiroxiphia > Chiroxiphia lanceolata. The sequence goes on along the minus strand of NC_045641.1, from coordinate 9,663,195 downwards.
AATGTCACAGGGAAAAGAATTCAAGAAGAAATATACTGACAAGAAGAGGTACAAAGTCAAAAGAAAAATACAGAGAAGAGTATGATAACATCACAGCAACAGCAAATGTTGGCTGGTACGTTCCATGCTGGCCTGAGTATTTCTTTGTGATGTTTGAACAACAAATTCCAATCCCACACATTCTGAGTACTCAGATCTCCTGCCTTTAGGAGAAATATTTAAATTGCTAGATCTGCATATAAAAAAGTTACCACCACTGCCACATAGATTAAGGAACAGAGCATGACCACCAAATCAGACAGTAGATCTGGTAGAAGAAAAAAAAAATAAAAATAAAATACAGAAATCCCACATTTTCTCTATCCAAACAATGTTAAGCAGGACATAACTGACTAAAAGCAGCCAGTTTGGCAGAGACAGGAGCCACAGTGGAGCCTCTGTAGTATCCACAATTAGAAAAAATACAGAAAGGTTTTCATAGATACAGTGTCTGAGGAGGTCACAGGCACTTTTCCAGGCTTATTCTCCTGAATTCATGCATAAATTTTGTCTAAAAGGTCGGTTAGGAACTTAAACTTATTTTCAGATTTCATTTCAAGTGGTGAATAATATGTAAACAAATGCTTAGATGGCTGATTTTTTGAGAAAAGGTTAGAAAAATCTAGCTAATTTAACCTAGGCAAATGAATCCCACAAGTATGACTTATACAGGAGGAAAGGCATAATGGCTGCAAAACAAATGGATATAAATTGTCCATGAATAAATTTAGCCTTGAAATTAGAAGACCTTCCTTGCCATTAGTGATTTGTAGTTTGGAGTATGATACAATGGGAGTGTGGTTCGGAGAAACACATTTGATTCCAATATATGATGCGATTGCCAACAAAGTCACTCAATGATTCATGAAATCCTACCAGTATTACAAACGACACTTCTATAATAGTACTCATGAGCAGAATGCATTATACTATTAGCATTAAATAGATTCATAGAATTTAGTTGACTTTAAACATCAAGCTATCTTTCAGCCACGAAGGAGAGATTGTAGAAATCTTCAAAAACTGATTCAGGTGAGTTTAAAGCATCAACTTATAACAAGCAACAGCAAAAAAATCCTGCAGAATAAAGATGTTTGTCAACAGAAGGAGAAAGGGATTACCTTTTTAGCTTAAGAATGCCTTTTTTGTTCAGTAAAGTTGCAATGATGAGACTGTTATCTGACCAATGCAAAAAAACAATTACCATCTTTTACCTTTTCTCACATAAAGATTTTCAGTATGTGATTGAGGAAGACCAAATTATCTCAGCATCTCATTGTCACTAATTGGTAACTTTACTTTTAAGCCATCATAACTATGAAATATGTTATTTTCAACTATCTCTTTTTCTTACACACCGACTGATAAAGGAAGAGAGTTGTAAATACTGCAGCAGACTACCAAAAAAGCACAGAGGAATTGGTGTTTCACCCATGTGTCAGGAATTATCTGCTCCTTAATTTTAATAGCGTTGGGACTGCTGAATATTCCACTCAATTATGAACAGATGAAATACAGAATATGACAGCACAAAGATGACCTACTTCAAGTGATGACAATTCTTAAATGTGTATGCCCTTATCTCACTTCAAGATACATCTCAACACCTTCAGAAAAAGCTCAAATTTTCTGTATTTTCAGCAACTGCTCTGTTTGGAAATTTTTATTTTAGCAATTAAATTTAATAGATAATGGGATTTTTATGCATATAGTGTCTGTGTATACTTTAATTTCCTTTAGTTATTTTGTCGAAGGCCCTTAGAGGCTTAGAATCATGTTGTCAATGCCCAAAAATGTATCACCAGTGTATATATACATCATCACAGACGTGAAAGAAGCAAAACTGTTGAAAGATAACTGCTTTTTTATTGAGGAAGGGGAACATCACTCTGTTTTTACTCTTCATCTAACTGCACTATAATATGTTTGTTGCTTTTTTTCATGCATAATTATAACAAGATGATTAAAAGTCCTCCTTTGTACTGGTAAATTTAGCTGTAGGGGTGCTGTTGCCCAAAACAAAGAAATAAGCCTTCCTCATTCTTACACAGAGAAATTCCCATCAAGCATTTCACTACCTCTGGTGACCACTTCTTCTGTTACCATGGCAAAACCAACACCACTGAAGGGAAAAACAACAAAGTGAATATAGGTATCATTCAAAGGTTAACCTTTTGTTTCTTAAACCTTTAAGATATTTTTGAATATTGACTTCTACAAGAAAATATGCATGAAAATCAGCTTTCTGTCCTTACACATCAATGACAATACAATTTTCATACTAAGCAGTATTCTAATCTACAAAGTCCATCTCAGCATGGTTTCAATATTATTTTGGTATCTCATTTCACGCAAAAAAAGGTCATTGAGGATAGAGAATTTACTTGAAGGATAAGAAGATAATATTTACATTATAAACATATTTCAGTGTATATCTGACAATCAGAGTCATGTGAAATTGCTACAGTGACATTCTCTTTCCCAGGTTCTTTTAAGGAGATTCCCAATCAGATGATTCAACCAATTTCACCTTGCTTTCATACAGGACAAATGACCATGCTGTTGTGCATGAATTAACAGCAGTATATGACCTCTATTTTCATTATTCTTAACTTACTTTGATAGTATTGTAGTTCTTCCACTTAGATCATATAGACCATATAAATCCAAGGTTGTGTTACAGTCTGAAGTCATAATTTTGTAGTAAACATTCACTTTTATTAAATGGCAATTTACAAACTAGTTTAGTCTGAGCTTTAAAAATATTAGGCTACTGTAATCCTTCTTGGCTATATGTAGATGTTTAGTAGCCTCAATATGCTCCTTTGTATCCTTTAAAACAGCCATCTCAAAGAATAACTGTTTCCTTTGCCTTCTAGCAGCTGAATCATTATTCTCCACACAACTGGTCAGCAGAATACGTGAGTATTCCCACCCCATCATTGCTATTATTTGTTCTGAACTGACAAAATGTCTAGTGTCATGGATGGCACTAAAACAACAAACAATACCATCCCCTGAAGAGTTTGTGGTCTATTCATTTCTGTATTCAATGCTGACCTTTTGCAAACAGTCTAGAGAAAATAGGTTTTGTTCAAAAACTAGGGCTTAGCTATGGAACTAGATTCTGTAGTAAAAAGAAGATCCACTTTTTTATCACATCTCACAATATATATTTGATTATAAACTACAAATACAACCTTTTTATCTGAACCTTAATGAATCATATTTATAAACAGCTCAACCATTCTTTTTTTTTATTTTGGTCACTCCCAATAGAAATACAGAGACAACTGATATATATCATTGCTCTGAAAAGTCATTTTGCATTTTGTTTGCTCTTGCAAATCAGATAATCCTAAAACTAATGTGTAGTTCAAATATGCTTTGCAAAAACAAAAATCTGGGGTAAGACAGTTTGAAATACACCTCTCTTTTGTCCCTATTTTATCTATTAATGCATCAATAGTCCTATTGATGAAGAGGGATCTGCATGCTAATTCACATCAATGGAAGAGGTTGATCAAGACTTTAAGTGAAATACTATGGAGGAAGACTGAAATACTGAAAGAATTTTTAAAAAGTGATTTTTTTTACTCGTAGCTCCATCCACAGTCATCTAAACTAAATTTTAAATACCTAACTGAGGAGCTAAAGTTAGGAACCTGGCTACTCAAATTCACTCCTCATGCTATGGGTTATTATCTCCAGATATGAACACCACTGGTTGTCTGATTACTGTACCTATTGCTGATTAGGGAGCAGCCAACTGTGCTCCACACAAACCTCACTTCAAGGATGAATTTGAGATTTGCACAGAGCCTACACTAAGTTCCAAAGATAAACCTTTCTTAAAAAAACAGCCTGAAGTAAGGACCTAGATCTGTAATCTGATCCTTAAATAAATGGTCTGATTTTTGAAAGCTCTAAATACTTGAAGACACCTCCACTGTCTCCCATTCTTTTCAATTTATCTCTTCTATTTGAATGTTTTTAGTCAGAACTACAGTATGCATGTCTGTTTCTTCAGACTGGTGACCTGTCACTAGTGGGGTTTCACAGGGCTCCATCTCAGGCCCTGTGCTCTTCAACATCTTCATAAATGACTTCGACACAGGACTGGGAGGGATACTAAGGAAGCTTGCAGATGACACAAAACTGGGAGGAGCTGACTTCCTCAAAGGCAGAGAGGCTCTGCAGAGAGACCTCAACAAATTCGAGGACTGGGCAATCACCAGTCGTATGAAGTGCAACAAGAGGAAGTGCCAGATCGTGCACCTGGGATGGGGCAACCCTGGATGTACAGACAGACAGGGGAATGAGATGCTGGAAGACAGTGCTGGGAAAGGGACCGGGGTGTCCTGGTTGATGGTAAGCTGAATATGAGCCAGCAGTGCCCTGGCAGCCAGGAGGGCCAACCATATCCAGGGGTGGCATCAGGTAAAGCATCACCAGACGGGTAAGGGAAGAGATTGTCCCACTCAGCTCTGCACTGGGGCAGCCTCACCTTGAGTATTGTGGCAGTTTGGGGCACCACAATGTAAGAAATATATTAAGCTATTAGAGAATGTCCAAAGAAGAGCAACGAAGATGGTGAAGGGCCTTGAGGGGAAGCCGTTTGAGGAGTGGCTGAGATCACTTGGTCTGTTCAGCCTGGAGGGGTTAAGGTTGAGGGGAGACCTCATTGCAGTCGACAGCTTCCTCATGAAGGGAAGAAGAGGGGCAGGCATTGATCTCTATTCTGTGGTGACCAGTGACAGGACCCAAGGGAATGACCTGAAGGAAGGTTGCATATTAGGGAAACGTTCTTCACCCAGAGGGTGGCTGGACACTGGAACAGGCTCCTCAGGGAAGTGGTCACAGCACTAAGCCTCACAGAGCTCAAGAAGTGTTTAGATGATACTATCAGGCACATGATGTGACTCTTGGGGAGTGCAGCCCTCCTGTGCAGGGCTAAGGCTAAGAGCTGGACTTGATGATTCTTGTGGGTCCCTTTAACTTGGCATGTTCTGTGATTCTGTGCTTCTGTGATTCATCACTTATGTTTATTTTATCATTTCAGTTTATTAGCAATGACTTATGTATAATGTTTGCTTTCAGTGTCATGTGACTGATATATGAATCCTTTAGGTGCCTGAAAATGAAGGGGAAAGAAACAAGCAGACCAAAAAATGGGAAGGAAACATGCTATTCTCAAGGAAGCGATCATAGGTCCAGCATAAAGGGAAGAAAAGGTCCAGCATAAAGGGAAGGAAAATCTCTCACCTGGCTTTGGAAAATTATATTCATTATTAGCTACGTATACAGCAAGAAGTTTATATGTAACCATTTGCTGATATACTGGCAGCTGCCATATCAGTAAAGAGATAAAAAAGTAAACAAAGGAAGTAGATATTACACCTGTGCAGAATGGCCATGACTTTGTGCGATATGGTACATGATGAGAAGCCCACAGACCCTCCAGCAACTTCTTGAGCTCTTCCCGATGGACATCTCTCCTAAACACCCTAAAGGAGGAAGTGAGAACCCTACTGACCTCCCTGCTTTAAGATCATGCCATGGGCAGTGTGGAGAGATGGCAGAGCACAGGAGCACAGAAACAGTCACACCTGTCATCTTCCGCAAAAACACTGCCTGCTTTTGCAACATATGGGTCAGAGTAACACTTTATCATTAGGTGTGGCCATTTTCACTGACAAGAGCAAATTCCCAAGCTTTGAGGCAATGCAATCCGAAGTCTAGGGAAAAGCAAAGGGAGACACAAGGTGCAGGTGTAAAAGGGGAAAAACAAGGTTTTTAGTCTCTTGGTTTCATCCTCCTTTGAGATTTATCCTGATTATCTCTCGGGAAGACTGTGGTGACACGTTTTAAGTAACAATAATCTTTTTTATATGTCCTACTCATTGTTTTGACCTTGCAGTTTCCTGCCTACAATTCTGCCCTTGTGAAGCCACACAATAGGAAATATTGGAAATGTCTCAAAATGAATAATACCATTTAGTCAGCAAGATAATCTTGTCAAACATTGTAACTCAAAAAAGGGGAGCATGCTGCCTATTTCCCTAATTTGGCAAGTATGTAGAGAAAGAATTAAAAATAAAACATTTTTCTTGGAAAACTTCAGACCAATATTCATTAAAAATTCTTCTCAATATTTCATATAGAAACATACTTGCAATCTGTTTAAAAGCATAACATACTGTGATGCTATAGTATGACTTAAAACAGATGTTTTCTTGGTGCAATGAAAAGTGCAAATAAATCCTATATACTCCAGCAATCATGCACAATAAGCTCGAGTTTACTTTCAGGAGACATAATAAAATTATGCAAAGAAAATACCAAATAATCTAAACTCATATAAGTCTGCCCCAAACCAATGTACTGCTAACTCTCAATTTAAATATTAAAGATAGGCGGACAAGACAGGTTTTAACTTCTAAGGGGTAAAAAAAAAAGACCAGTGAAAAGAGGGAACTTATATTTCCTGTCTCATTAGTGGTAATAAATCTTTCATAGCTGCTTGGAAGTACATAAGGGCAATGCCCCAAAATATTGAGTTGAACTATGGTAGTAGTACTCCATTTCCCAATGGACTAGCAATGCAAGTAATAGACACATGCTCTTACCTCATGACCAGGTTTTGTAGTCAGGGTAAAACCTCAAACTATACCATCCGCAAAATGGAGCTTTTAAAAATATTAACTGTATTTTATGATTAAATATTTGTTTCTTCAAGGCAGAATAAATTTTAATTAAAAATCCATAATTATTTCTAAATAAAAATACCAAACATTTCCAATCTCCTGGAATTCTGCATTAATTACTTAATCTTTTTTTTGCTTTACCCTTGTAAAACTTAGTTTTTCATATGTCTCAAAACACAGATAGAACTGCTTTAGTGATTATAAAGTGGGAAAAAAAAATCTACACAGATAGCAAAAAATGAAGTGCCTGCAAAAGCATCTCCCTACAGTCCTTAGATGACCTTTCACTACCTTTTGCTATCTCCAGAAGGAAAAAGAATCCTCTTGAAGGAACTACATTAGCTCAGCTTTAATACTAATTACACAATTACTTATATAGTTAAGATGATTCAGAATTTTCCCTTGATGAGAGACAGGGGATCCCTCACACGTCTTCAAACAACTGAAGTAAGATATTAAATTTTGCATGACAAGGGTAAATCCATAATCTTACACACAGAAATGAATGACACACAGACAGACGTTCACACACATACACATGCATGCAGCTCACTGTAGGAAGCCAAATAAACTCACTCAATATATTAATAGATACTTATGGCCAGAAGGGGCCATTATTCTCAAAAGATTTGATCCTTTAAAGCCAGAATCCATTTAGTTTCACCAAGAGTTTTCTATTCTCAACCTTTCAGCATTTCTTAGAAAGAAATGCAAATTTATGGGGAAGGATTTCTCTATCTTCAAAGTTCCAATAATTACTCCCTCTGTAGAAATTATTTTACATGTTGACTCTTAGATGGCAAAAAAATACAAAAAAATTAGTAAAAATATGAATTTTAATTATATTTGTCTTTCTAAAGGATCATCATAAAACTTTAAAAATGTAAACTTTAAAGGAAGTAATGCAAGACCAAAATCCATGTGATACAAGCTCAGCACTTTCCTACACCATGTAGCTGAACTGTAAATGGATATTATACTCACAGACCCTTTTGGCAACAAATATTGCAGTCACTTTGAAATTAAAATAGCTTCTGTTTTAAACTGCACAAAACTCTACAATGGTAACGCTCAAAATATAATAAATATGGCTCTACTTACTTTGAAATCACACATTTTCTATTTCCATTCATAGTGTTGTTATTATTATTATTAATATTATTGTTATGCATTATGTATTTACACTTAATAGTTTTGTACCTCAAGTCAGGTTTGACAAACCTTATTCCTGTGGTTGACATCACATTCGTGTCATTCTTACAATGTCAGCAGAAACTGCACGGAAGGTTATCTTTCATCTTGAAAGCATGGTCTGTCTTCAACCATGTTTTCAAATGGTATTTGATTCTAAAATGTCCTTAGCAAACTTTTAGAAAAATTGCAAAATGCAGAAAAGTTTTAGAAACATTTTAAAATACTTCTAATATAAAATGTTACTGGGTTCTAAGGTTAGTTGTTTTTTCTACTCCATTGATAAGAACCCATCTGTCCTTTCAGAAGTAAACAGTTCTCTACTTTAGTTCTACATCCAAACTATTAACATCTGTCACAAGAAAACAATCAAAATTTTAATTCTCCAAACCTTAGACTGAATTCTATCTTTTTATCCCCTATTAAAAATCTCAAAATGGCAAAAAAACCCCCAAACCTTGCAAATAAGAGCAACATTCATTTGAAGTTTTATGTTGTCAAATGTGTTGCTTTTATTCAGAATAGACTGATCTTATTTTCTCATTAAAAGTCAATTTTCAAGTCTTAATTAATCTTGAAGCACTTGCTCAACCCTTGAAACACTTTTCTAAAGAACCTGTTTGCATCATAGATAACATAACATGATGTAATCATCCAGGAAGAGTGATACTAAAGTCAGCTTCTAATTAATTTAATTGTAGGTTCTCCATTAAGTCAAGAACAAACATCTGGACATAAAAATGACAAAGAAGTCAATAGCTCTCAGTGGTTTGATAAAAAGTCAAAATCATGCTTTTTTTTTTTTCTGGAAAAGGCTTGTTAATGAAAAAAATGTGTTCATCTTTGTTCTGTAGGATATAACAGCCCAAATTTGTCCAACGGAATTCCGGTGATTAAAGTAAACTGAGAGTCTTACCCTGATAGCACCTCCATTGTTCTTTGTAAAAATACTGAGAAAAATGATACACCTATTTTTATTGTTATTTTTTTTTTCTTCTTCAGAGACAGACACAGAGTTTTCTTTGCTATTTATAACCTCTCCACTCTCCCCAGGATATTCCTACAATGAACGGTCTGAAAGCAATGAAATAACTACATTGTACCGAAAAAAACTCTCCTGTGGAATGGACTTTGCGATGATCTCTAAATCTTCTGATTTTTTAAAGATTATCACAATTTCCAGAAAAAAAACAAACATACAACCTAACAGCCTTTTGGTAAAAAACATTCAAAATAATTGTTTAGCTCTTGGCTTTGTGACACCTGAACAACTCAGCTAGTTTACTCTTACCTTAATTCACCATTTATAAAACCAGTATAGAATTTTTAAATGTTTGGTCTATTGGTTTGTTTTTTTCTTCTAAAGAGAAGAAAATTCTATCCCATCTTTGGAATAGAAACTTACTTATAGTTTTATGTAACTACATAGTTTACATTAGGAATTCTCATTTATATTCTAACTTTTTTCTTCAATAATGTATAGTGTGTAAGCCAATTTGACAAAAAAAAAAACCAAACCTATCTTTTGGTAAAATAGGTATCTACCTGAATAAAAAAAAATAATTATACTATAATTTGGTAGAAATTTTAAATAACCACAGACAGCAAGATCCTTTGTTACCATCTGTTATAGAGAGTTGCAGACATAAATGCATGAAGAGTGTATTACAGAGATCATAACTCCAGATGTATGGCACAGAGAATTCACATTGCATCCTAAAACACAACAGAAATTATCATATCTGTATTATAGTCTGTGTAATCAATTCCCAAGCCTTTGACACTAGAATAATATGCAGTGTGCTAGTAAAATGAGCCATTTATGGAGCTCTCTTCAGAAAACATCTCTAGGTAATGAAGTGGAAAGTTCACATCTGTCTTCAAGGGCAGAACTGGAAGCAGTTTCCAGTGTGCAGAAGTGAATTTTTTTGTACATCAAACCAGTTAAAATTATGCCCTCCAATCATCTGAATTTAATATAAATCCAGTCCTTTGGAAACAACCTTTTTTATTTAAAGATGGTACTTGGATACAACCATTCTAATTATTCTGCAAAAACGACTGAGCAGATTTTTTTTTTAAAAAAAAGCTCGAATTTTTACTGCTGCATTTTCAGCTATTTTGCAGTATAAATTTAGTGTCATGTAAGCCACCTAAAAAAAAAAATCCACCTGAAAAGTGTTTAAATTACACTGGTATCTGTAAAAAAAAAAAATAATTTGTGATGATAGTTATTTCAATTGACTATTATTCCATAATCGTGTTTGGGAAATTAAACCATACCCAAAATGCCTCCCTAGACTCATAAAATTCACCATTCTTGGGTTTGTGTTGGAGATCTTATTACTGATTGAACATTTACCTGTGTAACCAATCTGACAGATTGATTTTATCATGGTATTTATCAATGTTTTGCTTAAATCTCCCTGATTATGCTACATTGGCAATTAGAAAAAAACTATCCTGTAATGATTCATTAGCTACTTTTCCACCACAGTTAAAAATGTACATTACAACTCTAATGTATTATAGTAAAACTGTAGCTCACTCAGAAATTATCAGCTCTTTTCAGTTCTCTCCTTCTAATAGGGTATTTACCCAGCAAATCTTCATGGGACATTACATCTTATAGAAATAATTTCTTGATATTTTTAATAAATATATTGTATAATACTGCCAAAACATTCCTTAGAAAGGACTCATCGGAAATGTATTGCTGTCAATAATCATTAGTGGATTTCATTGGTGATGTTGATCATGCCAGTAGGAAAACAAAGATGTATCTGCAACAAAATTGAGTATTTTATGACCAAAAAAAATTATCTAGGTAATTGCAGAATAAACTGTACTGAACACATGAAGACAGAGAAGAACTAAGTCTGGCTATGTCTGGTTTTATATAAAAGCATTCACTGAAATAAATCAGCAACCCTCATGAACTGATTTAACAAAATACATACATAAATAAAAGTAGAAAATGGTTTATGAGTTTATCAAAAAGCTGAATAAACCAGCAAACTCAATAATTACAAAAGCTGAGGAAAACAGACTGCACCACAGAGCAAGGTTTGAAAGGATGAATGCTCACAAACAGGCATCACTGGAAAAAACTGAGAACCCTACTGCTGGAGGATTGAGCACAATAAAACCCAGAGGACTCGGGTGACTCCAAGTTTACAAAGAACACCTTTTACTCTTATTCCATCAATAAAGATCCTTCTCAGAAAAAAAAAAAAAAAGGAGGGGGGGAAGAGCACTGCTTTATTTATTTATCATGTTTTGATAAGTAATTTCTGTTATATAACAGCAGTAAGTATGGTAAAATACACTGCCTTTAGAGCTTCCTGTAAAACCAGATGAACTCTAGGAAGTTGTATGTTTGCTAGTTTGATTTGAAAATTATGTCTTTTTGAATCTATTGTCAAAGCTTTCTGTCTGCCAAAGTAGAGGTTGAAAAATGATCACATAATCACAGAAGTTTAAATAGAATTTTTTAAGAACTTAATATGAATATGTTTTAACCAAGATGTCAGAAAATGAAAATATTTTGTCAACAGGACTGTCCACAGCATGCATGCTTGATAGTCTTTTCTGTGACCAGTCAGGAAATAGGCTCATTGAGTTTCCAGAATTTATGGAGATAAGAAAATATCTCCTACCCATTCTAAATATAAAGACTATAAGTAGATAAAAGATGTAAATTAAGCTCTAGAAATTATAAGTCATATTAAATATCATGCCGTATTTCAAACTCAGGCTACTTTTCTTAAATCCCACTCAAAAATGTGAATGTAGTTTATATTTACTGTCCAGAATCACCCACAACCCTCCTCATGCCAACCCAGATTGGTTCTACTTGGTTTAATCTCTCCATGTTTAGCTGGAAAGTGTCATCATCCTACACTGTCTTTACAGTGATGAAAGGTATAAAATATTTCTAAAATGTCTTCTTCTGAAAAAACTTCATGACCACATTATATTTTTAATGAACCACTAAGAGACAGCTAAGGGAAGCAAAAAAAAATGCCTGTAGAATGAAGCAGACCAAGGGAACTTGGAAAATGCCATTTGAGGGCAACAGTGAGATTGTGTTTTAGGAAGCTCAGAGAACTGGTAAATTTTCTGTGCTATCTTCTGTTCTCATTACAGTTTGACAATTTACACCAGAAAAAAATTAAGTTTTTGATATTTGCTGGTCTCATTACAACCTATGTGACAAGAAGGCATTATAAATTTGCCATTTTCTACCCCTTTTACAGTCATTGTTACAAGAATAAATTATATCAGCATTCATGGCTGACAGTTTATCACTCTGTGCACAGATCCACTAGGCAGATAAGCAGTAACTTTAATGTCATTTTTACCTGGTAAGATTTACAAGTGTCATCAGTAAAACCTTTGCCAATTTATGCTAAAGTCATGTCAAATATAAGTAAACATGAGGCTAATCTACAGAGTTCAGATGAAAAAAATAAAAAAGAGAATCTGGTGCCACAACAGATGAGTTGAAAATAAATAATATTCTTCTTTAGTCTTTCTATCTGACGTAGGCTATTTATTATAAGTTCCATTCAGCTTCTGCGGACCTGACTTACGTTTTTTAAAATACCATTCCTTCCTCAGACTCCATCATTCTTTCTCCTGTCCTACAGGGACGATGATGTGCTGCATTAAGACAGTTTGCTCATTTCACGATGTCAGAGTCCTGCTCAGACTTTAATTCACAATGGTGATTAAAAAAAAAAAAGGACCATTACAGCATTCTGTGGAATAATCAAAATGTAATTGGAGAGGTTATGGTTTATTTTAGACCATGTAGTGAACCCAGACACAAGCCTCTGAAACTGACCTCTGGTCTAGCAATTTTCAGGAAAATCAATTTTATATTTTGGTAGAAATGTTCCCAAATATTATAAACTCCTGTTTTCCATGGTATTCCAGAAAAGCGTCAGATAAGAATGTATAGATCATTTCTCATCAATGAATACAACTCTTATTAAGGCCTTTTTTTAATTCGACTTAGGGAGCGTGTGGCCATTCTAAATAACAGGGTTAAAGAAAAAACTCAGACAAACTCCAGTTAGCTCTCCAAAAATATTTTAATACAATTATTATTTACCCACAAAAAGATCTCTAGGTTATAAACACTCTCCAGTCTTGAGGTGGTAAAGAGCATTTGCTGATTTACACGATACACATCGAGAACAGATGCACAGTGGTGACTGTTGTAACATTCAAAAACGGTTAATGTGCTCCAATTCACATCAGTAATTGCCAATGGAAAAGAAAATTCCACTAAATCTGACAGGTATCTTCGAGTTATGTGTTTCCCATGAAACACCTCTGAACTGTTAGAGAATCATTGTGATTTAAGGTAGGTTTGTTGAAGTTCATCATAAACAGATGACTTAAAATTAAGATACAGAATGTTATAAAGTAAAGAAATTGTTTCCTATGCAGAACCCGTGATCTGTTCAGCACACAGTGGCTGAAGAGAATATTTTAAATGCTTTGAGTGTAGATATGCATGTTACCTGCAAATTTTAAAACCATCCAACCTTGATATAAAAATGAAATATTCTAATTTAACACCTGGACTCACCGTAATCTTAATAGTTAATTTGGCAGATCTTAGTTTAGTATTGAATAAAAAAGATGACAGAAAAAATTAATGTGAAAGTGCTAGAAAGGCAACTTTTGAAAGTTCTCTTCTGGAAAATACAAAAAAGAACAAAGAACCACAGAACTGTAAATCTATCTCCCCTCTTAAAATGTACAAACACCATCTCAGCTAAAAGAGTCAGAGCAGATGTCACTGGGACATTAATCTCACCAGACTTGAAACACCTACCAATATATCTGAGCTACTTACCCTAAACTAACTTTACAGCTTATGAGGGAATCATATATAGCACGAAAGCAAGTCACTGCCTTATTTATCTGTCTTAAAATTAGATACAACACAGTCCTAAAACACTTTAAGGAAGAAAATTAGGTGTTAAATCTGCCACCTGCTGAGCCATTACACCATTTCATCTCGAGGTACAAGTCATGTTTTTTACCATCATTCTGTCTTTACGGGCAGGTCTCCATGGTCACATCTTAAAATAAATGGGTCAAGGTTTGTTCCCTAAAACTGAGTTCAAGTGGCACAGCAGAGCTCCTGTCTGTATGGCTTTATTATCCTTTCCCCCTAAATTCAGTTCAGTCAAAACCAGAATGACTCCATCCAGACTGGTTGTTGGGAGTATTTTGCAAGCCATTGTTATAACCATGACCACAAACTGATCTGGATTTTGGCTTCAGGCTAGTGCTTGTTCCACAACTCATACTTAGATTACTAATAGTATATATTGTTTATGGTCTTATTATATCCACTATGTTGGGCAACAACAATATTTCAATACACCACTAAGACTTTTTTTTGGTAATTATTTCATTAAATATTTCCATGTATTCAGGAAAAATCTATGTTTTAAAATAGATTGAAGGAAATTGTTACCTCTGACCAGCTTTAGCACTGTAGCTGAAAACAAAACTAGACAGATTCTCCCTTCTAATTAAAGAATAGATTTTACTTCTGAATGAACACTATAAATGAATTCGCTCATGTTTAATTTGCCTCAAATTGATGATAAGCTGTAAACCAGCATAGGATAGATGATTTGCATTACAGATTCACTCTTAAAAGAGCATAGTTTGGTGATTACTACAATTTTCAAATAATCCCATACAACAGAAAGCAATTAATAACATTTCAGAATAATAATAGCCACTTCTGAAGACACAAGTTTTATTTTATTATCCTTTTTATTAATTTTTCTAGGATGGCAGCCTTCTTGAGAACATGCTGGTTTGTCAGGTTAGACATGGCTCATTGAAATGAAGTTCACTGAGAAGTCCAGAAGTCACCGAAGTTCAGAGAATCAACCACGTATTTCTTTTCACAGAATTGATTCTGACTTAAGATAAAATCCAAATCAGCTTTACAAGTATAATCAGAGACACACAGGCACCAGTTTGTGTTTCATGTGATTTTAAAGATGTAAATATGGTCATAGGTACACTTAAAAAATGAGTTCAAAACTATAATAAAAACGGCCAGATTAACTATTCTACATCATCTAGTTCCCTTGTAAATTATACCTACGAGGGGATACTTCTAGAGTATACCACTATTTTTCCTGTATAGAACAATAAACACTGAAAAAATCTGCGTACTTGCCTTTTTAATGTCTGAAACTGACAATATGAAGGTACAAAGTCCATTAGAAATGGAGCTAAACTAGTATATTCTTATAGCACAAAAACTGCAGAATACAGTAGCACTCACAGCATTCATATTCAAAGGTGCATCTGTACCAATAGAAAGTGTGATTACATATCTTTGAAAACAGTTTGCACAGTGCATAGTGCCTTACTGATAGAGTGCACTGAGATTTTTATGTCTGACATGCCACAAAAAGCAGTAATTCCCAGTAATTCTGTTCCAAGAAATGGGAACAGAACCTTTAGCTTCAATAGGAAACACTCCAAAGAACTGACTGGATTCTAGGGAGAGATTAATGTTTAGCATCTCCTTTGTTATCGCTCAGACAAGTTAAGGTTTTTGCCTTTTCCTACCCCTATAGAAAGTGGCTGACAGAAGCAGGATTTCCCCGTTTTAGCCATCTGCTTAAATGCTTTTAATGAAGGTTGAAAGAGTAATTCATACATTTTTCTTGCTATTGAGATAAGATCAGAGGAAATCACTTCAGACTATGGAAATTTCTCCTTGTTCACTTCCGCAGGAGGTAAATCAAATCCAAGGTTTCTTTGAGGTTTACCAGGACTGGAATCACTGCCCTTTTCATGGAGATACACATTGCTTGATACACTCTATGACATGGTCCCACCTGAATAATTTAAGTAATATATCGTAAAATGTTTACTCACTCACATGAACACTATACTAAATGGGTAAAAAAAGGGGTATGATTAACATATCTCTAGTTCCTATGGTTTGAAAGAGACAAATTCTCTGTATGATACATTTTCAATAAATAATTCTGTGAGCACTTGCTCTAAAAGGTCAAAAAAGCTTACATATTAACACAGACAGATATTTAAGAGCTACTTTATATTTTTTAACATAAATATAATTTTTGAATTTATTTTACAACGTTAGTTATATAGAAAAACTATAATACTGACATAAAAAGAAATAATTTAAGTAATCCACTCCAGAATTTACAGAAATTTGAAGAATCGATCTTTCCTTGAATCAGGTAGAGATTAAATATGAAACAGTCTCTCTTAAGGAGTTGTAGAATTTCTGACGTGGAATATTTTGTAATAGTCAAGAGATTAGGGTAGTAAAGACTTCTTGCCGAGTTCCAAATGAACATTTCTCTAACATTTTTGTCATGTCTAAAGTTTAAAATCTTTTTGTTCCTATGGAGTAGTTTCATAATTACTGCCCAACTACAGTCTTACTTTCTTGTTAACCAGCATTCAGAAAATATTAACTCAGTTCCACTCTAGAGAACTTATTTGATGTTTATTTAAGCATTTAATTTAATTCAGCGACATTTCCATGAAAGTTTTTAGACAGCCTCTCTCTCACTGACATGCACAGAAAGAAAGAGGAAGAAAATAGCAAGAGGAAAAGATAAGTGCACTAAGAATTTCCATTTCCAGAAGGGTGTTACGAAAGACACCGATTAATCTTATGCGTCTGAAGTGACAGCCAGTGTGCAAAGACATGATTACTTAACGCTGATAGAAACTGTCAACCAACAGGACACTTAGGGAATATTTTTGTGGTGCTCAGAGATTAACTGACAAACTGCTGCATGGGGATGGGAAATGTGTATGTTCATGTAAAGAAACAGCTTTATGTGAGTGATTCTTTTCAGGGAAAATGCTTTGAAATAAATAATGACAGTGTAATTTCTTCATATTGCCAGAATGCGAAAATCCACAAACATAAGAGTGCAAGACACCACGTTCTACTGGGAAGTCTTTTCACTTAAAAGAATACACAATCACTCCAAAAGGAGCTAGAAGACATGAGCCAGTATCTACAGGAGGCCTGTGCCTTCTGGATTGCAAGGAACAAGCAAAGGATGATACTCCAACACAACTGAAATGGTATCAGCTACTTATGTTTAGTCACCTGGATCCTAGTCTAGAGTTCTGATTTCACATTATAAAGAGCTCACACTAAAATAGATTCTTAGTGGCACCTCTCTAAGCCACCTAACTCCTTCTGTAGGCTCAGTAGGTGGTCTGACTGGATCTTCACTTACTATAATAGGAGGCTGCATACCTACTTGTAGGCAACTAAATTTAGAGATAGTAATCTCTATCTGATTCCCACTCAGTCTCAAAAGCCACAGTGAGCCTCAGGAAGAGAATGGGAAAACTCAAAATTTGATCCTAAGTTCCTGCCATTTCTTCATTGAGCTTTGTAATAAAAATGTGCACCCAGTGTAGTACAACCTGTGAGTTCAAACCGGTTTTAAGATATTTTAAAAAATGCTAAAAGATTCAA
Organism: Chiroxiphia lanceolata; assembly: GCF_009829145.1. Taxonomy (NCBI): domain Eukaryota; kingdom Metazoa; phylum Chordata; class Aves; order Passeriformes; family Pipridae; genus Chiroxiphia; species Chiroxiphia lanceolata. The sequence goes on along the minus strand of NC_045641.1, from coordinate 9,645,723 downwards.
ATAAAATTTAAAATAAGAATAAACAGAATCCAACAATGATCCTTCGAATGATGACAGAAAATATGTGGCAGATCTAAAATGAAATCTCACAGGTCATATTATTATATGGTGTAAAAAGTAGTTACATTTCTGCTTCAATTTCTGTTTATTAAGAAGTAGTGAAAAATTTGTTAGAAACATCCTGAGTTATAGAAGAAAACTCCAACAAGTATTTATATGCAAGGATTCACACACATCAGTGAACACAATCACTATATGGTGCTTAACGAACAAGCTCTAATTAGATAAGCTCGTGCAAGTACCAGCATGTGCACTTTCAGCCCATTCCATTACAAATTAAAACACAATAGTTCATTGAGATTACACTACTTCTACCAATGTTTAGTCTAATACATTTTAGTACAAAATAAGGATTAGCTGAGAATAGCATTATGAGCAATCAAGTTACTGCAGTTTGTCTTTCAGTGTAGCCACACCACATGACTAAATCTTCATTTCCATTCTGATTGAATCTTAAAAAATGCAGTACACTCATATTTTAGGTCACATTTGTAACAATTAAAGTTATCTTTTTTATCAGTTAATGCTTCTATGATGACATGAGCTAACTCATTAAAATGCCATACTAATTTATTTGCAGTCATTTAACAATGGAGATTCAATACAGAATCATAGAATTTTTCAGATTGGAAAAGATCTCCAGGGTCATTGAGTCCAACCACTAATGTAGCACTGCCAAGTCCACCACTAAACCATGTCCTCAAATGCCACATCTACACATCTGTTAAATACCTGCAGGGATGGTAACTCCAACACTTTCCTGGGCAGCCTGTTCCAATGCATGATCACCATTTTGGTGAAGGTATTTTTCCTAACATCCTATTTAAGTATCCCCTGGTGCAACTTGAGACTGTTTCCTGCCATTCTCTCTCTCGTTACTTGTGAGATGACACCAACCCCCACCTGGCTACAACCTCCTCTGTCAGGTAGTTGTAGAGAGTGATGAGGTCTCCCCTGAGCCTTCTCTTCTCCAGGCTAAACAACTCCAGTTCCCTCAGCTGCCTCTCATGTATGTGCTCCAGGCAGCTCAATGTCTTTCTTGAAGTGAGGGGCCCAGAACTAAACACAGAATTTGTCATGGCCAGTGCCGAGTACAGAGGGACAATCACTGCCCTGGTCCTGCTGGCCATGCTACTGCTCATACAGACCAGGATGCCATTGGCCTTCCTGGCCACCTGGGCACATGCTGACTCCTGTTCAGATGTCAACCAGTGCCCCCGGCATTTTTTTCCATCAGGCTGCTTTCCAGCCACTCATCCTGAAGCCTGGAGCATTGAATGGGGAGATGGTCATCAAAGGGCAGGACCTGGCACTTCACCTTGTTGAACTGCATACTAGTGATTCAGATCGCCCAGATCCCTCTGCAGAGCCTTCCTACCCTCCAGCAGATCAACACCCCTGCCCAATTTGGTGTTGTCTGTGAACTTACTGAGGGTGCATTTGATGAGTAGGGTAGGTATTTGAGTATATGGACAGCTACCACAGCTGAGCTGACCTGTAGTTTGTCAAGCTGCTACAATTCAACTCATATTCAATCACATCTGAGCACATTTTAGAACTTATTCTAAAATAATTTACTACTTTACCAATCAAATGATCAAGTAAAGGAATTGGTCAAGTAAAAAAAAAAAAATAAATATGAGAAATATAGTATATGGCATCAAAAACATTGTTCTGTGAGGAAATTGTAATCAAACAATTGAATGCTGTTGATCTGTAGCAAAAAGACTTAATTAACAAGCTCCTTGAGGTACCTTGTCTCAAGATACCTACTAAGCCTAGGTGATTTAGGATTAATACAAAGGTTCTTGTACCAATAGACTTACTTGCTGACACTATAAATCATAAAATCATTTTAAAAACAACATCAAGATGATTCTGTATTTGGAAAAGGATGTGATCTCATGAAACATATCTGTTAAGCACTGGCAATAAAACTTGTCAACATACACAAGCAACAGAGAGGTCCATTTTGTACTTACACAGGGGTTTTTTCTGGCATTTCAGCATCAACAGATGTCATGAGGTGAGGAAGCATGTGGCATCAATGTGGCAATCCTACATCAGAGCAGAGATAGCCTGCAGAAGAGATTTTGTAACTGCCTAAACCCACACTTGCTTGGCACCTGTAATCTAGTGTAATAGTCTGACCAACTTCTAAGTAGGAATAGTGCCATGATAACAGATGGATAAGAGTGTAGGCAGCAATAGGAGCATGTACCAGAATCCAGTGTATTTACTGAGACTTGGAAAACCTAGCCAGGAATGACTCAAGTGACTGAAATAAAAGTCTATGGTCAGGATGGCTTGCCAATGGCAATTCAGCTCTTTCCTCAGTTAACATTTCAAAGTACATCCATTCTTCCCTTTCTAAGTTAGAGATAACACAGTAGGAAAATAGGCTGTATTGTAAATACAGGGGTTTTCTCTGACATGAGGGTGTTGCATTCTGCTGGTAGATCTGAGACTGTTGCTGTAGCTACCCCACACAGGACTGGGACAGCCTTGGAGATCTTTATTTACAAGACTCCTTAGGGTGAGTTGTGCTGTTTTATCAGCACTTTAGTCATCAGTGTAATTGCTGAGCTTGCTCCTACTGTGCTGCAGATGAGGAAGAAAGGTTGCTATTTTCAGAATTCTGTGAAGAGGTATTTGTGCCCTTTCACAAAGCAGTTTTCCACCCCATTATGTAAAGGCTTTTCAGACTAGCAAGAGGATGCCTCTAATAGCTCTTGTGAGACACAACTGGCTGGATTGTCAACAGGGTAAAAGGATTTCTACTCAGACTTTCACAGTCTGTTTACAGGAAACTGCTACAGGAAATTTTCCTGACTCTTGCATCCAAGTTTTCAACATTAAATCAAACAGAACTGTATCCAAAGATTCATCGATTAAGCCAAAAAGAACCCAAGTAAAAGAAAACAAAAGAACTCCTCAGCAATATCTGCTCAGAGGGCAGGCAGCTGTGAGGTTATCTCTGCACAGGGAAAGTGCTTGTTTTTGTCCAGCCAAATGCAGATCATTATTCCATTTTACGGAGGAGACCTGGAAGCTGGTCTCCTTCCATAGTTATCAATCTGACAACAATATATGAAAACCAGAATGAACTCTACCCTGAAAATAATACTCAAAGAAATTAAATTTGTATGTACCTCAGCATACAGTGCAGATGGAATTCAGTTTCTCGTAGACCTTAACCAGAACTCTACAAGACAATAAAATGGAGAGGCATGGGACAAAGGAAGGAAGAGCAAAAGGGTTATTAAAACTCTTGTACCAAGTAATGTCCTAAAAGGGCATACAGGACATTTATTACAAACTTGCCTTCCAGAAAGTTATTGTGCTACAGCACAGGTTCACCAATTCTTGTAACAATAAAGATATGAACATGACATGATACAATCAAATAACATATTTTAGTGTCAAGTCTAAAATACCCTCCTGCAAACTTGAAAAAAAAATCCTCTTGTCTTCTAGTACTTGAAATAAGAAGTTTTATATAGCTCCTGTCTGCTGGTATTTAAATGAGAGACTTCATGTAACACTCTGCCGAGGCCGTCATGTCTGTTATAATAAAAAACTTGCTTCTCTCACATGGTCTAATATATATATATAAAATAAATAGAATATATATATGGTATTTATTATCTATAATTGGCTGTTTTCAAAATAATATCAGTATCATGCTTTTGGTGCTATTCCAAGGTTAGACTGACTTAGGTTCAAGAAGGAGAAAGTAGTATTGATGATGATGGATAAGTTAGGTTAATGGTTGGACTCGATGATCTTAAGAGTTTTTTCCAACCTAAATGATTCTATGATAGTATAATATCTTCCCATATAAAATTTGTCATCACATTAAGTATAAATCAGTAAAATCCTGTTATATTGCTTAAGAATATTATTATACAGAGGTCATAAGAAGCACTACCACTACCTGTGAAGTATCATTTTAATTGAACACATCATTATAGAAACATGGACACTTGATACCAGATGAGAAATTAGGTATCAAACCTTGCAGTTTTCTAGAAAGGCTACATATTTCACTGTAGTGTGAAAAAGTGAGACTAGGACCAGAGGACTGTGTGAAAATTAAGAATACCTGTGCTTTTACAGGGCATTAGCCAGATACCTGGCAAATTTGGGTTGATTTCTTGGAGAAATAGAGAAATTTCTTTACGGAAAATTTTAGAGAGTATAAATTTGCCGAGATGTCTGCCATGGACAGCAGTTTGTGATGTTCAGGTATTTGGTCTCTGTCTGCAGGGTAATAGCACCCACCAAGCATTACAAGTCCATCTGTTAGCTGAAAGACTGCTGCAACATCCAGTCCTCATGTCAGGGTAAGTACAAAGGGTGATTTGGCAGAGAAGAACTGCAACAAGACTTCTGTGTGCAGGCCTCTGGGTCCTGAGAGAGCTGCTAGTGCAATGAAACACTTACAAAGCAGGACTGTTTACAGAAAGGTATTCTGTTACTTAAATTGAAAAAAAAACATTAATAAGATCAACACTGTCTCGAAATGCTCCTTTCTTTATAGTGATTACAGCATGGAGTAAGCAAATTCAAACCCAAGCACATTTGTTTTGAGTACAACATATTGGCTTAATGCCAGCAAGCAAAAAACCTCGTCAGATGTTGGCATTGTTTCACTTTCCTAACTCTGGGATCGTTCCCTGGTTTAATCTCATAATGGCCCAGTAAATGCTTTCTTCCATTCACCTGATGACAGCTTCAGAAAGCTAGTGCCTGTGTCCTGCAGGGATTCCAAGAAGGTGCCCTAAGGACACAGAAAATGCCTTATCTCTGTATCTAGGTTCAGGCAGCTTTTGAGATGTGCAAAGGGAAGCAGCCCAGCAAGCACCTTTATGTTCTGCAATCATATGTCATAGGACACACTCTGTGAAAGAGGTCTAGTCATATCCAACATGATTACCAAGTCTCTTCTACTGAACTTTTTTTTGCATTCTCTACATCCTGGGGCCCAGACAAGGTTGATGCATTAAAACCAAACCCATTTGATTCTTAAGGATCCATTCAGAGCCCTGAGGAACAGGGCAGGCAGAGGTTACATCATCAGTAGGAAACAACTTGAAAATTTTGATTTACACATTCCAGACACTTTATCACTAGTTGACCACATAGTCATAGAGTCAAAGGATCATGAGAGATGGAAGATCATCTAGTCCAACCAAGGTTTCCCAGACCTTTATCATTCATATTGTTTACAGAACTTCAGTTCACACAAAAGTGAGACAAGAGTCACCTGGTCATTATTAAACAATTGCTTAAAAAAACCATCCTGGTGGCCTTTACTGTCCCATGAGTCCAAACAGCCTTTCACTGGTTATGGCAAAACCTGTATATGCTGGGCTACAAGGCATAACTCTGTTCTGCTTCAGTTCTGAAATGATCATAGATTTCATCATTTGGGAATCAGAGGAAAAATTGCTCTAACATTTATTCTATCCAGCTGAAAGACTTTTTAAAAGGTCTCTCATTGTTCCTTTTTTAAGTACCTCAGTCATCCCTGAGGGTTGCTTAGGATGAAGCAGGTCTCCGTGCTGGAACTGTGAAGAGGTGAAGGGAGAGAGCCAGCTCTGGACTAACTAAGTATGGGTGATCAATACTATTACAAAGGGCAGTAATTGTGAGCTGACAAATTTTCATTTTTGAAAGAAAAGTTGACTGATCCAGACTGCAGTCTCCTCTTCTTCCTAAACATGTCACTGATTGGACTTAAAGAAAGGCATTTCTTGGGCCAACAGAGAAGTTGTAGCTTTGGGCTTCTATCCTTATGAATTGAGTGTAGATTATTTATGCAACTGTAGTTGAGTCCTCCTGTTTCTTGTGTACTTATCTCTATGAAAGGCCAGCAGAGGCCCATCACTATCATAGGCCCTTAAGATGACAAGAGAATCTACTGTGTGATGAGCTACACATTTCGAGCTACACATTTCAAGTTAAGGAGCAGAGACACTAATACTCTTCACCACACATTCTCCTTCTGCTTCCCAATTTGTGAGGAACCAACCTCCCAGGCTCATCACATCATCACTGTCCCCTTTCTCTTCCGCACAACTTGCTGTAGGAGCCGAGTGCATGTGTCAAACTCTAACTTCAATCATTCTTTCACAGATGTCTCTCAGTGACACTGGGGCTAATTGGTTGAGATACTTTTTAATCATCTCCAGGCTATAAATAAACACAGATATTAGCACAGGCTTCTCTAATTCATTTGCAGTCAGTATAATAAACATGTGCATCAACCTTTGAAGTCTCATATGAGATTCTTCAGGAATGCAACAAGCATTACTTCTGATTAAATCAGTCATATCACAAATACAGGTTTCGGAGGGAGGTAAATGTAGCTAACTTGGGGAGAAGGGAACAGTTGAGATGGTTTTCACAGGAACTCTCTACTTCATTTTAAAATGAAGACTGTCGTTAAATGTGAACTCGTGTTAATCCTTAACTGAAGAAATAAGGAAATAACTTTCATGGTCTGTAATGATACAAGATACTTTCTATTGATTTGTTCATATATTTATAAGCTACTGGTTAGCTCTTCAATATTGTTTGCCTGTAATGTTTCCATCAGAATGGATGTAGACATGAAGTTCAGTGTACTCTTGGAAATTTTTCAGGAAGGAGTACTTTCTGTGCATGGAAAAACAGAAGGAGAAAATTGGATAAATTAAATAAAATGGCTATGAGACTGCAGATCACTGGAATAGGTCATTATATACCTTTTTCTGTATTAAAAGGAAAAAGGTAAAAAAGAGAACAATGAAGAAATAGAAACAATACCCAATATCAGATAATCTTAATAACTTGAAAACTTAACTAAGGTCAAAGAAACTCAGTAGTACCTGCAGTTACACTGCCTACAAACTACCTGGTTACAGCGTACAATTGTAATATAATAAAGCAAGAAATTCTGGAATCATAAAAGAATCATTTAGGTTGGAAAAGACCTTCAAGATCATGAAGTCCAACTGTTAAACTAGCACCAGTGGCAAGTCACCAGGGGGACCTCTAAATTTTGGTTGGTTTATGTTTGGCTTTTTCCTGACAGCAGATGGGATTAAGATCACTTTGTCACTGTGACTTTGATTTGCTCTTAAGAGGCAATTTCTGTATCCTTAAATTTAGCCTTCTGTATACTGAAGCATATGCTACACTGCCCACAAGACATAATTAATCTAAAATATACCCAGCTCCTAATCAGTGCTCACTTAGCCTTTCACTAGACAGAGTCATTATTGGATATTACATACAATTTTGGGAAAAATACTGCTTCTGAAGAGGGCCAGATGTTCTTTTCTATGGCTACTGCTTCCGTTTCACTGCATACAAATACCATACACACCCAAAGAAATATTTAAAAAACCTAGTAAGAAAGGGTTAGATAAGTACATATGTATATATGTCAGAGGTAAATGGAAGAGATAAACATTCCCCTTCTAACCTTCTCTGGACCTGTGTAATAAATTTACTTCTGCTTAACTTCATATCAACAAAAAGTAAAAGTAAATATCCAGCACAAACACCTTCTTATTTTGTGCTCACAACATAAGGCAAAATTCTTAGAAATCAGTATTCTTCCTCATGTTTTCCATATAATGAGCATTACCTAGAACTACTATGGTAGAACAGAAATATGTGTTACTGCATTTGAAGAGAGTGGAAGAAAGAAAAGACCATAGTTTCTGCTGTTTTTTCCTGGGTTTTATCACTTAAAAGGAAAAAAATAAAAATCTTAAATCAATAAATCTATGTATAGACAGAAATACTTACATATACATACTTACATATATATGCACAAGCACCAACATATAGCTTTATTGTTTTCTTAGCCACAATAGGGAATAAAACTTAAGCATTATACTGAATATTTTTATACAGTTCTTGAATTACAATAGAATGAGGACAATTTGCCTTTGTAGCTAAAAAAATGTAAGCTCAGAGAAGCCTTTCTTGAACTATTAGCTCTTACAAAGATGTTCCTCAAGTGGTTTCTATAACAGGAAGCCCTCTCAAAGCTTTTGAGACTTCTGTGGTTTTGTCAGATCAGAAACTGCCCCAGTGTTCAGAAGTTACTAAGGTCTGAGATTTTCTTATTCCATTTTAAAGAAGAAAGTGATGAAGCCCTGAATGTCACTTGCACTATTTTCCACACCTGCATAAACCTGTTTGAGTTTTGTCTTTCATTCTATAGTATGCAAGATGACAGGGAAGCTATGAACAAAGAAATGAGTTAGGTTTCTATTACAGTATAAATCGAGTTACTTGATTAGATTGCAAACTAGTTGTTCATATTCTGAAACTCAATTGTGATGGTTTGTAGTTTCCTGTTTATTTCAAATAATATGCTGTCAAATTTATTGTTTTAAGTTTAATGATTTCAGTGCATTTATCAGATGTATTCATTGCACTGCCAGCTAAAATGCATTAGAGTGCTACGCTGTGCATTGTTTGGGTATTTTCATGTTTGGGCTCAAAATCTGCAGATAGGTGTGTGATCTATAGTGGATCCACTCATAGTCTTTATCAGTGAAGTGGTTTAAAGCAGTTCTGAAACCCTGCATTTAACATTTTGCATAGGTTGTGCTATTCCTACAATCTTTGTTCTAAAGACCCTGGACTTTGTCATCATAATGCTGAGGATATTCAGCTATTGTCTTTAGCTGATCCCAATTATAATTTAATTTCTCCTCTCTGCCACAAACTCTCCCTGTTAACACCTTTTTAATAATTCTGAATGAAATTGGCTTCCCAGCTCTAATTCAAACTCATAACCTGGTCACTGTAGCTTCCACTACATCTTTAAATTCAAATCATGCTTCTTAAAAACAGCATCCTCTACAATTGAAATACCCTTTAAGGCAGGATGCAAAACCCTTTGAGCCTAATCCAGCCCTTTATGCAGTTCCTTAAAAAAAGACTGGCAAAATATTTAGGTAATGAAATTAGATAGCTTTCCAAATTCTATTTTCCCACTATTTCAATATTTTTGTAGCCAGATGAAAATTTTTCCTAAGATTCAAATCAGAAAATATATTAGGTCTCTTACTACTCTTTCCTATGCCAATAGATTGAATTTCTTCATAATGGTCCTACACAGATTGGCTGGCAGCTCTTATGTCTCCCTAAAATCTTTTCTATTTTTGAGCAATCAAGCCTAATTATTTTATTATCTTTTTTTTTCTTTTTTTCACAGGCCATTCTTGTTATTCACAACTGCACTTTCTTTCACTGGTCTATACCATTCTTAAAGCAGATGTGCTCAAAAGAGGGACACGAAATTCTAGCTGAGATCTTAATAGCAGTGAATGCAGATGAAATAGCAGCCTCTTTATGTCTCTGTTAATTTAGGAAAGAGTTACGTTTGTCTCCTTTGCAACCACATCATACTGTTCATTTATATGGAATTCATGATACATTATGCCCTCAGACACTGTTCTGCCTTACTGAAGCAATTTTTTTTCTTTCATATATTTGTGATATTTCTTCCTACTAAAAGTAGAGTTTTGTTCTTGTATTTACTAGATTTATCTTGTTGGTTTTAGGCAGCCCATTTGTATCTGTGTGAGGAATTTTAACTGTGCTCTTCACAGTATTTCCAATTCTTCTTAGCTTTACTTCAGCTTCATACCTGTACCCTCTGGCATCTCACTGAAAGTATCCCAGGCTATGAATTATGCTGCTGCTTCCAGCCTGTGGGATTTTTTCTGTCCTCCGCAGAGTCTCAAAATAATCACATACAGGTCAAAGATTATTTTGGATGGATCCTTAAGTATTCTCATCAGATGTTTCATCATGACGCACTAAATCAAAATATTCATATTTTCCCAATAGCCTCTAGGCTAGTCTAGGCTTATTCACACTGAAAATGAATGCCTTTTTTTTTTTTAATTAATGTGATTAAGCATCTATTTGCCAGACTTGCAGAAGGGTAAAAGAATTCATGTGCCACAGATTGCTCAATAAGTGTCAGGCAACAGTGAAAGGACTTTTAAACTATAACTAAAAACATTGCAACCTAACAGTACTTAATCACAAAGGTCTGCAACTCCATGTCACACTATTTCTGTGATTTCCATGAAGTCTGATGCTGCTTATTTACCAACCCTTCCACAAATGAATGCATAATTCATCAGTGAGATGCCTCTTGATCAAGGTCTGAGGTTTTACCTGTATTTCTCTGGCAAAAATACCAGCCCAAAAAGCCTCTTGCTTTCTCATCCATTTACTCAAAAGTTTCTGAAAAAGGATGTGAACTTGATTAAGGAACTAATATGGCAAAAATCAAATATTCTCCAGACTTATTTTTTATTAGGATTGACGGAATATTCTCATCTCATGGCCACACAAATAGTTGGACAGTACAATTCAAAGGGCAGATACGGAACAGGAATGAGCAACAGTGAACAAATGTTACTTAAATCACTCTAAATAACTGCTGTTAAACACAAGTATCTTCCCTTGCTTTGCAGTTCAGTACTTGAAATAAGACTTTTAAATAGTTTCAGTTGTTTCCACCAAGTTTCCTTCAAAACCAATCAGAGAAAAACAGGCATTTCTAGGCCACCATTTTATCCGTGGAAAAGAGGCGTACATAGAAGGCCTAACTAACGTATCTTAAAAGCACCTATTTCTTTCCATTTATATCATGATTCACCTGATATAAAGTGGTTTTGCAGCTAGTGTCCCCATTAGCAAAACCACTGTGTGATTCTACGAATAATCTCAAACCAACATGATATTTGTCTGTATGGAGTTCTAGAACTTTCCTAGTTTACAGGTTTTTGTTCATTTTTTTTTTTTTAACTTTAGTCTGAAGTTGGGTATCAACAAAACTTTTTTGGCTTTTTCAAGTCACTGGTTAAATTATTTCAAAACCTCACTAATTTATTCCATTATTCTGTTATTAACAGTGCTTTAACTGAACAATTTACTATTTATATAATCAAATTTGTGCCAAACTACTGCATATAAACATAAGGCATTTAAGATAATTAAATTCCAAGCATTCAGTATGGTTCAGTTCAGTTCACTGGCCTCACTGCTATTCAACTAATAGATTCCAATGCGTAAGAATTAAAAATAAAATAAAATTTAAAAAAATCAAATCATAGTTTAATCAGAGAACAAAGCAGTGATATTCAAATCTACAACTATTTCAAAAGCCTTTTCCTGGCTCCAGAACAAATTCTAACTTTACAGGATTGTAACCAAAACCACAGTGAGAATAAGATAATATAGACTTTTTCTTTTTTCCTGTTAATACAATATTACTCATGTTTTTATCAATAAGAAAATCCAGTAGTTGTTATTCTTAGAAGCCTTAGAAAATATAAATGTAGCAATAAGCAGATCTAGTAAAAAATTAAAATCAATTAATTACGATCCTCTAAAAATCTAAGTTTTCTGCAAGGAAATTTTGAACTAGACTGTTTTATTAGGAAAAGAAAAAAATAAATATTTTTCCAAGTTAAATTGATTTATTTCTGTCCACTCAAATTAAGTATTTCATTTCATGCTACTTTTTGAGTCAGAGAAGTAAGAGTTAACCATGAAAATTTCAGTTACATGATGCTTGCAGTTATATTCCGTCTCTTCATCGCATATTGTGGAAATTGATAGAATTTTAATTCTTCACATATTATAATTTTTTTAGTTATTTTTATTTTGCTATGTCAACAGCTTTATTTTTAGTTTAACTTGACCCTGAGTTATCACACTTGATCTAATGCAGTCTCCTGGGTGAATTCTAATCAATTGAGATGCCTCCTTCCTCACCTCGATCAGCTGGTCTCATGGGCTGACCTTCCTTCATAATGCCAGGGCTTACCACAGCTTGTCCTGAAAGTCCCACTGCATGTACTTTGTAGGAAATATATTCCTAGGGGTAGTCAAAATATAGAGGTAATTTGAAAAGTAAAAAGAACTTCTGTGAAAACCCAGTCTTTGGCAAGGTTGAATGAAATCTGAGAATAAAAGGAAAGCAGTAATAATCTGAATACCAAAATCAGAGATATTTGAAATATGTCAGGATTCAGGGACCAAGTCATCTTCATGTCTAGTGTCTCTAGTTCATAATAATGATTATGTAAGTTTCAGGTTTTACAATACATTTATTTTTTGATATAAAAGCACCCATATCAGTTTCCTTTATCCATCCCACTACACCTCACTATAAAAAGTACGAGATCCTCTCTTTGCTCTAAGAATTTTAACACAGTAGAATAAATACTGCATCACACAGAATTGATCATTCAGTTTTCAGTCTCATTCTTGTACTATATGCTTAAATTACTTTTCCATGTAATGTATTTACTTTCCTATGCTGAGTACTTTATGTACCCTTTTGTCCCATATGATAAATAGCACAGTTAGTTGGTTTGAGTAAAAGGCATAGTAGAGAGGAGTTTAATAAATATTACATATATATACAGGCTGAATTTATATTCTTTTTATAACTACCTGTTGTAATGGTATACATTTCAAATACACTTCAATATGTTGTCCAAAACAAGACTCATCCCCACAAAAATCAGGGAGGTTTTGGTTATTTTTAATGCATCTCATGCAATAAGAGGAATTTTCCAGAATCTAATAAATAGAAATAAACTATTTCTTTTTCACTAGCTCTTCATGTTTGCCTATAGGGAGAGAAAGGCTGAACCTTGTGAATCTGAGTCTTAGACTCCAAGTTGCTAGGTAACTTTGGAAAACAACATGCAAGTTACCCAGGTATCATTAATATATTTTATTGATCTTAATCTCAGAGAAACACATCCATTCACTGCCTTAAATGTTTTCAGAAACAGAGGCTGGAATATAATTTTTTTCCCCTTGGGATAACCAGTAGAAAAATATATGAAAGTGTGTATTAAAGTGGAGGGTTTGAGTTCTGTTGAGCAAATACATTATCGCCAGAAAAGGATTAAGGAAAACAAACAGGAACAAGAAAACACATTTACATTTTGTGCTTGTGTGTTTATGAACACTGTAGGAACTCGCAGGTAGCAACTGACTGGAATACAACATAATGTTTTCATACTGCAATCAGAATAAATAGAATTTATAAAGCAGCACCCCTGTACCATTCCTGGCTCATAAGATTTTTTATTATGGAGAATTTTCTCTTGGGTGATGAAGCCTGAACTAAGACTTCCAGATCAAGGATCCCTTTTCAATGAAGGAGCTGGCTGAACATTTGCAAAGCCTGATCTGGGTCTTGATTTTCAGAAGTTTATGAATGTAACAGATTTGTCAAATGTGCTTAAATTCCCTATAATTAAATAAACACAAGATTCGTTGCTAACTCCAAGCACTTCCAGACCTTTGGGAGGGAAAGGCAAAAACAAGAGCATGAATAAGTACAGATAAACAGGGTTCAATTAAAGAGAAAACAAAACATAATTACTCTAATATGGATTTCAGGAAAGCTTTTGCATAGGTATTCATAAAAGTTATGGCAGAGAAACTAAACCCATTCCTTAAATAACTAAAAAGATACAAAATATACACATTTTGGAATCCAAGTTTAAAGTGGTATAAATAAAAGCTGTTGGTCTATGAATAACAGAATCGTGTTATTTCAGGATAACAATAAAGAAACACAAGAAAGTGAAAAATAGGGATCCATCTGTTTAACAGCTTTTATATTGTGGATGAACTGAAATTATCAATGCACTGATTTTATTCTGGGTTTATGCCTCATGTGCAGTTGGCAAATCATTTTGGCCGATGTATAGAGAGAGTTGAAGCAGACTTTTGAACAATTTTTTTTTTAATTAGGAAACAATTCCTCACAAGTGATGTGAATGAACAAGGCTGTGTTTTGTGCACTGTCTCCCAGACTTTTTACACTAACACTTTAACCTCTAAATATAGTCTGTCAATCACCTTATATCACCATGTCAAATTTAAACATAGTGCAGACAATGCAAAGAAGTGAATACAGGTCCAAAGACCTGTTACAAAACATTTCCCAATGCTGACTGCTCTCTGTCAACCAGGATCTGGCCCATATGGTCTGTTTATACCTGTTTGCTCATACTTTGGCTTACTGTCATTTTCTAAGACAAATGCTGCTAAGATCAGATTGCTCCATTATGAAGGATAGATAAGCATATGATCATTAATAGGCAGAATAAGGACATTTACAGACATGCTTCTTCTCTGTAGACTGCAGGTCACACCAGGGAAAAATGCTACATGTACACGCTCCAAAACTCATCATCATCAGTTTACTGGGTAGCAGCCAATTTATGCACCAAAGCACTCAGTTTTAAATCCCTTTTTAATACTCTATATGGAACAATAAAACAGCAAGACATTTGGAACAGAGACAAATTACCTTTTTTTTGTCTGGCAGAATTACAACTATGTTCAAAAAATATCTATGTGTTCTAAGATGCAGAAGAGGAGGAATTAACTGGAAACTTGGAAAAGTTTCCAATACACTGTGGTGAAAGCCTTGAAGGTATCTGTAATATCTTATGGATAAATTATTCACTGCCACTTTTCTCGCTTTCTTTTACATTCTTTGCCACACGGAGGTGACATGAGGCTAAATCTCCACAGAATGCTGGCACACACTTGTGAGAGCCCCCAGACAGCTGATACTAAGAAGTACTGTGCAAGTGACAGTTCCACAGTAACCTCTCTGACCACACAAGGCTGTCTGCCTGGCATTCCTAGAAGGGACACCAACTCTGTGGGAGATAAAGAGAAACAAAGTGCTCTGGATTAAGTAAGAGTTCTAGGTAAGATTACATGTACAGACTGATGTGTTAATACACATTTTCTTATGCTGCATCTTTTCTCTTGAAATAATGTATATCTTTGAAGAGGTTGATTTGTGCCAGTGTTTGCAGGTCACAGCTCCCAAGACTTGTATGACAGTCAAAACCATATAGGCCTACAGGGCTATCACATACCCCAAGTTTTTCCCTGATATGGCCCAACCTAACAAATAGAAAAACTGGAGAGCTGGAGAAGGAATAAGAAGCTGGAGTTCTGCTGTGCAATAACCTGTCTGGTCAACCACCACTGACCCAGACGGCTGAAAGTTTTCTGTTACAGTGTCACATCTGCCAGCCCAATTATTTGTAGATAATTTAGATTCCTAAAGAACCTTGAAAATTGCAAGATGCTTTTATTGGGAGATCCTCACCAGTAGAGTCCAGAGAGAAAATGAGTTTCTATAGGATAGCAGGTGTCCATCCTAAAATGGGTTGAATTGCTTTCCAAAGTTTTCTGACTTAATGTTAACTAGATCTCTGTTGGTTATATCACAGACTTAGAGAACTTTTCTATGTATATGTGAAACACATCTACTTTTATATGAACATTCTAAACAAACATCTAACATTACACATCTCAATCTGGACATTGAACTGAATCTCATTTATGCACCACTGTGGTTAAGATCACAAGAGGGAAATGATGCACCCAACTGGTTCATTGGTTCTGCAGAGACTGGCTTGTTTACTGCTGTTTTCACAGCATATAGAGAGGCAGAAGATATGAAAAAGCCCCAAACAAGCAAACAAAAAGCCAGCAAAATATTGCACTTTAATGTCTAATGAGAATCAGCACATTTGAGCAATAAAAGCAAAAAGAGTTTTCAAAATGTAAAGCTCTCTGAAGCAAATTTTCCAGGGTAGCCAGTTGGAAAAATGCTCTCAGCTTATTTCTTCCTTATTAATATTATTAGTCACAAGGTGGATAGAAAGGAGAAATAGTATGTTACCATAAATCCATGCACACAATAAATTTCAAGGTTTTACAGAACATCTCTCTTAGATCAGCATTTCATAACAAAGAACAGCATCAGTGACCACTGCTCAGATTTAAAACATGTTGGGCACTGACCTGGGTGAACTCACTTGGCTTAGAACATGTCATAAATTAGTGGCAAAGGTGGGAATAAAAACATTCCACTTTTGGTTCAGCAGTTCAATGAACAAGTCTACTAATTCAGGATCCTCTGATTGAGTTCAACACTGACCCTTCCTGTAACAGACATCAGCTGGGAGAAACAACCAAAAAAAGGAGAAAATGCTAAATGCATGAAGGACAATGGAAGGTTAAACATCCACTTTCTCTTTTGGCCAGAAAATGTTCCACAGAGAAATGCAAGGAAATAGCGTAATTCAATTTTCTTCTCAATACTTGCCTAACAATGATGGATTTAGTCCTTTTCATCTTCAAATTGCTTAGCAAACATTAACTAACTATTAAAAGATGAAGATCAGCATTGTAAGTAACAAACATGGGGAACAGAAAAAACACAACAGAAAAAGACACCTTTTTCTTCAGTCAGCATATCTGACAAATAGAGGTGATTTTTAATTACACTGATTGATTAATGATTACAAATTACCACATATCAGTGATCAAACAGCTTTCTGTATTGGATTACAGCAGTTAGTGGGAAAATACGGACAGCAGACTTTTCAGATATAGTTTATATGTATAGTTTATAGTCTATAAGGTGTTTCCGATTACTCTTTCCTTAATTCCTTAGTAACATTTGGTCACATTTGTTGATTTTTCATGTGATCAGGTTAGTACAGATTTTCAGCTACTTGGAGGAAAAAGGCATTTTACAGATGACTGGTACACTATTACAAATTATATAAAAACATAGGGTTTAGAGGACCATAAAAACAATTATAAGAAAATATATCTATTGGAGTTTATATTTTAATGTTTATTTACAAAGCCCAAAGACAGAACACACCCACAAGGAAGCAAGGGTTTGCAGCTGTATTTTGTAAATAGCAAAGCAAATTTTCATAGAAATAAATATCAAATCACACATTGTAGCAAAAGAGATACTAAATATGTATTTGAAATGGATTTTTAAATTAAATATTTTAGTCAAAAGGCTAAAGACACAATTTTTCATAATTTCTTTTTCTCAGTGAAGAAGAATGACCTATTATTACAATTTATTGATAAAGCCTTCCAGTGTCCTCAACTTCAAATTATGTACTTCTTTGGTAATTAAAACTTGAAATAAAACACAGCTTACAACACCTGCAGACTGGAATTGTTAGTACTGTCATGCTTTCATCATATAACATAAGAATTTCAAAGCAGTTTTATATAAATTCTTCACATATTGGTAATTCTTGTTTGATCTTGGTGCTTCACTATAATATACATTATAGTATATGTTATGTTCACACAAGCAGTGAGTAATTTTCTGTATCATTATCTGTGAAACACTTCAAGAAAATTCTAAAATCTTTTCAGTTTTCTGACATGATTTAATTTGATTGTTTTCCCATTTTAGCAACTGATTGGGACACTGTGGACACAGAACTGTGGATCAGAATTTCTTGTGCCAAAACTATAATGAAAATTCTCATCCTACTCATTAAGAAATGGACCATTTTTTTGCTCCATCCCTAAAATTATTTCACTTCCCCTCTAAGTTTAGTAATCATTTTGGTGCCCACTTTAGGCACGTGAAACCTGAGTTTCTTGAGCTTATGCCTAATACACATTGCAATTTGGCACTGTCTCACTTGGCTGACCTATGAGCTTCTTATAACCACCCAGCACAAACTGTGTTTCTGAAAATGGTTGGTAGGAAAATGCAAAGAATTGGTATAACAACAGAGGGCTTAAAAGGAACACTCCCTTCTCTTCTCCATATAGCCTTTCCTTTTTCTTACTCACAATATGTTTTCCCTGTACTGAACCCTTTCTAGCAGTGTCTCGCTTACTGTATTTTTCATGAAGCAAAATAAATTCTTACATACTAAAATAAGAGAAGGATTGACAAGACTTTTTCCACAGACTTTTGGGTAAAAAAAACCCAAACCACTGCCACCTAAAACATTGTGGAGGAGATACAGCACAGCAGAGATTCCAGAATTTATAGTATTTTCCTGCAAAACTTTAGGCCAGATTAAGAGAACAGCAGACTGAGAAGATGAATTTCTGATTATTTTAGCATACACATAGAAGAGAGAGGTGTTTCTTTCACTTAAGTCCCATGACACACTTTCCCTCAGCATGGGGATTCTAAACAGCCCCTGCCTGGAGGGTTAAAGCAGTCCCTTTGTAAGCACTTCACTGATCCTGCTCCTACCAGAAACAGTGACCATGTTCAGTGGGTACACTCACATGTCACTGCAGGGCCATGTGTGAGCACCGTGGTCTCATAAAGATTGAAAAAAACTACCCTCACAAAATCAACACTGATGGTTCTCCCTAAGGTTGTTTAGGAATTACTCTGGGTTGCTCAGTAAATACTGAGTGACTGCAACACTTCTGTCCTTTATATGTCTTTAACTGCTCTGCCCAATTGAAAGGCTGAAACAGCAATGATTTCTAAAGCCAAAAAAAGAGAAAGGTTATTTCTGTTACATTTAATTTCATTAAGGTTTTGAGGTGACTCAGCAGAGGGCAAAATGTTGAGGGATACAGTGGCAGTAGAGAGTAGATGCAATCTCAACAAGCGTCAGGATATTCAGAAAAGGAAAAAGGGAGAACAGCTAACTGTGAGGGAAGACTGCTTCTTGATGCTCATTTGATATCACATACAGGGAATCAGGATTTCATAAAACTTTTGTAAAGAAAGAAGAATCCATCAGTGATACCTGATTTATCTTCAGTTCCATCTGGTGATGGAAATAACTTCCAGCATCCAGATTTCTACTTGACTTATGTAATACTGGTTAACATCTTAATGTAGGATGGAAGCACTAGTTAATGTTTATTGCCAATAAAAATTATTACTGTTTATTGCTTTTTAAAAATCGATCTCAGTGCTAATAAGTGGAGACCAAAAGAGTGAAGAACATTTGGAACCAAAAATAGCTAACACTCACAGTTAGTTTGCCATAATTTTGTTGTGCATCCTTAGCTATAAATTAACATGTATTTCAATTAAATGAAGGATACTAACTGAATATCATGTTCCCATTCACTTGTTTCTGTATTGCCATTAAATGAAGGAAAAGGTCAAAAATGTTCAGTGTGACTCCTGCCTGTCTGGGTATCTGTAAAGTCTGTACCAGCTTCTTTAAGAGAGAACATTACTTATTAACAAATTGATCCCTTCTTGAAAACAAGACAAACAGCCAATCGTGGCATAAATAATGGAATGAGGACTCATCCTCAAATTTAGAAGCTTCACAGGTTAGAATAATACTCACAAATTCCTGATACATCAGATTTCTTACAATTATAAAACCACATAAATCAAGATAAACTCGATTTAACTTGATGCATTTATTTATTGTAAAAACTATCCATTGGGGGATGTTGCTCATCCAGCCAGTCTCTTGTTACATTTGTAATAAAATATTTTTCTTCCTTTCTTCATTATCACTCACTATTTACCATTTTGCTGTTCAAAAAACCCTCTTTGGAATATCTGCTGTCCAAGTGAAAAAACTGTATCAAAAAGTTATACTGGCACAATTGCAATGACTACTTCCCATAGGCCATATGTGTGCTCCAACTGATTCCTAAAGTCACCCTTACCAAGGATCATTAAAGGTGAACACGGTTCTTGCTTTGGAAAGATAAAGGGTAGAGAACAAGAAGTTGCACTCACAAGGAAAGTAACAGAGAACAGGATAATTTCTAGTAAAAGAAGGAAAAAAAATGTCAAACCTGTTTCTCTTTAGCCAATCTTCATGAGAAATAAGATCACCACCATAAGTACACTTGGACCATGGACAAGCCAGGGGAACTAAATAAGTTTCTTTCCTTGCAGAATTTTCCCATAAGAAATAACAAAATATTTCCTTATAATTTTCCAAAGAAAGTTCTGAATTTCAAAAATAAAGTTCATAAATTATGTATTCCAAAATCAAAATTATACTGTTTTATTCTAACATGCTTCTTACTATGAAAAATGATAATTCTTAGCCTCATATATTTATTCAAGATACTTTTAAGTTCTGTTTAAATTTCTAAGTGCTTCTTTTTCTTCACAAAATGCAAAGCCCTAGGCCTGGACTATGACAGCACTTCAGCACAAAGATCTCTGCCACAATGCCACAAAGACAAACTTCTAAAGGTAGTGATTTACCATTTTAGCATTTGCTGCTAAAAAAACATTACAAACTGCCCCAGGAATTAAAACTGAAACCCACTGTTTTAATTATTGGGGTGAACCTAGTCTCACTACCTCCCTCTCTTTCCCATTCTGTCCTTGTAATGCAATTTTCAAATAAAGAGTGGTTTAAATACAACCACTTTAAAATCATTGTGTCATACTAAGATGGAGCTTTAAAGTCTAATTCTGGGAGTTCAGAGAGACAGAGGGACTCATCATCATGGCTAGGCTTCGTGAACGAAGATTTGGGAAGCGCTGGGAAATGAATAATCAGACCTTAGTGGTGCTTCCTGTTAAGTCGGTAAAATCAGTCCTAGATCAATAAACACCATAGCCTTTAGCTGCAGATTTTACACAGCCAAAATGTGGGAAGTACCTCATAAAGCACAAAAACATTTGAGTTATCGCCTGCATAATCCTGCATTTATGGCATCATACAATTCTACAAAGTAAATGGATGCCTGTCGCTGTCCCAGGATGAGTCCAAAGAGCAGAGCGCGTAAGAGGCAATGAGCACAGTTTTAAATGCAGGAAATTCCATTTCAACACAAGCAAAAATCTTTTTACTGTGAGTGTTGTTGAACACTGGCACAAGTTGCCCAGAGAGGTCGTGGAGCCTCCCTCCTTGGAGCTATTCAAAGCCATAATGGACATGGCCTGGAGCAACCTGCTCTAGTGATGCTGCTTGAGCAGAAGGGTTGGACAAGATAACCTCCACAGAGACCTTCCAGCCCCATCAACTCCCTGATTCTGTGTGAGAAGGTGTCTAACATAGAGAAAAAAAAAAGACTGAGTCTAACAGTGTCTTCTGCAATAAGTGTTTTGGTTTTTGGTTTTTTTTCAAGCATAGATAAATGTGGGGAATTCAAGTGAATCACTCACATAGAATGAATTACTTACAGACAGTAATTTTTTGGAGGATGAAGAGAGGTTTGGGACTTCTAGAGGGATATTGAAAATAATGTGATATTGGCTTACAAAATAATTTCTCTCAAGACAACTCGCAATGCCAGAAGTGGAACAAATTAATAAGATAACCATTCTGCAAAAAGAAATTCTTCCCTTGTAACAGTGTAAATCAAAAATAACTTCATACAAGCCAGGTAAGACACAAAGCTGTGAAACTGGGCTAGTGTCAAGCATCTTTCTGCAGTGCAGAAAGTGCCTCATTGCCACTCAATTCAGTGCCCAATGTACCATGTGGATCTTTTAAAACTCTTTTAGAGTAACTGACTTATCTCTAAGAAAATGATACCCAGGCACTGGGATTACTCAGGGATTTGGTTCCCAGCTGGTGGATTTAAATACATTTGCAGTCCAGATAAAAGGGAGAAAGCCAAATGCATGCTGTAAAGACAGGATGCTCCCAGAAGAACTGGCCTTACAGCATCCTTCTGTAGAGATGGCTGAAGGACCATTGATGCTGCCCGAGTGATGGGAAGATAAAGCTTTTTTGCTCTTGTGGTTTCAGCATCAGACCTTTTCTATGTAGAAAAGAAAGAAAAAAGAAATAAGGGCCTCTTTCCTTTGTTTTTGGTTTTAAGAGTGGTAAAATCTCTCACCTTCTCAACATCACTAGATAAATGAAAAAAATTATAAAATCAATGTTGATTAATAAATATTAATAAAAACATTTCATTATTTTTATAATGAAATAATTATTTAATTTTGTACTTACACATACCCTCAATGATTTTTCTTCTTTAGGCAATGCAAATATTTGTTGCAAGTTCGTCATCTAATCGATAAGAAATGGAGGCAATACTTATGCCTCTGAGTTGTAAACAGTAGTAATATTGAAAATCCAACTCAGTCCAGGGTTAAAGAAGGGCAGGGTTAAAGAAGGAAAATCCAAATTCATAAACCACTGAGAGAAAAGCAGAGAACTGGGCTATCCACTCTACAAAATACACTTCATGTTTCTATGAAGATGTCAGTTTAACTGTCAGTTATTTAGCACATGGAAGTCTTAAAAAACCCCATGGTGTAAGTAACAGCTGTGGGATCACTGAAAAGCTGAGGGATGCATTACATAAAAGTTGGCTATAACATGAAACAGCAGATCCTGATGTCTCTCAAGTACTTTTCATGAGTTATGTATTGAGATTTTTAGACACCTGGATTTTTTCTCTGCTTGACGAATTATAAGTGACCCAAAGCATATACAGTGTGTGCTTCCCCTGACAGGAACCAAAACTTCCAGCTGTGAAGCATTCATAGGAAAATGTCAGTCTGATTATCCATGATTGAATGAATGCATGTGTCAACAGGAAGATCATTCATTGTTGATTTTTTTGTTGTTTTTTTTTCCACAATTCCATTCAAGAAATAAGCAACAAATAAACTGCAAATTAATTTTCTTAGATTATAGGATTAACCAAAACACATTGTATCAGCTAACCTCAGCAAATACAGCAGTTTGGCCTAAACTAAAATTTAATCTTAAAGGGACTTGCTGATATAAATGGATTGAGGTTTACACCTAACACATGCCAGCCTCTGGTGAACTACTTTTCATTGTTTCTCACACACTATTTGCAGGTGAGATGTGGGAGCATGACAAGCAGCTTTGCAGTGCTAAAAATACAACATCTTGGCAGAACTGTCAGATTCCATGCTGGAATCCATGATTTAATAAAATTGCTTGCACTTCCTTGTATTAACGTTCCAAGGGGAATACAGTGCCATAATACAAATACATTTCTCATACAGCCAACATCACTCCCTGCCAAACACATTTCTTCTTTCAAGCTGACATCTTCTGTACTTGAGAATATCAAAAAGGACAGTAGAAAGCATTTGCAAGACTGCATTTCACCAACAAGCTTCTACAGACTTTATTCTGAAGCACAACAAGTCTGCATAAAGCTCTTGTTTGATTTAACTGAACAACCTATTTTTCAGCTCTGCTGGTTTAACTGTGTGACTCAGCCAGCAGCAACAGATCAGTTCAAATTCCACCACAATGAGATTCACCAAAGTCAAGATTTATTTTTTTTTTATTTTTATTCTTATCACTGCAAAACTGAGAGGCACCTATACTGTCAAATCTATCTTTACATTCCACATCTCCCCCAGATGCCAAAAGTAATCTTCCCCTGAGGCTGGGATCAACTCTAGGTATGAAGATTAATGTAATTTCTATCACAGAGGGGAAGTTATCTTGGAACATGGACATCTGGGTAGACTTTAACTTCTGCACAAACTTTCTATACAAGTTAGGTACTTTATCAAGGCCCCAGAGACTTTGATCATATTGCGTTAAGCAGAGCCAGGAGTGCATTCAGGTACTACAATTCAACCCTTAATGTCATGTTAGACAGATCTCTTAATTTCTTACCATGTAAATAGCCCCATCCCAAGTAATCTCCAATAGGCAGATTGACTGTGTTTGCCTAGGCCAGGTATGCATGTGACCACTTAACTTTATTGAGTGAAACCATTCCTTTCTAGGGGAGTGTGTAACTTTTTGCCAGCAGGTCTCAGCACCTTCTGGACATATTCAAATCGCCTGTATAAATTTAGCTGAAGAACTGACTCTTAATCTTGTTACCTTGATGAAGTAATGAGGACTTCTGCCACAGAAGATAACGGGCTGTGATTTCAGGTACAGGCTTGCCAATTTTCACACAGCAACGATACACATGCAGCTCCCATCCTACACTGCTGTGCTAAGATCCCATAACCTGAGCCCACAGCCTGGTGTCACTGCTTCTGACCCCTCTTGGTGTTCCCACACACCTGTGGATCAAATGATGGCTCATAGCCCACAGCACTCAGAGCATTAAATAGGCAGTGACAGTCCATTGTGGCAGAAGAAATATCCCATAAAAATGCACATTCCCCACCAGGAGCCAAACACTAAGGATGTCCAAGTGTCATCTAAAGATGTCCAGTCCAAGTGTCTGGACTGATCCCTAGCATGGGTTGGTGATTTGGTCTCAATAGTAGAGACATGGGTTAGCTTTCATCCCTGTCCTGCGGCCAGATGATAAACATTCAGACACTGGATTACTAAGTTTGAAGGATCAACATACTGCTCAGTAAAACCAGATTACACACATTTCCTCACCATGATAATGCACTGTGAAATGAAACTTGAACTGTTTCCAAGACATTCAGATACTGTGTTCACCAGCAGTGAGTAGAGTCTTTACATAAATAAAATTAATTTATCCAATATCATAGAATTAAGCTACTTGACATCAATGTCAAGGAAACTTCCTATGAATGACTAGACTTTGCAAATTAGAAAGGAATAAACTCCATTAAAACATGGCTATCCAAATTATTCTGTATTTATTTGACAAGTTATAGCCAAGTAATCTAGTAGATATGCTGCAGTAAATGCAATTAAGCCTTAGTAGTATGAGCCCTCACTACAGCATCTGCTACTAAATCCTTACTGAGGGCTGTAAAAGAGAGACAAGAATTTCTTTTCTTTTGTCTCTCTCTTTTTTTGGGAGATTATAAAGTGAACTGCTTAATGAAGTGCAGATTATCACTATTTTACCGAACAAAATTGTGCCATGATATTTACATATAATTAATTTATCACTGACTTTCCCAGCCATAACAAAGCTGAAAACACAGGGGAAAAGGACGAAGGAAAAAGAAAAAAAAAAAAAAGGAAAGAGAATTTGGATTTCTTTGCTATCTTTTAGGGCAACAGACAGGGAATCCTTTGGAAAAATACCCAGTTATTTGCTGGTTGCATGGTGATCACAGTGATGCTAAATATGGCTCTCAACAGCAGGCAGGGAAGTTAGAACTGTGCAACAGATCTATACAACAGTGCACAGGGGGAACCCAGCTGACAAGGAAGTAATGCAGCCAGGCCCTGGATCAGGCCAGCATGTTCAGCTGGCCAATTCCTTTGTCATTCCAGTCACTCATCCTTATTTATGAAATTAGTCATAAAAGAATATATCTGGGTTTTGTCATATCAGTATCTTCAGTGTTGTCCAATCCACTGGATAATCAGAATGAAAATCCACCTCATGAGGGCCCCCGAATCCAATTATCAATGAAGAAATACAGAAGTTGAATTAAAATTTATGAATATCAAGAATGAATACTAAACCAAAATAATATTTCTCTTATTTACCTTCTTGGTCTCAATCACTAAACTTGGATTAGAAAAAAACATGAAGAATACAAACAACTTCACATAAAGTCTCTTGACCTTGGTAGCCAGACTTCTCTGCTTCTCAAAACCTTCAAGATCTCTCTAACATCCTCCAGAAATGTTCTTGTCCCAAATATGTTTAAGGACTATCATCCTTGATTTTCTATTGAGAGCTCATAGTAAACTAAAATTCTTTTTCTCCTTTACACTTTAAATACAGAGAGTAAATTTAAATCCATAAAGAGCTTGGTACTAACATATAAACCTCATCCCACTGGACCTTCTAAGAATTTTCTTTCACAGCAGGCCATATCAAATTAAAATTAGTTTAGTAAAAAGTGTGTTAGGTGTTGATTTTGCTTTTCATAAAGAGTTTGTTCTGCATCTGGTTAAATCCTCATTAAAAAACAAGTTTACTTGGCAGTGAGTTAAAAACATATGTCATGATTGACACATTTATGATTTATAGGACACATTATTGGATTGTCAAGGAGTAAACAGATAAAACATATTTGTTATTAAATGAACATCACTTTTCAGGGTGGAGGCAACATCAAGATGAGATTCATCGACCTCTGAGTACCAGCTGACACTGTGTAAATATCTGGAGAGCCTTTTATCGAAATGAAACAGAAGAAGAATTACATGAAGTTAAACTTGAGAACAGGTAACTATCAGTTGTGGGATATGTTTGAGCATCTGTCTCTAAATACAGCAGATATCCTATTATCTTTATATTTTCAATAGAACATTTTCTTTATGTTTGCCGTAAGTAATAGTGATGTCAGTATTGCTGGAAAACTGTAGTCCATCCCTCAGTTGATCATTTGTAACCACGGGAACTGGTCCACTCTTTAGGCTCTCAATACCCCAAACATAAGAAAAAAAGCTCTCCAAGATGTTGCAGTGTGTTCCTCCACTAATCTGCAATGAATGTTTTAGAAGTCAGTAAAGTAGGATATCAGTTTTGAAGCCACACATCTGAGTAGCAAGTATTAAACACAGTCTTCATTGCATTTAGCATGATGGCAGAAAGGCCATCTGTATAGATGAGGAAAACTGCCTTCACAGCAACTACTCCTGTGTTTCATCTTCCTGTCAAGTTTCTCCTCCAGGATACTCCATTATTTTTCCCTGACTTCTTTTTTTGCTTCTCTTGGCCAGTTCTTTGTCCTTCCTGTAGCTTGTGATCAGGGTAACACTAACAGCAGCAACATTGCTCTCCAGGAGAACAGAAAAGGGCAGCTTCTGCACTCCTTGGTCCATCCCAAATTGTGCATGATGGAGAAGAGAGAAGGAATCAGAGGAAAGAAAAATCTTGAACGCTCAAGGGAAAGGAGAAGTGAGTGGAGCTGCTCTGAGCTTTTGGGCCATTTGGTCCCCCTGGCTTAGCCCTGAGAAAGGTGCAGGCTCACAGCTAGAAAGGGAAACAACACTAACTCCTTCATCTACCAAAGCACCTCTAATTCACTGTTGCAGGCAAAGGAAGGCCATTTGCTGCAAAGGAATGGAAATTTTAAAGTCTGCAATCCCTGAATTATCTTGTAATTGCTTTTATCCTAACAAAAAAGAAATGTAAACCAGAGAAAAGAAACTGCACAGTAAGAACTTTCTGATGAAACAACGCAAACTAGCTCTCCATCAGTTGATTTTCTTTAGCTTAACAGGAATGTACAGAGGTTTTGTCATGCTGCTTTGTGGTTTTTTTCCCTCAAGTGCACAGAGATTTATTTCTAGCCCTACACAGCTGAAGGTACAATTTTCACTATGTGAACCCCCAAGATAGTTCCAGGAACACAGAAGATCAGGTTATCACACTATTATTGCACAGAATACTTTGTAGAGGACAAATTAGAAGTACAGTTGAAAAAAGAAACTATGGAAACTTTATAAAGAAAGTTTCTCTTATCTAAAAGCATGAAGATTGACTAGGAGGATATGAACTGGTTATTTCTAGTTTCCATCTGATTGTTGAATTTTGCAGACATAAGCAGTATAATAAAGAAGCAATGGATGAGGAAACAATGTGAGCTTCTAAAAACAACACTGTTTTCTGTTGTCTTGAATTATCCAGAAATCTAAACATAATAATGTATGGATTCCCTTAATTGTAATTAAAGGGCAGAGGTTGTGATTCATAGGGGTATAATTACTGCATTTTTCCAGAAGAACACAAATGAGAACAACTGTGAAAGAACAGAAGGAAAAATACCACAAGTAAAACTGAATAGAAAGAATATAGAGTTCTATTGCAGCTCAACAAAAAATGAGAATACTAATTATAAATCACTCAATTGCACAGAAAAGTCCAGCTCACACTCATGTTAATTAAAGGATGTCTTAGTGAAAAATCTAAAAAGTCAGCTGAAATTAAATTATCTTAAAAGATTAAAGTTGCAAAAGCAATGACAGTACTTAGACCAGAACTGCAAACTGCCAAAGGCACATGATGTTCCAGAGCAATGCAGAAAAAAGAAACATGTCAGAAGCATTTATTTTTTAATTCCTTACAAACATGCCAAATTGGAAGGCAAGATACCTTCGGTTTACCCCAGTACACAGTGTTCATAACCCTCTTTCTTCATTCAAATATTATACACCACCACTGGTACTCAGTGAATTAGACTGTTCCAGATAAATTAGCAAAGAAGTCAGGTGTTAAAATTAAACTCACTGAAATAATTATTTTTCAGCTGGAAGACTGCAACTAGACACTACGATGTGTTCTGTAAGCACTAACTCACTTTTCAATAATTAAATATTTATTGGACTACAGATACAGACAGACTGACTTGGTAAGCCTAAGGGTTCGGAGATAGGATATCAGAGCTCATACCTTTGCTTCCAATAAAGCTTAAAAGATATTTGAAAGTGGGATTCCCTCTGTTCTGAGCCTAACTGCTTGTTATTTGGGACTATAAAGTGAGGCAACACTGTTATTTCAGCTCCTGAGAGCAAATCAGATCTTTCTCCTGAGGAACTGAAGCTTTTGACAGTTGACCTTCCTATATATATAATTTCAAGACATATATATATAATTATTGACACTGCTTCTAGTCTAGTAAAACAAACAGGGTCATGGGACAGATTCAAGCACTGGCCCATAACTCCCCATCCTGTTTTACTGTTAGCACATATCCTGGTTTGATATCACCTCTGTCAAAAATTGGTCAGTCCCCACAACAGCACTAGACAGACCCTCATCCCTACAAGGCTCCCTCTTGAAGGACAGTGAGCAAGTTTAGCAGGAGAGATGCAACCTGTGCCATGCAAGGCCAGCAGAGATACTTTGTAGGCCACAGCATTAGGCAGATTTCCTGGAATCACAGAAATCAGCAATGGGATTCTACCCCACAACAGACATACTCATAAGGAAAATGTCAAAGAACTATGGAAGGATTTTGCTGCTAAAAGTTCCTCCCTGCACTGTAACCTAGGGAATTTGAAAGACAACAGTAACACAAATTTGCCCAGAATAGACTCTAGTTTCACTGGTTGCAGTCAGCTCACATTCCTAGGAGGAAAATCCTGCTTGTCAAATACTGACGTCCTTTTATGACAAGGTAACCCATCTAGTTATCAAGGGAAGCCAGTTGATGTAATCCTTGTGGATTTCAGTATAGTTTTCAATACTGTCTCTGGGGCGGCCTTGCCTTGAATATTGTGGCAGTTTTGGGCACCACAATATGAGAAAAATATTAAGCTATTAGAGAGTGACCAAAGGAGGGCAAACAAGATGGTGAAGGGCCTTGAGGGGAAGCCATGTGAGGAGGGGCTGAGGTCACTTGGTCGGTTCAACCTGGAGAAGACTCAACTGAGGGGAGACCTCACTGTGGTCTGCAGCTTCCTCATAAGGGAAAGCAGAGGGGCAGACATTGATCTCTTCACTTGTGACCAGTGACAGGACACAAGAAAATGGTCTGAAGCTGAGTCAGAGGAGGTTTAGGTTGCATAGTAGAAAAAGGTTCTTCACTCAGAGGGTTGTTGGGCACTCTTACAGGCTCCCCAGGGAAGTGGTCACAGCACCAAGCCTGACAGAGCTCAAGAAACATTTGGACAACACTCTCAGACACATGATGTGACTCTTGGGGCTGTTCTGTGCAGGGCCAGGATTTGGACTTTGATGATTCTAGTAGGTCCTTTCAACTCAGCATATTCTGTGATTCTGTGAAGCAGTCATCCTCAGCAGAAAGGAAGGAGATCAGGAGAGCCTGATGTCCCATAACTGCTGGTTCTGAGGCACAAAGAAGGCCAAAGAAGAATTTCTAAGTGATGTGGTATATGACACCACATGTGAAATCTTGTCTGAACTAAAAAAAAAAAAAGTCTTGCAATTTGCAGAGGCTAGATAAATTCCTAATAAAAAGGAGATTGTGATTTGGATTAGTAAGAATATAAACCAGAAAAAGGAGTAGTTAGACTTCTTAGAATCCTTGATAAGGCAAACTAAAAGTTTCCAATCAAAATAAATTGTCTAATAAAATGAGGCTTATAACAAATGACAAAGGTATTGCATGAGACCATATCCAAAATGCTAAAGGAATCCAAACCAAAAAACCCGCGGCAGTAAGGCAGACAGAGTTCAAAGCAGCAGAACAGGAAAAACAACATACATAGTTGCATACATTGTCAAAATGAAAATAAGCCA
The DNA here is from genome assembly GCF_009829145.1 of Chiroxiphia lanceolata. Lineage (NCBI taxonomy): Eukaryota > Metazoa > Chordata > Aves > Passeriformes > Pipridae > Chiroxiphia > Chiroxiphia lanceolata. The sequence goes on along the minus strand of NC_045641.1, from coordinate 9,615,780 downwards.
AGAAAATACCCAGGAGATACAAAACCTTTGCAGATGCAGGCAGCATATATATAGCAGAGACGGGAAAAAACAGTCTATTTTGATCAGCATTTCTGTAATACATGGTGTTGTGAAGAAAATGGGGTAAGAGAAGGGAAAATAGACAACAAGAGGATCTCAGCTTATAGCTCAGGCATTTGTGTCTGCCATGGTTTCATAAATATTTGATAGCATATGTGTGTGCCTTGGGAAACTGCAGCAAATTCAGGTGTTGACAAATTGAACAAAATGGCAATATTCCTCTCATAATCCCAAAGGAACTGGCATGGAGGCCCATTCAGCCTGCAACTTTCATTTGGAAGATCTCACTAACCACAGCAAGATGAGAAAATGGTGGCGCCAGGATAACAGGACTCACAAGTTCTTAATATTTAATTTTCTAGAAAAGCCAGCGCCCAAGGAAGACTGCTTTAAAAATTAATCAAGCAACATTTGTAGCTGGAGTCTGGGAGCTACTTATATGCTGTTGAACTTGGGTGTTGTATTTATTTGATCTTTTCAATTAATTCTGTCCTTTTAAGTATTGACCTCACCAGACAACCTGCGAGAGGCATTTTGCGGCCCCTGTGGGCATAGACAGACACTGAAACAACAAACAAATATGTGTTTTTTTGTTAAAGGCAAAGAAGAAAGCCTGAAGAGCGCTCAGGCAAAAGCAGCTTTAGGAGTTGCGGCAGTTCATACTCTGACTATACAGGGCATGGGGCTTTCCTGGGAGGCTGAGAAATGGCAAGGGCAACCTACTAACTCATTCCCTGCACTAGCAGTGTGACAGACTCTAGCTGTAAGAATGTTCTAAGGAAGCTCCTTTTGTTGAAAGTAACTCTTAAAAAAAAAAAAAAGAAAAACAAAAAAACTTTGCAGCCACTTAAATGTAGTTGAGCAATTACAGAGCAGCAATTATAGCAAGGCAAATATCCCCTGTGGTTTTGAGTTTCATGACAAGTGTGTATTAACAACAGGTCTTAGTTTTCAACCTCTTTCTAGACAGGAATCAAGGCTTAATTCATACGAGCAATGTCCTGTGGACTAATGGATGTCTGGCCTGAGACATTCAAATCTCAAGTCATATTGATAATGGCTTGTGCTTATTTCATTACCATCCACCACATTTTTTCAAACTGCCATTAGTAAAAGATAAGCTGAAGAAATGTCTGATGTATGACATCCAGGCACGGACATTCCAGAAAATTCCAGTAAGAGGAAGATTCTGACCTTTTATGACTGCAGAAACAATGAGCATTGGAACAAACAGTTGTGGTTCCTATTCACAGATGAGAACAGCAGTTACTGAACCAAAATTCACCCATTTGTAGCCAATAATAAAGGTAAATATTTTTTCAGGGTTTATAATTCTTTAGTTTCTTTATTTACATTAGAAAGAAGTTTGTCACCATAAAATCTCATAATTATTTGTAGATGATGGAAGTAATTCCTGAATAAAGCTGCAATGGATTAACCATCACCATCATAAATTTGCAGATGACACTAAGCTGGGGGGAGTGTCGATCAGCTGGAAGGCAGGAGGGTTCTGCAGAGGGACCTGGATAGGGATGAGGTTCAACAAGGCCAAGTACCGGGTCCTGCACTTTGGCCACCACAACCCCCTGCAGCGCTACAGGTTGGGCACAGAGTGGCTGGAGAGTAGCCAGACAGAGAAGGACCTGGGAGTTTGGATTGACAGGAAGCTGAACATGAGCCAGCAGTGTGCCCAGGTGGCCAAGAAGGCCAATGGCATCCTGGCCTGGATCAGGAACAGTGTGGCCAACAGGTCCAGGGAAGTGATTCTTCCCTTGTACTCAGCGCTGGTGAGGCCACACCTGGAGTACTGTGTCCAGTTCTGGGCCCCTCAGTTCAGGAAGGATATTGAGGTGCTGGAGCAGGTCCAGAGGAGAGCAACGAAGCTGGTGAAGGGACTGGAGCACAAGTCTTATGAGGAGAAGCTGAGGGAGTTGGGGCTGTTCAGCCTGGAGAGGAGGAGGCTCAGGGGAGGCCTCATCACTCTCTACAACTCCCTGAAAGGAGGTTGTAGCCAGGTGGGGGTTGGTCTCTTTTCCCAGGCAGCTATCAGTAAGACAAGAGGGCATGGTCTTAAGCTCTGCCAGGGGAGGTTTAGGTTAGATATTAGAAAGAAATTCATTACAGAGAGGGTGGCCAGACATTGGAATGGGCTACCCAGGGAAGTGGTGGATTCTCCATCCCTGGAAGTTTTTAAGACAAGACTGGATGTGGTACTCAGTGCCATGGTCTAGGAACCGCAGTGGTAGTGGATCAAGGGTTGGACTTGATGATCTTGGAGGTCCCTTCCAACCCAGTTGATTCTATGATTCTATGAATTTCAATTTATTTTTATAGTATATGAATGCTTTTTTTTAATGTTACACAATATGACACTAAGTATTTGTTCCTGCATCTTCTGCCCTGGAGTCCAGTGGTGTCTTGTATGGCTCACACAACATATGTAAGTGTGATTGTATATTTATGCTAGAAAAGGTGATACAGTAGGTGTCAAGAATTTAATTACTGTGGACAATACGTTTGCACTTATGGTTCAAAACAAGTGCAAGGTCATTCTCAGGCAATATATAAATAATTATAGATATAACTAGTATATTACAAGAAAAAAATGAGCAAAAGTTGCTATCGATCATCTCTGTCCTTTATTGATCACCAAAATATCCTTAAGCATAGCCTCTGTAAGAATTTTATCATGGAAGCATTTTACCTTGCATAGTTTTATTGGTTCTTCAAGTATACATATAGCAGTGTTTGTGAACAAAGTATAAAAGGCACTAAGATTTTACCCTTTCAAAATACTGGCAGAATTTTAACAATATAGCCTGACTTCTATTAGCACTGATGTGAAGAAATGATTTCCAAAACCAGCCTTTTAGTAGCACGATGACATCCTACTTGTATGCAAGCGAATTCCAAGACAAATTTTCCTATGTCACAAGAGAAATTTATAGTAATATTACTATGGAATATTATACTGAATAAGCATACATTTTAACTCAGGAAATTATTTTAAAAAAAACCCCAAACCTGAGTCGTATTCTGCATTTTGATCACTCTTAGCTTTTTCATTTTGTCTTAAAGTTACTGACAGTTAAATTAAGATAAGTTTCAATTCCTTATTAATAATAAGAACTTGAACAATGAATTTTCTGTTGCTCTATATATGCTAATGTCAGCATAGTCAAATTCTGGCTTCATTAACTTACCTATATCCCCCAAATTTCATCCCAGTATAGTGTATTAAATTCACTGTTACAAATTGAGAGTAGAAAATGCAGATGTCAAATCCAGTGCCATGCTGCCAAGAACACACTTCAGTCTTCCAGGAGATAAGACTTTACTTCGGCACTGACCTTATCCCATAAAAACAAAATTTCTAAAAAAAATTAATCTTAGAGGGGCTTCATATGATCAAATGTGCACTATCAGAGCTGGCTACCTTTGATGCCCCCACAGTCCCTGGAAAGATGTGAATAATTCAACTGAGTTTAGATGTCTACGTCGGGGTGAGGGAATATTTACCCTTCTGTAATGAAACAGTATCCCAGACTAGCAAAGGTTCTGATTTATGTTTGCACGTGAAAGTTGATTAAAGATACTAAACCTGATAATGATTTTACAACAACCCATCTGTAAAACAGGAGCATCTAACAACAGAAATCACAGTGGATGGGAAAAGCACAGCCAAACAGTTATAATGTGTGTTATGAAAGGTGAAGAGTTTAACCTTTTTATCTGTACTGATACTAGTAAGACCACAGAAACAAGTTTTGACATAAGAGTCCAGTCTGCACAAGATTTTCACAGACCACGGCAATCTCTAATAACATTTTGAAAAAAATTTAATCTCATGACATTCCAAATACAAATAGATTGGGATTTTCTTCAATCTTCAAGTCAAAACAATAAGCCTTTTCAACACACTGAAAAATTACAGAGTGATTTCAAAGTAGAATTCGAGTAATGAAGTTCATTTTGAAGTGTCTTCATTATGCTTGAACAAGCAATGATTGCAACATCCACCTGCAAATATTTATTACAGTGATATACTATGAGCTAAAAAACATCATTAGTATTTTTGTGCCCTTTAGCTAGACATCTTTAAAGGGAGCCATCATAGGCAATCTGTAGAATAGATCACAAGAGTAAGGATAATTATCAAGAAGAAGAGAATCAGCAGAGTAATTGAATGCTCTTTGAGACATTAATATAGCAACAGACAATTGAAATATTTCTCTGTCTGGTTTCATCACTGAAAGCACAGCTTTGCACGTTAGCTGTGTGAGTAACTCTATTGGTTTTGGTGACATAGAGCTATCTAACTAAGACAGTGTGTCATTATATATATGTCATTTTCTTAACTTTTATGCAAATTTCTCATCTTCATTTGCAACATTAAAAGAAAAACACTGTTACATGGAGTACGAGCTAATAACTTCAGCATGCTTTGAAATATCTCTAAATTAGCAAAAATATTCTCACTGTCTTCAATGGACAATCAATTAAAAATATAGGAAAAAAAAATAATCCAGTGATTATTTGATTCTTCCTTGGAAAGGAAGGAAATTATTACATTTGTTTTGGAAGTTGTCATTATATGTGCAACAAAATGCCTATGGATCCCTATATCTGATATAAAAGAAGCAACAAACTCAATGCATTACCTTTGACAACATTGGGATTTTAAGCATTTGCCCATAAAACTTTCCTTCCCCCAGGGATAAACATTTGCTGATCTAAAAAGTCTTGAAAACTCAAAGGAGAATTTACTCACAAAATGGCAGTTCACGCTCTCAAGCCATTATTCTGAATGGTTCCTCACCTGGATTGCTTAGGGGGAGTTTGTATCTAGGATAGTTTGGTGACAGTTTCTTGATTTAATCACAAAAAGAAAAAAAATCCAAACAATTAAAATTTAGGTCCTGAGGGAACTCCTTTGTGGATCCACATGTGCATACCTACTAATAAAAGCTGCCAGTGATCATGGCCTGACGCTGTGCAATGCCAGGACACTACATCTGCTGTGCCTGAGAGGATGGAACTGCAGAGTGTCTCAGCACAGGAAAGAGAAGAGGGGAAAATAAACTCTTTGGTGAGAGTTCTCACTTTCTTTTTTCACTTGTCTTTAATCTTCCTACTATTGACCTTTCCATTGGTCTTCCTTTGTAGTTTCCATATTCCCTATCTGCTATATTTTTCTCATTTAGTAAAATTGTGCTCATATATGATACTTTCCTTAGCTCCTTTTTGGTATTTTTTAAATTCTTTGTTTTTTCTTTCTCCCAAACCTTTAGCCTTTGTGCCTCCTCCTCACTTAAAAGATAATTAGTAGAGAATTATTTATTATTTTTTCCTTGGCTTAAGAGTTTTTGATTTCATTTCCCTGGCACCTTTTGTTTTCTTTATGCCTCCCTCAATACCATCTGCTCAGCTAATTTGATTGAACATTGTCTGGAGCCCGGGACTCCTCTTGCACCTTTGCCACTCTTTTACATCTCTCAGATGCAATGGAAACTTTCATTTGCAATGGCATTATGGAGAGAACAACCCTAAAAGATGAAACGCTGATTTATTAATCCATCCTTTCTGAAGCTGTTCTACTTATGCATTCATGGGACTAGAGAATGACTCTTTAGCCTAGAAAGGCAGGAGTTCACACTTCCAATGAATATTCAAGTACTTATATACAAGCAGAACACTTCCAACAGGAGACACAGAGGTTATGCCAAACCAGTTAAATAATATGGGGAGGAGGAGCAAGCACAAGCTCCTTAATAACAGTTGATAATCTGTACCCTTTTGCTGCATTTTTAGCAACAGACAGGGATGCATCATGGGACTGACCATTCCCTGTTCCTGACAGGAAACTGAATAAGGCTTCACTGCCTCTGGCTATCTCCAACCTACACCACCCTTCAACATTGTCCCTGTAAGCTCTGTAATCTTGAACAACACTATATGTTCTCATACTGCGTCATAACATCACTCATGGAATATATACCTTCATTTTTATGCCAGAAAACTGCCAACCCAGTTCTCACACTGTGTCAAGTACCTTGAAATGAACAGGAAGATGGGGATCTTGTTTTGAAACAAAACTTTGAATGAGGTAAAATGATAGAAAGATGTCTTGAACCAAAGTCTTTAGGAGTACAGCATAACACAGCAGAGAAAAAGTGACTTTCTGGAAAAGGTTCCGTTAGTCTTCCACCAAAGGCTGTCAAGATAGTAGTAAAAGACATTAAATAGTTATGTATCATTGTTCTATTCTCTGAAAGTAGAAACCATCTGGAATAGCTTGCCAAAATGATCTTTTGGCATATTTGGTTGATTTTTTTTTTAAATAGTCTCCTAGTACTCCTTTTAGAATGAGGATTTTTTTTTTTTAATTTTATTTAAGGTCAATCAGCATTGGATAAAAAAAGAAACAGGTTAACCTGCATCAAGTACCCAGAAATCAAATAATCAAGTTTTGTAAAACTGATTCAATATTTCTCATTTTAAAATAATTTTAATTTTACTTTATAAAGAGGACTGCATGAAGTGTAATAATGTGTTATTTTACCAAAAAAAGTTAAAGTTTTTGTTTCAGTAGATCACATAAATTCAAGATGACAATACTGAGAACTGCATGTATATTCAATAATTTACTTCCATTATGTCATAAAATGGGAAGTTAGAGAGTAGAAGAATATTTTCCTTAAGGCAATCACTTAGTGTTTTGACATTTCTAAAATGGGACACAACAGCGAGTAATACCACAGAAAACATCCTCACACAATAATAATCACAACAGAGGGAAAAAGAGGTGAAGTGTGAAGGTCTCAATTCCATTATTTGCTTAATTACATTTTTTATGAAGTCCCTTTTTCTGCTCTGCTAGGCTGTACAATTTCTTCAATAAATTTTACATATCAAACTAAGTTTACATGTTAGATTGGTCACAACAGCTTTCCTCTGAGAAGGCTTCGTTTTGGCCCTCTTTCTGTCAACTCTGAAATATACCATGAGCAAGGAATAATAGAAGTCACCTCGGGAGTGGAAACAAACATGAAACAAAGATGGGAGAAGGAAAGAAATTGTGGAAATCCAAGAAAAGGGATAAAAGCTCAGATAGATGGAAGTAAAGAGACCACTTGAAGGGGGTGCCAGATAACTTGGTTCTGACTAATAAGCATTTATTGCTGTGTTTCACCTTTAATCCTGGAAGCTTACAAATGTAGGGGAATAGAATAAATTTGCCACCAGCAGATATTAATTACAGTTCATTCCACCCCAGCATACACTCGCCAGATCTTCCCGTCTGAGTGATCTGATGGATATACACTCATGACAAGTGTTCGTGGTGCAATCAGCTGTTTGTCAAGTAACACGTGCAACAGAATACTGATTCCTAATGCTTCTTCATCTTCACAGAAGAGGATTTAAGGACAGTGGGAAAAGGGTATGGTTAGCCACAAAGGGACTAGGTAGGTGAGAATTTACGTTTCACATATGGTAGGTACCGTCGAAAGTAGGAAGTGCAACACTGTGGTTAGAAAACCATATATAAAGCCATGAAATGCAAAGAACATCAAAGGAGCAAGAACAAAACAAATCTTGAAGCTGAGATTAAATACACTTCCGATTCTGTTGCACAAAGGTTGAATTTCACTGATGAAAGCTTCTATCAGAAATGTATGATATGACCATGCGGCAACATTTGAAAATTTGCACGGTATTTTGTAATTATTTGGCATTCTTTCGTCCAGGCACTTATGAATAATGTGCTACTTATTTTCTAACTCTCACCCTTATAAGGTCCTCAAATAATTACATTCAAATAGAAAGGCTCGAAGAACTTAGTTTGCCAAGATTTTAACTCCCTTGAACAACCAACTGCATGCTGAAGAATTTTAATCAGAAATGCCACAGCACAGACTCTAGAAAAAGCTAAGAAGGGCTGTATCCCGTTCAGCTTTACAACCTTATTCAAGAAGAACTAGATAAGCTCTCAAAGTCATGATTTTCTCTAACTTCATAGGCATAGCTACAGTTCCAATACAATTTTCTTCATAGCTTATTTTTCAGGTTCCTAATTCTGTTTTACCCAATCTGAACTTCTTTTACATTTGTTCCTTCCCTTATTTCTTTGTTTTAGTTTGAACTGCCAAACTATTTGCTTCTTTGAATCAGTTATCAATACAAATCCAAGCAGCATCAGAAATTCAAGTACCTGTAACATCTTTTATTTCTGCCACATCATAAATTCATGTTGGGTTGGGTATAGATACCAGTCTTGTCTTGGGTATAGGTACTATCTTGTCTCTACAAAATGTATCTTATATGCACAGACAGGTATAACATACATGTTTTCTCCTTAAAGTCAGAGTTCTCTGTGGAAAATATCTGACTGTAGGGTGGGTGTCTGAACTATTTCATTAAACATGCCCCTTTTAAAGTTTTCCAACCTTTAATTTGCTTCAGGGATCATCATATCCAAAATAAGTTTCTATTACGTTGTTTCTGGAAAATTGGCACATTATGGGCAGGTATTTGTTCTGACCACATTATTTCATAATGGACAAAGCGGAATGCCAATGCCACGGATTTTGCTTCCTGGGAGATTCAGTTCTCACCAGCTTTTGTGTAAGCTGACCTCTGGGCACATTTCCGGTAATCCAAGCACTGGCTGAGTTCTCTTGACCTTCTTGCCTGTCTGAATTTTCAGTCAAACTGACAGTTTAAGTTTGATAGAACTAGGTTTTCCTACAGAAAACAGACCTTTTCTCCGATACAGTTCTAAGGGAGAGTATCTCCACAAGGGTTGTTTTCCCAGCATTACAATGAGAACAGTGAGAAGCAAAAACACTACCACAAAATTCATGTCTGAAAAGTGCCAATAAAAGCCATAACATAAGTTTTAAATATTGTGGAAATAATAATATCAATACGCAAATCCTATATTCTTGTTGACCCTATATCTATCATTGAAATAAGTTCCTGAAATAACTTCCATGTTCCTTTCTATATATTTTGAAAACTAAGAGAGCTACAATCTCCAAATACAGAAAAAAAATAGATAATAATGTACAGAAGTATAAATTAGAAGAGTGAAAAATTTAAATTAGAAAAAAATCTTAGCAGGTTATCTTCTTTAATTCGAATTTTAGTTTTAGTGAATATACAAAAAAATCCCTTTGCATAGGGATTCTCGCTAGATTTCAAATCTAGGAAATAACATTTTATAGTTTGAGAACATCAATCTTAATTTACATGTAGAAACAGCACTTGCATAAGCAATTCCATCTGCCTTTTCATACAAAGTCAATACTATCACATAGCAAATTATATAAAATGTGAATGTTTCTCTGCATTTAAAATCAGTAAGCTAGGAAACAAACCCTCAATCTTTTAAGTTGCATTAAGAAAAAAAAATCTGTGGCGGGTGAAATTGAATTACAGATTTATCTCACATGTCACCGAGCCCTGAAATGATTCACTGTTTTTGGAAGCATGTAAAAGCTTGTGTGGTTTTCACATAAATGACATGCCACTACAACACAGCTCTGGGCATGAAATATTTTCATCTTGGAAAATGGCTAGGCAACATCTTCTTCTTGATCAGAATGCCTAAGTGATAAGTACAGGCTATAACACAGTTATTGAGAAACAGCACTCTGGAATCAGTGCTACAAGCCAGATTTTACATCTCAGTCAAGGAATGGGAACCTTCATAATGAAATCTACAGTTGTGGAGTTAGTGCTGTGCAGCTGCCCAACCTCTGCCAGGTGGTGACTGAGGCTTTTCACCAGCAGATTCTCATCCTGGTCTTGTCAGTGAAATTAATGACATAATACAATTTCTCCTTCCTGCAGTTTAGCCAAAGGAAAGTTTACAAATGCTGACTACATTATTCTTCCGGCTATTTCCAAGCAAATTCCTACATAGGGATAACAAAACAAAACCATATGCAAACAATCTTTTGCCTATACAGTAATGCTAATATTTTTATTATTTTGGGAGATGAGCTAATCACAATAGCAATTAGGTTGTATTTTCCTTCAATTATTTATTTATAATGTGAATATGTAAATATCTATATTGGCATCCTGACAGAAATTAACTATACGTTCTTCGTATTGCTCTCTAATTTTATACCTATGGTAATTAGGAACAATCTATTTCTCAAATCAAAATGCCATCATGAAAGGAGGTGGGTCTTCTCTAAGTTCTTGCACTTCCAGACTTTGTTCTGACATTTAAAAACATATGCTTTTCTTACAAAACTCAAAGCAGTAAAAACTACCTTGTATGGAGTATTTAACAACAAAATCCGAATGCAGTGGCATATTTAAAACAGAGACATGAAAATTGGTGATCTAAATAAACACCAACTCCAGCAATCTGGGTCACTATCCTGTTTCAAGTGAAAATGTTGCTCTACTGCAAAATACACTGTGTAAAGCTGAGAGATTTGGGCTATGGTTTCAGATGGAATTCAGAGTTTATTTAGTGAACCCCATACTGATACTGTCAAAGGCTTATCCTGTGAGATCTCTGTTGGCTGAGCTATCAGTGAAATCAATATGATACTGCACACAGCCTGATTGTCTGGGAGCAGGATGCTTGAGCAAGCAGGATGCTTGAGCGTTTCACGTAAGAGTTGGAGGGAAAATATACTGCATGAAATGTCTGAAACAAAGTTGAATTTTTCACAGTCTAAAAAAAAAAAATATAAAACCATCACTTTCTTAGGAGACTAATTATAGAAACAATCTTTTGCAGACAACTTTGCAAAGAAAGCCATAAAGATACTACAAGACATTCTTTTCTAGATTGTCTTTCTCTCAGCAATTGTGTTTCTCTGGAGTATATTTCACTAGATTAATCTTCTGGGTTATGTTCTTTAACATCCTCAAAGGATCATCAATCTCACTCTCAAGATGCTATAGCTGAGTAATTCAGCACTGCAGCATCTGCCAATCCTGTATTCCTCCCTATTGTTAATGTAGTAGTTTAAAGGTCAGTAGCATAACCTGAACAAAACACTGGCTGACCTAAAAGAAAGTTCATATCTTCCCAAAAAAGCATGGAAATGTTCAGTCTCCATATTATACCACAAGCAGGAATCTTCCTTTGCTGTTATTTCTAGAAGCTGGTCAGTTATATATTGAGTTGATGAACTTCAACTGTTTCTCTCAAAGGAAGATCAAATTTCTTCTAATTTACTATCTTCCACCAGGCCCTACCTCTGCTCTGTGTGTAAATCCAAAAAAAAAAGAGGCCCACTACTTTAAATAGAGCATTTCAGGCATAAGTTATCATGACAGCATATTTTGCCCAGAAGTGTAATTACAGGATCTCAGAGATGCTAAGTAAGAGGAAAAAAGCAGCATAGCTAAACAGATGCTTGTGCATCTTGCTAAAAAATTTCCTCACGCTTGCAGAATCAAATAGGAGAGAGAGAAAGACAAATTAAAGGAAAGCAGATCATGTGCACACAAATATGTGCATCCTCTGTACCCCAGGACTTTATTGTGCTGCTCAGGCAGCACCCTGAGCTAAACAAAAACCTGCTGAGTATCGCAGAGCCTTTTGCCTCCAGTGAACAGTGCCCTAAAATCTTCCCATGGCTCTGTCTTGAAAGGCTTCAGTGTCTACCAGTACACTAACCTCACTTGTCCATGCATTAAAATGTCCATGCAGTTAATGCTACACTATGCTTCTCTCCTGTACTAAGAACTGCAGGATGGTTATACAGCATCTGTTAGGACAGGATACAGTGTCATTCTTACTGTCATCTAACCAAACTTGCCTCCTTATCAAGCCAAACCACAAATGTAAACCTAAAGTTAAAACACAAATAGAGACAGATGTAGCACATCAGACAATTACTAATTTACACCAAATATATATTGTTATACATATAACATACAACTCTAAAGAACCCAAGTGAAAATCCTGAGCTAAACTCCCCCCATAGAGAGTAGGTGATGCAGATTCAATAAAAATGTTCATTAAAACACTTACTCACCTGGTGTTGTTACCATGGCATCCACCTTTCCCACAGGTCTGAGCTACTGTGTTAGTTAGTGATGTTGTCTGGTGCAGAAAGGAGTTTGAAAAATGTCTCTAGGGAGGATTGAGAGGCACTCTTAGATTTGCATGAAGCAATTTATCTTCTTGCTCTCCTGAATCTTAAACTGAAGGACTATCCACTTACCTCATATCATAATTTTTTCCACAGGCAATACATATTATTAGCCTCATTTTGACAGCTAGGAAGTTAGTCTTCACACTTTCTTGTGAAGCAAAAGGAAAGATATTAGTGACTCTGCAGGGTGACACAGAGGAAGAGATTACTTTTGATACTCTGAATCTTCCTATGTTAGATACCTGGAGTCAAACAGTCCTAATATCCTGCAGATCAGTGCTTTAGATACTCAAGCTCTAATTTCATATGATGGTACAGGGGTATATGAGAAAGCACACACCTACAATACCCCACCCTTAATCCTGTAATGTCTAGGATGCAGTGCAAGTGCACACGTCCCCGTGGTACAGAACTGACCAATGATCTGCACTGCAAACCTAGATAATAAGTACTGAATATATTCCTCACCTTTGGAGATAAATATATTTGGAAAAACATATCATTTTTTTTCTCACAGTCTTCATCATATTTGTTTTGGACAAGGCTCAACCACAAAACTCAGACAAAATTTCAGTTTCAGAAATATTTTCTTTCTTCATTACTAAATTTAGAATAAAAACATACAACAATAGTTCAAGAATAAAAGACTGAGTCGTTGCTGACAGTAGTCCTCCAAACCTGCCTGTTATTATTTCTCATATACCCCTGTACCATCATATGAAATTAGAGCTTGAGTATCTAAAGCACTGATCTGCAGGATATTAGGACTGTTTGACTCCAGGTATCTAACATAGGAAGATTCAGAGTATCAAAAGTAATCTCTTCCTCTGTGTCACCCTGCAGAGTCACTAATATCTTATTAACCTTTGGTAAGCCTCAAGAAGGGAAGGGAAAGAGCTGCAGCATGTAAATCTCTCTATGTGAGGAGGATCTGAGTGCATAAACAACACATCATAAAACTCATAAAACATAAAACACAACTGACAGTTCATGTAAACACTGTGGCCATCTAAGGCTTCTTCTCAATAAAAGTTTGGTTGCATGCACAAATCAGTGCAATATTCTTAATATAAAGAATTGAGAAATGTTAAGAAAATCTAAGTTTTGCTATGGTTTACTTAATGGTTTCTGTCTCAGTAACAGGGAGAAAAAAAAAAACAGGATGCCTGAAGCTGAACAATTACATCTTAAAAGTAACTGTTTTCATCAGCAATGCCAGCATCTATCTTTATCTCTGTGGCTTCTTTTTTCTCAGTGAATGTGAACTCATGTCACAGTTTGCAGACTTAAGCTTGAAGTACCATTCTGAATCAAGAGTCCTGCACTTCATACAGACTCTCTATCAGGCAGCAGTTCTGCTGTCAGCAAAATACTTAACGTCGAGCAATAGCATCTATGAAGCAACAGAAAAATTCTTATATTACTTGGATTTCTCTAAGGTCTTTAACATAGTCTCCTATAACATCCGTCTTTCTAAATTAGAGAGAAGTGAATTTGCTGGGTGGACTGTTCGGTGGATGAGGAATTTGCTGAATGGTTGCATCCAGAGTGCAGTGGTCAAGGACTCAGTGTTCCAACAGACAAATGGTGTCCCTCAGGGGTCCATATGGGACCAGTGCTATTCAATACCTTCATCAATGACATAGACGGTGGGATCAAGTGCACCCTCAGCAGGTTTCCAACACCACCGAGCTGAGTGATGCAGCTGATGCATCTGAAGGATGGGATACCATCCAGAGGGACCTGGACAAGATCACAAAGTAGGTCCATGAGTTTCAACAAGATTGAGTGTGAGTTCCTGCACAGGGGTCAGGGCAACCCCAGTATAAATACAGGCTGGAGGATAAAGGGAATGAGAGTAGTCCTGCTGAGACAGACTTGGGGGTATTGGTGGATGAAAGGCTGGATGTGAGCTGACAATGTGCTATTACAGCTGACTGCACTGCATCATAGGAGGCTCGGCCAGTAGTTCATGGAGGTGATTCTGCCCCTCCACTCTGCTCTTGTGAGATCCCACCTGGAATACAGGTCTGAAGTCCTCAGAACAGGAACTACATGGACCTGTAGGACTACAAAAGTGAGCAGAAGGCTGGAGCAGCTCTCTGAGGGTTGGTGTTGCTCAGCCTGGAGAAGAGAAGGCTCCAGGGAGACCTTAAAGCAGCCTTTTGTTACTTATGGGGGGTTTATACATTTTAGTAAGGCCTGTTGCAATAGGACAAGGGGTAACGGCTTTAAACTAAAAGAATTTTCAGACTAGATATAAGGAGAAAACATTTTTATGGCGAGACTGGTAAACACTGGAACAGGTTGCCCAGAGGCATTGTAGATGCCCCATCTCTGGATAAAATCAAGGTCAGATTGGATGGGGCTATGACTAACCTGATCTAATTGAACATGTCCCTGCTTATTGCAAGAAGGTTGGTCTAGATGACCTTCAAAGGTCTCTTCTAGCCCACACTCTTCTCTGATTATGAATACTTCCACCTGTTGTCAAATGGCACAACTTTCCAGATGGCTAAAACAGCAGGGTTTGTGGTTAAGGTCATATCTATGTGATGAAAACAAACAAACACCAGCTGACTCCCTGTGAAGCAACCTGCAAACTGATATCTGAGTGAGTATCGTGTAAATTATGCCTAGAATTAGGGTCAGTCAGGTCAGGTATTTCACCACTTTTTCAGATTTAATGTAATACTGTTGTATAACACTGCACCATATGAGAGTTGGCCATTCAGAGGTATCCAATGCATTGCCCATTACTGTTGTAGTCATGTACTGAAGTGCCCATTGATGCTGGAGCACACTACAGGATTACATTGCTTGCCTCAGTTTTCAAGGTGACAATCTGGCCTGGTAAATCAGCTTAGTCATAGGCTTGTGACAACTAGGATACGTATTTTCATTCAGAGTCCTGCTTAAAGAAAGGCCTTTTCTATCTTAAAAGATTTCACTTAGCAAAGGCAATTAACTTAAGTTGGTCTGGAGATTTTTAGTATGGGAGAGCTAGTGTTATTCTAATATTGTCATCGGGATTTTATAAGCATTTCACAGCTCCTACAAGACCCATGTTAAGTATTCCCCATATTTCAGTGGAATTGACTATTTTTTGCTTACTTTAAAAAAGTATTTTTCATTCCATCGTTCCACACTACAGATGCTGCAACAATACAAACAAAACCATTTCCTTGTCTTTAATGTCATTGCAGTCTTAAGATTTTTTGTGTCACTTCTGATGTGCATCAACAAATTTCTCCCAGTGATCTAGCAGTCACAGCTTTTTTTCACTCTAGAGAGGTGTGTGAACAGGAGGACTGATAGCTACCTGATCACAAACCCCAGCAATACAATCACATGGGCTGGTTTTACTGTCTTCCACAGCACAATTCTTAGCCCACAGCACTAACTGTGGACAATCCATCCCACTAAAAAGACAGTGACAGAACAGGGTGGAAAGCAATTCAACCCACATATCACCTGGTGTTTCCGACTCTGTGCATCTCTGGCAGTGCTCTAGATTTTCTTTATGTTTTAACTGGTTGCTTGAAAATTCCCTCTGTGGTTATCCTCGGTCGTGTGAAATGCTCACAAGCTTGTCCTTGCACAGCAGATGCTTCTGTTCAACTCTGAGCACAATAGTGACTGAGGCTTAGGTGGAAAACCATTTACCTCCCAGAGGAGGAAGCAGTAGTAGACATAGTGGTATTTTGCACATCAAAGGGATTAAAGCACTTAGCAGAGGATTAGAAACCTGATTCTAGAGCCTTCTGAGCCTAATATCTCCCAAATCCAGCACAATGTACCAGCCACAGCCATGCAGGAGGAGGAAACCCTCTGATTTCTCTAGGCATTTCAGATTGCCTTTGTTAGTGGTTTACTGAGCTTCTCCCAGATGATTGCCCCTGTGACTGTTTAGCACATTACTGTCCCCTGCCCTCTGCTCAAAGTCATAAAAATGGAACATAGCATTATACTTAAAATTTTATTATGGACAAAAGGAAAGACAGAGATAAGAATTGATTGTTAGTTTAAACAGTCACATCGTACAACTTATCTAACACAAAAAACACCATGAATAATAGCTCTACAAAACTATCCTAGGATCTAATAATTTTATTTGACGTATTTATTTATCCAATATTCCTCTATTTCCTAGGGTTGAAACCTACAGTCTTCCTCAAACAGAAAGATGAGTAACTAGAACAAGTTGTGAGCAACCTGAGATCCTTGCTGGGAGTATGATGTTCACAGTTGTGGGAGTTTCTTCCTTTTCTATCCTGTGGTATACTTGGAGCTATATTTATATGTCTTCTTATCACACTCTGCCTCCTTCTCACTGCTTCCCTGCTGAAGTCTGATCCTTACCCTCTTCGGCCTCAATTGACATCAAGGGCTGTTTCTTACATAGCAGTGCTGGCCCAGGTTAAACAGACCTTTACCTTATTCATGGTGTTCACAGAACTGCTGCTCACACAGAGGTGAGGCAACAGTCACTTGGCCACTGGGCTCTAATTAAGGCAATCTGAAACCATGCCAAGACAAACCCACACGTGCTGACACCCTGCACTGTCAACTCAGTCCAACACCTTTGGCCTTTTACCAATCATGGAAAATTCATGTTTTCAGAGCTACAGCAGCAAACATTCTGCCCTTCTGCCCTTCTCTTTCCTCCTCCTTCTTCTACTTAAAATATAACCTCCATTTATTAAGTGCAGTTGTCTCCATATGCGCATACCAGTTCTGGAAAGAAAGATCTACTTATGCTAAGTTGCTCTTCCTCACAATTTCTAAATTACAAATTTGGAGAAGACAGCCAGGATTCTATCAGGGGCACTTTGTTATGCCAAGGAAACAAACTATGTATTTTAAAATAAAAATACAGAGCTCAAATCTTTGTTTATTCCTTCAGCTGAGCAGATGTGGTGGAAAAGTGGGGTGGCAGTTTTAATTACAACTGTACTTAAAATTTATTTTCCTAGTTGGTATTCTAAGCTTAACAAAAAAAAAATGCTAAGGGAAATTGAACATCTATACTGGTTGAAGGTTAGTTCTGTATCTTTATAACAATCCTTTCTGACTTAAATATTTAAATTTGAAAATTTATCTAACGCAGTATTGTCTTTCTTCTGTTGAGATCATTGATGGAAGAGAGTGTACAAGCAACCTCTTTTATAGCCTCTCATATATACATATGTTTTTGATAATGCATTACTAGATTTCTCTCTTTATGGAGAGTAGACAAGAATGATAATTTCAAGTAGGTTACAAGTGTCTTACTAAGACCTTTCCACAATGTGGTAAGCACTGGCTAATGCAAATAGAACTGTTCTTGGATAAAAAATTAGAAACAGATTTCCAAAACTGCTATTCCTTTGTCCTCTCCACTCTTTGTAAAGATTGCAATTTGTGCAGCATTTTGATGCAAAATAGTCTCCAATTTTAATTTTATCATAATTCTGTAAGTATAGGAACATCTCTCTCTTTGGAGGTATCTACAACTACCATCTAATCTCATAAAAATGGTTCTATTAAGAGAAAAGTAATGTTAAAATGGTTCACTGATTTCACAAAATCAGCTTTATTGCCCTTAAAATAATACAGGCTTAAGGAAACATTAATTTATAAGCAGAACAGAAAAATAATTCTTTATAATTTAAATGACCAGTTTAGGGGTTTGTTCATTGTTTGAACACTAATTGGAATTTATAAAATCAGTGTGCTCTAGGAGTCTTTGATATTTTATCATAAGAAATTGCAGAAGAGTTCAGGTAAATGTTAATATTGTATTAGATACACAAGGATCTCATCAATTTAAAGTGTTCTTAGAGCAATTAACTAGCTATCTAGCTTGATATTACCAGAAAAAAAAACCATCTTGTAGATGTTCCCACTAAATATGACAGAAGGAGATATAATTGGCCACACTCATCTCTTAAAAATATTAACCACAATAGGAAGAAATGCTAAAGAACTGAAAATCAGCACCAAAAGAACAACACAACTCCAGTCCTCCTAAGAGAGACATTTGTCAGCTGTTACCACTTTTCTCTGCTTAATTTAGCAAAAATTGTTATTTCAGGATGTCATGATTGCTGTAGAGTGGTTTATTATTTAAATCACTATGGTGTTTGAATGAAATACTCAGAATCTGAAGACCATATATTCACTGGGTGCATACGTGATGTCAGATGTTTGTGAATTACAAGTAAGCAACAGAGATTGACACTGACTTGTGAACAGATTCTGAATCCCTGATTGAACTACTGAATATCTTCAAAACCCAAAATTAAACTCTTACTCATCAAATTTCTGTAATATTCCTTGTAATCACACAGTAAAATATCTCATCTGGGTAAACTAAAACTGTGGCTCCAGGACAAGGGTAGGGAAAAGGATTCTGACATCCTCTTGAAATACACCCAAAGGAGCTGGAACCTGCAGCCAACATTTCCTGCTGCTGCTGATTTATATATACAAAGTTTAACAGTAAAAAGCTTTACATTTAAATCAACAATTAATAATACTTAAGGAAAACTTGAAAGATACCTTGGCTTTGGACAGTGAAAAATTATACATAGGAATGTAGGATAAACATAGGAATATGTTTATTTCAAAAGAGTAATGTAGTTATTTTATTTCCTTCTCTGTTGCATTGCAGACACAAGTTTACATTCTATTTATCTTTCCTGCAGTTGCATTATAAAAGTGTAACAGGCTTCTCATCCTTCCCCCGAGAAAAAAATGAATTTAAAGAATACATCCAATACTTCACATCTTAGGATTTTATATATTTGATTTATATATCATCTTCCCCAATATGTTTTTGGGTGCCAAGACTGCACAAGCTCTCTAGACCCAACAATCCCCACTCTGCACTTTTGTTTATGGGTCTCTCTGCTGAACTGTGGGGGTAAAACAGGGTTGGATGCCCAGGCAGTGAGGCTCTTCTACCTATGGCTGAGCCCAGGGGTTTGCTCAGTCCCTCTGCCCGCAGCTGCTGAACAGATTTGGAAATGAAATGATGTAGCTGCCTCTGAGCTAGGCTTAGTACTTCAGACACTTCTTTTGGAGTAGAAATCTCTCCTGCATAAGGCCAGAATTTCTTTAAAATCTAAGCTATTGGCTGCTTTTCTCATGCCTAACTTCCATCCGTACTATCTTCAAAAACAAAATAATTAATTGTAGTGTCATTAATGGTTAGGACTATCTCGTATTTACTCTAAATTCTGAACTGGGAGCACTGAAAGTCTGTGCTTTGTGATTAGATTTAAACATTTACATGTCCATTGAACAATGCCTTATGCTTTCCAAAATTATATATTTATCCGGATTTTGAAGCATACTTGAGTAATAGCATCAAAAGATGTGAGAAATTACTCATATATTCAGACATCGGCTCTAACTAGACATTAATAACATACCAAAAATTTTGCATGTGAAGACAAAATAAGAAATCTGATGCAATATCTCAGATATATGTACACATTTTTCAAAGACAACTTACGTGATATGAGTCAGTTATACTGAATCTACAGTGAAGGCAAATACATCTAAAATCAGGCTCAACCTCTAACTATTAGATTATTAACCTCCACTTTGCTGAAAAACTACTTTATCATAAACACTTCAGTCAATTTCTTACCACTAGGAATGAATTAAGATGGGAACTTTAAGAAATCTTGAGACCTCTTGGCCTTTAACTCTGTTATCTCTCTCAGACAGGAAAAGTGTTTACTGTTTTCATATTTCCAAAAGAAAAAATTCAGTAAAATATCTAAATAAAACTGAAAATTAAATGTGAGATTTAAATATCAAAAATATTTATGTATGTCTTTTAGAACATCCGAGTGCTTTTATTAGACATTAACTAATCAATTATTATCAAATAATTTGCAGGTTAGAAAAGATAAGTATTCCTTCATAAAATATGTTACTTTGTCTATACTCTGACTAGGATTTATTAAGATATGCCAGCACATTTTGAAATCTCTAGAATGGTTATAATTCTGTGTTTCTAACTTCTAAAATAGAATTAAGCATAAGAAAAAAAAAAGTGCTATTTTCAATCTAACAACATATTGTATCTATATATAATAAATATTAATATATGAATAATATTTATTTACAGTAAATAAATGCATTGATCTGTCTGTCCAAGACTTCCATTCAGAAAAAGGAATTAACCAAACACATAAAGAATAAAATAGCACAGAATTAGTAACAAAATACTGAATTATTAAGATCACTAAAATGGAAGTATTATTCTAACGATGCAAGACTCGGCTCATTGTGCATGTGAACTAAAATTGTTGCATTTCTATTATAGCAATCCCTCTTTAATCCTCAAAAGCACTCTACACAGCAGGGATATCATGGTGGACCATAATGGAGCTCCAGGATCTGCAATCCGTCCACCACTGGTGTGGTTCTCCAAGTCACCAGCAGCAGAGAGGTCTTCTCTGTAATTGTACCTGTTCAGGGACCATGTCTTCTCAAACACTGGAGATTGCAAATCTGCCTTGGTAATCTATGTAGGAAATATTTCCTGCCTTCTGCATTCCACACACAAATCCCAAATGACAAAACGCTGAGGTGTGACTGATATTGTGCAACTTTACTGTAATGCAGGTGGTAATTCCTACATCATACATGATTTAAATGTCAAACCAAGGCTCATTCCATTCCCTTTTATAAACAAAAAGTATGTATCCTAATAGTTCAGTTGTTACTAGCTTTATTCAAATTTACATACAATATGTTTTATCACCAGTGGGTTCTTTCTCTGCAGGACCTGACCTGATCGAAATAAGCAATGCTTTATACTGCATCCATATTGCTTTGTTGCTGAACAAAACCATCTTGATGCATCCAAAGAATCACAGAAAC
This sequence comes from Chiroxiphia lanceolata, assembly GCF_009829145.1. NCBI lineage: Eukaryota > Metazoa > Chordata > Aves > Passeriformes > Pipridae > Chiroxiphia > Chiroxiphia lanceolata. The sequence continues at coordinate 9,594,703 of NC_045641.1, read as the reverse complement.
TGCCTTTATCTCATCCAACTGCAGAGGGAACAAAGCAGGTGTCTATTCCTCAGTCAGTTATTTAGATTCCTACTACAGTGAATGAAGACATAGATCTCATGTTAGTGGCCTAAAAGAGATGTCGGCAGAGGACCATCAGTGTTAAACCAGTGCCATTAGATATGCCCTGAGACATCTGCATGGTGGATCAGTCACAAGACAGGCAAAATGCTCACAGGCATCTAGTACTGGATGTCACTGTTTAGGCACCTGAACCAAGCCCCTATTCAATATGGTCAATAAAATTCAAAGCACTGTCCATCTCACCAAGTATAGGTGTCTACTTGAGGAAGCACTTGCTTGTTAAACTCCACACTGAGTGCACTGAATAGCTCTTCCTTGACTGCAAAGGTCTCTTGCAAGATGCAGTCACTACAAAGCTCAGTTTGACCAGAATTCCATCTCATTTGAAAAATATGTGTACGTTTATGAAAGATAGTACCTATGGCAATGACAAAATGAAATACTACCTTGTTTCAGAATTGCAAACAATGTAAATGTTTCAATAAAAAAAGAAAAAGTAACTACAGATGTGTTTTGGTCAAATTATACATCTGTTTTGTACACAAAGACAGTTCATATGAGCTAGTTACCAGTTACATTCTCACTTGAAAATCTTTGATTTCACTTTACTGAATCCATAGATTCTCTTCCTGATATATAATCTCTCCACCTGAGTTTTCCTCTCTCACGAGATAAAGGACTGTAGTATCTAGGTAACAGATTTTGAGAATGATGGCCTGTCTGCCTTGTGACTTTCACACAACCTAACACTATATGTTATTTTGGGTTTCCTGTCCTCTGATGACTAAAATGTGGGCCCAAGTGATGGTCTCTACAGCAGCATATATACTGAAAGAATACTAAGAAAAATAATGACAATTAAATAATAAAAATTAAATAAATTTAATTTATAGGCTACTACTATAAGCAGTACGAAATTATTTATCTAAGTCATCGTGTAATGAAAACAAAACAAAAACACAAATTCCAGATCGATCAGATTTTGCATTACTATGTTATTTTACTTTTTGAATCATTATTATTTCTTTGAAAAAGGAACCATAGAACTTTCATTAGTAAATAGTACAGAATTATTTTTAATGCATGGGCATTCTACTAGCCCTATACAATCTAGAAAAAGTGTACTTTAGGTTAAATATCTCAGCAGTAATGACAGGAAAACAAAGCTTGAGAGGGAGGAAAAGAGGAAGAAATGTGGGAAGGACAATATGGTAAAAATGTGTTGCTTGTTGTTTTGGTTTGGTTTGTTTTTTTTAATTATTTTTTTTGGCAACCTAAAGTATTATAGGCTGGTTTAAATGTAACTGTGAGCTTTTTCTTCCCTTCATCTTTTATTACAGTGTGTTCCCAGATTTGAAGGATACCTTGTCATTTCAAATGACATAAATTCCAATATATTTGTGTTTTATACCAACACTGTGAAAGGTTTTATTTCACTGCGACATATAAAAAAACCAAACCCTGAAACCATAAGACTGCAAACAAAATAAAACAAACTTACGATTCTCAAGGTATGTTGCCTACTTATACACTCCATAATATAAATACTTATACAGCAGTTCTTTTTTGACATTAAATACTTTATTCCATAACTAAGACACAGCTCTCCTGTCTAGTATTTTATATATTTTTCATTTTATATTGTTTCATTTGTCTTTCGCAGCCAGAGGGATCTTCCTTTTTTTCTACAACATGCTTACATCTCCTTAAGTGTGCTGCTGAATTATGAGTAAAATCAAGCGCAATTTTATGGTTTTTTAAAAAAATAAACTACCATAAGTTATTACCTGAGCATTAGACTGCTTGTTTGGGGCTAACTGTTACATCAAATATTTTCTGAAGTTACTTCTCTAAACCCAAAAGGGTAAGGTTATGTGTGGATCCCAGTTAGGAATCAATTCACCTTTTATTATCACCATCTGTTCTAAACTCCTGCCTGTGAGTAAACTTGAAAGTGGTTTTCAGCAAGTGAACGCAGCAACCTCTTTATGCTTATTGGAAGTATAAGAATTGACATAGAAATACACTGGCTTGAACTATTTACAGGGTGGACCAAGTCCAGCATCTGATTGTTTTCTCCGTTCCCCGAGGTGGAAAGTGCATTTAAGTGATTTTGGATATCCACTGATAAGTCATTTGACGTAATTTCTAAAATGAAGGAGTCATAGTGAGAAAATCCTCTGAACAAATGTGATGGACTGTGCTGTGCCTCAAAAAAGATTGTCTTTATTTCTGGGGAAAAGAAAAAAAAAAACAAGAAACAAAACATATCTGATTGTTACCTAATGCTTACTTATCCAATTTCTTATGTAAAAGGAAAGATCATGTTCCAAGAAGTAAAGAAAATGAGGACCTGACAAGATGCATTAGAACTGTCCTCCCTTCCACCAGAACAAAGGAGGAGTTCCATGAATGATGAGCGTTTTAGTTTGCAAAGGATAAATCCATTGATCAATTGGAACATGATTTATGAAGTTTTCAGAGCTTGATAATAATACAATGCAGAAATGTCACATCGTATTACTCTTATGCAGTAAAAGGAAGTCGAGCATTTTGCTTAGACTATTGTCTTTCAGTAAAAAACTACTTTCGGGCAGTAGAAGTCAGTAGCTTTCAAAGAAAGCTATAATTAGTTCTAAAGAGAATCTTCTGGAGGACGTCTGAGCAGAGGATTTGCTATTTCTGTTAAAAAAATATTATGAAGGCATTTAGAGGGAAAACCAAACAAACTAAAAAAAAATCAGGTAAAGATTATAGAAGGCTATGCAACAGCTATTATGAAATATTTTCAAAACAATTTTCAAACAATAGAAAATTAATAAGAGATGACAGCATTCATGTCAAAATGAACAGGTAAAAATACAACTGATATTTCTAAGAGATATTTCATAAAAATACTTACCTCTCCTTCAAAATATTCCAATCACATAAACACACCTGCCATTATTAATACCAGTGGCTTTTAAAAGGTTAAGTATTTGTGTTTTGCTTGGGATATTTTATTGATAATTCTGCAAATTTTGTACTGAAGTTTACTGAGTAAACTTCCTCTACACGTATTACAACAACCAGAAAGGAGGTTGTAGCAAGGTGGGGGTCAATCTCCCAGGTAACAAGTCCTAGAGAAAGAGGAAATGTCCTAAAGTTGCACCAGGGGAGATTTACATTGGATGTTAGGAAAAATTTCTTCAGCAAAAGGTTTGCCAAGCACTGGAACAGGCTGCTCAGGGAAGTGGTTGAGTCACTCTCCCTGGAGATTATTTAAAAGATATGTAGATGTGGCACCTGGGGACATGTTTTAGTGGTGAACTTGGCAGTGACAGGGTAACAGTTGGTTTCAATGAGCTCAGAGGTATTTTCCAACCTAAATGGTTCTGTGAGTCTATAACTCTACTAGGAAGCCCAGCCTGAATTCCACTGTACTTCAGTCACTAATAGCCCTTCTTTTTTCCCTCTGAACCAAGATCCCACTCATTTCTATTAATGTAATCAGATGAGGTTCATCACCTACGCATTCATTCAGATATAGTTTAGATTAGCATCTTCTGCCTTCCTCTCAGCAGATCTCTCAGCAAATCAGTGCTGACCAGTGAGAAACAGCTGAGGGACAGGGCTTGTTCAGCACAGAGCAGAGACAGGTTCTGGGGAAGGTAACAGCAATCCCCCAGTACCTGTGAGGAAATTACTGGGAAGATGTTACCAGGGTCCTCACAGCAGAGCCTGGTGAGAAAGTGAGGGCAGTAAGCATAAGCTGAAAGAGGAGAGGTTCAAACTGGATGTAGAGAGAAACTTTTTCCTCAAGACTGCCAGGGAGTGGCACAAATTGCCCAGAAAGGTTGTGTATGCCTGGACGTTTTCCAGACTGACTGGATAAAGCCTTTAGCAGCCTGGTCTGATCTCATAGCTGACCCTGCTATAAGCAAGAGCTTGCACCAGATGAAACTCTGAGGTTCCACTCAATACAAATTATACTATGATTTTAATTGGTGAATTATCATTGCGACAGGTTTAACACATATTTCTGAATCCATAAAACTGAAGAAAAAAAAAATTCATTAAAAAAGTAAGTGCAATCTTATCTAGGATGTTTGTTTCTGAACAAGATATTTCTGATGTACATTTTGACATGTAAGCTCAGAAATAGCTGAACCAGCACCATGTGTTTTTGAAACACATTAACATGGGGCCACATATTGAAATACACTAAAAAAATAATAATAAAATATGCACAGCATGAAATTCACCTAACAGTGACTTTTCCTCCCTTTGTGTTTGAGAAAGGTCTACAATGGCTAGAGATTGCAAGACCAGTTGGTTCCTTATAGAAGCTAAACTATATAAGAAACTGTTCTAGAGCTCCTGATCTATTTCGTAATACAAGATTTCTTAAAATTAAAAAAAAAAAGGTAAACAACAAAAAAACCCCAACGCTTCAATTTTCACATATTGTAGATCACTCATAGCAATTCTAAGAGCCTGACAGTATCATTGGTATAGACACTTGAGTCACTCAGTGGATTACAACATATTCAGGATTTAGAGATTCTCTTGCAGCAAATCCACTTTCTTGATGCAGGGATGTGAGACTAGCCCATTAATTACAACCTTAAAAATAATGCTATGCTGAATATCTTCTTTTGCAAATATCTATAATTATTTATTGCAAAATTTAATCTGGTAAGAATTATGAAAGCTTCTGAATGATGAAAGCTAAATGAATGCCCTACTGAAGACCAAAATATGAACTATAAAATGAGACATTCTGGGGAGGAACCAGTATTTCCAGCAAGCAAACACAAGAATTCAAAAGTAAAACATGTTAGGAAAAAAAAAAAGCTGTGAGCAAAATTGAATAGTCCACTCTCTTCACTGCTACATGCCCTGCACAAAATGGAACCATATTTGGGAAAATCCATTGATTTGGCAGCACTTTACATGTACTTTGTATTCACATCATAGAGGTATAACTGATTAAACAGAGAGTAAGCGAACAGGCTATAGTAGCAGTCCAGTAGTCAATTTTTCATTTCACAGTATTTGTGAACAAGGTGCAAGAGGACTAACTTTCCAGAAAGCCGTGCTAACAGAACTCTAAGCTTTAGAGGTTTGAAAGACTTTAATTTTTTTAATTTCAATACCAGTTTCAAAGACTAGTATTAGATTAAAATCGTAAAGATATTATGGCCAAAGTAGGATTCAGCTCCTTAATATATAAAATAATTCAGAAATGTTTAAGTTTCTAAAACAGAATCTATATTATTGTGGAACTGTTTACACAGTTTAAGGACCCCTTATTTTTTCAACCATGACATCGATAAAGACTATAGTCTGCCTAAAAAATAATATGTATACTGAAACTTACTTAGAACAGGGACTGCCAAAGACATGAGATATAATAAGGAATAAAAAGAACAGAGAAGAGAATATAATGTCCCAATAAAATGACTTAAAATTTAAGATTTTTAATAAACTATGATCTGTATTTTTCCCAGAGATGGCTTTCCAAACATAAATTTTTCTTCTTTTATGAAAAAAATCCTTAAAATAGACAGAAACATTGGTGCTAATGGGAAAATAGGAATCTCTAGGAGTAGAAATCTTGTTAAAGATGCCTTCCTATCAGCCATGGTAAGAGTGAAGAAGACTTACCCTCCTTAGGTACAACTCTGATTAAACATAGCACAAGTCTCCAAGTTGCAGCCCTGTATATGAGATTTTTAAAAGTGAGAATAATTTTGATATTGTAACTACTAAATTTTTGTATATATTTAAAAATCCCATCTCTTTCAGAGGAGGAGGAGCACTCTATCCACAAATTGTCTAATTATGGGGTTTTGTGGTTTTTTTAGAACTTATGTTCTAAAAAACATCATGTTTCTAAAAAACATTATGTTCTCCTTCTGTGAAGGATTTACACAGTTTCATAATTAAATGTAAACAAAGAAAAAACCCTCCTAATTTTACACTTCTTGCCTAATTATTTACTTTGTCGTTCCCCGATAGGTTCTGAGTAGAATCATTGCTTAGTTTGTGTTCTCACATCATTTGTGATTTTACATAACTGCCATAACAGTTATGAACAGTCTTTTTTCCAAGACAAAACATTCTAGTGGATTTAATCTGTTTTTGCACAGAAGTACAGAAGTATTCCCATACTTTTGAGTCACCAGGACCATTTCCTTACAGGTCCTGGAATAACCTTTCTTTGAGACTGGGAATAATTCTAGAAGAAATGAAGATATTGATGTAATATGAAATTTTAGAGAAGCATAATGCATTTTGGGTTCTTCATTCCTCTCCTAGGAAATTCTGTTTCATCTTTTGACTCCTGAAAGCAGAGTTCAGTTTTTCAAAGAGGACTCTGTGAGGACGCTAAAATAATTTCTCCTCTGACAAAAATTAAGCAACAGCTCATCATTTGTTGGTGGTAGGAATACACAAGCAAACACACAGAGGTACTTAGTTGACTGAGGATATTTCACTCACAGAAAAACCTAATCGAATCTGTGACTTTACCTCCCATTCACTCAGTATTCTCATATCCTTCAACTGTCTTTCTCCTTTAGCTTCAAAGAAAAGTCTGCTGCAATGTATTGTAGTGCCTGAAAACTTTAGCAACTCATTCTTCACACCAGGTAAGTCATTTTTGCGTGGACATAAGCTTGGGAGAACCAACTGGCAGCCTCTCTGAACTGAGAAAAAAGGGTTATTTATTTCAACATTTTTATTTTTCCTGTCACCAACTTCCTTCTTATCTAGCAGCAGCAATATTACATTGAGAGATGTATCATGGGTCATATTTAGAGGAAAAATCAAACCTGAATTCCATTTTTAGATGGTCTGTTGTGGTATTAAATTACATGTAAATGTATATTTGGTGACTCATGCTCATAAGCAGAACACAGTGGCTTTGATACCTAAGTCAGTGAAAAGGGTATTTTGCTCACCTTATTTGTATGCTCAGCACTGACTGTGCTGAGCTTAGCTGAAGGCTCTTACCTGTGACATTACTGATTTTACACAATAAAAAACTAACCTGAAGCTGAAGACATGGCATAGGGCTGATTAAATAAATAAAACAAATACTTACTGTGGTCTTTTAACTATATCTACTCTTACATACTCTCCCCTCACAGATTGAAAACTCCACAACCTAGAGTATTATAATTTGCCATTTGTACTTGCTCCTCTTGAACTGCTTAATCTTCAATAAAAAGAAATTTACATTTTGCAAATCATCAATTCACATTTTTAATCCCATTTCATTAAGGTGTTTTGAAGAGTAAGGTTCACTTTGGAAAAAAAATATTGACACAAAGCTTGAATAATACCTTAATCTGCTTCTGTGACTAGAGTTACAGGAGGTAATAAAAGTGCTACATGCAGAAGCATATAAACTGAAAAAAGTCATATAAAAAGCATATACAATGACAAAAGTCACTCTCCTGTAGCCTTCCTTCTGTCTTATCTGGTTTCCTAGACATGCACTTAAATTTTTCACAGACAAGCATGCTTCTACCTCTCCTGAACACTGTGACCACAGCTTTACTAAGACCAATCAGAGACAAGAAAGTAGATGCTTCCCTCTCACCCTGACAGTGATAGAGAAAAATGGTACTGCCTGTATGAAGAGAGGCTGACCAGCCACTATGGCCAATCACTTATTTAAACTAATCACATCCATATGGCACCTGCTGCAGGAGTTAATTTTACTTTCTTCTGCTACAAAAAATAATTGTCCTACATTCCCAGTTGATAGTTAGCATTTTCATATAAAATGAATAAAATGAAGGTGCTTTAGGACCATATTTTACATGCTTGAATGCATACAAATAGAGCAAAAGAGAAACTTGCAATTAATGTCATGTCCTCCCCATGCAGTTGTACCTCTCAGGATGTTTGAACAGGTTGTTTGCAATGCTCTAAACAAGAAACTTAACTAAGACCTCAGTTTAGCTATCTTAATAGTCAAAGGGTTTAATCAATCTTATAAGCTTGGTCATAGAACAAAGTCTCAACATTACTTTAAATCTGATGCCATCTGCTAAACTGGAAAAAGAAATTACTAGACAAGAAGCACATCTGACTTGAAAGATATAAAATGTTCCTCTTCAACATACCCCTTAAAGTATGGCTATATCAGAAATGCAGAAAAAAACTAATGCCAGCATGAAAAGTTGTTTAATTCATCAATTAGTCCAACAAGCAAGCACTGTTAAACGATTGTTTTGTTACACCAGTCCCAGTAATAGAGGAACCTTGAAGATGGATAATTTCTCCTGGGATTACATAGGGAAGAGATTATCAGAGCATGATCCTGTTGTTGCCCTTTATTAAAAAAAAAATATCATCTATTAGCTACCAAGTTTTATGTAGTTAGGTGAGCATCATTTTCATGATGATCTCTCTTTTTAATTCACACATAGTAATATAGTCCTTCATACTAAGATAAGCAAATAAACTGCAGAGATTTTTGTCCTTTATCATGTCTCAAAGAACCATCTCTGTTTCTCCAAAAGAAATTAAAACAAGCTTTCTGACATTTTAGCTTTTAGGATGGGCAATTTATATTTGCAATTACGATCAAAGACTGCATTTCCTTTCCCGTGAAGAGCAGACAATTGCTCTCCTACAACTCAAGCTCATTAACACTTCCTCAGAACTCAGAGCCAGACTGTGGAACCGATGCATGGATAATAGTGCAGCTCAACAGGAAAGTGCTTGTCTGAAGGGTGCATGCGAATTGTTGGTATGACTTCCAAGCATTTCACAGTCTTTATTCTGACAAGAGAAGTGTCACATTTTCTCTGGACAACACTGGAGCAGACTGAGGTTTTATAAGAATGCATTGATAAAGACTGGTGTAAGAGAAAAGCTGAGGGGAGACGAAGTCTAACCAAAATGCATAAAATAACATTGGCAGGTGGTTACACTCCACTTCACCCTCTCATCAGGCAAGTGCACAATAGAACTTTTCACTGATTTACAGCTTCTCAAGGCCAGGAAACAGGCAATTAATTTAACCCAGTGCAGTTTTACCTTCAATGCTTCCTAAAATCTCCTCAGAACATAAGCTGTGCCAATTAGTGTACTTGAGACACTGGATGAGAAGATATAAACACTGAAGTAGTCAAGAACTTAAGTAGTCATAAAGAAATATGCAAAAAGACTTCTGATTTACATCTGCTTTATCAAGCCTCTCCTTTTTTAATTTATTTTCATTCCTTTTCCAGTCTCTGATATTTTCCTCTACAAGATGCAATCAGCTGCAGGTAGATGTTGGCAGTTTTCCAGAAAAGTCTGGATAAAGCCATGAATAACCCGGTCTGACCTGAGAGCTGATCCTGCTCTGAGAAGGAGATTGGACAATAAAACTTCTTGAGGTGTCTTCCAACCTAATGTATTCACATTAAAACGAATATAGCACTTCATAGGAGGTATTGTTTCTGCCTCTACTGAGAAAAAGTCATAAAACCAAATATTCATTACTGTTGTGTGGGTCAGACAATTCATTGAATCAAGGTTATCATATAAACTAAATTGTGATTATGAAGAAGGCAGTGCTTTAATCGTGCTTTCAAAGACATCATTATTCAGCTACAGCACAAGTGAAAGTAGTGTTTATCACCAGAGGAAAACTGATAGCAGTGTTCAAAACAAGTTATTTTATCTATTTACTGAATCGAAGATATTAATAACAAAGAAGCCTTAATCACTGAAAGACTCTTTTTTAAAATGGAATTTCATGGTGCATTTTCAAGGCTACTGTCACACAGGATTGCTAGCAAGTGACAGCGGGATCTTCAGAGTAAGATTCACAACGGCCCAGATGGAAAGATAAAGCTGCTTAAAGGCGGCACTGGATCAAGCTAGGTTTTCCTAAAATCCTACAGGCAAATACCTAATTCTAGGCTTTAGGAAGCAGCAACATTTTGCCAGAAGCAGTAGAAAAACAATAGTAATATATATTAGGTCTAAATAAACATTGCAGTATTTTAGATAGCATGACAAGGGGCTAACAGATTTACACTTGCACTGCCTGTGCTATGAGCCATTCAAGAGCTCTAGTTCAGATGCTATGGAGCCACGTCATTATCCCAGTGTGTCCCAGCAGGGAAATAGGTCAAACTTTCTCAAGCATGGAGCAGCACTTAAGATGAATATTTGGATTCAAGTCTGGAGATGTCTTATCTCTGGACAGCTCAGGAAATGAGACAGCACAGCTGTCAGTACAGCATATTCAGGTGTCTATTTGTACCTGTTTCTGTAGCTATGTCCTTTGTGGTCCAGTGATTAGGACACACACCACTCCTACAACACAGGGAGAAATTCCAGGGAGCTAGGTTGCCATGCAGTAATTGCTGGCAAGGTATTGGTAAATGTTCAGTACCTTTTTAATAAGTACCTAGCAATATCTAAGACCAAGTACTTCTATATGTACAAGAAAAGAATTGAGTAAAAAATCCATTATGTGACTGTAAGTAAATGACTTTGTGAGACTCTTCTAAAAACCCAGGCAAAGGTCCCTGGCAACCCGTATCACTCTGTGGTACGATGAAGAGAGGTGAGGTATGCAGCTCTCCTCACACAAGGCAAGACAATTTCCTTGATAGTCCTGAGAGCTGTGTCCATCCACAGAGACTCGGACTGACACATTATATGTTTTATCATGACCAAAGTCTCGTTTTGCTGTGCTGTATAAGGTCTCTTTGCTGTGTCACAGAACAGCACAACACAGATACTTTCCCTTTTATACAGAGAAATGTAATTTTTCATACACACTGGCAAAGCTACTTAAAAGTTTAACACTAAACATTTGAAAAGTGATTCCTGCGATCTGGATGCCAAACAGAAAACACAGCAAATGAAAAGAAACTGACTCTACAATGCTAGGTGGGTTCATCCCCTGGGAACCTGCTCTGGTTAATGAAGATGATATAGTGATTTTCCATGCTCCTATTGTCAAGTCAGAAATAGGCAGTGTGCTGATGTACTTCAGAACATACTGTCATGAGAGCCTAAACAACATACCATAACTCCCAACTGTTATATCCCTCTGGAACATAATTACCAGGCATAACTTATAGCAAAACCCATAATTTGTGCCAGAACTTCAATGTCAGAAGATGTAATGAGGAAACTACGAGCTTCCAATTCCTCATAATACACAGAGATCAACTTAATCCAATACTCGGGTCACAGTTCTCCATTCCAACCAGAACAACAACCCCTCCCCTCTGTAGCCCCATTCAACATCTGAAGTGCTATGCCTCTTTCTCATTAACCCCATCCCTGTAAAAATCCCATTAGGTTCTTCATTAGCTCTTCTTGACTGGAGTGACACCTTCCCACCCCATCTTATACCTGTATTCTGTAATTCATTCTGGGTAGTTAAACAAAACATTTAATTACTTTAACCGGTATGAAAACAATTTCTTTATGCATTCAGTTAGGAATCTGAGGTATGACTGCCTTACCACTGCTAAAATTGCATTCAAGTACCTTCATCCTCTTTCCCAGAAACACATGCATCTTGTCCTCTCCTAATTCCTTTTCAGTCAGCTGAAACGTACACTGCTTTTAAAGCTTTCACAACACTGAGTAATTGTTAAGGAAAATAACCAGAGAGTGCAAAGAACACAAAGTCTAGAAGCAGCTAATTATAGCATTACATCTGACAAAATAGGATGTGTTCATTTGTGAGGTGACCTGCACAGATTTCCTCTGTGAGCTGCCCACAATGCTTCTTGCATACAACCACATAACAGGTGGGCAGAGACAAAGAGTGAAGATATTCTCTTGATAAATCACTGAAGCTGAGTCAGTATCAAGTATTTACTATTTAGCAGAAAGCAGACAGCTGGTTTACACCTCTGAAAAAGCAAAGAGAAAGCACCAGAGCTAATATAGCCTAAGAGCGCAAATGTAGTTTAGGTAGCACAGTCAGAAGGTGCTGGACTCAACTCATTCATTATGTGTATGAATTCAGAACAACTAAAAGCAGGTACCTTTTTATAGAATCATGGGTTGGTTTGGAAGGGACTTCTAAAGGTCACCTCATCCAATCCTCTCTGTAATGAGCAGGGATACCTTGAACTAGATCACGTTGCTCAGTGTCGTGTCCAACCTGACCTTGAATGTATCCAGGGATGGGGCCCTTCTCTGGGTGAACTGTTCCAGTGTTTAACTGTAAAAGCTTCCTTCTTTACATTTAGTACAAATCCACCCTCTTTTAGTTTAAATCCACTATCTCTTAGTTTAAAACCATATTTTAGTTTAAAACCTTAGCCCCTGTCCTATCACGACAGGTCGTACTAAAAAGTTTGTAGTAGTCCTCTTTCTTATGACCTCCACTTTAAGTTCTGAAAGGCCACTGTAAGGTCTGGAGTCTTCTCCAGGCTGAACCATCCCAGCTTTCTCAGCCTGTCTTCACAGGAGAGGTGTTCCATCCCTTTCATTTTGTGGTCCTCCTCTGGACTCTCTCCAACAGGTCCATGTCCTTCCTGTGCTGAGAATCCAGAGCTTGATGCAGTACCCAAGGTAGGGTCTCACAAGAGCAGAATAGAGGGGCACAATCAACTCCCTCAGTCTGCTAGCCATGCTACTTGTGATGTGGCTCAGGATATGGTTGGTTTTCTGTGCTGTGAGTGCATGTGCCCATCTGGTCACTGTGCCATTGACCACTACTTTCTGGTGCAACCATCCAGACAATTTCTTATCCACCAAACAGTGCACAGTATATGTTCCTAAACAAAATGAATTTCTAACTCTATTTCCCTTATATGCTGCTTATTTTTATTTATAGGTTGCTTTTGTTTGTTTGCTTGCTTTGCTTTGTTGGTGTTTTTTTTGTTTTTTGGTTTTTTTTAAAGATCTGTCTTTGTTCCCTTGTTTGACATGCTTCACTGTAAGTAAGGAGCATCCACTTTTCACCTACAGCAGGGCTCCGGGGCTCTTCAGTTCAAACAATCTGTCACAGGTTATTGTATTAAAGTCATGAGATGCCTGGCAAGAAAATAAAGGTCAACCTTCACCATTAAATATTTATACAAAACGTATCTGCAGCATAATCCTTGCACTGGATATGCATCCTAGTAATGGGATGTGGCTTCCCATTAAGAAATGTTATCATTATAGGTCACCTCTTTCAGGATGCTTGTTTATAACTAACACAAAGCCACCTCAGAGTGGATATATAAAGGGACTTCTCACAGACACAACCACAGCTTTTAAGCACTTGACTTTACAGATTGGAATATTCTTTCAAGGTACTTTTTTCTTTCTTTCTTTCTTTTTTTTTATTTCAATAATAAACAAAAATCCTACTAACATGGTCAATTCTGTCGGGAAAAAACATTTCATAACAGTAATTTCTGACTGATAGTTCTCCTTCAAGTGAAAAAAAAAAACATTAGAAAACAAAGTTTGATTTTGAGAAAACTCTGACTATAGCAAATGAACAGTTTAATTGAAGGGACTGAAAACAAATACAAAACAAAGGAAGCCACATGGTAAAAATAAATTGAATAGATGAAGAAAAGAAACAGACCATGAAGACTGACAACATGGGCAGAAAGCAAAAGCCAGAGAAACTTCAAGGGAGTTTGAGAAAAAGAACTTCAAACTGGACACAAGGGAAGCTGGAAGAGCCTATGTATATGTATTATTAAGGGACCACTGTCTACAGGAGTAGATGCTAGGAGAGTATCAGGGGAAAGTATAATATAAATTTTCCCTCTTCTCCCTCTTCTTTTTGCATCTGTTGCTGATGAAAACATAACTCTTTGCTCTGCGTAGCTTGGTCTGACTCAACACCATCGTCCCTGTGTTCATATAATCCCCCTGCACACACGATGAAAATCCAAAAGGAATACTTTATGTAGAATGAATGACTATGGCCTACTCTGAAACTACAAACAAAGCAGCCAGACATTGCTTTATCCAATTCTTCAGGGGATTAATTATTAATACCTTTAGAGATATGTGAACTGCTACACAGAATTTGCACTCCCACAAGCATGTAGATGATAGATGAGTAGAAAACAAGTTTCCTAGCTCTAACATTAGGAATGGCTCTTGAAAAATAATTCACATGTTCCCAATCCCTTTGATTTTCCATGAGTTATTTCACTCTTCCCCATATTAAATATATATATGTGTGTGTGTCTGTGTCTGGGTGCATTATACATACATAAAGTTAAATATTTAAAATGCTTGTTTAAAATTATTCTGAAAAGTTAGATAAAAGCCTACCAACATGTGACTGGGATTTCTCACCTGGTGCCCACTCTTGGTGGAGTAAGAGACTCTCAACAGCAGTGAAGGGGTGTTGTTGCACTTTTCCAGCTGACTGCTAGGAGACTGAGGGACTTTTAGTTTGTCTCAGCAGAGACTGGGCAGTACTCTGACAAAGAATTTCTGCCATCTTGTTCATAACTGATGATAGAAAAATTCACTATTCTCATCAAGAAATAGGCAGCTACTCAAAGTATTATGTTTTCTGCCATTTTGACAGGCTTTTCTGTTATTATTTGATTTTCAATTCCTTTTTATTTATTTTTTACTAGAGGACCATTCAGTGACTGAGAGGCAATGTGCTCAAAATACTTATCAAAGGGCTCTGCTCTGTTTTTGGCTGCATTCTTAGCTGGAACAGCTGTTCTGAGCACGATACCATCCTACCTTCAAACATAAGAGTATTTTTTGCTTTATAACACGTCAGTTTTCATGGTTATTACTGTAGTCAATAGGGAAATTGACCTCCAGTGGACAAAATCTGACATTCTAAGCGGATGGACTGACTTCCTGTAAAAATGACATCTCTCATTAAACACGCCTAGAGAGCCTGAATGAATAATTTCAGCAACATGCTAACCTCTTTAATGACTAGAGGCAGAAGAGATTAATCTGAGCTTCAGAAAGTAAGAGAGACCAAAGTCTCATGTGTAATGAAGCTTGTTACCAATGATGCTGTCACCAAGTATAAAGGTTCCTCTTTTAATGCCTTATGTGAAAGGCTTATGTCGCAGGCTCTGTTTCATTTACAATACTTAATTTTGGCCTGTTTAATAAATTATCAAGATTCATTACAATAATTTAAAATTTTAAGAAGTAGTTTTACCACCTGGAGAGATGACCATGTACATTTCTTTGAGTCTGCATGAAGCTAAATAAGGGAAACACACAGGTTCCTTCCCTGGTCTGAAACGCACATTAGTTCTAACAGCACAGTACAGGCAGGACAACCAGATCAAAGTTTAATTCGAGGAACCTGTGGCTAATGGGGTGAACATCCTTGTCCCTAACATTATCTATCTAGTTTCTAATATCCTATATTAACCTGTTATTCATAGCTGTTACGCTGAGTGGCATTTTCTCACTGCTGTTATAGAATAGGAAAGGGTCTGTTTCCTTCCAGAATACCCATTGTACACAATTTTAACACTGGGTTTGCTTGAGCTAAAAAACCAGGAGGAAGGACACCCGCAGGTGGAAGTGACTGCCAAAATGTCATGCAGAGATATGACATTCAAAAGGCAACTTGTCGACAGTTCTAGATGGCAGACAAGCACAACACTTTAAGGCATCAACAACACTGCCCATCTCCTATGAAGGCATCACTGCCAGAACATTACCTAATTTTAAAACAAGAAAAATCACCTCAGATGGGTGACAAACAGGAAAGTCCCTGAATCCAATCCACGGCTTTCATGATTATGAAGATCAAATAAATATAAATTCAATGTTTTCTAGGTAGATGAAGAAAGAGTGTGTGAATATTCTCACTTTTCAATAATGACTTGTCTCACCTAATTTTTCAGTATTTAAAAACCAAGAAGTCACCTAGTTTATGAAAGTAGAAGAAAAGCTCTGCTTAGTTCCCAAATGTTTGTATGTCTGTAAAATGATAAATTTTTAGACTAGCAATTTGCTTTTGCACCCAGAATTTACTAACACAATATCACACTGATGCTGAGATTATGAGCAGAAATAGTACACTGGGCAAGGTACCTCAGCAGACCTGTGAGGTGTATGTATCATACCAGTACTGAAATTACAGAGAGAGGCTTAAGTAACAAGATCCCATGATGCAAGGGCAAAACATAAAATATATCCATTCAGTTGGAGAAAAAAAAATGAAAATATAGTACGTATTTGGGCTTTTTAAAGTATATCACTTATAATAAAAAAAAAACCTCTTTCCCTTTTAAGACGGAAAGATTTCCAACTGACCTATCCCTAATAATGTGCACATTTAAAATGAAATCATCAAATCTTGCATGTCTAGGAAATGTCAGCTTTCACATTACAAATGTAACATTTACAGCAACTAACTAATATTCTGATTTTTGCCTGATACCACTTTGTGTTTTGGGAGAGCTACAAGAGACAACTAGGATAAAGCAACAACTGTTTCACTCTTGCTTGGCAGTTCCTATGCTCTTATGAAACTATCATCTGTGATTATCAGGCTGTTTATAATCTGCTGAGGGTAGGATGTGATTTGCAATATTAAATGGGATCAGTGCAATCATGTAGCTCAATTCCCATGTGCCCCTTTGAAAATCTGCTCACTTTTGTACTTAAACTCCTCTTCCCCTACAGAACAGAGCATTGATTCCTCTTCTACAGTGAGATGAATCCCTTCCCACGTGACTTAATATGTCAGTCTATTCTAACCATTTCCAGCTGCCTCTGCTCATCCAAGCATAGCACAGGCACACGAAAGGGCTGTGAGATGCCTTCCTTAGGAACTCCACCAGATAGGAAATGGATTACCTTGATGACTCCAAGATGTGGCTATTTCCAATATACTAACATCCCGTTGACAGAAACATAAATGCTGGTTTATATTGTATGACCTTCTATATGCTGGGTGCTTTCCAAATCCTTTTTTCTTTGACTGATTTACTGCTGCACTAAGTAGCTTGTCAGAGAAAAGCCATTATTGTTTCCCACTGGTGTAACAATGCTGAACAAGGTCAGGATTCATATAAGAACATGGGAAAAAAAAAATCCCTTGGACTACATGGAAGCATGCAGAACCTGGTTTCATATCTGTGTGTGTGTGTGTGCAATTTCCTCATAAACAATAACTAATTTGATTTTTCTGAAGGTTTTTGCCAGATCTACACATGTTGAGTACACACAAATACATACATACATTGTTTGCATGTATAAACACATGCATGTTGCATATATATGGATATGTTTAATTAGTCTGAACACTTCTCTGATATCCACGGTGTGACAATAGCTTTCAATTTACAATAATTTTTGAATGTTATCTATTTTGATATTTACCACTTGCAAGTTACATTCACACTTTATTGCAAAAATAATTGGAAGGAATGTAATTTAATATCTAAAATTAGTGGTTGTATCTATATCCACTCTTTCATGTATAGGCCTAAATACATATTATTTAACAGAGAGATTAAACTTTCTGTAATTTTTTCTTTATTTTAAAAATTACGAAAAAATATTCATCAGAGTAATAATGCTGATTTTTATATGGTGGTTAGGTTTCTTTCTGTCACTGAAGCATAGTGAAATAAGAATATTTTCCAGGAAGTTAGAAAAATGTACTTTAAAAAGTAGTCACACTGGTTTCAAAAGTGTTTAATAATAATTTTTAAAAAATTCTTTTTCTAGATTTTTTTCATTTTAAATTTTACTCTTAATCCCCATTTGTGAGAATTAACCATAAAGCAGCTGCTGTCAGGATTACTTCCTACCAGCTTGTTAAGAATGTTGCTGATTCTGCTCTCTTCTATGATTTAACATCTGAGCTTTTCTTTTCCTTCAGTCTCCCAAAGGGACAAATAACAAACAGTATATTATGGAAAATGGGTTTGCTGCCTCCATGCAGATTGTATATTTATTATTCTTTATTTCTTTTTCACAAGCACATGAAACACACTATGAATGTATACATACAATGTACACACTACCACGTTATGTAAAGGTATACATTACATAATATGATATATACATTGCATGTATGTGTATGTACATGGGTTTAGTATATATATATAGATAAATACACATATATATACATGCACACGCAGTAGGAGTACTGAGACACTGTAGTCAGTTTTTGTCTTCATGGTTTTTCCTTAGACTAGAAGAGAACCTCCCTATAGTGTTTTCCCGTTTTTTTAAATGCACAAGCAGCTTGGGCACAGGCAGACAAGGAATGAGAACACAGCAGGAAAACGTCATCTTGGATGCTCACAGGTTTTGAACACCAAGGAAAAAGAGATCCTCATTTGATGTAACAGGATCAGCTCCAAGAAAATTACGGAGTGATGCCAAGTGAGGATCTAAGACATTGACATTGATAGAACTGCTTTAGCTCTGATATCCTTTACCTAAAATCATCAATTAAATTGACCAAAAATTAGGTCAAAAGGACTAATTCAGTTTAAAACCACTTTTCTACATATAGCTGTTTACATAGCAGCTTGTACCCTAACTTGATTTCTTTTGTGTCTTAACATCTTATTTCCCAGAAACAAAATAACAGTAAAAACTACTTGCACAGCTATCATATGAGAATTATATAAACTTAGACATTCAGCTTAGAAACTCATGGCCTGGAAAGCAGAGTTGATTTTTTTAATGAAGCTGTCTAAATATGTCAAAGTCTTCAACAGATGTTGCAAACATTACTATTGAAGGACATGCCATAATCCCCCATTTTAGGGAGCAATACCCAGGTAGTAGAAGTCTCAGTTATAATACTATTAGCATATAAATCTGCACAGCTAATTTGGATTGAAGCCAAGTAAGGAACCAGAAAGTAGTCAATCCTCCATTTAAACCCATGAAGGGCTTGAGCCAGTATGCCTCTCAGAGCACTTGGAAAACTCAATGCAAATTGCAGTGGCATCTTGTGTTTTCTTGTATAAGACCACAAGAGAGAAGCAAAAAACCCAACGCTGTAGTCTCCAGTTTTATGTAATAACTCGCTGGTTAAAACACTTGCACACTTGATATGGGTGACTCAGATTCAATTCTGCTGTCTACACAAGCAGATTCAAACCACACTTACAGAAATTGTCTAACCAAAAAGTTGTGTGACTGTATGGGGTTACATCACCTCGAGTTTGTCTGTGGTAGAGAAAAATAATTTCAGGAGTCAAAGAGTCCAATCATGACATGGCTCCACTTGCATACAGGACACTCAACTGAGAAGGAGCACCTGAGTTTGTCTCATTTTTCTATACAGGTCAAATTCATATCTAAATCTTAAATGACCTGCCCAAAACCCCACCTTCAGGTTATGGAGAGAGTCTCCTTTCCTTAAGTGCTGTTGCAGCAAGCTGTGATACAGTAAATGGTGTAATAACCTTTGTACATCCTCTCATATTGACTGTAACATCAGAGTAATATTGACATAGGGGAAATATTTACAACTTATATGTGTAAACACATGTAACAACAGAGATAATACACATCTGACCTATAAATAACCTGTTTATCCTTTCAGTTGTTGTGCACATTGTACTATCACTCACATATTAATCTATGTAATACTTACAACAATAACATGACAAATATATTAGAAATTAATTCAACACTGACAGCAAATAATTAGGGGATCCCTTGTTCTGCTAAATGTTTAGCAATGTCTTCAAAGAAATACTCATTATCTTTACTTGGCATCTGAGCTAGATATAGAAATCCACCCAAGTGTTTAAATCCTACCCATCCCAATTTATAGTGCCCAAATCCAAATTCACATTCATGAAAACTCAGAAACTGTTGAACACCAGAAGAATCTGATTGTTCATGTAGTCTCTGGAGAGAGAAGCTCTTAAATCCCTTGAGACAGAGAAAGGTGTAAGCTGGACTTTGGTGTTCTCCAAACCTAAGCATATGTTGTAAAGGGTAGGTCAGCATGATTTACTACACCAGGGAGAGAGACAACTGGAGGGAGAAAAAAAAAAAGCCAAAAAAAAATGGTGAAGATTTCTTGCCAAGTGCTGATTTCCTTACTCCATGCCTTTAGAAAATATACACACACAAAAACCAAATAACCAAACTACTGTAAGGGATGAAACCCAAAGTACACATTTTTCTTGAAGCATCTCTTCATTTGGCAAGACACTTATGCTGATTGGCATTTACTAGGATATGACTCTGTTCTGTCAATTAGGTTGTGGTCTTTTTCTTAAAAAAAAAAGTCAATTTTCTAACTCTTTGTTTGCAGTAACGTTTGGTAAATTATTATTAAGCACATTCACTAATGGATTGGAACTGTGGCACAAATGCAAAAGCAGAAGTGATTTCTAAGTGGGTGTTATTATTGTTAAGCAACTCTAAATTGGTTTCATCTTTACTGCATCCATAGGTAATGGAAAAGAGCAACAACTTGTGCAAGTTAACATAAAACCTCAGAATGAGCTGGTATACCCTGAAAATATTTTCTTTTCTCACTTTTCCAACTGACATGCAGGTTTTGCCATTTTGATATTTTCTGATGATGGAGAATTAGGATGAGTAACTACCTGTTAACAACAGTTAAACTCAAGTATGAATTTACCGAAAGGGCAGCAGATCAGAGAGTAGGTATCCATTAACAGGGACAGGCATTATATTATGGTATAGTCTCCATATTATGCCTTCTTTTGGAATGGGTTTAAGTCCTGAATATTCTCCTTTGAAAAAAGACTGTTTTCCAGATAACAAATCATCCCAAAAAATTAATTGTGGCTTCCAAGTTTTGAAAGCTAAGACTATCACTAAATCAAAAGCTTTGTTTTATCCAATGCCTCTTGTTCATCAAAAGAAAGGAGAGAAAGTGACTGCTTGAGATAATCTTTCACTTACAATAAATCTAAATCAAGAAAAAAACAACTTCAAATTGAACTCTGAAACATCATTTTTGTTAAAATACAGCTTCTTCTTCTGCATGTCACATTAGATATACTGTTACATTCACCCTAAGAGATTTTACCACTCTTTATGTAACTACCTACCAGTTCACTAGATATTTCATCAGCCATACTGACAACCAAAAAAATTTTTCAAGAATGTATTAACAAAACCTTCAAATCCACAGTTTGTGTTACAATCTGACGTGCATTTATGTGCTACTATAAAGGCTATAATTGTTATGGGGAGTTAAAAAACTAAATATTCAAAGTTACATTGAATTTACTATTATAATAGTCTTCCAAAAATGGCAATATTCTCCAGGTAAGAACTTAACTTACTCAAAATACTTTCATGTCCCAAACTCTCAAATGACATGAAACAGTCTCTTGGTTTTCCCTTCATGTGAGTAACTCTAATCCGTAAATCAGTGTTTCAGTGATCAGGCTGAGTAGAGTTTAGGAATTCACATTGAAATTCTTTTTAAGAAAAATCTATCTTGTTAAAAGTAGCTTTCGAAACACAAAGAGAAAACAGTGTCCTGTTCTGAAAAAAATCTACCCACTCACCCACACCCACCCAAAAAAAACCCCAAACCCCTAAAACAAAAAAAACCACCCAACAACAAAAACATTTAATTGAAGAAAAAAGACAAAAATTGAAGTATTTTTTTTATCATTTTCAACACACTGGAGCTTATAACCTTCCTCACAAAGAACAGGTTAGAATATTCAGAGAATCTAAAGTCACCATGGAAGAACTTTGAAGCAAGACAGAAGACCTACCATAACATGTTGATATATCAGCACTTCTGAGAAGATAAATACTCACATTGATATATAGATTAAAAGACGTCTTCATTAAAACACTCTCAGTAACAATCACTGGGAATTCTTTACCATAACCTTTTGCATAACTCCATTATGGTAAAATATGTAATAATTCTACACCACTAAGCAATCTGACCCTTTATCATTATACCCCAGCCTTAAGATAAATATTTGACTATGGAATGTCTGCTTCTGTGTTTATTCGCTATTGAAAGGGAGGTTTGAATATGCTAATTTGTACCAAAGAAGTGCCTATCAGCCATTTATATCAGACTTGTATTGAAGTTTCATTACATTATGTGACAAAAGATGACAACTCTAGTTATCTTTTTCAACTTGATAGTTATATTTTAACTGAAATTAAGCAATCATTTTATTCTTAACTGACATATTCCCATAGATTTTTCCACCTTTCCTCTCCTCCTATATACATACCTATTGCTCATCTT
This sequence comes from Chiroxiphia lanceolata, assembly GCF_009829145.1. NCBI lineage: Eukaryota > Metazoa > Chordata > Aves > Passeriformes > Pipridae > Chiroxiphia > Chiroxiphia lanceolata. Next base: position 9,572,478 of record NC_045641.1, on the reverse strand, counting down.
CCTCAAAAAGCACAGATATCTATTAAAGTATGCTTACACTAACAAAATGTATCACTACTAACTCATACTCATTAAAAGTATAGTAAGCAATTTTACTTGATTACTGTAAATTTTTCTACATTTTCTCATATTCTACATGCAAAAAGTTGATTGGTTGTAGAGAGAACAACTCTTCTGCTACGATGAAATGTTTGCCTTCCTCAACTCAGCACCTACACACTGAAGAAAAACTAATATTAAATAAATAAAAGCTAAAAAGCTGTTTCCCCACATTAGAACATTCATCTATATTCAGTATCCTGTATATTGTTATGAGTAACATATAATTCTTTCTAAAGTCATTTCAACTTTAAACATTTGCATTTCAGAATATTTTCTTTCCCAGCTTTAAAACAAATTGACCTCTGAATTATGAGGTCCATATGAATAACTATGCCTGCTGGTCACTAAAACTAAAATTGACTAATTCTTTCAGAAATCTATCTAAAGATATCTATTGGATGTCATACAGTGTAATAGTTCTGCTGATTGGTAAGCATTATTATAGCTCTTTCTAGGTGGAATGACACTCTCCCTAAACTGTGTTCATACATAATTGTGAAGATATCAATTTGATCTTCATTTCTAAAATTGCTGAGGTACCTTCTCTTAGATTAGGGTCCTAATCTGTTTGCAATGTTATCATACTCATTGTCAGATACAGAATTAAATAACCTCATTAGTACTTCATACATTGAATAGCAGGAAAAGATACTGATCAGCTTTTGTCTCGTTATTTTCCCCTTCCCAGAAACTCATTCTCAAAGAGCCCAACCCACAGCCATGGCAGTTACTGTCCTGAAAGACAGAACAAGCTTTTCTGAGCCAGAACCAGTATTCCTGGAGCTGGGAGTGATAAAGAAAGAAAGAAGGGGCTACATAAGTGCAACTCCAACAGCTTTAGACATCATGCTGAAGTTCAGCTAATTCTCCACTTGACACAAGCAAAACATGCAGTAGTCTCTACTACAACCTTCTTAAGTCTTTTCAAACAGCTGTTCACTTCATTTCATTTCACTTATTTATAAAAATTTTATGCTAATGATAATCTGTGGGTTTGATATTTGCCTGATGCAATTTCAAGTTTCTTTTTCTCATTCAATCAAGGCTGATTTAGTTATCAAAGTATTTGATTAGTTAAAACTAATCTATTAACACTTGTAATCTAAAAAGTCATTCTGTAACTAAGGTAGCTCTTTTTACATAGAGGGAAAATTATTTATACATCCACTTTTCATGACTGGAACTGATAATTCTCTGCAAGAGGTAGGTGTCTATAGAAACATTCAGTCAGTTTTGTTTTCTTTGTTTTTGAATTGTATTCCTTTGAATCACAGAAAACAAACCATTGTAACACTGTTCCCAATTTCCACATAACTCTCCACTTAATATTCTGGGTTGGGGTAGATGTTTTGGGTTTGTGGGGTTTTTTTAGAGACAATGAAAAGCAATAGCAAAAAATTACAGAAACTCAACAAAGAGGATAGACTGATGAACATGTTTTAGTGGTGAAACAAAGTTGTACCAAATGTTTACTAATTTAAAAAATTGATCAAACAGTAGGAAACCTCTTTCCCTAGCTCTTTTAATGAATTGTTGCATGCTTGCCCAAGTGATTTTTAGAAACTAATGACAGCATATTTCACCATCTTTCCTTTTTCTATCTTGTGTTCAGAGGCAGAAGTAGCAAAGCTGAGCTCCAGCCAGCTAAAACCCACCAGATTTGAGTTCTGCATGTTCTTGAATGCTTTATTTATGCAAGAGCTTGCACAGTCTATAGGAAAGATCTATCACCCTCCACCTTACACTGTCTATTAGGGCCTCTATCTCCTGGTTAGAGGCATCAGCTATCACACAATTCACATCAAGCCCCTGCACTCAGACAGCAAGGTTCCTGCTCATACTTTAAAAAGTACGTTTTGGTTTTGTTTGCTTGTTTTTCGTTTTTGCCTTCAGTTTTTGTTTGTTTTGTTTTTCTTCTTTAATGACAAAACTCACTGGTTAAAGCTTTCTCTTTTTTCCCATTTCTCAAATATTGACAGAAATTTATTCAACAAGCAGTGCATGATTTTGGGGAAGCCTATGAACTACACCAATGTGAAAACTGAGTAGAAAGCACATAACTATTTCCCCAACTCAACTCTGATTACCATTACGGCCATTTCAGTTAAGGAAGGAACACAGTATATCATTTGCTATTAACTTTTACAACAATTTATAGATATTTAATAGAAAATGACAACTTAATTCTAATAGCAACATTGCTGGAATTGCTCACAACTGCCTCATCCAAAGAACTATACAATAACTACAATAACTATACAATAACTATGGATAAAAGAGCAAGGTATGGCATAAAGTAGCTTGGGTAAAAATAATACTTTAAAAAAATTGACTATAATGTATTACTGGGGTTTCAAGTTATTAAATATTCATTATTTCTGTACCTTTAGAATTGTTGATTCCCAAGCATATAAAATTTCAGTTTGCCAGCTACAATTCTTCCTTCATGTAGAGCATCTCAATTTCCTGATCTATTAGGAAAGGGCTAATAATGACTTACTTGATAAATGCTTTAAATTAAAAACTGTAACATCTATTTTATTAATTTATAACAGAAAATCTTTTATCTCTAGTTGTATGGTTCAGATTGACAGAAGTCAAGAAAAGGAAAATACAACAGCATGACACCTTGGCTATTTCCTTGCCAATAAAAATATCTCTGTGCAGTATAAATCACTGCAATCAGCTGTTAAAGCCAATAGCAGATAATGTTACTCAATAATTAATCACTCCATGAGCGATCATTTCATATCCACCTGATTTATAAATGTCCATGTCATGTTATTAAATGTCAACTCATAAATGTTACTCTTATACATGAAGTCAAAATTTAACACCCGAAGATAACTATAATCTCCTGAGGGATATTTTCTGATTTTTTTTTCTTTTTTTTTTTATTTTTCTTTTTGGCAATCCACGGTTTAATTATCTACTTGGAAAAAAAGGGACATCTAGTAGCTTATAAGGAATATAAAACTGTCCACTGTTGTGCTCACTTATACTGTTTTGTTCAAATTTGCGAATACAAAATATAGATACAAATGAGATTTGAGATTGTAAAATATCACAATCAAACACCACTTTATTTCTCTCCTAAACATATCTTGGAAAGGCTGCCAGCTATTGCAGAAGGACTTAGAAGTAAAATCAATGGAGAACACAAAGTAAAACCAAGTTCACAACATGCACAAGGACGTATCTGTTCTTCTTATGAAAATTGCATCACCCAAAATTGGGAGCTTAAATATCAAAACTATTCAAAAGGGAAAAGGCAGTGCTTGCAAGGTGCAAGCCAAGATAACCAAACTCCAGATTCCTAAATCTGTTCCAGAATATCCCTGAAGGTGGTGCAGAACAAAATAAACAAGCATTATCAGGCTTCAAATTAATTTTAAAACACCCAGGAAATAAAGCTGAAAATTAATAAGGAGATCTGAATGATAGATCCCTCCCCACCAGTGTGTAGCTAAAACAAACAAAACCAAAAGGCTGATGCTAAAAGTTGCAGATAACACAGTTTATCATATTAAAGGCAAGGAAACCCAGCACCTGAAAACCCATGTCAGCTCTCTAGGTTCATATATGGGGAACTAACAGACAATAAGAGTCCAGAAACAGGTTATTAAAAAAAAAAAAAAAAAGAAAAGTTTCAATGGTTGTAAAGATTCTGACAGGTAAGATTGGGATAGGACTGGGATCACTTAAAGAGGGGCTGAGTAAGCTCACGTTCACAACTGATACAAAACGATCAGCTGAACAACCAACTCCACAGGCAAAATGAACAGTTGTCCTTGGCAAACAGGCTGCCAGGAGCAGCAACATGTGCCATGGTGCCCCTACCTGGGCCTTTGGGACACAACCCAGGCAATTTGTGTGGTTACTGCTGGTGCCCCCTCCTGCTCCAACATAGGGAGCAGCTCCCCAGGGATGCAGTACAAGACTGCTCTCTCTCTTCTCTCCTTCTCTTCCTCTGGCCTCCCTTTCTTAGCACAGCAAAAATCATTTGTACCCCTACCACAAAGCTGCCTGTAGCTTATTCTGGAGGGGAAAAAAAAAAGGAAGTGTTATGGACTCTAATTTACACTTTAATAAAACAGTAGAAATAAAGGGTCGCCTCATGAAACGCAGAACACAGTCTAGCCCTACTCCTCAGCAAATTTAAAAAACATAATCTAGCTAATTCACTAGCAGGGCATATTATCAAGCTTTAAAGAAGATTTTTACATGCACAAAAAATTACTCAATATTTCATTTGTGTTCATTAGAAAAGCAACGTGCACAGTGAGGTATGAACTCCGATAGCTTAGCCACAAGCTCTTCATTAGCAACGAAAAAAAGTCATATGTCCCTCATGCACAGGGAATTCTTCAACCACCACAGTTTTGTGGACCCCACTCTGAAATACCTGATGGTATTTGAGGTGAGAAGTGAGTCATGAGCAGGGCTGGATCTGCCCAAATATGACAACTTCTCACACACAGATGTCATATGCACACACTCAAGCTAAAAAGAAATCTCTCTCTCATCAAAATACACTAGCAATGGGATTTAGTACTTCACTTATCAAAGATTTGAGTACTACTGCCCATCTGGCCTCAAGTGTCTTCCCATTTTTTAATCAAAACATTGCACATTGCAGTCTGTAATCAACAGAATACTAAGCACATCAATGTTCCTTACACAGGGTATTTGAGTCATTATCAAGATATACAAATTAAAAATATTTTAGGAGGAACATTGTCCTCCTCCATTACACATGTGTACATAAGCACACGTCAGCCAATCTGCATCTACGCAGCTTTTCCTATGTCAATCCCAAAAATCAATCCCAGTTGGCATTAGTAATTTAAATGCCATTGACACTTCATTAGAAATTCATAACCGTGCTCACAGTGAAGGGAGGCTCACTGTGAGTCAGATAATGCCTGAGTTCTGGACAGTTGCTATTAGACATACTTTTAATCAGGGATTACTACGTCAGATAGGGAGCTTCTCCTGCAATGTTTTGCCTCCGGGAAAATAAGGCAGATTATGTTTTACTATGAAAGGACAAATCTGACAAAAAACTTTATAACCTGACCTAAAGGAAACACACAAAGTAGAAAGTAAAAAAAAACACTGAAACTTTCTTCAACCACACAAGTTTGCTATCTATAATTTATTAATGCAAAGAACTTTTACACTTACATCCTTCAAGCCTATAGTAAATCATGCATTACTTATCAAACAATTATATTAAAGGTTATATACAACAATTCAGGAAAATAGCCTAGGATCTGGATTTTTTTCTTTTTGATATCAGCAACTACAGTTAAAATAATAAGATAAAATAATAAATCGAAACCACTGGGAACAGAAGCCAAATCTCTGTCTTGATTTCAATATCACAGAGCATATGAAGTGATACTGCAAGTGGAAAAGGCACCAATGTGGAACTTCAGGGCATCTTTGATTTGCTTTACTCTTCCCTCAATCCAGACCAAAATGGCTTTTATACTTTTGAGTTTGCCTGTGACTTATTCCCATGTTGCTAAATTATAATTATCACTGAAACAGCTGGATATAGCAGTAAGAACAGGTGGAGAATGTACCCATCTGCAACAGATTACTAACTAGAAATAGGATAGTGCAAAAGCAATTACATTTAAGTCCGTACTACTATTTAGCTATAAGTGTACAAAATACTGTGTAAACTCTGGCAGGAGCAGCAATAACCAGCCCCTCACTACATGCACCCAGAAGAGGAATGTAATTTGGTACTGATCCACAGAAACAGACAACACAGAAAAATTCAGGAAGAATAAAAATTGAGATGTTATTAGGTTTAAAAACAAGACCAGTCAAAGGGTGAAAAAAGTGAAAATGTTCATGAGGAGATAAAAATAGAGTTAAAGGAAGTGAGAGAAATTATAAAAAACTATTTTTAAAGTGTTATTAACACTTGCCACATTTGAAGTGAGAATGAAGCAAAAAATGAAACATCATCCTAAAATAAACTTACATTGACAAATTCATGAGAAGGTTACTTTTCTGAGAGACATGTTATCTTCATGTTTTTCTAGATGTTTCATTTACTCAGAAGATAGACCCTGGTATTTTAGATGATTTAAGCATGGGGAATGAAGACAGGTTACCAAACACAGACAGGACACTCAAGATCTGTGAAATTCCCATGAACCACACTGTTTCCCTGGGTACAATGACAGCTACACTAACAGTCCAGTTGTCAGAACTTCAGATGTATAGAAAATACACAAAATTCATTTCTATGGGTTCAGTTCTCTCTAAATGTAAGTCTTGCTCCACATTCACAATTACATAATCAGTAATAGAGCTGCATTGGTATAAGGCTAAGTTAAAACCAAGATTAGTCACTCTGACTATGCTGAAGCATCTGTCAAGGATATAATTTCATAGTGTTTTTCTTGGACCAAGGCCACGCTTGCCACATTGGCTAACATGATGGCTGAATTTGAAGATCACAATTTCATTGCAATTCAGTTGCAATGAAAGATTATTTTTATAACTGCACTGGTAAAGCTGGGTATAAATTGTTACTGTCCCATCCTACCACACATCAGGAGTATCACAAAAGAAAAGACGTTTAGCAAAGGCCATTTGGGAACCTGAAATCAATCTCCAGTCCTAGAGTCAAAGAAATACGGAGTTGATATGGTTTGGGAGTCTCCTCAGAATACAAAAGCAATGACAGAGTGAAAAAAGTATCCACTCCCACACTGAACTTTCCTAGAGTTAAGACACATTAGCAAAGCAGCAAGTAGGGAATAAACTACACCTGACCAGTCTCTGTGACACTTAGTTTGCCCTATTGATGTACACAGGCGAAAACAAGTATTTACATGAAATAATATTCCTGTAAAGTGCCAATGGTTCTAATTTTAAAAAAGCAACAAAATAATACATCCATAAAAAACTTGGAAAATTGCTAGCATGAAATAGAGACCTCACAGTATGTAACAGTAGCTATAAGAAATGTGCTAAAAAGGACAGAATATATTCCATGCTGGAATATAGTGCAGTGACAGACATAGCACAGCCAGAGAAGAGGAAGAGTTATTCTGAGAACTTTCTTCTGAGACTTGGTTCTGTCGCTGATCTAGAAGTTAAAGCTTCTTAGTTGGATATATAATTTGGCAACCAAAACCAATAGCATAACACCCAGAATTAAGTTTTAAAGTAGGTAATGATTATCAAAACCTCAGTTTATACATTAACATAAATGAAACTAGACAAATGAGAACCGATGTTGTCTTCGGGCAATTATTTAACATTGCTAATGCATAAAAGTGCAATAAATGTAGCTATTAGCATAGGAATGCTTTCATCCAGCTGTAATCTCAACAGTCGATAAATTAAAGGAGAAAGTAATAAACCTGAAGACACCTTTTCCTTCTCCACATCAGAAAAACATAACATACACTATGAAAACAGAAGACTAGAGAAAGAGACCTCTGTAATACCTCCACAACTGCACAAAAAAAGAACAGAAGTCATGCCAAGCACAAAGCTTACATCTCGCTCTACATGTGAACTTTAGAAAAGGCAGAAGGGTTCAGATCCAGTGATCAGGCTAAAGACCAGCTCTGCAAGTGATTCATTTTACTTGACCTTAACACCTGGAGTTTCAAATTTCCTTCTTCTGCAGCCTAGTCTTGTCTTCTCGCCTAGCCTTTGTGGCACAAAGAGGCAAAGACAAGACTCTGCAACCTATGGAAGAGCTAATATTAAGAAATGGGGTTTTTTCCATGTCATTCTTTATTTGTTGACTTGATAAAAATCAGTTCTGTTTTCCACGATGTTTTAGATAATATGGTACTAGGATGAGTGCTATACATGATGCTGAAAATGGTCAGTGGTTGGCAGCAGAAACCTTGAGTTCTGTTTTTCAGAGTTATCACTGTTTTCTCCATTTCCCAGATCACTTTGAAGCTAGACTAAATTGCAAACATAATAGATTTTATTTTTTTTTTCTTTGACTGTGTGATGATTAGTGGGTAAGAGAATGGAAATAAATGAAGACTTTGACTACTATCAATGAAAAAAAAACCAAAACAAAACAGTGCCATCAGTCAAAATTTGGTGGCACATGATTTTTTGGAACAGTAAGAGAAAGAGTGGTTTGCTCATGAATCTAGCAGTCCTTGCTCTACAGGTGATGGCACTTTTCTGCTGTTTGCTCAGCCATGGGTCAGAGGAGATTTAAACTGTCTGAGAGATCCTCTTCAATTACGCTGTTCGCAGACAGAAGAAATCACCTTTTTCAATTAGCGTAACAGTGTTTAACACAAACCATAAAGCCTTACCCAAACAGAGACAACTTCTATTTATTACATAAAATGCACCTATTTTTTCTTGATTTCCATGGCATTTCTGATACTAGTTCCTCATGTCATACAATAGAAAACTAGCATATTATCATCAAATCTCAGTACTTTGTTGTAATAATTAGCTGTGCTCAGTCTTTCACCTCTTCTGATTCTCTTAAATTAGCTATGTTCAGTTTGCAATGAGAATGGTTTAACCCAAGAGCTCTATGCTATGTCCAATGGATAATCAGAGAATCTTACAAAAGCTAATCTTAAACTTTTCCCTACCAAAAGAGGTTGAAAGTATATTTTTCTCTCTTTCTAGAGGCCTTCTCTTTGTTTGCATATATCATTCCAGCTTCTTGGGTGCCCTTACAACATACCAGCCTACTTTTGAACAGTGACAAAAACACGTTTTGTGCAAAACAAGAATAAATTGTCAAAGACTTCTTGGCCTGTCAATCCAGCACTAGGGGATTACAGCACACGTGTATGCTGGCTAATCTAGGATTCATATGATCACTACTTCCTATCTCATAGTGTGTGCTAGAATTTAAGTTTACAGCACAGTAATGATTAACTAAACTCCTCTTTTTATTTTGACCATAAGATCATGCTTTTTCTTTGTCAGCAGTTCTATTATACACCATCTCTTTCTAATGCAAAAACATTATAGTATCCAACAATAGGATTAAACAGAAAAAACTGATCTTCATATTCATTTTAGATAAACACACATAATGAAGTGCTAAAATGAACCTTTCTGAAAATCTACAGACATCTTGGCTCTGCAAAATATAGGTAGTAATCTCACAAAGACAGATTCCTAATCATTTCTGATGATTTACATTCCTAGTTGGGTCAGAGCAGGATGTATGGAGACAATCAGAAATCTTCTCCCCATTGAACATCATGCAAATTGGGCAGTAAATATTCTTTATACTGATATACAAGCAGATGGAGACTTTCTCGAGTTTAATAATTCCCATTCTAAAAGCTGCTGTCATCATTTATATTTCAGTAGCATTTAAAAACTACAGCTATGATTGTGCTGAGCAAAATGGAAAGTAAACAGAGCTGGCAGACCAAACAGTCAAGTCATTGACTGGAAAGACAAAATGCAAATCATTGCCCATGGATGGTCAGTTTTAGAATCAAGAGTTCCAAATATCCAGTTCGAGTTCACCTATAGTGAGTGTTATGAGTTACTATGGTTGCAGACAGCCCCTTGGATGAAAAAGATGGCTTGCTTTCAGAATTACTGTAAACTTGAATTCCACTCTTGGATAAACTGGTGCATATGAGGGAAATTCTACTGTGTCAGTGCAGCCACTTCAGATTTATACTGATTTAAATGAGAGCAAATGATGGACTGTAATCTGCTGTCTGACTTAGCTCAGAGGTTCAAATGGAGATGTATATATAGTTTATAACTCTAATCAAAAAAATATCATCTGATGACATGAGTCCCAACAGCACATAGTGAAGCAACTAACTTGGTTAGTGAAGCAACCAACCAAGGTGCCAGCTGGTGAAAGCATATCTAGCAGGATTACTGAGTAGACACAGATTTGGGGCCACCTTCTCACGCCCACTGACTAACTTCTCAGTGTCCCTTATGTATTCAGGGTGATCTTACCTTTTATAAACGGAGGATGGTCAACAGCTGTCAAGGTAATTTGCAATTCTAAGCCTGTGACCAGGCCTAGTGGGAAATATGCTTTTAGCTCCTGACCTTGCTCCAGACCTGCTGAGCTGTAGCAGAAAGTGGCATTACAGTGCATCCTGGTGCAGGGGAAGGCACTCAGTTTTTAAGCCTAACCAAACACTTCATTCCTACTCTGAGCCAATAGTTTCAGCCAGGTGGAGCTGACTTTTACTGAAAGTAAGTCACAGACTTTTACTGGAAAGACCAAGAATGTCACTGCTTCTGGCTAATACACACAATCCAACCCCAAAGACTGATTCTAATCTAGGATTTAAATCTCAAAATAAAACTATATACTCAATCCACACAGAAATAACTTATATTCAGACTATACCTAAAGACCGATAATGCATAAATGCTTTCTTCTTTGGCTAACACAACAATTAAATCTTCACTGAATATCAAAGTATTTGGGTTTTAAAAACAGTCCTGTTTCTTTTTCCCCCTAAACTTGAGCTATAGGGTTGAATATTACAGAGTCTTTCTTTGGCTTGTCAAGATAATTTTGTGTTTACCACATTAAAACTGTCTCACAACACTAGTTTAACATAATTCCCCCCCACCACCACTATGCTATGTCATCATCTATCAGAGATAATGAAAGAACAAATGCAAATAAGCAATCATTTAAAATAGTAATGTATAGTTATGCCTCTGTCAGGCAACCTTGGAACATCTGTCAGAATTTTAATCATATATTTTAATAGAAAAATAAGTATTGTTATGAGTAGTGATAAACAGTAGCTCACACTAACTATTTTTAATATTGAAGGACAAACTCTTGGCTACAGTAAACCAGTTCAATCTCATAGCAATGATACAATTTGATATGTTGATAGGCTAAGTCTGGCAATTCCTGCACAAAATAAAGTTGAAGAGGAATATATGTTTATTACATGTGACAGATATAATGGTGTCAAGTAGCTCAGAGCAGAAGAACAAGACATTATCATAAAGTTTAGATGGACAACTGCATTAACTTTCAAGTAAGTTTGGCTCACAGAGGCAATAGCATCTCTGGGAAGCTGAGATGGTCTCTTATGGCTATCAGAAATATAAATTGCCATAACAGGTGCAATCTGTGCCTGGACCAGGAGACTGTCAAAAAAGGTTTACGTTAGTATATTCTATGTCAAAACCCAAACAGCATCGTAAAGTGCTTCTTTCCATATATCTTTGCTAGCTTTCTTCCACAGTATTCCTGCATACAGTGTTTGCAATAAGATATGGCATTGAGCAACCAGTTACATACATGGGACAGGATGTCTGGACCTCTGAATCCTACTTCAGAACTATCAGTGTAATTAGACAGGTCAAAAAGAAGGAATTTAGAAACACTGCACAGCCATCTGTCTAGGAAAAGGGAAACTTCACTAGGATTGAAACTGGCCAGGGACATCAAGGGCAACAAGAGTAGTTTCTATGGTAAACATGCAAGAAAAAGCCTGGACAAGAAAAACATGGGTTCACTGCTAAACACGGTGAATATAGCACACCCTGGCTGCAAAGATGAGGGAAACAAATTTTTTCAGTGTGGAGAAGTCTGCTTCAGGAGACTGACAGAAGCCTAACAGTGCTTACGAGGAGATCATTGAGAAGACAGAGCCAGGCACTTCAAAGCAATGCCCAGTTAGAGAACAAGATACTGCAGACATAAATTGAAACTGAATATAAGGAGATCTTTTTTAACCTTTTCAACTTTTTTTTAAGAATTCAAATAGGTTTTCCGCAGTTGTTATGCAGTCTCCATTCTTGGAGGCTTTCAAAACTAGATGTAATAAAGTTCTGATCAATCTGGTGTGGTCCACTGATCCTTCCTGAACAGAAGGTTGGACTAGATAACTGACTGATGTCTCTTCTAATCTCAGTCATTCTGTGTCTGCAATTTAAATGTTTGTGCTAGTTGTCTAACATCCCATTATAGTCAGTGGAGATCTAGTCAATACAGTCAATGGACTTTAGTCAATAATTCATATGACCAAGTGTAGTTGAATCACATTACTTCATTAAACATATTGCTTAATGACTGCTAAGTAAAGTTAACCTTCATCATCTTGACCAGCTGCAGTTGTCCACACCAACTCCACCATGAGGTCCCCCATTAGGGTTAAAATATCAGTTTCCAATCACAAGTCTTCCCATTCTAAAAAATTCCCAAACTCTGAAATGTCAGTGCCCTCAAAATACACACTTAGTTTTTTTCAAAGAAAGTCCAGCCAGCTCTAGGAAAAATTTTTGGTATAGATTTACCTAAAGAAATATGGGAGCTAAAGTTCTGCCATTAGCAGTGTCTGTTACAACGTGTGCATTAAGGGTGACATGACACAAAGATTATATCAAAGAGAAGCCTCTCATCCCTTTCACCCCCATCTTTGATGCCCCCAACTATGAGTGACACTAGCTGGAAGTGTCAGAGTCCTGAGTACACAAACAGGCTCCAGATTCCCTTCCCACTTTTACATCATCTTTCTGTGTAAACCTCCTCTTCCCTTGCCCACTGGTTTAGGCACTTGGGTTGGGGTCTGTTCTGATATGATGTGGCTGTGTAACTCTGCGTGAGATTTCTATAGAGAGCCAAGCTGTGGGAAAACTGCTGTGAGAAGCTCCACTTAGGGCTTCTACTCATTTAGCCTCCACCCACTGGTTTGGGCGCTGCATTGAATCCTCTGTCCTGCTGCATTTACATTGTCTTTGGTTGTACCCAGTTGATGATGGTCTTACCTTGCTCACTTGACCTTTTGGCTCAACCTGAAAACTGCCTCATGACTGCAGACTTCATTGGCGATCATGGACAAGACTGTTGGCTAAACCTTGTTACTGTCACCAAACCTGCTCTGTGTGCCCTGTTCAAACCCTGTTGGACTGCACATCTCATCAATGAGGTCTTGCTGTCACCCTCAGCTCCCTTATTTACACAGCCTGGTCATGTTGACTGCTGACAGCAACTGAAAGCAAAGGATTCTGTAGCATCACCACTAATACAAATGGAAGTATAAATGATCAATCTTTATTATCACTGCCTCAGACTCTGGGTCACCTTATTGATTTATTCAGCAATCTATTAAACCACAGGTGCTCTTCAAAGTGCAACTTCAAAATTTATGCCCTTAGTATGCTCTTCAATAGTACTTTTCAAGACTCCATTCCTCCAAATCCTTCCTCCAAATTCTAATCTTTTCCTCCTCCTTGCAATAATATGCATAGACTAAAAACACTTTTAATATATTTCCTCACATTTTAAGTCGACACAGCACGTTTCATATAACTCCCCTTCTCCTCAGATAAAATAACTGCACATTTAGGAAAGCCTGAGACAAGATTAAAAAAGTACTGAGCAATCATCCAGAAGTGCCTATGATACACTTTCTGGATTTTGCTGTAGAAATTATGGGTATGTGGCTAAAGTTTCTAATTACAAAAAAATTATATATTTTCAAAAGTTCTACATCTACTCACTAAATCATTGGCACATAGAAACAGAGCAGTACCATGAAAAGCCAGCATGCATCACTTTAAGTGATTGTACCATGTTAGTCATCTTCCTGAAAGATTTCATTCATCATAATGGTCTTTACTCAGGAAGAATGAAATTTGTCAGCTGTTTTCTTAATAAGCTTTCTCTTTCTTTTTGAGTAGCTCAATCATGCAAACTGAGCTCCTATAGAACAAGTCACTCCCTCAAAGGAGTGAAACACAGCAGCACCTTACCCATAAGTGGAAGGCTGAAGTACATCAGATTACTCATGAGAAAATTTATTACTTGCAAAACTAAGGTTTGAACTGTTTCCAAAATTGCCTGAAAATTGTTGTAAGTTTGGAAAAGTAATGTTCAGGATTCTAGTGCCATACCTAGTGCCATATCTGGAAAAAACTACTAAAGAGAGCTGAAGTTTCTCACCTAAATAATTAGTTTAGAGGATGAAGCTCTAAAATCCTAAATGCACTATGAAAGTATATCCCTGGAGACAAAAAACCAAGCACTTAAACCAGTATTTAGTACTGTTTCTGTTAGTTCTTAAGGCTGAATTGTTTCAGTCATATCCTGTCAGACAATACTATCTACTAAAACCAACGAATGTATTTCTATCAACTTGAACAGTTGCTACATGATTCTGATTGACCAATGCCAGCCTCTCTGAAATCAGAGTAATTTCCAGCAACTCTTGAGAGGCAAATCATGGAAAATGACATTTATGTTACCTACTTGATTAATTTTGAGACTCCTATCTTCTAAAAAACATCACTGAGACTCTTTAATTCAGCTACCTCTCAAACAGACATGATGAAACATTTTTAAGAGCCTGAGGAGCTTCAGTTGCATGACAAAAGTAAGATACATTCTTTCTCATAGTGATGGCTTGCTCTTTTGCCACAGTTCAGCTGACTAACAGTTTATCTTGTAGTATTTTGTAATCATCCTTTTTTTTCCCTTGCAGCTTTAATGTCTCCAAAAGGGACCTACTCAGCAGAAATCAGCAACAGAAATTTCTGATCAAACAGAACTAGGTGAAGAAAATATATGATGTTTCAGATCACAGAAATCTGATCCAGTATCACCCTTAATTAGTTAACATCATCTTATTTATTTTTACTAACAATCTGCCTATGGAAGTTCTATCACCATATTAATCATATCACATGCTCCAATGTCTTACAAAAACAAAATTCTTGTAACTCCTTCCCTTATCTCACCTTCTATATTACTTTAACAGTCTTGACAGAACTATGCTGACAGACACTTTGTCACAAGAGTAGGTGCTGCAGAACTCCTGCAGGGGCAAAGTGCATCACCTTCTCATGGGCCAACAAATGGAGAAGAAATTACTTGTGCTGTGCCTTCCCTTTCCTTTCATACACACCCCATTATAGTTTAAGCACATATGTCTAGAAGCTGTTGGTTCCATGACTTTTCCACCTGTAATGAAAACTGAAGGCAATTGAAAAAGTTTAGACAATTCTCCTGGTGAGCACCCTCCATATAGTACTTGCAGACTGATCTTTCCATTTTAGTAGCTTCCTTTGGAAAGAAGTTTTAAAAACTGGATAGTGTTAGGAAAGCCTGTCCTCAAGAATATATTTCAGGAACTTCATAACCAGGGAAAACACATGATTAATTGAATTGATCAGCTTATGATCATTGAAATCCATTCCTGTGACTGACAATCTGCATGACTTTCTACCTTTATCTTTGTAGGTTATGCATAATTCAAATATACACTGCTTTGACTTGCCTCAATTGAAATTACATTACAGTGCTCGTTTGGGGTCTGAATCAAAAACCTTGTAAAAATAGACCTCGTGTATTCTTTCTATGCATAATAAGGTCTTCTTTGATTTTATTCTGCTCATATACAGACAAAGTCTTCAACATTAGGCATCCAAGCATTTAATAGATCAGACTCCTGGCCTTTCTGACTGAACAAGGAAAAAATTTCACCAAAGTTAAGAAGAACTGGCGATACAGTAAAGATTTAGAGTCTTCATTGGAAACCAAACAGCTTACAAAACATACACATAAATCTTTGAATTAATCACTTGCAATGAATCTTTGCACTCCCCTACATTTACCCCATCAAATGTATTCTAACCACCATAAAACCCAATATGCAGAAATATACACACCATCTGCAGACACATAAGGAAGTGATATACAGTATGAAACTATGCATTTGAATCTCTGTATACTTCCATTACGTTTTATGATGCT
Source organism: Chiroxiphia lanceolata (assembly GCF_009829145.1). Classification (NCBI taxonomy): domain Eukaryota; kingdom Metazoa; phylum Chordata; class Aves; order Passeriformes; family Pipridae; genus Chiroxiphia; species Chiroxiphia lanceolata. Next base: position 9,556,634 of record NC_045641.1, on the reverse strand, counting down.
AAGAATAGATAGCAGAGGGATGGAAGCCCAAAAGTAAACCACGACACAGATAATTTAAGAGCCCTTCTTTTTAATACTTGCATAGGAGTTATGTCATCTGCCAAGCACTGGCTTCTGGTTCAGTATATTGAGGAGATAAAAATATAACTGCAAGGAAATACACTTTTGTTAACCACTGGAGTTATTACTTTTTATTACACTAGCTTGCAAATAATCATCTTTCTGTCAGCACCTTCTTTCCTCTTGGCTTGTTTCATTTCTCTTAATATTTTAAAAAATGGATATTACTTTTTGTTAATTAAACATTGTTCACACAGATCAGTATCAAGCGGAAAACAGGCAATAAGAAAAACTGCTTTAAATGGTTGAAAGTTACAGGTGGAGAAAAGAGAATGACACTAAAACAGTGTTTTGAACACAAAATTCAAGATGTATCTCTTCTCGGACAGATTTAGTGCAACAGACTTGAAGTCAAGTGCAGAGAAATAAGCGATGCCAAGGAAACAGCAGATGACATCTATCAACAGAAATAAATATTTTTATGTGAACAGAAACTGTACATGTAAGGCACCTTCCAAAACGTGAAAGGATTTAGAAGGTGTACTAAGGGAATGACTAGTTTCTAACAACTAGTACCTGACCCTAATTTACCAGCAAGTACATATTTTGAACTTTGAAATTCAAAATATGACCTTAAACCAGTGTCAATCTACTGGCATTCCTTTTCCTTTTTAATGAACGAGTTGTGTAAATAAGATTCCAATGCATAAAGAGAGGAACCTCTGCAGAGGAAACTGAATTGCCATTGCAAGGGCACCTTGATCTCTCCTGTTTTCTACTACAGACATACAAAGTTTCGTACTGAAAGGAATTAAATGCTTTTCAATTCATTTTCTCATGGTTCCTCACAGACAATGAAGCCACTTTCTCTACAGTCTGTGTAAGCAATAGGAAAATAATTAAAAGGAATATTAATCCCCTGCAATACAGACAATTAATCCAAGTCATAAGGACAGAACAAGTCAGTTGGAATAAAGCAAACTGAGGGAAAATGGTGCAACCACTATCATAGCTTCAGATTCACAAAGAAAATTAGAGTAAATTTTCCTAAGCATACGTATCCTGCATGCTGATGAAGACACAAACATTTCCCCCCGGTTTCTGTTATAATTATAATATATCAATAATTATTTGCTACTAATTATGAATAAGTGAAAAAGTGGAATTTATAACATCTGCTCTAGTAGAATTTAATTCTAGTGATAATACATCAATTCTGATGTCATAGCCCTAGATCTAAAAGGCAAATGATTACTTATTTCTGAATTGCAAATTTAGATCAAAAAAATATAGATTATGAGCTTGCAGAGAATTATTAATTCTATATGGACAAGTCATCCAAACAAAACGTTATTAAGAGCATGAAACACCTCATAAATCCTATTAGAACATAGGGATTAACTGTTTTCTCATTCATAGAGGTTCAGAAAATAGATAATTACTGAAGAAATTTTCATTTCAGCATACTTCAAAGTCCTGTAAATTACAAGGTGTTTTTAAAGCCTCATACTTTACAAAATGCATATACTGATTCAAGATGCAAAAACAGAAGTTATGCAACTGGAAAACCAGTTACTAACTAATGAAGTTACCTAATTAACCCTGCATTTCTTTGTCCCCCACTGCTTCAGAATAAAAAGAGACACTTAAAAAATGAAAGTCTTGAATGTTTAAGATCACAAGAAGAAGTCCCATAGTTAATAAAAGAAATAAGCATAATTTCAAATATAAACAACACCTCTTTCAGCAGATGTGGAAAGGAGGTTGATTTATGAGGAGGTGAAAGTAGAAAGTGGCATTTAGGTGACCGGGTTCCAGACATACAGACTAGGTGCAAAATTCAGTTCCTGGAATATCATATGAAATTTTAGCTTGTATCCTTTCCTAACCATTCCTTCTCTCCAAAACTGTATCTATACCTTTTACTGTTGAACTTGTTAACATAACTTGGAGAAGTCAATATACACCTGCCATGGAGATGATCTGCTAGGATAGGTATTTTGCAGAGATATCACAGTAATTCGAAACCTGCACTTTATACCTTTTGCCAGAATCATGGTTTGTGTAAAGTTCACTGTTTTACAATGACTAATGGCCAGTTTAGAGTTAGTATTTCTTAGAGTGGACAGATCGGGGTTTCCTCTGGACCCCATCACCTTCAGAAATGTCTATAAGTTGTGTTTACAGCAAAGTCCTTCACCTCACCTGCTGGCACGTGTGTTCTGTGCCCTTGAGCGTGGTATGAAAATAAGGGGAATAAATAATCAGGCAAAAGATATGCTTAATTACTTGCAGCGTCCTGGGTTGTGTTAGGTAAGAGCATCGCTAGCAGGTCTAGGGAGGTGATTATTCCCCTCTACTCAGTAATGGTGGGAGAGCACTTTGTCCAGTTCTTGGCTCCCCAATAAAATAAAGACACAGAAATACTGGAGCAAGTCCAGCAAAGAATCATGAAGATGATTAAGAGACTGGAGTATCACTCACACAAGGAGAAGCTGAGAGACCTGGAACTGGCAAAAAGGAGAAAAGAAGGTTCAGGAAGGTCATGTCAATGTATGTGAGTGAAAAGAAGATAAAGTCAGTCTTCCCAATGGTATCCAACAAATGGACAAAAATTCAGATGAGCATAAATCCAAATATTAGGCATTTCATTCATTCATTTAAGTTCATTTGAATTCAATTCATCATTCAAATAACTATTCATTTAAGAAAATACTAAAATAAAAAATAAGGAAGGTGGTCAAAGGTTGTCTAAAGAAGTTGTAGACTCTCAATGTCTGGAACCACTCAAATCCTAGCTGCCCCTAAGAAACCTTCTTCAATTGACCCTGATTTGGGTTGATCAAGATGATCTACTCTGATTTATAGGTGGATGGAGCTTCACCCTGCCCAATACAGGTGCTAAAGACGTATCCTTAAAACATTAAATATATCTTAATTTCATCCTGGAAAGAACAAGGAGCAAACTCAAATGTGCCTAAGGAACTCACCAGGGAAAGTGCATCATGCCTCAGACCAATGCCTGGAACAAGCCAATTCACCATATAGAAATGTATTAAAGCTGAAACTTTCTTGATTCCAGTCACCAATAGCATACAGAAGAAAGGAAAAGGAGGGAAGAGTAAGAATTTAACTGAAGCCTCTAATTACGTCTGTACCTAATTATAACACATTATGGATTCAAACATAAGTTCCTCTAGCTACATTGCACATTGCAACGTTGACCAGATTTGTCGTTTGAAGGGTGACAGAGCACTAACACAATCCTTACAGGTCTGAAGAAGAATCTGCCCAGCTAAAGCACTTAAAAGGATGCCAAATCAAATGAGAGATTATGTTTTGATCAGGAGATCCTTCTGCTGACAGCTGATATAGAAGAAAAATAGCAGTACTCTTTCCCTTTAGAGGTCTGGATAACAGTGTAATTGAGTCCCAGCTATACCGGGCACATGACTTTAAAAATTCACTACACAGCACAATACAAGTGTTCTTGGCTCAAACAAAACAGCAGCACATTGTAGGTCAACACAAAGGTGCACCTACAGAAGCCTGTGAAAGAGGTGGTTCTGTTTGACTTGCTCTGTAATGAGTACAAAGCCTACACTTTCCTAGTCTTGCAAATGTCATACCAGGACATCAACATTCAGTCACCTCAGGTAGATACAAAATGGTACTTTTTTAAAAAAAATCTAACCAGAATTTGGTTTTATTCAAAGTTCTTGCCTTTCTATAACTAAAATTAAATATTGCAAAAATGCAAATGCTTTTAGAGATAGTGCTGAAACTTTAATCCAATGTCCAGCTCTGACTGTAAAAGAAAAAACAATTCTGTTACAAAACACTAAAAAAAACAGTAGCCAGAAGGTAGAACATATTGAAACTTCAGTGGTTTATCCAATTTCAATGTAAAATTGACTTCTGAGCAAACAATATCTTTAGGGTACATTTCATTATGAAATTTATGTCATTATTTCACTTAAGAAATAACAAGTATTTCAAATATTCATTCAAAAATAACAAGTATTTTTTCCACCGTAATTCCAAAGCAAGAACAGAGCACCTGAAGTTGGGTAGGTGCCCAGGCTGGTTTTGATGTACAATGTTAGAGTTCAATGTTTCAGTGAAAATTCCCATTGAATTTCTGTGAGAAAATAATATTTATACAGACATTTAAGGGTGGGTTTGTTGGTTTGGGGAAGGGTGGGGAATAGGAACGGGTGTATCTGACAGCTTTTCCAGAAAATAAGGATCTTAATATCATGCTCTAAATGTACAAAAAGATAGCTACTAACCAATATCCTGAAAACAGTAGCTATGAGTTTGTCAGCATTCAGAAAGAAATGCAATGTCTTTATATTTTCATCTTATATAAAAGGGAATGTACAAAACTTAAGATCAATTACAGAAGTGACACGTCAAAAAAAATTCAGATATTTGTATTGACAACTACTGATGAGGGTCAGAGTTATGTTATCATCTTCAATGTACTCCTGTATTTGCAAATTTTTGCAAGTATGATAATGCCATTGTAAAACAAACAAACAAACCACAACAATATATTACTTTTAGATATGTCAGGAAAATGTTCAGAAACCTCAATTATTTTTTTTTTTTTAAATATTATCACTTGCAGGCTTTAGCACAATTATTCAGGTAACCACTAGACACAAAATCTTCTCAAAGAAGTAGCTACATGCATTAAAACAGTATATTTAAGGACAAGATTTCCTATGTTCAATTTTTAATCTCTGTACATTACAACTGGACTATTTCCAATGTGAGAGCTAAGGAAAAAAAGGAAAAAATAAAAAAAAGTGAAAAGAAAACCCAACAAAAGCAAACCCATAAGATTACTAACCTAGAAATACCAAAACCAGAAGACCACCAGATGGTCTTTCAAGTCTTGTCCTTAGAAGCCTAAGTTACCTCACTGTCTGAGTAATTTCATTAACCTCTAAAACACAGATGGAAAACTAATGCACCTCATCATTCTTCTCAGTGAGGGTTCTGGTCTGATACAGCCGACTGGCTTTTACTTTTCTTCTACTGATGTAAAATTTTTTTTTTCACCCTAACTCAACAGCATTTTGTGCAAAATTCAGCAGCTAATCTCCCTCTTCAACATCAGTCTTTGACCTCCTGTTTCAAATGCTGCTAGACAGCATCTCCAGTAGCTTACTGGCATAAACCTAATCACCTTTCCACGACTATATAATGGCTTAGGTTCCCCTCAGCCTCCATCCTTACTCTCAGTAATACTGGAGAAATCAATTTAATAGATAAATAATAATAAATCTAAAGCCAGGTTTGTTCTCATTCTGGTCCATTGAACTATATAAATTTCAGAAATATTAAAAATAACTACTGGCCACTGTCTCTTTAAATGAATTTTCCCATTACTCAGGGAGAAATACTGCTGCATAGAATACAAACAGAAATCAGGGAAGTGTCCCACCTTGGTCACTTTTTTCTTTCTTTATATCTTAACGTTTAATTATTTTTACTGCTGGTCACACCTCATGCAAGCAGTTAAAATTAATTACACTTGTGCAATCCCATTAAGTTTAAAATCACCCCATAGCAGTGGCAAACAAGTGATTTTTAGACTTTGTGCAGAATGTTGACCTTTCTTTACTACTGTCATGGTGTGATGAACATTCAGCTTTTGGTCAGCAAAAACATGACATGAAATTTTCAGCATAAGTAGGAATTGGAACTTAACAGCTTTAACAACATGAACAGCTTTGTTCTGCAAGAAATGAGATCACAAAATGTTTGCAAATGTTTAAATCGACAGGATATGTCAATTTATATTTCAGTATATATATGTCTTTTCATAATTTTATTTTTACAATATCTATCTGTCCTATTATAGTCAATTACAATAACAACTATCCAGGGAAAAATATCCTGTTTTCAGATAGATAAAATCCTCAGATATTTTTCAAAATGCTCTTACAGCTTTTGTTCCTTGAAAGAACATCAGCTCTTCATTTTTCTGGACTATTAAAAAAAAAGTCATTTGAAGCTCCCCCCATAGGTAATTATCAGAAGATAATCAACATAGGGGTTTATAAGAACTCTATGTAAGGGTTCTTATAAAAAAGTAAATGCTTTATATTTTTATGATCACACAAGTTATGACAGTTTCTGCCCATATCATTAATGTGACCAGATAGCATGCAACATCTTACTAGGATATCTTACCTGGGCATCAAAAAAAAAAAATTGAGGCACTTAACATCTATAAGATTTTATCTCTTTGCTTAAGAAAATCTGGAAGTGAGTCATTGGGTCTTATATTGAAATTAACTAAATCTCAAACCAATATTTAAAGTCTCTAAATTAAGCTTTTTTGTTTGTCAATAAAACATGAACAAAAACATATTATTCTGTAATATAAAAGAAAAGCATGAAATATCTTTATCTCAAACAAATAAAGTCTCTTCAAATTATTACTATAAAGTTGAGTAGAAAGATTCAAACAACACAAGCTTAGCTTTCAGAAGACTTCTTTCTCATTTAATAATGGGACTCCAACCAAATTTCTAATGAAGTAACAGAGAAGAAAATCACCTGGCTCAAGGCCAGGTCAGTAATTTTCCTGATAACCTGTTTAAGATTTGTGACTCTAGCTTGACCCTCTCTAATACTAAACTATCTGCAGAAGAAAAAAGGAAGCCACACATCAGAATCAACAGTGGAAGTTCTGCATTAATTGCTCACCTAAGCATTTTATCTTTCAAAGATGCAAAACCATCTAAAGATGGAATAAATGTATATAGATAAAGAAGTCATTGTATATGAATTCCAAGTGGATGAAAAATAGCCAGCTAGACAGGAGCTGTGTGTGCCAGCAGCAGTGCTGCAGTGAACATCCCTTTGGATTTCACACCATCAGTGGCCATTACCAACATTAATAAAAGCCATCTGCCCTTAAATGTCTCTTTCAACAGAGTTCTTCATTCAGAGAGGTAATTTAGAAACTTTTAGGGACTAGAATAAAGAAAACAAATAGCAGGCAATTAATCATGGTAATAGTGCTTCCAAAGGTCACCCTATTACTTTGAGCAATGATACCAATCTTTACTCCTCAAATTTAATTCCAGGGGAAAAAAAACCCCTAATCTTGTGGTCATAAATACTGAAAAGAAAAATTAACAAGAGCGCAATCTTGTAACTAATGTTTTGATTTGCAACCACATGAATCTAAGAGGCCTTGTTTCCAAATACTATCCCATTATCATCATGTTCAGAAGTGACCATCAAAACTTGACTGCCAAAAAATGAAACTGCATCAGTGTATAACTGGCTCTGGACCAAGTAGCCCTGCTGAAATGCAGGACACCTGTTCAGAGAAACTTGTGAGAAAGTACAGATGTTTTAATTTCTCTCTACAGTGATGGGAAATTCAAACAGAACTACCACAGGACATCTATTAAATAGCTTATTTGGATGCAGTGGCTCACTCTTGATTTCATTTCCTCCACTGAAACTCAGAGTGCAAGCTCGTGGGGTTTTAGAGGAAACTGGGAGACAAGAAGCTTGGCTGTAGCAACCCAGTAACAGCCCTGAACTGAGGATGGGAGTCCTGAAGTCACGTCTATTTGCAGATCTGTATTTTGTATATCATATTAGTGGAGAACAAATAAACTTGGCAAACTGCCACCACATCGTGCTTGGCCACGAGCAGGTTTTGTTATTATTATTAAGTAAAGTAGCTGTAGCTGATCTGTTTAATGCCAAGCAGTATTGCCTTTGGGTGAACTATTCTCAAAGACACACCAAACTCAGACTCCAAAAGAGGTTTCACCTCATGTCTGGACTCCAAGGAGGTTCAAACAGGAGCTGGACACTGCTCAAAAGGAACAGATCAAGCCACATGCAGGAGGCAGAAGTTCAGGCCTCTGGAAAATCATGAGTCAAAGCTGGATTTTTTGCCACATAGCTTTAGCTGAGGCATAAGAGAAGGACAGAAGCTCCCAATATACTTAAAAGTATTGTGGACAAATTAAGTTTGTCTTTAAGTATTTAAATACTTCTGCAAATACAAATATCGGAAATCTAACTCTGTTAATGAAACATAAGCTCTTCAGCCTTATTTAAAAAGTGAATTTGGGGATTATTTTTTTTTAAATATATTTCTCTATGTTCAATTTTGACTAAATCATTCATCAAAGTGCCATTCCATATTAGCCCTTCCATTCTGTATATACGCAATATATGTGCTTTACTGGAAAAGTGGAAGAGGAGAGTCATTCTGCTGTAAAAAAATATTTCCACTTAATGTTTTTTTCTATTATGCATACTGAATTAGTTAAACAGGAGAAGGGTACCTCATTTGAAGTTAAATTAATTTCATTCTGATAGTCAAGAAATATAGTGGAGTTTTTATCATCTAACATACGCTCTGTTTTTCAATGCAGATTTTATCTTTCAAAATAATAATTAGCAGTAGTTTTAACATTTTCTCAATTTTAAAGAATTATCATTTAAAGGAAAAATTTCCATACATATTAGGGAGTACATTGAGTTAGCCTATTATGTTCTGTTTTATTTAGCCACTGTAATTAAACAGTAATAGCATTCACTTTCTTACAATCAAAATTTTAAAAGGATCTTTACAGGGAGAGAAAGAAGCAGAGAAGATAAATTATGCAATTGAAAGGAGTGGTTGTTTTTCTCTTGGTGTCTTTAGCGCAAATTCTTCTTCACTGTGTTTCCCAGACACCATCTGTTTCCAAAACAACTCAATCACCAAACATAAGAGAGGAGATAGAAATTTCTAATAGAAGTTAAACTTGCCAATGTGCAGAGTGATCTGAGCTTTTTCAAATAGGAAATACATGACACTACAGAGTTGTTAATTAATTAAAGAGAGGCAATGTGTGTCACCTCAAATGATGCAGTACACCATTTCAGGGATTTTCAATACAGTAATAGATGGATTATTACTTTATAAAGTCGCTGCACACTTGCTTTAAGAAGTCCAGGGCACATTTGGTCATTCAATAGCAGGGTTTGATTCACTTAGTATAGGTTTGGGGTTTCTTTCAATTACTCTTTTAAACCCTAATTATAAAGCTTGAAAAATGGGTCACACTTGCTCAGGGCCTCACTCCATTTGCAATTACATATCAGTGAGATTTTAGAAAAACAGAAACTAGCAGAGTTATTTACATCAGGGACTCACCTGAAAAAAGATTATGATGATATAAGAATATGGATTGGACAGGAACCATCAAGTTTTATAGATTCCTGCAGTCGTATCCATCCATGTCAAACAATTTCATACAGACTATATTTGAAATAATAAATATATTAAGAAACGCTACTCCAAAATTGTTTATATTATCTATTATGATTGTATCTTTTTCAAAAAAATCCTTAGCAAGTCAGAGATTTTATGTCTTTTCTGCCCTTCCCCAGTCATCCCTGTCCTTCTCCATCATTCAAAACAATTCTCTCCTTTTTGTAGCCCCAGTAGTTTATTTCACACATGGAACATTCTTAACTTCAGAGTACCTTTCCAGATAATTTTATAGCTATCAGTAGACTAAAAGGTGCTTCTGTTATTCCCTTGGCAGTTCTACCATATTAAATCCATTAGCACACTCACATATACACACATCACATTTTCAGCTCTTTTTGTTCATAACATGTGACTCTGTTAAGATGGTATCTTTTCATGTTGCACATACAGATCCTAAAAATCTGGATAGCTTATTTTTTTGTAGCTTAGTTTTTAATTTTTTTTAAATTATTATTATTATTTTATTACTGCATTCATTTATCACAGGTTCTAAATTCCTGACCTTGTTACCTCAACATAATTACATTACAGGCAACCATCTCCACTCCTGTTCAATATTCTGAACAGCTTCACTGAGTTTTAAATGCACAAAATGGTCGTTGCCACACATTTCATTTCTGGCTTCAGCAGTTGCGATCTTGTGCTTTGTTACTAAAAATAGAGCTGCTTCCAACTACCTGAGCTGGAAAGCTAATTACAGAGCTGGTAAACAGTGCTCCTCCCCATTGAGCAAATGGCAGAATAAGGAGTCTGCTAATGCACTAGGGCTCCCATGGTCCTGTGGGTCTTTGAAATCTATCAAGTGTCATTTATTTAATCATCTGTGGCTGTTTGCATCATGGATAAATTACCATTTAAGTAAATAACTGTTTGACTGTTGAATCAACAAATCATGGAGAAAAAGAACAATCAGCCCGATTTAGAAAAAAGTATTGTAGCCTAATTCTCTGCTTGCATAAAGTAGAACAATTTCACTGAAGTAAATAGCATATTGTTGATTTTGACTAGGTAAGAGTCTAGTTCTTATTTCCTGCAGTAGAGGGGTTATTAGAGGACTGACTGCAGCAGCTTAAAGACTTTCAAAAAAGTTATTTCTGTCATACACAGGCAAGAACAAACAACTGCCACTGTAAGAAAGCACTTTGTCCCCTTAAAAATACTCAGCCCTGTCTGCAGTACAGCAGCACATTGACTGGAAGAAATTCTCTGCTGAGAGATCTTAAGGTAGAAGTGCCCATGGGGTTTAGATGCTCCTCTGCATTTGGTAATGAAACACTGATTTCCCTGTTCCATGGCACTGATCCTTACCATGTAGTCCAATACAAGCTTTGTTGGCAACAATAAAACTCAACTCATTTTCAGCCATTACTGAGGCAACAACATGTAGATAATACATAAGCAACTGTTAAAATAACTGTGATACAGCTGTAGCCCAAAAGCAAAACTAATATATCCATTATGTTTGTTCATCCAAAATCCCTTCTGGGGCCAAGAAGGCATGTAGCTTCTGGAATTATATTTTTTTCTTTGAATGTAGCATATAGGAATAAAAGAATTAGGTAGAAAGCCACCAGAAAGACCAATTTTAAAAAGCCTTTCTATTTCTCCTTCCTAACCCCCAAAGAAATAGAGACAAGTAAATAAAACCTCCAAGACTGTACTCAACAGATAGAAGAATTTGGTGGAGGAAAGGAGTATGCAAGTGAGCATAAACTGCTGGCTTGTCATCATGTTTCTGTAAAGTAAGAGGTATCCAGGGCATCCAGGGACAGAATTGCTATCTGAGGGTAAACATTATTTACACAGCTCATTTGGGAGAGGAGAGGATGAGCTCCCTCTTCTGTCTCCAGTCTTTATGAAAAGGAAAGTTGGGATGTCTTCAGTTAAACTAACCACCTCCTGTTGTAAAGGAAAAGTAGGCTGCCATTTTTTAGCAAAACTGATTGGAAAAAAAAAAAAGGCAAGACAGAAAATGGGGACATAGGTGGAACTGTGTAGTATAAGGAAGAAGAAAATGCAAGCAGAAACAAAGAAGAGAAAAAGAAAAGGGTAAGGAAGTCAGACTAAAGAAAATCAATCGTATTTCAAGCTCTGCGTATCACACAGAGTGGAAACGAGAAAATCTTCTAACAGTAACAGTGATGGAAAAAAAGAAACAGAGAATCAGCCTTCTCATCTTAGAAGAAATCCAGGGAACATGACTGCACACCACAAAGCAGTGTCACACCATCACACCTAAGTCAACTCTGAAGAAGTCAAGTCATGCATTGGAACTTTCACAGTTGTCTTTTGAGCACAGTGTTTCACCAGAACTGACACATCTCATTTCCGTGGTACTCAGTGTATGCAACACCAGAATGCCTCTGAGGAAAGTCATACACATTTTTCACATTTAAACACACTAAACACATTAAGTGTGCGTGTGTTTGTTTGTATGCACACAGCTGGACACACAGTGTGTGTTTGATGGTGTTCAGTGCATAAACATTAAAAATCAATTGAATCCTGACTTTCAATCACTGATCAATCTTCCTGTGTTTTCAGACCTTTCCTTCTAACCTAAATGACCACAAAGCCATTAGACAACATATTCATATATTTGATAAACTGTGCTTATTATAGCAGGACAAAGGACTTTCAAATGATAGTATATTCAAGGAAATAATCCACAAAAAAGGGCATATGCAAACAACATAAGCAATATTTTCCCTGCAACCTGATATTTCTTCCAACATTTTTTCTCACCTTTAGTCAGAGATGCTGTAATCTTTAACCTTGGGAGCAATTTTTCATTTATTCATTCAGATTTCAAAGACAGAACATTGACAGCTACTGTCTTCGTGTGCTGCACAGACCAACTTACACATTTAAATTACCCACAAGTATTTTTAGGTGGTTTGCTTCTGTTGAATTAAATTTGCCAAATTGATAGGACAAGTAAGATGTGCCTCCACCTTTCCATTAAGCTAGTATAAAGTTCTCAATCCTCTTCTCAAAAAAAAAATTACAAGGGGAGAGGAAGAAGATAAAAATACAGAATGTGAAGAAACTGTCGACAATAAGTTGTGTAATTCTTTGAAATATAAGTTGCTTTCTCGTCCAATCATGGAAAAAGCACTTTCAAACTCTCACCGCTTAATGATGAAGTAACTTTGTGAACCTTGCATTGTTGCACCAAAAAATTACGTATTCTACCACACAGGTATCACTCAAACTTCAATCTTCTTAATGAGTATACCAGCATAAGCAAAGAGTCCAGAGCCAGAACGAGATTAATGGAATAAATTTAGGGATATATCAAACAGGAGGGAAGGGTAATAGTTAAGTAATAACATATTTCTTCATTCAGTAATTCTGTGTATCAGAGGCACTGGTTAGAGAAGCACACATTATCAGACAACACTGAAGCATATGAAAAAGAACTTTACCCCATAAGAGACTGAAAGTACAGTTGTTTGCTGTGTCATAGTAGCACCACTTTCTAAAGAGCTCATAACCATATCTGCTTATGTCTCAACACTAGCAACCACCTATACCAGACTCCCTTAATATGCTGAAAATTCATCGGAAGTACTATCCAACAACTGACCAAATTTCATACAACATAGATACTTAATTTTAAAAGCCCTCCGATGATGAAATGCTCCAATTTTTCTTGACAATTCAACAGCTAAAAGTCAGCTACAGGCTGGTCTCCACAGCACAGGGAACCTGCAGGTAAGAATACAGGGTAAATACAGACTCCATTGCCTTACCTCAGCTATGTGTGGCATCGGGTTAAATCCACAGAGATTGCACACAACTTTCTTGCACTCTGTACAGGTATTAAAGTTAGGAGGATCCTTAGAACCAATATTTAGTCCAGTTTTACAAAGGGGACAAGATACTTCAGGCTGGCTGGCTTTCTCTGGTTCTGACAGCCCGGGTTTTTTAGCTTCAGCAGCCTGAGGCTTGCTATCTTTTGCCAAACCAGGTTTCTTCTCTAAATCAGATCCTTTAGTTGTTAAAACACCATCCGTTTTTGATGGCTCCGGTTTCTCGGTCGTAAGAGGCTTGGCTTCTTTTTTTGCAGGAACAGCTTTTGGAAGAGGCTGAGCCTGACCAGCCTCTTTGGGGGCTGCCTGAGGGGCTGGAGGCTGAGGTGGAGCCTGGGGCTGCTTTGCTGCAGGAGCAGGTGCAGGTGGAGCTGATGTCTGAGACCCCGGTTGACCCGCTGTGGAAATTAAATTTGAGGCCTGGCTGAAGATTGAAGCTCCAAATCCAAAGAGTTTCCCAGTAACTGTTTCTTGTGGTGTTGTAGGCTGAGGCTTAGGGGCATCAGTGATGCCTCCCAGATTAAGGCTGAAACGCCTTGATTGCTCCGGAGTTTTCTGAGGCGGCTGCTGTGCTGGCACAGGCTTGGGTCCTGCCCCTGCTTGTGGGCCCTTGGGAGCTGGTTTGGCATCAGGCTTTGGGGCTGGTTTTGTTGGTAACTTTTTAGGGTCATCTTTTGTTTGTGTTGGCTCAACAGGCTTTTGAGTTTTAGCATCTGGTATAGTCACAGGTTGAGACGCAAGCTTGGGGTCTGACTTCTGCCGAGACACCTGTGGAACAGGTTTGGAATCTGGCTTATCCCCAGCTGCATGTGTGTCCTGTGACGGCTTGGCAGGCTCTGGCTTTGGGGAATCTGTCACTTTCTGTTGAGTTGGTGGTGGTTTGGGACCTGCCAAGTCCTGTTTCTGCCCTGGTGCTGCAGAAGTAGGCACAGTGTCTGCCACAGGCTTCTCTACACTGGGTTGTTTTTGCTTATCCTCAGCCTGCGTTGGCTTGACCTGATCAGACTTTGGAGTAGCATCTATTTTCTGGGATGTCTCAGTGGGCTCTGGGTGGGGCTGTTTCAGTTTTACAGGGGGAGACCCAGGCAAGGACGGTTGCTTTTTCTGTGGCAGGGTTTTTTTAGATTCTGCTGTCTGTGAAGGATCAGGTTTGGGAGAAACATCTTTCTTTTGAACTGGCTGTGGCTGGGGGGATGGTTTAGCTGTTGAAGGTGGAATGGGTGTCTTCTGTTTGGGTGGAGGTGGCTGTGGCCCGGGACCATGACCTGGTGCTAGGTCACCCCCTAATGCTCTTTGCATCTGGCAGTTTAAACAGAGCCATTCACTAATCTGAAAAAAAATAAAAAATAAAGGTATTATAATTAGGATAAGACAAAGTTAATAAAATTAATACAATAAAAGGTTATTCCAATGTATGGCTTCTTGCAGTTTTTCAGACTTCTGTGTGAAAAAGGAGAAATATTATCATTAATAAAGTTTGCAGTTAACATGCCCAACTGATTATTTTCATTCTCCTTCACATTCCAGTGAGTCAAACTATCACTGAGCCCATGATTCTAATGCCTTCACATTCAGTTTACACACACATGAATACTGGAGGATAAAAACTCAGCAGAATGAAAAAAATGCATTGGAATTTCATACGACCTAGCAGTGATTCATTTACAGCAATGATTTGCCAGAATAATGGCAAATACTGCTAAAATAGTTTAACACATCAAGCCTGCTGAGAGAAAACAATAATCAGAATTAAAACACAGAAAATGCATAATTATCTTTAAGTATACATCTATTGAGGTCAGCTTATGAACAGCTTATGCTTTTCATAATGGTTTAAATTACAGAGCACAGGTACTGGCAGTAATATGTATCCAATGAATTAGGCACAGAGGTGTGTTAATGGGCATCATGTATTACACAGATTTATGCTTTACCACCAATTTCAGAGGGCAAGTCTTCATCTGGAATCAGTGACGAGCTTTGCCTAAGTCCTGAGGGTATTTCAAGAGCCTTAATTAGGTTTCCCAAAACATCTTTGTTATTAGAAGTAGTTACTAGGGTAATTTCTCTACTGTACTGTGCCTCGTGCAATGGGCCCCTCTTTTCACACAGAGGAGAAGGAATAAGACAAATAATGTATTTACCCATGTTTCTCCTCAATTATGTTATCTCTCAACTTCAAAACATTTTTTCTCCTTCCCAAGCAGTATTACATGAGAGGGAAACCATATTTTCTAATCAGAGAAAAACCCAGCTTCACAATCTGAGGAAGGATCAAACCGGCTAAACCAACATGTGGTCATGTGCTATTTTCCACATTTTTCATCACCAGCAGAAACATTATAGAGAGCAAAAATGCCATTCTCCTATTCTTAAGTCAGTGTGTGAAACACAGGATACCAGCTACAGCATTTGCAGGCACCACCGCAACAGAGGGAACCGCAATTAGGAGAACACAGAACATAGGTTTCTTTTCCCTTAAGGATGAAGATTTCTGGATGCTGTTTCTCAGTCAGGTCTTGATGATTTTAGAGGTCTCCTATAAAATAAACCATTCTGTGATATTATGAAATCTCCACCATACATCGTAGGACAAATCTGGAGGTACTACATGCAAAGAAAGATTTTGTCTGCGTAATATCAGAGTTCACTGGAAGGAAAGAGCTCTGATGTCATGGACTGAGGCAAGGAATTCATTATTTGGGTGTGCTTTGCCAGTCTTTTATTTTTCCAGCAACAAAAATTTAAAGAGAATAGTTAGATGCAGCCCCCTAAAACAGTTATTTCAATTATTCTGATAAACAGGGTATATACACACACTCTGGAATATAAGCTCACTATTACTAAAAGCTTCACAAAGAGATGACAAAGTTTGGCCCCAGCTGTAAATTCACAGTAATCAAGTCACCATTAGTAATAAGGCTGCTTTATCTTCCATTTTCAGTGTAATTTTTTTAGATTGTTTAAATAATTTTCTCATCTACTCACAACCCATATAGCAAGTGACTGTTAAAAGTGAAAACAACTGAAACAAAACTGGAACACGTGTTTAAGCTCTACTTTGAATTATGAAAGGAATTAAGTTCATACCTGCACAGAGGACCTGAGCAAGGACTAAATTAACTTAACTCCCATTTTGTTTGATTAGTGATCAATTCCCCTACTTGATTTCAGATAATAGTAGTCTAATTTAATTAGCTACATACTAATACCATTTCTGGATGAATTCTTAAGGGTTTTCTAGAATGTTTAAGTGTAATCAAAGATCAGGCCGTGACAGTTGTCTGGCTGTGGCAAAGATTTCTTATATTAGGAAGGTGAGCTCCCTTCAACAGTGGAGAAAGACAGGATCCTGTGAGGAGGTTTTTAATGGGCAAGGAATGGCTTTTCCTCCAATCCACAGAACTTCTACAGATAATTGAACAATGCACTTTCCATCACGATTCACTCTTCTTTCTTCTTGCTGATGTGAAACCATGGCAGTAACAGGTGTCTACCTGCTCTCAGTCAGCTTCCAGGAAATCTAAATTTAAGTCATTACAACACCTGTAAGGCCTCAAATGAAGTACCTGTAGGGTTGGGTGGGGCTACCAAATGTTTGAATGATCCTTATGTTTAAGGCATCCAGATTCCAATTTCATTTATAAGCATTTAGGCTTGTCTTCAACATGTATCTGGTGCAGTCTGATGCTGCTACCTGATTGAAGTCCAAACAAAAGTTAATTCTATGCTACAGCTTTCAAGATAATTTTGTGCAGAAGACAAAACTTTAACCCTCAGCCACTATTTTTTCCTATATGTATGTGTATATATATATAAATATATATATACATACAGATATATGTGCATCCTTGGCATGAAACTGAAGCCTTTAAAACCAAAATGAATTTGCTACTCCTACAGCTGAACTTCAAAATGGAAAATGTAGGAAGTTTTACTTCATTGTATTATTTTTTAAATCTTTCTGGTTTAAACATAAAATTCCTCCCATGCATTTTAGTGGGAGGAATTAAGTGCCAAAACCCTCAAGTCATTACGGATTACACACATCATCTTTAAACAAATACAAAACTACACAAACTATAGGCCTGTGATTGGAACTGCAGGAGTTCAAAATGAAGTGTGCTACATGATACAGTTTTCTATCAAAGACTCACCTGCAATTACACAGATTTTCTGCAAGTTTTAACAGGAGCAGACTTATGTTAAATACAGATACTTTTACACATTATTGCTGCTGTAGATAACTAAAAAAACAAATGTTTCTCTAGCCCTAAAGGTGTTCCTGGGCAGCAGTTCTGCGACTGCAGTTGGGAGCACCAAATGAATTTACTTAGTATTTTAGTAACAACATCAATGGAGAATTATTTGAAGAAAATTATAGCACCATATTCCATAGATTAAGAATGCACAAAGGCAAGCTAATAGTTGACACCAATAATAAATATGGTCTGCAATTCCATTCTTCTCCCTATCCCAAACAAAGCCAACACAACTGAAGGCCATTCAGTGCCTATTCCTTTCTTCAAGAGGGTTCAGATTTGTTCTAACTGCAGAAACCCATCAAAGGCAATAGGAAAACTGTCAGAGAGCAAGTGCATCGACTGATATGCTCCATTTCTATTCCTGCAGATGATGTAGGGGAGGAAGAGAATCCATCTTGATTCTAAGATTCCAGATGTACATAGGAAATAAATTTTGGCTTGCAGATGGAGCATATTTCATACAAAAATTACTGGCACACAACATGAATGTAGCTCTCATAAGCTATTTTAACAGTCCTTTTGCAGAGCAGAGACACACTCTAAGGCAATGGGTCTCATTCTCATTTAGACCAGTCATTTGGTACTATAAAAAGGAACTTAAAGATATGCATAAAATATTAACAACCCTTTACATCACCACAGAAATGTAAAGATTTATAAAGCCTTTAGATTGCCACAGATATTTAAATGGACTTTGCTGACATTACTCAGCTTCAAAGCTTTATCGACAAAATCAGTTTCTAGTCTGAAAACACAGCAGCTTATTTGTGATGCCTTAAGCCCCTAAGGGTTTTTTATTTTTCTAATACTTGTAAGCCTTGTAAGTTTTATAAGCAGTGGAAGTAGACCCTAAAAGCAGCATCCCTTTCCCTGTAGCACCCTTGTTTACACATTCCTTAACCCTCTTACCCCATTCTATGCTCCCTATATCAGTCCTACCCCCGAATCCAGTAGAAATGTTTAGTCTTTTGTCAAGGTAAGGCCTAGATTGTTGGAAGAACAGCATATCAGGGCCTGAACAACAAAATGAAGTCAAGAATTAGGTAACTATGTACCCTTTGTACTCTGAAGAAGATGAAGATGAATTAACAGAGGGTCCCAAAATACACCCCAGACCCATTTTCAGGGAGTGGACCCCGGGGCGGTCCAGAGCAAAGGCCACAGGGTGGACACATTTGGGATTGGATGGATGGTATAAAATGTAACATCTCAGGCACGGCCGGCGCGCGTCTTGTAACATCTTTAGCCTTGGCAAATAAACCCTTTCTTATCTCACCCCTAATTAACTGATCCAGGAGATTTTTTTCAGCACCTAAATCCCACGGCAACATTTGGTTCCTGACAATTTCAGGGAGGAGTGAGGAATCCAGATTTGGCTCTTGGTAGACATTTTTGCCAAGATGATAAGAGAAACATAAAAAAATAAAGTGCTCAAGCACAGGGTTTTATGCAGCTTTGTGCAGAGTGGTAGAATACTCTAAGAAACAAGAAACTACATCAGAAAATCCTGTTATGAACAAACAAGAACAACTATCACAAAACAAACTTAGTTAGTATGTCAACATACAACAGAAAAAGGTCTTCTAAACAGGCCTGGGCAATACTGGAGACAAAGTTTTCCTTCCACACCAGCTTTTCACAAATAAGATCTCAGCTACTCAAAGTAATTACACCGAAACAAACATTTAATTATTGTACATAGTATGAAATTAATCCTCATTTGAGGCAAATAGACCATTGTTACAAAATACATATTTACCTTCCTTTCAGATATCAGATGAGTTTATCAGGGAACACTGACTTAAGATGCTCCCAAACATGAGACTAGGTTCTAGTCAACAGCACAGTCCCCGGGGTATCCATTTCACAAACCACAGCAATGGTTATAAGCACGGTAGCTTGGTGCTGAACCAAAGTTGGAGCAAACTTTTAGAACAGATATATTAAAAACTATTCTTAAATGTTACTTAGCTATTCTAAGCCTACTGAACACTACTGGATGAATTGTGTTATGCAGTTATCACAACTTTAAAACATACTCCACTACTCTCTTTAAACTACCAGTACAAACAGCTATAGTTTGCATACGAACTATGAATACTTAAAGAACTATTATTTTATAGCTTATATAATTAGAATCATAAAGCAGAAGAGTGAACATAATCTTTTGACTTTTTTTTATTATTATTTTTTTGAATGTCAGTATCTCAGAATATCTGAAAGTTACTTTTTATAGCCAAGGGTGTGATTAAACTGCCCCACGTACAGGACAAGGGAAAAGCCTTTGAAAGACAGCTCAATGCTCTGCATCATAGAGCACTGCAACAAATGCTCATTGCTTTCATTAACTTCATCAAGACTTAATATACCAGCAACATGTGAATGTTTAACAAAAAATCTAAGTGCAAATGAAGAGAGCAGCAAGGAAAAGGTTAACAAAGTTCATCTGTGCCACACAGAGCACATCCGAGTGAATATTGCTGGGATTTGAGAAGGGATTAAGCTGTCTGGTGGAGCAGGGCTGGGCCATGCTGCCCGCCCAGTGACTACCCAGCAAACAGCATCTCCACATCACATGGCCTCACATAGTAGTAAATTACAGTTGCCAAGCAACAGCAATACTGGCGCAGATGGCTGACTGCAGTTGACATCTTTAGCTATGCAGATTAATTTATTATTTACTCGTGTTAAAAACTGGACAGGACAGTTTCCTGGACTAATGAGAAAACACTCCAACATATTGTAGAATATTGTCCAATGAAAATATTGAGAAACTATTCCCCATGCAGAGGGGGTTTGCCTCTTTCTATCTGCCCCTTTCGTAAAAGGGAAAATAAAAAAAGAATAAATTAAAAAAACACAAACAACACCCCTCCCCCCTCAAAAAAAAAAAAAACACAACAAATACAGGGCATCATTGCTATTACCACATCTAATCCTCAATGTAAAGCAGAAATGTAGGCACATAGTCTTCCTCTAAGACAGAAACAATGTGGGAGTTTGTTTAAGGATATTCCACAGAGAGAAAAAGCACCCTGTATTTCCATAACCCTTCTATTTGAGGATCTTTACAATTTTCCCAAATGCCTGTGTGGCAGTTTGGCTAGAGGCAGAGCTATAGGAACTATACTAACTTCATTTCATCACAAAAATTGTGAATGATCCCCATTTGCACAGAAATCGCAGTGTTAGTAAAACTGGAACACCCCAAGAACTCTTTGTACCAAAGAAAATATTTCACACAGAAATATTTCGAACTCTGATCATTTTCAAATGACAGCTAAAAAAGGTTTGTTTGAGTCTGCTCTCTTTTCAGTTTGAACCCAGTCTAAAGTCCATTCTCTTTTACAAAACACATCTAGCTTTACTTCAGCACTGTAAGATTTGATATCTAAATTAATACTTTTAGAAAGTATTTTAGAAAGAAGACTTGGGTTTTGTTGTGGTTTTTTAAACTCATTTCTACACAACTTATGAGGATTATAAGAGCTGATAATGAGATTCAGGTCCTTAATTTTTTTTCTACTTTGTTCTGCATTACTCATATAACCCTGAATAACCCTTCCCAAGTCTAAGTTTACATAGAGTGTACAGTTTCAAAGTTTTTTTCCTGGTATTAAAAAGCTTAAGACCTTGTGGCATGTTACTACCCACAGTGATGGAAGTTTTATTCTTGTTTACATGTCATATCCAGACTATGTTGCATTCTAGTTCTTATGCACTACTACAACATAGCAGGGTCTGGACTACAGACCACAGGGAATATTTCAATTCAATCAGGAGCTTCCTTTACTGTCATGTAATCAAAAAAGATGTCATTTCTATTAATTTTTTGTAAGTATAAGCAAGACATATCTAGATTCACCACAAGAATTAGTCATCTTTCTTATTTTCAATTATTATATATTGTTCTCCATGTACGAGCTAATAATAATGATAATAACTGAAGAAAATTAATACATTTCTGACTGTAAATTCTCTTTAGTTACTGATAATATTCATGCCGAAGTTATTTGTTACTGTTTAAGATACTTGGAGATGCAGGACATTATTAAAAACAAATACAAATACCAACATTCATTATAAAGATTTGAACCAAAAAATTATATTCTTAAATTGAAGGTTGTGATATGATAGTAAATAAAAACAAAGGCAGAAAGAAAGCAAAAAAACCCCAAAACCCAGGGCTGTAATGTATAGAGTAATTGATACGAAAAATTTCTAGTTCTACCAAAAATGTTAAAAAAATAGACATCCCCTCCCACACCAAAAATTACAAAACCCACAAAAATATAATATTTCAGATTGGATTAAAACAAATCCCTTTCACATTGAATTGAAAAATAAATGTGCAAATCCAGTAAAATTTTGCTTGATCAGGAACTATACACTCCACTTTGGGAGAGTCAACTGTTTTTTTATCCCTCCTCTTTTTTCCAGTAGGATTATGTCAACTTTGATACAGATACATTGTTTGAAAAATAGTCAGAAATAATAAAATATTTTTTAGAATGCACTTTGCCTCCATCTAAAAGAGCTTTTGGCAAGTAAGCAAGTCCTACATCAATATACACAGCTTCACATTATCTGAATGTGCAATTTTCAGGAAGTATCTAAGTATAAAATGAGACTAATTTTAAATGGTCTCCTAAAAGAACACTGAAACAATGGATGAAAAATGGACTAATGCGAAATATGGACTAATGCAGATAAAGTTCAAGTAGAATAATCCCTTCTCAAAAACTACCTAGGAGACAGGCATCCACAAATACATGGCACGGGCGGGCCCACGGGCAGAGCCCACATACAGCCAAGTTTCCAGTATTAACAGCTCTAACACTCTACTTGATCATCAACTTTACAGAAGTCCATCATAAAGAATGTAATAACATTATTGTTACACTTTAAACCCTTGCTCAGTCTGTGTTGTATGTATCTTCCAATAGTTAGTTCACAGAGAATAAAAATTTACTCCAATATTGGGCATATGCACTGATCATTTAGATTTAACTATAGAAGTTCATCCTTTTTGCCCTGCTTTATCAAAAAACTACACATAAGTGTTTAACAAATAGGGTAGTTCCTCAAGTTGTCTTTGCTCATTTTGAGGAAGCCTACTCCTAATTCAAATGTTCTAGGGTGCTGACTCTTTTTTGGGAAGTGCTGGTTTCTGTTGCTAATGCCTCAAGGCAGTGGTTTTGGGAAAACAAAATGGTAAAAAAGGAGAAAAATTAATCACTACATAATAAAATACACATCTGTTACAAGGTTCTGATGTATATGAAAGGAAAATGGAATAGAGTACCAGTAATCAAACCTGTTTATATAATTTTTTCCATTACTTTATGCAACTGTTGCTAGGCAGTCATGTGCCATGGTGATGAGTGGAGTGTGACTACCTAGACAGATTAGAGAGACATATGTTACTGAACACATTATGTATGGTGTGTTTTCTCTCTAGACAGCTGTATAAAAGCAAGACACCAACTATTTTTCCTCCCCAAAAGGACTGCAAGGTCAGAAGGTTCAGAGAAATAGTTCAAGGGGTCTGACCTTGTGGCAATACAGGTATCACTTTCTGCTCTTGGTTACACAGTTCTCTCTAGTGACTTAGAGTGAATGTATTACTGCATTTTAAATAGAGGTTTAAATGAATAGAAATAATTTTTTTTTAAATCTGCACTTTTTATAATGGTTTTACAAGGCATGCAATTTACTTCCTAAGTGGGTTTGTAAAACCTGCCGTATTCTTTCCAGAATCAGCTAGAAATACAGAATATAGGAATTTAGAAAGATCTGTATTGGAAAGGTGATTCACTCTATTAGTTTTAGAGAATGACCTACCATGTAAAAAACTTGAAAGAAGAATATCTTAAGAAGGTAATTCAAGCAACTGTATGGGGGAAAATTTTAGAGAACAAAAGTAATATAAATTCTTTTCTAAATAAATGCCTTTCACTCCCAGCATCTAACTTGAAATTATTGCTTCCCAATCAGTAGTGTGTTTAACATTAGCAATAAAAATAGTGGCTACAAAGAACATGGGAAAGGCACAACACAGGATTCCAGAATTATGATACCTGGCAAAAAGAACAGCAGGGAAAGTCAAAGTATGAGACTAAAGTCAGTAAGTGCACGGGTAAAATATAGATTTCTGGTCAATAACACTTTAGGAGAACTTAAAATACGAGAAGGCAAAAGAAAAAACTTGCACTATAATCAAGAAAACTGACAGCCGAGTCAAACCATGATTTTCCTGATAGACAGGAAGAAATGTGTAAACTAGTGTAAAGAAGGACTCAGAAACTTTTGTTAATAATCTAAATACTGAAAGAAAAGAGAAACTGGAAGGGAAGTTTGATAATAACTCAAGTGGGAACCATGGCAGCTGAAATAAGTCAATTTTTTGTACATGCCAGAGTAGGTTTTATTACTTTGATAGCAATATTCAGTAATAAAGTCAGATGTGATTTTTGTCACAAACTGAAGCAGGACACCCACAATGAAGTTTCAGCAAGACAGCTGGTGGTGCAAAGCTGAGCAAATGAGAAAAGCCTGAGTGGGAGTCGGGAGATTGGAACTAATAGCCGAATAAATTAGATGTCCAATACCTTCATTTACTGAAATGATTTCATCATGAAATAAATGCATATCCTGTGTTTATTTCAATGTGTAATATGAAATTCAAATTTGCTTTTACATATGTATGTAATCAGTTAGTCCTAAAAGCAGCTGTATTTATTGTCTAAAACTCCTGAATTTCACACTTACAGAGTACCCACTTCAAAAACTAGTAGTTATTCACAGAATTTTCAAACATTTGGAAATCTTACGTAAACTTTCTCTCAAAATCCATTTCATTTGAACATATCAAAATTGTTGACCATTTCCATGGGAAATCTGAAGCCTTTAAAGGAAGACAAACCTGGGACTCCAAGGCGCTCCAGGAGCACACTACGGAAATGAACTCAGCACTCACAAATAAATGTAAGAAATTTTGGTCTAAAAACATTCTGTCAGAACTTGAAGGTAAGGTTTTATTACAAAAGTTCCTCTTTAACATCAATGCATCACATTTCTTGTCTGTTATATATAAATACATCTTTTTTATACCACTAACAGTCTAGAATGACATGGTTGTTCAAGTCACTCCTTTTCCAGTCCAGGCTTCAATGCCAGTTATCTCAATCCTTGATTTCCTAAATTCAAACACAACAGTACTCTCCTAAACCAAGACATGTGCTACCAGTAGTTACTGCAATTAGTCTTTCAGGCTTAAATTTGCAATTCTAACAACAAATCAATAAATATTATACTTGCTGGATACAAAAAGTCTGTTGTTTGTTACCGGTACCCACAAATAAACATGTGCACTGGAAAGAAACCTAACTGCTAGCAGTGTTCTTAAATCATTGTGGTATTGAGTAAACAGGTTGCCCAGAGAGGCTGTCAAGTCTCCATCCTTGAAGATATTCAAAACTGGTTAAACTTTTTTTAGGTGACACTGCTTTGAGCAGAAGGTTGAACTACATGATATCCAGAGGACCTTTCCTGCCTCAGCAATTCTTTGATTCAATTTTAAACATACAGATACTATCTATCGGGTTCAAAATACACTAACAGTCCGTACTTCTTCCTATGAGCATCTCAGTTTAGCTAAACTAAAAGCAAAACAAGACAAAAATAAGTTTTCCAAACATCGCTTCTTGCTATTTATCATTAGTTTGTCTTTGGTGCCAGGTCTGCTAAGTGTGAATTTCTATAAATTGGTAAAAGTGTTGGTACTGAAAACAAACTCAAATTACATTTCAAATTTAAAATTAGCGTATCAGGATGTACAAGAAGATGTTCAAGTAGTAAGAAGAGATCAGACAGTCACATGAAGCCTTATTCCCATGCAGAGCAAGCAAAGGATATGTATAAGCAATAAATTAAGCTACCGCAAACATCAGATTAAAATAAATTCATTTGAAGTCCTAATATTGCTTTTTATTCCATTTTTATTATATAATTACAGCAAGAATGGTGACCTAGGTTAATAGTTCACAGAGATCTCTTTCTTAGCATCCCACAAAAACAAAATAACCCATCATCAAGTCAAAACTTATGACTCAGGCTTTCAACTAATGAACACTGACACAGTCGTAAAGCACATCTACCCCCCATCCTTTTTTAAATCACATGCTGGAGCTATGAAGACTGTTTTTTACTTTTTTTTTCACTTAGTTAGTTCTTAGAGTTGCAAATTTTATTTAATTATAAATATACTAGTGCATGAGTATTGTGGTGAGATTATAAAAACAGACAGTAGGTGCTTAAAACCAATCAAAACGAGACAAAAGTCACATAGGGGTTTCTCCTCTTTTTGTATGAAGAAATGAGAAGACATTTCTAAATCTATAAAACCAGAGAACCATTACCTTCTTTTTTTTTCTTTTCCTCCAATTTCATCCCATTTTACTCTTAAGCAGCTTCCCGGAATAGCATGAATTTTTTCTCTGAACTCATTAAGTTAACATGATACACTGTAACACATCTGATGTTTCAGCATAACGAAAATAAACTTAACTTTTTGCTCTAGTAGTGAATATCACTTTAAAAACTACTCACCTCTGTGATATGAGGGTTAGGATTGAATCCACACAGGCTGCAGACTACAGTGTGACACTGGGTGCACGTGTTGTAGTTGGCCTTTTCTGGAGTGTGCAGCAGCAGCTCGGTGGTTGTGCAAAGAGGGCAGAAGGTTTTCTTTGGGGCGGACTCAGGGGGTTGGCTGCCACCAGCTGGCTTTTGCTGTGGGGGTTTGTCTGGCCCTGGTTGCTGGCCAGGTGGTTTTGTAGGTCCTGGTTGCTGTGCTGGGGGCTTTGTGGCCCCTGCAGTCTGAGAAGGTGGTTTTGTAGGCCCTGCCTGCGGTGGCACTTGTTTTACAGGCCCTGTTTGCTGCGGAGGTGGCTTCCCAGATCCAGGCTGCGGTGGCTGTTTTGCAGGTCCCGTTTGCTGAGCAGATAGCTTTTCGGGTCCAGGTTGCTGAGAAGGCTGTTTTGGAGGCCCTGCTTGCTGGGATGATGGCTTTGTAGGACCTCCTTGTCGTGACGGCTGTTGAGATGGTTGTTTTACAGGTCCTGGCTGCTGCGATGGGGGTTTTGCGGGAGGTGGTGCTTGGGACGTCATTCTAGTGCTGTCTGGTTGCTGTGGGGAGGGTTTTGTTGGGCCTGGTGAAGGTTTTGCAGAAGTTTGTTGTTGAACAGGCTTCGTTGTTTCTGACTGTTGTGGTTGAGATTTTTGTGGTCCTCGTGGCTGGGGCGGTTGTTTCGCTTGCTCTTGCTTAGCATCTGCTGGGTGGCCATGGCCTGGTTTCTGAACTTGCTTTGGTTCCCCAGGCTGCTGCTGAGGCACTGGTTTGGAAGACTCAGTTTGCTGGGGGGTAGGTCTGACAGGTCCTTGTTGTTGAACAGCTGGCTTTGGAGACTGTGGTTGAGTTGGATGTTTCGCAGGGCCCCTCTGCTCCTCGGGTTTCCCTTGCTCTTTTGGGGTTACTTTTTGTTTCCTACTGGCTTCTTCATGAGCTGCATCTGAATCTGATATCAAATCAAAAGGATTGAATTTGTTCACAACTGAAGTGACTGCACTCAGTGGATTGGCTTCTGAGAGAAAACTGGGCATCATACTTGGCTTCTGATCTTCTTTAAAATCAGTCCTGGACTTTGATTCCCGTAGACTAAGAGTAGAAGGGCTCCGTCCAGGTGCCCGTTGTTCTGTCTTCAGCACATCTACTGTTCTGCTTTTACTTAAACCTGGTGGTCCTGGATCTGGAGGCTTACCTGGTTGTCTGGGACGGTGGCTTGTATCAGGCTCAGGATGCCTGTAGACAGAAAATATAATAAAATTAAAATAATGCAGAACCCTAGAAAAATGAGATAAAATAAGATGTATCAGTGACCCTGGAAGCGTTCTGGTAATGCTATGAAGTTTCTCAGGTGCTTCAGTGTTTGCAAGACCAACACTTATAGCAAGTGCATGTAAAAAGTATTTAAATAATAATTATTGTTTCTTGAAAGCTTATACAAGTATTCAGTCACAGATTCATTTATTATTTAGAAAACAATCTAATACAACATCATTCAACCAGATAATTTTTTCTTCAGAAATCTGAAGAACTCAAAGCTACAACTTCCTATAATACCTATATCCAAATGATATCCACACTATCCCTTGGGATACAAACACAGGAAGAGAGAGAAGCCTGAAAGAGACAGAAGTGTCAGAAAATTACCAGATCAAAGCACAGTCATAGAAGAAAAATAATGCACAATGCATTGTGTACTTATGATCTGGCTACTTATACAAAATTTGGATATATTTACAATTCAATATGCAGCATGGATTTAAACTCATAAAATCCACGTATGTTAAAGAGTACATGCTTCTTTGTAAAGTATTTTTTTTTGTCACCCATCCCCTCAAAGATCAGAATTTTCCATCAGATAAATAGGGGTCAGTTCACAGAATTAGCCTTTTTTTTCCTTGCAGATAGAACTACTGTACAACTTCCTCTCAGCATCATCCCAACCTTTTGCAGCATTAAATGCCCAACATTAAAAAGAAAAATCTCTCATTACATCAGAGAATTTGGAAAAATCCTTACAATAATATTTTGCTGTATGTTTATACGGGAGAAAATAAAACTAAGAATGTAGGAACCAAAATCAAGACCATGTCTTCATATGTGGCACAGTATTCTACTTGTTGCTATACTTGGCTGCAGCTGGGGGAAATAATATTTTATTCACTGCTAATGCTCAGGGAGGTAATAAAATATTCTATTCAGTGCTATCACTGAGCTTCTGCTGGAAGATACGGTGTTCTCTTCAGTGTCACAGAAGTGTTGCAAATATAAAATTTTCAGTTTCCACTTTGAGAGAACCAGTCAACTGTGATCTTGTTTTTCCAGACATGACATTTTTTCTTGGGCATTCATGAGCGAAGTAAACAATTGCTCATTACATTTAACTGTATTCCTTGACTAACAAGTAAATAAATAAATGCCCAATTTTGTTTAAAAGTTTTGTCAGAAGTCTGCAGAATTATATATAGTAGCAACATTGAAAAATGTATTTTACACTGTTAATGTCACGATGGGTTTACTATCTTTTCTGATTAATATTTAGAGATTCCATGACATGCCCAGCAATGGTAATACAAAAGGACAAAGCCAAGTAGATGTTTTTGTGCATGTAATTCTCACAACACGGGATTTCTCGTAATCATGTGCCTGAGTTTTTCTGTTAATTAAAAATTTCCACATGAAATCCTTGTTAAGGACAAACTATTTCCAGCCTTCATTAACTTCATTTACCCTTTCCTGTTCTTGTAAAATTATTGGCCATAATACTTCAAAGTTTACAACCTTAATGTGCAACCCACTGAAGTGAGTAGGTGTTTTTCCACTGGCGTCAGCGAACATTGATTAACTCATTACTCATAAAGAGAATAGTTCAGAAAAGCCTCATGATAATCTAGTTCTTTCAAATATTTGGTATTTTTACTTGTTAAAATAGCAATTTTATACTCTCATTAGCAACTAGGTAGGTCTACCTGCAGTTCTGTTTCTTGTTATTTAGATTAGCACTACAGGTTTATCTGAAGAGACACTGCTCACCACATGACATCACTTCAACTAGTCTGTTAGCAGCAGGCTGGTACACTTCCAACATTCATGCTTGCAAGTGTTCAAGCTGTTGGAAGGCTTCATTCAACAATGATAAGAGTGACAAGGGGAAAAAAAAAAAAAAAAACAACACAAAAACCCTCCCCTAAAACTGATTTTAGAAATTTAACTTGGACATTAGCAGGAAAAAGTAAGTGTGGATCCCTACTGGAACAGGGTTCTCGAGCTTTCATTTTTATCAAAATAATGTGCTCCATAAATTTCCACTTGATCAGATATCAAGATCTGAAATGACATTAAAAGCCATGAATCTAGGAAATAAACCCAGGTGATTCTGCAAGGCTGCCGGTGTATTCTGAAGACCATACTTGTCTTGCCTTTGTACATAACAATGTTTCTAAGCAATGGAGACAGAGCATGGCTAACTAGTGGAAGAAAAAGGTATGAAAAGACAAGCTTCTTGAGAAATGTTACTTCTGTCAAAAGCCAGGACTTGCTTCATTTAGTTTAAGGTACCTGGGAGTTGAAGTCTTCTTTTCTACAACTATTTTACAACCAACTACAGACTGATATTGAAAAAATTTTAATTGAACTGGAGAATCAGAATCATCAAAATAAGTCCTGTATTTATTTGACAAGAATTTTCTAACTTTGAAACCTTCTGAGTCATGAAAAACCCACAATAGTATTAAAGTCTTCAAACCAGACCCGACGAGCAAAATAATTTAGTTTTCCCTCATACAATGCTTTTCTCTGTGCTGCTGTGTTTCTCCTCACTTTGGCCTTGTTCCACGGAACTCATCTCCACTCATTTACATATTACAGCAAAATCAAAGTTTACTTTGGAGTAAGAGGAGATTTAATAAAGAGACTATTGGTTTAGTTCTTGAATTCCATAATATAAAAACCTATTAAAAAGTCACATCTTTTTCCCATTCATCAGTATAAATAGTTTTAAAGAGAAACACAATAACTACACAACTCCAAGATAGTTAGATCTTTTCATATCTACAGACTATATATATACATATATATGTATATATAAACTTACTCATGCCCCAGTGGCTAACTGTTGGGTTTTTAGTCAGTAGAGTGATGACATTAAAAATAACATATATTACTCCTGGAAAATACACCATAAACATACTTTAGAAGTGTGACAGTCAGCAAGACCTCTTAGCATTTCCTATCAAAATGCAGCAATTTTTTTTTTTACTGTTGATGTCTATTGTGACCAACTTAATGAACTGTGGGGAAAAAAACAACCAACCAACCAACAACAACAACAAAAAACAAACAAAAAACCAACCAACCAAACAAACAAACCACAACCAACCAACCAGCTGTATTAAATGCTCATATACTCATTTGGTCATCTAATCCTTTCAGATATGGAACGATTCCTCAGCAAGTGGACATTGACACAGTTACAGAGTCATTTGATGAAGCCAGAACAACTGGAACTTGCTTACAAACTGACTGTGTATGTTTCAGCTAAATTTCCCAACCATGAGTTTTCTGAAGACAGATGACTGAAATAGGATAGAAAGATTTCCATAGATCCTAAACATCTAACCAGAACCTAGCTAATAAAATGCTCCAAAAAAAAAATAAAATTAAAAGGTACATTTGAGTTAGGCAGTTCACTTTAGGTGATCTAGATCTAAATGCTTATATTAATATTCATAAATCTTAAAAGCTCAAAGCCTACAGAAGTCCTAGAAGGTAGAGCATTTACTTTAAGGTGGCACAGATGCAA
Organism: Chiroxiphia lanceolata; assembly: GCF_009829145.1. Lineage (NCBI taxonomy): Eukaryota > Metazoa > Chordata > Aves > Passeriformes > Pipridae > Chiroxiphia > Chiroxiphia lanceolata. The sequence goes on along the minus strand of NC_045641.1, from coordinate 9,525,754 downwards.
CTATGTTACCTGCTACATACATATCTTACTATTAGAAAGTCTGTAGTCGCAAAAATTGTTGCTTCAGGATACTATCAATCATGAGGAATTTATACACTTTAAGACTTGGGTTACTTTGGGAGCAAGAATGAAAGCGTTTAGAATAGGAAATAATTATTAGTCCCTAATGTTACAATGGAAATCACAAAGGAAAAATCCATGTTAGTAACATGAAAAAAAACTAACAGACACTGCAATAAGGACACTGTCACAATGCAAAGCTATATGAACTGGAAGCCAGAATTCCTCTTTTGATCACTGTTTCAGTCACTTTACATTTGAACTGGCATAACCAGGTTAGAAAAAAAAAGCTGTTGGGAACAATTGTAGAGCATCAGTTGAGAGGGATTTTCCACATCTGATTTCTTTGGCCACACTGATTAAAACAAAAAGCTTGAAGCTAAGGAATCCGAGTCGCATCAGGTTAGTGCCAGTTTTAGTCTGGAAGAGGGTGATCCTTAATCCTTAGAAGAGTCTTTCTCCATAGGTTTGGATCAGGTTCCTGGTAATTATTCCTGGTATTCGTGGTAGATCTTAGAAAGAGAGGTGCGCAAGAGGAGCAAGTAAAGCCACAAACCAAGAGCAGAGACAAGTAGTAACTTCATTGCGGTGTGACAGGCACAAAGATTCTATGACGGGAACGGCTACAGTTTCAAAATATCAACTTTGACTATAAGGTAAAAGGCTGTAATTCACAAATTTAGAGTGCCTTTAAATAGAGAGGGAAATGATTATATGCTAACAAGATCAAAGTATGTTTATAGGAAAACAGCCATTTATCAATGCAGAGATATCCACATTGCAATGAGTTTAACCTATTCTAAAATACTCCAAGAATCTTACTTTTTACTGGAATATTAGCATGAAAAAATAAAGTTTCAAAGTACTTGTGTCTTTGTTCATAGACTGTTATACAAAAGGGAATTTTGAGCTTAGTTTCAGAGAACTAAAGAATATTTCTTTTTCTCATTAACATCTATAGAATCTGGGCAGAGTCCTGAATTGAATGGAAAATTGTATTTTACACACAGTGTAAATACACTGTAAATACAGTGGAAGACGTGAAATAAGAAGATTTGACTTCCAGTCTTAAAAAATGGAGACTGTCATCTCAGGTATAATCCCAGTGACTCCAGTAGTTTGCCCAAGAACGAATTTAGTCCCCACCCTCCTTGCCTCTCCTCTTCTAGAATTCACTTATATAAACCTGATATTATATAAACTCATCATGCCTTTATGTGGGGTGAGGTCAATACACCGTGAAACAGCCGGTCGAGGAGGCTCCTTTCAGCATCCAAGACAAGCAACACACCCAGCCCCGGAGCCGGAGAGCAACAGAGGCGCCGGCCCTGGATGACGGGTCGGGGCAGGAGGAGGTTCAGCACCGCGGACAGCGACACGGGGTCGGGGAGGGGTGGAGATTCAGGACCGCGGACAGCGGCAGTACCCGGAAAGGGAGAATCGGCCCCGGGCCGGGCGGGGAGCTGGCTTGTTGCTCGTCGGGCACTGAATTCACTGGGAGGCAGGGAAAGAACGTGGAAGGAAATCACCCCAGCCCTCGCAAAGGCACAACCTCGCAGAGGTAAAGCCATCACTATCCAGAACACTGGACGCCGTGGCAGTCGATTTAAACTGTTATTTGGCCTCTCCCCCTTTCAAAAAGCAAAAACAAAAAAAAAAAAGCAAAAAAAAGCAAAAAAAAAAAAAAAATAACACCGCGATGAAACAGACCTCCTCAATCCATGACTATTTAATGAGGCCAAATGATAGCTGTAGAGGTTCCGAATTGGCAGAGTAATGGCCAGCAAATGCATTATGCCGAAAAGCTTTGGAAGATTCAACAAGAATCCCTCTCCACACAGAGACGCTTGCAGAACCCATCAGCCCTGAGGAGAGCTTCCCTGGCTACTGTGGAAGCTGTGGGGCATCCAGCCTCGTAAAGCACACACCCGCACACGGAAAACCAGAGCGGCGTATGCACATCTCTCCGCGCCCCAGACACAGAACTGCCGGTGCTCTGGATCGGTGAGAGGGGAGGGAAGGAGAGAGGGAGCAGCCCCCCAACCAAGGACCGCCGTTATTATTAGGGATCATTGGAGTGGGAAAAGCCGGGAAGTGCGGGCTCCGTCCTGGTGCCCGCGCCCGTGCAGCCGCCCCTTCCCTCCCTCCGCCGGCAACATGGAACGCCGGCTCCCGGTGCGGCGGGCCCGGATCGGATTGCGACTCGCCCCCCGCCCCACCGAGAGGAGACGGAGAAGGGGGGAAGGGAGGAGCAGGAAAAAGGAGATTTTTTTTCCGTGCATGCCTTTGCATGGGAGGCGGCTCCGCGCCGGCGAGGTTCCCTCTGGGCAGCCCCTGCGCCCTTGACATGACAGCGGCGATCTGCCTCCTCTCCTCCTCGCTCAGCTGGCTCAGGTCCGCCTCCACCCCGGCCGGGACCAGGCGCTGCAAGGGGGCCGCGGAGCCGCCGCCATCCCCGGCCGCCGCCGCCCCTTCGGGGAAGGCGCCCATCCCTTCGCCTCCTTCCAGGCTCGCCTCGTTGCCCATGGCCGCCGCGGCTCCGCGCTCGCCGCCTTGGGTGCAGACCGGGCTGGGGGGCGGCTCGCAGCCGCGCTGCCCGGCGGGCGCTCAGGGTTCCGCGGCCGCCGCCGCCACCACGGCCCCGCTCGGCGGCGGCAGCGCCGTGGCCGTGCTCAATGGCCGTGGCCGGGCTCAGTGGCCGGGGCCGGGCTCAGCGGCTGCCGCCGCGGCTGCCGGGGGAGTGCGGCGGTGCCGCCCGCTCCGCCGCCCCGCGCAGCGCAGCGCATGCTCCGGGCGGGCGGATCCCCCCCGCGGGCCGGGCCCGCCCCGCGCCCCGGACTTTAAAGGCATCGCCGCCCCCGCCACCGCCCCGAGCGCCCGCCGCGTCCTGGAGGAGCGGACGGGGATGCGCTGCCCAACCCCGCAGGTGCTGCCTCCGGCTCTCCTTCCCTCCGCGCACAAGGGCGAGAGAGGCTCTTTCAAGCTTTGACTACTCACTCGCCCAAAGCACGAACTGAGAGGGGCTGGAAGACCCATCCATAGGATACCCCTCCACGGAACCCCCTCAGCCGGGTTGCTCTGGACCCTGAGCAGCAAAGTTTTGAACGTCCCTATGGATGGAACTTTCACGGCCTCTCTGAGTCCCTGACCCACCATCGTGATGACTGAATGCAGCATGTCAGTGTCATTCGAGGATCAGCGAGCCCCAAACTTGTCACTACGTTCCTAATGCAGTTTCACAGCTGCTGAATATATTGGGGAGAATCACCTTCTCTAACCTGCTGGACACACTTGAGGTACCAGCGGTCGGTCTGCTATTGGCATCCTTCATCACAACAGCCTACTGCTGAAATGTTTCACCTGGACTTTTTCTGCAAAGCTGCATTTGGGCCAGCCTATCCTGGTGTATGGAGTTACTCCGTGCCAGATATAGAACTCTGCACTCGCCGTTGTTCAACTTCGTGAGGTTCTTGCCGGCCCTCCCACCTGTCAGGGGCCCTGCAAGCAGCGGCCCTGCCCTTCTATGTATCTACTGTTCTCCAAGCGGCCATCACGCACAGACTTGCTGAGGGTGTATTCCATGCCGTTGCCCACATCATTAGCAGAGACATTGTGTATCATTAGTCAGAAAGATACAAATAGTAACATACCACCAGTTGGACGTGAAACAGCAAACCACAACCCATTTGAGCCTGATGGTTCAGTCTATTTTTCATGCACAGTACAGGTCTTACTAATTTGAGTATAAGGATATTATAGTTGATCGTGCTGAAAGCCTGATGGAGTAATTTGCCTGGGGTTAAACACATGCTGTCTGTTTTAATAACCTTCCTGTCCTTTGCTTCCAAGAGGACTTAGTCTGTAACTTTCCCAGGAAGAGTACTAGCCACATTAGCCCAACTGCCTTGTAGTTCTCTTGTGGATCCCCTTTTTGAAGATGTGTGCAGTGCTTGCTTTTTTTCTGGTCATTAGGGAACTTTCCCAATGTTTGAAGACGACAGAGTGACTTTGAAACAGCATCAGACAGCTCCCTCAGCACCCTTTGATCCACCCCATCTAGTGCCATAGGCTTCTGCATATTGAACTGGTTTAAGTGCTTTCAAAGTCTGTCTTACTCTACTATAGCTCATACTCCCATGTATTCTGATGCTTGGCTTAGGGATCTGGGAGACTAGAGGACAACCCTAACCCAAAAAAACCATGTCAAAGAGCCGCTAAGTACGTCAGCCTTTCTATGTCTTTGCCACTAGTTTTCCTGCCTCATTGACTGGGGCCAGACTTTTACCAAATCTTTCTGAGAGATCTTACTAAACTGTGTCTATATTTTGTATATTCCAATGTGTTTGTTAAACAACTAGATCTTCACAAATATCAGTTGTTTTAGCTACAAGAATGTGACTGCATTTGATGCTCTCGCTTGTCTCCTTCTTTAGCACCATTACTTTTCTCCAGACACAGCTGTATGCAGATGAGCTCCCAAAATGACCTACATAAGGATACTGTGCAAATATTTATAGTCCTTCTGTATTGTAGCAATCAGAGATCATTTTTCTAGTACTGGTTCACAGCAAATGATGAAACCAGTAGCAGCTGGGGGCTTCCTACTTTTCTCTTAAGTGCCTATAAGTTACACATCAAAAGAACAGCTCAGCAGAGAACATAATAAAGCACAGAGAGAAAACTCTTTGAGTGGAGTATCATGACATGAGTGTGGCTGCCTCTCCACATGGAGTTCTAGGTAAAGACATCAGAAAAGCCAGTGGGAAGAGGTAACACATAACGCAGTCACAGCTGAACAAGGGTGGATTCACATGGCATGTGAAGGAAAGACACAAATTTCATTTAATGGTTTTGCAGGGAGGCAAATACACATCCCTGTTCATTCAGCACAAGTGAACATCATGTACTTAGTTATGAATAAATGAGAAAAGTGCTGCTGCGTGGAAGAAGGCAAGCGCAAAACAAAGATGGGGAACAGAGATTTAATCAGTGAAAACATTTGGTTTTCTGATACATAGTAGTGTAAGCATTCATCATCATCATCATGTAAGCATTCACAATGCTCTTAGATATACACAGTACTTAAATATTCTGTGGAGGATGATATTCCTGTCCTTTAACTTGGTAGTCTGAAAGTTTATTAAGTTCCCAAATGAAATTTTTCTAAACAAGCAACCTCACTATGTTTTTTATTCAATACCAAATAAGTAAATAGAGCTTTTGACTCAGATCTAGAAGTTGTCATATGTTTAAAATCAGATGCACTATGTTAGATATAGATACAGACAAAACAAGGGAGATCGAAACACAAAAAATTCACTCAATAAAACGATTTAAACTGGGAAATATCAGTTCTTCTAGTGTTTACTGTTCAAAACTATATACACTGTTCCTGTTTCACTGTTAAGATGTTCTGAGAAGAAAGAGATATATAATGCCTAAAGAAGAAAATTGAGCCCAAATGGAGGTGAAGGATGACAAATGACCTTTGGTGGAAAGTTCATTATTAGCTTCACTGGAGCCAAAGATGTCACCTTAAAAATGATTATGATTTCAAATATCTTAGAGATTTTCGTGGAAACTGTCTCTTTTCACTGTTCTGTGACATTTACCTTTTCTTATGAACCAGCATGAAATTGACAGTTATCTATTCCAGAAGTCCCACTGCCGGCCTGTCTGCCCTACGTCCTGTCATTTCCACATCTTCCTCCCTATATGCTTCACAGTCTGTCCAAAAGTGACAAGAACACACTAATTTTGGTGTTACGGATGAAACTCAAAAAGTAATGAGGCACAATGTTCTGCCGTAGTGAGAAGAGTTATCAAATGAATCAGCCCATTTCTCAAAAGTCCTAATATCTAACTTGCAAGAAACAGCTTGGTGGATAAAAACCCTTATTAAAAAATTGCCTAATCTCTAACACTGAAAAATATGATTAAAACCTTTTCAGAGATAAAACAGTCTTTTAAAAAACGCGTGCAAATTAGAAAAGTTGCTGTAAATTTAGAGGCAGAGATACAGAAGCATGTCACCTTCCCTTTGATACTAGGTAATATAAAAAGGATAATCATGGACAGAGGCAAATCCAACTACCCTTTGAGGACCCGCTCAGTTTTTGTAGAATTTTCATTGTATCCAAAATAGATCAGCACAATCCACAAACATTTATGTCTTTTACATTGAGTCATTAAAAGGCATTTTTATCCCTGCAAAACAAAGACACAGTATATCTGAAGTGCTGTAACTTCATTCAGACTAATGACTGTGCTATATCAGTAATGCAGTATTTTCATGTGGGCCCAACCAGTTTGGTATGCAAACTAGATGCATCAGATCCCCAAAGGAGCCAGCCCAAGTCAGAGCTAAATATGCAGAAGCAGCACAAGGATGCTAGTTCATCTTTTACCAGTGCTGAATCTGATCTGGAGCAAGGGAATCTCAGTTAAGTGTTATCTGCAGCACTAAAATGAGAGCTTGAAGTTAATTTACTGATTAACAACACTGAAGACATCCAATCTTCTCATCAGTAGGCTACTTACTATAGATGTGCTCTATATTTAGTTGAGAAAAAGACATTTAGCACATAGAATTTGGAGAAGTAATGCTAAGATCATCAGAAGAAAGGAATAAAAGGTCAGTAACACCTTGCCATGAACTAGCAAAAAAGGAGAGGAAGGAAAACTTTTATATCTTAATAATATGCCTGGCATTATGCCCAGATAAAAATGAAGGAGGAAGAAGGTATGTTAATCATTAAAGATTAACAAAGACTGTACTGATCAGTACCAGAAAGAAGGGTAAAGAGGAGCTAGAATTTGCATAAATATATTTATAAAACTTTACACATTAATAATTTTATATTCTAGCTTATACAAATACCAAGTTGAAAGTTACAGTGCCCCTAATACATTTATCTACCCCATTTCAGTGATCCAGGAACTGTGGAGGGTACTTTGAGTGTAAAAGACATGGCTAAGATACAATCTCAGTCCATCTGCTATACAGAATGATAGTTGTTTCCAGTGATGCTTCTTCTCTCACAAGTATTAATTCTGTATCAAAACTGCACTTGTCTACAGACCAACCCAAATTTGGCTAAATACTGCACAGCAAACGTTCTTCAAGATCATGATAACTCTCCAGTCTCACCTAACTTACTAGTCACCAAAACAACCAGCACAGGATGATAACAAGATACCTTCCAAAGCATTTTGTATTGCTGTTCAATTCAAATATATATAACTCTTCTCTCTCTACACAGAATTTTCTAATCCATCACTTTGTACATGCCAGTTGAGAAAACATTGGAATCTATTCCAAAAATCTGGCAAAATCCCATCTACTTTAGGAAAAAATACCATACACAACCCAAAACTGAACATAGCATAAAAACTCCCAGGTAGGATAAAACACCCTGGGCAGAATTATTTGCAGTATTCTAGAGTTCCTGAATGTCTGGGCTTTTGGAACACCATGCACTCTGATACAATAACATTAATGTTACAGCATTCTATATATGATTAAACAAATCACTTTTGAATAGCCTCTGCAGATATTTTAGCCTCATTATCATCAGTCTAAGCCTCATTATCATCAGAAACAGGATTAGTACATGCACTTTACCCTACTGAGAAGCCAGTGCATAAACACCTGGATAAGTTCTACCAATCTCACAAACAGATTTGCTTACTTAAGCAAAACAAAGTCTGCCAACTGCCTACAGCACAACAATGTTGATATGCTCACAATATAGACCATCACAGTATAGATCAGTCACAATGTTAAAAATCTTACAATTATTTGCAGTCAGTGTTTCTATTACACAAATAATGATTTGCATCTTAAACTGAAGAATAGGACAAAATCACCATTCATTTCAAAGGCTGTATCCTAAACAACCTGCAACAATAGTAATATTGTAGCTTTGTCCTGTTGTTCTCCACTTGCAGCAGTTGACTCCAACTAATGGTGGTACAGACATCATCACAGAGTTCAATTTTTATTTGTGTATATGGTGAGGCAGTCATGGGTGGGATTATTAAAATTAGGAAGAACTTAAAGAAAGACTTGAGCTATCATAGCGTCAAATTCTGATAAATCACATTAGAATAAAGTAACTGTTCTGTTTATTCAATTGGGTTTACACCAGTGAACATAACGGTGAGACCCTCAGGATCTTTCTTTTAGAATTGTAATTGGTAAGACAAGAGTGTTGAAAATTCTAATTCCCTTAGTAGTTATCTGTTTAATGCAGAGAGCACAGTAGGAAAAACTTCATAGCCTAAACAGAGGAAAGTCTCGTAGTGAAGTAAATATTTAGGTTTTATGTTAAGGTCCTGCCTGTGCCACAGAGGACAGGCTTTCACTTTAAATATAATATAATCTTATATAACATTTCCTATTAAATTAATCCAGGGGGGAGGCACGAGGCAGAGGAGAAAGAGGGAAGGGGAATCTACTAAGATTCCTTAGGACTATCAAAAATAACTCTCTTGTATTACATGGATCCTACTTAATATAGGATTCTTGAGATGAAACCTTCCTTACTTTAAGTATTGAAGTTAAGCATTTGAGTCCATCTTTTGAAGCTCACATGTAGAATTATAAGAGGGATGCAGAGCACATAGTTCCAGTGGGTACTGCCAATTGCTTATATATTGAGAGACACGTTTCAGACCATGCTAAATACACATTAACTAGGTTTTCTGGCAGGAGCTACCAACTGTCTCTGTGATGGAACTAAAGAGGAAAAAATAAACAGTTTATCTTTGATCTATTGTCCTTAGAATGGGCTCCGGATATTACTCATTTCAGGTAAAGTAAGCAACAGTCTTTATACTAGAAAGTATATCTATTCAGGACTAAGAAAGTTTACCCTTCTCTTCAGATATGTACTTAGAGGCTTTATACTCTTGACACTAGAAATAGCTCCTAGCTCATAAAGGCACAAAACCAGCGAGACATCCCAAAGGCCTTGATTTTCATTTTAGTCCAAAAATAATCTTGGAATGGGTGGGAAGTAACCTCTGGAGATCACCTGGACCAACCACTCACTCAAAACAAGGCCAACATAAATTAGGTTTCTCAGAGAAACTTGCAGTTAAATTGATCATTTCCAGGCATGGAGATTTCAGTCTCTCTGGGCAACTTTATGTGTAATCAGAATTTCTTTTGTTGCAATTTGCTTCAATTACCTCTCATCCTTTCACTGTGCACCTTGGGGAGGAGTAAGGCTCTATTTTCTCTATCTCCTCCCACTAGGAACTTGAAAGTGGCAATAAGATTCATCATGAGCCTTCTCTTCATAAGGCTGAACAAATGTCTCTCTCAGTCTCTCCTGAAGGCAGGTAGTCTGATTTCCTAACAGTTTGGGCAACCCTTCACTGGACTTATTCCAGTTTGTCAATCTCTTTGTTATGCTGACGAACCCAAACTTGGCCACAGCACTCCAGATGCAATATTAAAAATGCTGAGTAGAAAGGAATAATCAGTTCCCTTAATTTCTTGGCTATGATACGGCCCAATATACTGTTGACTGTCTGAAATGCAGGATTTTGCACAAATCTTTACCAAATTTGATGAAATCGTGTCAGCCTATTCCTCCAGCCTGTCTAGGTCTCCTTGAATACCACTTCTGCTATATTGAGTTCACCTGCCAGTTTGGTATTACAGAATAACTTGATGAGGGTCCATTCCTTCTCCTCCTACAGATCATTGACAGATATATTAAACAGTATAAGTCTCAGACAGACCCCAGAAGAGCTTCACTTGATCTAATGCTTCATACAAAGCATAAATCATTTCCCAGTATACTTTGAACCCATGACTCACACAGAATTTCATCACTTAATGTTCCACCCATTGAAACTGCAAGGATTTGTGAGGATTCATAGGAGATCATGCTCAAAACCTGCTAAAGTCAAGATTGAAGACCCCTATTACTATTCTCCCCTCCTACACAGACTTAGGTTTTTTTTAATTATAAAAGGCAATCTAATTGGCCAATTATGCCAAAGCATAGTCTACATGTTGTACAACTATATTGGATATTTTCATTCACCACCTTCTCCTTCATTTGTCTAAAAATGGTACACAAGAGGACTCACTTCATGATTTTTCCAGGAAAGAAGGTGAGGTTTGTTCACTGGTATCATTTCTGGCTTCTTCTGGCTCCTTCTGGTTGTAGCATTTTCCTTTCCCCAGTCATCAGGGAACTCCCCCAATCTCCACAACCTTTCAAGGACATCTAAGAGTGACCTCATATGACATTGGTCCAATCTCTCAGTATTCACTGATGCATCCGTTATAGTCCCATGAATCTGTATATATTGAGATTACTCAAATCACTGACTTTATCCTCTTCCACTCTTTGACCTACCTAACACCATCTGTACCTACCCAAGCAGTGTTTCTAAATTTTTCCTTAGCCTGCTCTCACTTCTACTTCTATAAATATTCTTTTTGCACTGAACCCCAGCCAGGTCCTTGTTTAACCAAGACAGACTCCAGATATATATCTTAATTTCTGTGAGTACTAGGATGGATCATTCTTTTGTTTGGAGGAGACTGTCCTAAAAGATCTGCTAACTTTCATGAGCTCCTTTGCCCTTCAGTACTGCTTCTCACCAGATTATACTTCCCAGTTCTCTGAATAAGCTGAAGTCTACATTCTTGAAAATCAGGATTTGTGTTCTGTTGCTTGCCTTCCTCACTTCCTTCAGGATCCTGAGCTCTACAGTTTCATGGTCACTGACCAAACCTGCCTGTATTTGATAGTCACATCCCCAGTAAGCTCTTCAGAGGCCATGAGTAGCAATGTCTGGGAGAATATCACCTCTGCTTGTCACGTACAACATTTGTATTATGAAGTTCTACATGAAATTTTCAAGAAGTTTCTGAGACTGTGTCCTACTGTACTGCCCTTTTGTCAGGTGTTGGGAAGGTTTAAGTACCCTATGAGAAGCAGAGTCTGTAATACACAGACTTTGGTCAATTGTTTAAGGAAGGCTGTCCACTTCTTCACCCACATTCAGAGTGTGCATAACACACTTCTGCCACAGTCATGTTTACTGGTCCCTCCTCTGATCCTGACCTGCAAGCTCTCAACTTACACTCTTGCCCATACCATAGAATATCTTCCCACATTAAAGTTGCTCCTTTATATCAGCAGCAATCCACTTTCTCTTCACATTAGTCTTTCTTAAAGGCCTTCTTTCCATCCATTTCAGCACACCAGGCACATGATGGACCCCATTAAATATCAGACATTCCTGTGATCTAATGAAATACACATCTACTCCTGCCCAAGCCTTTCCTCTTCTCCAGAAGGATTGAGAATAAAACCTGAAGTCCCATGCTGTTTGATCTTGCCTCCAGAGCCCTCAACACACTTGCTAGCCTCAGCGTCTTCCTTGCTAGTGTCATTGGTGCCCACATGGATGAGCCTCCAGTGGAGTGCATAATATCTTTCTGTCATTTATCATAGTTCTAATATCACACAGGACATCTTACATAGTATACAGTACTCTAAAATATAAAGTACCATTCATTATACAATGCTTATCACTGCCATGTACAGTTTCATTAGACTCTTACAAGTTGTGCACCAATACACCAGTGCATGAAATCTCCATTTGAGGAAGAGAGCTTCTCTTATTAAGCATCCAGTGACTTCACAAAAGAAAACTATATTTTTATGACTTGCTACCTATATGCCAAAGAGTTTTATTATAATGAAACAAACAACTGTGAAACTCAGTTTAGTCTCAAAACCCCATGTTTACTATACTCAGCACATCTTTCTAACTCTTGCAGTACTACTATCTTTAGATCATTAAGCTTGTTGCAGTGGCTTGTATCATCAGGCAGTGTGGCAGGCCCTTTTTCCTCACCAAGTTGCTAAACCTAAAAGACTATCCACAGCTTAAGAAATCAAGACTTTCTGTTGTTAAAGAGATTTTTTTATACCTGTAGGTAGCCACTAGAAGTTAATCACTTCTCATGATTAACCACTTCTAGTTATTAACTATATACCATTGTGTGGGAGGCTTTCTTATCTATTACATGGGGATAGTGACATATCTTGTTCTAACAACAGCAGTAATTAATGATTTTAAGAATTTAAAACCTCACATGGTCTAGTGGGGAGGTGTATAAAAGTGTCTCATGATTTTCTGTGCTTCTCAATTCACAAATTCATCTGCTGGTAGTGTCTTTACTAAGGGAGCAGTTGAATGTGTATGTGTGTGTGTACTGATGACACATACCTGGCCTTGCTACTGGGTGGACTTCAAACAGGGAACCACAGCAGCTTTAGATCTAGTGGAGTGGGAGGAAAACTCCCCTGGGTCCTGAGGTTCACTTCTTTTAAGTTTTTGTGCTCTATAAATAAGCATTCAGATTTTCAGAGTCCTTTTCATCATTTTCACACTAAGCAGTTGGATTCTAGGATAGGATTTAACTAAATTAAGATGCCTATATTAAAGTACCCATGGACAACCTCTACATGTGAGCTGAGTGTTCAGACTTCTATTGTAGCTGGACAAGAGCCAGTCCATAAATCATAAGGGTGGAGTCAGGTGAACAACAGATGGGATGCATAAAAAGGTTATATCCTACTTAAGACTTCAGCTGCCAGTGCAGAGAGACAGAGACCTCTTCTCAGATCAATACTTTATTTTATAAACTCTCAGTCATATCTGGCAGCTCTACCATAAGGCACATTAAATGTGCCCACATTAAATGTGGGCACATAACTCGAGGGAGCAGTGTATACCTCATAAAGTTAGCCAGGAAGTCATACAGCCAGCTTGCTTGAAGTTTAGATGTCTCCATGTCTTCAGCTGAATCTCAGTGTCTTCTTGAAAGGTAAAGTTTATAAGACTTTTTTGTAAGTGCTCTCTTCCCTAACAGTACAAGCCTCTAGCTGACACATCCAGTGCAAATAACACCTGCAGTTAGGATCAAGAACAAGTTCCAAGCCTCACAGAAAAGTCTTTGTAACAGCTTGAGGCGTGGAGGGAAAGGACTATGTGAACTGTTTCAAATACTACTTCTGAAAAATGATGAAGCCACTTGTGTGCCTGGTGGTAGAAGCATATTTTTACAGATTTGTTGGAATGTTTGCAGAATCACAGAATGACGGACTGGCTGAGGTTGGAAGGAACTTCTGGGCCATCTTATTCAAGTCCCCTGCTCATGAAGGACCACCTAGAGCTCATTGCCCAGGAACATGTCCAGACAGCTTTTGAATACCTCTAAGGATGGAGATTTCACTGCATTTCTGTAATTCAGTGGAATACCATTAAAAAAGTATTGTTGTTTTGCAATAATATAGCACCGAAGTTCCAAGAACACCTCTGTTCTAATTCAGCTGCAAGGTTTCCCAAAGTAGTAAAAACAACAGAATACAGTCACTTCAGAGATTAGGTTATAGAATAGCAGCAAATACATTAGGAATAAAAATATCTAGCTCATTTCTCTTACCAGATTCAGTGTTAAATAAAGAGGAGTATGTAGCTAAAAAAATTAGCTAACTCACAAAGAGTTTTAAATTACTACTATAAACTAATTCAATTTAGAATAAAACTCACCCTTTTGGGTTTGGCTATTTTTTTTCTATTGCATCCATTGAGTTTAGCATCTCAGATTAGCTCTCACCAACTGAAGGACAATTTCCCCTTTAGCAGAACTCACTCATATAGCACAGAGAAGCTTGGAGTTGCAGCAGATTTAGTGAAGTTTCTTAACAGTTCCTAAAGTCTTTTGGACTAATTCACACAAAGAATTTCTAAGGATACAAAGACAGATGAACCTACAATTTCAGCTAAAACAAGCAAATATTCCCTCCCACACAGATCCTCTCCCCCCTTTCATCTCATCCTTCCCCTTCCCCTGCCCTGGAGTATCTTCAAGTCATCATTTTGTCTATCTATAATTCCCTTAACACCTGTACTAAATTTACAAAAATAAAAGTAACTATCTTTAACTCAGAAGGCACACAAAGAAGAGAATCAAAGAGCAGCAGAGCACTGCCCACAGGTTCTGATGGGACAGGTGGGGTATGACCTCACTGAGTTCTCAACTTTGCCCATTACCACAGTGTCTCTGATAGTCCTATGACTGTAGAGAAGACAAAAACATTTTATTATTAAAATAATGGATTTATGCAAAGATTAAGAGGAAATATGCACCCACAGCTCAATGCTAAATAAATTGATGTTCTTTCCCTTCCTTCGTATTCTTTTCGTTGACCTAGAAAAGTGACTTTTAAATCTAAGATTCATCTTTTTAAAATATGATCTAAATTATTTTTAGGTCTTTCAGTAGTATACTTTCTGAGTTTGCCTGGAGCTAAAACTTAATGGAAGAAGTACTCTATATTCAAATGTTTTTCTCTATATTAAAGAGGTAACTCTCTTCCAATGTCATTTACAACCCAAAATTTCAGACTAATTCCAGTACAGCAATGTTTGGTATTAACTCTGCACCTTGGACCTAAAAATTCACAAAATAAAAAGAATTAAGGAAATTTACAACAGAGCCAAGATTTCAAATTCATTAAAGATGTCTCCTTCCGGAAACAACTCCAGAGCAATGAATCAAAACTCTTGAAAGGCCAAGTTTTAACAACTGCCAGTAGTCTCAGGTCTGAACTTAGAGCTATTTCTATATCTTCTTATCTTCCTATAATCCTGACTCAGTTCCTCCCTAAGGACTAGCCCCATTTTTTATTTTTATTTTATTTCTTCAAACCCCTTCCCAGTTAAGTTCCTTTCTAACTCCTCAGTAGAAGTTCCTGACTCACTTACTTGCCTTTGGTAAAGCTATGAAGTACTGAATTATTCAGCTGATAGAAATGTGCTCTCTGCTACCATGAGGATCACACAAATACAAGAGGACTACTACCACCTTGCCTTATTTGTTGCATTTTTGCCCTAAACTGCCTAGGACATCAACTTAGCAGTTATTCTGATCCTCAGATTTCCTAAAGGTACCGTGAAAAACCATACAAAGCTTGAAAAGGACAAAAAAAAAAAGAAAAGACATTTATACACAAAAGCCCAATTGCTAAAAATCAGTATTTTTGCACAAAACAGTGTAAGCATAAGCATAAAATTTCCTTTACAGGGTCAACAGGCTTATATATAACATTAAAATAACAGTTTCAAGTGCCAGCTCAATTTTAAAGTCCTACTGTTGCCACTTGGCTTCTATTGATTTCTATTTAAAACCTCTTATATTTACATTTAAGAAAATTTTCTGTAGCTTAATCGTAAGTAGTCTAAAATTTCATACCTTTAATAGATTTTGATCAAAACTATATTTGTAATTCACATTTACTACTTGATAAATGACAAATGAAATACCTCTTCACCAGGTATTTTCAAGAACCTAGAAATTCCTAGAATTACTAGATATCTTCAGCTATGAGGCTCACAATACTTTCCAAAAAGGTCAAAGTACCTTACTTGACACTATTTTTAAGACCATCCTTCCCATGTACATGAAAGTTTAGCAAGGCAAAACAGTAGCATTTAGCAATATAACTAATTGTATAGTCCCCTTCTATGTGCACTTACAGAGAATATTACACAAGTTAGACTGTAATAGTAGGATTGAAGTAGTTATTTTTCATCAGTTTTTACACCCATCTTAGAGAACTGTTCCTTCTTTCTCTTTCCCCTCCCTCAAGCAAACATTTGAAAGAAAATTATTTCACTGTTCATGAACACGTCTAAGAAGCACCACAGTGCGAAGCTACTGTTTAACTGTTTGTTTATAGGTAGTATTCATTATGCTCTAAAACTCCTCTCAGAACTGCTGATACCACTGTTGGAGTTCACAGCCAGAAAAGAGTAATCCACAGAAGAAACAGATATTTTAGCGTAACCCTAATCATTTATGTCTTGAAAATATTAAGAAAATAATCTAGATTATTTCTCCCTTTGGGACAAGCAAGAAAGCCACACAAGTAATGTTTAATCTGAACTCATTATCTGCTATTAACCTATTTTATAAAACAATTAAATATGATGAGAAATTATGTTATATAAGACTACATTACCCTTTAGAATATCGTATGATTCAATGAAAATAAAAAAGTATTTGTATTGCTTATCGCTTTTCTAGAATGTGACTTTTATGTATCCATACAAGCTTTTGATATTTTTCAAGGAAACAACTCCTAATAATACTCAAATTTTTACCTCTTTGCTAGAAGTATCTTTCTTACCATAATTCAGATAAAGTTGAGATCAACAGTACTATCACACAGGAATTCCACTAAGGAAATGTAAAATGAAAAGTGAGTTAGTTGCTACTAGCAACTGTTCAGCCCCTGAGATTCTTTTTACTTCTTTCTTTCTAAAAAATTGCATCTGGTATTTACCTTCACAATTCAATATGGAAAAGGTGCTCAACATGAAAAGTTATAACTAATAAAAAAGTTGCTTACCCTAAACCTCAGCTTTCGTTGCAATCTTGATTTCTTTTCGCTTGTTTTGATATCTAGTGGCTCCAGATAGCAGTAGAATGAGAATTGCCTGTGTCCCTGGGAATGTCCAGAGCAAAGAGGTTAGTCTGTGATATATTAGTCTCTCTAATCTCTTCATATCCTCCCTGGCGCAACTGAGTATTTTGTGTAGCCCTTAATACTGAGCACAGACTGCAGAATCAGTGATTCCAACTCAACGTAGCAGGAGAGTAATTTGATTCCACACACTGTTTTATGACATAACCATCTTATGTAAGGTTTAGCCTATTCAAGATACATTTTGCAAAGGAAACCATTATTTTTGGGGCAGGAATACATCAGTGTTATACCTTACTTTATTATGTAATGTTTCCTTTTTAATTTAGGAAACTGTAAGTAATATAATTAATGCATTTATAGGCAGCCTGTGAACAAAAAAGACAGAGAGCATAGCTGACTCTGATCCAAAAACCATTTTCCACCTGCCCTACTCTCACACACACAAACACAACTCTGGACAGCTGCCAGTGCACACTTACCTTTCCTGTCTGAGCTGGAGTCTAGTGCTCTCTATAACTAAAAATCACCATTCCTCAAGCAAACTAAGGGACAGGGTTGGATTTCTCATTTAGGTAGCAACATATTTATGTGGACTGTTTTTTGTCAATGTCATATAAAGAAAAAATAAAGTTTTTACTTGAACAACTAGAAATATCTTTGTTTTCTTCACAATCATGTCCCCAAATTACTTGCCAACTTCTGCACACTCTTAAATACATTGAAAAGGGAAAACTTTTTAATATTCAGAGTCTAATATTTTTTATCCACTTCATTTCCCCCCCCTCAATTCTCAGTTAGTAGAATTGAAAAGAACAAACTCAAACCATAGCTGGAATGAGCTGACCTACCATGATTTCTGCCAATAGACAAAAGCAGATTACATCACATGGGGATTATAGATTAAGATTACTTTGCTGATTCTGAGAATGTCTATGAGGAGTTCATTTTAATTTTTTTCTTTACTGGAACTTTAGCATTTGTGTGGGTTTATTCAGAGTTCTTTTGCATATATAGTTTGGTCTGTGCATTTGCTATGTTAAATTTAAGTGGAATGAAATTTATCATGACAATTGTTTGTTTATTTCTACCAACTGCCCTCCTACACATCCATAAATAGGCTTTATATATTCTAGGTGGGTCTTAAGCTCCTATAGACAAAAAAGCAGACAGCACTGGAATGAAAGTCACTAAGTTAAGATTCAAATGAGGTAACTTCTATTTCCACTGTGACACAAAACTGTTCACATGACCAATACCTAATCCTTTAGAGACATCTATCCTATTGCTGAAATAACTTTAAAGTCTCACCCTGCTTTATATTATGTTTAGATATACCCATATATATGTATACCTATAGAAAATAAAAACTTACACTACACATATGTGCAAACATTAATATGTAAAAAGCATATTATTAAATTATTAAATATTGTGAAAATTCCTGTAAATTTTGTAATATTTTTTCTGATCTCATAATCACATACTTGAAGTTTATCTTGGACTACTACAATGTAAAGATACATACTTTTGATTTCCTTTAACTCCTATAGTGACCTTTCAATGTATTCCACAGCCACATGCAAAATAAATTATGCTAAATTGTATGTATCTTGGGTAAGGGAAATGTCTTTGCTGTCTGCAAGCAAGAGCTTTTCCAAATCATTTACACTACATTCATTAGCAATGTCATGTTTTAACACAGTTCAGCAGCTGAGTAATAGTTTGAAGAAAGTTTCTGATAGTCCATCATTATTCATGCCGGGTAATTGATTAGTTGTCTGCACTGACTGAAGCCATCAGCTTTGGATTGGAAAGCTGGAACTGAAGTTGACATGTTTTTGCCTCAACAGTCCGCTTGCCAGTTTCCAAGGTTTATGTTGAAACTAGTAACTTCGGATTGGTTTTCAGGATCTGATGATTGCCTGTCTCTAGAGTTTGTAGAAGGGGTTTTATGCATTTTCCTTGACTCAGGTATGGATCAATACTACAGTTCACTGGAAGGGAAATGGCTGCCACCTCGGCATATTCAGATTCACTGTAGTAGCTATCAAGTCTGTCACACTTTGCAGAGTCAAAGCAATTTTCTTCGAGTCCCTATTTTCACTGCAATGGCTGTAAAACCACTAAGACAAGTAGGGAAGAAATCCCAAAATTTGAAATCAAGAACAGCAAAATTAATTTTCTGTCTTCAGCTCTAAACTTACGTTTAAAAATTTCACTTCCCATGTGCTTCTATTGTACATGAACAGGAGAAATGTGCCTTTCAGAAATCATGTTAAATTTGTCAACAGAACACATCCAGTAGCCTCAAACACTTAAAGACCCTGTGTTAGCAAAAGTGGTTCAGAATATCTATACAGTCTGTGTAACTTTGTCCAAGAAGTTTAACTTCAAAACTAACATACCTGTTCATTAAACATAGCAGAGAGTAGATCTAAACAGAAAATACTGAATTCTGTTACTGTGAAGCTAATTGTGACACAGAGTAAATCGTACTCAGAGCTGTATGTTTACTGTAGGCTTTTCAGACTACTTGCATCAGCTCTAAGCGGCCAACTTCTTCCCCAGCACCTTATGGACCCTTAATTTCCTTAAATAATATTTTTAAAGGAACTGCTTAGTTTCCTCTCAATGTGATACGCACCTGTGTGGGGTGCCCACACTGAGACAATGGCCATAAGGCTACAGGAGCCTCTGTGAGGGCTGAGGTTGCCCAGCCAGCTCTAACCAGCACCAGTGGCCCCACCAGGCACAGCCCAACCCCTCAGCCGAGCTGGTGGAGCCTTGGGGAAAACCTGCTTAACAAAGAGCAGAAATCCCACACAGGCAGAGGAAGAGTTAACAGAAGGGTGAAAAGACCAGGAATCAGGAAAGAGATGCTCCAGCCACAAGAGCAAGTCTTCCTGGATGCCCAGGAAGAGGATAATGCCAGAGCAGATATCCACACTGCAGCCCATGGAGGACCCAACCCTGGAGCCAGTGAATACTCCCAGAAGACACTACTGCCTGTGAGAATGGCCTACACCTGAGGAGGCTCCTGACAAGAATGCATCTGGTGCTGTCAGAGCTGCCCCCACACTGGGACAAGTTCTTCCCAAAGGACTGCAGCCCATGGAGATGACCCAGGCTAGAGTAAGAGGAAGTGTGAGCAGAAAGGAGCTGTTATGGACTGGATACAATGCCCCTGTTCCTCTTCCTGCACCATTTGGGGTGGGCGAGGTAGAAAAGTTGGAATGAAGGAAAGAATTCTGAGGAAAAAGGGTGGAAGCTGGTGTTTGCATTTTTGTCTTTGTTTCTCACTATCCAACTTGATTTTAATTGGCAATAAATTGAATTAATCAAGTCTGTTTTGACTGTGACAGTAATTAGGAAGTGATCTGCTTTTATCATGAACAGAAAATCTTTCATTTTCTCTCGTCTTTTTGAGAAGGGGGAAGACAGTGGCTAGGTGGGTGTCTGCCAGCCAGCTCGGATCAACCCACCACAATACTGCACTATTTGTTAGTTACAGGATAAAAAAAATAATGGAACCAGACGGTTTTCCCAAGTTTGGTGTGGTATACCATTGGTAACCTAGCAAAAATGATTACTTTAAATTAATTTATATTCTTTTCTAAATAAATTCTAGCACTAGTATTCAAGGTTACTTCTCAACTTCAGTATTTATTACTTTTTTACAGCACATAGAGACATGTTTCAGTCTTCATTATGTGGGAATATTATCTAGAAATTTACTATGGAAGCCAAACTAAGCAGCCAAGGTAAGACTTGCATCTGAAACGCCAGTATAAAAATATGTCTCTATGCTCACACAGTTATTTTAGCCTACTAAACTAACGGAAAGATATTTTGCATTGCTTACAATTAAGTTGTGGAATGCACAATAGACATTATTGGATAAAATACTTTATGGTCCTGACACCTACGGGCGCAGCAGAGTTCTCATCCACACAGGCAAACTCTTTTCTACTCCAAAATTAGGTAGCCATCCCATGCTACTTACTGTGAGTAGTTCATGGCTGTGAGGCTAGACAGTTACCAGGGTGTCCATTTTATAATTATAATAGCTTCCAGCTGTAACATCTATGATGAAAGCAAACAGGAAGATCTGTCAATTATCTGATGTCTGAATACAAGATTTCTTTTACTGGTAGAAATATGAGCAGAAATTCTGTGTATGCAAGCATTGTTCCACATTATCCTCAGTGTTTGTCCTAACCTTTCTGCAAAGTGATCTGTCTGGATAGAGATGTACAGAGAATACAAGGTTAGAGAAAATTGCTGCTCTTCTGTCTCCACATTTTAAAAAATCCTTTCAAATCCAAGGTAAATATTGCTTCATCTTCGCAAGAAACAGTGATTACTCTGCTCTCTCCTTGCACTTGAACTAAAGAAAATCCCAGTAACCAACTTCATTTCCATCTCCTGCATGTTACCTCATATGACATTTTCCTATTTTTCTATTCTAGAGTGATCTTGGTGTGTCTTGTGAGAAAGTGTTTTTTCATAACACATAGGGAGTCACTTGGAAGAAACAGTCTTCAAGAATAGCTTTTAGTGTTTTAATGTTGGCTCTGATAAAACTGTTGTAGAAAACTGCAAAACATTTGCAGATCTCTTGAGGAACAAAAGCTGTTGTTTCTCTAAATTACATGCATAAAACCAAACCAAATGCCCAAATGCCTCTTTCCACTAATGAGTATCTCTTCTGAACAATGTACATTTTCCATGATGGTCCAAACACCTTATTTAAAAAAAAAAAGTCAGTGTTCATTGATAGTCTCTTCCAAAGATATCTCAGCTAAGAATGTAGCTTTAACATTTAAAGCGTGGTATCTCCTTGCCAACATATGAAGTGATGAAGCTGGTTGAAACGTTTCAGAATTTTGATGATCAGAACATGTGAAATAAAACTTCACACTTCAACCACTTTACTATCTTTGTGTTATATATTTTTAATCTAAATACCAATTTTCCATTTTTATTCTTTTTTCAGCAAGACTTACTCACAAAAATCCATTGAATCTATAGAGCATAGAGAATGAATTTAGTATCCTGTTGAATTTAGTCTTTTTTTATCATTAACTTGTGTACATCCAGTATTTTTTCCATTGCCTCCTTAATTCATTTATTCTTCCTTATTTAGGATAGAAGTATATAATTATATAAGCATAGTATACAAGTGATTAGTCTAAATTTCTAGACCTTTGGAAAAAAAAAAGATATTGTAGTTTGTACTCTTCTAACTGATTATTTCTGTATCTCAAACATCCATTCTTCCTATAGACATAACTTTTGAAAATAATTCAGAATTATAAAATATTAACATTTATTTTTAAACATCCATCTGTAGTTTTATTCTTCTAGTATGTCTCTATACTTGAACTTAAAAATGCCAGCCGACACAGTTGCATGTTTGAATGGTGCACTTACTTCCATACCCTGTATCACCAAATGCTTCCTAATTAATGGTAAAAATAGAAAACACAGACGCTGTATGTACCGGGAAAATAAGGCTGATTAAACACATTCATTTCTCAAGCACTGAACCTCTTAACAGTTAATTGGATTGACATCTTCCCAAAAGAGATGCACCAGCAGGTGGCTTTTGAATTTGATAGACTGCAACTGCAAATCATTGATCAGCAAAAGATCCCACTGACTCCCTTTAGTCCTGCATCAAGACTTACACTGTATGAACATGACTGTGATTTGTGAGCCCTGGTGCACAGCCCAGTGTCCATGGACTATCCCCATGTACTCAATTTATGGAAGGAGTTATAATTTATAGAGTGATGAAACACCAGATAATTCTGGTGGGAAGAAACTATTATTTTTTGCTCAGAAACAAACAGGGATCTGTTCAGCAGCCTTATGGCATCAGCTCTAAAGGAAATTGCACAATTTGCAGGAACCAGTTCCGAGGTAACTTCTACCACAGATTACAACATATTGATGCCAATGGGACTGCACCAGAAGAAATGAAGCACGAATTGTGAAGCGCATTTATGCTCAGCCACAATCCTATTTCCTGCCCTCAAGCTTGAAGGTGGAACTTTGCTTTTTATATCTATTATAAATCATGTTTTTTTCCATTGCCTGCAAGCTTGCTAGACGTTTCCAGAGGCATAAACAGAATCAAGCCATGACAACTACTTGTGCTGTTGGTACAAATGCTTTTCCTTTCTCTAAACATTTTAACTCTTCATTAACAAACTCTTTTAAAAGATCCCCTTCTCTCTTCTCAAAAGTAAGTACATATTTATGATTTATTGTAATATAGCTTTGATTGAAGTTTTTCTGCAATGCAAAATTTTTCTGTAAATGCAGTTTATTTACCTGCTCCTAATACTTTACACAAGTTTTTACCACTGGTTGTAAATTCAACATGCCTTCTGTAAAAGTACACAGTGAATTAATCTCACTCAGGATTGGCACCATTTCTTGCATGGCTCTCCCACTTTTACTATACTATTAGATGCAAGAAATCAGAAGTTTTGTTTGCCCCAAATGGGGGTAAAATACAGGAATATTCCTAAATGTGATTCAGAGATTCATCTAGCAAGTTCTGGAGGAAATATATTACTTTCCTCAGCTGTGGAGATAGAATGTTCCCAAACTCATTACTCTTAATTTTCTTGTAGTTATAAATGACAAAAAAAGTAATGCCGTTTCTAAGGCTGTGTGGTCATCTGTGGGAACAGTATGTTCAGTTCCTTAACAGTGATGAAAGTACTTAAATAATGACAAACTAAAAAAAAAGAGTCCTTTAGAGCTCTACCCTATGAAAAGAGCAAAGAAAAGAGTCTGAAAAACTCACTGTATTCAAAAGATATATTTGTTTGCTTGATTGTTTTTGTGTCCCTTTTTAAATACACTTTACCAAGTTTTTCGACCTTTGATCCAACTGAATTGTAATTACCAGAAATATTGCTAATAGTTACACAACTTCCTAAAAAAGACAGCCAATGTACTCCTGTTTTTATATGAACATCAATCTACTACAAAATGAACACTGTTAACAGAGAACATGAAGTCTACAAGGAGCACCAGGAGGAGAAAAAGGTATTTTAAAAGCAGATTTAATCTGTCTGTTCCAAACGCCACTGAAAGGTCACAAGTATTTAGCTTTTATAATCCAACCATGCAACTGAAAAATGCAGACAGAAGGAAAATTTTACAAAGAACAGGACCTTCTTTTTATCTTAATAAAGAGTTTTTCTTGTAGCTACTTTGTAGCCCGTAATTAATTATTTACCTTGTCCTTTACAGTGCAGGAAAAACAACCCCTTGCAATTTTCATTATCTAAAGAAATTACTGAGGTGACACAGTCACCTTGTGCCAGGGGTTCTCTTTCCCTGATACTGCCATACTTTTTCCCTTGAGCTGTGTTCCACTGCAGGACACAGGAGTGCTAACTACTGACAGAGGTCATCATGGCTGCATAAGATAGAAAATTCATGCAGAGGTTTTCACTGCAACACAACTATTCACACAACTAATCCTTTATCTAAGATTATAGAGTTAAGCTATTGCATGCAACAAATGGACAGTTATGCAGTTTCTTGAGAAAATTTTCCAAATGCTCCTATTGCTTATTCATAGACAGACAAATGTCTTAAATGTTCACAGAAAACTCCATAAGCACACAGGTGTCCACTTCAGTGAAAAAACAATTTTAGTACTACAGATAAAATAAATTTTACACCATGCAAGCAGCCCAAACAGCCACTAATAGAATCCAAAAAAATCTGGTGTGTGAGTAGGCTTCTTCCTAGACCTGTTCCTATTCTTTATTGTAATTCACAGAATGAAAATTACATCCAATACTGTTCTTGCTGTTGAGATATTAGTTAAAAGAGGATTTGAAATGCATTTGATAATACAAAGGGAGGCGAGGGTGGAAAGGCCAGGTCTTCAGAAAGATGTGCAAGAAAATAATGTGGAGAAAATAATGGGGTGTGTAAAAAGCAGAAATCAAACCCAGCAAGTTCTGTGATTCTGGTTGAAGTTACTTGTCTTTGGGTTGAAAGCATTGCTTTTGCTTTTTGTGCTACCATGTGCCTTTCAAGGCTAGTTTGCATATATGCAATGTTACAGAAAAAAAGGCTGAAATGGTAAGGATTTAATGCTTCTAGTATGAAGCAATCAGAAGTTCATAAAAGGCCAGAACTAAGCTTAAGTTAATGCTTAAGCCTAGGCACCACCAAACCTTATTTTTTAGAAAAGTCTGCAGTTTTCCCACTTGTTGGTTTTTGGATTTGTTTTTCTTTTTCCAGTCAAACACATAAAAGAGAATGTTTAAAGTGCATTGAATCTAAGGAAATGACCCTTCACATGTGTTCAGCTGTCTATGATTAGGTATTCCTTTGATCCATAAGGTACCAGGGAACACATCTACAGTAATTGGACACCTACATATGTCAATGGGTAGAAATTATATTTTCTAAAATGTAGTGAGTTAAATGCCTGACTGCTACTGATTTCAAACTGCTGATCAGGCTAGCCCCTAGAGAAGAAGGCAAAAAGGGGCGGGGGGGAGGGGGGGAAAGTATCAAAGATTTTTCTTTAAATCCAGGATTAAGAAGAGAAGATGACCTTCAGCGTAAAGAACGTGGAAAGATATTCTGGTTGTTGCATTTTAGGTTCCCAACAGGAGACCTTTCCTGCAGGTCATTAGTTCATACCTCTGTGTACACAAATAAACACTACAGACATTTCCTTTTACATTTCTCTCACACATTTCACTGTCAAGAGAAGAGAAAACAAGGTAACACTCTAAGTTTGCCTTTCATCTATCAAATTGTTTTACTATTCAGATCCTTTTTGCTCCTTTGAAAGTTCATACTGAAAAAGAATGGTATATACTGAGGTAAAAGAATGAGTTTACCAGCCTAGATTAACCTAAATTTTCTACTGATAAGAAACTGCATTTTCATTTTCATTAGAAACTGGGCACATTTTACCAATCTGGATGTCAGTTAAGTATCTAAGAGAGTGCCACCCTGGTCAAAATTGGATAAGATTGAGATGCTTGGTTATATGCAGAATTGAAAAGCAAGTAATATGAAAAGTACTTTGAAGAGCAGAAGAACAAGCTTGGGGAAGCTTTACAAGTAGATATTTTCTAGAACTGGTCTTGAGGTTAATCTTTTTAATACACTATCTGATGTCCTTGCCACAAAGTGGAGGAGTGGGTTAATGAGATTCTCTGATTAAAAAGAATTGAAGTCATCATCCGTATAGAAAAGAATTGTAAATTCTCTTCCAGATAGGAAAAATTGGATGACCTTGAGAACAGTAATAATAGAAATGAAGCGAAATTCAATAGTTTGTGAACTTAAAGCTAAACAACAGGAATTGATGCCACAATCCAGAGGGTGAGTCTGAAATAGCAGAGGAAAAGAACATGGGTAAATGTATCTCGTACAGGATGACTTGAAATCATTGATGCGAAAAAGTTCTGAAAAACAGCAAACACAATCTAAAACTGTTTCAGGCTTTACATTTTTGGGAAAGAAAGAGAATTTTTAATGTCACTGTAAAAGACCTAAAGGTCTTACTCTCATCTTCAACACAGTTTATAACAAGTATGGCCATTCTGGTTCAAGAGGAATTAACTCAAAATAAAACATAAAAAATTAAATCAAGAGTACCACAAAGCCTGTTTTAGGAGTTGGTATTTAATGAGTGCAGTCCTTTTAACCCTGGTAAAATGAAGACTAAAAAAGGGATATGATGGCACTCCTTAAATACATCAGACAAATAAACATATTGAAGGCAAGAAGCTACAGGATAATGTTGACACAGTAATAAATTAATATATTAATAATTAATAAAGTTAGCATGGAAATTATAAGATCATTTCTAACCAGAGAACAGTGAAATTATGGAACAAAATTTCAATGGAATTAGCAGGGAAAAAAACAATCTAGGCATTAAAAATTAACTTGATCAGCTTAATTAAAGGTTTTTATTATATGGTTGTCAATGATAGGAAAGGACTCGATTTACACACTCAGAATATCCTTTTCAATAAACTCCAGTCTGATAGGCTACTTGACCATGAGTTGATAATATTTTTTTTTTCAAAATATTCATTCACTACTATAGTCTTTTGGACCTATAAAAGAAAATCTGACACCAGTCAAAACATATATTCAAAAGAATCCTAAAAACAACTGAAATTCAAACTAATACTGCTAAAACAAACAGAACACTACCGTCCTCGGGAGGGTATGAGATTACAAAATTGTGAAACATTTTGATGGGTTGACCTTGGCTGGCTCTCTAGTGCCCATCAAACTGCTCTATCACTCTCCCTCCTTCACTGGACAGGAGCAGAAAAAAAACTATGACCAAAAGCTTGTGGTTGGCATAAGGACAGGAAAATCACTCAGCAATTAGCACCTAGACAAAACAAGGTCAGCTTGGGGAAAATTAACTGAATTTATTACCAGTGAAAATCAGAGTAGGATAATGAGAAGTAATACAAATCTTAAAAAAACCCTTCCTCTCACCTGCTCCTCCTTCCTGGGCTTAACTTTATTCCCGCTTTGCTAATTCTTCCCCTTGAGCTGCACAGGGAGATGGGCAAGGGGGGTCGTGGTCAGTTCATCACATATTGTCTTTGCCTCTCCCTCCCCTACAGGGGAGGATTCATCATACTCTTCCTCTGCTCCAGTGTGGGGTCCCTCCATGGCAGACAGTCCTCCACAGACTTCATGAAATCATAGAATCATAAAATATGCCAAGTTGGAAGAAACCCAGCAGGATCATCGAGCCCAACTCCTGGCCCTGTGCAGGATACCTCAAGAGTCACCCCACGAGTGTTGTCCAAATGCTTCTTGAGCTCAGACAGGCTTGGTGCTGTGACCACTTCTCTGGGGAGCCTGTTTCAGTGCCCAACTACTCTCTGGGTGGAGAAGCTTTTCCTGATATCCAACCTAAACTGCCACCATATTTGTCCCTCCGGTTCCCCTTGTGAAAATGTTGAAGACCACAGTGAAGTCTCCCTTCAATCTCCTCCAAACTGAACAAACCAAGTGACCTCAGCATCTATTCATGAGGTTTCCTCTAAAGACCCTTCAACATCCTCATGGCCCTCCTTTGGATGCTCTCAAATGGCTTTATATCTGTCTTATATTGTGATGAACAAAACTGCCCCAATATTTAAGGTGAGGCTGCCCCAGTGCAGAGCAGAGTGGGACAATCCCCTCCCTTGACCAGCTGGCGATGCTGCGCCTGATGCCCCCCAGGACACGATTGGCCCTCCCGGCTGCCAGGGTGCTGCTGACTCATATTCAATTTGCATTGACCAGGACCCCAGCTCCCTTTCTGCAGTGCTGCTCTGCAGCCTCTCATTCCCTAGTCTATACACACTTTCAGGATTGCCCCTTCTTCTTCAGCTTCTCCAACATGGGTCCATCCCACAGGCTGCAGCTCCTCACCAACTGCTCTGTTGTGAGTCCCTTCCGTGGTGTGCAGTGTTTCAGGAATAGCCTGCTCCAGCCTGGGTGCCCTGCAGGGTCACAAGCCCTGCCAGCAGCAAACCTGCTCCAGTGTGGGCTCCTTTCTCCACAGGCCCACAGGTCCTGCCAGCACCCTACTCCACTGGCTGGCTTCCCACAGGGTCACAGCCTCCTTCGGGTGTCCACCTGCTCTGGCATGGGGTCCATCATGGGCTGCAGGGTCGCAGCTGCCTCACCATGGTCTTCCTCATACGCTGCAGGAGTATCTCTGCTTTCTCTCCTGGAGCACTTCCTGCCCCTCCTTCTGCGCTGTCCCTTCTGTCTTCAGGGCTGTTTCTCTCACATATTCTCACTCCTGCGTGGTAACTTTTACCCTTCTTAGTGAACTATGTTACCCCAGAGGCACCAGCACCATCACTGATGGGCTCAGCCTTGGCCAATGGCAGGTCTACCTTGGAACCAGGTGGCATTGGCTCTCTTGGGACACTGGGGAAGCTTCTGGCAGCTTCTCACAGAAGCCAGCCCTGTAGCTCCCCCCTACCAAAACATTACCATGTAAACCAAGTACAGACCTATTAATATTTTTGTGTTCAAATACTGGGATCTAATTCTTATGAAATATAAACACGCAATTTTTTTTCACAGTAACATACAGCAATTAAAGATTGATACATTTCCATGGAAATATTCATAGCGTGAATTTCTACTTGAACAGAAACAACTGTTTATGTCATGGCTCTCAAAATAGGTATGCCACACATTACACTGCATAAAGACTGACCAGTCAGCCTCAGAGAAAGTCCTCACTAGAATCCTCACTGACATATATAATAAGGAGGACATCAAATAACGAGATATGCAACACCTTTCAATTTTCACGGGAATAACAACAATCTAGGAGGTGTATTTAATCACCTGTGACAAACAGTAAATTTTACATTAATAATTAAACTGACATTTAAGTGTTCACAGTTAGCTTTTAAGTTAATGTTCTCTGAGACATATACATGTATCTCTGTTGTAATTACAGAACATTTGCTTCATTTAATTGATGCTGTTAATCTAAAAGGTTATGTTTTAAAACACTTTCCCCTAAAACGCATACTAGGAATGAATTATTGGCAAGATAGCAAAATTGCTGTGAGAACTGTAAATCAACAGAGTGCCAAAGATACTGGACAGTGATATTTATTTTAAGACAAAGTAACAGAAAGTTACCTCTGATGATATGTCTAAGCATTCTAATAAGTGATCTGCTTTCAAAAGGTACATTCATGGAGGTGCTGCAGACAACTACTAAGGAAAACCAGGACTTCAAAGAAAAAAGTTAATTTGCCAGATATTTACTTTACTCAAATAGAATTGGATATAACTGTAATCAAAGCCAACTGTAAAATCATTTCACTATTTTTTCAGTCTTACTTAGTTTAGACACTGAGTCATAGAGGGTTGATTTTCATCATGCTTTTTATAAGTCCTGTTCAAATTCAGTGGGATATAATTCCTAAACCAAGACTCAGTTAAAAATAAAATTTTGTAAATGTTGTATCAGTAAATAGTACTTCACAGAAGCACAGTCTGATACGGTCGGAAGTGACCTCTGGCATCATTTAGTCCAATCTCTCTGCTGACACAGGGTCAACTAGAGCTTGTTGACCAAGACCATATCAGTTTTTTAGTATCTTCAAGGTGGTAAACTCCACAGCCCCTTAAGGCAACTTGTTCCAGTGCTGGTCACCCTTAGAGTAAAAAATTGTTTCCTGATGTTCAGACAGAGCCTCCAGCATTTCTCTTTTTGCCCTTTGCCCCTTGTCCTGTCACTGGGCACCAATGAAAAGAATCTGGCTCTATCCTCTTCGTACTCTCCCTTCAGGCGTTTGTATACATTAGTAAGATTCTTCTGAGCCTTTTGCACTCTAGGCTGAACAATTCCAGCCAATTCAGCCTTTTTCCGCCTCTTGACTTTATGTGTGACCTTTCATCAGACTCTCTCAAATATGTCTGTGTGTCTTGTACTGGGGAGCCCAGAACTGGACACAGTACTCCAGGTGTGACCTCACTAGCACCAAATAAAAGGCAACGATCACCCTCCTCAACTTGCTCTCAATATTTCATTAGCTACTTTTGCTGCAGGGGCACATGCTGGCTTATGCTCAACTAGATGTCCACCAGGAACCCCAGAGCCATTTTCTACAAAGCTGTGTTCCATCTGATCAGCCCCCAGCATGCACTAGTGCCTAAGGTGATTGTTCCTCCCCAGGTGCAGAACTTTGCACTTCCCCTTGTTGAACTGCATGATTGATTATACTAATGCACCTTGGCTGTGTGTTGGATGGATTACATAAGAGATCAATTAAGGGTCAAGGTATGACTATGTCACTGTCACAGTCAGACTCCATTTTCTGTGTTAAGGTACAGAATAGGATTCTTATATTACCAGCTTTGAAATGAAGAGTTCCAAAATTAATAAACAGGGAAAGATTGTAGAGATTAGAAAGCCATTTCACATGCAGAGGAAGAGATGGATGAATCTCACTCTGTGAGTGAGATTCTCACTCATTCTGTGAGATTCTCTCACTATGCTAGGCTGCATTTGTAACTTCAATTCAGCAGTAAGATTGTTTATTTCCCCTTATTTGGACATTATTAACACTTTACAATTAAGACAAATCCTTACTGGATCAGATATTACAGTGTGAATTAAAAAAAAAAAAAAGATTCTGCTTTGTCTACCTAAACTGTGCTACCTTTTAAATGATATTAAATGCTACACATTTTTCTCTCCACAAAGATTTAGCAGTGCTCACAAGCAGCCCTACCTGCTGCTTACCAGCCTAGCAGATCTATATACTTTTCACTCTTAAACACACCCGAGATGTTTCTAACTTCTTCACTAGATCATTTCAGTAGTAAGGGGATACTGAAGTACAAAATGCCTTAGTAGGTGTTCAATGAAGATTATAGGAAGAATATAAGGTTTTATGCAAAAACCACAGAAAAAGAGAACTCTTTTACAAAAGAGCATTGAACATTATTATAACAAAATAAAATATTTAGATCGATTAAGTTATAGCACAGTGCTATGTAAAACCTTGGTTGTTTTTCTGAGAAGGGGTCAGATAGTTAAATAGGAACCTGAATGAATATATAGGCAGAAAGGTTTTGACAGATAAGTTTTAGAAACTGAATTGAAGAAAATGAATGAACATTCTATATTTAACTGTACTGTCAAAGCAAGACACTCAAAAAATCACAAGCCAGGCACAATAAATCTTGATACTCTTTAAAAAAAAAAAAAAAAGACATCTTATAGATTGAATTATTTTTATTTCCCATCTGATATGAATGTGTAAGAATGATGATCTCGGTTTTTCTCCACAACCTGAAGGGCAAAGGACTACATAAAATATTTAGAATAGATAGAATTGTGATCTCTCTACATATAACCTCTATTTTTAATGAAAACTTTAGTTTCCATGAACAAGCTAAGAATTTGGTCCAACAAATTTCTTCTAAGGGATAGAGCTTTGAATAAAACAGTGAAAAGAATGAGACTAAGGATCAAAACATAACAGACAGCACTAATTAAAAGAAACCCCTTACCTTTTTTTTTTGTGTGTACCACTACAGTATTAGAGTATTTAAAGGGTCTACTGAAGTCTTGTAAATAATTTGCAGAGAATATTTATTTTGTTCTTAATATCATATGAAAACAGGGGGTTTTTTTTGAAAAATGTAACTGCTCTTAACAGCTGTTACAAGGACGAACTGACATAGAGCTTATAGGCAGTTTTTATTGTCCTCCAGTGGGTTTTGGAGGAAAGGTGCTAGGCTTCTTCTTGGAAATCTACAATATTCAAAAAGATTGTGAGGTACCTGTGCTGGAAAAAAAAAAGAAAAAAAAGAAAAAAAAGAGAGAAAAACAGCCTGTTGTACTAAGGTCTTAACATCCAATCTTTCAATTTTTTTCCTGAATAACCTAGCTCATCAAAGGTTCCAAACGACTTTTCCACCATTCCCTGCTCTTTTCTGGAAATAAAAGTCAATGTGAAACAAACCTAGAGTCAAATACAATTGTTTTTTTGTCTTCACTAGAAAGAGAAATCCATATTGTCAGAGGGACATTTTTCTATTCCTTCTCTGTGAGGATTTCAATTTATTAATTGGATAAAACTGCAATGGAGATTATTTATTTATTGAATTACATAATCCTTTGAAAATAAGATACAGCTGACATTTAAAAATAAATAAGCAAAATTCTACTCTGTAAAGTCAAATGGTCTTTTCTTACTAATTGTGACGGTAATTGCATTTTTTGCTACATGATTGTTCAGCATAACCTCTATGTGC
Source organism: Chiroxiphia lanceolata (assembly GCF_009829145.1). Lineage (NCBI taxonomy): Eukaryota > Metazoa > Chordata > Aves > Passeriformes > Pipridae > Chiroxiphia > Chiroxiphia lanceolata. Next base: position 9,493,337 of record NC_045641.1, on the reverse strand, counting down.
ACAAGTCCTAAAGAAACTGGTTTACATGCAGATCATCAACAAGTAAGGAAATTGCTATAAACTCGGGAGATATTTTTCAACTATCCTGGAGAGGGCTCTATAGACACTGCTGCACTCTTCTGAAACCATAGCCAGTAATTTATTACTCTGAAAAGAAAATGTACCCTCCTCAAGTCATAGGTTGTCCTTTCACTATCTGTTCCTTGCCAGAACCATTCATAAATACAGGAGTAGGCTTCACACACTGTGGAGATTAGGCACTGGTCTGACTTCTACAGATGAATTAGAAATACTTAAGACCTGAGATTTTAGAGCTGCTTGGATTTAGGTATTGAGATGATTTATTTGCAAACATCCCATTGTTTAGATTTGTTTTTTCTTCTGGAGAAGTAAGAACACTATAAAAGTGCGCTATTTACCTGAATAAACTTTAAATACTAGTCAAGCTTAAAATGGAAATGACGCCTTTCATTTTAGCAAAGTTTTTCAAGTTCTTGACTGACCTTGCTCAGAAAATATGCCCTGTCATTTAATCCTAGTATCCAGCATCTTGATTTAGATGACATTTATGATTTCTGGATGCTTACTATCAGCCATAGAAGCTCAATAACTATCTAGATGCATTCTACTCCTGGACGGTGCCTTTCAGAAACAAACTTCAAGGTTAGAGGACCTGCCCACATTCTTTGATGAGACTGCCTATAAGAAGGCTATGCTGCCTCTCTTTGTTCCATATCTATATCTTCCCTTTCTCTCCCACATTTTTACACCTAACCTGAAGTGGTATTGCCATATGACACTAATGCAAACAGTTCTGTTTCCCTTTCCTAGGTCTCAGTTTACAAACACAATTTGTTCTTTACTCAGCATATCCTCCTAGTTTAAATGGTTTTCCTGCTAGTCCTGATCTTTCCAAAGCAGCTGATACATTTTAAATACCTATTATTGAACAAGCAGTCACTCTATCTTTCATTTTATCAGATGTGTGTTCTCTGGTGAGCTCAACATAGAGACCACACTGAATATGTTAATGTTCAAGGTGCAGAGGAAAAGCCAGAAGATGTGGAAGGCTAAAAATGGCATAAACTCCCCGTCTGTAATTCCTTTAAGTACCAATTATCCATTACTGGATAGCCGTGAGGGATTTTATTTAGGAGAGGTTACCAGTCAGCTGAAAAAGCAAAAGAAATGAGGCACAGTGAGAAGATGAAAAGGCTACAAAGCAAAGATGATGTGTAGAGTCTAAATAAGGAGGAAGAACAAGTTGGAAGTAAACCACATGTGTCAGGGACTGTTCAATCATTGCTACAGGAAGGTTTTCAGGAAGATGAAGTGGCTTCACTGTCCAGGTTTGGGCTATAGCTATAGTGCCTTTTTTTTGTTTTCTTGTTTTGTTTTGTTTTGATTTGGTTTGGGGATTTTTTTTGTTTGTTTGTTCATTTTTTTGTTTTTATTTTTGTTTTTGTTTTTTTCTTGGAAGCAACATACAGGGATATCATTAAGGGGAGGAGGAAGTAGCATCCATCATGTGGTTCCTATAATTCCACAAATTCTCCCTGACTATTTTTCATACTATGCCTTATGTGACTTCATACATAATCCTTTTTAAAATTAAATTAGATATTTATAATACAAAAAAATGTATCAATACACAGCATTGCAAAACTTAAGTGTTAAGTAATTTGTGCTAAGTAGGACTCTGTACTTACCAGTTTTAGTGTTCTTCCACAATATTAGAAAATTAATTAGTCATTTTTTGCCTTGAAAATATTGAGTTAATACTGCCAGGAATAATCAACCTTTTAAAAAATTAGAGAATCTTTGTAAGTACATAGTGCTAATTTAAAACATCTACCAATAAAACCTCTCAAAAGCCTTTGAGCACCACTAAATTTAGAATCTCTGAAGCCTTCCAGACTACAGAAATATAATTATTTCTGATTTTAAAACAAATTAAAACAAAGAGATTAATTGACATACCAAAGTCCCGAAGAAGTCTCAGGCTGGCATGGGGAAATTTAGTTCTCTCTTTTTTACTCCCTCTTCTTTGTCTTGGCTCTTGACTGTCTTAAGGGTATGCAGTTCCCACATTCACATTTCTTATCTGCCTGAGTAAATTAAATGACTCCCAATTAGTGACAAAAAAATGATCTAAGTATTTTCTTAATTGCCCATCCGTAGGATATAAGAGCTTCCCAGAAAATGAGACTTGCATAACTTAAAACCTAAATGAGCTACAGAGTCTTCAACAATTCTTCCTACTATGCTCATAAGTAACTCTGTCTCGATTTCAGATTTCCTTTTCAGTAATTTCAATGTATGTGACAAAACAGACATTAGAGCATAAGGGCACAATAAAAAAAACTCGTTTTGCTACCAGTCTTCATTTGACTTGTCCTCCCAACCGTGGAAATTGCCGTAGCTTTTCTCACTAAAAATACTTCTAAAGATGGTGAATTATTACAGATAATATGTTATATTTAATGCTGTAGCTCATGGCTTTTTATGCAAAATCATGTTCTTAAAAGTTTACTGGACTTTGGAACTATTGGAACCATACCAGTTATGTGGATGATTAAGGATTATTTGGTAACTGATTCAGGAATAAAAAAAATATTAAATTAATAAAATGCTAGATGCAAACCAGATACTATTTTATATAAGTTATGATCAGTTCTAATTAAGATCTCTTTTGGAAACTCACTGTTTTATACTGAAGTATCGCAGCCTTTGAGCATCCTAATGCATTTTAATAGCAGTTTTTGCATTCATACTCTTTTTATTCGTATATTCATACATAATCAACCTTTCTGCACTTACTCAGCACTTTTTGAGAATGATACTCTTTCATAGTTTTTAAATGCTTTAAGTTTGTTTATTGTGAAGAACTAACCTTACTTGCACCACATACTACTGTTTTTCTGCAATTATAATCATTGACAGGAACAGGTATGTATTCATACCACTGAATCCCTAATTTAGCTCTGTAAATAAGCCAAGATAATTTGGAACTACAGAATCTTCAGGTTGTTATGAGGCAGCAAAAACCTGACTGGGTGGGTTTTCACTGACAGTACCATGTGTATGGTACAATTGATGTCTGTTCTTTCCAACTCACGTTTAATCAGAAATATTTGCTTGCTAATAGCTTTTCACTGGAGGAGATGAGTAGTGGGAACTCAATTATTCAAAAGTCTTCAGGTCCCTAAGGACTAGAACCTGAACACAGATGTCAAGATTTGCTGACCCAAGTCTTCCAGTTCTGGATATGAAGAGGTCAGGAAGGCTTTCTAAAAACACATCAAGTTTTCTACATGAGATCGGAAAGATTTACATGCTCAGACATCCACACAAGAGTTTAACACACAAATAATACATTGAAATTTCTTTTAAAAAGGAGAACAAATCTTTGACTGCACAAAGAAAACAATCATGGCTATATGTTTTATTCCATGCTAGTAGAACTAATTAATTCATGCAGATACTATGGACAATGTTTCCTAAACCTTTGATACCCAAGGCACATGATTTTCTGTGTTAAAATTGATGTCATGAGACAGATCTTCCTGAGCAGCTTTGCCTCTGTCCAATACAGCTACGAACAGCTGCTGAACCTGTCATGCATGATATTCCACTCCCCAGGCTCCCTCACTCTTTCCAGGCTATTTAGACTGGTTGCAGGGCAGAATGCACTGGCCATCACACTATACCTGTTGGAAATTTTTAGTGTAAGGCATCAGAAAAATAAATAAGAAAACATATTGAAAAAAACTTTAACTTTTTATTTTATTCCCAAACTCAGAGAGAAATTCTGGCCATACTGAAAAGGAACATATCTTTTTATCTCTCTTCTCAACGTCTACACAAAATGAGAAAAAGAATATAGCTTGAGCCTTACAGCCTCAAGGGAACATTTTCAATACAGGTCCAAGATTAATATGACATTCATAGTAGCAGAATTCCTGTACCTCTAACTGATATAGTGGGTGATTTATTAGATATAGTGAAGAATGAAGTGTATGCAGGGCAAGAGAAAGAATAGAACTATATGTGCAGCATGCCAAAAATTACCAGGGTCTTTAGTTGCCCAGTAACTTCTCTGCAAAGCTGATATGAAAACTTTGTATTATATTCATTATCTGAGGATTTATCAGAGTGTGACTTGCATTCACTTCAGCAGAAAATCAAATGTCAGTTTTAAATAACAGCCAGCCAGTCTGGGGTAGCTGCTTAAATAGAAAATGAGAAAAAAATAGCCAATCATTTTAATAACACTTTCCTTATTTTGCCATTTATGTTGCAAGGAAGCTGAAGAAACAGTGCCATGAGTCAGTCCTTTCCACAGTCATCCAGCAACCTATTTCTGCAGAGCAGTTCTGTGAACTACTGCAATAAGTGGCTGTAACATGGAAAGCTCTGAGGTCCCGGTCTGAGCTTTATTCATGAGTGTGTGTTTGTACAGTACTCCACTGAGCAATGTTAAACAAAACTACTGCTCCCAGAGTTAAGATACAGGTGAACAAATCAAAAGTTATCTTATCTTGCAGGGACATGTCCCATCCATTTTCAAGGAGCATTAGCTGTTAATTTTCTGCTAATAATTTTTGGTGCAGAATTGTAAGGTACCTTGGGGCTGAATGTGGCAATAAAAATATGTGAAGACAGAGAATAGAAATAAGGTTAAAAATAGGGTAGATAGAAAAGTGTAGAATTAGAAAAGATCCTAATGAAAAAATATTAAAATTAATAAAATTTGGAACGAAGCCACAGAAACCCACAGAAATACCCTTCTCTCCCCACAAAACAAAAACCACACAAGAACAGAAAAAACCCAAACACACCCCCACCCACTAAACAAACAAACAAAGGCACTGGGGGGGACAAAAAAACCAAACCAAAACAAAAAACGAAATCAATAAACTCCCATCTCCCTGCTATAGCAAAGGCACCTGTTCTGCACTGAGCTGAATATAGACTCCTAAAGCATCTGTGTTGGTGCATAAATCCATTAGAAACCAAGTTTGCAATTGTTGACCTGGTCAGAGAGCACAAGGTAAGGTTTCAGGATTTTGGAGTGATCACAACAGAAATGCATGATAATATGATAATACACATTCAGTTTGCTTGCAAATACTGACTTGGGATGAGTGTTAAAGATTTACAACACCACCAATTCCTTTGTCTCCCTTCTAAACAATACTATTTAATACTCCGAGTCCTTTTGCTCTCTCTGGACCCAGGATCCCTTCTTGCTACCAAAGAAATTGAAAAGGTGAACATTTACTAGCAGCAAAAATAAAACAGGATTTAGTCTTAGGCACCTTTTAGAACTTCTGTTCAGTTTTTGGACCAGACCTCCGATTTTAAACCCTGGTTTGCTGCTCTTTAAAATCCTTTGGACTTGGAAGAAGTTTGGTTTTAGGATGGAAAGCCTTCAAAATCTAACCTAACCTTTAGACTTGAAATATAATGTAAAGCAATTCAGAGAATATTTGTTTCTGTGTCATTTAATCCAAGAATATAACTTCTTTTATATTATTTTGATGTGAATACATTGTGCTATATGGAGATAGTGAAGGACATGAGGAAGCTGCCTGGAGAATTTTTTGCCATCTCACTCCTCTTTGGACAATTCTTTGGTAATGAGTTTCCTTTACTGTTTCTTGTCAAAGTACTGACAAAAGAACTCTGAACATAAATTGGTGGCAGTAGTTTAGTTAAATTATACTAAACATATTGATTTATGCCTCTGTCTGAGATCCTTGGAACCTTCTGAACCTTCTTTTGAAAGCTCAGCTGCACAGAATGCATTTGTTGCCAAAGTCAAATACACTTGTTTTGGTGCCTAAGTGGAGTGGAAAATTTAAGAAATGGTATTTTGGTCTTTTAAAACCAATGCAATTTACGGAGAAGCTGGACTTTCTCTACAGATGTCGGAAGTCAGGAGGGCACTGAGAAAATCCCTAACACATAGCTACACAGCTGTGGAGTGGGAGTACTCATTTTAAAATCAGTTTCCCTTAAGAGTCCACTTATAAGCTGAGTTATTAACACCTCAGAGAGAACTTAGCAGCAAAACTAAGAAAACATCTTTTTTTTTTTTTTTTAGTAAGGACCACTGTAAACACATTATTCTTATCAATACACTAATATTTCCTACACAGGCTTCTTATTCACTTTGCTGTGTAATCATATGTAACAATCTTTGATTACAGTCTTTCTAGAATGATATAAGTTCTTTGTTCTACATCAAAAGTTTTGAGATGTTAATTTTTATGATGAAAAATCAAGAGATATTTTAACATAAATTGTCTTTTTAAAAAAAATTACCTTTAAAAATTCATTTATTTATATAAAAATAGTAATGTGTTTTCTTAAATGCAAAGTACAGAGAACTATTAATATTTCACTTTTGGTTTTCCAACTGTCTCATTTTGTAGCCTTGGAATTAACATTTAACTTTTCCATGATTTCACAGCATCATCTGTGTAACAAAGATAATACTCATCAAGCCAGAGCAAGAGGTATTAAAATCTAAAGTGCCTGCTCTAAAGACTTGTTAAATGAATGGATATGTTTCCATCTATTTTAATGACTTTTACATCAATCTATTAATTCAGAGGATTACATTTTCATTAAATTTTAGAGAAAAAAAGTCAATAAATGGAAAACATTCCTTTGATCCACAGTTCCTCATAACATTTGTATTCTAAGCAATGCATCATTGTGATAATGCCTTACAGTGCTACTGCTTAGAAACAGGACTCTACCTACTTTGCTTTCACCTTTTAGCATGGGAACTGAAAACATTATCTACAGAATAAATGGATAAACAATTATAAAATCTGAATGTTCTTTTTTAATATAAAATGTGTGGTCACTTCCATGAATGTGGTAACATGCTGAAGAGAAAATGTCAGTGTCACTATGGCATTTAATTTCATCAACAGTTAAAAGAAAAATCTCCAAGTTCTCGACTCATTACATTTTTTTTGCCTTGATGATCAGTTGCACATGTCGACAAATATAAGAAACGAAAATGCATTGAAATCAGAACAGCTCACACCAGTGATCAAGTGGAAGTCATCCTCAACTGTCCGAGTGTCCTAGTGGACCCTAAACCAGTTTAAACAATCAGTATATTGGATAATGAAAATAATTTTCAATGTGATATTCAATATTATGCCTCAGGACATGACTTCATTTAGAATACGAATGTGTTTCATATATCAGAGGGTAAAGCAGATGAGACTGGGAGAAGATTGGTCATTAATTTTAGAATACATGATTCTCCTATATTTGCTAAATTAATGTGGTTGCAATAAATCACAGTCTTGTGGGAAGTGGGATAAAAGTGAGTCAGAAGAGGCATAATTATCAGGCTGAGGTACTGACCAAACCCTCAATCAGACTGAATGATGCCTAAATGTCTTTTGGTTTATTAGTTGTTTAACAGCTTTCACATCCTTTCTAATTTTGTTTTTAATCAAGCTGTAGGAAAGAAAAAAAACATAGATTTTTCGTAGTCCAAATCAACTCTTGCCTTTAAAGCTGAAAAAAACCCAGCAAACATATTCCATTTTCTTAAGAAACTTTTCTCAAAGGCATCTTATTTAAATTTCTCTAAGTAATTGGCTGTTATAAAAATCACTGTTTAATACAAGTAGAAGAAGCAAATTGCTCTGTTTCATAAGCTGACAGCTGACTGTTGTTGATTCTGCATACTGGGGAACTGTGATCAGTGATGGCCCTTAACAGAAAAAGGTCTTTGTAAATAGGCATTTCCAGCAGGAAAAAATGAATATCTTGTTAAGCTTTCAGACATTTTACCATTTGGTAATGAGTCACTGAAGCATCTGGCATGAATTTCAGCACCTTTTAACCATTTATGCACTCATAATATTGATACACACTTCTTTGTTTATGGTAGATATGAATACACTCATTGCTGCCTATGATGGGGAAGAAGGAATGGAGCTATCAGAATTAAATAAAAAAAATTAAAATGAAAAAAAAGGCAACTGCAGAGCAACAGGCAAACTTAATGAAAATGCTACATTCATTTTTGGGAACACAGCATCTCAAAGCTTTGCCAAGGTGATGATTCATCATTTTTCAGAATGGATGAAGTTGAGGCAGCCAAGAGATGCCTGAAGAAATTACTGTAGTAAGACATTTTCACCTAATTGTTATTTTCCAGACTCCACAGTTTTGCCAATAATGACTTAGAGTCAAAGTTGAATGCATTGGTTGGGCTTAGCATAACCAAAGCACCATAACCAAGGGAGAACAATTTCATTACAAAAAGCTATCCTGATTCAAGAGGGAAGTTAAGTTCTCAGTTGAATTTTCACAGGCTACAAGCAACATGAGCATTTGGGAAGCATTTTGCCTACAGTTCCTCCACCCCCACAGGATCCCTCACCCCTTCTGCAACACAAGCTAACTACCATCATCTGTAAATATGAAGAAGAATATATACTTATTAAAAACATTCATTATTTATGAACAAGAAAAAATCCATATAAAAGTGAAACTGAGAGATCCACCGATAAATATTTTTTTTAAAAAACACAGACCTTCCTTATTTTATTTTACAGTTATTTTCAGTCAGAGCATGCTTGCAGATGTACTAAATAAAAGGGAATTTTGTGGTCCTTGACAATGAAAACATAGCCCCATTTTTTCTGCTTCTCTGTTTAATTCATTAAGGGCTGCTGAAGTAATGATGTAAATAAATCCAGGATCAGATCTATTCTTTTGACACTAACAATTCTCTGAGGAAAATCTTTTTCACACACATATGTGTATGACAGTCTAACCTGTCTACTTAGAAAATTTGGATGGCTGAACAATCAGAATTCTTGAGCATGCAGTAAGTTTTCTGCAAGTCGCATCAATTATTACCTGCTTCCCGATGATTTTATTTGTTGAATCATTTTTAATTTTTTTCTAATCAGAAAAACACTGGAGTGATAATCACAGTATTTTAATCACCTGGGAAATAATGAAATAGGAAGATCAAGAAGAATCTGGCATATGCAGACCAATGTAATTGTCTCCTAAAACAGTAGTAGGCCTTGCAGATAGGAAGAAACAGTAGGTCTATAATGTATAGAGACCTGTCTTGGAATTATGGAAAATATTGTTAGCTTTTATTATTTCCTTATTAAAATTTAAATTACATTGATCTAGGGTAAACTATGAATATACTGGCGGACAATATTGAAGTCTATTACACTGAAAAGTTTAAAAAATGTCTTGATATATGTGGAATTCTGTATGTAAATAATGCAGTTTCCTGATTTGAGCAAGCACATGCAGTTAATTAAACATAGGGTGAAGAATAACCAGGCAGGCAGCAGACCAAGATTTGAGGTTATTTTCGATCACAGGTTGCACAAGTCAAATATTATACTACCACATAAATCAGAACAACCTGTAGAATATTCTTTCCACTTTGCAACTTACCTGCTTCTCCTTGAATAGGACACCTTCAAAGTGGGCACAGTACCTTCTGATCTGTAGAATTCAGAGGAGTGCAACAAAAGATCAGAAGTCCAAGAAAGAATAGGTTAGGCAGTAGGTGTAAATCTTGGAAAAAAGAGGGACTGAAGAGAACAGAAAAAAATTCAGTTATATAAAAGGATTGTAAAGAAGAAAAGAATAATGTCCTTTCCCTCTGCTGGGGCTAGGTCTTAATTATCCAACTTTATACATTTCATTAAAACTGTTCCCTTAAACATGGCATATAATATAAAACCAAAAATGTTCCAAGCAATGTTAAAATATTAATGTCGGAAAACCTTCTCAGGCATGAGACTTTGAAATGATTGAAGCAATCAGTCAGTAGATCAGAAGCCAAACTGACCCAACAATTAAACTGCCTATTAAAAGGACATACATGAAAAGAAGGTATTACTGAAACAAGGTTTCATCAAATTGAACAGAGATTCTCAAATTCAAAAGGCTACATTTTCATTCTTTTATTGTTGTTTTTTTTTATTTGTTTTGGCTCTACATCTCTAGAACAGAAAAAGCAGTGTGGTTCAGTGACTCCTAATCTGTTTTCTACAGAGCACTTTTTCTCTCACTGTAAGGTAATGAACACTGATCAGAATGTGAATCTGTTGAATAAACAAAAAGTACTCTATCAAGATTTTTACTGTAGAAATACAGAAGTATTTTGTCTGCTGTTTTTATACTCCAAGGTGGAAGAAACATGCACAGCCTAAAAATAACAGAAAAAATAATGTCGCTGAAAGTTTGTTCAATGCACTAAATGGGAAATATTAGCTCATGAGGGTTTTTCTGTGCTTAGTCCAGCCTCTCAGGAGGATCCTAAGTAAATAGTTGTGGTTAGCAGTAATTTCTTCAGAAGAGAATACATGTTTTAGCGAAAGGAAGACAAAAGATGACACAGTGTGCTGGGCAAACCTGGCATGAACATTACCGAGTGAACAGCAATATTGGATGAAGTACAGACCAATTCTGTGATTCTGAGTTCTTGTCGGACATCCCACCTGAGGAACAGCTTCAAAGATGTTAAATCACTTAAATAACGATTTATGTTAACAAAATCAACATAGCAAGCCAATTTTTAGATTAAGCAGATTCAAAGAATTAAATTAGGATGAGTAAATCAATTTAGGAAAGACTTTTACATTATCAAAACAAAGTAGCACCTCATTAATCAAATTTACCCTCTAGAAAAGGAATAGGAATATGCAACTCTGTGCATTCTTTTTTCACAGAAAAAAAATAGCCTTTAGTCCCTCCCTCTTCTTTTTGCGCTTTAGGAGGGAAGATTGATCTCTGGTAACACTGTGGGTGACACTATGCAAGTTCTATCATTTTCTGTATCTGTGGTTATACTGAGAAAAATATAGAGTCATTGTAGTTAAGTATTTACACTATTACTGGAATAGGCAACTTTGATCAGCTGGCAAGTAGCCATGAAGAACATAATATATCAAAAGCCTACTACTACCTCTGAGGTTTTTATGGCCCATATAAACATATTTGGGTGCATTAAAAATTAAGGAATCATAGTATTACATTATTTATTTTTATTGATGAAAAAAATAAATACACTAACTATAATGAGTGCTCATATAATAACTAAATAAACTTAATGTCACAGTTAGAGCAAGTAGCCTGTGATCTAAATGCTATTATTATATCTTTATAGAATAGTACATCTTGGTTTTTGTTTCTTTATTCTTTAATATTTTTTTAGGAAAAAAACAAAACAACTGAAAAAAGGCTTCAAGTAGCATGTTAAATTACAGCTTGATAGATGTTCATATTCATATTTCAGAGAAATCCTCAGTCATCTGTTTGCCTCAGGTTCAGAGTGATAGCTGAAAAGAAGTAGAGAATACACCTCAAATTAATTTACGCTGCTCTCATTTGCTGCCAGATTCTCTCATAGCACCAAAGGTTTGTGACAATCATTAACACACAGCCCAAATGGCTATGCTTGTTTTACTATCCTGGAAAACAGGTCCTGGAAAAGAAAAACAGCATAATTCCCTCTGAAGAAAAACCAAACCACCCTGTCTGTGTTCAGAGAATCAAAATGCTAAATGAGAACATGATTGCTCTCTCAACATGTAGCTTTTATGCAGCACATCCTTTTCTCCACCATCACTTATCTATTTCTTGAAGACTGCAACAGAGCAGTAAATGAAATGCCTAATACCAAAATTAGTGTTATGACTACTTTCACCTGTACCCAGAGAAACAGATTCCATTACATGACATTTCCATGCACCAGCACCACTGTTTCTGTAGCTCTGGCTCCTGCAGAATTTCAGGCTTTGTTCCCCTTTCAGGGTGAAGTTACACAATTCACTGGAGCACTATGTGAGAAGGTCTAGATTTACATCAAAATAAGCAGATAAATCTAATAAATGCAGCATAGTACATGGGCCTAGGCTATCCTGTATATTCCACTGCAGATTATATACATTCCAAATTTTGCTCAAATGTCTGTCAAAGATTTTTTTTTCTCATATTAAAGAAATATTCAGCCTAATAAATACAGAATTGCAGTGTGTTAGATTTGAAACATGCTTCCAAATAAGTCTGAGGCACCCACAATTCAAGTATTAATCCTGTCAACACCTAAATCCATTAAAAACAAATGGAAAAAGTAAAAGAAAATATATATAAGCTTACAGGTAGGAGAAAATGCTAGGTGGTCTTTTGCTGGTTTGTTTAATATTTTATTGTAAGACCATAAATTATACAAAGACATTTCAATGACAGAGGGAATTTACATAAGTGCCTAATTACACCAGAGTTGATTTTTAACTTATAGAAGGCACCTGCTAGCATTTTTATGTCTTTTTTTTTTTTTTTTTTTGTTAAACTACTCATTAGAAGTAGATAAATACATTTAAGAAATGGAAGAATTGGTATGGTCATCTTTGCCTCATGAGCCAATGAATCTTTTTGATTTCCAAATTGAACTCAGCAGAGTCTACCTAATGTGCAACAAATGTTTTAGAGGACAAACATTTTTACCTAATGATAATAACCTGTGATAGTGATCTCAAGTTGTTTAATTGTTCTGATATTTAAGCGATAAATTTTTAAATGATATTTAGAGAAAAGAAATTCTCAGATGGCTTATGAATTAGCTATGACCTTTATGCTATGCTAACACTTAAGTCACTATCAACCTGAGCTGAATCTGAAATGCCTCCTGCTAAATGAAGGCTTCTATGAAATTAATATATGTTTTTACAGAAAGGGGATTTAATTTTGCTTTGTTTTATTTTTATGCTAATATGACTGGTACCTTTTTGGGAAGCAAACAGAAGAATAAGAAGACAATCTCAGAGAATAAATTCCTGTAGTTTCACGTTGCTTCTCCCAAATTAAAGCAACGCTTAGCCATATAGAATTGCACTATCATCACCAGGCAATATTTGTTCTCTCTACACAACTTCATTTTGAAATGAATAAAATATACCTCAGTACTCTTTTAGTGCTTCATTTGAAGTGGAAAACAATATTTATATGACCTGAAACAGATCTTCAAAGATTTATTAACTATAAACCTTATCTTTCATAGACCTTGCAACTTGAATTGTTTGTATAAGACTTTACATCCACACAAATATGCCTTGAGGTAATAATCACAAATAAAAATGTTCTTATCAGAATGCCTTCATTCCCTGAAAAGACTAATTCCTGAGAGCAAAGAGAATGCTCAAGGTTATGTTGAATGCAGAAAACAAACAATACAATTTCAGTTACAACTTACAATGTTGGAATAACATTATTTGTAAGTTGTTCGTTCAGAGGACTCAATAATAAAATATTTTAAAAGATAAAGATAAAATTGGCAATTATTATAGTATATTTCATATGAAATTCATAAAGTGTTAAAAATTGTCTTCAGAAGTCCCCTGTTGTTTATTTTATATACATAGTACTTTAAGCATAAAAACAGTAAAAAGAAACTAACTGAAATTTCCACAGTCAACATAGAAATTATACTGAAAATTCATCAAAGCTGTCAACTCCAAATTCTCCTTCAAAGCTACATCCAAAACCCAAAACCAAACATATAAAAATGTGCATCTAGAATGGGTGCTAGAATATTGTGACTTCAGTCTACAATAACATATTTGATTTTGCTAAACAACAAAACAGTTTGTTATTTTTTCTAGGCAGGTAAATCCATGAATATATAATTGAAATGACAATTCTAAATAACTGTGAGCAAACTATAAGAATAAAACTTGGCATAAATATAATAATAGTAATAGTGGCAACAAAAACAACAGCAGAAGCAGCAGCAACAACAACAACAATAATAATAATAAAACTGCTACTTTTGGATCTAAAATCAGGGATCTAAGACCAGGATTCATTGGACCAAATTCAGTAGCCCACACCATGATGATCTCCCCATAAGTTAATTATTTATGCTGTTTGTACATTCACTGGGGAGCACAAATATTCTCTAGAACATGATTCATCTCATCTGATAAGTAGCCATGTAAAATAGGTTAGATGAATCATGCCCTTGTTTTTCTTAACCATTTCTAAAGGGCTCTAGGTAGCTAGCTCAGAAGTAGCCAGACGACATCGAACTGTTGGCTGTGTCTCTTTCATCGAGTGTACCCTGTAAAAAGGAATAATCTTTTTGGTCCATGAAGGTTAAAGCAAAACATCAGCACGTATATTTGTTAAAAAGAGGGACATATAAAATGGTTGAAGAGGAAAAAAAATCTCACCACTTTGCTTTTGACACATGTTTGAAAATAGTAGTGGTAATAATACTGGAAATAATGACATAATATGACTTTTCCTTTCAACCCTGTCATAACATTCTCCATAAATATCATCATTAAAGAATGTAATTGCCAAATATGTAACTCTGATATGCACCTACAGTCTGAGATGTGACATACCCACTGCAGCAGTGATACGATTTACAGGTTGACTACTATGAGTTTAAGTAATATTCAAAAGATATGATTATAACTATATTGCTTTCGGTTTCTTGCATTCACTTCCTATGATTTTGTGTGAAATGTTAAAAACATTGAAAGGACATTTTAAAAAACCTGAAAAGTCAGATCTCTACACGGTAATATGTAGTGGATCAGCACTCTGAACACTGACATAGAAATTGCTGAAATATTGCTTGATTAAAATCTTAGAAGCAGGTTACCTGATTATATAGAAGTAAATGGTACAAGTGCCTTGTTGTAAAAATATATTAGAAAAACATAAAGACATCTAATCAAGTGTACTGTGGTAAGCATTCATCAGGGTTAAACCATTTGCAGCGATCTAACATATAAGATACCAGTGGCTAAAAAGACTGCACTTGTAAGTTTATTTCTGATGCCGTGAAATGATATCAAATCAGAACAACCATACAGACGAAACATGAGGAGGTTCCAGCCTTATAAACAAACAAGGGAAGAAACAAACCAACAGCAAAAGCTGGAATCTGCATCACCATTAAAACCTAAAATAATACAAGTTGTGGTGAAGCCAATAAATTTGACAGCACAGTGGGTAAAATTATTCAAGAAAAATATTAAAAAGCATGGGATGCCTCTAAGATTTATCAAACAAAGATTAAGGCAGAGACTGCAAGAGAGGTCTTGATGCATGTAACATCTTTTCTAGAAAACAAAAAAAGTGTTGATAGTGTAAAGATGACATCCTCTAATAGGTTTAGATTGAAATAATACTCCCTAAATCTTCCACATAGTTGAATGGGGCCACTCATTACTACTGGCCTAGGAAAGCTATATAAACACTTCTTTTCCACTCTGACCTGGACTTTCATGTGTATAAACCAAATCATAGTTCAAATATCACGTTTAAAGAACTTCTGATGTCACTCACATCAAGTCTGGTATGTCCAGGGAAATTAAATCTATTACATTTAATAAGTAGAGAAAACTAATTACCTTATTTAAGAAAGATCACAGAATTACAGAATAATTTAAGTTGGAATGGACCTTTGGAGGTCATCTGTACCGGTTCCAAATCAAAGAACAGCTAACTTCAAAGTCAGAGAATATTCAGAGCTTTGTCCAGTTGAGTTTAAAGTACCTTCATAGATAAAATTATGAAATATTTTTAGAGAAACTGTTCCAATTTCTCATCATTCTTATTAAAAGAATTTATCCTCACATTTTTCTGGTGCACATATCTGCTGTAGTGTGTATAGGTTGCATCTTACTTTTTTCACATGTTCCTTGAAGATGAACTGCCACTTTATTGTTATCCCTTTTAACTTAATATATGTCTTTGAACACTGCATTAATTTATATTGGGGAGAGCAGACCCAAGTATTATATTTTCTCTTTACTCTCTTCCTATATAAAAGTTAGAGTTCTCTTCTTATTATATTTTCTTTTATGCACATAGGTATTTTATATTTTCCATTTTCCACTAAAAAGTCAAAATTAATGTGTTTTTAACAAGTTTACTTTATCCCTACAGTGTTGAGAGAACTTTGCTATTGAACATTCCTACATTCCCCAGATAATCTTTATTATTTCCTAAGATCTCTCTGGATGAAGATATTTACCCCACTTGTTTAGGAGTGGTTTTTTCCCCTCTTTCTTATTTAGAATACAGACTTTGTGTAGGTTTAGCTGCTTTGATTTAAATTCAGAGCCTTCTCCACACTGAAGCCTACAACTACTAAATTGGGGTAACTTCATAAAAACACATCATTAGAATTTCCTCTTTTTAAACTGTAAATCATAAAGATCTCCCCTTCTACATTGTGTTAACCACTAATCTACATTCTTCTGCCACAGGCTAAAGACTCATTTTGATATCAGACGTCTTTATTCCAGCAATGCAAGAAATTACATTGCTCTGGTATATCAGTAGCCAAAATACCGATTTAACATGACCAGGAAGCAGCTAGAAATCCAAAGTGACTTCATTGATACACGAGTCAAACATGCAAAACCAACTACTGTGATAATCAATAATATTATGGTCATGTTATCCAGTTCTTGTAACTAATTGTTATTTTGGAAAACTAAAAAATGACCTAAACCAGTATCCTAATCTGTACCGCCGAGCATTTAAATTATTAGCTGATACCAGCAACAGCATCACATGCTAAAAGTTCCTTTACTCTGATTCAAGAATTTTAATCAGCTAACTTAGAGATTTATTTATATGTACATCTCAATTCACATACTTTTAACTTAAATTAATTGAATTGAATAATTAGAATAATCTGATAAAAGTCTATTTCTAACTATTTCTGATAAGCAGATCTCATAATATAACTTCATATTTTACCAGAAACAGCTCTAATCCAATGCTACCTCATGTTGGTTAATGACTATTTAGAAAGAAATGACAGCAATTACTTCTAGTGATAGCTGTGCCCTACAGCATTAGCAGCCTTTCATTCCAATCAGTATCTCAGATTTTACAATCCCCTTATGACAGAATTTCTGATATGATTTGTTATTCTAATATTATTAGAGAAATCATATGACTAACTAGATCTCAGTCTGACCTCGGGAAGTCTACTTTAAATTTCTGAGCACAAACTCAGTACAATTTCTTATAGCCATCCTTTCTCAAAGTAATTTTACTGAAAACTAATTTTTTTAATGCTGAAAGGCACAGACACTCTACCAGCTCTAAGAATGGGACATTTTCCATGACGGTCATGTTCAGTTAACTGACTAAAAACATTTCTAAAAAGCAGATGTTCTCTCTCTTTTTGTTCCCAGATTTTTTTGTATTTATTTTTATGTTTTGGGTTTGACTTTTTTTTTTTTTTAAGGGAAGTTGTCCAGATGTTAAGATTAAAGAACTGAAACTGGGGAGATAATTCAAATGCTGCATTTTCCTATGTACTGCACATATTTTATCTGCTTAAATTATACCTGCTTTACCTGTTTTGAATGAATAAACAATGAACCATATTCCCTATTTAATTATTATTTTATTTTTACCTCGAGGTATATTTTATAATGTGCGAGAAAGTTCAGACAGTGAGATTATAAGAATATGCCCTTTTTAGCTTTAGAGTCACTTTGGTATGAAGCAACACTTACTCCCTCTTGAGAGACTCAAGCATTTTACCAGTGCAACTACTAAGAAATAAATATACAAGTTAGAAGGAAGACTTGGATACAAGATCTAAAAAAACCCCCAGCAATATGGTGGTATTTATTTATTTTTTTAGCTGCGTGGGGTAGAATGCATCTTGCATACTTGAACACATACAATCTCAGAATTAAGTAATAAGTGACATCAAAGACTTTGTCATCAGTTAAAGGAAGTCATGCATCTGGAAAATATTTCCTGAGGCTTTGTAAATCTGCCACTAAAGGAAAGTACTCTGCAGATCAGGGCCCTGTTCGTAAATCAGGCTTTCCATTCTATTTTTATTTATTCAAACATAGGAGAGAGACAGAAAAAATACAGATTTTATTAAATGGAGGAGAAGCATATCTATGCCATATCTCTCATGTCAAAGATACAGCATCTTATAGCAGCCATCTAAGAGCTTACCAAGTCAGAGATACTCTTTAATCAGGACCTTCCAAGCACCCACCCCACACTCAAACCATCTACTCAACACAAGCCACCATGGCAGCCCTCAGAAACTGCCCTACCTCTATTTCTCTTCTGTATTTTCACTATTCTTTATTTTAAAAGTATATTGAAGGTACAAGTCCTTAGAAGAAGAGGACACTTAACAGAGGAAACAAAAGGACAGAAAAGATCTACAGCCCTGGGACCACCTACATGGGCAACAACTCTACAGTCTGTAAATGAGCAACTGGGTGCAACACCAAATACTGCTGCAGAAAGAAGGGCTATAGCTGCTGTAGTGGTGAGTTCCAGTCTCACATCCTCTGGATTCACATGTGTCATGGGTAACCTCTGCTGGAATCACACCGTTCTCTGTGTGTGGGATTATGACAGAGTGGATGGTCAATTAATCTGGAATTTTTAAGATATCTCTCTTCAGAGTCAGAACAGGTAAAACAGGATAGTTTTAGGGTCATATACCTAGGGTCATATACCTAGTTAATTAGTGAATAGCATGAGTGTGAAGATCCCATAAGCTCACTAGGAAACCTGCTCCAAAATTTCACCCTTTACATTATAAAGAATTTTTCCATTCTAATCAGAATTTACTTTGTTTCACCTTGTATCCTCTGTCACTCATAATTTTGTGGTGTACCTCCGAAAATAATTTGATGATTGATCTCCCAACAGGTAGGTTAAACAGCAATAAGACTCCTCCCTGCCCTTCTCAGACAAAGTGTGACCCATCCCATCTCTCTCACATTAAGTTTTTTCATTTGTGGTTTTTTCTCAGAGCATCATTTATGAAATCTCAAATAAAACTGCGTGTATCAGTCCATCAAAAGCAATGAGAAGACAGACATGTTTGCTCATGCATGTTCCTTATCATTGCTGTCTATGGCTGGTCATTGCCAGGTGTCTTGAGGAGAGGGTTTCTGTCAGAGTTCAGCTTGACATCTGCAGTACAGTCTGATCCTCATGTGATTAGCATCAGGAGGTGGCTATTTTTTCATACAATAGATGTGAATCCAACGTCAGGAAGTGTTCTTTGACTGACAGCAGGTTTGGGCGATCCCTTCCCTCTGAGATGCCCATAATGCTAATGTCACTTTCTAAGAGTGACAGTTTAATCTTGTAGATTGTCACAACTCCACAGAGAAAACCAAGTACTTTATCCCTACCACTGAAAGTACGTGGAAGGGACCTATGTGATGCTACAACCATGCATGCATATGTCTCAGTAATCACTGGAATTATACATACTTCTATTGTAATATATTAGTTATATCAATTAATATAAAAGTAAAATATCAGTTTCCTATTAGTTTTTTTTCATTTCCAACACAATGTTTTTGCCTTACTGTACATATATTTAATAGCAACTCTACTTAAACAGTACATTACTGGCAGTTATGGATACTAGAAGAAAAACATTATTTTCTAGGATATTTATTACATATTATAGAGGGTATTTTGTGCTTTGGTTTTTTAAACCTTTTCATCTATGTTCAAAATACAAGTTCATGTTTCAGTTGCAGGAAATAAAGAGGTTTATACATGTCTGCAAGGTATAAAGTTACAGAACCAAACTTTCAAAGGGTATAGCGTAAGTCAAGTGGTTACAAAAGCAAAGGTTACAATTCCCAGCAGCTGCAAATGAGCACAGCACCATCATCACTCTGGGGATTATACTGATGTCTTCCACCAGACCTGGTTGAATAAATGCTGCAGGTTGTATTTCTTGCCCTTTAGTTTCGTTTGTTTATTTGTGCTAATATGAGAGAGATGGCCATAGAAACAGTATCAGTTTGCATTTAAAGAGTCAGTTTCAAAGTATTTATTGCCTTATCACAGACACAGAGACAGTGAAGTACTTTTGATAAGCATAGTATTCATTAAACAAAGGAAAAATATCACTGTTATTCAACCCAGAGCACTGTTGTGGTTTGGAAACTTCAGTGAGACACAGTCAGAAGCACAGGAAGCTGGTAGGCTCAGCCACCTCATATAAAATCAATTCTAAATTATCCAGAAAGTTGTATGTACACTAAGAATGGAAATATGGAAATGGAGTTGAGCAGGAATACAATCTCACAGTTGCACAAGGAGCGACTCTGTAACAGCAGTCGTACTTGGAAATGACCATGGAACTCAAAATTACAAATCTGATTCCCTACACCAAAGTCTGTACTCACCTGCCTGTCCCCACCAGCTGACATTCAAATGGAGCTGCTGTCGGTCTTGTCCTATGAGTTAAGGACCTGTTGAAGGGCAGAGAACTAACATTATTGTAGTTACCTGTTATCCAACAGCAAGTATCTCTGTTACTATTTCATCAGATGAAAGACAGAAATACACATCTATTTAAAAACACACGCAGTATTGTGTGCTTTGAAAAGTAAAATCCAACATTGTTACTGTGATCTACACAGGTTCATCAGGTTTAGTGTGAGGGGCTGGGGCTGACTGACACTGCAGTATGTCTTTAAAGAGTTACTTGCATACATGCTGTTCAAATGCATGTTGTTTACACCCAAAAGTTCAGTCAGAAAAGAGTTGTTGCAGGGGTGAGATGCTGTGGGAGGACAGGGCACTGATGCTGCTGGTTGCACCAGTCAGCAGCCACAAGGTAAGGGTGGTGGGGCTGCACCTCGTGGTTCCAGGTGGCTCCAAGACCAGTGAAACAAACTGCAAATGGTGGGTCAGAGGAGAACAAGGAGGTCCTGCTCAGGTACAATCAGAAAAGTGGCAGCTGCAAGGGCAAAGACACTTCTGAGGGACCAGGGCAGGGACCCTCTGAAGGGTCACGGTGACCCACGTGTGAAACACTTCACCCTCCGTGCTCCGGGGTGGGATGCAACTCAGCATAAGTCAGGCTTGCGGGTGACTCAGCTGCTGGCATTGGAAGGGGAGAAGTGAAAAACTGGAGACGTGGACTCGAGGAAAGCTGGTAGGGTGAAAGCTACACACAGGAACCAAAACTGAGGAAGACAACCTGTTGACAAGATGATAGATTTGTTGAAGAAGAACTGAGAGTAAACAATACTGAAATAATTAATACAGAAGTGAAGAAAAATGGAACAGCAAAAGGCGTTAAGATGGAAAGCAGAATACTGATGCAACTGCAACAAGCTGTTTATTATCAGACACAAAAGCTGCTTTTAAGTGCCGGGATGATCTCAAAAATGCATGCCACGGATTCCTTTTCTGATATGTATGAGTCACTTTCCCAAAGCTCTTCTGCCCACCATTTTAATGACAGCTGCTGTGGTGCAGAGATACGCCTGTATCTCCGTTCCGTAGGACGCAGGCCCCAGCAGGGAGCGTGTCTGGCTGGTGACAGGCTGCTCCACCCGCCTGAGCGCAGCACCATCTAGTGAGCCTCGGCCGGCCCGCTCCTCCTTCTGCACGAAGGAGAGTTCTAAAAACGATATTCGTTAACCTTCAGCCCACAGAAACCTTTGGGGAGCACAGAGTCCTCTGAAACTTGAATCTAGGTGCAGGAATAAGACCTGTTCCAGGTGAATTCTGAGGATGCAGATCTTCCCTTCTTTCAAAGACACACCTTATCTGGGATAAGGAGCAGGGCAGGTGTGTGTGCTATGACATCAGTACGGCTATTGAGATGTTCCTTAGATGTTGTTAAAAATTCTGGCTTGACTCTTATAAGCTAACTTGAGTGCCTCTTATTAATAATATTGCTAATTGGAATGGTAAATAAAGTAAGTAATATTTGGTTTGCTATTTTTCATAAGATGGTGGTTTTTTAGCCCTTAGAAATTAACCTTTCAAATCTTTCCAATCAAGATGAAAACTAATAAGCATTTCCCTGGGAAACATGAATTATTTTGCCCCTTAGATAGTGGTTGCAAAGAGCAGAATCAGAAAATACTATATCATTATAATAATAACAACTATCAGTACAATTACTATGCCCTTCATTCTCCAGTACTTTATGAAGTTAGATGTATATGAGACATATTTCACATAGATACAAACTGAACTCAGAGAAAAGCTTCATTATTAGTCAAGTACACATCAGAAAAAAACTTCCAGGTCTTTCAACTATTTGCTCTAGATGCCCAATAACCCTTTCAATAATAAAAAGTAGAGTCGAGCAGAGGAAAGATAAAGTTCAGCAGGTAGATGCATAGACTGAATGCAGTAATTTTTTCAAGAATTCCATTAACTGAAGGACAATCAGAGGAAGATTATTGGTATTATTGAGTCTCTACCTTTCTATAGTGCTTTCTGATAATAAAATTGTTCATTCATTTCCATCTCGTTCTGTCTTCCTTTCCCTTCTGTCCTCTTTAAAGCATTACATATTCAGTGGGGAGTGGGGAGACCTTTCAAGCATCCAGAGTTTTGTATATTCTTTGAAAATTAAGTGAAAAATTAAAAAATAAACAAAGTAATCCAATCTCCGTATTTGCACACGTTCACATTGACACAATAAATCCTGTACACTAATTCTTTACAGTAGCCCTTAGAACAGGATCTCAGGAGAACTCCCCACCAAAGGCCTTACAGGTGTATAGAGTCAGGTATTTGAGAAGAATTTCTATGTATTTTCAGCTTTAAAGAAAAAAGGAAAAAAAAAAGCCTTGACTTATATCGTACTTCTAAAGCAAGAAAGAACTAACAATCTTCATATTGTTCACACAGTTGTATTTTAGAATAATTGATACTTTCCTGACAGAGGAACAGTTTTAGAAAAGCACTGTAGAGGCTGCATTTATCTCAACTCCTAACCAGTGTGGGTACTTTAAAAAGAAGTTTGAAAAGGAACATAGTATGGTAACAAACTAGAAATGGCTCAATAAAACAATATTTCAAAGACTTATGTCAGATTTGGCATTAGTGTTTTCAAAAAAAAGGTGGCTGGCATGTATCTTTATGAAGCATTTTGCAGATATTTGAGTGCAGTAAATTTGATGCTTATGAAAGCAAGGAAGTTGGTGCTATCAAGGACAGAGAACATGGATCCTAAGTAATCTTTCTCAGTGACTTTGCCTTTCCAGTCCCCGTCAGTGATCGAAGAAAAAATCCTGCACCCTCAGGTTGGTATTTTTGTTTGTGTCTGTATTTTGGTACATTTGAAACTAATTTTTCTCTCTTTTCACGTTCAGTCTTATAAGAAATATAGATTCATAAGACTGGCTATTGATTAGACATTTTCAAAATGTAACAGTGATTTAATTAAGGAAAATAAACTCATTTTGTGTTGACATTAATTTCAGGTTGAAACAATTAGTTAGTTGTCCTTCTAGCTGGGTTTATGTACTGTGGTCACACTACCAATCTGCCTTCGAGCTTTAATTCAGGAAGGAAGTGGTGCAATGAAAATATATAAAAAAAAAAAAATCAAGGAGCAAATTCAAGTCTACAAGCATTTAAAGTAGTATTTAGTACTGAGAGATCAGTAATAATCTAGAGGTAACATTTGATGGTTTATGGATACATGAGTATAAACAATACGATATTAATGAAGTTTTCACTGTTTGCTAAGGGAAAATAAGACTAATTTCAAGAGATATCTCTCTTTCAAATGAATACTCCAACCATTTATATTTGTGAATGTCCTATTCATTAGTTGCTTAGCGTCATCTGACTGCATAAATTTAGGTGAAGAAATATTAAATAGAAAACTTGTCCCCAAGGAAATCAACTGAAGTATGTAATGGACTTGAGGGAAACCAGGATTTAATTTAAAAGCTACCAGACATAGTTTTATCCAAGTTGTATATAGAATTTTAATTTTCTCTTAATGCAGGTACCATTCTGCCAGTTTTCCCTTGTGAATGCCTATGTTTCCCCTGAGGGAAAATGTTAATGCCTGCCATCAGACCTGTCTCTCATGGAGTTTTCTCCACATAAAAAAGTGGAGTAAATTGGGTATTAAGATAATTCAGCTCTACCTAACAGGAATGTTTCTTCTGGTTAAGAACCAATTACCTTTTAAGACCCTTGAGGCCACCTGTAATTGTAATAGATTTAGATGCTGAATTGTAACTTACAATTTTTCTACCAATGCTTTTCTATTTTCTTCAGTTTGTGGACACTTAAGGTTTAGGTTTCTTTCTTAAACTGGAATAATAGACCACACATTAAACAAGGCTAAGTCATTCAGAGAATTGATAACCAGGAACTAAACAGCAGAGTTTAGGCAACAAGCCTTGAATAAAATCTGTAGAACTACCTGACAAGCAGCATTTCCACATGCTAGAGGGTTTGGGTTAAGGTTTTTTTGTTTGCTTTCTTTTAAATATAGTTTCAATTCAAAAGGACCTGTTTTCCCTCCCAGAGAGAAAGAAATTTGAAAAAAATACTGCTTCCTATATTTGTAAGAGTATGCTTAATTTTTAGAGCTTCCAGTATTCCTTTAAAAAAGTAGAGCTACTGAGAATCTGTGATCTTCGTGAATCTTACCAACAAGATAGACAATTTCAAGTGGCTTTGAACAAATCTACAACTAAACTTCGAAGTAAGCTTTGATTTATGCCTCCGAGTTAAATACCTAATGTTCCTTAGTCAGTGCCTGGGGGGAATTAAGTACCACAAAATACAATTCACTATAATTTCCTTAGTAAGTAAAGGGAAACCTGAAATAACTAATAGGAAAATCAGGGAAGAGTGGAGCAAAGGCAGTCCCCTTGTGGTGACATGGCAACTAACAGGAATACAAGAGGATTCCTGTGTTAGATAAGAATTATAGCCACATCTACTCTGACTCTCAGGAGTCAATATCAATTTTCAAAAAATGAAGCAGGAGGTTTTTTTCAAAGTTTAAGGGTTTTAAAGCATAAAACCTAGAACCTAACATAACTAATCCACGAGGTCAAGATTTTAAGCACTAATTATTTTTTTTTAACGAATAATTGTATATATATTTTAATTGACTCTTGGAGAAGAGACTAGGATTTTCTCAGTTCCCTGCTCATGACCTAAGAGGTTGCATGAAAAATCAGATGTCTTCTTTCCCTGAACTAAGACGTATCAGAGTTTGGGTAAACAAACCCAACCTCACCACAAAGGTTGAAAGACTTTTGTTAGAATAGAGTGCATTCCTGAGGGTAGGAGTTGCTGAAAGTAGAGGCAATCTGTTTTCCTCCCTTTAACTCTGGAGTTTTTGTTTTAAGAGATGGATATCAAACATCACTCATATGATCATTATTTGAATGGAAGTGGTTTTGTGTAAAAATTAATAAATCAGTACATAAATAGAACTTTGAGGACATTTAATGTATTAATCTGCCTAGTAGACACAGAAGCATCCAGCTGAAAGATCTTGAACTGGATGAAACAAGTGTCAAGCTGCTCAGGTTTACCAAAAAGGCACAGCTCTTAACCACTGTCAGAAGTAAAACTGTGGATATCTTTACAAATTTAGTAGAGAAAAGTAGGTTAAACTCACAGCACTTAAGCTAAAAATGTTGACAATTTCCCTAGAGGGTGGCTGGAGAGTTTAGTGTGTTGTGTTCTTTTGAGTGTCTTTTTTTTTAATAGAATCATAGAATGTCTTGGGTTGGATAGGATCTTAAAGGTGTGATGTCTATGTTTGATCCTGCAACCACCCTCGTCTCAATAATATCACTTAAACAGTTGTATGATTGTCTCCATGACAATAATGAATTCTGAAAACAGACATTTAGCTTGAAGAGCAAAGTGAATGCCCAGGGCTTCCAAGATTAGGACTTACAAAAGGACAAGAGAACATCCAGTTAGAGTAAATATGGCAGAGAAATAAAGTTGCTGTATTACAACATAAGACCTGCAAAATAAAGACAGATGGATAAATGGTCCAACCCACTCAGTCATCCCACCCTATTTCCCATCCTGAGTATGAGTAAAAGGACAAGTACTACCATATCTTCCTCATTTCACATGGTATTGTATTTATCAAGTGTATTTTATATGTAGCTGTGGGTGTTCTCTACATATGTTAGAGACAAGAAAACTGACTGAGTAATAGGCCAATATGCTAGTTATGAGCATTGCCATTTCAAAATATATTTATGAGAGGTGAAATTCAACATCCTACAAACAAATACAACTGTGTTTTACAGCCATATCTCAGCTTGGTTCTGAGACTGGAATTGAAGGTGTGGTTTGTGTTATGTAAAATATTGTTACTGGCAAGAGAGATACACTGCATACATAGAATTAATAAGAATAACTTAAGAATAAAATAATAATAATGTACTAATAAGATTAACAACTAATAACTGATATAATGTGAATTAATGTTTTAACAATCTAATCCTCCAAGTTATCTAATTGAAACAGCAATTTGTATTAACAATACAGTTAAAATCATTACACAGAACACCTCTTCCTATATCCTATAGTCATCCCTTTTCTCTCACATTACAATCCAATGTTCCTCTTGTCCTGAACTTGACAGCTGTAGTTTTCTTCAAGCAGGAGTTGGGGTGGTGATTATGCTGAGTTTTCAGTCTTTGTTTGTCAGCTATGATGAGTTGAAGTAAGAATAGAATAGAATAGAATAAAATGGAATAGAATAGAATAGAAGAATAGAATAGAATAGAATAGAATAGAATAGAATAGAATAGAATAGAATAGAATAGAATAGAATAGAATAGAATAGAATAGAATAGAATAGAATAATAGAATAGTTGGAAGGGACCCACAATGATCATTCAGTCCAACCACTCCAACCCTTCAGAGCTGACCAAAAGTTAAAGTATATTATTTAAGGGCATTGCCTCTTGAACACTAACACGCTTAAGGCATTGACCACCTCTCCAGGAACCCTGTTACAGTGTTTGACCATCCTCTTTGTAAAAAAATGCTTCCTAATATTAAGTCTGAAACTTACCTCCTCTGCCTTTGTCTGGGTGATGTTCGTAATGGGTGAGAGTTTCTTCCTCTTCTCTCTTGGGGTCCACTTAGAGTTATATTTACATGCTTTCTTGTTGTAGTTTGCCTCACCAGTTTTTCACTGCTAGGGCAAAGTCTGAAAGTCTAAAAGTTGTCACCCCTAACCTCAGCTGATGACAAGGGCTGTTTCTTCCAAGGTAGTGCCTCCCCAGGTTTGCCAGACACACCTCTTTGTGAACCATTCTCAGGGTTCACAAAGCTTCAGCTCATACAAATACAAAGCGATAGTCACTTTGCCACCAGATGAATGCTAAAATCAGCTGAAACCATGTCAAGCAAGACATAGCCAGACATGTTCTGACACCTTGCAATGTCAGTTCACTTCAAGTCTCTTACTGATTACGGCAAAAATCATATTTCAAAGGTTAAACAGATTTTTGTTTACTGGTTTTTATGCACACATTTCTGACAATTTTCATGATCAGTATTTTATTTACTCATAAAGATAAAATATCTGACTAGGAGTTTAATATGCAGTCTTCAAGTTGAGAAAATAGTCTCTCCTACTCAGTAGGCACATCCATGCTACTATTTTATCTCCAGCCCTCAGCTGGAGGTCACTGTATGTAATAAGTTGGATGTGCAAAGAAAAGTGAGTGAGGATGTTGTGTCAATAATGAATACTGAAGACTGAAAATCAAAAGTACATGTGATGGAAATACACATAATTGTTCTCTGCAAACTGAAAATGCTTTTCAGTTTTTAAGATCTAGCTCTTTGTGAGGAGTTTCTAATCAGGAACAAGGAAGCAAATGTACTTGCTTGTAAGTAAATAGGAATGTAAGTTCCATTCACCTTGGTACTAAACCAAATCCTCCTACCACATATAAGAGCCTCGAGATGGCTCAAGTTTTATTGTGGTTGACTCAGATGATACAGTACATTAGCACGGGCAGCGCTGTACTTATCGTGTTAGACCCTATTCGTTGGGCAAGAAGATCGATATGTTCATATATATTGATTTCCCAATCAGTATACTCATCCTGAATAACGGATAAGCTGGGAACAAATGAGCTTTGTGTATCTTATTTCTGCAAGTTTCTAGTTCCACTCTACTCGTAGTAAAGAAGTTATTAAGGATTGAACATTTGTACTTTACAGGAAGCTGTGTCTTACCGTCTTGGGTTTAAAAAGTGCACTTTCATTCCATTTGAGTATTAAGATCACAACTCTTAATGCTTCAAAAACAAATTCTAAGATTTCCAGTTAATCTAGCAGGGTGCTGGGGAGCTGGCAGTTCCCTGGGCTGGGGCTAGGGATGTCAGGATGTCCCAGGGAAACAGGGTAGGGCCCGGCAGACAGAGAGGGCATGTGGCAGGCAGCTGCAGCCTTGGGCAACAAGCTCCTCCCTGGGGATACAGAGAGTCTGGGACATCCATTGGGTGGGGATCTGGAACCAGACCCTGAGGCCCAGGGCTG
Source organism: Chiroxiphia lanceolata (assembly GCF_009829145.1). NCBI lineage: Eukaryota > Metazoa > Chordata > Aves > Passeriformes > Pipridae > Chiroxiphia > Chiroxiphia lanceolata. Next base: position 9,464,951 of record NC_045641.1, on the reverse strand, counting down.
TGCACTCACATGGTTGTGGCACCCCAGGAGCTGAATCTCAGGGAGGTCAAAGAGCAGAGGCTGTGTGCTGGCCTTGAGACACACTGGTGGGGCCCTGACGATCTCTCTCAGTAGTCATCCCTCTTTACAATCTCCACACTGGTATTTTCCTCACAGGTCGTAAGGGAGGTAGACAGAGGAGACAAGACAGATGTTTGAAACATCTGTGTAAGTGTCCCTGGCAGAGCTCTGCAGCAGAGACGAGCTCCCTCAGCAGAGCTCTGCAGAGGCGGTGTTTGGTCACTGATGTTTGCAGCTCATGTAAATGTACTCCAAGGCTGCTGAGCTCTGAACACCTTCCCTTGCTTACATCAGTAAACTGCTCAAATGAACTCAAACCAACTAATCTGTCCATAAGTGGTGGTCTGAAAAATAAAAGCTAGACACGATCCCAGTATGGGGGAACTGGAATGGTTTATTGAACATGAGAACACTATTTTAAAGGCATCTGGGGCTGGACATGTTAATGAAGGGGACGAGCTACGTTAGTTAGGGAATTACACAAGTTTTTACTACCATTGCCCAATGGGTTAAATATTTCCCTTAACCAAGTTTACATAGGGGGAAAGGGATTAAAGGGGTTTAGACATGGTCTGATACAATCATCTCAAGAGTCCTTTCTGATTTCTGCTGGAGCCAGGCTTAATCCATAAGGTAGAACTTTAACAGGTCTTGTGAGAAGGGTCCAGCTCCCTCAGATCATGAGGTTTTTGTCAGCCCTTGTTTTCCAAGGTTTGTGATTCAGATTTACCAAGTTTCCTTTTGCTGAGAACTGGTTTTTGTCCCCTTCATCCATATGCATCTGAATTAGCATTTGCAGCACTCTGGTCAGAGCATGGCAATAATTCTCATCCTGTAAGTGGAATTGTTACAAGGAGCTGTTCATAAATAATATGTTTCAATTTTCAAGCTGTGTCAATTGGACACAGACCACGAGGCACATCTTTCTTTCACCCATTTAGCTGCCAAATGGAGTGTGACTATTTGCAGATATGGAATACACTTTTCACGCACCCTCTAACACAAAATAAGGTGGGATAATTGCAGAAACTTACCTTCTAACAGAATTAGAATGTAAATACAATGAGGAGGAGAATTAATTTGAGAGATTCATTTAAAAGTAACTTTGAGAGATTATTTGCACTAGCCATCATATCTCTCCATTTCTAGAAATGCATTGGTAAGCTCTTTTTCGTGTTGTTCATACTCAAGTCCTTTATGCTCAGTATCTAATAAAATTAATGAGGCAATTATCTGGCAAGAAAGGGTAACTCAATAGCTTATCTGTTAAGAGTAGTCTCATAAATAGTCACAACTTGGACTTAGTTCAGCACAAACTCAGACTGTATTTTTTGTGAAGAAAATTAAGAAACCCAGAAAGAGAACATTCTGAAGAAGTCAAACCAAAAGTGTTACTCCTGTGCCCCACAACAAAATTCAAAGATGGCTTCAAAGATAAAGTTTTGAAATTGGACTTCAAATGTGTAACACTGTGAATTGATCTAATTTTCTATGAGCCCATTTAGAAGATGGTAAGGAAAATAAAAACTGTAACAGGGTTAGGCAAAAGCTGTGGAAAAGAGTAGCACACAGCAATTAATTTAAAAATGGAAGATTAAAGTATTCAAAAAATGTAGAAGGACTTCACTGGAATATGTGGTTTCTATTTGTAACATTATTCAGTTTACTGGCAGTCAGTTCTACAGTTCTGGTGTAAATGTTGCAGTATGTGGTTGCCCAGAGAGGTTGTGGGAGATGGAGACAGCATTTCCCAGCTGGACACAGCTCTGAGCAATCTGCTCTAGCTGAACCTTCTCTTTGCAGGGCAGTTGGATCAGAAATCTCCAGAGGTCTCTGGTGACCTCAAGCTGTTCTAAGACTGGGAAGTATATCAAAATAGGTAAGACTGAAAACTTCAGTGTTTCTTACTAATCCAAATGAACCCTTAGGGAGCACAGAACTGTGTTCTTAATGCATGGATGAAAACAGTTGGAGAGACAATGAAGAAACTAAGTCTTAAACAGCAGGAGACTAAAACCATTAATTTATTTTACTCTTCTATTCATTTTTTCTTTTTATTCATTCCTCTCTGTAATTTTATCAGGATAACACATAGAAATCTTTAACATCTCTCTAAAACACACAGTGGATCCCAGGCAGGAGTGGCCAATTATGCTAGGATTCTTGAGCTTGGAAAAATCTATGAAGGAGTGGTATATTATGGACAACCATAGAGTCATGAATGGCATACTGAAAAATAGGTAGGTATTTGAGGATTCTTCCAGAATGAAAAACAAAGGATTACAAGAACATTGCCTGAGTAATGTAAGAATGGGTGGAACTTCTAAAACTGTTAAGGAGAGGAAGTCGTATGTGCTGCCTCTGTTCTTACGCTCTTTCCTAGACATCTACTTGTGGCCACCAGAGGAAACAGGTCACCAGAACAGTCATTGTTATGAAAAATCCACTAAAAACTTAATCTAAAAATTTTGTTAGCGTAACACTGAGCTTATCACTGAATATACAAGTCTGAGTGCAAGGGAGCACAATTTTACGTAACAGAAATTAAGAAACAAAATTCAAAGTTCAAGATTTAGACAAAATTCAGTAGACCTTTGTATCAGTATTCATTAACTAGCACAGACCTCCTGACCAAAGTTTCCTTATATATTTGATTCAGGATAAGAAACATTTCCTTGGATACTGACCTCCAGCTTTAAACAGTTGAGAAGGAGCTGAAATTAATATAACTTGTATTTTACCTGTCCCCTCACTTTACACAATTTATGTCTCTTAAATCTTACTATTACTTTTGTTAAAATTTCTTTAGACTTAGTACAATGAAATTTTTCTTTTCATATCCATAATTTTCTAATTACATTCAATTCAAATTGAGGAAAATCAGTTGGTTCAGCAATTCCCTATCATCACCAAATACCCCCTCTTCCTCCCCAGTGTGTAATTCATAGTTAAAATAACCCAAAAAAATCATTAAGTCATCCCTGCGGTTAGTTGCCAATCTGTGTTTACCAAACTGAATATCACTGGGGCTAATAATTTCAGCTACTGGGTACCAACAAGAATATTCACTATTTTGGGACATAAAAAAAAACGTGGAGAGAAGTACTACAAAATATACATGATAAGTCTGGGTACCTTAGCTTATAGTCTTAAAGTTGCAAGAGCCCAAGGAAGTTAATTCAGGCTGAAAATGCTGTCCTAAAGTCACCTGTTATTTTTTTCCCAATGACTTTAGAGCAGATGGTCAGCCTCAATCCTGAATTTCTTTTCTGAGTTTGATTCAGCCCCACAGTAAAATTTGTTAGTCGTGTTTCCTGATTAATTTTAAACATTCTGCAACGGAAGAATGAGCTTTGATCTGCTTTCAGGACATTTACATCTTTTATATGTTTGCTCATAGATAAAATGTAAATTGATGTTATGCAAGATAGGCTATGGTAATTGTGATTATTGTAATTGGTTACAAAATATGAAAAGAGGAAAGTGGGAGTGGGAATTAGAAACTAGAGCAAGATGGAGAATCTCAGCTCCAAATGTTATAGGATACAGAATGTGCACTTGGCTTACAGAAACCTCCAGATGCTTGTCAATGAAAGTGAAAACAGATCTGGAAGATCTTAAAGACAGATGTAAAGGGAGAGAATTTTGAAGACTGAAGGGATCAAAACTAAGTAATCCTGAAAATTTTGGCCAGCATGTCTGAAGTTCCTGAACAGAGTATGAGGAGATATATATCCTATAAATAAAAGTAAGAGCTTTCAGAACCTCCAAGGACTAATTGGACTCAGGTCTGAAAATCCAGTCAAAATGCAAGGAATATCTTCTCTTTACTCAAACCACCTTACATACAGACAAATTTCAAGATTAGAGAAAATCATTAAATCATGCTGCCTTACACACCTTCACAGAATAAGTCATAAACTTTCAAGTATATTTGTTCCTACACCAGGCTGTAAAACAGTATGCTTTAAAAGTAGTCTTAAAGTATTTTATAATTGAAGCAAACAAGTATATTTTCTATATCAGGGAAGAAAGAAGAAACTATCCTTACCCTTTTAATTAAAAAACAATTTTGGGTGTTACATTTGGGACTTTGTCATCTTCCATCCTCTACGTAACTGTTGGAGAGAAAAGAGTTCACCACCGACTGTGCTGAGCTCAAGCAAATAAGCTGTCTAACTTAGCTGCCAATGAAGGGGTGAATGAAAGTCTTGTCATGGACAACATTTTTGTAACTAACCTAGTCACTAATAGTTTAATAAGAGTTAGAAAAACCGCCAATGGGGACACCTTACTATTTTCTGTTTTCCAGTTTTCCTAATATGGATTAACTATGATAATGGAAATACCAGAAAACCTGTAGTGGCTACTTATTTGTTTATTTAGACAACTTCAGCTCCTGGAGTTTGATTATTGGTCAGGTGATGCATCTGTAGGGAGTAGAACAGTTGCATGCACAGCTCAAGTCTTAAATATAGTGAAAGCAATGAAAATCCTTCACAAAACACAGTGAAAGTAAATCATATTAATTGTCAAGACAAAATTTTTTTTTGGTTTGATAATCTTACTCGCAGGGACTTTTATTCCTTTAAGAAAAACCGTTACTTGACTAAAGTTCCAATACGAGAACAGGAAGTGGTAAGCGCAATATGAAGATCAACACTGTGATTTCTCAACAAGAGTGTTAAGGAGTAGATTTCCCAGACTTTCTTGAATGTACTTTTTTGGTTCAAAGAACTCAATTTATGTCTTATGTATAGAATTTGCTTGACCTGCACCTGATATTCCTTGAGTGTAGTCAGTCATTTAGAACATTGCTGGAGGCTCACCGTGAACCAGTTTCTATCACTGCAGGTACACAGGGTCTCAAATAATCCAAAACCTAAAGAAAAAGTGACATCATGAGTTCCTGGAGTGATCTACAATTACATTACCTTTTCCACATATATTGCCAATTTTTATTATTGCTATAGGCCTAATTACATTTCAAAACCATCACATTATAAGAAACACCAGAAGGATAAAAAGATTTTTTAAAATGAAGTAGTTGTTGATCTCAGGTAAGAGAACATAAGGTCAAACTGACTTTACATAATTAAGAAATTGTTCAAGAATGTAGATCATTGCATCAATTAGAAGGTGTACACTAACGGACCTTAACAATTAGTTGTTTTTGCTGTCTTATGTTATATTTTTTCCATGTTTGCCAGGCAACTTTTCATTGTCTCAGGCCATTAACTGACACAGAAGCTTCTAACAAAGTCACTTTGAGTCCTGAGTCACTACCTGGGAGGTGGTGATATTTTGTCATCCCAAATTCCACTGTCTTCAGGAGGATACAAGTATGAATTTGCAAGGTTTTTTCTGTATCAGGCTGCTTTTATGTGTCAGAAACTGTAAGTATAATTTAAGTCAGATTTCTCAATGTGAATTTAATAGAGGTTATGGGGGAGGAAGTAAAACCCTTATGCACTTCTTTGAAAACAGAGTCTGTTAGAGAAGACTCTAAATCAAAGTGTCTGACACATCCTGCCATGCATGTGAAATAATCATCTGCCAGAATGCATTAGGGGAGTGATGAATTATGTACCAGTGCCTTTGCTGCAGCTAACATTAGAGTCTGACTTTTATTCTAGTTTCATATATTTTTTGTTACTTCAAGGAAAGGAACAAACCCCTTGTTTTTCCCTTCTCCACAAAACTTCACAAAGTCAAACAAATAAGATGATTTTATATGTGAGTCTGTTTTTTCATTTCTTTTAGGAGTTCTCATTTCAATTCTAGATTGGTGTTTTGATTTTAGATACTAAAACAACTTTTAATTGTAGCTGTTATCTGCACTGAAAGCATTAATTAGGGAGTGTAGGAAAATATGTGAAGGCAGTCAAAGTGCCTTTACTTTTAAAATAAATACACGTGAGCACATTTGTATGTCAGCTGGTTTCCCTCTCTTAAAGCCCTAGGGTTTTACTTTGAGGTAATTGCGAAACAATTCCATCAAATGGATTTCACAAAAGGCATCTTGATGCAGAGGCCAGTAAATACATTTATCACAGGTCTTTGTTCCATGGCAGAGCTTAAAGGCTGAAACTGAGGGCAGGACCCCACTTAGACTATCCACTGTATAGAAAACAAAGTGCTGTCCTGAAGAAATAATAGAACAAGTTATGAAAGGAGATAGAGATGCCCAAAGCCACTCGGAAAATTGGTAGTAGATTAATAGATTAGAAAGCCAATTTTCTTGCTGTCCCTGACAGACTTTTTCTAGTCTCATGGACAAGAGATTATATAGTCATAAAGGTGATGTCAGTGGCCTGGCTTTGGCACTGGAAGTGTCTGTGCTTCCTGTGTTGGAAACAGACACCCCTTCAAATAATGTTATTGACTGGGCAAAGCATTCACACCACACAAAAACAGACACACTCACTGGCAGTCTTACCATACAGAGGTTTGTCACATTAAAATATAAAAAGTGGATTCAAATGTGTGCAGAAACACTTTACTATAACTTGGAGTTCCAGCTCTCATTGTCCCAGTGACACAAATAATGTATATTTCTCTCTGCTGTTATCCCACAGATGCCTATCTTGTAGACATGCAAAAAAGTGAATAATGCCCCTCTTTCTGCTGAGTCACTCTCATTGTGACACTTGCCTACATATTTAATGAATCACAATAATGTGACATGATGGCAGTGCTACGGGGGAGCAGAACGTGCTGGAGATAACTGGAGAGCTGTGTGTGGAAATAATGCTCCTGGGCATCTTCCTGAAGTGAATATTTCAACTCTGACATACCTAGGAAAGGATAACTTAGCAGACCAAAGAAAAGTTATCCATCTGGTCGTGTGGGAGCAGTTGTGGGCAGAAATGCAGAAGCAAACTGTGTTTAAATAAGTCTGATCCAAACTATGGGACATACCTGTCTTTCTCCACAAGGGAGAGGGAAGGAGTGAGAGAGAAAATAGCAAACCCATCCTGCTGAATTTGGCGTTGCTAGAGAATATGCCACAGGAGAGAGAACCATGTTTCTGAGTGATCTGAATGAGGCTGAATGACCTGACTTATTCTTTGAAGTTTCTAATTTTTTTCCAGTAATATATAGACATCTGTGATGTATATAACAGGAACATAAAAACAACATGCTTGGATTACTGATTTGCCATCCAAATATATCGGGCATATTGCAGTGAACTGCTCGTTGGTATCAGGTCTCTGTGAGAGGGTTCATGTTAGCTTCTTGGGCAAGAAGATCCTGTCAGCAATATGTATTTGTTTGCTTTGTCCTTCAAATACAGACTGCTTTCTCTGCAACTTTTAAACTGTATTATAGTTTTGAAATGCAGAAGAAGCTGTAAACAGGAAAAATATCTGTATATCCTGCTTTTGCTACTCTCACTGATAATAACAACGTGTTTTAAAAAACACCTGGCTAGTTTTTGTAAGTTTCCCACAAAAGGAATGATATTTCATATCTTTCTTTAATTCCAAACATCAGGAATGAAAGAACAGACATTTCTTGAAAGGCTAACTTGAGTTCAAGTTACCCAGAATAACTTGAAAATCTCAATGTGAAAAAATACATCAATTTTAAAATTTCTCTAATGTATTTTTTCGGATAACTGGATGTGACAATAGTCCAGTGGGCAAACAGGGCCACTTTGTAATATTTATTTAGCCCCCACCAAAAAAGTAGAAGCATAACTGCATTCTTCTGGGATTTCACTAAGGTGATACTGAATTCTGGACTGAATTCACAACTCCATCCTGCATTTGACATTAACACTGTAATTTTAAAATTTAGAACAAGAATGAGAAAAATAGTCAGCTCAGCTGTGTGTTTTCAATGTTGTAGTGACCATCTATCTAGTGGAATTTTTCCCAGATGGTCTTGCAAACTTTTTTGGATAAGCTGCATTAATATGTAAATTGGGAAACACTTAGCAGTAGGAAACGAAATATGGGGAGATGTGAATGTATTTTTTTTTTTTTTTGTGAAGCAAACTATTTATTATTTCAGGTATAAAGTCTGAAAAACTTCCAATAGCCCATCTATTTTCCTCTGACAGTTCTTGGGTTAGAAGAATGACATTCATAACAAGGACGTTTTAACTGCTGAACGTAAACTTCATGGATTTGGTTGTTTGCAGTACAGCTTTTCCAACAAAACAAAACACCAAAAAAGGCTACAACCTGGATGCTGTACCAACCAGAGGGTACACTAGACAGGAAATAAACAGCAGCCAGATGGAATGTAAAGGAGAATTAACCTGACCTGTATTTAAGGAACTTACTTAGTACTAATGAGATGGGGGAACTTAAAAAAAATTGCTTTATATTATACCTCTTTACTTAATCAATACTCTATTGGCACCACTGTATCAACAGTTTATTAGCATTGGAGGACAGTGCCTTGTACCACCTCCAGTAATTCTAAATTCATAGCCTGGTAACATTTCTGTTTCTACATTTTCCTACCCCTTTGTAGCACACCTTAGATTCTCAAGTTATTTTCCCAAACCTAACTTTTTTTTAAAAAGAGAAATATTTTAATACCATCACTCTCAAGTGCCTTGAATTTATGAGGCAACAAAAGAGCTCTGCGTACAAATACAAGTTTTGCAAAAGCCTGGATACAACGATGTTTTAGAGCTATCCTCCACTCAGGACATCTAGGTTCATTCTCTTTTCAGACACCAGATGTTGCAAAGCTCAGATTCCTGCAGGCTGCTGGTATAGACAGACACAGGTACTGACAACAGGGCAATACATAACAGGTGCACCATAGAGAGTTATAAATTAACATTAACACCAGTTCCAACCACAGGTGACAAGTATAAGTGTCCTGAGCCCACCTATATGTGTTACAAACTTGATATTTACTTTTGGGGTTAGGAGAGGCAAAGCTTTCTCTAGCTGCAAGATCCAACACTTCCACCTGAGTTTGGTGTCTGCTGATTAGATAGTTATATACAGTAGGATTGTCGCATCAAACTGTTTTGATGTACCTTGCCTTTCTGACAGTCATAGAATCATAGAATTTTTTAGGTTGGAACAGACCTGTAAGATCCTTGAGTCCACCCATTAACAGAGCACTACCAAGTCCAACACTAAACCGGGTCCCTAAGTGCCACATCTACACATCTTTCAATTACTTCCAGGGATTGTAGCTCAAACACTTCTTTGGGCAGCCTGACCCAATGTTTAACAAACCTTTTGATGAAGAACTTTTTTCTAATATCCAATCTAACACTCGCCTTGGTGCAACTTGAGGCCATTTTCTCTTATCCTGTTGCTTGTTACCTGGGAGAAGGGCTGACACCCACCTGGCTGCAACCTCCTTTCAGGTAGTTGTAGAGAGCAACAAGATCTCCCCCGGGGCCTCCTTTTCTCAAGGCTAAACAATGTCATTTATTGAATGTGTTGAAGACATAAAAGCATGCTTCTTAAGTGACTTTCATGTGTAAATATACAAAATTGTGCTGGTTTAAAGGTAAACCAGCAGGGCAAATGAACCCAACTCAAAAGAGAGATTGTAAGTCAGAATAACAATTTAATGAAATAATACAATAAGTACGATTATACAGACAAACAATTGGTTTTAACCCACAAAACCCAAATGTATAACCTAGCACCCTGGGGCATGAACAGAGTGGTGTTCTTTGGGCCCCCTGAGTCCAATGTAAAAGGAGAAGGGAAAACCTGTTCGTGAGAGTGCTCTTGCAGTCTGGTCAAGAGTAGTGGTCTGTAGTCTGGTTGAGAGTGGGGGTCTGCAGTCTTCCTCTGGATCCCACGAGTGGTTAAAAAAGTTCCAAGACTCCAAGATTATATATCCTCCAGTTCAGGCAGGAATACTCAGTACTTCCATCAGGGCGGGGAGTTCCACAATGGGTGTGAGGACAGGGGGCACCCTCTTATCTCGCAGGCCTCTTAACACCCAGTTTATAGCCTGAGGAGTCAGGCTGCTCTGGGCAGAGGGTGTAAATGGTGTATTGATAACAGTTTCTGGGAAATGGCATGGAAGGCTATAGAATTCACAGTTTTGAGTTACACCTATACAGTGATGAACTGGTCCCAGCTGTTCTAACTAGGACAAAAATGCAGGTCAAAAAAAAAGGAAAAGAAAATCTCACATCAAAATCTCACTACATTCTGTGGTTAAAGAAATAAAAGTTAATTAAAAATTCATAGGAGAGTCTGGGAACACAACTATTTCAGATGGGCAGTAGTTTTCTCTGTGATTCATTTTACGACTCCTGTGCGTCTGACATTGCTTTTTCACATTTTACCTAATCAAGTAATACTGAATAGCTTTGTGCAGTTTCAATACCTGAAGGATTAAATAAGGGCTTCTACTTCAAATTTAGATAAGCAGACAGTGAAATTAACATGAATTATTTAACAGTTAGAAATTTGGGATTGACCTCCTACTATCAGAAGAGAGGTAGATAATTTACAAAATTACATAGTATGTGCCTGCAGTGGGTTTATTTGAACATATTACTGACTGCTTGTATTGCTGCTTCAAGGAAAATCTGCCATAATCCTGTGTACATGGAATTAGACTAAACAACATATACTGAATCCTAATTCCTTATCTGTGTTTGGAAGCCTCAACCATAACTCATGCCTCAATGTAAAAGGCAATGGTCACTGTACTATCCTTGGGCCTGCTTCAAGGTTAGACGAAATTATTTAAAGAAGATCTACCAGCTTCATGAGATTTGATTTCAAGTGACTAGGTTCAAAGAGCAGATTGGATTCAATAGGTAAAATTATACATCATCACGATATGATATTTAATCAATTATTATATCATTGTTAGTCCTATAATTGTTACATGTGATTACTCTGGTGATCAAGGCTAATCTGTGTCCATTCATCCAGTGCTGTTTTTCATATTAAAATTCAAGAGCTTCTATATACCAAAAAATCCAGTTAGCTCAGGAGTGCATTGCAGCACTGTAAAATATGAAATCCCAAAGTTGTGTAAAAATGCATTTGAGTACATCAGGCAGAGCTTGTGTTTGTTCTCAGTCACCCGAGTGACACAAAATCCTGTTTGAAATACAAGGTTTAAGCCCACCACCAAGGTTAATATGCACAGTCACTCCTCACCAGATTGCTACCAGGTTTCAGATGTGACTGCCTCTACATACTAAATGATAGGTCCTTTGCATTTTCCAGGCATTACAATCAATCACTTCCAGCTTTGCAGCTGACCTCTGTTTTGCAAGCCTGGTCATTCTTGACTGTTAGCTGTATTGTGTCTTTATTAATCACATCAACTATTAACTCTGTAGGTCAAAATCACATTGATAACTCTGGTAGCAAATTATGATTATTACAGAGAATCAAGAGAGAAAAAAATCATCTCAGAAAGATGGTAAGCTAAACTTTATTAACCATTATATACAGTTGTCACCAGTTAATGATTTGGGAACTGATCCTGATTCCTAGGCACAATCTCTTCCTGCTACTCACACAGACTTCAACCTTCATGTTTTCCCCCCCTTTCAGAGTGCAAAAAGCCCCATAGTTCCTTTATTACATAGTTTGTTTGTTTTTGGTTTTGCTTTGTTTCCTGGTTAAATGTCTTCTTTATAATTTGTTTATAGTGGCTCCAAACCAGTTCCTGCCTCTGCCATATTCAGAGAAGCCATGAGTGTTTAATTGTAATGATTTTGTTCTGGCACTACTACTTGAATGGAGAAAACCATTCTTGCCTGCAAACAGAATCATTTAAAAAGTGAATATGAAAAGGACATATTCTAAACAGATTTCATTTGTGGAGAATATTTTAGGCCACCAGAGATATCATCTGAATTCTAATCATAGTTGAATACAGCTTTTGACAAATAAGTCACAACTAAGTGAAATGCTCTACTTAAGAAAATCAGGAAACTATATAGATGAATTGTACTGTATAACTCAGTAAAAGTATTACTGAATACATGGAATATTTGTAGACATGGAGTAGGTTGGGACAAAATCATTCCATCAGTTTCTGTTTAGCTAAACTGCATTTAGCACAAGAACTCCCACAGTTTGGATCAGCACTAGATACAAGGCCAGCAACCAGAAATTCCTGTGTGCCAGTCCTAATTCTAACTCTTGACAGGTAAATTGCCTGTGATTGAATTAATGGCCACTAATTCAAAAGAGTTGTTTCCTCACCTCCCTGAAGTAAGTCAGTTAAGTATTGGGAAGAGTGATTAGCCTGCTTCTCAGTGAGGAGTGCTGTGACTACAAAAATATTCTGTAAGTGATGTGATTGTTTAGTATGAAAGGAATCACAAGCAGATTTAAATAAATTGGGTCCTACATGTCACCAAACAGTTGGTGTCTAAGAAATGTAAACACATGAATATGCGACAAAAGGTATTTCTGTGCTTTGGCAAGATCTATAGATGGAGTACTGAGAGAAAAAAACTGGTGACATGATTAGTCAAGATAAAGTTGAGAGAGAAAAGAAAATGTATTAAAGAGACTGCATTAATTAGATGGCATTACAAACAAGGATATTATTGAAGACATTATAGGATTGCTGATCTTTTTATTTCAGAACAGCTTTCTTTATGTGATATAAAAGGTTTTCGGATGCTTTTGATAGTTGCATTGGGTCTGGCTAGGATGGAGTTACTTTTCCCCACAGCAGCCCTCATACTGGCCTCACTACCAGTGATTTGCACTGGTAGCTAGAAAAGTGTCATTAACACACCAGTGTTTTGGCCACTACTGAGCAGTGTCAGTGCTGTCTCTCCAACATTTCCCCCTCACCAGAATACTGGGGGTGGGCAAGATCTTGGGCTGGGACACAGCCAGGACAGCTGAAACAAACTGACCAAAGGGATATTCCATATTGTATGATACCTGCTCAGCAACAAATGCTAAGAGAAAGGAGAAGGAAGGAAGAGCATTCTTTTTTTTGTATTTGTCTTCTGACCAACCCCTGCGTGTAATGAAGCCCTCCCTCCCTGGAGGCGTATGGACATCACTTGTTGATGGGAAGTAGAGGACAAAACCTTTTTGTTTTCTTTGCTTCCGTGCACCTGACCTTTGCTTTTAAGATAAACTTCCTTTGTCTTGACCCACATTTTTCTTTTTACCCATCTTATTTTCTACCCCCTCATCCTGCTGAGGAGGGAAATGGTGTAGATCAGCTTAGTGGATGCTTTATGTCCAGACAAAGTCAATGAATCACAGTCCTTTTTGTCACCCAACTGGGGCTTGAAAAATTTCAGGTAAGGATATAATTGTGAGAGGTAATGGGCAAAACATGGACCGAAAAATGCTGCAGATTGAAATGATCTTGGGGAATTTCTGTTGCTGTAATTGTGGTAAAGGGATAATGGATGGATTGTGTGCAAATTTTCCATTTTTTTTTTCAGTGTTAAATGATGTTATTTTTATTTTTGTGTGAGTAGATCTTATTTTTGTTCATGAGGAATTTTATAAAATTTTATTGTGTGATGAATGTAGATTTTAATGATAATTCACACATGATTCACAGAGGTGAAGGGTGGAATGTGTTGAGTTTGTATAGCAAGATTTTGGTAGTGGCAGTGAGCTATAAGGGTGGCTTCTGTGAGAAGCTACTGAAAGCTTCCTCCGTGTCCAACAGAGCCAATGCCAGCTGGCTCCAAGATGAACCCACCAATGGCCAAGGCTGAGCTCATCAGAGGTGGTCATAGCACCTCTGGGATAATGTATTTAAGAGGGGAAAAAAGTCACTGCACAACAGAAAATTGCAGCTGAAGAGTAAGAATATGTGAGAGAAACAGCCCTGCAGACACACAGGTCAGTGAAGAAGGAGAGGGAGGAGGTACTCCAGGCCCTGGAGAAGAAATTCCTCTGCAGCCTGTGAGGGAGTTTGTGGTGAGGACGGTCACCCTCTGTAGCCCAGTTAGATCCACAGTGGAGCAGCCTGTGGAGGACCTCACCATGGAGCAGGTGGATGCCCAAAGGAAGCAGTGACCCTGTGGAAAGGCCATGCTGGAGCAGGCTCCTGGCACGACTTCTGGACACACAGAGAGAAGAGTTTACACTGGAGTAGATTTTGCTTGCAGGATTTGTGACCTCACAGGGGACCCACACTGGAGTGGTTCATGAAGAACTGCAGCCCATGGGAAGGATTGATGTTGGGGAAGTTTGTAGGGGACTGTCTCCTGTGGAAGGAACCCCACACTGGAGCAGAGGAAGAGCATGAAGAGTCCTCCTTTCTGGAGGAAGGGGGTGTAGAGACACAACCTGATCAACTGACCACAACCTCCATACCCCATCCCCCTGCACTGCTGGAAGGTAGAAAGTAGAGCAACTGGGAGTGATGTTAAGACTGGGAAGAAGGGAGGGGTAAGTAGAAGGTTGTTTTAAGATTTGGTTTTATTTCTCATTATCCTGTTCCAATTTGATGCATAATAAATTCAACTAATTTCCCCAAGTCAAGTCTATTTTGTCTGTGACCATAACTGTGGAGTGATCTCTCCCTGTCCTTAACTCATGAGCCTTTTGCCATATTTTCTCTCCCCTGTCCTGCTGAGTAAGGTAGTAACAGAATGGCTTTGGTAGGCACCTGATACCCAGCCAGGTTTGACCCACCATAACAGTGCATGTGGAGTCATGACCAAAGTCACCCTAAAGTTTAGAGAAAACTGTAGGTTTTCATCAGTTTTCAGTTAATTTCACTCTTCATTTCCCCTGCACCATTCACATTGACATGGTTTCAGGTTGGCAAATACTGCAATGAAGTACTAATTTTTTAGCTATTATTGCAGGATATTCACAGAAAGAACATTCTGCATTAATAAGTGCTAGCATTTATTTTAGAAATGTGATTCTGGAACATAAAGTACCTGGAAATCATGGATTTATCCTTAAAATTATTAATTGTTTGAAATATAGAAATATTTAAATATTGGTTACCTGCATTTGCCTCATACTTTCTAGAAAAAAGTCTTTCACATTATTTCAGTTATAGGAACTATAAATACAAATTTTCAAAAGAATATTAAAATGTTACAGTCTAAAATAATAACCTGGCTCTATGAGCTTACATTTAAAAATGGCAGGTGGTGGTCCTTGAAACACTTATCAGAGAGTCTCTGAGTTTCTCACAACCAAAACAAATGAAGAACTAGTCTATAACTAATTTGCTCAAATTTATTTTTTTTTATTTTTAGAAACAGACCAAGAAATTCTCAGGCCTGATCTTACTGCTAAACTGAATATGAGAAACGACCTCTAATTCCCTTGACTTATGAATTATTGGAGACTTTCTTCCCATAGCAACATTAATACATCTCAGTTTGTGTCAGTATCTACCGTCCATGTACATGTTCCCCCCAGTAAAGTAAAGCCTCATAACTCACTGGTAATGAAAACTGAAGAAGCCTACACGATTACAAAGTATCCCCAATCCACTATTTTAGATAAAATCTCACATTATTTCTCATTCAGTGCAGCATTTTTTTTGTAGTCATATTTCAACCAATGTTATCAATATCTTTCCTTGGAAAAAATTTTAAAAGTCTGACAGTGAAGGAATAAAGACTGTTAGAAAAAAAAGGAGCCATTAAGATATAAGGACTAAAGGAAAGTTTTTCAAAGCCTTTTCTAAGGAAAGTTAAAGCACAGTTAGAAAATTTTACTTTTTACACTTGCACCTTATTAAATCTACCAGGTACCCAAATCCTATATCCACCCTTCCTAAATGCAAGAGGTGTGCTACCGACTAACTTGGAAGTTGGGTTTCAGATACTAAGCTTTTTAAGGAAACTTCCCAGTCTGATCATACATGAGACTCCCTGGCAATCACTCTCCCAAGACCAGAGATTATTACTGCTTGGACCGAAGCCTCTTCACTCCTGGCTGCTTCAGTGACCTGACAGGAGCCCTGCTTGACTCCCCACGCACTCCAGTCACAGTCAAAACAGGTTTCCTCACTGGTTTGACCCCAGGTTTCCCATGTCTCAGATGTCTTACTCAATTTATTCACAGCTCAGTAACACACAGCTTGAGCTGGTGCCTCCAAGGAGGTAAAACCATGAAAGATTCTAAAAAGTCAGTTATTGACCAACTAGTTGATCTTTCACTACTTGCTTGATATGAGACTGGTGTATGCAGTTATTCTTACCCAGAACTTTGAGAGCAAAATAAGAACCCAGTAAGACAGTATATGGTCCTTCCCACTTAGGTTCTACTTTGGAATTTTGTGACAATGTCTTGATTAACACTTTATCCCCCAGTTGTATATCATGTACCTGTATTTCAGGTGGGCTGGGCTAATATTATTGTGCATCAACAGTTTGGAAGCACATTTTAACAAATCTAATATATAGTGTATCTTGTACCTAGCCATATCTTAAGGAATTTGAACAGCCATGGTTAGTGTGGTGACATGGATTCCATATTCCAGTCCCAGGACAAATCGATATGGGATGATTGTATTTCCCTGATACTGTCCCATCCTCCAATTTTTTCCATCTCTAGAATCTTCCTGAGCCAGATGTGTATTTCACGGAATGCAACAAATCTATCTTACCTGAACTTTTCCAGTTTGCTCTTGAGCCTGTGTAAGTTTTCACTGTTATTATAAGTTTTCACTTGTTGCATGATGTATCACCTCATTCAGTTTGTTTTGAAGCAAGTCCCTACAAACCTCATCTGGATCCCTTCAGTCTCATATTGTTTTCAGTCTTCCCTTTTTCTTATTACCTGAAAAGCTTGCTGATACTGGGAAACTTCATCACTTACTTTTTCCAGTTCTTTCTATGAGTTTGTTGAACAGCACAAGTCATAGCAGGGATCCCTGAGAAACCCCACAGGTGATTTCCTTTCATTATGAAAGCTCAGCATTTATTCTTTCCTTTAGATGTTAGTAAAATATTGATAATATCACTGTAATAAGACCAGCTATAGTCCATAACTTAGGGACTAGGCAATCAGGTCTGATTCATACAGCCTTCTTAGGCACTTTATTGCATTCTTGTAGCTCTTCCTATCTAACCCTACGCACTTCCAGCATCGGTCACATAGCCATTCCTTCTTTAGCTAGTGTCATTTTTAATTTTAATTACATGGGAATCACTGATAGGAAAGGAAACATCCTATGTCATAGCCATCAAAAGCCTATGAAATATATTTTGGGATATATTTTCATGTAAGCGAAATCAAGAAATGTCTGAAAACATAATTATGGAGAAGATTATTCTGGGAGTTATTGAAAAACATCTGAAGGACAATACAGTTATTGGTCACAGACAGCACGGGTTCATGAGGGGAAAATCCTACCTGACAGACCTAATATCCTTTTATGACAAGGTCACCCACCTAGTTGACCAAGGAAAACCAGTTGATGTAATCTTTTGGATTTCAGTAAAACTTTTGATACTGTCTTGCACAACATCCTTCTGGACACACAGTGGGATAAACACATAATGCACTGGGTGAGCAACTGACTCATGGGTCAGGCCCAAAGGGTTATGGTAAATGGGGTTGCATCAGGCTGGTGACCTGTCACTAGTGGGGTTCCGTGAGGCTCCATCTTAGGCACAGTTCTCTTCAACAACTTCAAAAATTACTTACATGCAGGACTCGAAGGTACACCAGGTAAGTTTGCCAGTGATAGTAAGTTAATAGTAGCTGTTGACTCCCTTCGAGGCAGAGAGGCCTTGCAGAGAGACCTTGACAAATCAGAGGACTCGGTAGTCACTAACTGTGTGAAGTTTAACAAAGAAAAGTGCCAGATTCTGCCCTGGGGCAACCCCAGATGTACGAACAGACTGGGAATGAGATCCTGGAAAGCAGCGTCAGGAAATGGACCTGGGGGTCAATGACAAGTTGAATATGAATCAGTAGTGCCCTGGCAGTCAGGAGGGCCAACCCTGTCCTGGGGGGCATCAGGCAAAGCATCACCAGCTGGGTAAGGGAGAGGGAATTGTCCTGCTCTGCTCTGTATTGAGGTGGCTTCACCTTGAATATTGTGGCAGTTTTGGGCATCACAATATAAGAAAGATATTTATTAAGCCATTAGAGAGCATCCAAAAGAGGGCAATGAGGATGGTGAAGGGGAAGCTGTGTGAAGGGAGGCTGAGATCACTTGGCTTGTTCAGTCTGGAGAAGAGGAGATAGGGGAGATCTCATTGGGATCTTCAGCTTCCTCACGAGGACAGGCAGAGGGACAGACACCAGGTCACTCTTGTGACCAGTGATAGGACCCAAGTGAACAACATGAAGTTGTGTCAGAGGAGGTTTAGGCTGGATATTAGGAAAACCTTCTTCACCCAGGGGGTGAAACAGACTTCCCAGGAAAGTAGTCACAGCATCAAGCCTGACAGAGTTCAAGAAACATTTGGACAATTCTCTCAGACACATGGTGTGACTCTTGGGGCAGTACTAGACTTGATGATCCTTGTGGGTCTCTTACAACTCAGGATATGCTATGATTCTATAACATTAACAATGTCAGCTTCTTTGTAGCAAGCTCTCTGGCAGTGAGGGAAAAAATGAATGTCAGAGTATCACTGCTGTAAATAAAGTAAGTAGCAGATAAATATAACACAATTATACTCTATTTTTCATTCTGTTGATGAATGTTGTTCTTCTTCCTTTTAGTTTTCCAGTCTTTATTAAGAAAAGCCTAATTGTAATTGTATTCCTGTTTTCCTGCTGATCTTTATTTTTAATTTTGAAAGAAATAAGCAAAGCTAAAATACATTACTATCCTGCTGGAATGTAATTTTCTGTTGCTACAGGCAACAAAGCTCTGTTTACCTAATGGGTTGTTTTGCTACAAAGGGGAAAAATATCCCCTGGGGATCAATACAGATTGTGTCCTGTACTGTCACATGTCTTATGAGTAACAGAGGCAGAGAAGTTTCCAGAGGATTGCAAGCTTCAGTTACCAGAAAGGGCTAATTTGTTCTCAGTCCTCTTCTTCTCATCTTCCATTTCCTCACAAGGAGCACGTACAAATTCCTTCTTGTACTGCAAGATGTTTTATCACAATGCTGAGTTGTCATCAAAGTCTTTACTGACTGGTATATTTTTCTATTATACTATTTTCCTATTATACTTTTCTGTAAGAAAGATCATAATGAGAACAGAGGATGACACAATATTAATTTGTTTGCATTATAACAGTGGGAATGAGAACAGAAAATCACATTGTCTTGACAATATGATGGGTAGAAGGAGACCAAAAATAGCCTGAAATGTCCCATGAAAATCTGATGAGCAGAATGAGCAACAAGAAATTATACATTATACTTCATACTGCTCTTGCAAGCTAGCAATGGCAGTGTTGTGAAGAGGTGACACACCAACCATTTGCTCTTAGGCTGTGGTTACGTGACTGTGACTTACAGTAACTTAGCAACTTTTCACAGCTGTGCTGCCTTTCTGGCTTTTTGTACTTGCTTTTAACTCTCTCATTTATGAAGCAGGATGTGTTTAGACTCTCTGACAGCTTCATGAACTAGCCTGTTTTGTCCCACACTAGAAGGAATCAGGAGCAAGCACATCAGCTGTGGCATTTAGGTGCTTGTGGTAACTTGGGTTTGTAGCTATAGGTTGCAGTCTGTAGTTCCAGGCTTCCAGCTATGAAGTTTGAGTAGAGAACCAGTATGGAAAGGTATAGAAGCAGAAGTTACCGGGCACATCTGAGGGCTCTTTTGAACCAAGGAACTAAAACTTAGGACACATTGTCTCATACCTTAATGCAGAACCATAGAAGTCTGGTGTCTTATTGTATCTACAGTCAGTGTAACCATAAGATAGCCTGTAACATTCTATAGACAGATATATAATTTTAATTTTAAAATTTACTTTTTTTAGTGTGGAAAAATGAATTTGTGTTATTGCTGTGGTTTTGACAAATTTTCTGGAAGGACTCTCTTTTTTTTAACACCACCACTTCCTTGCTCAGGATTCCTTGACATCTTGTTTTCTGAAAACTAGTAAAACCATCACCTGTTTATTTTTCACAGTAGTCACATGATAGAATTCTCATTTTTTTTGTTGTATTTATAATTGTTCATACTTCTTACAGAGTTAATGATTAACTGGCTACTACAGAAAACAGACTGGAGGAAATCAATATTAAATCAGAGGAGTAAAATAACCTGAGTAGCTTACAAAACCTTCAAAGGAAAGCAAGCAAATACTCAGATGACACGATGACGAATGCAGTTTATTGGCACAGAATAGAAGACATGGCTTATAGCTCTCTCCCCCACACTTGTATTTGCAGTTTTAAAATGCTGTGGCGTTGCCTTCTGAAACTGGAGCACACTGCTGCTGCGAAGGATGATATTCTCAGTGCTTGTCTGAAATAGATGCTTAGTAGTCATTAGTTAGCTGAAAACCAACAGCTCCTCTAACCTCTTTAAAGGAATAGTAATTTCTGCCCTGTTTGTGTCCTCAGACCAGACAAGCTCCTAAAATACATTCAAGCAGTTGTGATTATGTTCACATCATACTTGACCTCACAATGTGGAATTCAAGAAACTGAAAGCACAAATAATCCAGGTTTGCAGAAGCCAAATCTCTCCTCTTTGTCTTACTCCCCTGTCCCAAAATGGGGAACTGCATGGAGTACCACTATAGCAGACCACAAGAATGCTTCACCGTCTTGATATTTTCTCATTTTTAGAAGAATTCACAAACTATATTTTTCTAGATATATGTAGGAACAAAGTAGGCTGGAATATGTCTTCAATTAAAAATTTCCTACTGTTCTAGAACCAAAAATACAGCAGTTCACACTTACACACATCTCATTGTCCCAACAACTCAGACACAAAAATATGCTGTCACAATATAATTAAAACAATTTAAAAATATTTAAAAAGCTCAAGTGTAAGCAGTGTAAGAGTGCATGAAAAGAGGTTATTTTAAAAAAGTTTATCAGCCCTTCAGGACACAAGAAAGCAATCATAGACGGATAAAAGTTTTCAGCAAAAACCATATGCATGACCAAGCCCTTCTGATAGGGTTATCACCTGTGGCAAAATGTTGCACCACAGTTTTCAAGCTACATTTCAGTAACTTAGTCTTTTTGTGGCTGTTGATAAAGCAAGAAAGATCATAACTCTTTAGACTTTCAAGAGTCCCTGTGATAGGCAGGTGCTACTGCTTAAAATGTAATGTGGTAGACATGGATGTTCCAATAATAGAAGTGGATTCCTGTTATAGAAAACTGCACACACTGATTTTCACCAAAACTGGGTTGAGAATCAAGGCCTCTTTTAAAAGAAATCGGTATCATCTGACTGCTTCAATCAGACAGAAGAGTACTTTTTCTTCTGTTAGACTTGGCACTATGTATGGGCCTCTACAGTGGTATAAACAGAACATTTTCCGTAAATATTCCAGCAATACCAGATCGTGTTAAGCATTTTAGTCATTGGTTTTGGTTTAACCCCCCTTTGTTTCATAATATCAACAACACATAACTGTTCTTTCTAATAAATACTGCCCTTAAACTTTTCAGACGCCACAGAACAAGAAAAGGCAGTCACACATATTAAATGCTAACTATCAGGAATGACGTGGTGGCTTATGTTTGCTCTTTTCCAAAACATGTCTTTTATTATCTCTTCTTATCTCAGGAGTACAAAAATGACTTAAGAGTCTAGAGCACTTCCAGTGAGTTTCTCTGAAGTGCTCGCAGTCAGGATCCTGCTGCCAAGAGCAGCAGGTACAGAACTTGGTGCTCCAAGGACTCATTGCCAATATAGAGAGGTGCTGGATTTTCCTCTTAGTCCTACCTCACAGTCCTACCAACTCCACATGTTGTATGGATGTAGGAACTTTTTATAGGTCCTCACTATGGAGCACGACTCTTCAGTATGTGACACTTTTATTCTAAGGCTTTTGCATAGAAGGAATTCAAAGCTATTTCACTTCATGCATAAAATATGAGACTTGTGATTCTTGCTTCACGAAATTGCAAGAGACTCACGAAAGTTTTGACAATTCATCTGTGTAATGTCTGTTCCTTATGTTTCTATGAGGGCTTCTTACACCTTTAGCACTGAGGATGAGTCACCACCCGATCACAGCTGGAGTGAGAAAAACGGTTACAGCCAGAGGACAAAAAAAATTTAAATATCAGCTTTTCATTCTTCCCAGCTGCAGGACTCTTCTGTGCTCACATGGTATGCACAGCTACTTGACAGGGCTTTTAATGTCTTCTGTGCTCACGTGGTATGCACAGCTACTTGACAGGGCTTTTAATGTGGCACGTGGCTGTGCTGGTCGTAACAGATCATGACACACTGTCACATTAAAGCCAGTGATCTGTATAGCAAGGTCTGTGTCAGGGACCTGAGTGCAGTGACTGCCTCCACACAAGTTTGGTCAGTGATGCTGGAGGTCAGCTTTGATATGGAGCAGCAGTGTAAACTTGCTGACTTTTTTAAGAAGGAGGTTTATTTGCCCTTTCCTCAGGAGGTCCATTTAAGTTCGGACTCTGTCCTGGTCCTTGCCTGAGTAACACTGCAAGTGTGCCTTGGACCTGTTGAGCTTGATTCTGGTCCTCAGGTTTGACTTGCCAAACACACTTTGGACTTGCTTCATTGCAAGGCTTCATTGCAAGACTTCTCTGGACATCTGGAGTGATCTGAGCCTGGCCATCATGCCCAGCCTACACCACTCACCTTGCTGAGGTGAAGTGGGACTGGCCTTGGTTGGTGAGGTCACTGTCCTGCTGAAAAAGATAGCACATCCCCATCCCCTGCTGCTCCCTGGCAGTCTACCTACTTTTACATGTTGCTCAAAGCTGCAAGGAAAAAACAAGGGAAAAGAAAGGAAAAGGAAAATCTTTTAAAACTATGCGCTGAACCACCTGGATCAGAGATAACAGAGACACGCAATTAGGACTGAGTTCTCTACTATTTCTTTAAGGTAGCAAATAACTGCATAAAAAGAAGTATTTTAAATCTTGTCACATGCTGACTTCTTAGCTAATGTTCAGAGGTCATGGAATATGTTTGAGATAAAGTGACGCTTTCTGGGAAATGTCCCCAGATTATCAGGAACAGCTAAAAATGATAACATTTATATATACAAATACATATATTTAAGCTTTTCATTAATTCTTTCTTTCAGTAAGAGTGACTTTGACATTTCCTTTGTATCTTTAAAGTGTTAATGACATATGAGAAGTCTTGCAATGAAGTGATAAAATGAATACTCTGAAGCATTTCCAGAATCAACACTGACTTAGAAGGTGAAAGTTGAATTTCTGTTCCAAATCTGATCCAACAAAATATCAGAAGGAAGATTAGGATGAGCAGCACAGTATAAGTGTAGATTTTTAATTTTCCTCAATAAGGAGGACTTACATATTTTATGTATTCCTTTTTACTACTTTGTAATGTAAAATTTACCATTTATATATTAAAATCAGCAGTTGTGTAACTGATTTTGCTATAACTATTTATCCCATCCTGAACCTGATTCTGAGGATGAGAATCTGTTTACCAGGATCAAAGAGAAGACTTGTTCTTTCCACTGACTATAGAAGAAAATTATGGAAACTAAATCTCTGGCTGTCAGATGGTTGTGTTGGGTTCATCTAGATTCTCCATAGACACTTTGAATTATTCTCACAGCTTATGTGTTAACATTAATATTCTAGTTTTGTTGTTATTGTGTAATTACTAATATTATTAGCAATTGAATGCAACTCACAGTGAAAAAAGTGCAGTCAAATCAATCTGAAAAATCAATGGTTTAAAGTCTGTTCTGAAAGCCACCTCTAGCAGAGATTCAGTTGCACTAGATCATATATTGTACAGGAGCAAATAAAAATATTTTAAAGAATGGTAAAATCCTACAAATTATTCCAAATTTAAGAAACATCACAATTATATTTGTAGCTTTAATTCGACCTTTTAATATATAAACACCCTATGCAACCTGTAACAAAAGGAAATCATAGCCCTTCAGTTGGATTCTTGCCTTATTCAGGGCACCAAATGAACAATAAGTTATTCAGTATTTTGCTTTATACTTCTCCTGGTTGTTCCTGATGCCTTACTATAGTGCCGTTGTTGTATATGAACAGATCTCCAACAAGGGAATTTTCCATTTCTTTGGTATCTGAGTGCATAATAAATGCTAAAAGATTCTCAGAAAAGAGCCAAAGTACAGACTCCTCTCCTCCCCTCCCCTTTTTCTTCCCCTCCCGTCCCCTCCCAACCAAACAGAAGAACAGCTTAAGTAGCAAGTAAGAAATAGAGAAGAAAATAGTCTAAGACCTGCCCCCAAAGATAGATGTGTTGCTTAAGAAGTCACCATCTATTCCATTTGTGTGATTATAAGAAAATGCCCCCAGCACTGGAGAGTTGATGAGCTGGTAAGTAGGTCTTGTTCAAGGGTCAGATAAGGCATCTTTAAAGCATAGAATAACTTCTTCTATTTTACTATATGGCAGACTGCTCCTCTTGTCCATCACTCACCCAGGGAAATGACTAACTCTCAGCAAAAGGGACCAAACTGCTCATTAGTATAATAAGGAATGTCAGCAGAGCTTCTTAACTCATCTTTTTTTATCATTATTTTTTATTTTTTCTACCTTGACCTGAATGGAGAAGTTTCAAATGCTTGTTTGACAAAAAATCCTCTGGTCTAGTTAAGCTCATCTAGGCACAGAAGCAAGTGAACTAAGTTTGTCACTATGATCAGTGGTGCAGTGATTTCCAATTCAAGGATTAAGTATGCCTCCCTGCACACTATGGATTACTGCATACCTATAGCACCCAGCCAGGGTCTGGAGTACATGTCCTGCCTTCCAACTTAATTCTGAGCAAAGGCACCAACACTATTCAGTTGATTTTCACTAGTTAATTACCAGCTTCTGGAGTTCTTGCTAGATTTTTTGTTTGATAGCAGATTTTAAATAAATTAAAAAAAGACTGCCAGGGCATTGATGATGGTGAAGCTTCACTCTGTGGAGAAGTAGCTTGCAAGGTATTTTGAAAAAAATGAGATGGAGTGTGGGCAATAGACTAACGCGGTATTTTACATCCAATTTATAACTTTCAATGCACAGGGTGTTATTTTTGTGTTTTGTTTTTTTTTTTTTTTAAATTAAAACCAAATTAAATTACCATTTGTCATAGTCTCCTCTGCACAGAAGATACAACCTAATGTATGTTTTCCCCAGATTAATTAAAACTACTGACAGTTCTGGTAGTAATAATTCTTATCCATAAGAATTAATGTCTTTTTTCAGATTCACTGGGGAAATTTATTAAAACCCCTCTTTATGAATATATATATTTTATATAACTATATCTAAAACTGTATTCATATATTTATTTATTTATACATATAATAATATGTGTCTGTATATAAAATATTTTCCTTGCACAATCTTCCTCAAATGGTTACTTACATATAATACCTGTGTTACATATTTCTTTTTGTTTGAACTCTTGTGATATTCCTCAGTGCAAGGCATCATTTCATGGCAGCTGTTCTTCACCTCACTTCTGAAAAATTGTTAAGATGATTATTGTAGCATGAATGTGTTGTGATTTAAGCCGAGAGAGCAACTAATTGCCATGCAGATTGGCAAAAAATGGTAAAACCCACGGGTTGAGATAAGAACAGTTTAAGAATTAAAACAGAGTGTATACTACTACCAATAATAATTATTATTAATAATAATAAAATAATAATACTAACAATAACAACAACACTATGAAAGAGGATTAAAACCCAATAAAAAAAGTGATGCACATTGCAATTGCTTCACCATGCACTGAACTATGCCCATCCCATCCCCGAGCAGCAACTGGCAGCTCCTGGCCAATTTCCTTCACTTTCTATTCTGGCCAGGATATTCTGTGACCTTTGTGGGTCAGCTCTCCTGGCCATGCTTCTTCCCAGTTTCTTGTGCAGCTGCTCACTGGCAGAGCCTGACAAACTGAAAAGTTCTTGCTTTTAGAGTAAGCACTACTGAGCAGCTAAAACATCAGGGTGTTAGCAACATTATTGCCAAACTGAACCTAAAGCACAGCACTGTACCAGCTACTAGGGAGAAAATTGATTCCATCCCAGCCAAAATCACAAAAGAATATAAGTCTCTCTCCTTTCCTCTTTTATAGTTCTGGCTGCTTCAGTGCTAATAGGTCAAGAGCATATTCTTTTATGTCAGGGAAACTACTTAGTTTTAAATCCTCCAATTTAGGTAAAAAATGTGAAAGTAGAGACTTCGTTTGGCTCACTTCATCAATTTGCTTGGAGTACTGTACTGAAAGGCAAAAGATTCATCTTTGTCTAGTGCATGAAGTTTTGACTTCTGTTAACTTTGCAGTTTAAAGAAAGGGATAAAGTTCTGTATTTGTGCATTAAAATGTTTTGACTTATAGAAAATGGGGAAGAAAGAGATTATTTTTTTACCTTTCTTTTTCCCCCCCAAGCAAAACGTGTTTCTAGGGAGCTTATAAATCATAAGATTGGTAGACAGATGCTTTTAGCTTGCATGGCCATTCCTACTTCCCATGACAATTTTTAGTCCAGCATTCCAACACTGACAGTTTATTCCATTTAACCAGTGACAGTTTTGAAAACTCAAACTGTGAAATTCAGAGATTAAATTGGATTCTTTCTTTTTTGTTTCCCAAATGAAATATAATAATGTTTGGCACATCTTGAATACTGTTTACCAAACGAAAATTATTTCCAAATAGACTATGAGTTCTACAACTCTTCTTGAAAATCAGGTTGATTTTATTAGTAGTGGTTATCTCTTTGCTTTCCTAAGATATACAAAAAACAGCAGTTCATGACTTCCATTTCTGTGTCTTTGAAGGATTTTTGAATGGACATCAACAAACCCTGGAAAAATGCAATTCTTCCTTGCAACCGTTTCTTCCAAAATCTCATAAAAAAGGAAGAGGAGAGAGATGCTGATCTCTTTTCCCTGGTATCCAGGGATAGTATACATGGAAATGGTTCAAAGCTGCATCAAGAAAGATTCTGGCTTGACATTAGGAAGCATTTCCTTACAGAAAGGGTGATTACACACTGGACCAGGTTTCCTAGAGTGGTGGTTGATGGACGGTCAAGACCCCAGGCCTGTCAGTGTTCAAGAGTCATTTGAACAATGCCCTTATGTGATGGACTGAAATGTCAGTAATGCCTTAAACATTGTCAAAATCCTAGAAAGACTTTGTCAAACTGTGAAGAAGCACCTGCCTGTCCATGACCACCAAGGTACCCTTCCCTCCCAATGCCTCCTGACTGGAATTTGGGCTGTGACTGGAAACCTGAGATTAGACTATTGTCTAATCATCTCAAGTCTGAGGAGAAGTAAACAAGGCTCAGGAATGAAGAATGTATCTGTGTTAAGAATCAGCCCTAGCTGGGCTCAGGTGGTGGTGGAGGAGGAGGGCTTTGGGTGTGTGATGGTGAAATCTCTTCACACCAAACCAAAGGACTAACCTCCTCCTGCTCCCGCTCTGGGAGAACCATGTACACGCAGGACATTCACATGAGAGGTAGCTGAGAAGGATCATAAACCATCAAAGACCCCAAAGTGCACCCCTGCCTCATTCCTGAGGCCTTCTACCACCAAAGGACTGCATGTATCCCAAGTCCTGTGTCTTCCTCTACTTAGAGACCAAGCTGGAAACACACTCTTTGGTATTTAATTGCTCATAAATTTCAACTATTACAAATATGAGTTTTCAGTATTTTTAAGACAAAAAGTTATTTGAAAGCCATGCAATCTTATTCAGGTTTGTCACATTTTAGCTGTACCAATAGAGTCTAAAGGGGCCATATGTCAGAAGGTTTTCTAAATTCTCAGTTTCTGTTTTTAACGTTAGCCAGGTGTTGGAGCTTTTCCATCTATCAGTGAAGCTATTTATGGTGCTCAGTTAATGCACCAGTGAGAGCAACCAGGCCAGCTCAAGCAAGTGTTAGATACTTCTAATTATTTAGAGAAGTTATAACTTCTTAGGCTTAGTTTGTACTGTGTGGAACACCATGTAGGTCCTGGTTATGAGAATCAAGAATGAATGGGTTCCCCACAATAGTTTCCATGAAACATTCAGATTTATGTAAGCACATATATTCTACACCACTATTTGCTAAGAGATGTATTTTGTATGTACATTACACATGTTTATGTGACTACATATGTCCCCGTCTCATAAGCAAGGGAGAAACAAGGAAATAATTGAAATAATTCTGGAAAACACATAGCTCTCAAGGAAATTTTTGAGTTTTAAAAAAAATATGTTTCTGATGCAAATGAATATAGAAAATAGTCATAGATGTTTTTTGCAGTAGGAGATGCAGCTTACACATCAGCTGTTCATCCTGGCTTTTTTTCTGTTCTTACTGTCCCTTACCCCTCCTGTAGCTCTTGCCCAATTGTATCAGCTTGTGAATTCCCAGTGTTGGTCCCCCTTATAAATCCTCCAAGCCCCTGTACAGACACAGCTGAGATGGCTACACAGGGGAAGTAATGAGCGACCAGGGCTGGTATGGTTCGAAGACAAAAGCTGCTCAAGCTGAGAATATAGTTATGGAATGAACTGGGGTCAAAATTCAATTCTCATAGAAGTAGCACACTTGATAAATGATGCTGTTCATTTTCCCTCTCTTTCTGATGTGCGTAGCTGGTGCAAGCGTGTTATGTGTTACAGCTATACTAGTCTGCAAAGTCAAGTAACCAAAGTGTCATTTTTAGTTCTTCTCAAGAATTAGGGTGTATGTTACTTATTTGCTAAGCAGCAAAATTGCATCTTCACCAGTTGTCTCAGGTATATGGGAAGGAATTGAACTATGCTTCAGAAATGAGACTCTGGAGAAAGTGTACAGTAAAAAAAATTATCTCTGAATGTGTTTGTCCACATCTATTTTCCACATAGTTTTATAGCTATTTAAATGTTTGTTATTTTGTTTTAGCCCTGCAAACTAATGAAATACCAAATGATGTATGCATGCAGCCTTTTAGCATGCAGCGAAGCTCAATAAAGAAGATAATTTAGATGTGTGAGCCAGGTTTCAGAATCTCCAATGAATTTTTCCAAAGCCAGTTCACAGTTTGTGTTTGTACATGTCCAGACACATTGCTGTGCAAATCTAATCACTGCTGATGTTCCTCTTTTAAGAATCCTACCCATGCCAAGTGTGCTAATAGATCGGTTTCAAGTTCCTCAAGCTAAATCCCTGATCTGAAGAAGAATCCCCTGCTGAATCCCCTGAAGAATTTTCTGCTGAGAAGAAAGTCTGTAGCTGGTTTCTGTGAAGTGCCTAGTTATGGTGTCTGCATTTAAACTTTTTAAAATACAATAATTAAAAAAAAATCTTCGCTGCAGAAATGAGGGGAACTCAAAAGGCTGCTGATACAAGAAAAGCCACATGGAGATAGTAAGAGATTTGAGAATGCAGTCATAGCAGATATAGAGGACTTCCTAGTACAAATCCTCATTTTCTGGGAACAGAATACAGGCTTTCACTCAGAATACACAAATTATAGACTATTTTTTGAAGATAGCAATAAAATGTTTAAAACTGATGATATAAACAGAAATGGCAAGAATAGGAAAACGTCAAGGTACTAATAGAAATAGCAGAAGTTGTCTACAGGCATCTACCATGTGTTGTAATTATCAGTTAATTCAGTAGTTCTCTAAGAGTTAATATATATAATTACAAATTCTGTCTGTATTTTTATTAGAACTGGGCAACCTTGAACTCTAAAATATTCAGCTCATACTGTCTGAAGCAAACTCATGTAGTTTTTATTACAAACATGACCCATATATGTGACTTACACATACAGTAGGACTATGAATTTATAGAATCTTAGAATGATATAATGTGGAAGGGACCTCTAAAGACCAGGAGTCCAACCCTCCTACCAAGGGCAGGGACATCTTTCACTAGATCAGGTTGTTCAAGGCCCTATCTAACCTGACACTGAGCACTTCCAAGGATGAGAAACCAAAACTTCCCTGGGCAACCTGTTCCACTGTCTCACCAAAAAAAAAAAAAAAAAAAAAAATTCTGCCTCATATTCAAACTAAATCTATCCTCTTTCCATTTAAAATCATTATCCCTTGTCATGTTGCTACATGCTCCAGTAAAAAGTCTTTTTCTGTTGTTGTTTTAGGCACCCTTTGTATTTTGAAAGGCCACAATTAGGTCTCCCTGGAGTCTTCTTTTCTACTGGCTGAGCCACAACTCTCTGTCCCTCTGCATAGGAGAGGTGCTATACCTCTCTGACCATTTTTGTGACCCATTTCTCAACCTACTCCAACACGTCCATGTCTTTCTTGTGCTGGGGGCCCCACAGCTGGATGATCTACTCCAGGTGTAGTCTCACAAGAGCAGAGTAGAAAAAGGGAGAATCACCTCCCTTGACCTTCTGGTCACACTTCTTGTGATGCAGCCCAGGATATAGTTGGCTTTTCTGGCCTGCAAGTGAACATGGACAGCTCTCATCAAATTTTTCATTCCCTGGTATCCTCAAGTCCTTCTCCACAGGGCTGGTCCCAACCTATTCATGCCCCAGATTGTACTTATATGGGGGATTGCCCCGACCCAGCTGCAGGACCTTGGACTTGGCCTCATTGAACTACAGGAGTTTCACATGGGCCCCCACCAGGTCCCTCTGGATGGCATCCATGCCCTCCAGCAAATCACCACTCTTTGGTGTCATTCTCATGCTGAGGATGCATTCAATCTCGCTGTCACTAATAAAGATATTGAAAAATACCAGTCCCAGTCCCCTGAGGGAGGCCACTTGTTACTGATCTCCATTTGGACCATGAGCCATTGACTACAACTCTTGGGATGTGGCCATCCATGCAGTTCCTTTTCCATCAAATGTCCAGCCATTAAACCCATACCTCTCCAATTTAGCAATAAGGATATTGTCAGGGATCTTGTCAAAGGCCTTGCAGATGTCAAAATAGATGATGTCTATCATTCTTCCCTTCTCTACCACCACAGTCATTTCATTATTGAAGGCCATAAAATTACTCAGTGAATTATAGACTTTATGAAGTCCATAAAGCTTTTAATTTTTATTTCAGATAATGATGGAAAGTAGAATTAATTCCATTACGGGGGTCAGATGGTGAAAACAAAATGAAGAAAATCAGGACAGTGCTAAGCCTGCATTAGACTTGCATGTGAAAAACTAACTTCCTGATCCCTTGCATGAAAACTGATGAGCCTTCAGCCCACCATGTGGGTGGCAGCTAATCTGATAATCATATTTCCATTTCATCTGCTTGGTGAAGTTCACTTAATGTCATTGCATGCTAAACAGCAGGCATTCTGAACTTTATGTTCTTCTTTAATAATGGAATTTTTCCTTGTTCATGTTATTCTTAGGAAGATCCATCAGGTGTTGAAGTAGCTATGAGACTTGCTTTCAAGTCTTTTTCATTGTTGTGACTCAGGCCTACCAGGAAGTAAGTTTTTTTTCTATTATGAACATCATCTGAACTCAAAAGAATTAGTAGTAGAGTGAACAAGTCAGGAGCAGCTCTCCAATTAAAACCCATATAAAGTGATACATGGCTAAGGTATAGATGGATCATGTGGATCTCTCAGCAGCTGTAATTACTGTAACTAATCTGTGTGAAATATTCCTTTTAACTCCATCTTTTTGAAGGATGAAACTTCATTCATTCTGTCAACAAGTAAATCTATATGCACATTTTTTTCCCAGTACTCAGTTCTGTAGTGAGGTAAGAAACTGCAGAAACAAGTTATTAAATATGAAAAAACCATACAGCATGGAAGTCTTCTTCAGTCTTTAACCTGGACATTAAGAAACATCAAAGAACATGTTGTTTTCACTGAGTACTTCCTCTTAGAGATAACTGTCCCTTTTGAGGTATGACGTCTCTCTTTGAGGACCAAGTAACAAAAAGATTTTACAATTCACTGGCACACAAATCTGAAGCCAAAGAATGAAATAAATAGCTTTAATCTGTGATCAACACATACTAAATGTGTTTCAATTAATTGAACTTTGATGTTCACAGAATCACAAAACCACAGACCAGCCCAGGTTGAAGGGGACCTATAATGATCATCTAGTCCAGCATTTCATGGGAAATGGAGCCTAGATGAGATTATATTTTTGCTTGTGGAAGCAAGCCTGAAAGAATTCCTGGTAGACCCTGTCTGTGATTTAAAATCAGTTTTATTTTGAACAGAAATCTGATTTTTGGAGTAGCATAAATCAAAATATGGAGAGATTTCTGAGGATGGAGATCTGTGTAGTAGCTATTTGCTCCTCTCATTAAAGCGGAGGCTGGAAATTGGTTGCTACTTCACAAGCTATTGTGGAATAACTTGAAGGCCTTGTCATAAAGATCTAGTGCAATTGCCTTAAATATGTTCTTGGAACTTGGAATAGTTCTTGGAACCATTTATCCTTTTGTTATGTATTTGATAATCCCAACACTGTGCCTCTTACAGTAAAGTCTCATACCTGTCACACAAAAAAATACATAAGAATAAGAGATGTTGTTTTGTTCCTGCAACATGTCTGTGATACAATAGAAAAAAACTTTATAAGAAGTGAACATGGGAGATGTTAACCTCTTCTTAGGACTATAATCATTAAAATTGCCTCTTATCGAGTATCCTCACACTTGTCATTTTTTGAATAACCAACTCTTGCTGAAAGAAACAAAATAGTTTACCTCCAAAGAAAAAAAGTTGTAAGCAACTTCTTTAAGTCTATTACAAAGTATATACTGATTGCAAATTCAGCAGGTCAGTTTTACTTATTTCAAGTAAAAGTCTGGTATGCATTAAAGAAAGACACACCATCTGTGCTGCATAAATCACTGTCTTGACTATGTCCTTGATCAGTCAGGCCCTGGTCTATTTGCCTGTCTAGACCTTATATGAGGGAAGAGCCTTTGTTGTGTTGATGACAAGAAAGTTCAGTTTCAGGTAAGAAGATATTTCCCACGGCATTGCTTTTGTTTGTGGTTACAAAAATAGACTAATTGCTTCGTTTGATACACTGCTTTAATGTGGTTTAAAATCACTAATTCTTATGTAGAATATGGACTGAATACGGGACAAGAAAGACATCAATCTGTTTTTCATCTCTCCTACCTTTGAA
Source organism: Chiroxiphia lanceolata (assembly GCF_009829145.1). Classification (NCBI taxonomy): domain Eukaryota; kingdom Metazoa; phylum Chordata; class Aves; order Passeriformes; family Pipridae; genus Chiroxiphia; species Chiroxiphia lanceolata. Next base: position 9,431,768 of record NC_045641.1, on the reverse strand, counting down.
AGTCTTTTATAGCCTAAGGCCAATGAAAGGGAAAAAGCCCATTTCCCCTATAGCCTGAATAGAATAGGGACTAAACTTGAAAGTTTAGCTCATGTCCATATTCAGCTCTTACCGGGCTAATAGACTAATATATTTTCTTTTCCTGTGGCCTTCGTGTAATTGCAGTGGTGACAGCCCTCTGTGCAGGCTGCTTTGCTACTGAAAGCTCTGTTGAGCATGTGGCATCTGCTGACCAAATATGCCATTTACTTGATTTTAATTCTGTGAATCCAGCTTTCTACGAGGGAAAATTCAAACTACAGAAGCTGCTAACAATTATTTCTTTTTTTTCTCCCTTTTCCTGCATTGCACAGTATCACATGCAGTAGAGTGCAAATAGTCACCATGAGTGAGAAAGGGTTCCCCACACAGCAGTTTTCCCACAGCACCCTTTGCTCCTGCCATAGAGCATTTACAATGTTCCCCCACAAGATTTCACAAGCTGTATATTGTCTACCGTCTGGATCAGACCAGAGCTGCACCTGAACACACTGAAAACAGCCAGTGGCAAGAGTCATCTCTGTGGGAATATGCTCCCTGGCACAAGATGTGGAAGTGGTAATCCTCTTGTTGGCCTCAGCTCCACCAACAGCTACAGAAGAAGAGGAGGAGGCTTGAGTCCATACTGACCCTGCATTCACCACCAAAAACACAGGCCAAAGTCAGGATGCACCAAGAAGAACCCAGAAAGGACACTCTTGCAAATTCTCTACTTTCATTTCCTAATTTGCACATTTAATTGATTTGAAAAAGGTGGATGGAAGGGAATTTTTTATGTTTGTGGGGGGTTTTTTTGTTTGTTTGTTTGTGGGGTTTTTTGTTTGTTTGTTTGTTTTTTAAACAACAAAAAGGTGTTTCTACCTTTCTGGAGCATATTCTCTTTGCAATTAAAAAATTCTCCACAATTCACAATTGACTCAGGCACAGGAAATATGATAAGAAATCACAATTCAAGGTCTTTTCTAGAGGTTTCTGTGGGTGAGCAGTTCTCACATCATTATAGACAATTTATATACCAATATAAATAACTTGCAGCCGAATATTCACCTGCCAGTGCCCTGTGCCTGGTGTAACATTTAATAAAATTCACAAAACAACACCACAAGAATGGCAGACAAAAAGCCAGAGTGCAGAACAGAAATGGTAGTGTTCTAGGCTGGAAGAGTCATAATTTTATATATTGGAGGTTAAATGATTTTTTTTTCATGCGCACACTCCTAAAAGGTCAGTGTACATTTTAAAAAAATTACTGTGGTTTTTAGGTGACAAAACCTCCCATCTCTGGTCTTTTCCAAGATGATTAAAAGATAGAAATGTAGATATTCCTTGAAAGTCGTATTTCAAGTTTATGAATATCTTTTTTCACAGAAATGTGGTATAAATGTTGTGTTGTGTTGAACACTTAATTTCCCCAGTTTCTAAGCAAATCGAAATAATCATGATTTCTTAAAATTAGTCTCTGATGAAACATTGGCTATGAGAGTATGTTAAAAACAATCCCTCTGCACAAAACTATTCCCCACCATATATTTTCTTGTTGAATGCTGTCAATTCACTCTCCCCACTGACTTTATTCACTTTATTTAGTTCTCTAAGGCAAAATTGCTGAGAAGTAGTTATCGTAATTTCATCTATATTGATAGCGCTGATATTTTGGAGTATTTACTTTGAGACAAAAATTAGTTTGGAATGGTTTTTCTGATTACCTGAAAGCATTGTGATGGAGTTAATCTGATGAATCCTGATTCCAATCTAAAAATTTATATTTATTTTCACCAAGAATTAGAAGAAAAAAAAACTGAACAACCACAAATTCTTGTGCTTTAAATGTTAGTATGGGCTGTATTCTGGACTCAGTCTGACAAGACCATGAATGGACATCACTGTATAAAGGATTTATATTCCTTGACAGACTTACTAAACTCTGATTTTTCACTTTGACCCTCTTCCAAAAGCTTTCACTCTATAACAGGAATGACTGAGCAGGATGTGTTAGCCTATATTACCACAGACCGAAGATGCCTGCCTGAAAAAAAAAGTTGATTAATACAAAGATGCCTTTACACCATGTTTTTGGAGCACAAGCGGAGGTCCCCAAATGACATTGTACCATGTTGATTTAACTTGCCCACTCACCTGGCACTGCTTTGCATTGCTGCAGCACGACACTGCACTGTGTCATGGGGAGCTTTGGCCACAGGCCTTTTCTGCTCCTATAAACAAGAGATTAAGGGATGCAAAAACATGTTTTCATCCCTCTGGTGGCTGTTGTGAAAATAAACCAATTTAAAGCATAAAAAGCACTATCAAATATTCATTATTTTTAATGATCACAGAGTAATAATGTACCAAATAACACATTTAAGCAGAAGAAAATACAGTAAATTAAATACTAATGATCTGTATGCCCGAGTTAAAGCTACAGGTGGAATATTTCCATTACCTTGATTATGATAAGGTCCACTGGGCACTCTTCAAGTTCTGATTAGTAGCACTTTTTAATACACCTATCAAATTAAAATACAGAAAATGCTCACAGCATCAATCATGCCCATTGGTCTGCAACTTTCATCTCTTATTTTCGGGAGAGGGAGAAGACAGTGAATTACAGCTGTTGTGGCTTATGATGATAATGACAATGATGATGATTATTGACATTATTATGCGCCTTCACAGACATGCTTGAAGTACAAGTTGAGGGAACTTGGCAAGTGTGATTCTTCAGAGTGAGAAAACATCATCATTGGCTATGTATATGTATGATGGATATGCTGAAATTCAAATTGACTAGACATATTTTGAGAGTTCATAATTTATATACTACAAATGCAGCCACGTTAAATGTAATCCTAGACTGTTCTTCTTCAAACGCAGATTTTGAAAGATGTGCAAAAACATTTCTAAAGACATGAAATTCTGCTGTTGAATTAATTGACATTGCAAGGAAAGAGATGTTTTTGTTTCAAAGGAGTTTTCTGTGTGTTGTCTGCCATTGGGGAAATCTACTGAAACAAGTTATTCACAATGGCTCTTTAGTCTACAGGTGCTCTGAAATAGGATTTGTGACTCAGCAAACCATTCATGGATCAAGGCTTCCTCTCATGCAATTAAATGTTCTCTTTTTAGATAGGGATAAGAACCTCAGGAAATCTAGGAATTAGACAGACAAGGCTCCCACACTTCAACTACATTCAGCTGCGTTCTGTCCCACATCTCTCACTTCAGCAAATTACGAGCACATGTGCACAAATGCTTAACAAAATATTTCCTGGTTCAACTTTAAATGAGAGGCATATCTCAAAGGAGCAAAGCCACTCTGTGAAATGAGATTACGGTGTTGGATTGGGTTGATGTTTGGTAAATTTGTTCTTCAGTGTGTGCATCACTGTAGAAAGTTGATTAACTTTTAGTGACCAGTAGCTTTACTTGACATTGCTAGCTCTGCCATCTTTCTCTGTACAGTGTTAGTCAGATAACTTATTTCCTCAAAAAATTAAAATTAAAAAACCCCCACCACTCATTGCTAATATAAAAAATAAATATAACCCAAAGGAAAGACTTGCCCATCATGGCTCCATTTATGATAAATACTCATATTAACTGGGCATGAATTCTCCATTAAAAACAGCAATTTGGTGAAGTGAACAGGATTCCAAGGCTGATAGGAATTGCAGGCATCCTGCTAGGTCACAGCTAAAAGCTCACTTTCTGTGCCTCTTATCTGGATAGCGCAGCTTTCAGAGGCATTTGTGTCTTCTGGAGCCAGAGAAATTAAGTCGTATAAATAACTCCAGTCTCATTGCTCCAAGGTAGGCTAAGGAGATTACTGGACTTTTTTGAAAAGGGAAACTGACTGTCTACCTTTTGGGGGAAGAGAAAATTGATTTCCCCAACACTGCCTCCTCCCCTCCCCAGTTAAAGGAAAATAAAAGAATAAGAGAAATTCGATAACTCTATAACTACAAAAATTATGCTAATTCAAGCATTTCTTCAAATATGACTGTTACCTTTACTATTCAGGTAGCTGGGTGCAGGGCAATTATTATTCTCTCTTGCCTGCTTAAAGAGATCTGTTTCATGCTACAAAACACTGCTGTATATCCTAAAAGCCTATTTTGAGATGTACGAGCCAAGAATTTTACAGCAGGTTAGCAATCTGCTACCTTGATGTCCCAACAGATTCTGAAAGCACAGTAGTTTGTACAAGGTGACAATAATCTCCTTGACAACAAAAGAGCAAGAGCAAAGTAAAGAAAGTGTTTAGTCCAAGTGATGTGTCTTTTCCCTCCTCATGAAAGAGGGTAGAGTTCAAAGCTTTATCCAAATTGTTGTTTCTCAATTTCCATCAGTTGGAATCTTCTCAGTTTAAGTGACCATGTTCCACTCTTAAAATCCATTCATGCAGCAGATGATGCTCTAATCATGGTTCCCAAAATCTACCTGGTGTTTATAGATTAAATCTACTCCTTACTCTGCACCACAGTTTCCCACTTGGTAACTCTATATGAAGATCCTTCCATTCTGATCTGTGTTCTTCACTCAGGAAATACCTGGTGAAAGACATCTGTGAATAACACCGTGTGACTAGTGACCTGCATATAATCATACTGTCTAGGGAAAATAAACACTGAGAAATAATAGAGATTATTTCAGCCAAAAATGGTTCTTAATTATATTTATAATTTGACCACTTCATGCACATACAAAATACATCAAACTCATAATGAAAAAAAGCAGACAATGCCCCCCAAATATACAAAGAAGCATTTTAAATAACATTGTGTACGAGCACATTTGTGCATATCCTTCCAAAATACATAGTCACGCTTCCTCTTCTTCCATAGATGTCAGAGCACTTTTTGAACAAGACCTTGTAGTTCTGAATTCTCACAGACATTGCAACCATGAAATGAACTAGGTGTAAGCTAAAAATTTGAATTTTAAAAGGTAAATAAAGGCGTAATGCAATTTTCCACATGTAACCACTAAAGGGATGGGGAGCTAAAAATACACTCATATTAAATCCTGATCTCCATATCACACAGTTTCCACTTGAAATCTCAGAAAATGAGACACAAAGTTATATTTTTTAAGATGAGACTGGATGTGGCACTTAGTGCCATGGTCTAGTAACCACGGTGATAGTGGATCAAGGGTTGGACTTGTTGATCTTGGAGGTCCTTTTCAACCAGGCTGATTCTATGATTCTATGATTTGTTCCATGAGACTGGGATGCTGTCATTCTTTTCTAATAGTTCATTAACAATACATTTGGCACTAGATACTTGCAAATTAATCAAAAAATAAAAAATAATTCCTATTGATGTTTAAAAGAAGTGAAATCTATAATTCATCAGAAAATTATTTCAGTAGTGTTTTAAAATGATGTTTTTTCCATCAAGGATGTCAGTGAGGATTAAGTATAAATCAGGGATGCTTGTTCTGCATATGTTCCCTGCCACAGCCTTCAGTGACAGCACTTTCCATATAGCTGCAAACAAACACAGGGTCCTAACTGCAACTGAGTTCCATTAAAGTGTCACAGAAAATTGAATTCATCCAGTCTCAGATCAAAGTTAGCAACTGCATGAATTCATGCAAGGATGTGCAGAGTGTCTGGTCCCATCTCTTAGACAGATGTTCTGGATAAACAAAGTGCAAACTCTCAGACCAACTGATTTTCTTAACAGGCTGATGGAAAGATCTAACTGCTGCTACTCCCACACAAGGTGATAGCACTGTTTTCCTCATACTCCAGTTGCTGACAGTGTGCCCATGGGCTCTTTTCAAGCACCGGGACAGTCTCTACTCCCAGAGGAGCATGGCAGAGCTCCCTGGTCCTGACAGCAGCTGTGAGCTCCTCTTACAAATAGCCTATTTGGCAAACAACACTGGGTTAGCCCTGATTGCTGCATTTGTTAACACAGCAAACCACAAGCCTCTGTTATCCAGGCTGTTAATTTCCACTATTTCCTGATTAGAAGTTGAAGCTTTTTGGAGCTGATGAATCCCTTGTATATTTTCTTGATGGCCAAAAATCTGTATCAGCTTGGCTATTTTCATTACTGGTTTCATATTCTCAGTTTAGGAATTAAGTCATTTGTGACTCATTTATGTTCATAACTTCCCTATCTTTTTTTTTTTTTTAAATTTCTAATTAAAAAAATCCAATATACATTTCATATTGTAATATGGATTTCTCAGGTAATGAAATACTAATTTTTGTGCATTTTCTGCATCTGTTTTTTTGTACTTAAAGAAAGAAAGATTTTTTTTTTTTATAGTACGTCTTGAAAGACTTAGATTGTAAGCAACTTAGTTCTTTTGATCTCCCCTGGTATCACTCACAAGAGCAGCAAAGCAGCCCTTTAGACCAGAGATCACATACCAGAAAAAGATTTATGTGAAGTAGATCCTGAAACTATAGAAACACAGCTGTATAATGCTGTTCTTGCTTTTAATCTACACTGTAACTTTTTATGACTTGTGTTTTACCCCAAAAGCACGTTAACAACATAAAGCATCACTTACTTTAAATGCTGCCTTTCCAGTATAAATGACTTCCAACACTGCCTTCTAAATCTGTGGGTTTAGCACATGGAGACTAGAAGTGTCTGCTGAAAACAAACCAGCTGTGGATCTCGGTAATACTTCTCTGTTTATACACATTTCTTCAGTAAATGAATTTTAGTATCAGGTTTTGCTTTTTTTTTTACCACAAGAGGGCGATCCTTTAACTCGTGTCATCACTAATGCAATGTACTAGACACAAGATGGACTCGTTTTCTATCTAAACCATTATTTCAACTTCTTATATAGATAAATTGATGAATTTCATTCTGTCTGTGTTCTCAGCATGCATTTGACTTACATCAAGTTACTAGGTAATATTATTTAGCTGTGAGAGCACATTGCACTCCATAAATGATTGATACGAAAAAAATTGTGGGAAGTAAATAGGATTTCCCTTCATTACCTTTAGAAATAGCAATACACTATATTAACATAACTCATTGTTCTCAGTGATAAACTCAGACAGGTCACAATCAAAAGGAAAGATCTTAAGACGTGCCATTTTCAGAAGCATGAGAAATTTGTGAAACAAAGAAATGTGTTATATTTTTCATCCATTTGTGAATGCTTAGCTATTCGAATTTGTTAAATATGCCATCATGTGCAACAATATACAGCACAAGCACGGTCCACACAGGAGACTGATTTAAGCACTCAAAGTCTGAAGATTGTCACGTCATCCCTAATGTATTGACTTAGAACCAAATAGCTGAGAAGATTTAGTTTAAAATGCTTCTAAACAGTCATCATGTGTACAATATAACTTACCATAGCATTTTTTTCAGTCCCAATATTTTATATATATAAACCTGTGTAATTTACTCAAATCAAGACTGATTTCTCCCTCTTAAGTCCTTTTGCTCAGAAACAGTGGATGGATTTTGTCCATCAAGAGTCAGCTATGTTCCTGGGCAACCGGTAATGCTCTTGTCTGATCCTTGCCTTCTTCTCCTGAGGGTTGGCATATTTCCACTTGGAGGGAGACATTTTCAGCTTTTTTCTCTTCTTATCTGTACACCACACTTTTTCACAGTATTCTTCCACTCTCTGGAAGTTGCTGTAACCTATTAGTTGAAGAAATTCCTTGTACCATGGCTTTGATGCCTGAGGTATACTACTCTGCATTGGGCATGGCATTTTGTGAGGTATCTCCTCCTCATAGTCTTTATTGAACATTTCATCTACACGTTCTTCCTCTACTACTTCCAGGGTGATTTTCCTTACAGTGTGAACAATGCTGTGTTCCACTGTCTGACAAAAATAAGTCCCTGCATCCAGACGATGGAGCTTCAGGAATAAAAGTCCAAGGTCCATTTTGATTATTCTGTCATCTGTCTTCACCTGAAAAAAAAAAAAAAATGATGCAGTTATAGAGCACAGGCCTTTGGTATTACATTAAACTAGTGCAGTTATTTCTGAACTGTACTTTCATAAATCTCATATTAAATTTTGAGAGGAGGATTAGAGATCCACAAACCTTTAATTTACAGGGCTTTCTTATAACAAAAATATTTACTTGAAGTAAAGAAGAGATTGAGCTGTGAAAGGAAAGCAATCTAAAGAATCTGGACATCATGGAAGAACATATAGGGGAGCAGACAGTTTCCTGTTTTCCCAGCATGACTTAGTCACTTGTGGTTAAATCACAGAGGGAAATAATTTAGAAACATACAAATAATCTACTGGATGGAAAACAAATGGGCATTTACCAGCTGATCTGTGACAAGTGTTGCTGTGAATTCTCTTATACACTGGTATGGTAGGACCACTGTGATCTTAAGCCTCTACTCTGAGCTTGGTGTTTAAGTTCCCCCTACACCTCCCCAGGGCTGAGTTGTTGACTATGAGGATTTCTCAGATGATGGTGAGTGGGGAGCACTTATGGAGCATTTTCATAATAGGAAAACATATGCAAAAGAGGCAGAGAATCCACCAATACTCATTTACAGAAGATTCTGTAATGTAACAGGTGAGGCAGCAGGAATGAATGGATGTTGAGCTAGATTAACATTGGAAGTAATATGTTCATATTTCATCCCTGCAATAACATACCAAGAAAAGTGGTGGATTCTCTTTTGTTTTGAGATCTTAAGTAAGCTTCACTACATTTCTAACATCTGCATTCAAGATGCTAAATGCAAACACCAGACGAAATTCTCAGGTCTATTAATTCAAGAGACCAGATGAACATAATGATTTTCCCTGACACATACATTTCAGCAACTGGTGACAGGCCTTTCAGTGAAGATGTAATATTCCTAACAGCAGGCTTTTTTACTGAAATAAAGATTAGTATATAGGAATATTTACCTCTTCCTTCTTAGTTTCATGTGCTCGCTGGACAAGCCAGATTACTTTTGCTTGTAAGGTCCGAGGGGTGCACTCCAAAAGGGTGCTGTTGTACTCTATTCCATAAACAAGTCGCTCCTCAGTCTTCTCCAGGACTTCACCTGGAAGGAAAATAAATGTTTCAAAAACGCGTTTCTGCAAATACTTGTTACACTCCATATTCAGGATATATTTACTTTTAAGAGTGAAGCTTGATTCAGATCCAATCAGATAGTGACTGAAAAGTAATGTCTAGATCTGACCTGCTAAATAAATATTCCCATCATCCCAGACTTTCATAATGTCTGACCAAATTGTGCCATGATTCACCTAAAGTTATACACAGAGAAGCAGATTTCAGCCTTTCACACTGTTAATTGCTTGGGCCTGGTTCTTATGAATAGTTAATTTAATTTTCACTCAGTGAAACAGAAAGATTCAATGTATGTTTAAATATAATACATAATTCAATTTTTTAGGGGTACAAATAGAGCACGAAACCTCTTGCAAAATGAAACTCTGAAAAACTTTAAATACTCTAACCAATATTATACGTATCCACGTTACACACATGTAAAATGAAAGTATAGTTTTGGCCCAACGGTGCTAATAAAAACAAGGTGAGTGAATTTAATCAAAACTCAATTCTACTTTTCCATTCAACAAAATATCTGGAGGAAGATTAGCTAGTTGTTACACCGGAGGAAGCCAATGGCCTCATTAATGAAATCATCTTATTCCATTGTAGTGAGAAAGATTATTGAGACTAATTAGTTTTATACCCTAAGAAAATACACTATTTTATATGATTGTCATTTCTCTGTTGTATTTTAAACTTGCTGAATAATTAGTGTTTCATATTGGGATATACTTTTCCAAATGTACTATATCCTCCATTAGGCTTCAATTTTAACAAAGCTTTCCCACGTAAAATATCTCTCTAATATTTAAAATATTGTTTCTCTGCTTATGTTTCCAGAAGAACCTCTTATGGTTTATTTCTTTTCCTCTATCAATGTATTTTGTGTTATCCTGTGAAATACTAAGGATATCCAGGCAACTGTTTTCTCTCTGTTTTGTTATTCCCAATACCAGTGTTTGAAATCATCACTTTCCAAGGTTTGGACAACAGCATTAGACACAATAATCTATCTTTTTCTCAGTTTTCTTTTTTTTTTTTTTTTTGGTGTGTGATTTTTTGTTTGTTTGTTTGTGTGGGGTCTTTTGTTGTTGTTGTATGGTTGATTAGTTGGTTTTGTTTTGTTGTTTTTTGGGGTTTTTTCCTGTTGTTGTTGTTGTTGTGGTTTGGTTTTAGTTTGGTTTGGTTTTGGTTTTTGTTTGTCTGTTTGTTTGCTTTTAAAGCACAAATCTTGATAATAATCATAAATATATATTTTTGTTCTAGCATGTGATTACTCATGTCTGTGCTATGGAGCCCCTTCAATTCTGTCTGTGTCCTGACATTATTTCATATCCTTTTCAGGATGCAGCCCTGTTATTTCTGATCCTGCTCCATCTTTATGCTTTTGTTTCTCTTCGAATCCATTGAGATTCATTATCCACATCTTTAGTCTGAATATCAGCGCTGCAGGACCACATGAACATTATGGGATGCACCTGAAACAGTAAATTCTTAGACCTGGATGGTGTGGGCTCATCCCCACAACTCTTATAACAGTATTGAAATATGCCAGTAAAAAAACTCAGGTGAGATTGTGGTCTGGCTCATACTCTTGGCAAAATCTGTGCTGTCTGTTCCAGGCATTTACTAGCAATTTGTAAGTGTTGAATAGATTACCAATGAACTGCTGACCAAAGCACTGCTGCGCTGCATTTCCATGCCGAACATCTTGTCTGCGGAAACGTCTGGAGGGAAAAAAATGGAATTATTTGAGAGAACATGTTTAGCTTACATACTGTTGGGTTATGCTAAAGTGGCATTAGTTATAAACATAAGGAGTTAATCCTTGCTTGCTATAAAAAATTGACATTGTCATGAGAAAGACTCATTTATACATTGGCATTTTCTCTCTACTCAACCTACTGGGAATCATGTCTGAAAAAAACCACACATTTATCTGGAGAAGAGGCACAACTGTGTATCCAGTTTATACATAATTACACAGATGTTATAAATAACAAAACAAGATCCTTTGAACCAACTGGACATCATTCAGTCAAAGGGACCTTTAGCCTGTATTTTGGTTCTCTCTCTCTTTGGAAACAAGGAAATTTTCCTTTTTTAATTTAGAACAGTTTCCCATGTATGTGACTGGTAGTTCTTTTACCCTTCACTCTTGTGTTATTTTTTTTTTTTAATGGGGAATCTCAAAGTAGAGAAAATACTTTATTTTATTTTACCTTTGTAACAGACAGTTACTAAGCTCATTTTTCTCAACAGAGAAACAGACAGGTTCATGATTTGCCCATGCTTAGAAAGCAAACTAGTGGCAGAACTGTAGTCAGAACCTGGGAGCCCTGGTTTCCACATGGAAATATTGCAAGTGCTTTTGAGAGAAAAATCAGTCTGAGTTTTGAGGTTTGTGTTTTTTATAGGTATTTACAGAAAAAATGAAAACCATGATTATATGGTGCATTCCCAGAAGAATTTTGATTTTATATGGCTTTTTTTACCTCTGAGTGTCCTGATAAATAAGATTAAGATTGCTTACTTGGGAAATAAAAGAGCTTATTGGAATGCTATACCTTGTCAGATGTAGTATGTTCTACAACATGAAATTTAGTTTTACTAAGGATACTTTTCCTATATTTGCATAAAGAGTAATTCTACACTGCATTGCCAATGCCATACATAACAGATTAAGAAATATGCAGTGCAGCAAATCTCACACAGCAGGCATGTGTACAGTATAAATTATAGATGCTAGAAACAAGTAAAGCCAAAGAGTTCTGTTATTCTTTGCATTTACAACTGAAGTAATTTTTCTCTCCGGTGCTGAGTGAACACAAACAGAATTTTTATTTGGTACAAATAGAACTTACTGGAACCATGTAGATTTACACTATTTAAAGATCTTGTCCATAGATGTTACTCATCACAGTTCTAACCTGGCAGTAGACACCGATTCTTTTCCATGTTCTGTCACCCATATGGACTCCTGATCCAGGAGTGCTGGTGGACCAAGAGGACAGCTTTAACCTCTACTGATATTCAGAGAAGAACTAATGTTTTGCATTTGTTTTTTTTCAGGGGAATCTGCAAATTCAGTGCGGCCTTTTAAGGAGAAATTCTAAAAATACATGCATGTTAATTAAAAAAAATGGAGATTCTGAGGTAGCAACTGGGCTTTATCATGGCCTGGGAGTTGTCATTGCAATGTATGGATGCTGTAACCATGCCTACTGATAACTCTGCAAAGTGTCAGTGCTGAATAATGATGCCACCAGGTTTGCATGTCTGTGTACACAGATTGCTCGAAGGAGACATTGTCTTGCACAGATACACATAAACTCTATAGGATATGCATTAGCCTTGAAAAAAACAAACGAGAAAACCCTGTTGCCGTCAGACCCAGCAGCCTGAACTGGACAGGTAGCAGGCATGTTCTATTTAGTCTGCAGTTCCTTATGATCCTTGTACAGCTAAAAAAATCCTAGTCATGTAAAATGGGATTATTTCTCCAGTTGTCAGAACCATTCATGAAAATAAAATGTTTGTTTGATGGAATTTTGCTGTTGTGAGTGTGAAGACTGGGGAAGATACATTTAGCAGTGCCTTCACTTGCTACTTTCCTGAGGAGAGCGGAAAAATGGGACGAGGTGCTGCAAAGGAGGGAGATGGTGGGAGAAAAACTCATTTCACAAATACTGACATAAGCCTGGTATTTTTTTTTCTTAGAAATAATTTTATTCAGAATTCTGTGAATAACAGACTACCAGGTAATCCCTGAGATAAACTACTATAAGCAATTTTTGGTGATTAAAAATGTACAGAATGTATGGAAGTTCCTTTTGCAATCTATAATTTTGTGAATTTAGACTTCAGTCTGTAACTCTGTGCTTTCAGGAACTTATTAAAAATTATTTGCAAGAAAGGAATACAGTGGTCATCACCATCATCATAATTTTCATGATCCTTTATTATTTCCCAGGAATGGATGAGGCAAAGTTGAAAAGTCTTGAGGAGAAAAGGCACTGCTGCAGTTTCCATAAGTTTGCAGACTGTGTACTTGCTGATGGAGTGGTTGATGGAGAAAGAGGCCAGAGAGGGAGAGGAGGCGGGGGAGTGACTGTCAGCTTCTAAAAATTAGCTAAAGAATCACACTAGATCCAAGCTCAAAGGCATTTTAAAATTACTTCAGCCCTTTTTCAGCCTAGACAGTGAGCTGCCAGAGCAAAGAATCTCACTTGTAGAATTTAGTGCTTATTTAGATCAAAACTGAACCTATCTGAGTCAGACTGCAGAGGTAATAGCGAACTAAAGCATTTCTGGACCTATACTTTCTCAAGTACACTTCATGAAATTTGAATACAATAGAAATTCCTTTTGGTATCTGAAGTATTTACAGTATGCAGGAGCCATACATCTGTAATTACAATGGAATTGGGGTGTGCTGTGCTCCAAGGATCAAGATATGGGATTTTGGACTCAGTTTTTTTTTGTCTTTAATTAAATCCTACATTTAATTAATTTTATCCAGGCTATGCATGTACAAGGAATTATAAGAAAGACTTTCATGATTTGAAAAATTAGTCCCAGATGTCAAGCAGAGGGTTTTTCTATTTATGCTTCACTTCTCTTTAAATCCTTTGTATGCCTTAGTTTACAGATTTCTATTTAATGTTTCTCTAAACACTTGTTATACCTTGGAGACATTAGGATTTAAAGCAGATAGCATTTGAATCAAAGTGGGGAGGACGCACTGTACATCCCTGCCTCAGTTCAACTCTTCTCAGTAGAACTGGAATTAAAAAGAGAGCTTTGAGCAGTGCTCTTACTCGCCAAAAACACTGCTCTTACAAGTCAAAAGTCCACCTAAATATACAGTATGAGTGCCACATCTGAGCAAATAGAGGTGGTGTTAAGGCCAGCTCAAGTGTGTTGCAATGTAAGGCACAGCTCCATGAGTCCCAATGAAGGGAGGGATGTCAGGAACATGTGAAACCAGTGGTCTCCAATGCCCATTGCACTCACACTACATGTACCACCATGTACAGCTTGAGCAGGAATCTGGAGTCCTGGACAAGGCCAAATTAATATCTGAACACTCTGGGATGTGGCATTAATTCTGTCTGGAGTCGAAGGAAGCCGTGGCAGGATTATCAGCTGCTCAGTGCCACTTGGTATTAGAAAACTCCAAGTCTACCAGGACCTGCCTTTTCCAGCAGTGCTCCTGATATTTGATGGGAAGCAACTTAAGGCAAGCTCCCAACATGCTCCAAGCAGCTCTCCTGTCTCCCCATGTACCACACAGTTAGTGTAAGCTCTTAAATTTAAAATGCTCTGAGCTTCAGCTATGAGCTAAAGTGAACAAAGCAAATGCCATCTGTGCCTCTCAACATTGCTAGTCTTTCTGGCTGTTCCCCAAACTCTTACATGTAAAACAAGTTTTGCAGACTTCAAGAACATTCAGTTGAGTGCAAATCCCTTCTCCACCACTGCAGTGCTTATCTCAAGAGAAGGAGGGTGATAACAACAGCATTTTCTTCTTTTAGAGACTGACCTGCTGAATGTCGGGGGCACAAGGCACAGGAAGGTGCCTGGGGTGCTGCTCATATCACTCAGCCCTGGATAAATGCGTGTGTCAGGGGACTTAAAGGCTGCTACTCTGGAAATTGTCTTACACAAAAAATATGCTAAACATGTACAACAAAGTTCAGGGCAGAGTGAGTTACTCTTATCTTTTCTTGGACAATAAGTAGCCTGTAGAACAACGTAAATGGTGATCCTGTTAGCAGGCTGGCAGGCTGCTGGGAGATCTTTAAAGTCCTCCTTTCCTCAAATGAATTTTGCATCATTAGATGAGTAAACCATAGGCTTTATAATTATGATAATTCAATTTCTACATTTACTGTAGGACATTAATCTCCCCAGCCTGCTATATAACTGCTCATATTTCTTAATCTGGGGCCTGAAAATTTTAACCAGACTCATCTCACACTAAACAGACAACTGGAGCCCACTACTTCCCTTTAGGTCTACTTGCAAGAGGTATGAGAAGACTATGCAAATCCTGCTTGTAAAAATGATGTACATTTCCTTCTTGGTTTAACCTATGTCTTAGTGCAGTAAATACAACAGATTCTTAATTATGCTGAGTCATCGACTGTGTTTCTCATTTTTACTTTTTAATTTGCCTTATTCAAAAAGTCATGTTACTCAAGGTAACATGACAAGGTAACATGTTACTCAAGGTAACATGACTATTAATTATATTTTAGAAAAATCTACAGAAATGTGTGTTGGGCCTGGCTATTGTCAGACTGCCTTTCTTTGAGTGCATCCAGGTTCATGGAAAGATAAGATGTGCAGAACCAAGAAACAAACAAACAAAAAAAAACAAAAACAACAACAAAAAAACCAAAACAAAAACAAACAAACAAACAAACAACACCCCCCCCCAACCAAACTAAAACAAAACAAAAAAGACATACCTTCCTGGTTTTCCTTAACAATAACACATTTGGGATACTATAACTTGGTTTTCATTTGATCACCTCCACTAGTTTTCAAAACTCTCCCTGGAAGTTACTCAATTCACTGTAATCCTTGCAATCCTTCCAGGTCTAATTTATACTTAAGTATGTATTTGCAGAACCAGTAATTGTAAAAAAAGCCACAGAAAGAATTATACATTACAAAAGTTTTGCTCACTCAGGTTAGAAATGACTCTCTTTAGGTGGCAGGGATGACTAAGTTTTGTAAAATGGTCTGGATTAAAACATGAGTGTTCTAGAAGCTTGATTTGTGTAGCTGAATTGCAGAACCTGGGTTTGAGAAGGAAGAAAACAGGGAAATGACTGCAGGAAGGACTGAAGGCTAAGAATCATGAATAAGTGAATGGTGATAGAAAGGAATAGTCTCCCCAAGGGAAGAATTAAAGCACCTAAATTTTGTTTGTGCTTTGAATTGGTCTCTAAAGTAACTTGCCTTTCAATTCACTGCAAAAAGCCTAACCTAAACCTTAGCTTTTGCAGAAACTCTGGTTTGATTTTTGCTGGTGAAGGTATTTGACTATTAACACAGATTCTTCTTTACTTTTTTTTCAGAAATTCTATTATATATGTTATTGCAGTGTTATATACTCATTATATAATACATATTGTAAAGCATCTTTTCTCTGCATATGAAAAGATGTATAAGGAAATTAAGGCTTGTTTACAATGCAATGTAAATAATTCCTAAGTGACTTAGCTTTGTTCATAAAAATATTCCTGGTACTGCATTTTATGCCATCCTGTGCATTTGGCTACTTGCAATCCCCTAAGGTTGTGCTAATAAATTAGCAGCTGACGTCTCACTGTTCAGTTATTTGTCTGAGGGGGAGATATGAAGTACTTTGTATTATAGTAGGAACCGTTTATGCAGATATTTTGCAAAAAGTGTATCGAAAAGCAGCAGGTCTCACCTCTTTGCCTGCACTCCTGTGGGATAGTAGCGGGAGCAGGAGATCCCGTCCCAGGCGCAGTAGGGATCCCGGGCGAGGCAGCAGTCGGCGCAGGCTGTGCCGTACATGTCACACTGGTGGAACTTCACCTGTGCTATGACTGACTCGGAGCCAACATAGAGCTGTTGCTGTAAAAAATACACAGTATAAGATTAAATTCTAGAATTCCCACTAAAACTGCTGTTACCAATGCAGTTATCAAAAAATGTTAGATTTATCCTTGCTTGCCGGTTGTACATCCAGCCTGTGCCCTGAGGGAGGCACAGTTACTCTGTAGAAGAATATCTGATTACAGATTAAACTCTCCTACATGAGGACAGAGAAACAGAAAGAAGGTAAAATGAACAAGTTTGTTTTGGCATTTCCTCGCTTCTGAACTTTCAGCTTTGTAAGCTTTGTGTTTGAATAGGCAGGGGTTTACATTTCTTTCTCTTCCTCAAGATATTTTCCAGTGCCTCCCTCTTCACTTCTCTGTCACCTAATTGATCTGCAAAAAAATCCCTTAACATAAAAGACTTTAAATGAAGAAGTTCAAATATGCAGGAGTTAAAAGCAAACTCAATTTTAAAATGGGAGTATTCAAGTAAATTTACCTCTTGATGTGGCTACTTAATAATACGGTCACACATTTGCACACACAGTAGTAGAGAGTTTTCTTCTTTTTTTCCTCTTGTGCAGTCTTTTCTTACAAATTAAGGAGTCACTATCTACTTCTTTAATGTTTATTTGTAATGTTTGGGGTTCTTTTCAGGATTAGTACTAATGAATCTTTTGAGTTCACATAAATGTCCTTTTCAAATCAAATGACAGGTGATCAAAACATTACTTCAGATGCTGGCACAATAAATTCAGAAAAGAATAGTTTATATTTGCAAGAATTTGAGAAAAAGTCTTGCAATTGATGAAGGTAAATTGCCTGAACACAGAAACATGTAGTGTGCACTGCAATAGAAACTACTTATGTACAGCTCACTTCCACACTTTTACCAGTCAGAAAGGGGATTCCTAAACTGTGCTTATCCTAATGGCCAAACTTAGTCCATCATTCCCACTCTTTGATCAAGATTTCAAAATCTGTTATTTTAAAATTACTTAACTCTGGAAAATACTGACAGCTCATTTAGGCTATGACAAGGCACAAATTTTAATCCAGATAGTTCATTCTTGTTCCTAATTACACCTCTTATATCTGTTTAGATCACAAAATTTAACATTCAGAGATGCCAGGGGAAGAAACTAGGAGAGGCTGGGAACAGCAGTGTTTGAAGAATTTTTCTGCTGAGATAAACCAGATGATAGTAGCAGGAACTCAATCTGCCAACTGGAATGAAGAAGAAACCTAGGATACTTGTTTTAGGGGAATTTTTTATCTGCAAAGGCTGCATTGTGATTGCCCCAGAAGACAGAAACAACACTTTCAATGAGACATATGAGATGGGATTTTCTCTTTCATCTTTTAGCAGAGGTAAAGACATCTCTAAGTCTTGGTTCATTGGAGGAGGGCAAAAAAGCAGCTGATATCTAGCCAACTGAACATCAAAGAACATTCTTTCCCAGTTTCTGCTGGGATAAGTAGCTCAGCCCTGATATGTGATATTTTATTGTACCATGACTTGGTGAAGACTGGTCAGTGTTATAAGGATATTGAGACATAGCCAGCAAGAAGGTCTCCACAGGCTCAGTCACTCCAAGTTGAAAGGAAACCAGCCAAAATGCTCAAGGTACACAAATTTTTTCACATGTACTCAGCTAAGTTATATTTCTGCTGATTTTAAAGACAAAATGACTTGGCGCCAGCCCTGTCCCTAACATGTATTCCAACATTTAGTTGTCTTCAGTATCAGAAAACTGTATTCCATTTCAAGAATAAGTTTATCTACATTCAGCAAGCTGAACTTGGTTATTAAATCTTATATTGTTTCACCATCAATGTTCAAGAATCCCCATACACACAGTAGGAAGTCACTTCACGTGGTAAAATATATATCTGGCTCTCCTATTCTCACTCAGTTTTTCTTTTTGATATCTTGAAAAAGTTAAGCTACTTTTACTGCTCATAAGAATTTTTTTTCTCCAACCACTGGATTGCTTCGGTGGCTTTCTTACAATTCTCTCCAGATTTTCCAGATATATCTTGAATTTGTGGAGTTAGCAGCTGTCTTGGAAGATGGATATAATAGAAGAATACTACTTCATTTTTTTACAAAGTATCTCCTTTTTACTCTTCCAACATAATCCTTTTACCACGAGAATTGACTGAGAGTTAAAGGTAAGGCAATTATCTGAAATGACACTGACTCTTTCTCCAAATGATCACTTAGGTGCAGTGTTAGACACTCTAGTCTCCAGAGGTGATTTCACAGTCCATGGAAAAAGATTGATGCAGGAAATAATTCAGAATACTTAGACCCAAGATCCTCCTCTGAATCACCATCAGAGGATTTTGTCTTTCTGTATTACCTACAGGAAGAATGTAAATTGGCTAGACACCAAAACTGAAATAATCTTTTGGGGCACACACACACCTCCTATTAATGCAATTGTCGTCCTTTGTTACTTCTGTTTCACTGTGTTTATGTGCAGCCATATTACACGGGATGTCTAACATTAAGATATAACTATCCTCGGGTGTTTATTATGGCTTCATGCTGAGATGATACGATGATATGGTAAGGATAAGAATCTACCCACAAGAGTTATAAACTGGGTGTTTATTTTAGCAGAAAATAGCAGAAACTCAAAAAAGATTCAGATCCAAACAGGCCTGTTGGGCACCTGACTATGTGGGAGACCCAGTAAGGTTTTTTTGCACTGACATCCCCTGGGCTGAAATCTATCTGCATTTATCAGAAAGGAACTTTTCTGTGAGTTACCATTTTCACCAAGCTAATCCCTACTGTGATTATTATGACAGTAACTCATGAAACAGATTGGGTTTTATGTGCCTTGATATGCATGATAGTGCAGACTAAGGATATTTAACATTAGAAATTAAAAACATGAGTGTTTTATTAAGGAACAGAGCAGATAACCATGTTCATATTACAGGTATCCGACCAGATCTCATTATAGATGACGTACATCCATCTATCTATCTATGCATCTGTCTATCTCTATACCATTTACAGCTTCATTACATTAAGTCACAATTTTCACATTTCAAACATGTCAAATACTCACCCTTTTTGAAGAGATTTCCATAGAAATAATAGGAACTGGCATCTAAAAAATAGGAAATTTTACTTGCTTAGAAAAAAGAATGTCTTTTTGCTATGACAATAAATTAGGTAAAATAGCATTGATATTTACTTATTACATTCATCTTTGCAAGATACTTTTACTTCCTTTAAGGAAAGTGTGAGGAAATTGCGACTTTCAGAAGTATTACTTTAAAAGAGTTTATTTAAAAACAACAAGCCAACACTTAATTCAGGATTATCAGAGCTACAGGAACACTACAATTTCCCTGTCAAACATGACATTAGCTCTTGCCACCACTGAATCTCTTTTGTCCTACTTGAGAGTGATAAGTGGAGTGTTCTTTATAACAAAACATTCATTGAAGATAAGATAAAAATAGTAGGAATTCCTTCTTTTACCATTGTCCTCTCTGCCCTCTGCTCAGATTTCCTGGAGCAAGACATAGCCCCCAACAGGTCTATTGAAAACAAACTTTATCAAGAGAGGCAAATTCTGTGATTTCCACCCCCCCTCAGGAAACAAGTCAATAGTTTTTCTGCCTAAATGCAAGTACCAGATTTAAATGTCTAACTTTTGATGTTAGATTTTCCCTATAGTTTGAAGTAGCTTAGTCTCCTGCTTTATGTGGCTATTGTGACCTGACATGAATGCTCACTAAGAGAATTTCATTATATTAGCTTTGTCACATATCAAACACTGAGCTTTAATCAGGTTATCCTTAAGCAGAACGGAGTTTTGCCTCACTGGGACTTAGGTTTGCCCACTGTAGAGACAGATTAACTGATTCAGCCTTTCTGAGGATTGGGTTGTTTCTGCCTGGACCTCATTTAAGTTTCCAAGGTTTTAACAGGCACATTTTCATGTGTACAGTTATCCTCTTTTAATTACTTACTTGGATGTGAGGGAAAATGAAATAAAATGCAAGAAGTTTCTAATTAAAAGTCACACTACAACTTCCAAGCAAGTAAACAGAGAGACAGCAGTGCTGATTTGCTTCAATATGCTTCAGTACTTGGGCCATAACTCCACATAGAAAAACACCAGTTGAAAATGAAGATTTTCTGTCATATAATAACGATATAATTGACAAATTTATTGCACACAGCTATTATTTGGAGATTTGACTACTTTCAGATTTTTTAGACATTTTAATTCTGCAGAAAATTCAGGACTTGTATATACACTTCATATACAGCACAGTTCACCTTGAATACTTGCAGCTCTTCAAGAATCACTTCTTCCATTGATTCTGTCTCTTGATTATAAATTGTTATGACTTTCAGCACAATGCCATTATCTGGAAATAAATTAAAAAGAAAAAAAAAACATACCACGAGGTTATAATTGGAGGAAATATTTATATGTCCTTCACATACCTTAAATAACTTCTTAAAATTGTTAATGGACAGAAATTTATAAATATGTACAGGTAGTTACATATTGCTGTAGTTAATGAGGATTCTTACTCTGAGAAAATAAAAAAAAATTACAATTTGTCCCCGGAAAATAATAGTTAACTGAAACATGCCTAGGACACATGATTAATGGTATTTTTCAAATGCTGGGTCATAACCCCTTGGTGAACTGCAAAAGGATCACAAAGGGTGACCATATTTCAGAAAAAGAAATGGGAGTAGGCAGAAACTGAGTCCATTGATTCCATTGGAGTCCATTGAGGCAAGCAAGTGTAAAGTAGCTTTAGTTATAGGATCTGATTGTTTACACTAGATAGGAAACTACTAGTGTCCTTAATTGCTGGCAGCAGCTTTGTTCCTCCAGGCAAGAGTAGGAAAACCTTCAGGGGTTCATTGTGCACAGTTCTCACTCTCCTCTAGGGAAACACTGAGCTGTTGTTGAGGTGAAGGTGTTAGTCAAAGGAAAATGAACTAAAATATCAAAAAGACTAAGGCACATTGGACTTTAGATTTATCAACCTCTCTGTCCCTGCAACTCTCTCAGGAAATTAAAACACACAAATAGCATCCTGTCTTCCACTACTTCTGCTTTGCCTTGCTGGCTATTAATAGAATAGTCTTCCACTCCTTAATCCGAAAATCTGTCATCAACAATGGCAGATATCACTTCCTTTCTTCTGTTACTTTCAGTCACCTTTGATTTACAGGGGAAATATTAAGCAGGCAAGCACTGGGAAAAATGTTCAGCAAAAGATCAAAGGAGCAAACAAAGAGAGGGACCATTAAACTGGGGTCATACACCATTTCTCAAAGAGAATATGTAATCAAAGGCATCAATTTTGTGATGGAACAGTAAAAAGAAATTGTATTCCAAGCTCTGATTTTCAGAAGTAAGTCTCTCTTCAAATCCTGCTGACAGATATGTGAAAGCTCTGATGTTCAGACTTCTCCTTTGATGAACCTTTCTAACCTGCACTGCTACCCTAAGGAAACTTTTGCTCAGCTGTAAGACGTTGCTTACTTATGTTACACAGCAGGTTGGATCTAGATTAAGAAAAATATTAACTCTTTCTAACATCATATTGTCCAAAAAAGCAATGAGTTTTCTAATGGGACCTTTGTCAGAGTAGAGATTGCAGGTTTCATTTCAGAGTTTCCAAACCCCAAATTCTTTCGCTGGAATTTTTTCTCACCTGAGATCAGACAGCACACACTTAAGCCCCTTTGGATTTAACTTTGCTGAACAGAGGTCTTGTATACAAGAACATTTTAAACAATCTCAATCAGAAATGCAAGCAGAAAGTATGAAAAATGTAGGCCTCATTGTAAAATATGCTGTACAGAAATAAGTGACACATCGTGCAATGTTTTATAGACTACAGTAAGTCAAATACTAAGACCATACTGCGGTCATTTAAAAGCTTAGAAAAGAACTCTAGTATAATAGCCTTTGCTATTCTACAAGCATACTTTTTTTGAATATTCTCAACACTAAAATGTGCTTATCAGAGGAATTTCATTAGTAAAAAATAATTCACTGTAACTGCTTTCCTAGACAAAATGGTCAAAATGATTTGTGAAACCACTCTTGTTGTTAAATTGATTAAATGTGAATGTAAGAATCCTTGGATTTTTTCCAGACAGATTAGATGTGACTAAAATCTTGTCTAGTTCCAGCCTTTCCTCTTATTTTTTTAAGTTTTCTTATTTTTCAAATACCATTAGGATATCTATTTTTTCTCAGCTTTCTTAGACTTAGTGAAGATCTATGTTATATTTCGCCTTAATTGTGTTTGTTGGGAAGATGTTTAAAAATTCTCTTTAAACAAGCTCTCTGTGTCTTAAGAAAATGGCACAAAAGAAAGACAAGAAAGCTTGGCAGGAAACTTCTAACAGCTTTTTTAAAAAAAAACCTTGGGCATTTCCTTCTTCCTTCCTTGAGCTGTGTTGTAACCCCAAATCTGGAAGCTGGCAGTTTCTTTTTAATGGTATCAGCTAGACTTGTGGTCTCCAGAACTGGGGAAAATAAACTGTGGAATAAAGCCAGTAACTTGAGCTGATATTTTTGAAAATCATATCACCTTTGTTTCTCTCAGGCCTCCAGGTCTCAGCTCAGATCTATGCTCAGATACAGGATTGTGTTCTGAAGTTTAAAAAATAAGGCTGGTTGTTCAGCAATTTAATTTAAGGTTCTTGTTGGAAAACAAAAGAAATTAAAATGAAATCCTATACTTAAGATTCTCTTCCTAGTCTTTAAATGTTTCCCTACCATTATTTTCCTACATAGTGTTATCATCACAGTGAAGCACAGGTCTAGAATGACTACTACCCTCTGTAAGGTGAAGACTGGTACAGCTGTGCAAAGAAAGATTGTTAAAAAGGAATGTTGTATAGATTTCCTTCATCCTGGAGACAAAAGAAAAAATATTAAATTTTCTTTCTTACTTTCTTTAATTACCTGTGCCAATGAACAAGACATCATATTGCCCATCTTCAGCTTCCACTCTGTCCACTGCTAGTTGTTTAAGATTGTACTTTCCGTCTGTTTTAACTAGTATTGGTCTCTTATGAACAGGCCTGATGGGCTGATACATTAGTGGATGACTCCTGGCAAAATGGACAGCTTCATCAGGATAGTCTTTTGTGGTAGTGTACAGACCCCCATTCACCTTGCTGGCACACTGCAAAACCAGAAAACAGATTATCCTGAAGATCTGACAAATAAATTGTTAGAAACAGGCCTTGTTTTCAGAGGTAAAGACAAGTCTACAGAAAACCTCACCTATAAACAAGCAAAGACCACAGTAGGAATTGGGACAGTGAACTCTATGCATGTGTGGATTATTAATCATGAAAAGAAAGGGAATGTTGAACATAACCTTGGCATTATCATATTTAGAAAGAGGGAGTTCTTCCCTCTTTGCCGTCTAAGAGAAGAATAAAAAGTAGCACTTTTAGATTTTGACAAAAGCCATAGTGCTTATGTCTTCCCCAAATTCATACTGAAGATGTAATCAAAATGGCCACTGACAGAGTTAAGAGAAAGGGGTTTCCTGTCCCAACAGAGACACAGCTATGCAGAGTCAGCAGAACACTAATGCTTGAAATCAATCCCTAGACTTGTTATTTTTTGATTGCAAAATATATTGCCATAAGAAACTAAGCACATTTAAAAATTATGCCAGCAGCAACAGTAATTCTTGATTTCAGGCATTCTAACAGTATTATGTTTGATTCTAATTCCTAACTCACAATGACAGTATTATATATCACAGTTTAGCTTCAAATACCAATGTTTGCATTGATCAATCTATCAGTTTGCAAAGCAAATAAACTTTATGTCAATGACTGATTAAAAGAGGCTTACTCCTTCAGTCAAATGTGCAATTAGGGATAATTTAATGCACTAAAGAGAGAAGTTAATTTTAGAATGCTTTGTGAAGGAGATAGTGTTTCCCAACTGAACACAGATTCTACATTTCCAATTTGCTTCATGATGTCTAATTGAAACCATTTATGATCAAGCTGGAAATATCTCAGTAACCATTTACTTTCTCCAAACATTCATAAGACAGTGTGGTTTTAAAAAACATTTCAAGCAAAGCCACAGTAGCAGCCTTTCCCTATTTAAATTGGATTTTTCAATCAATAAAATGAAATAAAATACTCTTTACGTTTACTGGAAACGGTAACTTTAAACTTGTGGTCAACGGTAATTGACAATAACAAACTCCTGCACTTGTCAAGTGGGGCAATGTTTGTTTCCACTTTCTGGGTTTAGCTACAGGAAAGTATTTGTTCAGTGTTGACTTAAAAGTAACTGTCTATTCAACCTAATGATGGAATTTCACCAGCTGTTTGCAATAAAGAGACAGAGCTGGAGCACGAAGACAGGCTAAGCCTCTGCTTCTCATGCACTGCACAGCATATCAAGTGAATAGGCATTGCCAGGTTCCCTTTACAATGTTCTAGCCCTGGAGAGATTTAGTAAAAGTAATCCTTCACAGGCTTTTCATTTTTAATTAAATAAAATCAAGTAGTCTAGAAAGGAAACAGTAGACGCAGTTGTCTCTGAAGTCTATCAACACCACTTTTGATTTTACTGATGTCAGTTCCAGAAGCAGTACAGCCTAAATGAACTAAAAGAATCAGTAAAACAGGGCAGAGACTATGGCAGAAGTAGTGCAGTGGATTTCAGTCTGTCAGAACCTGTGTGACTCTTAACAATGGTTTTCTGTTTATTCAACTTTAAGCCCTGCTCTCATTCCTTATAGACTTATTCTTTACTCATTCAATAGCTAAGATCAAAGGGTGCTGACTCTCAGAGATGCCTAATAATAGGTTATTTTTGGGCTCTTGTCACTGTCATTCCTGAAATGGGAAAGGTACTGAGATTCAGTTTACCAATATGCTGAGCTTTTCTTTGGAATTTGAAACCTAACACTTGGCTACAGCCTGAAACACACTTTCTCTTCATGCTTCTGGAAAAACATTAAAAAGACCTCTAAACTATGCCCTAAATGAGCAGCCAAAAATGAATCAATTAATGCTTTTTTAGCTGGCAGAGCCAGCTACTTCAGCCTTTGATGTGCTCTACAACATATAGAGAAAAACACAATTAAATCTATTAACACCCCAGAAAAACCTGGTTCCTCAGCTAATTTATTCCATGATATGGGGAAAATTACTTTCACTCTTCTGCTACTTTTTCAGCTCCTATGCCTTGCCTTTTGGGGAGGCAACAATCCAGTCTGACCCAAAGGTGGCCAAGGGAGAGAAGCATCGAAAGCAAGTGGAACTTAGGGCAGCATTTCTGTAAATCATTGTCAACTTTGTTGAAGTGCTGGCTCAGTGTTCTCTCCTTCTTGCCAAAACCCCACCATTTAATCTTCAGTGCTAGGAGATATCAATATAATAACTGCAGTCATTAATACTGAATTCATGCCTGTGTTTAATGCTAGTCCAAATAACATATGTGAGGTGTTCTACTGCCTGGAAAAAATGAACACCACTTTAAGAACTTGTATCATCATTGTAAAATACACAGCCATTATGCAATCCATGCATGGTACTGTCCCATTATTAGGTAAAACTGCAAAAACTATAAATTCGATATACCAAAACTCAAATAGGAAACTAATAATTCCTTTGAATTCAACCATTTTTCTCAAAATGTGATAATTTATTTATCTGCTTTTCTATTCTGACTCAATACCAGTGACTTTGAAAAATGACAAACAAACAAAAAATTATTTGGTATTGATGTTAACACTTACTACAGTGGTAGTTCATTGGCCAAGATGGTCAAATCATATTCATAATGTTTAAATCCTAGATAATCTCTTTTTTGGAGCATCTCCTTCAACAATTTGACTTAAGTCTCTAACCCCAAGAGAAGCAGAGGAAAACATGAATTTAAAATGATTAATTTAAAATGAGAAAGGACATGCATTTGAAATCATATTACAGGGAGAAAGGCTGTACTGGCACGTAGTAGATAAGTTAATAGGTCTTTTCACCTCTCATTCCTGAGATTCAGTGATAAATTAATTGTATACAATGCTTATTTCTGGAAATGATTTTGTTCAGTATAAAAGAGAATACTGAGTCAGTTAGGAGAAAGTACTGCTCCAGCAACTGTTTATTCCCCCTTTAAGCTCATGAGACTGAGCCCCCAGCCTGAGAGAAGATTAAGAGGTGAAGTGTGAAAACTGGGGGGGATTTAGCCAAACAGCTGTTGCTGTCTTTGCATCTTGCAGAGTCAGAAATCTGCTCAATGCTGGCATGATAAGGGGTGGAGCTTCATGGGTGTAAACAAAAGCAGCTTTGCAACAGATGACAATTGCCATGGGTGGGTAAGTAGTTGTAATCCCCAAAGGTACAGGATAAAGAAGAAATCCTGGATGTGATGTTTCCCTAAGTTAGCCTGCTGTGAGGCTCCTCCTGACTGGCAGCAGGAAGGGGAAAGTGAGGGAGGCTCTGGCTCTGCCTCTTCTGTGAGATGGTGGCGAGCCTCTGCAAAGCAAAGGGCACCCTCAACCTGCACCAACAGGTAGAGGAGGAGATGTGAGAGCCCTGGGACAGAAACTTCAGAAACACCTAGAAAGAGAGTGAAACAGGAAAAGGGTTTGAGGTGAAAATTACTTGTGATACCTTTGAGAAATCAACACAGGAATTAGGAATGCTTTGTAGAAATTAATTACCTGCCTCTAAGCAATGAGTTCGTGATTTCCTCCAGAAATCTAAGTGCCAGACAGGAACAACTCTCTACATGACAGCACCTCTATAGTTGCAGAGCGTACTACAAAGATTAATCACAGTTTCAAAATATGTTGTTTCTTTCCTTCACTTAATATCCATTGGAAAAAAAAAGAAATTATATTTATAAAGAAACTTAAGTGAAAATTAACACAGAGTAATGGTTTTGCTGAGTTTGGTTGTTTGCAATGTTGTTTTAGTATTTCTGTATTCTTTGTAAAGGGTACAGAAAAAGAATGTTGATAAGATTGGAAACTTAAAGGCAAGCTTAAGGTGATAAGCTTAAGGGCAGTAAAATCTCACTCTGTGATGTCTGAAAGCAAACCAATGAATTACAAGGGTGACAGACCATTGCTTCCAGAAAGAACCAGTCTTGAGAGAAGGACCTTGAATGATGGAGAATTTGCTCACTATCTACAAAAGCATTTATTCTGATTAGTGACTTTTATTAAAATTTATGTCTTATTTCTAACCTGTGAATTGATCTCAATTATAGAAGTATTCCAACTTGATCCTTTTGGAAAAAGAAGTGGAAAAAAGAAACCAGAACCACCTGACTTTGAAATAGTGGATTCCTCTTTTGGGTTTTCTTTTTTTTTTTTTTTTTTTAAATTTCCTTTAGTGCTTGTTAAATGTCCTGGTTTCATCAGGCAAAAGAAACAAAATGAGGTTCCTTCACAGGTAACACGCTGTTTCTGAATGCAATATCTGACCCATCTTCTAGAGGTGCTGCTTTCTATCCCTTTTGCCTGAGGTCCTAACTTTGGAATCTTACAACTTTGACACAAGGTTGACAAATTCAAGTCCCAAGAGGATTTTGAAAAACCTTATATACTTAATCCCACTATTTTCCTTTGGAAAACATATGGGTCTAGTACTCGATTAACTTATGGCTCTTTTCCAGAAATGCTGGAGTATTCAAGGAAGTATATTCTGGACTGTGAAGTCAGGAAGATTTCTGCATTAGCAGCAGTCTGCTTTTTTTTTTTCAATTTCATTTACATAGCAAAGCAAGGGAAAATAGATTGTACTTACTGAACCAGGCCTAGGATAAGGTACTTTTCTTTCGTAGAGAGCCCAGTGGTATTCAGGTCCTTCTTTATGAGCATATGGTCCATTGAAAGCTGCTCGAACACTTGCCATGTGGTAAACACATATAGCATAGCCTCTGAATATATTGCTATGAAGTGAAATTTAAAGACATTATTAAAGCAATATGTCACATTCTGTATATATATTACTGGTTTTACTGTGCAATTAAAAATAAGTCACATTTCAACAGTATTCAGAGATAAAAACCTACCTATTCTTTCCTATATGCTTTTCTTCTAAATATTGTGTGCAATGTTCTTTAAATGTCTTTAATGTGTTTATATTTATAACATTTCTCCAAGGAAGCTCTGTGTTGTTATGCCAAAATTTGATAATGGTGAACACAAGCTCTAAATTACTTGTTTAGAAACACAGAGGAAACACAGTGAACTGAACTCAGATTTTATATGTCTTTGATTAGTTATTTAAACAGTTTACCATTTTTCTTCTCTAACATTTTTCCTATTGTTTTTGCTTGGAAAGATGCTGACTAAAAGGAACAGTGACTAAAATGAGTCCTTTTTTTATTGAGTGGGAATGTTGGTTGATTTTATCAGTTAGATCAGAAGATCATTTCGTGTAGGTCAATCCACATAAAAGTTTCTATTTTACTTTTAAATTTTATTCACTTATGTCCAGAGAAGCAATTGATTTTTTTTTGGATTTTTTTTTTTTTAAAGAAGAATCAGTGCTCTCTAAAAAGAAATTATTTCTGAAGACTCCAGAGGGTGATCCAAATAATTTTAATTAGGTGCCCACTTTTCTCTACTGGTACTGGGAGCCAGTAAGAAATGCCAGGTGTCTGCATCGCTAGGGGAGCAGATCTGACTTTGTTTATTAGAAAAAAAATAAATCAAGAGATAGTGGCAAAAGCACAGCTGATCTTTTCTACCAGTTACATCCTAAAGTAACAGTTGGATTTCAGGGATGAGAGTACTATGTGCTTGCACTTGAACTAGGCTGCAGCGGAAAAGGAAGAGGAGGCCACCAGCAACATTACAGCTGGTGCTTTAGGCTTCACTAAGAAGTTAGTAGGAATTTAAGCTGCTATCTACTTAACCTTGAAATACAGTGGAGCTCTCAGGGAAAGACAGGTGACTCTGAGATGCTGTTCTTACAAGCATGCAGGAGTGCATATACTTCCACACTAGGAAATTTTCAAGCTGAGAACCACTTAATTAATTTGTGATCCAGATAGACTGAATCACTGAATGAGACTTCAGCCCCTGAGTGTTGTAGAGCAGTTTTTACATTAACAAGGAAGCCCACTGTGACTAGAACAGAGATTAAACTGTTTACTGTATATTTGCTAAGGGATATGCATCATGCAGCTTCTATCTCTTTAATAGACTGTTCAAACATTCCTCCATGGCTGCTATTATTTCTTCTAGTTGTTTACCTTGTAGTGTTGAAAAGGCCAAATATCACTGGATTCTTGTTATCACGAGTTTGCAGCAAAAATACATCCTCTGTAAAATTTAAATGCAACATTATTGATAACAAACTACTTTTCCCAGCCACAAAAGAGAAACTTCATTGATTGTTAAAAGTATAATCCTATTTTACTCATTTATTCTATTTAATTTTATACAGATTTTAAAAACAATGCAATACATAAAGGAGTAATTGGTGATAGCCAACTCCATACTTATAGAACTTCATATACATTGGAAACAAAACACTAACAATCACCCCCTGTCAATGAATAAAACAAGTACAATATTTAACAGTAAGGAGTGTTATCATGAAAGTGTATGTTTTTTCTTGATAGTTTTGAGTTTG
This sequence comes from Chiroxiphia lanceolata, assembly GCF_009829145.1. Lineage (NCBI taxonomy): Eukaryota > Metazoa > Chordata > Aves > Passeriformes > Pipridae > Chiroxiphia > Chiroxiphia lanceolata. The sequence goes on along the minus strand of NC_045641.1, from coordinate 9,401,452 downwards.
TTGCAGTCTAGGATATTTACCTAATTCATCAAAATGTGTATCGATTCCGTTTCTCCCAGGCACAGAACAAACTAGCCTCGTTTTGAGGAAAGTGGTCCATTTATTGACGAGCATTCTCTGGCCTCCCATATCATTCTGTGTAGAAAGAAACAAGTGCCAATGGTAATTTGAATGAGTAAGTCTGGAAGCACAAACATCTCTGCTGAATTAATTGTTCATTGTGTCTTTTAATGCCAAAGGCATCCCTTTCCAAACCACGTATCTATTACTAGTACTATTTCTCTGGAGTCAGTTTTCAAGTAGGATTGCACTGATCAAGTCCAGGTCTCATTAAGAGCTGTGGGTTTATAAGAATTTTTTAATTCTGTACCATATCCCTGGATAGTTTTAACTATACAGCAGTTGTAAAGCTTTCTTTTTATTGCTCATTTTTGTAAATTAGATATACTAAGTATATTAGTGAAGTTTAGCTTTGCTGTAAGAGCTCAGTGCAGGGTTAGTTTGATGCATTTGGAAACTGAAGGCCTGAATCTATCTATAGAGATGGTACAACTGCGGCAACTATTGGGACTTGCAAGAAAAGGGAGAATTTAGTACTACTTAGCAATCAGATTTTTGTAACCTTCAGGTACCATCCTCAAACCGTGGTCTTATATTCAGGTAGCCTGTGTAACTGGCTGTTGAAGGTTCTGCAGCAGGCTTGCAAAACTCCTCTCACAAACAGAGGTCTGTTTTCCTCAGACAAGTAGGAATAGGGAGAGTAACTACCTCTGTGTTGCAAAACCTGTTACAGCTCAGAAAAAAAATAAAAAGTTGGGAAAAAAAGCCAGTTCCTGAATCACTTGTTATTGTTCGTATTCACTAAATAAAATCTGAATTATAACATACAGTTGTTAAGTTAATGGCCAGATGATAAAAGACTTGGAGTTTTGGAGAAGTGGAAGAGAAAGATCTGTGGGCTTTTGGGTTAACCCATGGCTAGAGATAAAACTTCCAGGTGGATATGTTGTAGACTAGAAGGAACTATTAAAATAATCTATTCAGAACATAAGCCAAAGAATTCTACTTCAGATCTTGATATAGGCTGGAATCCAGAAAGCCAACTGGCTTTGTGGACATTAATGTCTGAGGCTTCAATTTGGTACTTTGCATACTTCAGATGTTTTTAAGTTATACATGAGTACTCAAGAAACTTTAATAGGTAGTATGCTGGTGAGCATATGTGACATATACCATACGTGGAGGTGACAGAAGATTTTTAACTTGTACCTTGTTCTTTGCCCAATACTTTCAAGAAGCTATCCCCTACAGTTAGGCAGGGGAATATAATTTTTTTTAAACAAAATCAAATGTTAAGAAATAACCTTCTCTTTCCTTCCTTTGATCAAGCAGATGTAATCCCTGTGGGAGTGGGAGAGCTCCTCTCATCAGCCTTACAGTGGCCAGTTATTAGAAAAGCAATGCACTCAAAATTCATCAATTGTTCAGAGAGAACCAATTATGGGCAGCTTGATTTGGGGGATCATATGTTAACTGTGCTTCTCTTCAGCAACTGTCCAAGATTTCCATGTGTGTGGGGCCAGGGATCCAAAAAGAGATGCCACCAATACACCAGGAGCATGGCCTGAGTGGGAAATGGATAATCAGGCAGGGCAGCGGAGGGAAGAAAAGTCTTTCCTCATGACTTTTCTGGTAAAACTTAAGTCTGCCTGTGATAATAATTTGCCGGACAATTTGATCATTCTTTCTAGTTTCCTATCTGCACAACTTTTCTTAGTTACTAAGAAGAGGAATGAGAGATGAAATGAAAACATTAATTGGCTGCTATTTGTAAAGCACTCTAGAGGTTTTTGGCGTTGCACCCTTCCTATCATTCTTGCATCAGAGGTTTTCAAAATTTATGGAAACACAGGTGTCCCTGCTCATGCCAGGGGGGTTGGAACTGGATGATTTTTAAGGTGCCTTCCAACCCAAATCATTCTACGAAGAGTTGAATTTGGAGACTGTAAAGTCTAACTGTCCTACTCAAAGTAAGTTACTTTGAACAAGTTGTTCAGTAAATTGCTCAGGCCTGTGTCCAGTCAGGATTTAAACGTCTACAAGGATTGAGGCGCTGGGCAACCTGTGTCAATGCTCAACCATCCTGGCAGTAAAAAAATGTTTTCTTACATTCTAATGTAATTTAATGTGTTTCAATCTGTGCCCATTGCCTCTTGTCCTATCCAGCTGTCTGAAAGGAAAGCTACTGACCCTGCACAACCTCAATTCAGTCCTCACTGACAGAATAGGAAAGCAAGAGGGAATATCAGAGAGGACTGGTGGCTGGGCTACTTCTGTCACCTGGAATGTGAAGGGACATTATTTTATGTCAGCTGTGAGAGTTGCAAGAGCCCCTGGACCTACAGCCAGTCTGAAGGATAATAGAGCCCTGATCTGAACTGAGAATGTGGATGGTAAGAGAGTCCTGTGGGCAACTGCTGTTAGTTACCATCTCTCTCAGCTAAACTGAACTTCAAACACAGATTTTGGATGACTTGTGAATGTTATCATGCTTGAGGGTGAGTAGATGTAAGGTTTTCATTCAGACCATCATGCCATAACTAACAGATGCCATATTTGCCTGGGGGAGAAGGACCAAAAAAAGAATATGTTTCCTTTTTCATTTAGCTGGGAGTCAGAGAAAGGATCTTACCGCACATACACGTCCCACTCTGGTATATATGGCATGAGTGTTTGTCTCAGCCTCTAAAGCTTTTTCAGTAAAGAAGAAATACACTTTGTTATCATCATGGTCTTCATTGTCAGGAATCATGTATGTGCCAACAAATTTTGGTTCTTTAAAAGAAAACAGAGATGAATTGAGTTCAAGTTATTAAAACGTTCTCTTATTTTTTCAGTCCTTAAAATCAACTGGCAGCAACCAAAAAATAAAATTAAAAAACAGGGATCTGTCAATCAGAGAGCTACCTAAGGGCAACCAGGTGATAGAAATAGGGTGTTCATGAAAAATTTCATGGAAGAAAACATAGTTTAATTAAATTCGCCTCCAAATGGATATACATATTCACAAATATTATTTTTTTAATTTGTGGTTATACAGAAATTGTCTAGTCATCTGAAACACCTACGGTTCTTCCTTCTTCTGCTTCCCATACCTTTCAAAAGGCGCTCATTGTCAGGTTCAGTTCGGAGATGGGCCATGCGATTCATGGTGCGAAACAGGGCAGCATCTCTTCCCCAGTAGTCACTGTAGAGACCAGCAAAAAGTTCACCACCTGCAGACCATACATGAAAAAAAAAACAAAATGAAACAACTTGGTAATGTTCTAAATACTAATTTTATTGCATGTGATAGGTGCCACGTTATAAACGTGGCTCATTAATACTTTATAAGGTAAGAAGGTGAGCTGGTATTATATGTATAGTCTGGCAAGCACATGGACATTGTTCCTACTAGCAGTGCAATATTTACAATTGAAGTAGCATGAGGACAGGAATTTTAAAATTCATGAGTCTTGGTCTTATTTTCAAAACTGACTTAACAAAGTAGATTCACAGAGAGAACGTGAGGGTATTAAATTAACATCTATCCACATCTACCACAATAACATCCGACACATCAGGCACCCAAGTTCAAAGATCTCACTGTGGGCCAGTTAGTGCCTGGCTCTAGGGACACCAACCCTTTGTTGGCACCTAAGTTTTCATCAGTGCAAAGATTTTGACCAGTGATTTGCTGCTGAGCAGTTCCAGATGTGCCCTGGTCTTGTTAATGAGAGGAAGCAAATTGCCTGGTTGAAGAACTGGAAGGGACGTGGTGGGTTTGTGAGGAGATATAACAGGAGCCAGAAAGTGGGATGAAAGTGCAACAAGTTTTCAGAGAATGCAATGCTTAGGATAAGAGTGTTAGCTGCACCAAACTACTGATTTGGGCTACTCTGCACGGTTACAGCTGAAGGTTAAACCACTCCTGAATCCACAGACTAGAACTCAAACATAACTGAGCACAGTTATGAGATTTGGCTTTGTGCAAAATATGGCAGAAAAAAAGTCATACTGAAAATACTGGAGGGCTGGATGCGGTTATCTCCCCAACTGGAGAGATAAGAAGCAGCACCTGCTACCTTAGAAGTGATTTCTATAAACAAGAACATATTTTATTAGGCTGAGGGGATTTTTCCAGTCAGCCTACTGGAGCTGTTCCACTTCCCCTGAAATAACTACAGTTTGGGAATAATTTGCTGGCCAAGGTGCTTCAGTGTTCAGCAGACAAAGGAACTATTTTTCTCTGCTACAGTAATAACTTGCTTTCATATCATTAAAATATTCATCACGGTAGGGACAGGACCTCAGATTTCATCCTTCCTGCACAACTGGTGATGAATATTTCCTGAAAAATTTATGGAAACAGAAATTGTATATAGGTACAATTGGGTTATATACGTTTAAAAATCCAGCCACCTAAAATTGTGATACTGGACATATTTTACCTACTAAAATACCAACAATAATTATACCTTTTATTTATGTATGGACACTATTCCCCTTAGCTGACCAAGAATTAACAATAACATATTTCATATCATTGTGGACTTAGATTAGAATTTTTTTAGGGCCATTTTAAGAAGCGGGCAGCTATTGTCACTAGGTGGCATCCTTACGTTAGAAAATAACACAGAAGGAATTAAACTGCACAAAGAGAGGGAAATAAATTATTTCCAGTTCGAGGCTAATCTGGGTAGAGGTTTCAGTGACACAGCTTCCTTCCCACTAATCAAAATAAAGATGACTGATCCATCCTAATAACATTTGCTAGCATTTATAAAGGTTTATAGCAAAAAGAAAGAATTTTGCTTTTTGGTCCCCCTCAAAGTGTGCATTTTGTTTCTAAGAGATACATATGAATTGAATGGTGCCATAAGTACTAATAATTATTCTGAAAAGTTATGTTTGGTAACTGGGGCTGGTTTAGACACCTCTGCTGATCTGGAGATGAGCATACTTTTGCTTTAGGCTTCATTATATACTGAATGGATATTGCCCTGTAAAATACATGGACATGATTTAGTGTAAAATATTGGCAAACAAAATAAAAAGTATAAATTATAGCATCTGTAGAAGTTAAGGTTGCCCAAAACTAATAGGGAGTTTTATTTTTTAAACAGCACAGATCTGCTTAAACCACAGAATTTGCCAGTGTCTATAAAGTGTTCCAAACAATCTGCACAACCCTAATTAAAGAGTTACATTAGTCATAAATCCCCCTTTAATAATTCTGTTGGAAAAATATATTAGACTGGCTGGTATTCTTTTTGATTTTGGTGATGTGTAATGCAAAACAGGATGTTTTATCCTTTCAACACTGCAGTGAATCTTGGAAAATGCATCAGCGCAGGATAAATGATTCATCACATATTGCCAGTGATCAGGATTGACATCTGTAAATCCAGATGTTCAGAAGCTTGGATATGAAGTCTATTCCTTCTGTTTGACAAAGGTATAAAATGTTGGTATACGTAACCAATCTGCTGGCATGGCATTCTTCCATATACTGAAGAAGAATATGGATACAGTCCAAGGACTGATTGTGTCTGTGAGATCCTGAGGGGAGAATATGGAAGTTCCAGTCCTGGATCGATATTATTCCATGAAAGATATTGTACACATACATTAATTAATTCTGATCTTTATCCTGAATGGTTACTAAGCTAAACATAAGACAAGTATCAAGTGTGAGCAGACAGGTCACTTCACCCAAGGACAGCAATGGGACAGAACTGACAAGTGTGACTATTAAATATCTCAGCACAATAACATAATTCTGAGATTTTTTTCACTTTTAACACTAAGAGGATCTTCCCTTGTCCTTTCCAATAGTGTTTTACTTATCCTTTAAATCCAAGTTACAAATTTTGAATGGAATTAGGTTTTTACAGGTGCTGACCAACTCCAGATTCAGTGACAACCTAAGACTGATGTTTGAAAAATCCTGCAAGATTTCTACTCTTTTCTTCTCCATTGAAAATCTGCTATCAACTCACTCCTGTCTTTGTTGCAGGGCTTTATACTGCTGCACATCACACTGATTAATCTTTACCTTTTAGTAAAAATCAGCAGAGTAACTTCACAGACCTTCACTACTCCTCCCCTCTTCCATCTAACCTCAGCTTCATGCATACATGACAAATTAAGTGCTAAAATTTAAGTTTTAACACAGCCCAGTTAATCATGCTAAAACAAGAATAGAAACTTTCTTGTTTCCTTATTTAAGCAAACAAAAAAAAAACTCCCATGGACCTCAAATACCAGTTTTAGCTCAAGTGATACATGCATATATTTTACCTAACATTCTTTTCAAACAAACAAATATGTCAAAATTCATTTGGAACCATTTAAAAATAACTTTTATTTTTGCCCTTTTCTCGGGGTAAAATGTTAACAAAATCAAATTTAAAATTTTTCTTCTAAACCCTTCAGAATTCCTAGACGATAACCCTTAAAGTAAAATAGATTGAAGCATGTGATTTAATTGAAATAAAATAATATATACAAAAGATTTCTGTAAATGGGCTTCTTCCACCTTAAAGGTGAGTTTCCTTCATTTGTTATTGGCATTTTTGGTGTACCTATTTTCAAATTGAAAGGTAATGCAAACACAAGTTATTATTCATCAGTAGTTATTTTTGTGAAAAATGGAAAATTCATGTTATGAATAAAGGATTAGAACATAATGAGTAGAACCTTTCATGTATTTCTTTGACTGTCAGTCAGTTATTACTCATATGACAAACAAAATCAGAACACTAATTCACATTTTAGCAAGTGATACTTCTCACAGTAGGAAAACAGCAAACTCAAAAGAAATTACCTATTGCTTAGCTGGTAAACTTCCTCTGTATATTTGTATTTTCTGTCTGTCACTCAAGTATTCTCTCTTTTGAGAGAAAATGTAAAGTAAAAGACACAAATACGTAAAACTATTTTAAAAGTAAAAGCAGAAAATATTATCAGAATGGATTCCCTGGATATTAACATATTCAGATGTAGTTGAGGTTTTTCACCACTTGCTCATGATATATTGCAGGTAACAATACATGGACTTAAACTAATTTCTCAGCTTTCAAGAGCTAGTGTGGTCTAAGTTAATGAGTGTGCATGATCTGATATCAAAAATAGTTTTGGCTATTGAAAGCAGATGGTAGAGTTCATTATGAATAGAAGTCCAAAGGTTTAATAATCCGTTTAACTAAACATACACATTTTATTCAGCTGGTTTGCCATCCAATATCTATTCTTTTTCCTGATACTGACAATAAATTGTTAAAAGTTAATCGTTCATAAGTTGAGGAATTCATCACAAGCTATTTTACCACTGGGTCAGATAATCTACAATAAAACTTGTAACAGCACAGATACTTAGTTTTAAAGCCAAGTCACGAACTGATGTTTTCTTGAAGTGGGTATTTTAAGTGTTGTGTTGAAATACATGAAGAGATGCAGAAGAAGGGATTGTCTTTCTTCCTAAATTAATCCAACTAAATCTGATTCTAATTAGTTATGTTGTAAATGATCTTTCAAGATCAAGAGTATAAAAGCTTTTAAACTTTTATCAGAGGTATGAAAAGTTTAATTGTTAGCCTAATCCTCATGGTTAGACAATGGCCATATTGGTGTAGGCTGTGTTAATGCGAGTGGCAGAGGTGGGAGCAGGTTTTGAACAGTTTCTTTAGGAAGAAGAGGATACTGGGTTGTGAAAGTTTTGGCTAACAGGTTTGCATAAAACCTTTTAAGGGACATGCACACTGGCTGAACCTACATGGGAGAGTGGAGACAACTCTGGGATGCAGCCTCCAAGGGCACCCTGACTTTGTACCAGGAGTGGATTCCACTTTCTGAGAAAATTGGAATGCATGAAGAAGAATTGAACCTCCAAGCACTGGAAGACCAATCCTGGAGGGTGGAAGCAGTAGTTGTCATCTCCTGTCATGGGGTCATGGCCATCATGAGCTGTGATCAGGGCTTGGTTGAATAAAGGAGTACACTTGACATTAGAAGTCTGTCTCATTTTCAAATTTCAGTTAAAAGATTCTTAATATTCACAGTGTTTGCATCTGTGTCTTCTACCCTTTTCAACTGACTGCCTAAAGAGACAAAGAATATATATCCTGGAGTCTAAGGAGCAGAATTAATTTTGTTTATTCTGTAAACTGTGTGTCTGTGGTTAGTAGAAGTTGGTAGAATAAAGCAGAACACATGGAAATTCAAAGTTCATTAAGATATTTTTCCTAAGTGTTGGAAGTGTTTAACTGCAACAGTTAAAAATAGAAAAATATAAATAAAATAATAAACTGAAGAATTTCATTATGCTTTTAAAATATCATTCCATGATCACTTGAAATTATAGAATTCCCGATGTCTGCCTGGAAAAACAGCCTCTGAATACCTTCCTCAGGTCATATTAGTTTTGATGAAGGGGTGAAAGTTAGTCTGTTTTTTAGTGCTGTATCAGTGATCTGATAAAAATATTATTTCCTCCTCTGTCACATTATAGAATTATCTAGCTTTGTAAGATTGATTTTGTGTCTTTGCCAGTGGATGCTCAAGACTGCTCAGCATTTATCAGGGAAGGGCTTATTTAATGAATTTCATCTTCAGATAAAAATATGAGGATCCATAGGACCTCCCATAATTCAGGCAAGTTCTTGAAGTGCTCAGTGGGACAATCTGGCTTCCATTTAAGCAAATAAAATTCATATTGATCTCACAGTAGGAACATGATCGGGTTAATTTATTTACTTAGTTCTGTCTGAGGAAAGGTTGGGCTTCAAGATTAGACCATGAGGTTTCAGGCCTACAGCAAATTCCTTTGGATGAGTCTTTGTTCCCAGGCTCAGCTAAGATTGGATAAAAGCGTAACAATCTGTGCTTCATGGATTTTGGAAGGTCAGTCAAATAACAACAGTTTTTTCTGATTCTTGCATGACTTCTTAACCCACTAACTCTTAAGAATTAGAGCTCTTTTTTTTTCTTTTTTTTTTCTTTTTTTTTTAAATGACAGTGAAGAATATTTTGATAAATTACTGCATTTGAAAGATTTTGCATTACTGCTGAAGATTCTTCTTCTGATTAATTTATTAATGCAAAGGAGCAAATAAATCTGGCATGTAAAAATATACCTGTCACTCATGACCAATACTTTCCTTCCACCAAGGGTGAACCATATCATTGTAGGCAATGATCAGAAACTTTAGCTGCCTGATTTTAAAATGCAAAGCCAAATGTAAATATCAAAAGGGCCCTAAAATCCTCTAGTTTTTTTTATCCTTGAAAAGTAGAAAATTTATTTAATCTTTTGCCTCTTTCTTCTAGCTCTTTCTTTTAATGAATATTCTTTTTGAATTCTCAGTTTTTATTTGTGTTTTCTAAAACCAGAAATCATCATTGTATTACTCCCTAACTGCATCTAGCTTTCATTCTTTACCTGCTGTTTCAGGCTATCTTTAGTCAATGTACTATAATATTACTAAGAATGTCTTTGCTTGATCTCACAACATGTTTTCAAGAAAACATTATATAGGAAAAAAGATATGGTTTGTTATATCACAACTTCAGAGATCCCAGTCCTACAGTGATATACTCACCAGCAAGGCACAGAGGAGCACTATCTCAACACAGCTTCCTGGCACTGCAGGACACACTGAATTCTATTTTTATACTGTTCAGTATAAGATCAACGCTTCTAATATTGAATCACCACTTTGGGAGAGTTTTGTTAGAAGGCAACATTGAAAACAAATCTATTTTGTCTCAAAGGTGGTAATTTATGAAACAATGAATGTTTCATATAAACACAGTTAAATTCAAATTTTTACAAGATGCTTGTAGCTCAGATTCTCAGTGGATGAAAAATAGTAAATTTTGTGTATTTGTCTCAACAGTGTAAATGTCTAAGCTAGGCATACTGTTTTACTTTTAAGGAAAGCAGGAAATTATTAATTCCAAAATTACACAACGATCAATTACTTTCAGGATGGCATATGTCATTCAACATATCATTTCACTGAGACACCCTTGCTGTAGTTAATGGTGCCTGGGATGTAATATTAATGTGGGCAGCACCATGAGGATTAAGTCTGACATGTGGAAGGTTGCAATGGAAGACTGACAACACTTCAGAGCGCTGAAGAAAGAGACTCAGAATGACAGACTGACAGGACCATGAAGCTTGTGACATAAAGATCATTACCAATTAAGATGGAGGTGAAGGAAGAACTGGGGTCAAAAGGGCACCTGCCTCGTCCTCTCTCAAATTTGTGCGATTCCAGTTGAAACAGATGATCCTTAAAAAAAAAAAGAATCACAAAGAACACTGTGAACCCCACAGGCAAAGAAACAAGTCCTGAGAGAAAAACTTTAACTTGGTTATACCTTTGTAATGGATTGACTTCATTAGGGAGAAAACACAATTATGGTTTCTTACTGAGGTACTAGCAAAAAATCTCTGGGTTTCTACAAATCACCATTGTGTGTGGACTGCCCAAAAAGAACCAGAAAAATATGCACTAGAATTACACTTATTTCATTTCTGTGGGAGTAGGGAGGGAAGTTTCCTCTATCTTTTCTTCAGATTATCTAAACATTAAATAGATATCTAGCCATGGAATGTGTTTTCCCCCTTGAAGCATTTTTTTCCCAGTAGTTGTTAAATATATCATACTATGTTATCTTCTCTTCATAGCTTTGAGATGTTTATAGATCTTCTCCATAGAAGTATGTTTAGGAATGAATCCTCAGTCATGGTTTTCAGAGCACTGTGATTTTTGCAGTGGATTTAACAGAATATCAGTATAAAAAAATATTGGCAGCTTGGTTAAATTTGTCTCTATAAGGCTGTAAAGACTGAGAAAGAATTTACAATTTAAATTTTCATTTGCAATGCTATGCTTGTCTCAGTTTTCACAAAATAGCCCGCTAATTTCTGATTAAAATATCAAGTGAGAGCAAAATATTTTTAATTTAGATATTACCAAAACACCATACCACAAAACACAAGGATAGGGGAGAATAAAAGGGCAAATAAAGTACGAAAGCTTGATAAAAAATACGCCACACAGCCATCAAGTGTGTCACTAGCAAATATTTCAATAGTTTAGCAGTTCCAGTTCTGTGTAACAGTTTTACTCAAAAGTCTACTGAAATGCAGAATATATTAATATATCGGATAAATGCAACCTACTAGTGCATTAAACTAAATCTCAAGTTCACATTGATCATATATGAGGCAAATATTTTGTGAGGCATAAAATCACATGCAACAGGAACCCAAATTCCCCAGCATTTTAAGGAGGAACTGCCTGGAGCTCTCCCTTACAGCAAACATTTTCAAAGAGGTCCAAGAGGCTTTTTAATCATAAATATCAGGTTTTATTAGACCTAATTTTTCCAGTATTTATTAGAATAGCTCAATACTCACACAGAATAAAGCTTGATATATCTAGACCAGACAAAATAATGTCCTGGTGTTCTTCATTTGAGTATATATGGTCCATTTAGTCCTTATATCATCATAGCAAGGGTTTTTTTTCTGATGTTGGTTACATTCATGTAATTTTGGGAGGTTGTAGTATGTGCTGCCTCAGTTCCTAGAAAGTGTTGGTTTTGAGAGGTACAGAAACCTGATCATGTGTCTGCTCTCTGCAATGCTGTATTCTTCACTCTCCTTCAGATCACTCACCTGTATCCTCCCATCCTACCCTACAACCTAAAAATCTTCCCAAGCAAGTGCAATTGCCCTAAAAGCTAAAACAATATTCCCCTCAGGTAACTCCACTCATGACAATTATATTGTCATGAAAAAGAAAAAGGAAAAAAAAAAAAAGAAAAAAAAAAACCAGCATAAAAAGACAGGGAACAAGGAAGCAGAAGGTGGAAAACTGGAAAGATACTAAAAAACTAATATTTTAAAAGGTCAGAAGGACAGAAAGAAAAAAGATATAAGAAAAGTGGGAAAGTCGTAGAGCTTTTAGTTCCCACCAATTGATAAATAGTTGAATATTTCTGTGCATTTCATCTGAAACAGTTAATCTTGGATTTGTCACCAGACCATCCACTTCAAAGCAGTATTCATATCTTAATACCCAGTCAGACAAGTTGCTGTACCTGTCTTCCATTCCCAACTGTCTAATAATACATGCAATTTCGATGGGTGTTCCAGTAAAAAAGTAAGATTCCCATTAGTTAGAGAGTTTCTATAACAAAATGGGATGTAATTTAGAATGCAGTTCTGGAAAAAAAAAGAACATCCGTTTTATGTCTATTTGCAGTGAAAAAGTCACCCTACAATTAAAAAAAAAAAAAGATAGAGAAAAGGAAGGAAAAATGCCATACAAATTTTAAGTAACGTTCCTAAAACTCATGAGGTAACAAAGTGTTCATACTCTCATGTCTCCAGAAGCTCTTGTGTTGGCCTAACCCTTGCATAGCAGTTAAAACTGATGTAGCAGAAAATAACCATCCTGAGTGGAGACTGGGGGTGCAGGAATATTGGTTTCTGCTGCATCAGCAGCAACTGCACATCAGTAGTAACTATTGGCCGTCTGCTGTTGGGTAAATGTCAAACAATGAAGAAATATTTCTCTCTGTGTGGAAATCTCAGTCCCATTCCGTACTTTTCAAACATCACATACCATGTATTTTTTAAAACTAAATACCATAACATTTTGAGTGAACAGTGGATAAAAAAAGAGTAAGGTGAACTCAGGAGGGGAAAGAAAAACTTCCTGAAACCATGCAAAGGAACTTGAGAGTCATAATGACATAAAATTTGATGTCAAGGAAATATTTATAAAAACAGCCTGATGTTATTTATTCTTTAATTGGGTATTAAAATTAAAATTATTCATGTAAAAAATTCACTTTGGGGATTTCAGCTAAACTATTTGTCAATGAATCAGTAATCATCAGTAATCAATAAAGATGTAGAAGTGGAGAGACAAACTGAGAGTTAAAAGTAGTCTTAATGCTTTTTGTTTAATTTTCCCCACATTAAAATAAAAATAGATGTCTCTAGGAAAGGAAGAAGTAATAAATTTAAAACTGTTTGCAGAAAAAAAACACAGGTAAAGTGATCAGCTGTGGGAACAAAATTGTTTTGAAACCATACTTGAAGAAGTTGTAATATCCACACTTTCTGGTTTGTAGTGTATGGCTCACATTTTGTCCTGCATAGGGAATAGAAACTGGATTTTGTTCTGTAGAAGAAGACATGATCCCACCAGAGTGTCATAAACTATACTTCATAACTAACTAATGTAGTTCATAACTACTAATGTAGTTAACCATTTCCCTGAGAATCAGATTTAAATCAATGATAAAGACAAGCCCATCTCTTTTAACGATCATTACATGAATGTGTTTAAAACAGCTAAAGATATGGCTGTGGAATGAAAACGTTAAGCAACTTGTGTAGTATCCTTTCATTATCTACATTTTAAAAGCTGAAATTTATGAAAAAGCACTGTAGCTTAAACACATAATCTAATGTTAACACTGAAAGTAGACAAAAACTTGGATTTCAGTGCAATTTGGTGGATTTTTTCAGTGGAGCTCACCAGTTTTGATATAAAGGAAGATGTGTTTTCCATAAATGCTTGCAGATGCATATAACTGTTTGAAAAGTCACTGAAAATGTAAGCAATGGCTTCTCCAAGAGAGATTTTCCACCTTCACCTTTTAAGACAACATACCAAATATTCCATGGTTGCAATAAGTTATTCCTATCACTGGAGCAAGTAACTGAAGTTCAGGTGTTGGATGTGTCAGCTTACATGGGATGCCAGTTTAAACGAAACAAGCGTTACACATTAATAATCAGCTTTGAAGGCTAATTCCTTAATTCTAACCCTCCTTGCAGTCTGTGACATTGGAATCCCTTGAGAAATGTCAGAATAAAACTGACAGTTTCCTCACAGATTATACAGCACATCGATTCAACATCACAATTTATTTTATGGACATTTTTCAATGGTTATGGTAAAAACTGTGGAAAAGCACATATGGAGGGCTGGGAGTGGAGTTACGTATTTCTGAATGTAGCTTGGGAAAAGAAATGGGGTTCTGGGTTTGATTTATGACACAGTGACTCAGGAAACATAATACACTTCCAACTATTATTAAAATAATAGTGTTCTTTTAAAAGAAATAGAAGATATTTCCAAGACATCAAGCATTTTGCCATTAACTGTGTATGAATTGATAATCTTAGACAATGAAGAATAATGTAGGCTATAAACAATAGTGAGAGGAAAGGTCAATCAGAGACATTAAAATTTAAAGACTGAATTTAACTTTTGTTGCAGAAAATTGCTTTCACTTATGCCAAGTGCTGCTTTGCTCTGGTTCAAGACAACACTTATGCATGTGATTAATTTAAAACATATGCTTACTTCCATTCCTATCCATCAAAGTACTTAAGCCTATTCTCAACATTAATACAACTGTATCTTTTCCCTAAACCAGGGACTTAAAAATACAGAGGGTTTAGTTGTGTTTTCCGAGAATATTATTTTTATGAGAGAAAAATAATTTGATTTTTTAAGGGTTTGTGTTTGGGGTTGTTTTTTTTTTTCACTTTAAATTTTTATTATTTTTTAAGTAACAAGAAGTAAAATATATCATACTGGCATTTTTTAAAAGGAGATTGAAACCATTTCATAACCTTTAATTGCATCCTTAACTGTGTATGCATGTGCTCCAACAGTACCACCACTCTGCTCTCCAGGAGACTTGTGCATTTTTGTGGCTGGTACTGTTTTCTGGTTGTTTTGATTTTATTTTTTCTTGTGTGTGGTATGTTTTAACTTGTTTTTGCTATTTTTTTTCTAAGAAGTCTATGTTACTTACATTGCCGAATAGTAAATCATATTTAGAATTCTGTGGAGACAGGCTGTACAGATTTTTGTGATAGTTTTAAACACTGGCTATACTCTTCACTATTGCTCTAAGGCACTTGACAAAATTCATTCTTAGCTTTAATGATTTCATAGTTCTTCAACCTTAGTAAGAGTGACATACATGCAAGAGCTATTTGTTGCATTTTATTTCTAGGGGACGTGTAATTTATAACTTTATGAGAAGAATTAGGAATAAAAAGGTTCACATGCAAAGTGAATTGAACAGGAAAGTGTGAAATAGAGATGCATTGCTTTGTGCAAAGCTATGAGAAACTCTCTTCTAAAATTCTTAATAAAGCCATATGGTGCTGGTGTCATATGATGAGCTCTTTTTCAAATTCAATTAATTCTTCAAACATCAAAAAAGGGAGTGTAGACACCAAAGATTCACCACATTTTATCATAGTGTCCTGTTTGAAGTGGAAGACTGTTGGGAAGGATGGGACGCAACGGGAGACACCGACTCTGCAGGGAGAGGACATCCCAATGGACTGGCTTACTGAGCACCCTGGTAAAGTGGGTTTTCAACAAGGGTCATCAGAGCTGGAGACTGAAGCCCAGAGCAAGAGGGAGAGCTGCAAATGGAGAAGGTATGGGAGGGAGAGGGCTGTCAAGGGGATGTGCACATCCCTACTCTGAAGACAGCATGTTCAGAAGTTTTCCTCAAACCTCTGTGTGACGTCTGTGAGGTTAATGTTCACTTGCATGGTTATATCATCTCACATTGAAGTCTTTTGCAATTTTTCCCTTTCTCTTTATGAGAATGACACTTGTCCCAAGATAGGGTATATTCTTGGATTCACTGGTTCCATGTATGCTTCTTTCTTTTTTTCCTAATAGTATCTTAAAAGCCAAGTTACAAAGGAATAAAGTAACATGTGACAAGCTGTGATTAGAAACCCACACTGAGTTAGGTGCACAGGTAGACACAGTTGCAGCTTAATCAAAAACCTTTAGAACCATGGACATTAATGTAATTTATGAAATCTCTGAGACAGTAATAGACCTTATTTTGTAGAAAATGGAATTTAAAAATATTTAACATATCAGGTGTGCTGTTTCTAAACAAAGAATACATTTGTTGCTCATATTTACTTTCCCATTTATTCAAATAAGTTCTGAGTCTGGTTTAACCTTAACAATGCACCTTTAAAGTGACATTTTGCACATCCATGCTGTCACATAGCCTAATGTGAGAAACCAAAAAAACTTATTTAAAAATTAATCAAATATAAGATTTGTAAAGCATTTCACTGGGTAACTGGATTTTTTTTTCTCCTGTGAGAGATTGAATACTGAGTGAATCCAGAGAAAGTTTGTGACCACGACAGACAGTGAAGTGCAATATACAGAATAAACCTCATCTTGATTTCTATTATCTCCCTATAGAACAATATAGTGCTTTAAGTATAAATTCATGTGACATATTTTTGCAAATAATCTTTTGTTCTGTATAGTCTCAAAACAGTATTTTTTATTTCTTTTCTTCTTTCTTGTATACTTATTATGCTTACGTTTTCATTTCAACATAGAAAGACACACTGAATACACTGTGCAGAGGCTTCTTTTAGGAAGGATGAACCCTGACTTCCCATTAAAAAAAAATCTGAAAAATCACAGAACATGTCTGTAAATCAGTAGAAAATATAATTCAAATATAAGTCTCCAAAATGAACTTTCAACTCCATGACCTGCCTTAATCTGTACACTTGCCTCATCAAGAAGGTACTTGGTAAAAAAGATATACAGTAAAATATTTTGTCCTTGTATAACAGCAGAACATAACTTACTGGGTCAGGCCTGAAACAGTGTCTTATATGATTCACCCTTTCGTATTTAAGTAGACCAAATTTTGATGCTAAGAAAAATGTGTATTAGCAGTATCTTATAATTATAGTTCCAAACATTAGTTAGGTATCTAATTAAAACAAAACCAACTAACTAATTAAGAAAATTAAAAATCTTAATCCAGTGGAAAATGAATCAATATAATTGAATTTATATAAAGGAATCTGTGCTCCAAATACTTATAAAAATACTAATGGATTACTATTTCAACACACTGTCCTATTTAAATTAACATAGAACAGCCATCGAGGTATATAGGTGAGCAAGAAAAGGATGGTCCCACAGTGAAAGAACTTTTCATATAATATCTTCTTTAAATAATCCAAACATTAATTTTAAAAAGGAACTAAGCACTCAACAAAAAATCTCTGCTTGTTGTGAAAATTATTTGACATAATTAAGATTATTTTGGAGGTAGTATTCCTTCTGAGGATCTGTTTTCAATCCTCTTTACTATCCAGTGACATACTGAAAAGATCAATCATCCTATGGGATGAGAGTGCATAAAATATTACAGACATTAAATCCTCCCTAAAAATTCAGATGCATTTTTCAGGTCTATGCATTTTATTACACAGTTAAACGACTAAGACACATAGGGCTCCAATCTGAAAACGTGTTTAAAATCTGGAGCTATGTCAGACTGCTGTCTGAGTTTGCAAAAGGATTAGCAATTTGTGACTTGTCTCAAAATATCTGGCCTAAAGTGACACAAATGATATATTTTCCTGATTTAATGAATGTGAAAAATTCTGGCAAAAGAAAAAAAGAGCCAACCTCACTGCACATAAAAATCACAGGCATTTAGCCTTAGCAGTTCAGAATGTTTCAGCAGCAGTGACTGAATTGGTCAGAGTTTCAGAAGAGACACCTTTGCATAATGTTAAACTGGACACATAAGCTCATTAGGGTTCTATGGCAAAGAATAGAACCATTAGAAATTATGATTATATTGCATTAATGTGATAGTTAATAAGTATGAAAGTTCCAGGGACCACATAAAGGCTCCCTAGAATTAAAATGTATGAATAGCTGTAAATGGTGATATAGTCTTATGACCAAATACCAAGATGGTACACAAGTGCTATACAGAAGTGAAGGGATTTCTATGGGGAAGTACACAGTTTTTACACAGAGCTTCACTAACCAACACTTTTTGTTTTCCATGATTTTGGCAGGCTAAACTTGTGTTGAGATTGTGAGGGTCACGTCAGAGCAAACATCAAATAACAACAGTTGGGAATTAAGATCACAAAAAATAAAAAAAAAAAAAAAAAGGAAGGATGGAAGGATGAAGGTCTAAGGTTTGAGCTTTGATGATGGAAGAAGGAAGAGATGCATTGGGTATGGAAAGGACAACACTTACATTCAACTGAGATCGGACTTCAGAAGGACTCAGTTACCCTGGGGAAGTTCTGTCTGTCTCCATAGCATGGAGCCTTAGACAGCCAACAGCCCTTTTGCAGAGCTTCAACAGGGGATGTCTAAATTGGCCAGACTAGAAGAAAGAGCATAGGAGTGGATCCACTGTCTCCTGATGACACAGGTGAACTGCAAGCAATACTTCTTTTTAGTTCATCTTTTAATCTAAAATAATTTTTCTATATAGATATCAGCTAAATAAGAAAAGATGTCAGTCATAAATCACAGAAGGATCATACAATATTAAGGGTGCATCTTATAACCTGCAAAAATATTAACTAAACACTGCCATTGTTCATTTTTTCTGTTTTTAATTATGATGACTAACAGCTTATTGAGCAGCACCTCCAATCATCAAACAATGACATAAATTTCACCAGGAGCTGTCACTTGGAAAAATACTTTCCTTCACAAATAAGAGTGGGAGAATCTAAAAATCACTATAATGAGAGTTGGAATATTTCAGTTAGCCCCACCAAATTACCACACCGGTGGAGGATTTCTTTCTCTTTTGGATAATAACATTATTCCTCTGTATGGATTCATTCTACCAGAACCATCTGTGTTTAATCTTGCAAAGGGCAGGTCTAATATGATGGAAAATTCATTTCATATGGCTGATCAATTCACATTCTCTACCAATCTTCCAAATTGAACTTACACTTCATGTATGGCCTTATTTAGACAATATTCAAAAGTAATGAATATCATTCACCTCATTTTAAGGATGGAGAGTACTGTCAAAAAAAACCTGTTGTCTGTTACAAGACATAAGAATGACTGATAAGAACAACTGTGTGGATACAGAATACTTGGCTTTCCCTAGGGCATTTCACTTAGTACATAGCTATTTGATGAAACAATGTGCATTGTAGAATTGTTAATAAATACAAAGTGCTGACATATATCAAATACAGTTGTTATGAGGTATCACTGATGAATCCTCTACTGAAGGTTTTGCTAAATTTTGGGTTTGCTAGAAAGATGATTTTTTACTTTAGCAGTGATTTAAACAATCATATGATTTCTTTCCTAGTAAAGTTTATAAAAAGACTGGGGAGGCATAAATAATGAAGAAAGGAGCTTAATGAGAGCTCAAACTATATAACGCTTTGAATACTGAGTTAAATATCAGAGGCTTACTAAGCAGATTTTAATACAACACTATCCAAAGTGTTATATCCACTTTCACATATAAGACTGAGGTGCCTCATCTAGAGTCTTGGAGATCCCAGGTGCCTTGTTACAGATGATGGTGACAGGAATCCCTAAGAATCTCTTCATTTATCTTTTTGTATGAGACTGATAATTAGGTGGTTCAACCGAGTGTGTAAATTGGGATAACTTTGTGCTCCAGAGAACTTCAGGTCAAGTGAAAAATGCTAAAAAGAGATTTCTCCTTGTGATGCTGTGCCAAGAACTCAGCACTTGACTCCAATAAAGAGGAATCTCAAACAGAGGTAGGGAAGTGACCTTGCGTGTACACACACCATCGAATAGCATGTGTGGTTCTAGTGTCCACACTTCCAGAAGATGTGAAAATACTGAAGAGAGTTCACAGGAAGGACACAAATAAGATTGAGGAATCCTTATTGATGGGAGGTTTAAGAACCCATATTTATTCAGCTTATCAAGAAAAACTGAAGAGGTGGCTTGATCTTTGTGCATAGGTACTTAGATGTGGAAAAGATGTGGAAAAGATAGTGGGAGACTTTTGAACTTTTACTATCAAAGGCATATCAAAGTTAAATGACAGGAAGCTGAAGTCAGAAAAATTTAACTCCGAATAAGTGGCTATTTCCTAACATAGTAGGTAATTAAAGATTAGAACAGCTAATATTTAGAACAGAGAAATAGTGGTTTCACCATTAGCTGAATTCTTTGAAATGACAATATATATTTTCCTGAAAAGCTTTTAATTCAATACCTGGAAAAAATTGTCCATACAATGTGTGTTTGACCACATACAATGTCCTGAGGGTCCCTTCTGGCCTTTGTTTCTTCTCACACAACGCCCATTTTTCCTTTCCTAGCAAAGCATGGGAAGAACAGAACTGTCCTTTCTTTATTATCCTTACTGAGTTTCACTTTTACAGCTGTTCATTAAGCTAATTCTTACAGCCAAAACTCATGAACTTTAATTTCTCCCATAATCATATGCATTGATTCAGAAGGAACTCTTATCCTGCTTCAAAGCAGATGGGGTTTTTGTTGGGTTTTTTTGGAAGGTTTGAATTGGGTTGCAGAGGTTGCAGAGGCTGGGTTGTTGTTTGAACTGGTGCAGACAATCCCTTTCAGGTGTTGCTTGACTAGAACTTGCCCATTTTCTTATGAGTACATAGATAAGCCATGAGTTCGGTAAGAAATACTTCCTCAGGTAGAAGTTGATGTGGGTCTTCAGCTTTCTCTTTTTCCCTTTTTCTGTACAGCACCTTTGTTGTTTACTGTGAGCATAGATGTTATCTTCATCTAGTTAATTTTCTTGTCTATTATGATTTAGGTACCATTTTAATCTCTATTGAAATGTATGCATATTCAACTTCCAAAACCTGAAGTTCTTTAGTCTGAATGAAATTCGGGGCTTTTTGATGTTTTGGTGAAATTCAATAGCCTGTGATGTGGGCATTCAGACTAGGTAATGTAAAAGATCTTCTAGTAAAAGATTTTATGACAGTGTGTTGCTTACTTGACAGAATTTCATATATATTTAGTGGATGGTGTTCTAACTGATGGCTTTTCATCCACACAGAGGGACACTATGTCTCTAAGAAAATATGTTCAGGGGAAGAATTTGTCACATATTCTATCTAAGGACTGACCAACACCCACTTCTATTTGGTCAGTGAAACCAGATGTTCCTCTTCCTTAATCCTCTACAAGCAGAGAGCAGAGATGAGGTAATAGGAACAAGCATGGAGAGGGAGTAACTTGGCAGATCGTTGCTTGTTTTGATTATAAAAATACGTCAGAAACAATATCCTAAAATAATAGATATAAATACGTCCACAATTTTGTTTCTCGACAAAGCTGGAAGAATGATGGCATTGCCAAAGGTTGGTCAAGAGCAGAAGAATCATGTCATGGAAAAATTAAACTGAGATATGACTGGTACATTCTCTCAACTTGCATGTGAATTCCCTTCAGTTTGTTAAAGCAAGAGCCGAGGAGTTTGTGTTGCCTGCATTTGGTTGGTGTAGAGAGGCAAACGGAAAGCTTATTGCACAATTGGTCTTTATCCTGTTTTTGCACTGAAATACAGAATATATAGAAAAAGAAGTGCCCTTGGCCACACTCAAAAAATATTAAGGGCAATATAAATTAGAAAGAAGAAGTTCCAACCTACCTTTAGTGAGCTGCAGGTGTATTTGTTTACTTGGAGGACAGTTTACTCAAGTCCTTTCTAACAGGACTAAAGTCTTAGATTTAGAGCTAGTCTTCCTTGATAATCAGAGTCTCAGCTGGCTAATGGAAGAACAAATAGCATAACAAGGAATACATCAGATTAGGAACACCTAGGGGAGACTCCCAAAAACCACCAGTGCATTTTGTGGAAAGGGTGACAGTCCATCAGCCTCTGAAGTGGAAAAATACAGCTGTAGGCAGTTTACTGAATTAAATGAGGTACTGAAAATGGCACTCTGCCAGCTCCACGTATATATTAAAAATTTACAGGGTGCTCTGGAAGAAAAATTCTTCATGCATTGCATTTTCCCATAAATTTAATTCCCTCAACAGGTTTTGTCATGCAGAGATGCCTTCCTGTCCAGGAATCAACTCTATCTTATCACCATGTAGTTTGCAGAAACTTAGGATATTGTTTCTGTACATCATTTTCTTTTGGAATTTCCACTCATTTTTCAAGTCCTGTGGAGGCAGAGTAATTTCTTTAGCTGTACTTGGTGAAACTGCCGTGTGGACTTGTTAAAGGTGTTTTGTAAATTAGGCAAAGGCAGTCTGGATCACTGGAAGGCCTCTGAAGCATCCCTACAACCTATTGTTCTGCTGAACAGATAACTCAGAAAGATAAAATTGTTACCTGACTGCAGATAGATCACTTGATTTATCTTGGGTTCATCAAAATTCACCTAGGGTATTTTGAGCTATACAGAACAGTAGTGCAGTACTGTTTTACCAGCAGCCAGATGTGGAGAAACATAGACTGAGACAGAAATTGCTTCTTTCAGCAGTCATCGCATGCTGCCGAAACTGAGAAGTTTATATAAATCCAAAAGGAAGAGACTGAATACAGATGCTTCCCCCTCTCCTCCGCTCCACCCAACATCAAAGACAACAGGAGGGACAAATGTCAGTTTGGTGAGAACAGAAGCAAAATAAAATTTTTTTCTGCACTTTTCTTCATCTTCTGTATTTGGTTTGAATACTTATCTCAGTTTTTTTCTCACAGAGCACATGGGAAGGATACGTATACAATTCCTCATGAGAAATTTGGGGTACAGAGTCTCTGACTTTTGCTTTCTCCAAGAAAAATAACATTTATTTTAATGAACTCCCCTTTATTTCTGGATGATAGACAAATAGAAACTGGACGAACCCATGACCTGCATGGATGTTTGACATTTAAAAGCATTCCATGAAGTCAGAGATAACGAACTCATTTACTGGCTGGCATTTAACTTGCTTATGTTTTCTTGGACAAAAATTTGTAACATGTCTTTTTCAAACACCAATAGTTGATCTGTCTGCAAAGTCAGCACTCCTATTTTTCCTAATTTGTAATTTATTTCTAAATGGCAGAAAAACATTGGGTATTTTGATGAAATGTTTAAATTTGGGAAAGCAATGTTCATCAGAGTCAAATTAATTAGAAACAGAGAAAAAGATAAAAAGCTGCTGTCAGTTACTATACTTGCATATTTTTAGAAAGATAACTGACAACAACTTTACAAAAGGGAACCTGAAGTTCCAAAGCTACATCAATTAAACAAATATTGCAATAGAATGACTGCAGTAAACCATTACCTATTTAATCTTTGAAACATATTGTGATAGATAGTGTATCACAAAATTTATAAGTAATTTGATTTAGAAAAATATATTTGTTTATACTGTGGTAGTACAACACAAGTTTATTGTGTTGTATAAGAAAAATATTAAGCTATTAAAGAGTGTTCAAAGGATGGCAACAAAGATGGTGAAGGGCTTTGAGAGGAAGCCGTGTGAGGAGGGGCTGAGGGTGTTTGGTTTGTACAGCCCGGAGAAGAGGAGACGGAGGGGAGACCTCATTGCAGTTACAACTTCCTTGTGAGGGGAAGAGGAGGGGCAGACTCTGATCTCTTTTCTGTAGTGATCAGTGACAGGACCGAGGGAATGACCTGAAGCTGTGCTGGAGATGTTTAGGTTGTATGTTAGAAAAAGGTTCTTCCCCCAGAGGGTGGTTGGGCACTGGAACAGGCTCCCCAGGGCAGTGGTCACAGCACCAAGCCTGACAGAGTTCAAGAAGCATTTAGATGATATTCTTGGGTACATGGTGTGACTCTTGGGGATGGTCCTGTGCAGGGCTAAGGATTGGATTAAATGATCCTCGTGGGTCCCTTCCAACTCAGCATATTCCATGATTCTATGAAGCTTGATGTAGAATTCAATAAAACTAATATTTATTTCTTATTGTTTTCTACAATCAACATATTAAGACAAAATGCATAGTACCATTACACTTCTATAAACCATGAAAAGCACAAAAGGAGCAACTGAACTTATATAACATCATAGCACAATATGCATGTGAAAGACTTCAAAACACACTTTAATTGCTGTATAGTAAGATTAGTATTTTCTACAGAGACTAGTTGGGGAATGGATAGTTTTACAGTGTTTTTTGCAAACATTAGCGATTCTGTTTTTTAGTCAGTTCCAAGAAGTAATGATCTGCCAACGGTGCAATCAAATTCTGCCTATTTTTGGAGACAAAAATCTCCTTTTGACTTCATGATTTGTTGACAAGAGCTCAGTGTTCTGCAAGACACAACTCAAACCTACTTTTGATATGAAAATATGAATTTGTGGTTGCATAAGAATGTATGACATTATACAGGAGGTTGAATGCTCCTTTTCATAAATTGTATTGCACCTCACAAAACCGTACTAAGTACAGGATCAGAATGCAATACAGTATGATTCTGATCATGGTTCTAGGATACTTTCACTTTTCAAAGTAAAATCAGCAGTGTTTCATTTTCTTACCAAATGGCTATTCAGAAATGGATGACTTTATGTAAACTTTTGTTGCAAGTCAACAACAAAATAAATGTCCTTGCAAAATCAGACTAGTGATCACCAAGCTCAAAAGCCTTAATTGGACAGTTAGTTCCAAAAGATTGCTTCCCTTTGGCTTGCTCAGTAAATTGGAAGATGTAATGTAGCAGAAAATACAATCCTGCTATTCTGTCATGTGTTTAAATGTCTCTAAAATAATCTTTAATTTGTATTTATATACAGTTTGTAACTTAAGAGCCCTGAAGTTTTTACTGAGAGGGTCACATCCTCTGTCTGCCATCAGCTCAGGAAGCACTGTTGAAACTTATAGTTTAGCTCCCTGACCACAGAGTAAGTATTTCTCTGTGTTGGTACTGTTGATTCATAGTCCCGTATGGAAGTGTGAATCTAGCTTCACATGCTGGGTTAACTGGGTGTCTGGATCCACATAAGTCTGTTATAAGGGCTCCCCCCCTTTTTACCTTCCACACTTTATACCTCAACATGTCTGAAAAGTGTCATTGTTCAAATGTGTATAAGCTTCAAACACACCTTGTGCTATTTAAAGAGATTCTGTTCAGAAGCAACTTAGTTTGCATATCAAAGATAAATTTCACTTATCCTGAAGTTCAATATATTTAACAAAAACATGTCAACAACATTTAAAAAATATTCCTTTCAGCCAGTTGCATATTATAGAATCATAGAATCATTTGGGTTGGAAGGGACCTTAAAGATCATCTCGTTCCAACCCCTCTGCCACGGGCAGGAACACCTTTCACTAGACCAGGTTGCTCAGAGCTTCATCCAAGCTGTGTTCAACCTGGCCTTGAACACATCCAGGCATGGGGCATCCACAACTTCTCCAGGAAACCCATTCCAGTGGCTCACCACTATCACAGTAAAGTGTTATTATTGTGAACTGCATTGAATTGAATATAAATGCAGATTATAAATAAGTGTTTACTCTTCAATTTAAATATTTTACTGTTTTTTAAATTAAGATGTTTTTGTCCTGTTTAGAAATTGATTAGTATAGTGTAATTAATATTTTTAAGACTGTTTCTTTTGCTACTCTCCTTTCTGTGACAGTCGGACAGTGAGAAAATGATCAGAGAGATGAGGTGGAAGTAATAGGGTACAGTAATCGGAAGTCATTAGATGAGGATTGTCTGATTAGAGAGATCAGCAGAGACTGAACTTCAGTTTTCTGAGGAAGGATCTTCTCCTTTCATTTCCTGCAGTTACATGGTGCAAAGAAAGCAAAGATTACAATTTGCTCACTCAATCACATACCATGAGTTATTTTTAACCTACCTTACAAATGGTACCTCTCATTTTTAGTCTTGATGGTCAGCTTTTCAGATAATGGAAACTAGTATAGTTACTTATTAGTGTAGCAAATATATTTCCTGATGGTCTACACAAACAAAAAAATGGTAATTTTCCCATGATTTCAGTGTGGGTAAAATTTTAGAACCTCAGTTTGACAAGAGAGAATAACAAACAAAATAAGGGAAGGAAGGACAGTGATAGATAAGGGGATGATCACAGGCCACACACTCTTATATATGTCTTGTTTCTCATTTTTTGTTTGTTTAGTTTCTATTTTTATTAGTCTGTTGTTTATACTTTCTAAAATAGTGTTCCTAAATATACAGACACTACTTCCTTCAAACTTTACCAGGAAGGCTGACAGGAGGTTCATGAGAGGAGCAGAGAAGACATGCAAAGTTGTCTTATTTTAACATTGCTTATCATTTAGTTCCTTCCTTAATTTCAGATGACAATGTGTTTCTGCAATTCATACAACTCCAAATCTAAGTATTGTGCTGGAGTCTTAACTTCTGAGATGCTTTTCATTTTGACAGCAGTTAGAAGTGCACAGCATGGACCAGATCCTTGGAAATTGTTTCTGGTTATTTTCTAGTTTGTTTTGCCAGAAGGATGCATCTTTATTCAGGAAAGATTATTCAAAAACATTTTACTGAAGTAAATACATTAGTTGATTTATATGAGTATACCTTAAAAAGCTTTATGTCTGCAATTCATATTTATTCGAGCCAAGAGCTCCTGGACATATGGGAAAGCAAGAATCTATTGGATGGTCCTTTGGCTTCAGCACCATGACAAGTGCTCAGCTCTACCAGGACACATCATGTGAACCAAATAAGCAAGACCATTGACCAGCAACTCTTCCTGACACTTGCCAGTTAAAAGCAATCTTACATTTGGGCTACAGATCATCTCCATCTATTAAGTCCCAACTCACAAAGTTCATTTCCGAGAATATCTAGTCAGATTCTTAAAGTGGTCATCACATGTGCCTTTAGCAGCCTAGTAAAATCCTCTTCTGAATGCAGGGCACCTCAGATAACAGTGCAATTCCTTACCAATAGTTTTACCTTATAACAGAATTAATTATTTTTTCAACATTACTAAATGTATGACAAGGGATAACTTTCAGTGTACAATTTTCACTAAGCCTGGACATTCAAGGTCCAGACTTAGCAATGTAATTTATAACTTGTCCACAAATTCAAATATCATAACAGTTTTAGAAATTCAGCCCTCTACAAGTTTTTTACTCATTTCAGAAATTTGAAATATATTCCTAAACTCTGTATGATCTTAAAACTGGTAGTGGGAGTGCAATGAAACAAGGATGCAAGGAAGCAGGATGTAACCAGGATCAGCCAGTCAGCATTTGACTTCCATGTAGCAACACATAGGTTGCATATAATCAGGATTAGGTTTAATGCCCAAGGAGTCTTACATAAGAATTTAAAATAGATTGGTATTTCTGCTGATTCTCTAAATGTGATCTAATTTTACTGAGACAGAACGATCCTAATTTCTGAAAAATCTAGACAATTTCTATCTTTGCAGAAGAAATATGTTCACAATATTGATTATGTGTTCCACTTACTGATCTTTTCTGCAGTACTATTTCACTCAGCTATAAGCATCATTAGAGAGCTAAAATACACTTCCTGAACAGGATCAACATAGACAAGCTGAATTTAACAAAGTTTTGTTAAGTAATTCCATCTCCCATCAAACTAATACATATTTTGATATATTATGTATTATTTCATAAAAAAACCCTGCAAAACCAAAAACCAAAGCCTCCACAGATTTAGGCTAAACCCTTAAAAATATTTATTATTTTTCCTAAGAATTTCTATAAAAGCTTATCTAATTAAAAAAAAAAATCATAAAATGAAAAAGTCTTTGAATTCTTTGTATAATTCTCCAGAATATGCTTTCAAATATCAGTGTGTTCCTCCAGGAACAAACCAAATTTTAGAGCACCATTGAATTTCATCAGCGAAAATATCTACTGTATGGTTTGTATGAGAACTGTTAGCAATTGAATTTAAATACTTATTTTTAACCATAAAGGCTTTGCTGGAATCCAGACCAAAAGAGTGAATACTGTAAACTGAATTTCTTACCTCTGATGGATGTCCAGCTCTTATAAAAGTACAGAGGGGATCAAAAGCTCCTGTTCCACAAGCCAGAAGATGCGTTCTGTTATATCGGTGAAGGACACGGATGTAATTTGCACATTCATCCTAGATTACATAAAAAAATAAACATAGGAAAATATTAGCTTTTTAATTTTACTTTTTTTTAATATCTTATGTGCTCTTAGATGATGTTCTCATATTGAATCTTTCTATTCTGTTTCACTTCACACTTGTAACTCTGGGTCACCAGTTTCACAGATGGACATTTTTACAAGAAAAAAGCAAGTTTAGAGCGCTGATCTATCATAATTTACTTTAGATGCTTAATCAGTTAGGAGTTACAAAGTTATAAAACACACTTTTGTGCTTCTTTAATCTCAGAGATATTCTGCAAATCTAAATATTTGTTTTACTAAGTATTATTAGATATACTAAATATTAGAGTCAGAACATAAGATGTGAATAGTAAGCAAATGGCTTCTCTCTCAAGTTAAATAAACTTTGTCTCAGGAAAATATAATTTTTTTCTTACTTTTTTTATAAGACCACTGCACTATTAATTTCTTGCATAATTATTTGCTAATCAATATTTTTTTATATTGTATGTCATCATACTTTATCTGTTCCCACTGTTAAACTCTCCTTTGAAGAAGAAATATTCATTTCCCACAGGACAGTACTCTGGGACTCATTAGTGTATTTGCAGCTTCATAAATATTACAATTAAAACATTTTCAAACATCCCTTTGAGATGTGGGGTCATTATTTTTCCTGTACTAAACTAGAAACAGAGACAGTGAGATAAAAGTATCCGTTGATTTTGGGACTCCTGGGACTTGGTTTTACAGAGTTTTACAGAGTTTTACATTTTGCAATGGTTTCTATGTTTGAAGCAAAATCCTGCTCATTTCCATTCATTGCTCAACATTTCTGCAACTCAGACCCTGGGTTTTAAGACAGTCACATAAAGTTTAAGATTATTATAATAAAATTAATCTTAGATAACTTTAGCTGCTATATAGTTTAGACATGTAATTTATGCTATTCTCCTAGGCCTTTTTGATGAAGATGGCCAAACATCTCCAAAAGGCAATTAATACAATCCTAAAATCAATGCGTAAAACAGAGTGGAAGAATTTCCTTTTCGAAAATTTGCTGTTCTTCACTGATGACTATTTTAGTTTTCAGACTGCTGTATTTGTGTGAGCACAATCCTGGTTCTTATTAACCATCAGCAAGAACAGAGAACATGAGTCTGCAGTGGGCTCCTGGGCAGAATTCAACACTTGCAAATTCACATTAGGTTCAAAACTAAGAAACTGTCTTTCTTCTTTCTTCAAATGGTTATGTCATTCAGTTCAAGTCTTCCAAGTTCTCCAGCAAATAAATAAGGAAAAAAAATCTTATTTGCTACATGATTCTCCTTAACATTCACTGTGAAGATATATCATGCTAATTGAACGAAGTAGGTAACTTACACAGGCAGGTAACCTGTTGGGTAATTAAATATTATGCATATACAAATCAACCTTGCAATACCTTATTTTTGGACTTTCTTGATTTGTAACTAATTTGCTCCTTTTTTAAAAGTGAATAAATAAATAAATACCTTCAGACAAATAGAGAAGAATGGGTTGAAATTAGTAGGATGTGATCCTCTATACACGGATCAGCACTCAACAACAGAGCATGTGCATTTCACAATATTTACTGACTGCTGGTAGCAAAATGGTATTCCATAGGAATTTTATGAAGCCTTGTAATTTTTAAATGATGCTTTACTGGGCACTGATACTGTACCTCATTCTCCCTCTCCTCCAAGTATGACCTTTCTGACTTATTCCCTCTGTTTGCTCTCAGTGGTGGTCTGTTCTTTACTCTGTGATTTCCTTTTTTATCCACATATGCCTGCACCTCTTCATCACTGTGCCAAAATCACTGTATTGATTTAGGATTTTTTTTTTTAAATGCCCAAAACCTACACATTTTTTCTCTTGTGTGCATTTGTAGAAACACTGGAAAAATTCTGCAGAAAAAAACAGAATGAGGAAGATACCAAATATAGAAAAAAAGTAATTCCAAATGTCTAGACTTGATCATTTATAAACACATGACAAAAGGTGCTGTTCTGGCAAGTGTCAGGCAGCTAGGCCTTGCTGCTGACCCTACTAATAATACACTGTCCACACAGCAAGGAAGAGATGCATCATCCAAGGAAACATTAAAATAAGACTTCTTTCTACTATATTAATTAATTAAATACTGGGTATGTCTTCAGGATGCTCCATATTAATAGATCTGTGGAATTTTATTCATCTGAAACTTCTCCATGTGGAGGAGTTAATCAACTCTACAGAATTGGATTTCTTTGTCTGAATGATTTCCAATTCTGATAAAGTAATTGAAAGAATGGAAAGCTCTTACACCACAGGCTAACAGGTGTGTTTCCTGGCACACTGGATGACAGCTGAAGGATTTCTTTCCTTGGCTTCACACGAATCAAAAAAGCATGGCCAGGTTTTAAGATTATGCACATGTTGTTAAGATAAGGCTTTTTTAACTGTCCTATTAAGTCCGTTAAATAAACACACTCTGAAGTTTTACTGCTATAACATGAACTGATAACTTTTAAAGGTTGTAAAACTTGTAAAACTGGCCTGTTCTGTTGTATAGAAAGAGACAACAGAGTATGCATGAAGTATTTTAATGTTGACAATCTGATTACAATATTATCAATTCTACGTAGTATTAATTTTACCTTGAGTAACAGATCTTTTACAGAGGAAAATAAAAAGAGAAACAGAATGGAAATAAGAAAAAAGTTTGAAATAACACTGATGAGTAATATTTTTATGAGAGCTTACAGTGTAAAAATTAACATTCAGAACTTAGAACTGGCAAAGAGTTGATGTAAAGATATTATGCTATTAAGTTAATATTGGTTTATGGTTACAACAAAATGAAGGTGAGAAGAAAATTAGTAGGAAAGTTTTTGATTCAAATTTAGATTCCTTTCAGGCTGAGCAATCTATCTTACTGAATACTGAGCATGCTGATGGAAAATTACCAAGGTTTCCCTGATATTAATTAGCCTTACTCATTCATATAGTTCATACATAATTAGGTCTTATGGGAGGATCAAAATATCATTTGGAATTACAATATTTCAAGCTTTTAAAATTTTAACATATTTTTCTTAACAATTCCACTTCTGGAATCTTTTAATTCTTCTAAAGATCTGGGTTTTCTATAAAAGTAATAGTTATACCAAACTTTCACAGTGCAGAGAGATGTGGGAAATATAAGAAGTTCTTTAAATGACCATTTTCACTGTAATGCAAATTTGAAGACTTATAGTAACAAACTGAACTACAAAACTTTGGAGTTTTAGGGAAACTCATGACCGAGGGGAATAGTTTTGCATTGAAACAACAGTACCTATTTCTGCATTAATTTAACCAAAAGAATATTGTCAAAGTATCAGAAAACATATCCCGTCATGTAGGGGTGAAAGAAAGATGACAGAGCTCTACCTAATTACAGTTTATGCTGAGAGGTGGTATTAAATAAAGCTCAAATAATCAGGGTTTCAGATTCATTTAATATGACCATAAGGTTTGGGTAATGTAGAAAACCACTCTTTTCAATCAAAATCACCTAAAATTGCCAAGGGTACAAAAGTATCCAGAAAAAAAATGCAATGAACTTTTAAGAATCTTTAAAAAGGGTCAGTTCTAGGCCAGGTGAGTGTAAGGACTTGGGATTTTATTATTATTATTATTATTATTATTATTATTATTATTATTATTATTATTATTATTACTACTTTCCAATCTTTTTCACTAATTTCCTTAATATAGACAGTTCTCATGCTTGTATTGCAGCAAAAATCTTTAGAGCTTCCCAATCTTACTGGGAATATATTGTTATCACCAGGGCTGCTGTTTGTTGTGTTTGTGGGAAAAGCTTGTATGTGCCCTTCCATGTCCTACATTCCTGTCGCTGTTGCTGTAAAACTATCATCATTTTCAAATCCTCTGGTACAGTGTGAGCTCTCTCAGCTGTGGGATTTATTAGGTGTTGTACTTGGGGTGTGTTTATGAGGTGCAGATAATGAACTTGGTGCACTGTAAAATTAAAGAGAGCTCCCATCCAGAAGAACTTTCATCCTGTGCTGCCAATGATATCAGCTGCTATATGTCAATGAGTTTTCAGGTCTTTTCCCATGAACTCATTACAGTCAAGGCACCAAATCACAAGAATAAAACATTTCTGAGGCTCATTAAAACAGAATATTTTTATTAATATACCATGAAACTTATCGGGCAAAATAAATTAGAGTACATTCTATAATTACTAATAATTTAACTGCTTTTCTGAAAGCATTCTAGAGAATATGAACTTTAAGCATAAACTAGAATGTAAAAATGGAGAAGGTATCCTACGTGTATGAAAAGAAAATGAAATAGAAATGGAAAAGGAGAATTATTAAGGTACCTTCTTTGAGAGCTCAAGAAAAAGAATTAGAAGAAAGTTCAGACGATCAAAAGTGTTCATTGTGTGTTTATGAGCTAGTTTGAAGAGTAATTAAACTAATAAATTTAGTGTGTTAAGAGTAGTTAGATGTTTTTAACCTACAACACTTAGAATTATATCTGTGCTTTAATCTCTCTGAAGTTAGGGGTGCCTGAATCCCTGTTTTGGACTAGCCACTGGTATAATTAAAGTATATTTTATTCGTAATTAATGATACTTACAGCATCTCTTCCTTTAATTATGCATTCTTCTGCCTGCTGAGGTGTACTAGGCCAATGGATCTGAGAGGAAAAAAAGAAAATCATTCAATTGGCAGTCTGATCATGTCAATCCAGCTCTTCCACTATTCTACATGTGAAAGATTTGCAGAACAGAAGTATAAAATCATAGAACAGCCCTAGTTGGAAGGGACCTCAAAAGATCATCTGGTCCAGCCTCTTGAAGGAAAGGGAGCCTAAATAATACTATCCAGCACTCTTTTACAAATCTTTTAACCCTCCAGTAACAGAAGCTCCACCATGTCCCTGGAGTGGGTTGTTTCAGTGATTGAATGTTCTCACAATAAAAAGTTTCTTTATCTGTTGTTTCTTTATCTGTTGGTGTAACTTATATCCATTACCCCTTGTCTTCTCCATGAGGATCCTTTTGAAAGGAGAGTCTCTGTCCTCTCTGAGATGCTGTTTAAATACTTAAGTACTAGAATACTCTGAGGAGTTCCCCCTCAGCCTCGACTTCCCCGCAGAGAAAAGACCTTCAGTCTTCCCTTTGTTGAAACATAACTGTTTTGATAAGGATGGCTCAGGAAACTTAGTACCAGTCAACAGAATTTAAAGGAAGCTAATGTATGGAACATTTAATATAAATTCAGCTTAATTGTCAGTGATTTTCAACATAGAATATTAAATTTGAACTACTGATTTCCTGCTTTAAGTGACACTTAGGAAAGAAAAGGTTTAAAGTGAAGTTAATGAGGGTCAGCAATTAACACCATTGGGAGTTCACTAGAAGTGAAGCCAAATTACACAAGTGAGATTTTCTTCAGCTACCTACTATATAACATTTATGTTTCATTCCAGATGCATGATCTGTTTGGTTGAAAACAATATTAAACAATGACTGAACAGAATGGAATGGTTACTTAATTTCTTAGAACATTTAAAAGTGAAAACAAAAACATGTACCCATCAGTGATATCAGACTTGGCTGAAACCAAGTAAATACTAAAAAATTGATGTCATCATTAAGACATTTTTGTCAATAATCCAATCAAAACTATTTTTCTGTATGAAAAACATTCTAAGATTAAGTTATTCTGCTGGGCTTTTTTCCTTACTTTTTTTTTTTTTTTAATAATAATTGAATTGGGTTTCTTGAAATAATTTAATCTGAGAAAATCTGGGGATAAATTATAAGAAAAGTAAATTGCAAGACAAGTGGGGATAAATTATAAATCCTAGGGCTTGAAAATAGAAGGTCAGATATATGTTATTCTTGCCAGTTTCAACAACCTGTCACTGTTTAGGTCTCACATCACCTAAATCCTGCAAGGAATCAGAATACTTGTTTTCAGTCAGATGGTCTTATAATCATATTTGTATGATCAGAAGTAACTCTCATCTAGTCTCTGCATTGTTGCTCTGTAGTCTGGGGAGGTACCTGAACTCTGCTGAACTTCCATGAGGACCCTCATCCAATCACCCTGGCCAGCTTATTTCTGGTTCATTCAGTGCTAAACTGAGTCCACAGTCATTTACTTTACTTACTGGTCAGGAACTGAATAGACAACAGCTTGTCCTTAACCCAAAAACCTAGAAGTTAGGAGATCTCGAGGATCTCCCAAGCCTAAAAGTGCGAAGTCACAGATTTCACTTCACAAAAACGTGTTCTAACTAGCAAGCTAAAATGGGGGCTTTTGCCCAGGTGTGGCTGCTGGGAACAGAGAAACCACAGAGGGAATAAAACACTTGACTCTGTAACCTGATATTAAATACAGTGTGTATAGGTGATTATTTTTGCATTTGGAGACTGAGTCCCAGTGCTATTAAAATACTTTGTATGCACATTTTCCACTTAAGACACACTGAATTAAATGCATACACAGAATTAAGAGAAAAAAGCCAAAGAAGTAGCCCAGTGCTCTTGATTTGTCTGGAATATTGAAAAGCAGCTGCAGTGCGAGCAATGTGAATTGGGTCCTTGGCACAGAGTAATAGAATAAATGATAATTGTAGAATGGTTTGAGGTAGAAGGGAACCTTAGAGACCAACTAGTGTAGCCACCTGCCAGGGACATCTTCCACTAGACCATGTTACTCAAAGCCCCATCCAGCCTGACCTTGAACACTTCCAGGGATGGGGCATTCACAACCTCTATGAGCAACCTGTTCAGTGTCTCACCACTCTCATAGTTAAGAATTCCTTCCTTATACCTAATCTAAATCTACACTCAGTTTAAAACATTTGTCTCTTGTCCTGTCACTACAGGCCCTGATTAAACTCCCTTTACAAATTGAAAGGACAGCATAAGGTCTTCCTAGAGCTTTCTCTTCTTCGGGTTTAAAAACCTCTGTTCTTTCAGAGAGATGTTCCAGCCCTCTGACTATTTTTGTGTCCCTCCTCTGGACCTGTTCTAGTAGATTCACACCTTTCTTGCACTGGGAAACTTGGAGCTGGACACTCTACTCCAGGTAGGGTCTCAAAAAGGAGGAGTAGAGGGGCAGAATCAGAGGTAATGCAGCAGTGTAGGAATTTGTCTTAGATGTTCATACCAAATTATCTACTTCTAAAGGAACTCCATGTTAGTTGCCTGCAGTACATGGGTCTTAATTATGACTTTAATGAGTCTTCTGAAGAAGCTTTTCTATCCAGAAATTATTTTTTTAAGACTCATAACTCTTATGAATCTTAACATAAATATGTATTAAGAGTTTAATCGCTTCCAGAGTATTTTAGAATTGAGACTAAAAAAAATCTCTGCATGTCAGATTTTGCTATCATATCAATTTTCAAATTGGCATAACATAGGATGTGTTTGCACTGCATGAAAATTCAGATATTAATCAGCTGCAACTGTAGCCTTTAACCTGCTCTGTATTGCTTTGCCTGATATTTATGTATTAGAGTTATGACAACTACCAGATTTAATTTTGAATTAATTCTGTGCCAGGATTACAATTTTTGGCAAGCTGTCAATAACTATTTCTGGGAAATCTCCCTGGGTATGTAGACTGAAATAGCACCACGCTACCTTACATTTCACTGCAAGCTTCACATAACTATTGGACATAATTTTCCAAAATTTTTCACGCCTTCAGGTGAATTAAATTTTTAAACTGCTTGTTTAGTGATGTTTTGTCATCTTGCACCATAGTATTATCATCCTTGAGACCTGGATGATATAATTTTAACACCATATTTAAAAGACAGGAAAAAGGTACTTTTAAATATATTCCTCATGAGAAAAAAAATGGAATTATATGTTAGTATAGCTATGGGGAAAACTTTAATTGGAACTGGAATGTTAATTAGCATCTCCAAACAGCTTCTCTATTCAGACACCAGCCTTAAAAAGCAGGATGGCATCTCCAATGAAAACTAATTTAGGGAAATATGTGAGCTTTATAGCACTTCAGGCCAAAATAGACTACTGTGTGATCTGCTCTGAACTCTAGTATATGAGAGAACAATTAAGCAATTCAACGATCCTGTCCCCAATTTAAGTCAATAAATAGTACTTAATTAACAGATAACTTGTGTTTTGCTAAAGCACAAATTCTGTAAAAATACCTGGTGATGACTGGATTTATCAACAAATACACAGACACCTTCTCTCTTGGGAGGTAATTCCAAGGGATATTCAAATTTACCACTAAATTTTGAGCTTCTTATTTCAGTTTGAGTTTATGCACATTCCTACACAGTATTTAAAGAAGGTAGCAGCAAGCCCTCCTCTTGTAGACTTGTTCTCTGTTCTGTGTTCAGTCATCTCTGGAGTGGAAGTAGATATTCACTATAGGCAGGATCTGTGATGAGGGCTCTATAGTTTATTGCAGCAGAGATCTGATCTAGAGCTGTCTCATAGTAGATGAAAATAGCACATTGAAATCTGCCTACACGAGCCCATTTACAAAAGTAAGAAGGTTTCTTTTCAGAGCGAGATCTTCATAAGGCCCTTGAAGCAGAAGCTAGAAAGAAAGACTATCTGTAAAGAAACTTTAGGCAAATAGGAAGAGCAGTTTATTTTCATTCCAAGTGATGAAAAGGAGGAACAAAGGTCCCCCTTCTCTATGAGTTGTTAGACCAGTGGTGATGAGCTGCTGGCACTAGTTCAATTTTACTGTTCAACAAAGATCCTCTCTGGCACCAATTACAATGAATTGAAGTGCTTTTAAAAACAAATTTGGCACCAGAGAAAGTTCTCTATCAGTCTGTTAGATCACTACAAGCTTTGGATCAAATCCCAAATATGTGTAAGGGTTGATTCCAAAGGTGGTGTCAAAGAGAATGAGCTCTTAGGGAAAGCAAAGGTTACATGGAGTGTGCCTACAAAGCTTTGACTTTACACAAGGTTTCAAGTGCTGATATGGCTCTAATTCTCTGTAAACACTGATATTCACATTTCATATTCTCCTTCATTCTTGCTGCTGTCAGTGTTAGGGTACTCTTCATACAGAAACCAGGGTGTCTATGTAACTGTTTCAAAAACTTATGAATATGTGTTAAATACTCTAATTAAGAAAATTATACATCCTTCATCTATTAAATTAAAGGAGAGATACAAAGAGTAAACAAAAAACAAGTAGTCAAAAGAAACATAATTTGACAATTAGAGAAGTGAGAGTCTGTCTTTGTCCAAGAAGACATGGAAGGTCTGTGCCACAGTTGAGAGCTCAACCTGAATGTCTGGATTTCCCCACCAGTGCAAGAATAACAGTGGTAGTATTCTTCCTTGAAAGTTTTTTTTCCATTTTTTAGGTATATTTTCTTTAGTGAATATGAAAAGTGGTCAGGATAAAATATGCCTAAAATAATTTGGTAGGTATATATATAAACAGTTAATAGTTTACATGAAACAGCTATAACCTATGCTTCAGAGTGCTGCCTTGTATTGGAAACCTGAGGAGAATTGAACCTTAAAAAAACACGTAACCTATTAAATGCAGATTTATAGGATGCATACCTCATATGCATCACAAGTTTTTTTGGAATTGTTGGATTACTTTGGCAGTCAACAGGTCTCATTGCAAAAGCATTTTATGTCCATTCAGCATTTTGTTGTTTTTCTTTGGTATAACTTCTACTACGCTGGCTAGAATTGAATTATTTGGTTGTTTTATAGCAGAAGGTATAAATCTCTAATTGGGAATAGATTTCATTTTGGTTTTTAGAAAGCATACTCATATTCCAAGTTGTGGAGAAAGGGATGGTCAATGAATTAAAAGACATTAAATGTTTTGTAGAACACAGAAGATGAAGATAAATATGAATCTGTCCCAAAACTACCAACTTTATGAAACATCTCTTTTGCAGCTAGTGACTCATCCTGGCTACCAGAGAGAATAAAACACAGGAACTTGCCTGCACTCATATACTTTCAATGGATTATAGCTGCTGTTTTAGATTAATTAAACTAAAGTCTTCAGTCTGAAAAGAAAGGTCAAAGACTAACCAACACACAGTTAAAAATAGATTAATTAAAAACTTTGGTAATAATTCCTCTCAATTCCAGGAACTTTCCCCAATATATCTCAGTAATTAAGCTTTCCTATAACAGAAATGTCTCATTCCACACTTTTGCTGATAGAGTTGTAGGACAATCACATTTTCTCTAGCTATCTTTGAATGAGATCTGCACTCAGGGAACATTGCAAAAGAGAAAAAGACCATGACATTTGCATTCAAGGGAGCTAGGTCCCAGTGAGGTCATGTTTCCAAACATACCAGGGCAAGGTTCATTTTTTCCAGTTTCTCATCTTTTGCACTTCATAAAATCAAGCAAGAAGAGCTTTCATCAATTTGTCATACTCTGTACAGGTCTCCAGATAGAGAATATGGTTTCAGAGTAAATAGTTGATATTTCACCTCAAAACAACAAGAAGGAGAGCAATGAACTTCAATTGCATCTGTGTCCAGATGCAACAATAGTGGTTGGACAGAAGTGTGAGGTGCTCTATCCTTTCATCTTTCCTCACAGATTTACTACCAAATGGGGAAGAAAAGAGGGGAAAAAAACCCCTTATTTTATAGAAACAACTGCTTTCTAAAGGTTTTCATATCCCTGAGCTCTAATATCTTGTCACAGAATATTAATAATTTGTATCAAATGGAAAACGAGTTAACTCTTATCTCGCTGTCAAGGAACAAAGCTCAGTATGTAACACTGCTCTCTGAGGAGTTAAATTACCATTTTTCTTTAAATGTAGATAAATTCTCAAATGGCCTCCCTGAGTACCTTGATATCCTCATATCTAAGACTAATATTCCCAAATGTTTATACAGGAGTAAAGAATATTATATCAGTTCACAATAGTAGAACATGCTAATTATACTTGGAGATAAGCAAGGTTGCTTGTGGTAGAGTTGGCCAGAGTGTTGGCATGAGAATAGTGATATTCAATT
Source organism: Chiroxiphia lanceolata (assembly GCF_009829145.1). Taxonomy (NCBI): domain Eukaryota; kingdom Metazoa; phylum Chordata; class Aves; order Passeriformes; family Pipridae; genus Chiroxiphia; species Chiroxiphia lanceolata. Next base: position 9,362,392 of record NC_045641.1, on the reverse strand, counting down.
GAAACAAGGGGGCAGAAAGAAAAGAATCATCAGATATCAGTGCAGCATAAACATCAAGAAAAATATTTCTCCAGAGGAGCTTTATTTTAGTCACTTTTTTGTGCTTTTGTTAATTTGCAAATAAATGAAAATATATCAAAACACATTGGGAAAATTTAAATGAGTAGATGAGGAAAACACCAAAATATTTCAAGAGATCCTTTATTCACAGTCAAGATGGTTGAGGCAGGAACAATGCTCCTGCCAGCTTCCTCTGCTACTGTATGTTTCCAATCCTAGCTTCCGAGGGCAGAAGGAAGGAAGCCAAGGCTCACATCAGCTCAGACTCCAGCCTCCCCACTTCAGTTGTCAGTTTGCCATTCAGTTGTGGTTTCTACGATGTACTGAGCTCTCTGGTAGGATTATGACTTAAACCACCTTTCTCCCACAGACCACTGAGTTGGCTTCAAATGCCACTTTCATTCACTACTTAATAGCACTGCTGGCTCAAACCAATGCAAAATCCAGTTTCTAAAGACTAAAAAATAGCTGCATAGTTTATGCTGCTGCTGAAAACTTCTTATAGTTTGCATGATAATTTTTTTCCTGAACATTTTCTTTTCTGCTGTGATAAGTTCCTAAAAAATACCAGGGAGATTTTATTCCTTGATAATATAGCAGAGATACAGAAATCAGGTGTCTACAAATGTGAGTTCCTCTAAACATCCATAATCCTACTGAAATTCAGTGAGAAACAGCTATGTGACCCCCCAAGTCTCTTAACCTAGAATGAGCCTTATGGGTTATTACTGGGGAAAAAATATTTCTTAAATACAACATGACCTTAAAGTTCGTGCACAAAACATCTACAAAAACTCCATTACCTCATTTCCAGTCATGCAAACTCTGATGTTCTGTGCTACACATTATGACATGAAGTGACTGAAATATATAGCTTTTTACTCCACCTCTCGGTAGTTGTCGCTGATTCGATCCAAACTGAGGGAATACAAGAGGTCTCTTCCTCCCACGAACAGTCGCTCTTGATACTCATCCAGCAGCATTACATGGAGACCAAGATATCCAAACGGGCTACGAAAGACTGACGTCCTGTTTAAATCCCAGAGCTCTGCAATACAATCAGAGTGTGCGTGATAAATACCAAACAGCTTAGCTTGCATGGCTTCATTTTTATATCCTCCTAGGGAACTGGACAAGAAGTTGTTGGGACATTAAAATGCTAATCGTGTAATCTTTGAGCAAGAAAGAGACACAAGACACCTGGGAACAATTTTCAAAATGAGCCAGTTCTCCAGGAGGTTTGCGTATGAGTCTTTACATCATAATCTTTATGCTCATAATATCATGAGATAGGGAGGGATGAAAATCGGTTTTCTCCTTGACATTTTCTGAAAAGGAAAAATTACTGCAAATGGGGAAAAAAAGAAGGAATTGACAGAAATTAAAAGAAAATTACTGGAAAATGTCTCCTTGTCTTTCTCTCAGGCATATCAAAGTACAGATTTTCACTGTATGCACATTTTTTTCTTGGATTTGTTTTTTGGGAAAGATGATGTTGCTTATTTTAAGTCCAGCACTGTCTTCACTCAGTTCACTTAAAATATTGCCTCTAAATTCAGTGAGAACAGTATGAAATCTGTGAAATGCAAATTAATAATTTTCCAATACTGATTTTGTCAAGAAATGTGCTGACCTGATATGGGAACCTGGAGCTTAGTTGTACATGATCCAGGCTAAAGTCAGTTCCACAGAGAAAAGGAAATTCATCCTGGGTAATGTTGCAGAAACTTGGAATCAGGCCTCAGGAAAGAAAGAAAGAGGCAAGCATGGGGATCTTTCTGCACTCTGTGGTGCAGAGCACAGCCTGGCTTACAGCAGGTCAGAGATACTGAAAACCATTTTGCTGTTTGGAAGCCTCAAAAGGAGTCAGGACAGAGAGTGGCCTAGGTCTGCCTCCAAAACAGCAGAGCTGTTTGACTGAGGGACTGAGGGAAAGGAACTGTGTTCTTATGTCTGTACTGTGGCAATCTGTTTTATTTCAAAGAAATCAATCTTGATAAAAAAAATTAAATATGCTTATCCTCACAGTAATCCATAAACCTAAGTTTTCCAATTGTTTGGATTTGTTTAGCGACCACAGCTGATGTTCTGCAAGAGGACTGGCCCAACATGTCAGAGAAATTCCCCCCACAAATCTACTGCTATGACATCCTCTTGGGATGCCACGTATGCCATCCATATATGCTGTGATTTTCAGAAACTGATGGGCATATTTAACCTGAGAATTCAGTTTCATAATAGGCAAGCATTAAACCACCAAAATTCATATTCATGATTAAGAAATTTTTTTGTCTTCTCCCAGAAAAAGGTGTTTCACACCATTGTGATTTGAATTCTATATTTGAATTTGAATTTACCTTGCCCACAAAAAGATTAGCTTGATCAATATGCCTCATGATATACCTTACTTGCATCCAAAACTATAGAAAAGAAATTTAACATTCGATAAGGATATTAATTTTATCCAACAAATTGACACAATTTCTTTTCATTATAAATTATTAAGTATATTATGTGTGTGATGATAAGTGAATTTAGTAATTGGATAAATTACTAAATAATTTATGTTTTATACCTCCATTTATTCAGTAAGTTTATTTCAGGTCAACAGAGCCTAAAAGTAACCACTTTCTGAAACCTGTTTCCCTAGAGGATAAAATTTACATCAAAGGAGTCAAACTGAAAATTCAGCCTCACAACTGATGTCTTTCCCGAGTGATCTTCAAACAGAATCTATTGAATAGTTGTACCTGTGTGCAACTGACCTCATTTAACAAGTGGAAAAAACAAGTTACAGAGAGGAATACCATGATGAGCAGAACAAGAGACTTTTTTGTCTAAGCATTGCATACCGACCAGTGGATAGACACACATTTTTTGACAGTGATACACTCAGCACACAGCTGCACAGTAATGTGGAAATGGCACTTTCAAAGCTTGCTCTCGCCAAGCAAATGAGCAGATTGCTGTTCTGGAAGAACATTGTTTGTTTCTGAACAGATTAGAAATGGAATGAAAGCAGAGCTAGAAATACTCTTTTGGTCCTAAATAAAGCCACTTTTTATTTGCAAGAATATGAAACATTCAATATATTTAATTTTCAAGTCAGTCTTCCAGTGAAAAGAATTACATTTTAAATTCTAGTTATATACAAACCACAAAAGGATACTGTGGTAGTTTCCCCTGATTTATTTCCATGTTGTCCCAAAGGCAAATTGTTTGTAAATGAGACAGTATTTCTTTACATAGATCAGAGATATGACTCACGTGTTCTCCATGAGAGCACAAGGAACAATGAACAGTCCTCTACTCGATCACATAAATTGGTAACTACTCATATAAGACTCAGTCCTGCAAAGCACACCTGCAAATCTTATTGTCTTAAATGAAAGTTGAGAATATTAAACACCTTTCAAGAACAAACTTGTAAAAAGAGATATTTCTAGAACCACCTCCAGCAAACTGCACAGGCATGGTTTTGCCGTGGGGGTAGAGACAAGAACAGAAGTGACCTGACATCTGGAAGTGTTGGAAAACAACAAGCAGTGGGATCTGTAGAGTGATTTTGTACTGAAACTCAAATGTAGCAATATTCTGTAGCTACTACCTTTGAAAGGTAGTAGAATTGCCATACATTGTAGGATATCTGAGATATTGGATAAAGCAGGTAAATAGAATGCAGCACTTCCTGAGTAGCTGGAGAATGGGTGGGATATCTGGGAGTCTAAAATGGTACTAGAAGCCTGTCATTTCTAGGCAAGTGAATCTCACCATGATGACTGGATGGAAATGATACAGGTTTTGAGGCAGTAGAACATCATTCATGTAGTGCTGTGACCAATCAGCAAAGATGATGGGCTTCCATGTAGCACTACAGAGATGCAGCTGTACTGCTTCCAGACTTGAGCTGCTGCAGCCACACATGTGCACAGCCTTCATGCTCATACAGTGAATTGTTAGTTCATAGAATCACAGAATGGTTTGGGTTGGAAGGGACCTTAAAGATCATGTGGTTCCAAACACCCCGATATGGGCTGAGACACATTCCACTTAACCAGCTTTGCATCAAAACCCCATCCAACCTGGCCTTCCAGAGATCAGCACCCACAGCTTATCTGGGCAATATGTACCACTGTCTCACAACTCTCACAGTAAAGAATTTCTTTCTAGCATCTAATCTAAACCTACTCTCTCTTAGTTTAGAACCATTACCCCTTATTCTATCGCTCCATGCCCTTTTAAAAAGTTCCTCTCCAGCTCTCCTGTAGTCTCTTTAGATACTGAAAGGTCTTATGAGTTCTCCCAAAGCCTTTACTTCTCAGGCTGGACAACTCCAGCTCTCTCAGCCTGTCTTCATAGGAGTGGTGCTCCAGTACTCTGATCATCTGTCGCCTCCTCTGGACTTGCTCCAACAGGTCCACATCCTTCCTGTGTGGGGGACCCCAGAGTTGGACACTTTACAGTGTTGAGTTGTCCTTGATCATTGAAATCACACCACAGGTGGGAGTGAGGCACTTGAAATCAAAGCTTAAAGCAACTGTCTCCAAAATCTACCTTTAGTTACCTTATGTTCACAAGGGTCACTTTGTAAATATAGGTTCCTTGAGATGTCAAGAATTATTCTTCTAGTCTTGATTACACCCTTAATTTAAAAAAAAAAAAAATCCACATCTAGCTCATGTCTAGACTTGAGTATAACCCAAAAAGAAGTTGTTCCTCTACCAAACATTAGGATTTGATAGCTATATTTATGCTGGGCACATCTAGCACTGTTACAAGGTCAGGTGCACTGCAATTTTCTTAGAGAATCTGGCCAGAGAAAAAACAGTGCTGCCTAACATTTTTAAAATATTCTAGTGGCTAAATCGGTCACCTGAGAAATAGCAGACACGAGTTCAATTTCCTTTTCTAAATGGATTGAAACTCAGATCTTTCTCCTTCCATAAAGAACCCTAATCACAAGCTATTAGCTACTAGATTGGTGGGGAAGGATGGATGCTTTCTCCATTTCCTGTTGAAGCTGTGCAACAAAATACTCAAGCTTCGGAAAGAGTGAACAAGAAGTAACACACTCTAATTTAGTATTAAATTGCTTTTCTGGGAAAGAAGTTCTGGTCCTGCTGCTCAAGATAGTCTATGCATTTTATATTAAACAGTTAGTGAATAAACTATATAAATTGTTCCAGCACACGGACTACAAATCCTCAGCTTCTCCCTCACATGGGAGTGACTAAGGATTTCAGCTGAGTAGAACCCTTTCTTTTACTGAGTTTCTATAGATTTCTGTTACCAGAAAAAAAAAAAAAAGTCTTTTTTTCTATAAGGATCTTGTGTAAAGAAATAAAAAGCCAGAGAAAAAGAGGTTGAATTATTCAGGGGAAACATATTGCTATTGCTCAACACACAGGACAAAAGAGAAAAGACCTTTCCTACTCTTAGTAAAAACAAATCTTCTGGAGTAGTGATCCCTAAATTTCACAAAATGTTATCTTTCTTACTACAGTGTTTTGCGATTTTAATCTAAAGACTCAAGACCATAACTAAATCCACACCATTACAGTACAAACTACAAAGTATTTCACTCAACAAAGGAAAGACTGCTTCAATATTTACATACTCCTATATGGCACTTCACTTACCTGTGAAAGCCTTAAAGCAAGTCTGGGCTGCTAAATTACATTTCATAAGAGAAAAAATTTCACTTGCTGTTTTAAATGCTGAGAACAAACCCTCAGGTTTGCTATCTGTCTGCCAGAGCTTTCTGGCAAATATTCAGACTGATCTTGCTTACCACACTTTCTCTTGCAGCACATCTACTTTGGTGAACATATTCATACTGTATCCTCTCTGACAAGATGGATTCCGTTATAGATTTGTCTATCAGTGTTAATTACATTCATAAAAGCTGATTTCTTGAATGTTTTAATGATCAATATGTAATTCTAACTTCTAAGATTATTTTATAACAGCCATTTCTTCTATTAGGAAAAAAAATGAAGTCACCCTTTGGTTATGTTATTTCAATATTTTTTAAATATAAATGACTGATAACTTAAATATACTTAGAACATTAAATGCCTAAACCTTCCTGCTGCTCTTCAGCAACCAGAGTATAGTGACATTTCATTTATAACAGATTCTCAGAATTCAAGCATGTAGTGAGTAAGATATAACTTTGGACATAGAATATAGACAAATATGACTGCAAATTTTTTAAACCTTTTTTGTTTCAGGGAGTGACAAAACTGCTGTTGCTCTGCTCTGTTTTCCATAGCATTACATCATCACAACTGTGCAAGTCTATTACTTTTGCCCTTTTTTACCCTCATAAAAATCTTTGGTTCCCCTTTTAAATTCTTCAGAAATATAGTCTCACCTCCCACACTACTTCATGTTGCAGATCATTCTTCCAACAAAGATGTTTTCCAGATGCAGGACACTGACAAATGAGTCCACATAAGGTGGACGTCTCAGTGCTGCTTTACAGGAAGAGTTAACGACTGGGGTTGCCTTCTGTCCCCATCAATAATGTAAAATTTAGGCAATGAATGATGTCTTATGCTTCAAATTATATACCAAGTGTAGTGGTTTGGACTTTGTTTTTCCCCAGAGGATAAGAAAAGTGGTAGACCCCAAGGGGTGGAAACCCCTGGAAGTTTTGAATTTCTGTCCAATGAGCGCTCCTGCAAAAAATGTAAACATATCACAACCAGACCGGAAAAGAAGAGTTGTAGTTTGAGGGGAGAAGAAGGTGGCCATGTTGTGAGCCACGAGGAAGGGGCTCTGAGCCCCACAGGGGGGGCTTTGGCCCCCCAGCCCCAGCTGGAGCCTGTGGGGACCTGGAACAGCATAATGCTGGGCTAGGTGCCTATAGTTATGCTGGGAGATGTTTTCTCCATCGTGGGCAGTGGCCGTGGCAGTGGCCGGAGAAAGCAGCAGCCAGAACTGAACCGAAGAAGCAACAAAGACATGCAGCACCAGAGAAGGGACTCCTGGAAGGAGACCTGAGGGAAGGAGAGTCAGCAGCTGAGTTCTACAGAGTTCTTGGGGGTAAGAACTGATAGCAGACCCCCCAAAACTCCTTTGAGACCTCCTGGAAGGAGGAAGTTGATAGGCTCTTACTTGAAAGAGCCTTGAAGTGCAACATGCTGAGAAGCTCGGACGTCCTGAGAGCTCAGCCAGGACGGTGTGGGAGGTTGGCCTTGAGGCCCTCCCTTGCTGCAAGCTACAAAGAAGCTCGCAGCCTGAGACAGGGCACAGAGGCCCTGCAAGGAGCTTGAATCTCCTGAAGATACCAGACCGTCACGAAGACCCCCTGTGCTTCGTGATATGACCGTGGTGAAACGACCTTGTCTGGGGTGACGAAGCCCACGGAAGACCACTCATTTGGAGAGACGAGTGGCCGAGGGGGATACCCCCCCCTCGTGTGTGCTGGCAGAGATCCAGCAATCAGCTGCTACAAGAAACAACACAGAGAGAGAGCCTGCTGCCTTAGAAGATGCTGCTGCTTAGTGACTGCTACTCTGAAGAAGCTGCTGCCCTAAGAGACTGGAAGGGATCTGTCCTTCTTTCCCTCCTGGACTTTTATTTGGAGGGGAGAAGAGATCTGATCCATTGTAAATACTTATGTCATGGTAGAGATAGTTGTAGTCGTGTGTATAATGTATTGTAGTATTTATTTGTATAGTCATTGTAATATATTCCCTTTCCCCATTCTGAGTCTGGTTGTGTTTTGTCTGGAAAAAAAACCCATCTCACATTGGGTTGAGATGTGGGAGGGGGGATGGAGCTAGGGAATTGGAATTTGGGCTATCTCAAACCATGACACCAAGTCCTGGAATATAGATTCTACAGTGAAACAAGTTTTACAAGAATTTTGTAAACCTTACGTAATTTTAATTAATTTAGCTTTTTGCTGTATTGCTGACAAGTGATAACAAAATCTGCTTACATGTGACAAAAAAGAGACAGAAATAAAAAGTAGGAAAAACCAAAAAGAGACATAGGGAAGAGCCTGAAATATCAGCAACACAGTTTATGAACTACAGGTTAATCATAAGATCAGGCAATACAAGCATCCTTCAGTTTTAAACCACCAGTACTTTAAGGCAAATATCTGTTCAAGGGTACTCTAAAGAGTCATCCATCACAAGGACAAATATATAAACTTACAAGTGGTTGAATCTTTCTGACAAGGTTAAGACCTCTAACTGGTAGTATTCTGTATAAAATTAGTAACAGGAGGCAGAAGATTTCTTCCCTGGGAAAAAAAATATTAGAGACTAAAACTTGCCCAAAAAAAGCTACGTTGCTGAATATGAGATTAGCAACTTTTACTTTCCTGTGTTCACAGTCCTCAGTCAACTATATTGCTGTAAAAATAATTATAGAGTCATGATAGTATTGTCAGGTAATGGAAAGATACATTAAGTCAGGTGAACCAGTGAGGAACTGAATTAGAGCATTAGAAAAGTAGACAGTGTAAACTGGCCCGAGGTGGCTGAAGTAAATCTCCTTGCATGAAATTTCCTAGCAAAATCAGAGGCAAGAACTTTAAAAGCAGAGTCAATTGTAAACAATAAACTAACTAAAAAATCTTGGTAGTTCGAATGCTGGAAGATACCACCATAATTTTAAAACACAGTTCTTAAGATTCTCTAGTGTTTTATTGGGGAACATGAAGCAGTAGGAGATAAACTTAAAAGGCTGTGAGGGTGACTGAAGTATGAACTTTCGCTGCTTGAGGTTTTATCTGTGTGGCTGCCAGGCAGATGCCTCAGAAACTTGGCAGGGTAGGAAACAGAAAGCAAAGTCTAGCAAAGACAAGAAAAAACTCATTAGTCCATAACAACTCTCACATGATTCAACCTCTGCTCTTAACAGCAGGTGAGTTTGGCTGTCTAGCTTTATTTGGAGAAATGTAATTGGCTTCATGAAGGGAGCTGGTGCAGCAAAACCCATGAATAATTTTGTTTATTTGGTTCTCTTCCTCTAAATGTGTGCATCTAGTGATGAAGTTTAAATTACAGTGAAAACTTCAAACAAAGATCTTTCCCTGTCAGTCTGTCCAAACTACAGAGGCAAAACTTTCTGAACTTAAAAGGTATGGTTTGGGGAGAAAACAATAATTTCAATCTGTGTGCAAGACGAAACAATCTTCTGCCTCTTTTTTTTAAAGAATATTGGAAAAACCTAAAACCTAAAACTGGAACATATAATGAATCTTAGGAAAGGTTTTTGTTTCCTCTAATTCTACTAAGATTATGGCAAGAAAAAATCCATGTAAGTTGGAAGAATTTAACACAACTAATCATGATAGCTCATGTTCTTATACTTGATATTTCCATTTCAAATTATTAAATGTTGCACACACACTGTGACATACATATACCTTGTCACATCTAGCAAAGATTTAGTTTTTCTTCCCTGATGGCAAAATAGTATATCCAGTTAGTAGCACTATAACTGATTTGGTTTTAGTCACCAAACAACAGAAATATGACCTTACAAAATATCCAGGGTTTATAACATTAATATAATACATACTAGTAAAAAAGGAAAGTATATGCTTGCACAGTATTTAATAATGTTTCTAGTTCTTGCTGGAAACTTCTACAGTGTACATCAATTTAAAAATAATCACACACCATCTTCATACAAGCTGGGCTTAGGGCAATTTTAGGATACATTTCTAGAATTACATGCTGATGCAATAAAAAATATCTGATATTCAATTTAATATTACTAATGCTTGAAAACAAATTAAATGCAGTGTAATAAAATCCTAGTATTTTTGGTATTTGATCATACCTACGTAGAAATTATGGACTATTTATAGACTTAGAAGAAAGTCGTAGAAGAAAACCCCTTTGTAAATCAACTGAAAGCAGTTACAGAACCCGCTTACCAGTCATGTATGTTGAAGTGCTATTTGTTTTCAGACACTGAGACATAGGACCCTACCAATTTCTGAGTCTTACTGATTTTCATTACAGTAGTAGGATACTGTGGTTTCTAATAGAAGGCTTAATCCAGAGCCCATTTACCATTTTTCCCAGTTGAGTTCATTAACTTTGAGCTAGGTAATCACACCAATATAGACTAAATAGATGTGAAACAGTAAATGAAAAATAGTTTTCCTTCTGTATTTTATCTGAACCTGAGAAACAACAGAGAATAAACTCAGAATAAGAAGAAATCTTCATAATTTCAATGTTAAACTTTTCTATAAATGATAGTGTCTTCTATTCATTATGCTTTTAATGATAGTATTTAATATTCAACAATAATAATAATTTCAAATATTTTAAATTAAGTTTACTTTGTCTATTCCATATCTATTTCCAGCTAGCTGGCTATTGCTTGAAGAGTGATGGTTGTGGTAGAAAATATTAAAACATATTAATTGCTTGTGCACAATGACATAATACAATGGCTGTTATAAGTCCCCAGGTCTCAGTGACCAATATTAAACCAGCATAATGTGGCTGCCTAAAATTCTCTAACGACTTCAAACCTTAAGGATCCTTTATTTCTAGTAAAACATAAATTATAATGGTGTGATTAATAAATATTTGTATCAATGTTATAATTTTTTTTCAAAAGGTAGACTGTATGATAGAAAGCTTCAGAAATATGCTTTTCTATTAAAACATTCCAGTGGAAATATAAGTTGGAAATTTTTACTATGAAATTATTCCAGTCTAAGGATGACACAAGCATTCATGAAATGTTCTTTGTGAACATTATCCACTTCATCCAATGTACCTCTAAGGAAGTAAGCATAGAAAGAAATGAATGTCCTTTTAAAATTATACTCCCAGAAGATGTTTTACATTATGTTTAATATCTTAATAGTGTTAACAAGTGAAAGAATAGATTTATAAAACTTGAGTTTTAGAAGATACATATGGTTCAAATAATCACAGACTTCTGATGAAACACAGACAGTCCAGTCTCTTGAGAACCTGATTTATTAAGGTGTACCAGTTACTATATGCTTATTACCACGCCAGTCTGGAAAGAGTAGAATTCTTCCTATGGAGAGACCCAGTGTTTTGACAGAAAGAGAATCTGGTGCTTTCATTTAAAATGAAGATGCCAAAAGTCAGGGGTTTATGCTGTTCAAAATGACTGTTAAATTGAATTTCCCTTGTAAAAGATGGATAAAAATGAGCTATCTCATGTGACTTTCAGCAGCATATGCTCTTGGGCAGGATGGCATGTGATTGACAGCGTGTGTAAGACTATCAGGAATCATCAACATGATAAAAACCAGAATGGAGGAGAAAGGAGGCATTTTAAGAGAAGCACAAGGCAGAGGGAAAAATGGAAAGGCACAAGGCAGAGGGAAATGGAAATAACTAAAAAGATGAAAGGAAACTTTCAAGGTATTTTTTTTTCCTGCCAAATAAATTACTCACAGCATATGCAGAGTTTGAGATAATATTCCATAGGTGAGTTTAGAAAGATTTGCTACACCTCACACACTGAAATAAACTCAATCTGTACTGAGCATAAGAAGTCTAAATACAGCAGTGGATAGATTTGTATAGAAATTAATACATTGCTAGTCCAAAGTCTGTTCTCTTTAATTCACCATAATAGCTTCTCTGGAAGGATTTAATTCAGAGAAAGGAGGTGTATTCTGCTCCTACATCAGTGGCTTTGGAAGACCTACCTCATTTGAGTTACCTACCACTAATGCATCTATTATTTGATCCTGCTTTTCCTGATACATCTCAAATATTTTAAAATATTAATGAAAACTGAATACATCAAAGCTCTGTTTGTTGGTTTTATTTTAATTATGCCTTTTTTTGTTGTTGTTGTTGTTATGACACAGAGCTTTATGAAAGAATTCAAACTCTTATATTACAGGTGGGATATGTCATATTCAGCTTTTATTTTGTTCAAAGTCAGGTATCTAGTTTAAGGTATTTATCCAGTTGTTTTTTATCAAAACAAAAGAAAGAGACATTTCCAAGTGGCACTTTAAAATTCCTTTATAAATGCATGCAAACAAATATAATCTGAAAGTAGGAATTTCTATACTCCAGATTTTAAGGAAGTCATCTAAGTTTTAGATACATAATGACACATAGCTGAATAACACTCCAAAATACATTCTATAAATAAAAAAAGTTCTATTTTATCTTTTTTTTTTTTCCATTTTAATCACTGCAATAATGGGCTACACACAGAAATAGCTGTGTGGGATCTTTATTGTCTCTACTGTTTCTCCTCTAGTATGCCTAATTATCTGTAAAATGTTGGTTAAGTTAAATGCCTTGGAAGAAAAAGAATGAAAAAAACCTTTATTTGAATAACTTGGGACATATTTGAAGCCTTTCAGAATCAGTAATGCTTTGCAAATATTAACAGTCAAAACATGCTTCTGCCATTTGACTTTAAGCTGGTAGAACTCAACACAGTTGATCTTAAGTAGTGTAACTGGAGAATAAAAGTCAATAATAGGCAGCTATTAGTGGTCACATAACTATTATGAATTGTATTATGAACTGTTACATTTGTTTCTGACAGATATTGCAAGTTAGAGAAAAGCCCTAGTGCTTGTTTAGAAGTTTATTGTACTTTGACATAAACATTATTTTTTCTCATGTCCTAAATCTTTCAGATGCTTTTAGAAAAATACACAACACTAATGAAAGTCCTGTTAGGTTGCAGAAAAATCTACAGGCGGAGGGGAGAAACAATATCCTGAAATTACAAGTAACATTTTTATATCCTCATTTGACCTGATGGTAACCATAAAAAAACTGCAAAAACCTTTCTCCCTTCAAAATGGAACAACACCAGTACAGCTCTGTCCTGATTCATTTTGCATCGTATATAAAACTACCATATATTTATGGGGTGTTCCTCCATTAGTTCTTTCTTCACTGTATATTTAGAAATTCACCTTCATCTTGACACTTGGTTTATCATCGGTGTTTAACTTCAGATGTCTTGTAGTCAACCTGTCTTTTCTTCTTATAGCTGACTTTACAGCAGGTAGAACATGAGATAATTACATTAATGTCATTTATTTCTCACAGCGGCTACTGATGTTTAGAATTATAGAGATACTATGAAAATGAAGGATTCATTTTTGTAGACTAGAATGTTGTGTAAAATTCCATAAAGATCTAGGGATTAGATCATAGATTCACAGAGAGTTTAGGGTTGGAAAGGTTGTTCAAGTTTAAAGGATCATCTAGCGTAATTCCCTACCACAGCCATGGAAAATTTCACTATACCAGGTTGTTCTAAGCCCCATCTAGCCTGGCCTTGAACACTTCCAGGGATGGGGCATCCACAACTTCTCTAGGCAAACTATTCCAGTGTCTCACCACATTTACAGTAAAGATTTCTTCTTAAAATCCAATCTAAACCTACTCTCTTTCAGTTTAGAATAATTATTCCTTGTCATATCGCTACAGACTCTGGTAAAAAAATCTTTCTCCATGTTTCTTATAAGCCCCCTTTATATATGAAAGGCCCCATTCAAAAATCTTTCCACAGAGTCTTCTCTTATCCAGGCTGAACAGCCCCAACTCTTTCATCTTGTCTTCACTGGAGGTCCAGCCCCCTGGTCATTTTTATGGCCCTTCTCTGGACCCACTCGAAAAAGTCCATGTCTTTCTTGTCTTGGGACCACCAGCAGCACTCTAGACAAGGTCTCATGAGAACAAAGGAGAAGGGGAGAATCACCTCCCTTGACCTACTGGCTGTGCTTCTTTTCATGCAGCCCAGGACCTGATAGACTTTCTGGGCTTCAAGTGCACATTGCAGACTCATGTCTAATTTTTCATCCACAAATATCCCCAATGCCAAGTTCTTCTCAGCAGGACTGCTCTCAATTTGTTATCCCTCAGTCTCTGCTGATTCTGGGGCTTGCCCTGACCCAGGTAGAGGACTTTGACCCTGGCCTTGTAGATATTCATGGGCTTCTTGCAGGCCTGCTACTCCAACCTGTGAAGGTCCCACTGGATGGCATCCCTTCCTTCCCTCACGTGTATCAACTGCACCACTCAACTTGGTGGCATCTCCAACCTTTCTGAGGGTGCACTCAATCCCCCTGTATATGTTGCTGTTATAGGTATTGAATAGAACTAGTCCCAGTACAGATCCTTGAGGAACACCACTCGTTACTAGATTATGTTCTGCTCAGCACTTCAAAAATATACAGCCCTGGACAATTGTTTTCTCTAGGAATTTGCAATCTAAGTGGAAGGTACAGTCAAGAAAAAAAAAAAAAAAGGCAAAATTAAAGAATTCCTTCCAATTATGAAGATGGGGAAATGAGAAAATAATACTTTCAGTTTCAATAAAATTCTCCAGGGTTTGGATTTAGCTGCACATGATTTGCAACAGTAACTCAGCAAGTCTGCATGAAACTGTTGGACACTTCATATTTTGAATGCAAGTACAATGGATGACTCACAAGGCTACTATCCTGAGAATATGCCCTCAGAAAAAAGGGGGCGGAACCCACAGAAGATATTGGAACTGGGAGAGAACATTTTTCTGGGGCTGAAACAATTTTTAAAGATTTTGAAAAATGTTACCATCATAAACTGGAATTAAAATGTCAAATATAGAACATTTTCAAATATTTAAAACCCCTGTTATTTTCACATGGATGGAAGTGTTTTGATAATCTTATATATTTTAATTTGATTAATGTAGTCTTATCTTTTTATCTTTTTGCAAAAATGGAATCAATGGGAAAAAAAATTCTATGATTTCATAATGCATCATAGAGGAAAAAAAAACCCAAAATCAAAAACCAAACCCAAAACCAGGATCTGTATGGCCAGGAAAGAACTCCTGCACACTTTTAAAACACCTACTAATATGCCTTCTATTAAAAACCCCTGTAGTCTTTAATAAAATTCAGCTACTTCTAAAAGCAGAAGGACTTTTGAAAAAGCTGCTATGGATTTTTCACAGTAGTGAGTAGAGATGGAAAGATGAAGACATGTACATTGCAACACTTAAAATCCTTTACAGGATTATGATACAATTTCTAAATATTAACTTTTGAGACATGCATGGTACTTCCAAAATTATCTTCAATATAAATAAAAAAAATTTGAAGATATTTTATTAGAACAATAGATCTCAAGTACCATATACTCAATCTGACAGCAATGGTTTTGCTTATAATATAATAGAAACAGAAATTTATATTCTGCACATTATTTATGAGCATGAGATTATCTGAGGACAAGTTAATTTTATAATACGTGCTGCATATTGCACTAGTATTTATCCATCAGGATACAATTCTCCATGCCTGATACTAGGGAAAATATGTAAAAAGAACATAATGAACTGTACGAAATAGCTTGTCACAGAATATTATATCTATCAAACTGTCAGAAGTAACTACACTTAGGAATGAATAGGTCCACAACATATATTATTTAACTGAGAGCTATTTAATTGTTTATATTATATTTGATTAATACTTTAGAGGAAAATGTTACATTTAAGTAGTTCTGCCACTTATTATATATGCTTAAGTGAAGTTCAAGGGAATTTTATCTCTTTAAGAATTAAAGAATTGGGAATATTTTATTCTATTCTGACCCTGGTAGGATATTACAGAATAGTGTCTGATCTGAAGGCAGTGAGACAGCTTTCTTTACAGAGAAAAATAAAAAGGAGGAAAAAGCATTAGAAAATACTCATATATGTAAGTGTAAATGCAATATATCTTGTTTATTTATACCAGCTTTAGTCACATAAACAGCTTCTGATTTCAACAGGCTCTCTGGCAGAGGGATGTATTTCTCCATCAAAGAGTTGCATTAACAGTACCAGTGGATGGTAGCCACTGAGGGACCACATGGGTCATGATGTGTGTTATATCACAAGGAAACAAAAAAAAGAGCAGTCTTTATTGCATCTTTTGAATCTCATTTACTTGTTCAAATTGGATGTACAATAAGTATAAAACATTCTCTACCCATTTTCCCCTGTTGGAAACAACCGAAAATTAAGTTGTTAAACCACAGCACAGTTGCATATACTTATTTTTGAAACAGAAGAAAAGGGAAAAGTAAACAGCAAATACTGCAAGGACAAGAAAAGAAATTGTGTTGGGTCATTTAGCAAGAGTGTGAAAGTCAGTTTTATTAGTTTCAGAAGAATCTGCAAAGGCAAGCAGTAGAACTGCTAGTAAACGAGCCAATTAAAAAAAGGGGGAAACATTTGGCAATCTATTCTAGTTAACAGCCATGCACTAGTGGAAAAAGGATTAGCTTTCTTCCAGGTTATTTCCCCACCTCCATTTTCCATAACACAATTTACACTGAAGAAAAAATTTTTCTATATGCACAGGATATTGATACTGCATCATTAGTTGGATGTGTCACCTTTCTTAGTAAAATATTTCTATGTAACAATAAGATAAAAGAAGAAAATTTATGTTCGTCTCCTTGGAAGTACAGACATCCAAGGAAAATATTCTGTGACCCACAGAATGTGTGTTTGTGTGCATGTATGTTTATATGTATATATAAAATGTTATTTCACAGAGAGGTCTCATTTTATAAGCAAGGCTGCTGAGCATCTCAATCTATTCTAATAAAGGTTGCAAATATGATAGCTATAATGAGGATCTATATCTTCAAAAGACACCTCAACCTTTTTTTTTCCTGTTTCAACTTCTTTATTTTTTCCTCCCTTTAAAACTAGTCTCAGTGACACCAGTACAAAAACAAAGATCAGAGCTAATTTATACCTACGCATTTCCTATGCAAGTCTAGCCTGGCTCTGCTATTAATACCTTTTGGCAGTAACTATTTTCTCTGCTATCAGTTCTTTTGTCTGTGTCCATCATCATTATCTGAATAGCTTTAAAAATGCTAAATAGTTATTGGAAACAATTACTTTTTCTTCCCTACAGAATTTAGCATGTTGGTAATTCGTAGGTCAGATGGTGAGTGGAATTTGCGCTGCTTTCTTTCTTGCTTTCTTTAGAAGAGTTTTCATGATCAGAAGATAGGTCCTTTAGAAGAATTTATTTCTGTGTATCTGTTGGTGATTTACTGTGATAAGGATCTACATGTGCTGTTGTAGTAGGACAGCAATATAAATTCTGTGTGTACCGAAAACTAGAAACCATGGCATTTGCATTATGTTCCACTAAGTCCAACTGCCCCTGTTCTTGCATTTATACCAAAACTATAAGCATCAGCACCTTAACACAAATTATGTGTCTTGAAATACCATCCTCTGCTTCAAGTCAGTTGTAGTAAAGACACCTAAGGAATCCCTTAATCTTAAATATTTACCTCCTTTTTTCATTCTTATGTCAGAGAGCTTTAAATGAGAAAAAACAAGTAGAGCAAGTCTCCAGAATATTACTGTAAGCAGTCAGAAGGTTTATTACACAAGAGTTCTAGGAAATTTGGATTCATTTATGCTTAATCACCTCCATTTATCTTCCAATACCACCCAATCTGGGCTTTTAGTCGCAAAATTCAACACTCTAAATTTCACTTCAAGCTACAAACTCTGTGCAGGTACAGGCATTTTTTTTCTTGAGGACCAATGAGTGTTTTTCAGAGAAATAAAGGAATAGGAAGATGTGTGTTGAGAGAATAGTGTAACAAATCCTGAAATGGATGCATTTGACACAGGTAGGGATTCAATTTCAAATGCCTCTTGGTGTTTCCAGGCAAAAGACCATGGCAGCCAAAGAAGACAGCATGAACATTGTGCAAAAGATAGCATTATAAGCTGCAATCAGTTTTGCGCTGCTGAACTGAGGCCCAGTCATGGAGAGGTGGAGCTCATTTTGGTTATTTTCACTGGCATAAATGACTTTTTAAATGTTTATACCTGTGCAGAATTGTGTCCTTGATGCACCTTATTTCTACTTCTGATTTATTTATACTTTCTGGTGATCTAAATTACAGAAAGGATTTTCCAGTGTTAGGAACTGGAATGAGAATATGATGCCTACTATTTAAATCTCAAATACTTCTGATTTAAGAAAAGAATTTTAAGATAAACATGTGCATCCAAACCTACTAGTAATGTTTGCAGCCCTTTCCTTTATGACTGCAGTGAGCTCTAATGACATTCTACACTGTAATTTTCAGCTCAGGTGCTACAGATCCATGTATTTAAACTAAAGATTGCGTGTTCAATCTCCACAGTATTTGGCTCTCCTTACGCATTAATCTTGTGTGACAAGTGGCAGAAGCCTTCAAAATGCATTAACACAGGTGGACTTTTGGTGGTTATTTGCAGCCCTGTGGAATAAGCATGCTTCAGGCTGTTTGCACAGGTCCAGTAGCAGGGTTAGAGCTTGGGAGTGATAAGGTTACCTAAACCGTAGCACAACCAAAGAAAGACAAACCATCCAAGAAAATCAAGGTTGATTTCTACATGTCACATTTAAAATCTAAATATGTGTATTGCCTGAGGAATGCATTTGAAACAGCCAAGCCTGGTAGGAAAGAATGTTTTAAGAGCACTGTTTCAACAGGGATATTTCTACTGGGAATAAATAAACTGCTGAACATGCCTCATTTTCTAATACCCCACAGATGTAAACTGTATTTGATTCTATTGGCTATAATTTAATTTAATGCTTGGAATCTTGCAGTAATATACAGTAACTGATATGCCCTTTGATTGAGAAACAGCCAGACAAAAAAGGTTTATATTTTTTCCTTCCTATAGAGCCGTCTTGTTATAAAGAAAAGGTTCATTTTAGTATGCATTTCTATTATGAGTCTATATTAGAAATGACATACAGAACTAAGAGCAAGACAATTCCTGCTTTATGTTTTATTAATTGGAAAGCTTTTCTGTTCTAGACAAATGGGATTTTTCTTTGTGTTGTTAATTGTGAACAATATCTCACAAATTTAAATAGTGTTCAATAGAAGCATTGGCTGACTAGCACCATCATCTGTACTGTGAAATTCTTTTTCTTCAATGATAGAATTATTTTTTACATATCCTTATCCCCATTCCTGTTAAATACCTCTAATTTCTTGAGAAACCAGGCTCTTAGTATTCAATACAAGAAAGATGCAAAGGAGTGAAGAAATATTCAAAAGTACTTTTCACTTTGAAGTATTTCTAGTCAGAGAATTAACTGAAATATTTATATTAATACATGGCACTACATCCATGTTATTTCAACACTTTTCTAATACATATGAATTAGAAAAATAATATATTCTAACTTGTCAATACTTTGGTTTCTTTTCAAATCTGAATATTTCTATTGTTTTGCAGCTGTTCTTCAAACTGCCAGATACAGTGTATCTACATTTTAATTTTTAGAAGGGACTAGTGCAATAGTTATAATGTATGAGTTTTGCTGGATGCATCTAAAGCTTGTGGATAACCAGCAATTTTTTGAATGACTGAAAGAAAATACATTTAATGGTAGTTTCCACCACTGACAGCAAATGTGAAAAGTGGGATTTACATTTTTGTTCTGTTTAAAACTTTTTAAAATGGTGAATAAGTGAAGAGATTCATCTATATGCATCAGATGCTTTTTAGCACAAATTAGCTAGTAGGAAATCCATATCAAGGTCTAGGATTTGTAAGTATCAGTTTAATGCTGTTATAATGTACTATGAGAAAGGAAAGATGGTGGTACTAGAGTGTTTATTTATTTGCTCATACATTAAAATCAATAGAAATAGAATACTGATAATTCATTAGCATTATAAAATAATTTGTTTCCACCTGAAGAATTGGAGATTGTTGAAGGCTGAATCACCTGCTGATAAGGACACCTTCCAAATATAAATATTTGCATTCCTTGGAGGATATTCTTCTCCAGAGGAATGAGGAACACTTAGCTTTGGCTTTATGCCTAACTACACACTTTTAATGTGCAACTATCTAAAACTCTTGTACAGCATATGGTACCTAGAGGTTAAGTGTGGCACATTAAGGGGAGACTAATTTCAATTATAAATATGATAATGGCATTAAAATATGTACTGCTGTAGTCTCAGTCAAGTCTGTTACTGTCAATAGGAGCTTATTGGGGTTTGCTTAGTTCTGTGTGCATAGGGACTGATACAGTTGCTAAAGGTGTGGACAGTGGCTACTGAGCTGCATTTCAGAGTAGGAAAAAAACCAGCAATTTAAAACAATTCTTCACATTTCGGCACTTCAGCCTGTTTTTGGGAGGGTGGCAGGTTTTACTTTCAGAGCTGTTGAGAACCTCCAGTTTTGTGCTGACTTACTTGAGGAAAGAGCATTAAAAAAAATCAAGAGATATACTTAGTGATCTTTATTTAAGACAAATTGAATAGTGGAAATATGTTTAAATGGACACAAGCAGCACTACCTTGAAAATCAATTAATTTTACAGGAACAACAGGATTGCTGTGGTAGATAATTAGACAGGCCTACACTGTACTCAGTACGTAGGAATCTGGCATTTAGACCTTGTGAGCTAACAAACTCTGAAAAGTATTCCAGCTTATTTAAAAATCTACCTTGAAAATGGAAACTGATCCTACGGTTTGGCAGGTCACTTGCCAGGAATTTTATTCACCTACAAGTTCAAAAGAGATGAGCCTCTGGGCTTCAAGGCAGGGAGAGTGAAGCTGCATTTGAAAAAGCAAGGGGAATAAGGCAAGAAGACGACTGAGACTAAAACTTGGAAAGCATCAATTATTACCACTGTGAGCAATAATTGCTATTGCTAATGAGCACCCTCACTTCTAGATACAATGACATGTTTTAAGAGACAGATTTGGGAGCAGATTTTTAATGAGCTCTCTTCATAGTTACAAATACTCTCTTGCTCCCCCACAACACAGAAGTGTTTAATGTCTTTTCTCATGAGACTTAGAACAGTTAATTTCCTTACTGTTTCTATAAAGATTTCTTTTTTCCTCTGAACTACTCAGTGAGCCATACATTAAATTTGTCAGTTAAGTTTTCTAACAGATTTTGAAAAATTCTTAGCCCTTCTTCTTTCAGTATGTGAATGTGGCCCACTGCACACCATACAGCAGATTCAGTGGCTCAGTGTTCAAGTGTTTAACATATTTGCCAGCAACATGACCAGTGGGATTGAGTGTACCCTCAGAAAGTTTGTTAACACCAAACTATGGGGTGTGGTCAACACACTGGAGAGGCCTTGACAGGCTTGAGAGGTGGGCCTGTGTGAACCTCATTAGTTCCAACAAAGCCAAGTCCAAGGTGTTGCACGTGGGTCAGGGCAACGCCAAGCACAAGCACAGGCTGGGCGGAGAATGGATTGGGAGCAGCCCTGGGGAGAAGGATTTGGGGGTGTTGGTGGATGAGAAGCTCAACATGACCTGACAATGTGCACTTGCAGCCCAGAAAGCCAGCTGTATCCTGGGCTGCATCAACAGCAGTGTGACTGAGGGAAGTGACTCTACCCCTCTACCCCATGCTCATGAGACCCCACCTGGAGCACTGTGCCCAGCTCTGGGGCTTCCAGCACAAGAAGGACATGGATCTATTGGAGTGAGTCCAGAGGAGGCCATGACGATGATCCATGCAGGAGCATCTCTCCTGTGAAGGCAGACTGAGAGAGTTGAGATTCTTCCACCTGGAGAAAAGAAGGCTTCAGGAAGACCTTCAAGCAACAATAGAGTAGCTAAAGAGGCTACAAGAGTGCTAGAGAGGGACTTCTTACAAGAGCATGTAGTGATTGCACAAGGGACAATGGCTTTCAACTGAAAGAGGGTAGGTTTAGATTGGATATTTTAGGAAAAAAATTCTTTGCTGTGAAGGTGGTGAGACACTGGCACAGGTAGCCCAGAGAAGCTCTGAGTACCCCATCCCTAGAAGCATTCAAGTCTAGGCTGGATGGGGCTCTGAGCAGCCTGATTTCATGGAAGCTCTCCCTGCCCATGGTAGAGGGGTTGGAACTAGATGATCTTTGAGGTCCCTTTCAATCCAAACCATTCTATGATTCTCTTTTGTGTGTGTACATGTGCCAACACCAGAGATAGTCACAAGGAGCATATTTTGTAATGCTGGAATAGGACCAAATTCGAAGGTTGAAGAACCTCAGTGAGAACTTCAGAGGTGGTCACAGGCCTTTACTGCTTCTTTTATCTCTTCTGCACTTCTCTGTGAGAATATTTTTTCTTGTGAGATAATCCACAATTGTAATGAAGAAGTAAAACAATGGTTTAAAGATGACCATTTGGCTTCTGCTTAAGCGGATACTCACTGTATTTTAACTGATTTATTTTCACTCTTTATTGCTTCCAGGCATATACTCAAGCCACATACTCTATTGTTGGACACTGAAATTGTTTGTCAAACACAATTATAGGATTCCACCACTGCTGATACTTGTTATTATTTATTTTTTCCCTTGCACGAACACCATCAGTGCATGTGTGTCAACTCAAATTCAAATTGTTTTCATTATATATAAAACGGAAAATAGACCAGGAATGGCTTTTTCTGTTCAAATACTTACTAACATTAGAACTGAACTCCATAGAAGCTGAAGAATGAAAAAGAGTTTTGCTAAGAGAGATGAAAACTGAGTGTGTGGCAGAGAAACCAAATATTATGGCAGCAAGAGTGTTTAGTGGAAACACTCTCTCAAAAGCCAAGGCTTTTTGGTGTGTAACTGACAGAGAAGGTGACTAACTGGAAACATGATTAATCCCCTTCTGTATATAAATGTTGTAAGAAAAATTCTCGTAAAAGAAGCAACTAGCTACAAATGTCAAGTGTGAGATACTATGAATGCACAGATTACTAAAACTAGGCTATATCCCATTAATCATATATCTTAAAATGACATAAAAAGAGCTTTACTTTATAACTTTTTTATGCACTGTTGATGAACTTTATGCATTTTTGCAAAGGAGCCAAACTGTCAGCCTGACAAATGCTTTCACGTGATCAAAAACCTCAAAGTGGTGCTATTTCTCTTGCTTGCTGATGACTGCAGGAAACTATAGCATAAAAATTTGTAACATTTGGTGTCAAGGATGACTTTGATTGTCTTGGCAAAAAATTTTATGATACTTAACAAAAATTTATGGAGAAAAGTCACTCTGAATAATGTCTTCTCTATTCTGCATTCCATTCAATTATGAAAGGTAAATGAATAAACCAAGAGAGAGCTTTCAGTTACTGAATTAAAATTTATTTGTACTAAAAAGTGAACATAGTGAACAACTGCATATTAGCAGTTTTATTATAGGGGAAAACTAATGATGATCCTTGTCAGCATTATCTAAATTGCATTTAACCACCTATATTCCCAAATAAGATAGCAAATAACATCAACACCAAAAAGCTGCAGCTGATGCAACTGCAACACAACCTGGAAAGCTGTGAAACTGCAACCACCTATTCTATTTGAAAAATATTAATGCTGTCATTCAGTGTAATTACAGCCTAATTTCACTGTATTAATGCTAGTGTGAAAGAATATGGTTTCCTTGGCTGCAGAACTATTCCTAAATAAAACCATTTTATGTCTCAGAGGCCACATGGCATACATCCATAAAGCTAAACTGTTCCACTGTCATCTCCAAGCAACATAACGTCATCCAACCCCTCTATGTAGAATGCTCCTTGTTGTACTGTTTCCTGATCCACTCCCAAATATTATTTGG
Source organism: Chiroxiphia lanceolata (assembly GCF_009829145.1). Taxonomy (NCBI): domain Eukaryota; kingdom Metazoa; phylum Chordata; class Aves; order Passeriformes; family Pipridae; genus Chiroxiphia; species Chiroxiphia lanceolata. The sequence goes on along the minus strand of NC_045641.1, from coordinate 9,338,708 downwards.
AAGAGTACTATTTTTCACAGTTGCCAAGAAGAACATCAAAAATTTAAATACAAGGAATAATCACAGGTCAGTTCTTCCGTGGGTGTTTGTGCTCTGGATTTGCTTTTCAACATTATATTTAACCTTTTCTAAATCTACCCTGCTAGGGTTTTTTTAATGTTTGATAATTTTTTTGGTTTATTGCGTGTCTATTCTATTTCAGAATGGATTAATAATTATTTAACTGATATATTAGAGAAGAGGTGAAAGAATTAAGTAAGAGTTTCTGTTGTCCCAGATATATCACATGTGTACAATAAAGAGCCCAGTTCTTTGCCTATGAGTTAGAGGGGGCCAAGGGGCAATCATGAGGACAAATCATGTTACCACAGTAATGCTAATGAGCAGTGGTAGCTTCGTTTATCATCAGCAACAGTTTAAGAAAAGTATACCTATAATCTGTTAATTAAAATCTAGTTAGAAGCTGCTTTGACATACTTCGGCTTACCACACAGCTCAATAATAATAGGAAACACTTGAGCATGGAATGCAAAATTAAGAAATTTCTTTTATTTGAAATAATCCAAGTGTCAGTACAGGCGTATATCCAGCCCCCAAGAAATCTGTATCATGGGAAAGTTCCTAGGATGTAACACAACAAGCTACTTCACAGTGACAATACATGAAATAAGTGCTTCAAATAATGGAAATTGTAATCACATTGAAGGCAGTGAAAAAATATAGGTGACTTTTCCCCAGTATGGTCTCCTCATCAGATAACACATGTTCTACAGTGTTACATATCTAGATTTATTGATAAATCATAGGATATTGTGCTTAGGCACAAATTCTACTCCCTAGGGAAAACAGTGAAGTTGCATGAACAGTATGTTATTTTTTATAGGTAACTTAGCAACTGTGGCTTGTTCTAGAGCCAAGAACAGAATCTAAAGGTTGTATTGAGAATTTTGTTTCAACGTTTTTTCCCTTCTGTCATCAGTGTCCCCATGTCCCAAACTGTCAGGGTTATGTCCTCGTGATGTGGGGATTCCTGCTTAGATTAGAGCTTCAGCTTCCTCAAGAAGTAATCTACAAATGATTACTATGATTATTAATACATTATTTAGAATTTCAATTTTTTTGGTCATATATATTAATATAATCTATATTATAAACTATAATAATATAACTCTGCCAGCCTCTTCCTCAAATAAAGGACAAAAGAGGTTCATTTTCATATGCCTCTACTAACCTTTGGCTTCTCACTTCAACTCTGTGATAAATCACTGTCTTGTTTGCAAAAGCCAGCTTTTCTCATTTAACACATGAATAATAAGCTGGAGTGCACCACAGGATCAACCTTGCCGTGCCAATATTTTCTCACTCACTTTTTGCTGTAGGCATAGTGCTACATTTTCCACTCTATAATGTAGACCTGCTGAATTGCATAATCCAAAATTAAACAATCTAAACTACAAAACCACATCAAAATAAAACAAAGGATTTAATTAGCCCTGCAAAAGGATTACAGATATGTTTTCCATCTCCTCAAGTACATGTAGATAATTATTTTGAATTATTTTTTCTGATACTAAAAAGAGAATACAAGATTAATTCTAAGTTATATCATTTACTAATCCTGACTGGAAATTTTCTGATGACCCTGGCAAAAATCTGATGCTTCTGGAACTATGAATAATTCTAATAATGATCAGGTGACATAGTACATATGTTATCCCAGAGACTTCTGATATATAATACACATCTAGAAGCATGAAAATGGATTACTATTATCATTCATGAATAAGTACTAATGTCAATAGCATTAATAGCTCATAGCTAATTCAATCAGTACATTCAGTTGTGTGAGTAAAACAATCACTTCTCTAGATTGCCAAAGGCACATAGTCCTTTTAATGTGCTTCCACCTTATGATGTGAATGTTATTTTAAACAATATTGCATATTCATCTTCATATTCACTTACAGTATTTGAGACTATAAAATCTTCCTCAACTCTCTGTTGTGTTACATTTAATTACATCTTTTTTTGTAGAAGATAAATACATATATTTGTGTGGATAAGGCATGTTAATGCAGTATTTACTTTATTTCTTAATGCAGAATGTACAATTTTATATTTTTTTAATTGTTCAACATTCTTGGATTAGAACTGTATAAAAATAGTAAGTATAATCAAACAAATAAAATTAATTCCATATGTTTCAACAGTCCCATTGCCCATAAGTTTATTAGAAGGCTGAAAAATTTTTATACCTCTCAGGGAGAGGCATAAATAAGCTAGAAACCTTACATTGGTGTTTCTCTCATTTACTCTAATATATTTGAGGACCATTCTTTCAGGAAAAAAATATTAATGAAATTAATCACAAAAATACAACTTTAAGAATGTAAATGAGATAGTATCCTGTAGAGGTCTGACGTTTACCTTTTATTATCTTCACCCACCCTTCATTGTATTAAGCTTTGTTGCCTTGTTTGAAAAACAAAGGAAGCGAAAACACTGATCTAAGTTGCTATATGTTTTCCTTTACTTTACACTAACATTTTCCCTTGAGAATGCATTCAAGCAATTCCATAAAGCAAAGACAAATTGTAGATATTTAGAAAAGTGCATGTTAAGGCACTTAAAATTAGGTATACTGTATGGGAGAATTCTAAATTAGGTATACTGTGTGGGAGAATTCTATCTAGAAACCAAAGACATTTAATACAAACTATAGAGAACAGCAGCAACACCAAAGAACCCAAACCAAAAAAAAAAAAAAAAAAAAGGAAAAGAAAAGAATGAATACAGAGAATTTATCTATTTATCTCATCTGCTGCTCATTAGTGCACAGTAACTCACAGACTAGATAAGCATATAATAGGACTCCCTGCTGTTTATACCTAACCATTGTTCAATATGCTGTATCAGCATGAATGTGGCTATATTTCATTCTGGTCCCGCTTCAGAGGCATATTCATTCTGTTTCTTTTATAAGACCTGCTGATGCCAGATAGAAAACTCTCAAATTTAGGGAAAACAGGGTTGTAATACAACATATTTGCTGTTTCATTTCATTCTGTGCCTTGTCCCTGCATACCTTTGTACAAAAGTAATTTATTTTTCCCCCAAAGTTCACTTTCTTTTACTGTTTCTGATTTTTAGATGAGGTCATATTTTTAACGTTAGAGTTTTGCAGCTGCTTACTACTGTCTTGCTACTACAGAGCTCAAATAGGATTTTCCTATGTCATGTGCATGAGTGGGAGATCCTCTGTGTGGAAGGAAAGGAGAGAACACTGCACCACCAACCTGAGACTTCTTTCAAATCATGTTCCTTCAGCTTTTTTCCCTGAGTAAAAGTCGGTAACCCTGGCTCCTGAGCCAGAGCAGGGACACCATATGTTCACAGAGCTTTGCTCTGGGTTCTGGCATCAGAAGAAGCTGGAGTTTTACAGAGCTACACAACGTTTCTACCTTCTCCCTTGGGAATCCCAGTTCCTGGTCCTGGTGGGTGATGATGAGGCTTGTTTTAAGGCTTGATGCAGGAAGAGTTTCTCAGCATCCTCACTGGTGCTGGGCTGGCATCTCTTAGCATCTTACCCATGCCTTCTCTGATAGTGTTTCCCAGTTCACAGAACTGTTGAATATATGATTCTGTGACCTCTTACCCATGACTCATATAACAGCATTTCACAATTCCATTGGAAATATTTTGTTAATGGATTTTAGGAGCCCCTCTTTCCTTTCATGGCCAATCCCACCGCCTAGCTAATAATCTCTCTGGGATCAGCTCTTAGACTTCTGTTTTCTCCTTCCCTGTGGGTCCCAAAAATCTTGGCTGCAGCTTTTAACAGAGTCATTTGTTATGGACCTTTATGTTCATATCCAAACATTCAATACTATTAAAATTTCATTTAGTTTATTTTAGTCTAACACTTCTTTCTTAAGGTCATCTATTTTGTGCATTATCTGCTAATTTCATTAGCAAATTGCTTGGTTTTGTGCCAAGCCTATAAATGAGTCTTTTAAAGAAGATGCATTTCATGAATAACCCTTGTGGAATTCCGAAAAAAGCCCTCTTCAAGCTCAGGTACTCTCCTTTTTTATCTTAATTTTATAAGGTGTGTGCTAGTACCTGTCCAACTCTAACCTTTTAGCTGACTAATAGCATCTTATGGCACTATATTAAATATTTTACTGAAGTGTAGACACATTTGCTCTACTACATTTCATCTGTCTGAAGAAATTAATCATATATCAAATAAAAATAAATTAGTACAAGTAAGTGCATTTATGTTTGATGAAGCTGTCTCCAGTGTCATCTTGCTTTCAATTTAATTCTGGTTTAAGGACTGTTTTTTTCCTTTAAATTGAAGAGATACTCCACCTAAATATAGCAAAACATAATGTAGGCATCTGGTGTAAAGTAGCCTTTTAGGTTCCGAGTAACAAATAGAAAGAGAGAAGCATATGTGAAGAGTAAATCACTTCATACATTTGTACCTACACATATACACACACATATTTGGAATTAAATGTGATACCTATTTTCTATCTTGAATGACCTAGGATACATACTTTTAGATAGCTGGTTCAGCTTATAGCTTGGGTTGAAGGAGATTGTGTTTTCTGACTTGAAGTTGTGAAACTCCTTATAATTTTTTTTCTAAATCAAAGAAAGACACTTTCTTTTCATAAATCTATTGTTAGTAATAATATTTTATTCCTAAATTTGATATTATTACCTTATCAAAAAAAAAATTTCATTTAGCTTTGGCTTATATTTAGGTCATGGCTAAATTCTGCCCTTGCTTACTGAAGAGCGATCTAATTACCTTCTCCTTTATATTATCTCTTTCAGACACCTCAAGGTCTTACAGCTGCAGCCATTGTGTTGACTAAGCCCCCTACGTGTTTTAAAATATATATGTTACATAAGCACATTGAACGTGGTGTCAGGAAATAAAAAAGAAAATAACCAGATTTTATTCTGCTTTTGATGGAGACAGACTAGGCATAACAAAGAAAAAAGCCCCTATTGACTTTAATGGGCATGACTTAATGGACCCTAAGAAAAAAGCATTGGTGCAACCAGCAGATATGTGTTGTACCTATTTCCTCCAAGCATGTCTGGGAAAGCCTGTCTCCCAGTTCCAGTCTCCCAAACTCCCCCACGGGTACAACGGAAGTACTTGACTAAGAACAGTGGCTGCACTGACAGCTTTTTCATTTCACAGGCTTTTGCTGCTGCATTTTAACATGCCCACCACTGATATTTTTTTCTGAAAGCTGGTTGAGGGTGCCAATTCTAAGGATACTACTCTGAAAATAATGGAAAAAAAGCTACTTCTGTGCATATAAACATAACTATATCCTTATGTCAATGTTATTTTTTGTGCTTTTCGATGTCAAATTGGACAGCAGTGGCACAAAGCCTGTAATATGAAGTAAAATGAATTCCAGATGGATTGCCCCAGTTTGTTATTTCAGTAGCATGCAGAACAATTTTAATTTATTTTTACTAAAAATTGTAGCTTACAAAGATGTCTTTGATGGTTTAGCTCAAGGGTGTAAATACATAAATGCATACTTTTGCTTTAAAATGAAGACCACAAAGTCCTTAAATATCAGTAAGTGTAACAGCTAATCAGATGCTGCAGTATATGAGATTTGGAAATTTTAGCAGCAGTCTTCATCAAAATTATTCTATACTTTTAAAATTTTATTCTTTTTTAATATATGTATAAAAATGAGGGCACACACCTAAAATTTAGCTCTGAACTTACTTTATTTGGATGAAGACATCCTTATTTATCATTAATTGTTCATTAGAAAACTTCAGTGAAATCAGTGTGAACTTGTTTGAGGCAGGTGTGACTCACTTGGTTACAAAGGTACACCAAGGAAGAGGGTCCTTGTACAGAAAAACGAGCAAACAAGCATTTGACCCTTGCCTAAAAGTTAGCTCATTGTTTTGGAGGAAAGACTCTAAGGCTGTGATTCCTGCTTTCCAGAAAAATTTTACATTTTTAAACTGAAGATTACACATACCTGTCAGGGTATGAGATATAGGATCCAATGACATTTCTCGATCAATTGAGTACACTAATCTCTAATTTACTCTTTGTAATTTAGGTGAGTTATAGGTCTTCAAAGGCCAACATATGTATGGTGAGATGGACTGAGCCTCATTGTAAAAGGCAAAACAAAGAGAATGGCTAAATGTTGTTGTTCTTTGACTTGTTGCAAGCACTGAGGTTTCTCTTGCATCAAAAGAAAAGATGATGGAGATAGGCTGAATATTGATTGAACCCAGTTGTTTCTATAAATTAGAAACTATGCATTATTTAACATATGACTTACCATAAGAGAAGAGTGGTTGTTTAATGATAAAACTCAATAATTCAGTTACTAGGAAAAATCAAGTGCTTAACTGTTTAGCTGACTGTAGTTTGTCATACTCAGCACTAATATTGGACTGAATATCAGTGGAAATTCAAGAGAGAAAAAAAAAAAAGAAATTCAGGGTCCTCCAGATCCTATATGTTTTATCATTTCCTTTGCACCCTCCTCAATATTCTTTTTAGTCATGTGGATTCAGAGTCGTTCCATCTTAAGTAAGAACTTACCAGAGGCACCCAAGGCATACACCCAGTAATTGAATTTCCTAACAGTAAATGGAGAGAAATATGACTCTCCAAAAAGTGATTTAACCTACTGTAGATCAGCCTTGACCTCTGGAAAGGCCCCTGCTTTACCACTCACTGCATGAGCAGCTTAGTAAGATCAAAATATTAATTAAAGCGTTAGAGGTGTCTGAATTTAGATAAGATGAAAACATGCTTGGACACCTACAATGAATGTAGTGACACAGATGTGGTTACGACGTTAAAAATGCTGGTGTTTTCATGCTGTTTCATTTACAAACATCTTGCATTATTGATGGAGTATGTGATACTTCGATAGTCTTTGAGCCAGGAAAGTTATTTTCAGTCACAATGCCGGTACATTATGTATGGGTGGCAGTATGTGTAGTGGGTAGTGGCAGTAAATATTTTCCTGCCTTTGCTAGTTATTTGTCTTAGCTCTGAACTGCAGAGAACCACCTACTCAACTGCAAGAATAGTTCAGTCCCTATGCCATTGAGTCTTCACTGCAGGCTCTGGGACCACCAGGAAGGTCCAAATATCTGAGCTCCAGATTGTCTACCCAGTTTGCCATTTACTATTTATTTGCGAGCCAAGTAGTTGCATGCTTCATGTCTTGTATTAATAAAGACATTCAATCATATTTAATTCATTTAAAAAGAAAAAAAAAAAGAGAAAAAAGTAGCAGTTAACATTCATGACAATGTTATTAGAATATATGTCAATCAGAGTTTGGTTTTAGGCCAAAGGAAATTAAAGATACATCATTATTTCTATTAATTGCAACTAAAGTACATTTCAAAACCTCACTGAATGCCAAGGAAATTGCCATTAGAAATTGCAGTGGTAATTCAAGCTTTCGTAGCAATTGCAATTCACTTGCAATTCCAATTGTTTTCAGTCAAGTACATTAGAAACCAACAGGGTTGTTGTTAAGGCTTCCACGGAAACAGGCATGTGGCAATACTTGCACAGCCAAAAAAATCAGAAGACTGGGCTCTGCTTTTGCTTTTGCATCTATAAAATTATTCCTACCACTTCTCATATAAGATCTCTGTACCACCTTTAGAGGACAGGTTAATGATTTTATCCTTGCATTATAGCCTAGAAATATTTAAGCTTAGAAGCACTTTTTTTTCCCTAAATATGCAGATATATGGCTAACACCTTACAAAATCTGACACTAAAGGTAGTACATCCAGCTTCAGAAATCTGATATCAGATGTGTTCTGCTTGTCTAACCTACAATAGGGAAGTGAGTCATTCTAGGAAGACAGCTGTGCAGCTCCAGCTTATATAAGCCCAACATTGCTGAGATGACTGGCACTCTAGAGACGCTTACTTCTCTTCACTGGTTTTAAAAGGTTCCCATGTGACAAGCTCAGGTACAGCTGCTGGTACAAGAATTTGCTAGTCTCATTTATACGGATATTATTGATACAATAGATTTCATTACTCCCATCCATCCTATTCACTCACAGTTCCAAAGTTAAAATCGGACTTTTAAAGACTCTTTATCTAATATTGTGGACCCTATCTAATATTGTCTTTAATATCTTTGGATTTCAGAATCTGCTCACAGCTTTTTGATATCCTGGTATCAATAACCATTGTCATCCTAGTATACAGACTATGTTGTTGGTATATTTTTCTCCTTTTACTCTCTGTTAAATACTTTGGTTTTTCTCTCCAGTTCTGTCATATTTCTTACATTATAAAGCCAACATATAAAGAAGCTATAAAGCATCTAAATAATTTCCAGTACAATTCTATAATAAGTAAACAAAAGTATATTACCCTGTTGGATATATATTAAACTTCATTATTATGGACATTATCTAAATGTCCATTATCACCTATTACTCCATAGCTGAGCTGCAATAGTACCTCCTGTGCAATATTTAAAGCAAAATTTCCAGATTCCTTTGAATTACTCTGCTAAAACATTTGGCACAATCTGTCTAAGAATGATGTTTTACTTTCATGTTTTCCTGGAAGTTAACTCAGGTTTAACAGGTTATCAGTAGATCAAAAGATCTGAAAACATGGAGATTGATATAAAATAATAATTATCTGCTGAAACTAAAACCACAGCTTAAGGAGGTAACATTTAACATTCATTCTCCCAGTCTGAAGTATTCTTTAAAGAAAAAAAATATGAAAAAAGACAGCTTCCTAGTTAAAGCTGGTCTGAAAGAGTTTTGTTCGGTATTTCTTAGCTCTTACTCATAAGATAGTCTTTCAAGGAAGTATTTGAGAGGTTATTAAAGTGTATTTCAAAATTCTCATGACAGAATATTCAGATTAACAATACATCAGTGAACATAACATAACATAGTCTTAGAAGTCCATTGTTGCTGACTCTTCAGATCACCTTTAGCATCTCAAATCTCTTGGTTCAGCAGTTACTAAGGGCAAAAGAAATCACTGAGGCCAAAGCTAAACCTGTCACACAATATTGAAATTCCTTTGACAGCCACAGTTCTTCTAGAAATCACATAGTATCTTGAGGTCTGCCCATAGCTGGTCCACAGACAGCAAAGAGTATGTTATTAAAACTGTCAGAAGTTTGACTGATTATGGAAAATAATTGGTTAAAAATCCAATCTCCCTCAATACCTGTGGAAAATCTAACATCAGTGAAGAACAGATCACACAGATTCATGCAGCCCTTATGATCTTTGATTACAATTTGCGCAGGCTTCAGAAGTTAGGCAACGTATGAAACTGTTCTTAGATAAGTCAGAATGAGAACCACTGCTTCTGGACCAACTGGAGGATTTCATCTAGCCTGGTTAAACCATCCAAACTGGCCTATGAGAATAGTCCGTAGGAAAGTGTATATTCTGTAGTCATGCAGTCTATATGTCCCTGCAGGTTTAAAATAATGAAACCTGCCTTGGAAAAAAAATAAATTCATGTACATGAAATCTTAAGAAACAAAGAAGCAACAAGCCCAACAACATCCATTCTCATCTAAAATATAGAATATTTACTCTTATTACATAAAAACACTTAAAGTATCAATTCCAACTATTCTTCTTATTGAACTGGTTCTCTCTGAAATAAATTGATTTTATTTCCTTTTTGACCAAACACCTCCTTAGTTTAAAGGTGCCAAAGAGATTGCTCTGATCATAAAATATATATATGATCATCTAGTAATATTTGAGAATGATTTTTTCAGTGGACTTCATTCTTCATTAATTTTGTAGGTCTGACCAAGAGATTAGTAATTATAAATTGTCTCCATAAGTTCCTAATCAAAATTGAAATAGATGGTTTTTTGTCTTATTCTTGTCAGAACGCTTCAGAAAGAAGCTTTGTTTTGGGGCTTCTTCAAATAGTCTTTTTATATTATTATACTAATCTCAAAACAGGTATCACTAAGGCAGTGTAGTCCACTAATTATTGGTATAGACATCATTATAGAAATAAATTTATATAATTTAAATAATACAAAGCTTGTATGGAAATCTCAAGTTTCACTTTATTTTATTTAGTCAAGACCAATAATCTCATAATCCTTAAAAGAGTCTGCAAGCACAAACAGAAGCAACCAGCTGTAAACCAGGCTGAAGGAGCAGTGAGGAAACGTCACCCAAATACCATAATGCTTTCTCCAAAGCCTTCAGGCAATTTCTCCCCTTTCAGCCAACATCTTAGTTTTGAAATGCCTGCTTTGTGCTAAAACTGCCATATCATTGAATCAATCTCTTTTCTGGTCTCAGCTATTCCAGTTATTAAAAGATATAATCAACATCTTTGATGGATTAAGTAGTGATCCAATAAAACTGCACTCAGCCAGAAAATAGATTTTTTTACCATATAACTTCTGTTTTGAAGAGTTCCTTTATGAGAAAAAGGAATGCAAAAAATACCAATTGGTTCTAATTAGTCTATACCTGTTCCAAAATGCAGTGAGATAATCTCTTTTATCAACTGATGGTGAATATTTAAGACTTAAATCCTTCAAAATATAGGCTAATGTAGGTATCACTGTAATCAGAAGCACCTGATGATAGGAAAATCATATCCTTAAACTTAATTAAGTAAAACCATAACAAAGAAACATTTATAAAAATAGGGGGTTTTTTTTGGCTTGTAGGCACTAAAATTACAAAAGCGATTGCAATATATACCTGGCAACTGTTTGCTAGTTGGAGCATATCTATACCAAATGCTTGACTTTATGTCTAAAGAACAAACTGCCTATTGGACTGCAAATGGGTCTTTAATAAGGGAGATTTTCCTCAAAGGAATAAAATGTTTTGACTCCTTTCTAAAGCATTGAACCACTGTTTATGTTTAATTATCATTCTAGATGCTGAGAAACTGAAAAAAAATTAATTAAAATGAAGCAGAGTGTAAAAGCAAATGTGATTAAAACTGTACAAAAATGTCTTTTCAGTTTTCATGATACCAAGGGAGGCTTAAATTACATACAGGCATAGTTCTTTCCCTTAATTTTCCTTAATAACTTTTAATCATTATATCTCTTATTAGCTTTAATTTGGAGATAAGTGAAGTTCTATTATAAAAAAATCAATAGCGTATGCATTGAGTACGTTTAACTATATATAGATTTAATGTGATTTAATCCTTTTCAAATCTACAGGCCACTATTTTTCAGTTCAAAATCATCTATAATGATATCTTGAATGTTCACTGCTGAACACATCCATCTTCTACATATCTAAGGTAATTCAACCAGTATTCCATAATATGTCAAGGTAAGGGGCAGGGCAACTCAACCTCATCCCTGCCTTTCAGATTTTGGGGAATGAATCATCCTCTCATTATTCCTTGAGAGGGGACAAGAAGGCAGCACCGACCTCAGATTCCTTGAGAAGCAACTGGGTTTTTCTCCCCCACAGAGATCTGTAGCATGAACAGAAGGAGAAATCTGCTTCTGAAAACCATGAAACGCTATTGCTCAGGAGTCAGACCTTCTGCTCCTGCAGCTGCTGGCCCAGATATATCTTCAATCAAGAAAGTCTTCTCTAATGGTTGATATACAGAAGACTAAATATTACTATTCTACCTGCTCAGAATGAATACATCAAATTAAAAATTGAAATAAAAGAAAAAATACATGTTCTTACACATAATAAATTTGCTAGTTTAGACTATTACTTGTCTTCATACTTTTCAAAATATTCTCATATCCTTTAATTTTCTGTCCTTTTTATTTATTTTTAATAATTTTAAATATGACTCCAATATGTGGATATTTTCTCTCTTACTAGATTTTAACATGAGTTTCAAGCAAAAGGCATAATGGGAATAAATCAGCTTTCCTATTTTCATCTCTGTTCTTATACATTTTTTACTGACAAAAGTATGCTAATATTATCAGATAATGAGTTGATAGAGGCTTATGTCCCTTAATGTTGGCTGTCTAAAATTTAGATGTTCAGTCTAAATAGGTACAGAGGGATCCTACATCTTTATATACTTAACCACAAAAGGGAGTCATTTGGAGATGGAAATTCAGCCTACCTCTCACATGAATTACCTTTGGTAGTATCTCTTTTTTTCCATAGTTCGTAAGGGAAATCTGAGCTAACTGGGCTCTTTAAATAAAGTTAGGTGTGATGACTGTGAGCCTTAGTCAAACATATTTTAAAGCAGATCTTTTCTCCTCTTTGTGTTTCATAATTGATTTTGGCATACTTTATTTTCTAAATGACTTTCTTATTATGCTATTGGCAAATTTTTACTATTATCTCTAAATTATATTTAAAAAAATATGATTTTATTATAGGAAGTTATTTTCTCCAACATGCAGACAATGGCACTTTTGTTTTTGAATAAGCTTTTCTTTTTCTTATTTTCTAGTTTGTATGAAATGCACAGGGCACAGTCTTCTGATCATAGTAGTACTGCAGATGGTGTAAATCTGAAAAAAGTCACCTACAGTATTTAAAAAATAACAACTATGACTTACAATCACAAGTGTATTAAAGTCTTGTCTATTACTGAAACAGATCCTGACTTGTCTGTGATTTGACTGAGAACATTATCTCACAAATTGGTCATTAATTGCTGTTGAAAATCAATTCACTGAAATAATGGCTTAAAAGTATTGCTGAATGGTTTGTCATGATGGATATATATGAGTGAAGATAAAACGCTTTAATTTCAGCTGCAATTTAAAAGTTATGTCTGGGCTGCCAATCACATCTAACAGTCAGGGCACCTCTTCCAGTGGTAGGAAATCCTGTCAGCATTTTCACAAGTGGAAAGTAATTGAATTAACTGCAAATCGCTAACATTATCCCTTTTCATGTACACTGAAAAGGCAAAAAAATTACACGTCTTAGAAAGATTGAAATGTTTTAAGACAGAAGCAATTAGGGGGCACAACAGCAACCTGCCCCCCTCCTCAGATTCTAGATTGCCTAGATCTCTCTACTACATTATATGAAGGATATAAAAATATAGGCATTAACTTGCAAAAGAAAGAAAAAACAACAGGGACTTAAACCTGTGGATCAGGGAAGTCAAAAATTTCGATGATTGACTAGAAGAATATGAAGACCTGCTTCTCCTCAGCACACAGTATATACAGTGTGTGCATATTTGTGTATATATACATATATATATATACACTGTCATAATAGTCAGTATAGTAAATGTTATAGTCCAATATTAAGTAACATCTTAGCAGGTTCATTGGTAGTAGTGTTAGTCATAATGAACTAAGAAAAGGTAGATAAAGAGATGCTAAATTTCCATTAGGTCATTCAGCTGTTTATTCAACATGATAAGGGGGGTACTTTTATATTTTCTGTCCCTTAGTAAAAGCTCACAAAAACAAAAATTATAACTTTTAATGGCCATAGCAAAAATGCAAATAGGCGTGTACCTCATTCTCCTTCCTAACACTCGATTACATAACACAATAGATTAAAGATAAATTACCTAAAATACTTTCTGTTTCTGCCTTCACCTAATATAAGTGAAAGATCTGTTCAAAAGTTTATTGGATAAAAACATTCTCCTATTGAAATCAATAGGACTTAGGTCCTATTAAGATTCACTTGACCACAATTTCACCTGCAATTGAGGACCAAAAAGGTTTATTGTGGCCATTTTTTTTGACCTCTTTCATTAGGTGGGGCGTAAAATTTAGTGAACTAATTTCTGCATCAAGCCTAATAACTTCCTGATGAGCTTAACTACATGATTTAGAGAAACACTCAGCTCTAGCTGCTCCATCACTTTGGCTAGAAAAGTCTCCCAACAATTAATTATTCTCATTATTAAAAAAAAAGTCTTTATATAATTTCCCATCCAAATCTGTCCTATTATGCCTTTGTCTGCTACATTGCCTGTGTTTAAAACGATAAATTACTCCATCCTGGCATTTTTGGAAGGATTTCATATCAACTCAAAAAAAACATTACTGCCTTTTTTTTTTTTTAACTTTACGTGGCCATTCAGGCATTGTGATGGGCAACATGCCATTAGATATTTTCCTAATTAACACAATTTAGTCTCAGTTGAAGACATAAATGTTCTCTGAAGCAAAGATGATAAAAGCAGGATAAAAGAGCAAATTATACAAGTGAGCCAAATTAATTCTTAAGGCATAAGACAAGTTGTGTATGTCAAATAAAGTGAGAGGCAGATGAGCTAGAATGGGTCTTTTCAAGAAAAGAAAGAAAAGAAGAATTATGCTTTTTCAAGTAAAAAGGTATCATAAAACACAAATCCAGTATTGCTGCATGGACCAAACAAACTTTACACAGGTATATCTTAAAATACAAAGGGTAGAATAAATATCAAAATCATCCCTATGATTCATTCAAGTTAACAATATTCAAAGGAGAGTCTGGATTAAAATTTTATATACCTTGTCTTAGTCCCTTAAGAGATGGTAACATTGATAAACAGTTCACTCATTCAAACTGTCAAATACGTGAAGGTGTTTATAAATTGGTGAGCAAAGAGTTTTATTCAGTATTTTTAACTCAAGGCCAGTCTATAAAAATTATATCTGCATGGAGAAACAAGGAAAAGAGAAGAAAACAGATACTGAGAAGAATAAACAGGGAAGTCACCCTGTGTTGTGCTGAAGCCAAGCACTGGTGTTCCTTGAGAACAAAACTGATGTGACCTAAGCATGCTCTGCACAGTCTAAAGAGAGCTGATATTTCTAATGTCTTTTTTCATCAGAAATTAGGGGTTTATCTTCCTTGCATATACTTCAGGACAATTTGTCCTTGTCACCTGCTCTTATTTTTCTAAAAAATAAACTCCTTATAAAGCTGTTTTGGACAGGAGAGATGCGAAGGACTTGTTTACAAGCTTATAATCAGCAGCATATGAACTCTAAAGTGAGGGTAAAGTTACACATAGTAACCTCTTGCCTTATTCATGGAGATCTGAAGTTTGGCCCGTGTTATAAAGTCTCAACATGAATGACCTTGTGAGCCATAATCAAAATTCCTTGAAACAAAGGTTTTTCAAAAGTTCTAATAGTTTGCAGCCCTGGCATGTGTAGCCCACGGTACTGGGACACTGCCTTACACAAACTGATTACAGCTGATATCTCACTGCAGCAAAATGTGGGGTTGAGAAACTAAGTTTTGCTATGGAATAACTGATGCGCTTCACCCACTGGTGTCAGTGTTGATCAGTTGTTTTCTTACATCAAAATAAATAAATAAAAAATGCAATCACAGTTTGCCTTCCTTTCACACCTTGAAGGTCGATGGAAATTAATCTTTGCATAAATATAAATAAAAAAATGTAAGCTTGGTAATTTTGTCCTAGTAAATTGTAATATGCAAGACTTTCAGAAATTGTTTCTAAATAAATGGGACTATATCTGATCTGATTTCAGGAAGGGTGGAAATCCTTCTCTTTTGGAAACATTTTCATGTGTATTAATACCACAAACAGAAGTGCCTTTCTACTTTCTTAAGGAAGCTGAAAATTACTCTTGAAGCATACAACACGGAATTTAACCTATGAATGCATGTATTATCTTTCCTGTTTCTCCAAAAGAGAAATTTTCTCCCTTGGAGAAGTATGGACAATCAAACCTCAGTGCTGGGGAACAGAACCATATTTTAATGGAAAACTTCCTTACAGAAACGTAAATTTCTTGCTATGAATTTTGATATTAAATATATGAGAAACACATATACTTTAAATAATGTACATAAAGAAATAACTGATGTTGAATTTCTATTCTTTGTGTGAATAATATTTTTGCCACATTAGTTGCTTTTTTTTAGCTAAGTGCAAATGTGAATGATAAAAATATACAGTTATAAAAAATTAGAAAGAAAAGGTAAGTAAACATGGAATACCTGTTGTACACTAACTAATGAATGAAAAACTGTACAACTTTTGTGAAAGATTAGAACTCTGAGCAAATGGTACAGTGCTAACCCACAGCACAGGAACAATTACTGCAAGGGCTTTATGAAAAGTGTGTATTTAAAGAAGAATGAAACTTTACAAACCAGAAGTGTGGAGATATGTGTGTATATATACATGTATATGTATGCATATATGTATAAAGACACACATTAAAGAAATGTGTGTTATATATACACATTACATCAATATACATATAAACACATTCATACACTGTTATCTTCATCTGAACACTTATTTTCTTCTTACTGTTTCAGAAGAACATATGATCACAGGAAAATGAGGCTGCCAGATAGTTCACCTTTGTCTAATGCCAAGTTGTTGTTTTTAAAAATGTACATCTAGAGCCCAGTGCCTCACTGGTGCTGGCAAAATTCTCATTGAATTTCAAAGCATCAGATTGAAACCCAACACTGGATTGTAGCAATTCAAGGATACACTGTCCTCATATTTTACTTTACTACTGAATCTTGAGGGGCTTTTATAGAGATTCTTCCCCTAAATCACTGAAGTTCTAATGCCTGAAACTCTGCCTTTTCCCTATCTTGATGTAAAAGCAGCAAACCAGGTGCACAAAAAGAACAAGTTGCTTTTCAGATTATGAGAATAAGGTATTTGAATGAAGAAGCACAAACTTTTCCATGTTTTGCTTCTTTTACTAAGGCAATTGTTCAGTAAGGCAAGGAAGAAGCTTGCCACTGGTGTCTTGTAGGTGAAGGCTCTGATTCTTATGAGCATTCTTATTCAGAACACTAGTCAAGCATAATTACCATTCTAAGGAAGAATAGATTAATATTAAGCTGAAGGGATTTATCATGGATAACTCTGGGAGCAAAGTGTATTTCCTCTGTAGATATATTCTCAGGAATGTTAACACTTTATTAAAACATTCAAACATGAACTCATTTCAACAGACTCTGAAATTCTTTACTAGAGCAGAGTAAAGCTGTAGAAAAAGTATTCCTGACCCTTGGAAACATCTAGCTGCTGTACCGTCACTAAATAGGTGTTTCAAATGGTTTCAGTTGTCAGGTGTCCATCAGTGAGGCTGTAAGACTTCTAGAGTAAGAAACCATATCTTAATATTTCTATTGTGATGCAAACAATTGCAGTCATTCTTCTCACCGTGAGATTCATAATGGACACAGTGGAAGGAGTGAAGCAGAATTGTGATCTCAGATTTGCTAATGACCTCACCAGAATTACTTTACATGCCCTCAACGCAAGCTAATAACATATGAAAACACAAACACTGTTAAGTTGCTCTTTGCAAACCTGTACATCTAAACTCTTGTTCTCCTTACTCACTTTGCTGTTGAATTACATTATACCCTTATTTTCACTCCGAGTAGGAGGTTGCGTGTAACTCCTGGGTAGCCCAGGGAAACACTGTGAGTCACAGACATCCCTCTGAGTCATAATTCCTCCCTTGCTTCCTCCTGTCACCCTCAGCCTTTCCATTTGCTTATGGTCTTTCCCAGAAATAAATTCCTGTGCCACCTCCATGCCAGCTCAGCTACGTTGGCCAGCAAGTGGAGGAACCGAGCCAAAGACAATGTTCATTCCCTGTCTGTCATCTGGACGTTCCCTGGGCTGGGCAGGCAGCAGAGCCTGCTCATAGTTCCAGATAACCCTGACAGTCTGAGAGGCTCATGAAGGAATACAAAGTGGCTGTGGGTTGTTCTGTTTTTACCCTTTTGTGTGGGCATTTAGCTCTTATTCCTAACCTAACCATTCTCATTAAGACCAGAGATACAGAGTCCAGAAGAAACTCTAAACTGCATATGGGTTTCAGTGATTCAAGAAGTAAAAACATTACTGATATGTAAATAAACAAATATAACTAGCTACTGGCAGTAAGTCTCCCAGGGACTGACATTGGCTAATATGGACTGAGATGGAAGAAAAATTTAGTGTCCAGGCATTGTTTGATTAAATCCGTTGTTTTGTTTTCTCATTTGTCAGCAAAAGTAAACTTTCTTTTCCAGAACAAGCCTGTGAAAGCTGAAAATCTTCAAAGGAATTAAAATTCAACTTGTGAATCACCAAATCCCTGTCTGAATCAGTTACAGAGAAATAGATCTGTCTCTTCCAGACTCATTTTCACTGCAAATGATGATTTTTAAGACTCTGAGAAAAACGTATTAGAACAACTTAATAATACATTAACTTTCTTACATACTTTTAAATTACTTGGCTCCTGTTCAGAGTTTAAAATAGAAATTGATGTGAAAAGCAAGGCAGGGTTACAGCAGTCTAAAAGAAAGTTAAATTCAGTGCTACAGTACAGATGATAAATGCAGTTTTTATTAGCTGTGTAATAAAATTCTGCAATGAAGATAACATTTAAAGCAATAATTAGAAATACTCGAAGTTGGTATGCTGACAACTGCTTAAATATATGGAGGACTTCAGCATATACAGAATTTACTTATCCAGGGCACTGCTGTAGCTTTCAGGTTAACATATGCTAGCCTTACTTTCAGCTATATCTTCTCTTTAATGACCCAAAAATTTTTATGGAAGTGATAACTGCAATGGGAGGAGAGACAAGGGTTCCCCACACAATATTAAAATTCTCCACAGGAGGTAAAGGAAAAAAAATTGAATCTTCACCAACCAAAGAAGGAAGTTGAGTTCAGACCTCTTACATCTCAAAGAAAACATGTTCTGCCTATTAAGTTAGGTGTGAATGAAGCTATGTCAAGAGAGAAAAATTGAGATCTCATCTCTTGTTTCAAAAGTAGATGATTAAAAAGTAAAAAGGTTTGTAATTCTGTCTTGTAGATATTTGAAACCCTCAGTTACATGAGGACTGGCAACTCTTGACTAACACATGTCAGTCTTTAAGTTTGTTTCTGACTTTAAATAGTGTATTTGACAGTGTGCTGGCTGTTCCCAATCTGCTGAGGTACGTAACTTAGACGTGGAAAGGAGACTGTGAGCTGATATAGGACCTTAGGCTTCATTACAGAGGACAAGAGTATCTATTAAGTAGTAGAGCCACTGAATTTGTACTGAATCAGTCAATATCTTGAGATGCTTTCTTCCGTTTTCCGGTCCATTCTCTCATATCTCACATTGGGGAGATACCAGCATACATAGTTGATTCCAGTTTTGTTCAGTTTAGATTATAACAGCCAGGATTTGACTTCTTTTTCTGATATTATATCGTATCTGCCTAAACAGCTTCTAAAATCAAGCTTCTAGTCATTGCTGACTCTAATGAGACATCTGTTCATGAAAGAGAGGACAGATAGGACATAAGAAAAATCATCCTACAGTTATTTAATGATAGTTCTCCTTACTGTACAATATTTGCACTTTATTACTTTATAGATAGTTGCTTTCCAAGAATATGATAAAATTTTCCACAGTTTATCTCTCCTCAACTGTAAATTCTTCTTGATTATTATGCAAAATTGATGAAGAGGTAAGGTAAATAAACAAACACAAAAATTCAACAAATTGAATATAACCCTACTAAATATTTTCCATGTACATTTTTTATCTAAAATTCCTGATGAAATAAATTGTAAAGAAAATAGTATGCATTTTGGAATTTTCTTTAACGACACTTTTTGACTTAAAAATGAAATTAAATCAAAGGCTGTCAATGGAATAATAGTTTTTAAATTAAAGCTCTTGAAACTGGACAGAGGCACCATGAAATGTCTCTCTTCAATACTTTTAATGCATTTCTTAAAGATGCCTTCATTGGCAAAGCCTGTATACCTCATAAACTGGAAATGTCTCTGTCTAAATAAACGTAGATCCTGTTCTAGAATTCTATAATAAGAAACACAGAAGCTTAACTTACTATGTCTGAAAGTTACTGGAGCTTGGAGTGATCCGTGGACTTGAGGTAACTTGGGGCAAGAATTTCATGGGCTGCTAAAGTTGTTTGGTTAGGAAGGGAAGAGGACTGAGATATGTGATCCTCAAGTTATTGTCCCTTGGCTCTATAAATTAGACAATGGTTAATAATAATATTTCAGACATGGCACTAGCATGGGGAGCTTAAACTGACTTTTCACAGTTGCCATGCACAAGAATCATGCTGTTGCTTTGAACTCTGTCTTGAAGAGGGCACTAAAAATTATATAAATGCAGAAGACACGTCGGCTTTCCAAATGAGTAAACCAGGCAGATGGCTGATTAAATGAGAACCATATCTTTAATAAGTGTTGTACATCTTCTAAAGTGCTCTGAGATCTCCAAGGGAAAAGTAAAGTCAAATTATAAATAGTTGTGATATAGAAATTAATAGCTATAATAGCAAAGTATAATTTAAATCAATTTAATCTACACTGTCACTCAAATAATGACCACAGTATAGTGCTATAAAATATTTGATTTTACTTCCAACCATTGAGCACCTCTGTCATTCTGCTAACCAAATATTCAAATCTTTCTCTTGCTTGAGTAAAGCTACTTATGTAAAATTTTAAACTTTTATTTTATATATACACTTTTCATCCCAACTCTATTTCCATTCCAGCTAGCTTTTAGCCACATCAAATAAAGTCTTTTTTAAATCTTTTCCTATCATGTTGCTTTTTTATTAGGCTGTGTTTCTTTCAGGTGTGGGCAGTGGAACTTGAGATATTTTCTAATTAGTAGACAAGACTTATTCCTTTCTCTATTTTCCATATTCCTAATCATTATTTTAGTCAAACAGAAAAAAATAACTTTAAAAATAACTTTACAGATCTGATTACAAAGGTAAAAGAAGAAGAGGATATTATTAAAAATGAATGACTCAAAAATTAATGTGGATGATGTCAAATGGCTGTCTTCAAGAAATTTCAGACATCCATACATGGGATTGTGTTTGGCCTTCTGTGCTGTGTAATTACAAATTCATAAACTGGGTCTTGAACCCCGTTTTGTCTTTATAAATCATACAATATAACTCATGTCTCTGCAGTACTATGTGCTGCAGACAATTTAATTGTTTTTCAGAATTATTTAACCAATATAAGTAAGGAACTTGACATTTGCATATAAAAACTGAATTAATTTCTCAGATGAATAACATTATAAAATTAGGTTTTACTAGATTACAAGATCAGAAAAATGAGAGATGCTACATTAAATCCTATGGATAATGCCAGAATAATAGTAATTGCTCTAATTGCTTTAATATTTATTTTCCCAGTAAGAACAGGCAGTATGCAACAAAAACTGAGTTTAATACTACAGATATTTTCAGACAAAAGCCAAGCTGTGCTCCCTGGGAACAGAAGAATCTTGCTACAGATTTGTGCAAATGTCATCCTAATGTCGCTCACATCCATAATAGATAAGGCATTTATAACATAAAAAATGTTAATAACTGAAGACATATAGATATGCCAGAATGTTGTAATTCAACTAATATTAGAAGCATTGAATTCTTCTTGAAATTGTTATGTTTATGAATATTTGATTAAAAAATTATATACAATTTAAAATACATATAAAGCATTTTAGGGAAAATGATAAATAGAAGCTGTGCTAGATTATATTGCCAGATATAAGAACAGTCATTTTTACAGATGTCTTTAAAAAATTCATACTTTTCTAATAACAATATTTTTATACTTTTCTCAAAAGGAAGCAATTAAATATGATGTTAAACTGCTTCATGTGTAGCCAAAAATTAGAATTATATACCTATATATAGAATTACATATAATAACAACAAAAAAAACTACTTTATTTCAACAGTTAAGAAATATTGCCTAAAACCCACCTGTTTTCCTCTTCAGTGACAAGTGTATTTCAAAGGGCTACATTATATCATTTGAGAAGTAGATGAGTAGTTTCAGAAATAACTCATTAGGAGAATTCAATAGCTAATAATAGGATTTTCAAAGGGATTTAAGTGGATTAGATAAGGACTTGGTCACTGAAATCTCTTCATTGAAAATGTCAGCTTGCATGAAATTTCAGTAATAAAGTCACACATGAACAGTCAGTGATTTATGGTTAAATTGTATTTGGTTATAATGTACTTGAGCCAAGCAAGAATCAGAGCATTTGAACAGTCAGCAACAGGAGGTGCAAGATAGTGTTTAACTCAAACTAAAATGGCTGAGTTACAGAAAAGTTTATTTTGTTTTCAGGTTGCATTTGCCTGAAAAGAAACATGTTGCTTTAGTTCTTGGTGAAAAATATATTTATTATTTCTCATGATCTAAAAAATTTATGTGAAGAATTACACTTCCTAGGTACTTACAATAAAAAATCCTTTCCACCAATACTTACAAAATCAATTCACATTAGTATTTAATTTTTATGAAGCATTAAGTCAGTAGGGATGACCCTGCAAACAGAGAGTTTTCAGTAATTCAATTGGATTGAGTGGAATCACTAGTTAAAATTCTTTATTCCAGACATGGCATCTTAGGCACTGCATTTGCAATTATGAGTCTGTATATGTAAGATTTTAATGCAGAACATAATTGGGAATGGTGCTAAAAATGTTAAAGCATAGTGGGATGGATCCCACAGAGTTCTTCCATAGTTATATCAAATATCCAGTCATAGTGATGCTTTATGAAAATTGAATGCCTGCAGAGTCCTAAGATATATCCAAACTATTGAAGTGACAGCTGCTTCTCTCAGTTTAAAACTAATTGCTCATTATTAAATATCTCTGAGTATGTTAATTAAGCATACTTACATACGCTTCTAAAGAAAATATATCCTGGAAATCTTTTTCTTTCAGAGAAAGGAATACTGCTGGATCTATGCTTCTCTCTGCTCTTTTTTCTAAGGTTTTTTTTACTTTTAATAAAAGCAATCTGATGTGATTTTAGTTGTTAATGTGGAATTTTTTCCATTTTCAATGCTTTCTAAAACAGTGAAATCCATTAAGTCAGAGAAAACATTATGCTATACATAACAAAATATCCTTTTCAACTAGAATTACTTTTCTTTCCCTGAGGATGAAAAAAATATGCTGTGGTTAAACAGGATAAAACTTCCTCCATTTTTTTTTCTTTTTGAATTCAGGCATGCAGTAGCAGCTAAAATGATATATTTCATATGTTTCCTTAAAATCCAATGGAAAAAAAAGTGCACCAGCTGAAAAATGAACATTAATGATGAAAGAGTATCAGAACTGCCTTTATAAATTAGGAGTCTATTGACAGTGAAATTGTATTAAGCCTATACATGCCTTTACATTCAAGAGAGCTGGACTGAATTATGTCAAATCAGAAACATCCCAGAAATTTGAAGGATATAAGATAACATTATAACACTCTACCCTGACCCTGTGTGCACAGTACAGGCTGTACTATTTCAATAGTGAGATATATGAAAAGACTCTTTCTTGCACTAGAGATATTATCATAAGAAATGCCATATTATAGGTGTTGTTAGAAGAATATTTGTATTTATACATAAATGTTTATTGAAAAAACTTTATCTTTAACACATATATATAGTACTAGGTTTATAATGTTATTTAACCAATATATATAATGAGAGCCCACAGACAGAATGATGTCCTCATATCATTTAACAGAAACTAACTATCATCTCTTTATGCTCTTTAGGTGAAGCGTGACTGGAATATGTTGAGAGCTTATAGGTAAGAATTAAGAGCCAGGCTAACATGAGTGACAGTGTTGTGGGTGTTTACTGAAGGCCACCTGATCAGACCACCTTGATATCTGCTGAAAAAAAAAACAAACCACAGCTAGGCATGCATAGCCCAGGAAGCTCAATGCAGAGCATTGATTTTTAGTAAATTTAGTGAATGAATCACAGCCTGTTGGATTCATGAGAATTGTTCCCTGTAGGATTCATGAGAGATGCCAAAGATTGAGTGGAAATGACAAGCACAACACAGTACTAGGTAGCCAGGTGTGTTGATTGATTTGGTACAAGAGAGTTTGAATATGCCAAGCAGCTCCCAGCCTTCAGGAGAGGTTGTTACTGGTGATACACCTCATTCCAGAGAGAGCAAAGGCCTTCACTGGCTCCTACAAAACCTTGTTTCAGCCTATTTAGCTAATCCAGAGCAGCAGTACTGTATGCCTACCACTTCCACTTAATTCTCATCCATCACTACCCATGTGGGCTCACCCTACACATCTCTGCAAGCCTAAGAAAGCAATAGATATACTGAACTGCACTGATGTAAAGCAGTGAAATCTTGTAGATCCACTCAAGTTGCAGATGATATACCAGTTTACACTGAGTTGCAATGTAAACTGCAATGAATTTGGAATTTGAATGCAATTTGATTTGTATTGAGTGGAAAAGACAGTGAGTCTTAGTATACTAAAACTGAGTACTGGGAAACACAAGTACCTGACATAACCAGAGAAAGTGTAAGTAGAAACTTCTGCACATGTAGCATAGCAAAGAAAATTTTAACTCCTGGATTATTCAGTATCTCAAAACAATACCATTCTTTCAGAGAGAGGAAAATTTTGTTGCTGTTGAAATATTTGTTTCATGAATAAGAGTGTAGTCACTCTGGAAAAAAAGGTGTTTGAAGTATGATGACTGAAATGCCAGGTGTAGACTGGACTCATTTTGCATAATTGTATTTATTAAGGAATAAAACTATCATCATTGTCATCATCAGCCTTAACTCCTACTCTGCTGTTATGAACTTTACAGTGATTTATCACACAGAATTTGTGAAACTGTTTGTACAAATACTTAAATAGTTAAGCCAGATCACACAATTTGTCTTAGACTCTTCAGACTTCTCTTCTGTAGTAACATTATAGAAATGACCAGGTGTGGACAAAATTTGCTCAGGGGTTATTATTGTACACTTGCCCAAACATCCTTTTGTAATCTATCACTTCAAGGTGCATAGTTTGAGGCAAGACATACTCTTATCGAAACAATTGTTGCTGCAAAACAGGTTTTGCAATCACCAAAGCAAACTCTTCCAGTATTGATGCTTTCTGCTCTGATGATCCCACTTTTGGATGGCTGTGCTGGAGGTTGCAGTCATCACAATACCTATTGTAGGAATTCAGCTAGTTAACTGAATAGGCTGAGTAGGAGAAAAGCAAACTGAATAGCTGTTTTTAACTGTGAATATCATGTTCTCTCTCTGAATATATTCAGCTACTTATCGCTGAAGGTGAATACCAGGACTTTCTGCTGGTGAAAGACATAAGTTATTGCAATATATAGGATTAAAAAAATATTGCTCCACAAGATGTAAAGATATGTGGGTTTTTGGATCTTTAAGAAGGATAAACTGTCTAACTGATCCATAGTGAAGTAGAAAACTCTATCCTTGACTCAGTTAAGCTGAAACACAAGGGATCTCTACTTCTCAATTACACATAGTGAACAGCAATTGTCACACTCTGTGCAAGATTTTAGTGTCCCACAGACTACTCAAAACTGAGGTCTTGAAGAGAAAATTGAAAACATGAGATTTGTTGCTTAAGTCTCAGAGTGTTCTACAGCATCCTTTGAAAGTCTGGATTTACTGATGGGAGAAGGAGAAAGTAGTTGATGGCTTTTCCTGCCAGGAGTAACTACAAAAGTTACTCATCTAAGATATGTTAACCCTCAAATTGTAACAGTTTATCTATTTTCCATACAGTCCCATAGGATAAGGGAATCTGGCTTTAGAACTTCAAGTGCTATTAAAATGACAAGGAAGCCATTTTTGAACACTGAAGTACGGTATTGAAATACTGTGTTTAGCTGTATAAGTATTACATATAGCAGAGTCTTAAATCTCTTAATATATTCCCCAAATCAATAAGCAATTTATGGAGCCAGAAGAAAACAGCTATCAGGCTTTATAAATAGCAAAATAAAAATTTTCAAAATACATTATTTATTAAAGACATAAACAAATATATTTAATTAATTATTAAATCCAGAACACTACAAGAACCAAATAGTAAATAACAAGGTATTCAAGTCGGGACCTGTACAGTATATAGATTTATCTCTAAAGATCATTCACATAATGTGAAAAGTGACAATGGTTTCTATGAGAAGATTATTTTATATCTGTATTTATTATTGTTACTTCTTTCAAAAAGAAGCAGTATTAACTTATAACAAAATTTATATTCTCATTTGAGCAAGGGTATATCTTTTTCAAGACTGTATGTAAAAAATTTATGCAATCCACCTTGTTGTTTTTCACTGTTATTTTCCATAGGCCAAGCTGTGTATTCACAAAGAGAAAAAATGACCAGATACATAAACCACAATACAAGGATATAAAGCTGTTAGAGAGTGTCCAAAGGAGGGCTACAAAGATGGTGAAGAGTCTAGAGCCTGGATAAGAGAAGACTGAGGGGAGTCCTCACAGGGGGCAGTGGAGGGGTAGGTACAGATCTCTTCTCTGGTGACCGGTCATAGGACTCTAGGGAATAGCATGAAGCTGTGGCAGGGGAGGTTTAAGTTGGATATTAGGAAAAGGTTTTTCACCCGGAGGGTGGTTGGGCTGAAACAGGCTTCCCAGGGAAGTTGTCACAGCACCAAGACTGCCAGAGTTCAAGACACGTTTACTCTCAGGCACGTGCTGTGATTCTTGGGGCTGTCCTGTGTACCACCAGGAGTGGGACTCAATGATCCTTATGGGTGCTCTCCAACTCAAGATATTCTTTGAGCAACAATATGACAATATTTTAAGTAAAGAGAAATCCACATCTCCTTTTCAAATGTTAGGCAGCTTAAAAAAAAAAAAAAAGGAAAAAAGAGGCCATTTTGAAAAATTACATTTATCATACCAAGTGAAAACTTGGCACTTAAGGTTGTGTCAAATTCTATCAAACCATATTTCAGAATAATGCAACGTAGTTCTTCAGTTTAAATCTCTTTTCAATGTGCTTATGCAAGGCAGCTTGAGATGACCAACTGTAGATGTAGGAAGGTAGCATTGGTTTCCACTCCAGCAGCTCCAAATAGCCAATTTGTTCTCAAATTGCTTACCTCAAACTATATTCCCAAGTGTAGAACTTACAATGTAAGAAATTCAGAGTTATTTGTCTTATTTAAGATGGGATGAATATAGAAAGAAAATCATATCTGAGGGATTTTTCTGTAATTCTATATCTTCCTCAAGAATATTGTCACACTCCTATTTCTGATCCTAGTTATAACTACAAGGGTAAAAGCAAGGCACAAGGGAAATAGCAGAGATATTTAGATAAATTACCTAAATATTTAATATCTCACAATATTGTTGTTCTTTGTTTTGGTTTTCATCTCAACAAACTGTTTTGGAGGGTGTCATTATATGAATCTTTGCTAGCAACTAGTTTTAAAATAAGTCAGTCACTTCCTATGTTTTATTTATGGAGTCTGCTTATGATTTTCCTAGAATGTAATTAAGGAAAACAAAGAGGTCACAACTTCTAACGACAAAAGAGTTGGAAAAAGTAACAAGCTTTCAGACATAAGATCTTTTCTGCAGTTCTTTCAGATGTTATGTTTCCACACCAAATGTAGTATTGTAATCTCACAGCATGACAATTAGCATTTTAGTTAGATTAAGAGGGTCCTACTGAGGAAGATAACCCAGCTGTTCTACTGATTGCAGATCTGAAAGAGTAGGAAGACCACCCATTTGTTCGGTGGATATGTCTCCCTAACTGCAACATGGGACAGCATTTAAAAAAACAGTAAACACAGGTCAAGATTACGCAGATATTGATATATCAGTTTAGAGGACGCTTTTAGTTTCTCCTCCCTGACTTTCTACTGTGTTGACCTGGGTTCTTACCGTGGATTCTCACAACAAGATGTGAATAATATACTCATCATGATTCCTGGTTGAAGCATGTGGGTGATGGGAGTATGTATAGGTACAAAGCCCGGTGAGGTAATTTTAGAAAATCATACCAGAGGAAATGTGGCACAGCTTTGGCCAGTTTCAGCACATTAATCTGTACCATCTTGAAGCCAACTCCAGAGTTTTCTTTAAAGGTGATTGCTTTGGAGGGTTTTGTTTGCTTTTTTTCTGATTTTTGGGAGGTGAAATGGTAGGAGACACCAAGGAATTACTTTATCCTTTTCCTTTCCACCTATAGCCTTGAAATTGTTCCAGAGGTTGTTCA
The DNA here is from genome assembly GCF_009829145.1 of Chiroxiphia lanceolata. Taxonomy (NCBI): domain Eukaryota; kingdom Metazoa; phylum Chordata; class Aves; order Passeriformes; family Pipridae; genus Chiroxiphia; species Chiroxiphia lanceolata. The sequence goes on along the minus strand of NC_045641.1, from coordinate 9,310,625 downwards.
CAGAATATTTCTTTTCTCTTATAGGTCCAGCCATAGAGTCCTAAGAGCACATAACCACAGGAATCACTCAAAAGGACTGTAGAAACATAACCAGAAACTAGGTGCAGATTCATAAAAATCCAGAAAAAATATTTAATCATGCTATTTTATGAATCAAAGAGAAATACTCTCCCTGAATATGATTAGTAATCACCAGAACCTTAACTCAGCTTTATTTCCCAAACAGTAAAAACATGAGCAGGCTTCCAATACCTCGAGAATAATTAGTTAGCTATGAACAGAAAGAAAGAACTAACATTTGAAAAGATCACACATCTTCACTCTTCTTCACTACACTGTTAACTTGGATTTTTACAAGGTTCTCATTCACAAAAGAAACCTTAGCTTAAGTTTAGGAGTGTTGCAAACAAAGTGAAAAGCCCAGTTTGGGCTGTGGTATGTGAACTGGTTCTGTCCTAATTTTGCAGTGAGGATGCAGTGAAAACAAAACTAACTGAGCTTCCAAAAACACAAGTTTGGAAATCTTGAAACACAGTCTTGAAAAGATCACAAGAGACTCAGCCAACTGAAGCACTAAAACGTCAGGGGATATGTTCACAGAAGTCCCAAACACATGTTCAGAGGATATACCAAACTTGAGCTTCCTCATGTGATATATAGCTCCAATGTTGTCCAGCTGATCTTAATGCACACAAGAATTAATACAAATGTGATGTATATTTAAGTAGGGAGGTCTTGTCCTTTCTCTTCCCCTTTTCCTGTAGAATACTTTTCTATAACTATTTGGTCAACATCTGAAAGACAAGTTAATCTTAAAATTACATAGAATACAATGTATTATTCATCAGATATTTCTGCATTCATTATGCACTGATTTTTACAACTCAGAAGAAATCCCACATATTCTTATATCATCAGTCACCATTATAAAATCCTTATCCAAAGGAATCATGCTTTTAGCACAGAAACCAGACACAAAAGAGTATTCAATTTAGAGATGCTCAGCTTGGGAAAACAAAAACATGCCACTTATTCAGTAGCCATGAATGATCTATTGTGCTGTTCAATTATGTCATCCTCTTTCCAGATTACCCAAGGAAAGAAAAAAAGTTTCATCTGTTATTAAACTCTGGGTAGCTTGAACAGTACCTCACAAACACAGTCTATCAACTTTGCCAAATAAATTTGACCCAAGAATTTATTACATATTGAGAGCTTACATTTGTCTTAGATCAAAAGTTGAATCATTTTAATTACAATTCAGTTGGTGTTTGCCCATGCCTCAGAGTTAACACACAACTTGCTGCTACTGGAATTCCAGTGGAAGTTTAAAGGAGAAGATTAAAAGAAGTAAAGCTCATCTCTGAAATAAATTGACCACTTTGGAAGCCAAAAGTAAACCTGTTCCTTATCCAGATATTAAATAAAAATTACCCTAAACAAAAACTGATAGTTTCTTGAAGTTTTAAGCATGTGCAACTAAAATGTAATAACTCATTGAAATTAACTAAATTCCCCTCGATTAGTTTAGTAAGTCAAAGTAAATCCTGTACCTTGAGCTGAAAAGTTAACTGCTGCTTTCTGTATTTTCAAATTTGTATTCAACTTTAAAAAAAGCAGACATGACAGCAACTCCTCTGTTCTAAGCTCTAAGCTTTTCTTCATTCGGACTCCCCAAAACTGAGCAAGAGGCATATGCCACAAAATAATGTGTAGAAACACTTCTATATTATACAAGCAAGAAGCTATACATAATACAACTGTTGAAACAAAGTGTGTATGTTCTAAAATATAAGAAGTGCATTTATTTGTTGAACGGATATCTGTAGAGAACATGGAGAGAACCATAAGGACATGGTACTAATTCTACTGGAGAGAATGTTAATAACACGGTCTTGGCTGAGATCAGTGAGGCTACAGAAAAGAATAATATTATATTAAAAATATATATTGAACATCTCTTTTGTGAACTGATTATCTGGCATAATAAAGAAACTATTTAAAGAAATTCTATTTTGCATGTGAAATGATTCCTTCTTGGAATGGCTTGTTCTGGAACATGTCTGAGGAAATGTTAGTCAAAAACTGAAAAAATAGTTATACTTGAGACATTAAGTAATAGTGACCACAACAGAATTTAATTTAGCTCTCTTAGAGGAGGAATAATATCTAAAAAGTAAAAAAAAAAGAAAAAAGTTAACCTTATAATCTGATATTTCAAAAGACACTCAAAACCAAAAGCGAAACTTCTACAAAAAATACAATAAAATGACTGACATAATTTAATTTAAATCCTTCTATTACTAGCTGGAAGCTACTTAAACACATGATACCAATCATATGTATTTCTGGACCTTAAAGAATCAGGAAAATGAATTTTAAAACTCCACTAGCAAAACAATGAGTCTTCAACTTTTGGGTTTTTTTAAAATGTTTTCAAAAGAAAGAAACAGCCTACTGAAGGCAACAGAAGAGAACAAACCATGAACATGAACTGATGGGGATTTGATGCATGACCAAGCTATGATGGGATGACAAGTTAACATACATCAACTGACTTGTGATAAATGGATGCGTCCAAATCAAGTAATTTTGGCCTCAAATCAACAACTATCCTGTGAAGTTTCTTTAATTTATATTCACAGCACTGTGTAAATGTGCACCCGGACGACATGTGACTTGTTAAACCATTGCAAACTCTGTTCCTGAGTCCTGCATTTGTGATTTGCAAATCTACAGTAAAATCTGAACAACGTGTAGCCAAATTCAAACCCAGGTGAGTTGTCTGCAGGATGTGTGTCACCCACGCTACCTTGGAGTAAACAAGCAACTGAACATGTGCTTGCAGTTGTTCTTCACCACAAAAATTCAAGGAAATACTTGTTCAAGACATAGCTGTTTCAAATAATAAAGATGCGCCTCTGTCCTAGAGAAAAAACATCACTTAAACTCATTGATAATATATTAAGTTTTTAGTAGTTATTAACTTTCATTAAAAAAATGGAATTTTGCCAAGCTTGGGAACTCTTCTAATGGTGGATCAGAGTTTCCAAACCAGCATGTAATATTTCCAGAAACAGATGCAAAGCTCTTTCAATTTATTGCCCATTATTGTTTCTAAGAATTCTTTGCAATGCTGAAGACTATAATTTTTAAATTCTTTAAAAACTAATTCTTAAACTTCAAAAACTAGGACTTCAAAGAAAAATGCTGTATCTCAATTTATTAATATGGCAGTCATTGCTAAGATAGTTCACATGAAATCTTTGAATTAAATACCTAACTGTGAGCAAAACAAAGCATTCTTGTGGAGACTAGAACTGAGGAACAACACCCATCATTTACCCTTTCGAAGTGTTGTTACTGTTTCTGACAACTGAAAGACAACAAGCCTTGTTTTAACATTCCTAAACTATCTGCGAAATTGAAGTTAATTAACAGTATCTAGATAAACATTACAAAAGAATAAATGGCAGCAGTTTAAGGAGAAATTTAGTTTCATCAGCACAGTAGAATTTTTGGAATGCATTTCCAGCACAATCAATGAAAGGAAAAAGGTTAGTTTATCTAACTTTGTATCTCAAACCACTTTAAATAAAATGCTGTACTTAAGTACTTTGGAGGTTACTGATAAATAAAATTGCTTGTTAGCACAGCACATAACAATTTATTACTAGTTTATCACTCAGAGCTGTGAATGACACCATCTAAGATAATACAAAATAAATAGAGAATGGGTTTTAGTTATTAGAATGTGCTCAGATACCCATAGATTTTATTTTTTATCTTGCTTGTCTACACACTTGTCAGCTGCTAGCCTGAGCAGCTTGGTTTTTTAACTGTTCATGTTAACAAGTCTTTTGGTAAAAACTTACTGATACTGATATAGTGGGTTTGATTTAGGGTAGATGAAGCCTTGTCTCACTAGCCCAGCTATCCAGTCTTCTCTGAAAGTTCCAGCCCATAGTTTATCTAGTGGAGACTCTTTCATCTTCCACAGTCATACAGATCTTACGTGGTCTTTTTTCCCCAGATGTTGTTTTCCTTTAAAACTATGTTGATCTGGGCAGCCTTCTTCATTCTTTGGCTTCTTGCTTTAATATTCTGTCTGCAGAAAGCTCCAGATGTATGTACATCTCCAAGGCTCCCCTAGGAATAAGATCATGCCAAAATCCTGCAGGGGAGGGCTAGGACAATGATCTTAACCTGTCTGAAAGCAAGGAGTAGTACAGAAAATGTCTTCCAAATACTCACTTATGGCACTATTCCCAGTTATCGTTAAAGGACAAACTTCAGAACCAAACCACATGTTTTTATTAATATTAATTCTTTTAACCCTTAAGAACACAGATTTGGTGCCTTTAGCTCATGAAATAAGAAAATACCTTCAGTCTAAATCATGCTTGGATATCACCTGGATTTCCTAGGAACCTACATGACAGCTACTTGCAACACAGGAGACTGAAATTCCCATAGAAACTATTGGAAAAGATAATTTCATCATCACTAAAATGACAGTAGTTATCTGACTTTGCTACAGAATTACTAGTTTGGAACAACCAAAGGATATAAATGATCTATCATAGTAAAGGTTATTTGATTCTCTTGTGATGAAAACAAGTCTAATTTCCTAAGAAAATGAGGTGTTCTGGAACACTCTACGAATTGGTGACACAATCCGTGTTCCCTATGACACATGAGATCCCACTGATCAATTTCAAATTTTATGGGAAAAGGTTGAGGAGTTAGGTCAGTCTTCAAAACATTAAGTTTTTCCAAGTTTCATGAAAATCACCAGTTAAGAAATAGAAATACTCCATTAGTCCCTTAACCGAAAGGGAGAACAAACTCATAATCCAATTAATACAATTAGCAGACAACTGTTCAATTAGCACACGCAAACTGACCGACCAACAAGCACATGCGGAAACAATTAAATCTCTGCTACTTTAGGCCCACCTATGGAACCAAAAAAGTGGTTAATAAGTAAAAAGTGTTGAAGAAATAATGTTGAAAGTTACCTGAGAGGGAGATGCTAAAAGGGAGACTTCAGTGCCTGGGATAAAATTATGTGTGCTGCAGTAGGAAAATATTAGGGATAAGGAAAGGTGAGTATGACTTTGGAAGAATTAAGGGTTTTGTTAAGAAGTGAAGATACTAAAAAAGCTAGTGATAAAGAAAAGATCTCAGACTACTTCAGTAGAGGAAAGAAAAGGAGAAGCCCGAGGGAGATGTGGTATAAGGATATAGGAGGCTGGAATATATTTCTTTCACTTTTCAAGTTTATCTTCTGCTTTAATTTTTGCCTACTATTGAGACATGTCCTAGTTCATATTTCTTATTGTTGGTGTCAAGCTACTCAAAGGCATTTCAGTCTCGCTAGGTAAAACAATAGGTAGATGGAAGGAAGTTTTATTCTCACACATAGGTTGTATAATTCTACTGGGAAAAAAAGTTATGAGATTTAGCAAGACAAATACTAGAGGATCCCAGGAGCTTGTTGAAATTTCGTCATAAAATTTCAAAATGCATCCAGATTTCTCAAATCTAATAGATTATTAACCCTTTATTGGTGATCCAATCAACCCAACAGAAAAATCCTCAATGAAAGAAAGGTTTTCATCTTTCCTGAAAGAAATAATTTAATTTTAAAAGGATTTGGTTTAAAGACATGTTTTATGGGTACCATAACTTCGATAAACTTCATATCAGATCTTTGGAGTTCACCATCCAAGCTAGCTACCAGCAGTTGTAAGTTCTTTATAAGGGTTAAAAATCAGTAAATGCTTAGGACTAGGAACTGATTGGTTAATCTTGTCCAATCAACAGAATTAAGGTCAGCCTGAGGGCATTCTAATCCAATTATGCAACCTGCTCTTGGGGTCTACCTTCACCCTTTAGTGCTCTCAGATGCATTTTTAAAAGTCTGTAAAAAATCCTGTAGTGAATAAGTGGTACCAGCATTATTACAATCCCCACAAAAGCAACTGCAGAACTCCAAGATGCCAACAGAAACACATTTTTACCCTGTGCTACTGTAATGCACTTGCAAGCATAATTACGGGGCTCAGGTGGATGCTGTAATGCCTAACCTCTGCCATCAAAATTACAATGCCTGCAAGAGCAGACCTTACAGACTGAAGGACCAAACACTTATAAAGCAAAATCACTGCAGCAAAATTTGCACAGAAATCAACATCCGTAGAAACTTACCATCATGTTGTGAACAGTTAAACACAGAGGCAACAATGTTAAAGCAGGGCTACAGTCACTCGTATAATGTATGACTAATTCAGAAAGGCTCTGAAGCACCTTTTCATCATAGACTAGAAATACACTTTCTGTGCGTTAATTTATAGTTTACACCATTTAAAATATAAAACATGCTAGGACATGACAAGTTTAACTTTCAGACATTCCCCATGGGTCCCTGCAACACTCCCAGGCAATAGTATCAAATATCAGTAGATGTCAGTATGTCTGTTACCTTTCAACAATCCCAAGGTAGGGCATTTCTATGCTGCTATCAACTTCACAGCACAATTCGGGAGTTGTTTCACAAGAATGTATAAACATTAGTTACTATTATTTTCGAATCTCCATGCTGTAAGCTTTTTGTTTTGTTTTACTTTTAAATTAAGAGTACAAGGAGTTTTCAACAGCCCAGAGATCTAATTTTACAGCTCAAGGGTTTTAGTGCTATTACACATTAAAGCAGTAAATGTGAAACCACAAAAAAATTCCAATCCATTAACCTGATATTATGAAGTAATTTGTTACATTTTCTAAGAAAGTAAGGGGTTGTTCTGTGTCAAGAAAATTACAGAGACCACATATAGCACTTCTAATATCTATTTCACAATCCTAAGTGACATGTACCCACACATATTAAAGTCTCTATAAAATCATCAAAGCATCTTCTAAAAATACCATCTTCTTGATAACAAAAGGCCATGATAAGTTGTATGAAGTTTTTCTTAAGTGTTTAACCATAGAATAAAATGGAAAGTGAAATTATACACATTAATCAAAATTATCAGTGTTTCATGTTGCTTGGTAATGCCTGGGCTATGGGCAAAGTAGAACAACTTTTGTCATGATTGACTTTAATCAATCACACTACAGGGATTGCCTCAAAGAATCTGTGCCTTAGACTTTGGTCTTGCAAAAAACCCCAACTTTTAATCAATAGACTAATTTGTCTAATTGAAGGTACACACACATAACCAAATATTTATAGAATCAAAGTTTTAGGATATAGTCTATAAGGCCACTTTGTGTGCGATGGAAATAACTTAAACAGCTTATATATAACCTGGTTTTTGACTGCTTCTTGACCAAAGAGTAGCTGAGCTCTGACAGGAAGCTGTGAGTGGCTCACCTATTTCAACATGATAGGCCATCAATTTAGTGTAAACTATAGCTGCTTAATTTAAGCATATCAAGCTTAATCTAAATCAGCATATTGTGCACAAAAGCAGATGCAGAGCACACCAGAGTCATTACTGTGGTCCAGAGATAGCTGTGTCCAGCAGCCATGGGTCAGGTCACTAAAGTGACTACACCTCCATCCTCATGTTCCAGACCATTATTAGATCAAAGAAATACTACTTAGTAATAATATCTTCACTTATACTTTGTCAGGGCAATAGTGCCGTTGCTTGGAAACTGTGCAGTAAGTCATTCCCAGCCAAAGGGTTTTATTCTCGAATGTGCAACGTGCCAAACTTATCATCAGACATTCATCTCAAATCCATCTTACCTACTTTTATCAGACTGTAAGCAAGGCCTCTGCTTTAAGATGGCCATTGTCTTCCTAAACTCAGGAGAGACAGAAACAAGTTTTTAGATGTAGTGCAGCAAACAAATGGATCACCTCTTTCAGAAAGTAAAGTCAGGAACAAAGAGTATCTTGTCAACTTTTTCATCACAAAAGTTTGTAGGAGGTTTGCTATTGTCCTTAGTAACCATGAAATCAGGCCTCACTCCTACTTTTGTATTGAAGGGTTCAGGACAGTGTGCTACATTCAGAGCTATAGTTGGAGAACCACTCTTTACTGTAACTTTGTCTTCTAAATGTGAAGGGTTTATTTACAAAAATTCAAGTATTTTAGAAATTAAATAATCCATTGCAGTGCTTGAGTGTTAACTCACAAAAGCTGCAGTCACTCAACAAGGAATACTAGGGAATCAGTAAAGGGCTTGGGACTGTTTACAGGCTGGTTCTGAGCTATAATAAATGCTCAACCTGCTGAATACTTTAAAACCGTCTCAATAGTATGTTTAGAAATGACTATTATCCCAGATGCTTGTGTAATCTGAAAATATGCAGGAGGACATGGCCATGCCTAAGATAAGCAGAGAAGAGAAAATAATGACTTACTGCATGTAAACACAGGCATGTAAAGACAAGACATTTTTTCAGCAAGAACATTAATAAGAACAAGATCTCTTAGACAGCTTACGTCTTTCTGGGCTCCCAGACAACACATATTTTCAAGCTTTGCATCATACTATTCTCAATCAACTGAGATGACATATTTAATATATAAAGGAATGGGTTTATTTTCCTTTACTCTTGGCTTTTACCATATATCCACAGGAAAGCACTTGGCTTAATCATAACTAAAGAGTTGCAGGAGCTCATGGAATTGAGCAATGCTTGCTAACCTTTAGCTTTCTGGATGAAAAATGACCTTCAGTGATGACCCCAGTGAATAGTGCTATCTGGAATAATTCCCTCACATCAAGTAACCTATTATTTTGCTATTATTAAGTTTTAGTAACACTGCTGGGAGAAACCATCTGTTAAAAGAGAAACAAGGTACTAACCCCTAGGTATGTGGGGACTGTTGTTTTCTGCAATCAGTTTAAGGCACTTTTCATTCATTTTATACAATTTCCTTTCAGCAGTGTCAGAAAGATCAGAATAAGAAAAGGCCAACATCCCTGTGATGTTTATTGCACATCAACAAATAAAAGATATATTTACAGCTGCATTCAACATTTTACTAGGCCTATTAAACAAATGTGTTGTAAGAAAAAGCCTATAAAGCGAACTTAGCAACAGTAAAAAGCCCATTGTTTGACTCCCCACAGAAGCTTCAATTGCTTCACAGTATGAAGTCAGGAATCCTTTAGATAAAAATAAACACAGAAGAAGTAGAGAATAGATACATTAAGGATGTTAAGAAGAGTGAAATCTTTCACTGAATGCCTATCTTCGAAGCACTGGTTCCTTGGTTTACAGAGTTAGTTTGCAAACAGTTTGAAAAAAAAATTCCCCAAAAACATCATCATACTGGAAGGATCTGGTTGAGAACCTTTTATATTTGTATGTAAATATAGTTTGGGGGATTTAGAAAAAAATAGAAAGAGAAAGTAAGCTGCAAATGCTGAACTGAACAAGTGAATTTCCCAAAATATGAAATCCTTCATTACTGATGAAGTAAAAATGTTAGCAACATGATTTCACAAGGATCATTAACAACTTTTTTTTTTAGCTGTTCCTGCCAAATCACAGTATGAAGAGTACTATATATTGCTTGTCATCAAGTTCTTATAAATAATGGGCACCTTCTGCTCAGGCCAAAGAGATAAAAGTCATCAGTGACATTTTTTAGTTTCTCCCAGTTTTGGCTAACAGGCTTTGTTTGGTTGAGTTTGGTTTCTTTTTTTTGATTTTTTCACAAATGAAACTTTTGGCCTTTAATTTATTTCTGTATTTTAACATTAGATATTCACAGGGATCCTTTGAACTATACTGTAATAGATTGCACAAAGCAGACAAGTCTCATATTTGTCATATAATCTTCCTTGACTAGAAATATGTCCTTCACAACTAGATTTCTGATATAAAAACTTGTCTTAAGCAAATTCAACTAAGAATGTTAACATAATTTTTGAATGTTACCTGTCTATGGCAAACTAATCTTTGCCATTAGACCATTACAGGGTTTCCTTGGTGTTGACTTCTTAACCCGCAGAAGCATTCAAAACTTCAGTTTTTAATCTATTCCTTGATACTGGATATATAAGTACCAGGAGTCAATCAGTAACAGGCAGATGAGTTACAGGAAGTGCTACTGTACCCTGTTTCTCCATGGAAGGCAAAGAGGCAACACGACAGACTATTTCTGCTTCCTGGTAAACATAGTTGATTTCAGATTGTGGATTTTACAAGGTAAAAGGATGGCACTTCCATGAGGCAAATAAAGTTTCAGTCTGAAACACAGCACTGCATTCAGGGACAAATCACAGATCACTACATGTAACTGGATGACTCTTGTTAACTTTTAATAAGAACTGAGCAGATTCTGATTGACAGAAGAGGTAATAAAACACACTGAGTACTCTACTGAGACAAGGTAGGAAGAGATGACAGAAACAACAGCCAATTATGTACTTTCACCTGCGACTAGTAAAAAGTAATTTAAAGAGGAGATCCAACTTTTATTCCACCAAAAATTATTTTTCAGCTACACGAGCGATCCAAGTTTTGCAGCTATTGGCTACACACACAGACTGGGTGTCATGCCAGGGCCAAGATGTTTGGCAGGCATCCCTTCGTTGACAACTTTGTGGTTGCAGACCTCCTGTACATACTTGCACAGAAATTGTAAAAGAAACCTTTGACATGCCATTGCACTCTGGAAGTCCTATAATTTGCAGGTGAAATAAGAATGAATAGACTAGAAGAGGAACAAAGATTTGTCACTAAGATTATATATTCACCAAGAGCAGTGCAGCTAAACTGTGTATTTGAATGCTCGATTGTAATGTGCTGCAATTTACAAATTCTTTGAAAGGGACATCAAAATGTCACCAAGAAACCCTGAGAAAAAAACCAGAGAAACCATTCCCTGTGTTTGCAGTGTTGTTTCTTCAAAAGAAAAACCCAAAAATCTATCTCAAAATACTTTTGCTTGGGTGATTTTTATAGGCATGAAAATCATCACAGAGTAAGAAAAAACCCTGAATACATAATGATACATTCCTGCTTTACATTGTTTCGAAAGGGAAAAAAAATAGTCTTTTGACTGCTATAAAACAGTTTGCCAAAAGGATGCAGCATAAGGGAAAGCATATCAATTTATAGCTGAAACTAACAGAAGAAGCTTAGAGGAGAAGCACATTGAAGTCAGCCTTCAACTGAATTCTTTAAGAGGAAGAAATCTCTCTTCCAAAATAAGAATTTGTAGCCTTAAGGATGATCAGAAGAATTGAGATCAAGGGAAATAGGAATTTGTCAATGTGAGATGATAAAAGTGGGGAAACAATAAGTTGGTAATATTTGTTTTTGAAGCTGTGCTCTGAGAGAATCCTGATTGTTTCATTTGTTTTAATGTATGCAGCAACCTCAGTAGATTCAGTTCCTCAAACTGAATCTTGGTGGTGGCAATTTAAATTTTTCACCAATTTAAAGATGGAGTTTATTTTTAAAACTTCTCAAATATTGTTTCTTCAAAGTTAATTATGTCCTTTCTTTACAGAGTTTGAAATTACAGTTGAAGTGCACTACAGCCTTTTATAATGCAACATTTTCATTCTTTTTCTCTTTTAACATGTTCTTTCATGTTTAATCCTGAATCCTTAACTGATTTAAACAAATGCCAAACATTAACTAACCAATACAAAACATTTTAAATAGTATACTCAAGAGGGCTTTTTTTTCCCTGTAAAATGAAGATTATTATCTTTGTCCCTTCTGGCTATGAATTTTTTAAAGAAATTATAATTTTTCTAATTAATGCTGTCTGCATGCTATAACTGCATCATATTTGCCTGGCTACATGAAGAAAACCAAGACAACAGTTTTAATAATATGTAATATTTCCATTGCACACTTTTAGAATATTTATTGACCAAAAGTTTCTCAAAAGGCCTGACACAGATACTCACCCTTGCACCTCATCCTGTAAATCATGTAAACAGCATTAATCTTGTTTTCATTTCAATAAAATATAACACTTGTTTTCAGTGAAATAATGATGAGTACGATATCTGATGAAGAGTTTAAAATAGCAGATGGTGTTATCACTTTGAAAGCAGGGAGTTAGCTGCAGAGAAGCAGCAGCATGCAGGATATTCTGGTCTTGCACCTTCAGATGGTACTTAGTTCTTTAAAGCAAAAACAGGCAAGTGATTGATGTTAGGCAGCAAACCGTCTGCTTCTTGCATCCCCGGCGGCGGTGCTTATCGCTTCAGAGTTCTGCTGCAGCAATACTTACAGAAGCCTTTGTCAACAAAATGCAGTTATGAAAGGAACTAGCATGAATTCTCTGCCAAAAATATTCCTGTCTCAGTGAGCAAGTCACTCCAGGATTACTTGTAAGCACTCCTGAACTTCCTAGCAGTCACCTCTTGTGATATGGATGAATAATAAACCTAAATCTTGTCCTAAGTGTTGGCGAACAATCAGTTGCCTCTCAGGTGGGAGATGGGATGTAAAAACCCTTCTCTCTGCCCCAGAAGTGGCCTAGAGTGCATATTTCTCTAGGACATTTCTAAACTGAGGTTGAGTTCTATGTGGCCTCGAGCATTTGCTAAAAATTGTGTTTGGTTTTTCCAAACTCTCATAATTCTGGCTATCAGCCCTTATAGCCAGGCACATTTAGATGTGGAGCCATAATACAGGTCTTTACTTCTTACACCCTTGGAATGATACTGCTCTTTAATTCAGTGTAAGAAATATAAAAATTCAATCTGTTATATATATATGCACATATGTTTTAAAGATACATACACAATATCATATATCTTTTTCAGATGTAGACTTCTCTGAAATATATGTAAGCAAAGACCACAAGTCAAATCCTTTTTCTGGTACAAAGTGATTTACATCTAGTGTGAATTAACAACTTTCTTGCACTTGAATTTGCTTTGGTAGGAAAACTAATCTTTTCGAGTCATTCAAAACCAAAATTCTCTTAGAGGGAAAGCTATTAAAAATAGAAAACATTTTCATGTATGAAATTGAATCAGTCATGATTCAGTTATAGGTTATGTGGCTAGTCATTAATTAGCCATGATTTGTGTGGCCAGTTGATTACTAATTGAAAATATTATACTTGTATTAAATATATTTGCTGCTTCAGAATTCAGAAATGCCTATCTAAAAAAACCCTACATTTTTTGTTACTCAATTGAGTTGTTAGCCTCTGAGTAAATTTTACTGCCACCTAGCTAAAGAACAGAGAGAGTAAGATGTCATGGATAAGCATAGTGAAACTCTTAGTGTTAGTTAAAAAAAAATCTAAATTGCAAATATCAAGAAAGCTAAAGTAGGTGTGCTGAAACTCTGGTCCCTACAAATGACAATGAAACATTTTTTCTGCTGTAACAGATCTCAGCAGCCCTCAAAGATTATTACTAGCCCTAAGAAACCTAAATTCTTCTACATTAAATATTTTATATTATACATTTTACGTACTAAAATCTGAATACATGGGAAGTATCACTTTTTGTCTGCAAAATTTCAGCTCTCCCTTCCTTCGCTATCTGCTGCTTTTGTTTGAAGTATTTATGCTTGGAGAATAAATTTTTTAACCCAGATGAATTCCTTTTAAGTTCAGTCTTCTCCTTCTGCCTGCTGCAGCTTGACTCTACTGTAGAAAGTTGCAATCAAGTAAAAGAGAGATATTTGGATGGGTGAGACAGGCACAACTGCTTCTTAATCATACGTTTTCCAGCCAAGAGCATTGTCCAGTGCTTAGCTACACAACCTGAGGTCAGGTAATTCCAAAATTTGTCAAGTCACTCAAGAGCAATGTACTGGGTAAAACAGAAAACATATCCCTCAAGATCTGCAAATCGCTGCACATAACTGACTGCACCAGATCCCATTGTGGCAATAAAATTGTATAGAGACCACTCATCTCATTTTCATACTATATTACCTTTGTTCCTTACCGTATTCGTGAACTAGAGAAAAAAAAAATCCAAAACCAGTTAGAAATACACAGCACACCATGCATAATACTTGAATTATACAGTTACATCTTTCACGAGTCTTTTAGGTCCTCATGCTTCCAGTGCAGCTCTATGAGGTTTATATAAATATATCCCTCCTGTCCTCTGGAAACCCAATCCATTTCAATCTGTAATGTAAATAGTTTCTTTTTAACACGCAGTGTGTGCTGATTTCACCTTAATTGTATATTTCCCATTGCGAGAACTCAAACTGCGGGATACTGGGAAAGAATTTAACCAGCAGCCTATAAAGAATAGGGGTTGAAGCTTGGCTTCAATTAACACCTAATTAGCCAGGGTCTGTACTGTATGTAAAATGAGCTAATGATTTTTAAAAGGTAGTTGTCAACCTGTAACTTAATAATGTAGAAATCTATTTCTCTGCAATATTTTTATCTCTACAAATCAACATGAAGCTAGTGGAGCACACAGATCTTAGTTGGTCATCATCAAACACTGACCTTTAGTGCAATCATACCACTAATACCACAAGTGCTACTAATTGCAGTGTAAAATTTCTAATAGACACAAGCTGATTGTTTGAGGAAAACATCTTCAAGTCCTGGGTATAAACATAGTTCAACTTATTAAAAATGAAGTTAGAACCGTAAAATGACTGCAAGGTGGTTATAGGATTAAGTTCTGATCTCATATAAAGGAATGGTAAAATCTGCGTTTGAGTTTACTGTGAATAAAGACCATCTTCTACTTTACCTAAAATCACCATTACCATTTTGCATTGACTTGACAGGTTTAACAGTAGTTCAAGAATGCAAGACTTTCATTAACTCCCACTGAAGCAGAGTAAATGGCCATAGAGTCAAACAGGGGTTGCACAGTAATTGTCAAGGGGATTGTGGTATTCCTATCCGTCAGGTGACCCCTCTGCACCAGGGTTAGGACCTGATCTTGTTGCTGTGGGTTTGGAGACACGTGTGCGCTGCAGGTGAAGGTCTGGTTCGCAGCGAGAGCAAAAGGTTCTCATTCACTGTCAGATCACTACCTCACTTTCACTCACCATCACTTTTAAAGAAGAAAAAAAAGAGAAATTTGTGAATTTATAAAAACCAAATGAGTCTCTAATTTGTAGAAGCCTTATTCTGGCTCCTTAAAGAAACAAGACTTTAAAATAGATTAATTAAGTACTCTTTCATAACAAAAAAATCTCATGTCCATATGTCATACTCATCACAGAGCCTTTAACTTTCCAGTCAGCACTAGCAGATCTTGCAATGGCCTGAATCCCAATTAGCCATGAGCACCTGCAGTTCCAAGGAGAGGCAGTGAACAGACCTGCTCACTTTCAGGTTTCAAGGTTTTTGCAGTGAAATTTTTAACTGAGTTTACAGCTATTGAAAATGTATGCAAGTGGGCTTCATCCTCTGTACCACAGCAGCAACTCACAGGACAGGCTGAAACAACTCTGTGCACAGAGGTTGCATGACCACTTCTTTGTAACTACCCTGCACCTCACTGGTACCCACAGCAGCCTTTTGATGGAGTAAAAGCAATTAAGATGAGGGACCCTCCTGCTGTTCCTCTTTGATTAGTGAATACAGCAGCGACATTTGCTCATTGTCTTCATGCTTGGTCGCTACATTCTTTTGGCTGGGAGGATTGCAGGAGCTGTTCCCAGGGTGGCAGGCAGGTATGCCATTTCCAGCTTTTGGCTGGGGATAGGTGGTCAGGCACTCACTGACTGCAACACAGCTTGTAAAATCAGTCACATTTCATAAGTGTGAAAAATGAGATGGGGTATTGTACAAGGTGAAATATATGTTTTTATGGGAGGGAATTTATGAGGACAAATCTTCCTGTGTCATTGGATCTGAGTGAACTGCCATCGGGCAGGGCCCTCATTTGGCCCTCTGTGAGAAATGGATGTTTTAAGATCGCTTTGAAAATATTAGGCTTATCATGTCAGAGTTATGATGTGTTATGGCCAAATTGCTGGCTCACTGCTGAAAAGAGAAGTAGTATGTAGTGTGTATACTTATTCCAACCATCAGAAAAGCAATTAGTACTACAAGTGAGCAGAGAAGCAGTTAATAGTTGCAGCACCATAGTGGGGAGCTTGCCAAAATTGGCAGTTAAGCCAAAGTCCTGAACCAACATAACACTAGATCTATTTGTCTCATCTATTGTGCTTTTCTCATCTCTCTTCCCCATCACAAGCAAACAAATATCAATAATAATTATAGCCCTTGTAATTACAGCTAGAAATAAATCAGTGTTCAAATGCACATTTTCAACAGCAAAAGATGTGAAAGGATTATATAATCAGCATTCCTACTGTACTCTGAAATCATAGGTTAAAGCATGAGTGGTTTATATATTGAGAGGTCATATTATTTATTTCATTTAGAGCAGTTAATTGTTTACTTACAAGAAAGCTTTTCATGACAAATATTTATTCTTTTAAAATGTGTTTCACTGCCCTATAAAAGCAAACCCCATTTCTTATAGCTTCCTAGCAAGACATTCAGACCAATTATCCTATTCAGCTTCTCCCATCCTTATAACTGGTAATTTAGCTTGCTATATAAAACACAATTAAACCTTGTTTAGAGTAAACCTGTCAACACATGGAGCTCTGGCTGATGTTAATTCTGAAATTTTATCCATACTTAAAATAAGTGTTCTAATGTACTTCACACTGATGCAGCTTAGTTATCAATTGCATAACCACTGAAATGTTCTTGAGTAAATTAGAATTTGCTCATTCCCAACAATGTCAGCAGAAAAGCATTTTCTTTTCATCTATGCATAAGAGGTAATATCAAAACATTATTAATTGGCCAATCATCAGTTTGTCTTGTACACACATTTTTTGCTCCTACTGCAATAGTTATCTGTCACACATATCTAAATATATAATTTACGAATGTATGTACTGCTGCAGAGAACTGAAATGCCATGGTTGTACACAGGTATTTATATATATACAGGATTAAACCCAAACCATAGTGAAGAGTTTAAATCACATGCAATCCAGAACTGAATAAGGACACTCTGAATGGGCTAAGGAAGAATGGTTCAGGCTTCAGGTAACTGAAACTTAAATAATTTAAAACAAACAAACAAAAAAGTTGTAAGTATTCTACATACATATGTCAGAAAAAATAACACTTTTTTCTTTGGGTAACTCAGTTAAACTGCAAACAGACTTACATTGGCAGTTAGTCATTTTAATTATAGTGTGATGACACTTGCTAGTTTAGAAAATGAATCATATGGTTCACAGGAATTCAGTCTTTTTGCCTTAGCTATATTTGTAGACAGATAGAATTCTAAAAGTGAAACAGACATTTAATTGTTTAAGGGTTACATGATGCACAAGAGTGCATTTATTCAGCAATAATTTCAGATTATCTTCTCCATTTCTTTCCCTCTTATTAAGAGACCTGGCAGCCTCCTTACAGCATGGAGAATAAGTGAGAATGACATGCAAATCTAACACACTTTTTGTTAGAGTATTTCAGTAGGATAAAATCATCACTTGTAAGTATCTGAAGTCTTCCAGAATTCAGTAAACTTGCTCAAGGATGCAGTTTAGTACAAGGAAACAATTCACAAGAGTCCTTAACAAGAACATTTTACTCTGTCAGAGGACCATAATTTAACCCCTATGCAGTACATTCGGTGAAGTCATTGAACCTGCATTAGCATAAAGTCTTTAAAAACCTGACACACTGACCTACCTTTATGTGACAGACGTAACCTTGGCTGCCTCGTATCCGCTGCGTGACATCCAGCCGGTAACTCTAGTAACAAGCCATATAGTGCCAGGATTAAAAGGTCCTGGGCAGATGCCATCCTGCCCAAGATAAATTTCTTGCTCTCTTCACTTAAATGCTGTTGTTTGTTAGTTGTTTTGGTGGGGCGTTTTTAAGGCTCCAACTTCCACTTCTACTTTCCCAGTGCAGTTAGATCACTCTCTTTGGTCAGTTTGTGGGGTATCTCTGTATGATATTCAACGTTCATCAGAGCAGCACACAGCCTCAGCTAGCCATTTGTCAAGCTGTGCAAATGTCATGTAAAAATATTCCCTCCCTAGGACAATTGTTTATAAAGTGCGAGGACATTCCAAGGCGTTACTCTGCAGTGTTGTGTCTTGAGCTGTCTCTAGTAACTCTGCCACTGGATTCAGGAAGAAGCTGTATTTTCAGTCCCTCCTGCAAGGCAATTCATTCAGAGAAGGAGGGAGGGAAAAAAAAAAAAAAAAGGAAAAAAGGAGAAAGCACCCTCCTCCTTGGTGCTCTTCAGAATTCAGCCCCTTGCTCTGACTTGCCAAACAGCTAGTTTTAATTCACCTTTCACCTTTGCTAATTAAAAACAAGAAGTGCCATTCCCTCCTGGAGTTGCAGGATCCACCCAGCGGGAAGCCAGGCTGTCAGGCTGCTGTATTCACTGAGAAAGTTCAGGGAGGGTTGAGGCAATGTACAGTACTAGCTGCTTCTAGGAAGCGTTTTAATCCACATGCCGTGAGTTGATTCCTCAATTGCTTTGTGGTTTCACGTTGTAAAGCGCCGGGAGAAGGGTCAGAATTCCTCCCGTCCCTCCCTTTCCAAAAGTCATTTCAGCTTTTGTTCCCAGCTCAGTTTTAGAGGAGGATCAACCCTTGCATTAACCATTTAAGTACATTATCACTTAGAGTCATTAAACAGCATGCTACCAAGTGGATCAGAATAAAAGATTCCAGTTGCATATCCTTTCCTACTTTAAGGAAAAAGGTTCTGCTTTTAAATCTTATTTCTGCCCCCCCCATGTGCTTTTAGACAGTAGCTTCTCCCCTTCACATTTTAAATATCTGTAAGTCTCAAATCTTAAAACATCTATACATGTCAGTAAAATTACTTATCTGACTAGATACCTCTGGGATTGGTCAGTATTAAAAAAAAAAAAAAAGCCTGATCAAACTGTTGTGATGATAAACAGCATCAGATTTACGAGTGCCAAGCAGCCACCTTGGTATTTGCAACTAACAAATACCAGAAAACTTCATCTCTTTTTTTACATCATGTGTCACTTAAAAATATACCCATGGCAAGAACTAGATTTTTATAAATGAAAACTACAGATGTCTGGAATACATTAATTATAGAATAAAGTTCTCTCTAATTAAGATCTCATTCATATAATCATTTAGGATTATGCAAGGTGCATTTTAGACACTAACAATTGCCCTTTTTTTAGTGGGATGGAGCATTAAATCCATTTTAAGTCTTTACACTTTACACTGTTTTATACAGAAAAAGAATCACAAAGAAAGGCAAGTGAAAACTAATATATGCTTTGACAATAATGCACTAAAACAAATTTGGTAGTCAACCAAAGATAATGATATTTGGAGAGAAAGATTTAATAAGAAATTACTGTATGCCAGCAAACTGAAAAGAACCCAGAACAATACTACAATGAAATGGTATTAAATGTAATAGTAGGATACATGGATGAGAGCAGACATATCTGTTCAAGAAGAACAAAACATACGAACTACTAGGACAGAGGAAAAACACAGCTCCAGTGAAAGGGCAGAAGTAAATCATCAGAGTGCCCAAGGACTCCTGGAGGCTGCTGCATAATCAGGAGCAGGGAGGAGGTCATGTCTACCTGTTAGTTCTCCAAGAGCAGGTCATGTTCACATACCTGGGCTTGCTTTGAATCAGCTGGAAACTGTGCTAGCAGCAGTTAAACCACAGGAGCACAAGCTAAATCACACAGCTATTTGCTCCATTTCTTGCACACAACTGCAGGTTGCAGTGGATTTTATGCTGATGTGCCAGCTGTCTGGCAGTAGCTCAGCATGAGTATTTGAGATATTGTCAGTGGAGAAGGCAATACAGGCTCTGCCTCCAAGCACAGACCCCAACATGGATGAGTTTATCATCTACCCAGTGGGACTGTTATTATTGGCACCTTTCTGTAGTACTGAGGCATACAAGTGTTCTGCATTTGACCATTAAGATCTGCTGTAAAGGAGCATGATCTGGTGCCTGTTAAGGTTAGTGAAGATTCCCCTTTGGTTGTGATTCTGTGATTCTTGTATTTTTCCTAAAAAAAAAAAATACAATTAATAAATTTCTCAAAAACTCATTCTCTCTCATCATAAGTCTACAAAATGTAAACACTTCTGAGTCTGAGACATTCCAAATGGATTTTTTTCTTTGAAGGATCTTGTTATGGAAAATTTAATACTCTTTCTAATTTATGGTATGTATTTTCAAACAGGACACAAAAATCAAAATGTGGGCTTACACTATTAAAGCTAAAATCATATTCAGTGAGTAAAGCAAACATAAGTGCAAACTCCCAAATCTCACCTCTCTCTAAAACTCCCATCCAAGTTGTTGTAGGATGTTATTTATTAATTTTCCTGGGCTTCAGCTGGGATCTTAGATGCTCAACAGATTGAATACGTATACTTTGGGTATCCTGAGGTGGTATCAGTAAGTTAGTTTGACAAGTTCAAAACAATTTCCCCAGTTTTAAAGTTCTGTTTTCATTTTCTGGCTGGTTAAAGTGAACTGGAGGAGGGAAAGCATACGGGAGCTGCTTGAAACTGTGGGCCTTATTTTGTATTTAGATAAGACATAGGGTGCAGCAGGTCTATTCAAACAAGACATATATACAAATAAGGGCAATTCCCCCACCAGCCTGAGCTTGCATGCACTCACGTGCATTTCTAACCCCCACACATCCCAGCCATTACACAACTCCTTGCCTCCCTACAAACACATGACCCAGGCTGGAGCTCCAGTAGAGTCAGAAATACCCAAACAAGCTGATTTTCATATCTGTGCCCAAGGACAAAGCTTTTTTGTCTGAAACCTGATTCTCAAGCAGGGTGGGCTGTGAGGGTGCCTCAGGCTCCTTCCCTGCCTGCCGAGGGAAGGGCTGGGGCAAAGGCACAGAAGCAGAAGCTGTAGCTGCTGTTTGATATTCTGGCTTTGGCTGTCAGCAAGAGGTGCTGCCATGGGAAAGCTGGGAATGGCTACTGGGCACGGTGAAAGATGCCTGCACTGGAAAGAAACCTAACAGAATAGATGAGAAAGGGAAAGTTCACATACCAGTATATACAGGAGTTTGATTTTTTTCCCTAGGTTAATGTTCTCACAGGGTGAAACTTCTCATTACAGTCCTCAAATTGCTGTGTAAGGGTTGCAAGTATTACACCCTTACACAACAAGTTTTGTAGCAAAGCAAGTAGTGGAAAGGTACACACAATTTCAACTCAAGAGAAATGCATGGCCTCAGGCAAGGCAGTCAATCTCTCTGCCTCAGCATCTTTTCGGTTGGACAGGTACATATTCTTACCTCAAGGGGTGTTTTAGGAGACTTCTTATAAGGTTTTAAACAGTGGGTGGAAAGATGGCAACACAGATGTTCAAATATTAGGATTCAGTCTTAGATGAGTACAAACACAGATGCCCCAGGACTCTGGAGTCCTCATGTAGTACAGTGCTGGGTCTCTGAAGAGTAAACAAGGTGGGTTTACTGCTTATTTTCTGTTAATAAGGCAAATACAACAGATCTCTGTCAAACCTCGGTTTGTTTCACAGTAAAATCTCCAGTTAAGTAAATGCTGACAGATAAATAAAAAAACAATTCCTGGAAACCTATAAGTAAAGAGTATTTGAAAATTGAAGTGCAAATCCTGTATTTGATTGCTGGGGTAGATTATCTATAATTATTGTCTTAAAGAGAAAGACAATGAGTTTTCTTAATGGAAAAAAAAAAAAGGTTCCATGTACATTTGCACTCTTTATGTACAGTAAGGAAGTCCATTAAAAGAACTCCAAATTAATTGTGAGTTGCTATGTAAAGTCTGTGAACCATAGCTTGATTTGCTACAGCTGCTGCAGATCCAGAGCAATTGTAATGAAATCGTTGAACCCGTAAATCTAAGAACTCTAACACAAAATACTTCTGACATATTGTGTGAACTGGTTTAAGTTTAACTGATAGAGTGAAATGTAAACTCAGGAGCATGATATAAATAAGTAGATCTGCAGCTACTAGAATCAGTAACAAATTCTAAACATTATAACCATAAAGCAAAATGAAATGTTTAGAAAATTTAAAGCTGGGGTGGTCCAAGAATTGCCATAACCATAACTTAAAACCAGTTCTAAAGGCTGCCTCTTTCTTCTGATGACGATACACTGAACCACAGCAGGAATTCTCTCTTTCTTTCTGTCTCTTTCTAACTATGTTTGCAGATCTAAAGAAGGTGAGCAACCACAAAAGGAGCTATGTGGCCTTCACTGAAGTTAATGAAACCTGTATCTTCATTAGTACTGTAACATGCAGTAGACACAGGGCACAGATAATCATATCTTCATTTATTTAATAGAAAAAGCTTCAAAAAACACTTAAATAACAACTTGCATTATAGTGCTTCATCTGTAAAACATTTTTTTTATATCACTACCTGTCCACTTGGCATTGCAGTTCATATAGATAAGTCAACTTTCAAATTCCGTCATACAGAAATTCTTACAACAGATATAGGAGATGAAGGAAAGATCTGTTTATCATGTGGCTGCTAACTCTGCTTTATGTCTGCACCTTTTTGAGGCGGGAATTCATGTCTGCTCTGGTCTCCATTAGGCCAGAACAGTTTTGTTCGTTTGTTTGTTTTTGGCTCACCTGCAGCTACTGCCCAGGCTCAGTATGTTCTGGATATATTCGTTACATCCTGAAAGGGCGGTCAGGACAAAGGATTGTTCCTGGGTATTTCCTTGGGATTGAATATAGATAGGTGGCAGAAAAATAAGAAGTGAAAGACTTGCCCTAATCATTTTAATAGTAATGTAGCCTGTGTACCCCTATGTGGCTGCGAGCTATGCTGGTGATGGTGCATGCCTTGGTAGGGTTGCCCATGCCAGACAGGTCAAAACCGTAGGGTCAGATACAATACATCCTCGGGCAGGATGAGCTCTTTAGCCTTCTGGCAGTCATCCCAGGAGAAGGACAACTCTAATCCCAGACCGGGGCAGATGGAGCTCGCTTAACCCTGTAAGGCCATCCATCTAAGAGAAGGACACTCTAATCAAACCTACGTCCTGAGGACCTCACTGCCACTGTCCAAGCTCGCTCGGCCCTGGTAGATGAACCTTAGGATTAAAGGGTGGGCCCAGTTCCACGCATACTGCATCTCACCTAAAAAATCCACTGCACAGGCTCAAAGGTCTCCATTACAAACTGGCCTTGGCTCTTTTACCTCAGCAGTACTGGAAGGAATGGTTACACCAAACTGCTTGTTAGCTAGTGCAGCATATTAGGTGAGAGTGCTGACAGGACACAACAAGAAAGTGAGAAAGCTAATCCAGCAGGTGAGTAATCACTCAATAATATCTTCTGGAATCTCAACGAACGTAGCACAACCACCACTTGGATGATCCCACTGACCCTCAGGAAGATGTGCTAACTGATGGGAGAAGAATGTTGCCAGATCTTGTTTGTTACAAGGAAATAAGAGGAAATAATAATAAAACTTGGTCCTCTATGGAATTTTCAGATTAGAAATATTTTAGGTCTTTTCTTTTGTTATCAGGAATTGGATCATAAGCCTGTGTGAAACTAGATGTGTTTATATATAATGTCTCCAGGACAGGGAAGTGTTATTTCTCTTGTTTCATACACAGTGAGTTCTCTTTGATCCAAGATCAAATTTAGACAATATTCATTAAGCAAAAGAGTTTGACTGAACATGAACTTGTACTTCAAACTAGCCACAAAATTACATGATAAATTAATGCTCTGGAGGAAGAAAAAGAATTTCAATTAAATTGCAGTGCTCTTAATTCCAGAAGGACTGGGTTTTGACAAGTAAATATGGAAACATACTGTCCTTAAAACACTGTTCTTTGCAGTAACGTTATTTCTATGACTAATTACAGGTGAATGTCAATACTGCTTGGGATATATATTGGTGCTTTGGCTAACCTATAAAAAATTGGTGAAATAAATGTTTCTTTCTTCAAACGCATACTTCTTAAGGGATTTCTTTATAGGTTGCACTAAAAAAAAACAGACATATTGCTGTATCTTATTCCTGAAATCAACTCCATGTGCCTGACTTACAATTAGTACATGGGTCACAGCAATCTGTATGGTTAGTTATGGATGAAAATCAAACTACTGATTTCCCTAGGGGAATGTATTTTTGATGATATTTTTGCTACTAAACAATTACTAAAGTCTCTCAAATGAAAAAAATAAATGAAACTGTTAGTTGTTTGTTGAAGATGAAGATGAAATATGGCATGACAGATTTTCCACTGATCACTGAGGAGGAAATAAAAATGTAGTGGTCAAAAGATTAATACTATGGCAATCAGATACTTCCTAATAACTCAGAATGAGGAATACATTTTATTAAAAGTTAATGATGCTATTTTTATCTCATATTATCAATGTGAATACCTTTCGGTTCTCCCTTTACATGATTTTGTTTCCAGTTGGTTGCTTCTTGGTTCTTCATTATTTAGAAAAGAGACAAAACAACAAACAGGTATCCAGTTAAGGAGGAATATTTTATGCCTTAAAGGTGTCATTTAGTTACCCCAGTTCTTAGCTAATAGTTTCTTATGCAAGAATAAGTGGTTTGGCCATCTTCAGAGACAGTTGTACATAAAAATTTCCTTTCCTCGATCAGACACGCAAAATTATAACCTACACATTTTCTGTCTGAAGCCTATGACCATCATTTGATGCAATTATCATCTTAAGGTGAAATGAAAAGCATTTGCAAAAAATAAACCATTTTGACCACAAATCAGTTGCAGGTTTTAAAGCTGCAAATGCATTTTGATGCAAAGTCTTTAGAAAACGGTTTCAGTTTTATTGCCCATTAATGGATTCCGCATTCCTACTTGAGTAAGGTGATGACATCATCAGTCTGGACACCAGTCCTGGGCTACACTTATTTTGTATTTTTACTTACGCCTATTAGTGAAATATGCATGCCATGACAGATCTCAGAAGCAGAGGGCTGGTACATACTGTAATTTGCATCAGGGGGACGTAATCTGCTTTCAGGAGTGAATTAGATTTCTCGTGACAGCCGTGTGGGTCCAAAACCTGAAGGAAAGATGAAGGAAATCTAAAGACGCTCTTCTGGCATTAAACATGGAGCCTGCTTGGAAGTGAGCTGTCTGTGTTCAACCTCAGCACGGAAAGAAGCTTAGCGGATACGGTTCTGTGTCACGGTGGTTAAAGCATTAATTCTCCCCTTGGCTTAAAGATGTCAATAGGTAAATATCCTGCTTTGAATCCCTTTACAGCTGTCAGGCAGCTAACATTCAGGTGCTGTGATGTTGAGTACTGAAGCACACAAATCCCCAGTGTTCTTCAGCAATTCCTGGTGAGCAGTGGCTGATCTCACTGTAGCCACTGGGAGCTTTGGGAAGCACAGGAGATCTCAAACCTTTCAGGCTCTGTACAAAACCTCCCAAAGGAAAGGGACCCCAGTGTGGTGGGAACTGAACAATCTATTTCCCTTGGGGTCTTCAGAAATCCCAGCATTAACCAGATCATAACTTTCAAAGGAGAAAACCACAAAATCCACTGCTACATTTCTAACCGCTTTCCTGCACGTGCACACACCCCCTCACCCACACTGCCTCACAGAGAATAATATCTCCCTCTAAGAGAACTTCTGGTCTGATTGACTGACTGCCCTTTGCTGGGTGGTAGCTGAAACAAAAAGATCTGGCTCTACATTCAGAACTTGGGTGTTCTTTACACCACAAATATTTCTTTTTACCCTCTGCTTTATTATTATCATGAAGAAAGTCTTTATCATTGGATTTCACTTTTGACATCTGTCTAGACAGATATTTATTTGAACCACCAACACATTCACTTAAAGAAAAAGAGAAAAAAAGGAAGAAAAAACCCCCGAAACCAAAGGCTTTAATATATTTTCTTTATTGAAGAGCCAACAACTTCAGCTTTCAAGAAGTCTCTGAACAGGGTATCAAACAGCATTAAGTTAATCCTTTAAATTACAACCTTGAGGAACTGAGAGAGGAATGTCAGTCTACTTTGCAACTAGATAAGTGAATACTTTATCTCAGAGAAATCTGTTATCTTCCCGTTAAGATCATTTATATCATTATTAAGGATGTACAAGTATTACCCCCATCAGCTAAGATACTACCCTCTTCACAATCATTTGGCATTGTTCCAGTAGCAAAATCTATGGTTACATTAGAATAACTGCTCAGGAACCCATTGTTACAGCTGTGTAGAGAAAGTGCAGTAGTATTGCCAGATGTGAGAAAAACATAAAAAATCAAATCCTAAGGCTGTGTTGTCTGATACAGAAATTTCATCTACACAAATTTACCCAACTCAAAAGAACAATAATGACAGAGAGCATAAACAGGAGGTGAGCAACTATCTCTATGTGAAAGGCTGTCCTCAGGCAAGGGAGGTTCGCTCCCTCGCCATAGCTGAGCTGAATTCAAAGTTAGAGGCTGGGGCTGTGGAACAGAGTATCAAGAAAATCAAGGAAAGCATCATGGCAGCAGGATGAATTAGGCAGTGGACTGGCTGGCTCAGGATGTGGTCAAAGCCGTGTTATTTGAGGCATTTTTAACTAGGCTACCCTGCCCTGCTGGGGAGGTGTACCGGATGATGTGTTAGTTGTTTTTCATCCCTAGATGCCGTGATCTTATAAATGTTGTGGCTCAAGACTATGTCTATTTTGAATTTACAAAACCACTTTGTATGTAGTGGGCAAGGCAAGGATTAGAGAGCCAATTAATTAGACCAGTACAAGACTATTTATATAGGGACTTAGTACACTGGGTGAGGACACAGTGAAAACCACATTTCTCTGGTTAATCTCTCTGTAGGGATTCTCTGAATCATAATTTGTTTTTATATGTGACCATCTTCCTCCAAGACCAAAGAAGGGCACGACCCAAAAGGCAAAGTCACCATACAACTGTAGTTTAGTCTGCTATGACTTCCCTGCTCTAACACAAAGCACATGTGTAGTCCCTAAAATAGAAAAGTTAAAGTAGACAAAACCAGAAGGACAGACAAATTATGGCTGCCTGGGGGAATCCCTGATTTACAATATAGCAAGTTATACAGTCTGGTGTTGCTGTGCTAGTTGATGCTCAACATAATTACCACAGTAGTTGCTACAATAAAGTTTTAAAAATAACAATAATTAAAATATTAGTTGTTAAATCATCTGGAATACAAAAGTGCTCTGTAAAATGCAGAACCCTCTCATTTTGGTTTCTAAGTATGACTTCTGCAGCCTGTGTAGCTCTTATTCCTTCAGTTAAATTTTCCTAAGATTTCAGAGCCAAATCATTGCATCATCAAAAATGCCAGAATCAGGATGGTCTCATTTTCTGGTTGTATAAAATGACTTTATTCAATTTCTATTAATAGGGACAGCTAGGAACAGCAAATATCCTGAAATTATAACTGTTGATGGGAAATGTGAATATGTTAAACATATTAATTTAAAAGAAAAAACAAACCCTATTTTATGCATTACATTCACAATACAGAATTTTTGGGGTTGCGTCAAGTTAGTTGCAGCACTCTTTATGAAAATTGAAAACACTATAAATATAATAAACTTTTTCTGTTCTAGTAATCCAAGGCAACACTTCAGACTTATCCTTCTGACTACAAGTAGTTGCACTGATTTCAGCAGTGGCATTCGTGTGAGTTAAGCACATGGTTTGGTGATTTGCTAGTTGGGGTTCAAAATCCTGAATTTCTTTAGTAACAGAAAAATAGGAAATTAAGCAAAAAATGTTTGTTCCCAGTGATAAAAAAGAACAAGGTACTCCGTAGTTTTAGACCTGTTTATCCCATTTTGGGAATTCCCCCAAAGAAGATGATAATCTCTGTGAAACTGATTCCACATAAAGATTACATTTTTGCATCTGTACAGTAAAAAAAAAAAGTTCTGAGATGGTGGGAAACTGAGGTTTTAGTTGGGCAGAACTAGTTCCAGAGATGTGAGGGCAGGCAAAGGGGGGCCAGGGGTGGAAGTGGGAGTGGAAGGTATGTTTCCAGTACTAAGACAATTGTGGGATGCTTTCTGAATAAGGAGTGAGTGGAACAAACTGACCTGTTTCCATATAGCTTAGGATTAATGCACTATAATGCAGATTGGCCACATCCACTTACATAAAGTGTGAATCAAAGGTTTCCCTGCAATCCTGAATTCTTGAGATGTTTTACTAATTTCAAACTGTCTGATAAAGCCTCATGGGTTATGTCGCAGTTCACTAGTTTGGTGATTTTATGAAGCAAAATTAATTTTCTGTGATTGCATGCCACCATGTGAGTTATGAGGGCTCGTGAGCTTTTCTGAGGATGCAAAGCCTACAGAAATAGTGTTGAAGGCCTCTGCAGGACGAAGACTGATGTGGCCTTTTTGTACCAGCTACAAAGAGGCATTCTTGGGTAACTGGAGTGAACTGGTTGGAAGAGTCCAAAAGGAGTCAAGGAACAAAAAATATTAATTAGTCCTGAGCTGGTGCAGTGCTAAGAGGGTTAAGATGGGCTCCAAGAGATTTTAGAGGCACAGGAGGGAGGGCAGAGACATTTATCTTTGTTCTCCCTTTTCATCTGTGGGGCAGGAGCCGTTCCCTCCTCCACATACGTGCAGACCCCTCTGCCTTCCCTGCTACAGCCTTTGCCTGCCTTCAGTGTTCCCACTGCAGGGTAAGCACTCTCCCTTTTTCCTTGCTACTGATACTTCTCTTATACATCTTTCTTTGTGTCTTAGACTGACATGAAGGCTGAGCTTCTTCTACATGGGATGAGGATGGATCAGTTCCTTCCTCTCCAAAATGACAAAGTCAGCATGGAATCTAGAAACTTCAGCAGCTGTAAAAGTGTTCCTGCCTCCCCCAGCCTGTGAATGGATAGTTACAAAACATTCAATATCAAAGACTATTCCCCATCCCAGCTGCAGATGAAGAGGATTGTCTGTTGCCTCTTGCAAGACACACATGTAGGCAATTGCCTATCTCTGTTTATGCTTTGCAAGATTTTAACAGTCGGATACTATTCTGTGAGAACAAATTCTAATCAGTGCCTAGCAGTTATTTCACTTTACTGGAAATAAATATTATTTAGGAGGCTAGGTTAGCCACTTCTGTCACCACACAGCTCTAACTAGTCATCAGTTTCTGACCAAATCTTTGTGCTATGAATTTGGAGTGAATTTTCTGATTCACATACCATACCTCAGTTTGCATTGCACTGCAGTGGAAGAAGATGCAAACTGGATTCCTTTGTCATGAAACTAAAATGGAAGATACATTCCAGGATTGCACCCAACATGCCCCTGCTGTTGCTGGGCACCAATCCATGGTATCAAACTACAACTAGTCCAAAATAAAGTTCCTGGAATTCCTACAGCATAGATGTCAGGTCTTGTTAATGTTATAAAAACTAATCAAAATGACTGTTGTCTCCTGGTTGCTGACAAATTCAGATTGAATTGGTTGAATGATTTCAGATACATCTACTTTTCATGGAAATAGCTAGGAGGTGATTAGGCTCATAAAAATGATAAAGCAAGAGTGTGCATCTTACCTATGCTAATCCAATACACCTGTGATTAGATGCCTAGATGTGAGTGATCCAAGTTGAAATTATGTCAAAATTAGATTTAAAATCGTGAATTTAAACTGCTCTTGGGATTTTTTGTCTTTTATTTTAGTACAGAAGTGCATTAAGTTGACCTGTGGTCCAGTATTTTTGCATGGCCATCTCAGACAAGATTACCTGCCATAGATCTTCTTGTACCTTTCCTCTGAGGTTCACTATGAATATAAACTTTCATTCAACAAAAACACTTTTTTTTTTTTGAGAAAAAGAATTTTGCATTTATTCGACTTGAGACTTAATTTTCCCTTTTGAAATACCAAAACCTCATTTTCACTTTTAAAGTACTCAAGTACAATTATTCACATAGCACTATTCACAGGACCTCACCACATCTGGCACTCAGTTCCCATGTTCAGATCATCAGACTAAAGCATTCAGCAGAATGGAAGGCTGTCTGAGAAAGATTACTATTACTTGTCACTTTTATGGAAATGTGCCATTTTCTTCTAAAAAGGGGTGTGCTTGATCAAGAAAGCCTGCCAACTAAAATTATATATTTATAAATACATAAATCTTCATCAGCCATAACTGGGAGTTTATTTCTCTGTAGACTGAACACCCAACAAATGACCAATTGACTTCTGTGTTTGAATAGCTGTAAGATGGGAGGAATTATTTGGTACTGGAGGTCATATTTTATTTACTTCAGTTCAAGGGCCAGTAATTTTCCACAGCTAATATCCTGTTTTTAAAATATCTTTAAATTATCTCCCTAAAAATAAAATTGCATACTCACACATGTCATTCACTGGCACTTAACTTTTAGAAAGACTTAATTCGAAGCTTGTGTCATTGAACTAGTTCTTTCCACAGATATTCTAAGGAATTTGTCTTAGGGTAAAGACTTCCTTGAGTATTTTCCCCCAGATTTTAAGGTTGTCATGATCTTATGATTGTTCTCTTATAATTTCTGTAGGAAAACCACAAGCTCGACCCCCAAATCCACGACCTAAGAAATATTTTTCACTGAGCTATTATTCACCAGCACAACTTTTTCAGTTGTTTGGTGAGTTTTTTGTTTGGTTGGTTGGGGGTTTTTTTGGTGGGAAATTAATACTTATGAGGAGTACAGTCCTGTTTGAAAGAAACAAGAAATGCATATAGAATTCACCAGAAATTGGTGTACATTCCTGTAGAAAAAGAAAGGAAAGAGAATGCCTTGGTGCCAAAAAACTGTTTGCAAGCTGTATGTCAAAGCTGTATACAAAGAGATGAAGGTAGATGCATAGTGAAAAATGTCATTTCAGGTAACTGTGTTTTTAGGATAGGATGTGAAAACAGTGAAGGTAAAACTAAAAGAGAAGGTTTCAAAGGAACTACAAAGAACAGAGAGTCTGTCATAGTATTAAGGTCTCGATGACTATGGTTATGGAATGGGCACAGATGGTTCATGTCTATAGACCACTTCAACTTTGCCTTCACAGGCACAGCAGTGGGAGAAGCCATCAGTTCAAAAAGGATTTGCTTTGTCAGCATTTGGGCCTAAGTATCCGTATTTAATTTTAGAAGAAACGTCACAGAGAGAGAGACACTGTGTACATTTTGGTGCTCAAGTACTTCAGTATTGACAAGGGAAAAAACACACCATCAGTCTTGCTCACAAAAACCACGATTCCGAGCGATCAAATCTATCTTTGTACATTTTTGCTGAGGCCATGATAAATTGTCACATGTCATTTTAGGGTATTAAACCTAGCTGAAAATGGAACTCAGCCTAAATACGTTATGCTGACCACTGGTCAACAAAACCAGAAATTAGCCTCTTGTAGCTACTAATGTTCTGACCTGAAAAAAATCTCTAAAATTCTTGGTACTCTTCAAGTTGTAAATTTGAATCAGAAATGATATTCTGTAGACTGTATTCATTTTGGAATTGTAGTCTTCATAAATTTGTAATTTCATTCTGTGTTATATGAAACATAGAGAATGCAAAGAATTTAGGAAGAATAAAAAATAATAATCAGTAACAGTTTTGTGAACTGGTTTTAATTTGGAGGTCCTCCTTAACTCAAGCCGCCCTTCATCCCTGTGGGATTTCTACAACCATCCAAATTTAATTGACTCCTAGGTATCAAAATGCTCATTTAAATTTCCTGCTACTGTAAAGACTCATAGCAGCATTTGTGATGCTTCATTAATCAAAATGCCCAAAAAAGCAGCTTTTTTCAGGTTGAAATTCCTCAACATTTGATGTATGAGTTCCTTCTATAAAACAAACTTCTATAAAAGATTTTTATTATCACCAGATAGCAGAATGTTATTACAACCCTCACTGGATATTTTGGGTTTAATTCCCACATAATAAAAATATAATAAAAATAAAATGTAATGTGTTTGGACTAATTAATAATTATTTCCCTTTTATTATACATAACTTACTTTTAGGCATATATTTTAGTCTTCCTCAGACCTCCCTCACAATTTTCTTCCCTTTTTATAATTATTTCCATACTGTTTCTTCATATGGATAATTTCTACACGTAAATAATCATCAAATTTAAAAGCAAAAATTAGAAAGGGATTTTATTTTTAAAATTTATTTATGTTTTGGAGAGCAGGCTTATTATTTTGAATCTTTGGTGCGAAGAGCATGAGATATTGGTACAATGTTTCCTTCTGCCAAAATTTCACTGGCAGCAACAAGAGCTGTATTTAAATTGACAGTGGTCACTACAAAAACATTGACTCCACCTAGAAACCCGGGAAAACTGTACAAACCCTGATGCTGTTCTATGAGCTTAATTCTAACCTGAAGAAAAAGGCTTAAGAAACCTTATTTAACAATCATGAGTTTCATCCAAGGAAATAAAAATTACACAAACAGGTAGACAAACAGAACAACATATACAAAATTCCTTGAGGATACATAAAAATGCTTAGCAGCCTTTTTGTCCAGGGATGCAGGTCTTTTTAAAATAACCACCTCTTAAATGTAACAGAGGCAAAACCAAGTATGTCTTAGATCTCTCTGTTTGTCCTTTCCATTTTTTTCACCTGTTTGTTCCACCCAGTGACAAAATACATCTTTCTCTTGTGGTTTTTTCTCCGCTCTGGAGTTCTTACGAGGGAACTGCTGTGGTGGCCATGAAGCTTAAATAGGCCTTGAATGAACACTAAATACAGAGTTCTTTTCCCCTTCATATTTGTCAAATGTGTTAAGTCTCAGAAACCTATCTCAGTCTATATTGTAGGTACATCTCTTTGTTGACTGTAGTGGACGTTTAGATGTCTGTGCTCTATAGCACAGTTTAGATGTTTATACTTATTTAAGGAGCTAAATTTAGCTGAGATAAAATCTACCTGAGTGTCTCAGGGTTATCAAGAATGCAGTCGGTCTCCCTAAAATACTGACTATATATGTTGTGTTGTTCCACAGAAAATGTGGTTCCTAATTACAAGCCCGTTTCTTCCAATCCACAGCCATTATGTAGCACCATGGATCACACACATCTGTTTTGTTACTTCCTTGTCTGGATACAAAACTTAGTTTCAAGGTCTGGAAAAATGGAATTTACTTGAATAATAACAAGCTACTTGCCTCCTTGCATGATTGCTGAAATGAATACACAGCTTTTTGCTGCTTTCTAAACTGCTTTATTTGGAACCAAAAGAAAACTGCAAGAATGTCAAATGAAAGATGCTGAACAGGAACTCATAACTTCTTTCCTAAAGGATTAATTCAGCAAATAAACCCAAATAATTACCATTTAGGAGATTCAGATTCAATTCCTGGCCCTGCTTTTGTGATGTTTGTTCAGGTCATTTAATTTCTTCATGCCTGAGGTTCCCCATAATTAAAAACAGAGATATTACTTTTCATGTTAAAAGTATACAGCAAGGATATTTCTTTGAATATTTATGAAGTCTAAACATACCAAGTCTGGAATACAAACACCTTTTGGATAGACAATCATCTTCTAAAAATGTATACATTTTAAACTTCAAAATACTTTACACATCACACTGTAAGACTAATTCTTCTTATTCAGATATTCCCTGCTTAAGCAGCCACAAGAGAAACAAGCTGAATTTTAAATAAACCATGTTCTTTCAGGTTCAAAAGCTAAGATAATCTGCTCTCCCAGATACTTGAAGCCCTTTAGAAAAGTGCCCAAAACTAAGTGTTTTAAAACTTTTCCTTAAAGTCTCATGCAAAACTTGTGAAAATGAAAGAACTTCAGTTTAAGAAACAACTTCAGTTTCAGAAACATCATTTGTCATGTAAAGGAAGCAGATGTTATTAATTATCAAATAGAGATCATGCTCATACCGCACAAAAGCGTAAAAATGTAGTAGCACTGTAAGTGAACCAGAAAATTACAATGTGTTATTTTTGCTAGAGGTGGTAAAACTAACATCGTATTCGGTAAGAAGGAATGTTGCTTTTCCTTTTAAAGAAAATGTTACAGGAGGAACCTCTGTGCCATTACATCTGTCAGTACTAAAAGACTTTTTCTGTTACATCGATTTCTGGTTTTATAATGGTACAAAAGGATAAAGTTTGCACTAGAACAGAGTGACAAATTGTGGCACAGTCCAACAAGTCAGTGTGACGTGGTTCTGCTTCATTGACTTCCTGTGCGAGTCTGAATGACCTGAAAAGGTCATTTTTCTCTCCTTCCTTCCTTTCCTCTTTCAACTGATTGATGGAACATTTTTTATTACACACCTGAGTGTGGACTAGAACTATAGACCCCAACCTCAAATGCTGGCATATCAGTAGACATAAGCTATTTTTTCTTACTTTATTTTACTCTTTATTGTATCCAGAATGCCCAAGATATCAAATGCATTGAAATAAAATTGTGTTACTCCTTCTCCCAGCATCTGTTATAAGCCAAGGAAGATATATTTTTGATCCCAAGTTCCCAACTCCTTTGTACTTGCATTTCCTTACAAATGTGATGAAATATATTTTTATACTTACTTTTGTATTAAATTTTGACCCTTACTGCAAGGATGCTACAAGATTTAAAATTGGGTAGATATATCACAGTAATAATTACAATAATAAACCATAGAATTATAGAATCATTAAGGTTGAAAAAGACCATTTTAACACAGCACAGAATTTGTGTGGCTTTTTTTAAAAATTCATTTCTATAGAAAACCCAACCGTTTTCTGATAAATACAGAGCAAAACAATTAAAACAACATTTTTTATTGCTAACATTGCTTTTGATTTGTCACAGAATTTGCTTTCCAAAATTGGAAACTCTCACTCTTTAGCTGAGAGTTACGCATATTTGGAATAAATTATATGACCATATGTTTTATTTTTTCTTAATGATTCCCTCATAATGCTATTTACTTTTTTTTTCTTCTAGACCATTTAGTTCAAAGCTGATTTTTCTTCATTAGTCATTGAACATTGAAATCTAAAATTATCACATGAGGAATGATAATCCAGATGAGTAGATTCATTAACTTCTTTAATACTGCACACATGTTTTAACAACGCTCACATGAATCTTTAGTCATGTAATTTGTGGCTAGGCTTTACATGAGTCCTCTAGTTGCAATCTCCATGGAATATTCTGCTTGTCATTAGGTAAGAAGCTAATGATCAATATAGGTTAATTATTTCATTCAAAAACTGTTAATTTTCTGAAATATCTTTTCAACTGAAGCTAGACATTGAAAGTAATTTAAAAGCATTTAAACAGTGAGGAGGCAAAATACAGATCCTTTACCCAATAAACCCATGAAATTTTACAGACTTGGGAGATGAAATTTCACATATTTCAAATGCCTTATTGGTAAAAAAAAAAATTTTTTCCAATATATTCTTTTCCTCTGGAGATGTGAAATATGCTTTTTCCTGATTACATAGATGGACCATTTAAAAATGAAAAATAAGAAATACTCTTAAAAATCTATATCAGCGTTAACATTATATTTACAGTTTTCCTAAGATATTTCATACACTCTTTGTACAGGAAACTGCAGCATGGGAAGATCTTTTATATAGAGAGTGTAATCTACCAGCTGGGGACCAAATTTTCCAAGTTACCTTGTGCTGGGCTCTTTTCTGAGGACCTGCCAGACCTGGTGGCCGACTTGATAGGACTTTTGAGAGCTCCTATACTGTGGAGAAAGTGTGATATCGCAGTGCCTATTCGAGCTTCAAGTAGCAAGAGCTCTACTTGGTAAAGCTGACTCCTTTTCACACAATCTGTAGTGGGGAGCTGGATGTGTGGCGGATGTGGTTTAGTAATAGCCCTGTACATGCTCTTTTCTTATACCATGCCAAAGTAGGTGCCTTCTACCCTGGAATGAAGGATGACATTAATAAGAAAAGTCTGAAAAACAAACTATGAAAACAAGTTCGAAAACAGGTTTTTCTTGGTTATGGACCAGTGTTGCTTACAGTAAAAAATATATAGCTTTCTTTTATTTCTGATCATTTCCATGCATAGAAAGTTGAAAAACTGAGTTTCCAAACAGTCAGAAAATTTCCACATGGCTTTTCAAGATTTCTCAACTTTCTTGTTGAAGACCATTGAAAGAAAAATGTTTAGTTTCATTTCCATCTTTCTGGACCATGACTTTTAGCTCAGATGGACTCCAGATTTTTGGTCTACATGTGCTAGCTCTTGACATTTATATGAAATTGCAGTCCAATATTTTATTAAGCTATTGGAATAACTTTCTAAAAATGTCTTTAGAGTTATATGGAATATGTTACCCTTTTTTAATATGTAAATGACACTCTGCTATTTATTCAGTGACATAACATTTTCTCTTTCTCAATTCTGCTTCATCAGTGTCGGTTAATATTACTTTGATGATTTCCTTGCTTTTTATACTGTATAAAATACTAAGAGCAATACCTTGTTGCCTTCCCTCTCTCTACCTGCATTGGCATTTTAATCAGCGCCACAAAAGCAGGGAGGTGTCATGCAGGTCTTGCCAACAGAGAGGTTATTTCTTCTGTAATGTAGATTCCCTCACCACCTTCTCAACCAGCCTCCCAGAAACTTTGCAAAGTTGTTAAACAGGGGAAAGAGAGAAGCAAGAGGAGGAATTAATGACTATTTGCAGATGGAAACTACTGGGCATTTAGAGGCAGTGGAGTCTTGATTCGTCAAGGCATTTCTCCCTACCTCAGTGAACAAACACTTCCTGACTTAGATACAACAGCCTAACTTAATGCTCTAACTTCCATATGTCTATGGAAGGCTCAGAAAACAGGAGTGAACATAAAGACCAGTGTAGTGGATGCAAGTGGTAAGTAGTAGGACCTGTATATTCTATAATGACACTCATTAGACTTTTTGAACAAAAAAATTCAGCTTTTTAAACTACTCATAGAGAAGTAAAATATGTTCAGTGTATGGCTGGATTACCTGGGTCTTCAGGACATCCTGACTATTTGTTTCAGGTACAGAAATACGAAGGGAACTTTTAAGGAAATAGGCAAAGACAAAATCACATTGCTGCCCCTTGAAGATACAGTGACATGATTCTGATCCGTCTACTCAGGAATTTTCTGATAAAGTGATTGAGTAGCACCCTGAACTTGTTTAGGAATAATGTGCTTTGTAGAGAATGCAAAAGCATGGCTGCACAAGATTTTTTTTTTCAGTGACTAATATCCTTCCTAAAATACAACAGCTATTATGGTGAATCACAGTTGTCAAGCCCAGGATTTTTTCCTCAGCAGAACCAGATAACTGAGAGAAAGACGCAAAAAAACTAATGGGACGCATGGAGTAACTTTTCACACAAGTTTCTCTGGTTCCTTGTCTGACAGGCCAGAATAATCATAACAATAATAATAAAAAATAACACTTGAAATGTATATTCTCATAACAATAAGAAAAAAAATCAGTCAGAAGCTGGTAGTCCTGTCTATGTTACATATATCCAAAAGATTAAAATTGCTTTTTCTTTATAGTGCACTCTCAAATAGCTCAAATGTACTGATAATTCCTTATTCTGTTAAAATCAGGAAAGAGATGTTTCAGAGAGCAAAGATGAACTGATTGCTGATAAGAAAGATATTTATATTTATTTTGATTATAGTAATGATTTTACTTGGCTGTTAGTTCACATTCTTAGGCAATTTTGGTCTGTTGATCAGTCTTAGAAAAAACTGCACAATCTTTGGGTAAAGGTAGAGAAAATTTTTTTAACTTTCCAAAAAAACTAGTCCAAAAATATGTGTCCTACTAAATCTGGCCAAGTGTCAAGCAGTGTCACCTCCCCTTGACCTAAATTAGATCCTTAGTTCATAAGTAGTCCCATTAATTTCTCTGAGACTATTCCTGGATACAGGTGATACTCATTCAACTTAAAGACATTCATCTGTTTTTAACAAAATCCAAACAAAAAGAACCTGAAATGGTATGCACAGATTGCACACATCTTATGTTAGAAAACAGGTACTGAAAGGTGTCCCACTGGCTACATGATTCTTCAGTTCTTCAATCTATACTGGGAAAGTTGAATCAAGTGCTATTAATTCAAGAAGAGAGTCCCAACATTTGCTTTGATACTTGCAACATTAAGATGTCTGTAAGTGTGCTGTATTTCTCTAATATCATCATAGGTAATGAGTGAAAAGAGGACAAAAAGACAGAGTCGTATAAATTATGGCTGTTTATTAATAGGTTTTCCAGTGTTGTTATTAAGATTTTACAAAATGAGAACAAATGTATCAAGGATACTTTAATCTTGTGAGAACATAACAAGAATCCATGACAGCAAATTTGACAGAGAAAAATGAATAAAGGTAAGGTCCCTATTCTTTCTTAACACAATTGTGTTACAGTGTAGGAAGACATGTTGGATGCCCCAAATTTAAATCCTCAAAATTAAATTAAGCGTATTTTGAAAGCTGTGCTTTAGTCACAAGGATTTATCGGATTTCATACACGAAAAGCTAGATTATGTTTTGCGTTGAGTTACCATTGAATTAGATATACTCTGAATTATGCAGGAGGTCAGACTATGTGGGTTAATGATGCCTAAGGTATTTATGAATGACATTTCCATCAGAGACCTGTGACAGGGTCTGATATAGCTTAAGTTTGTCCCTTTCTGGGAACATGTAAATACTTAACAAGCTGGAGGCAGACTTTTATGTAGAGGTTGATGTCAGGCCTCCTATTCTTCAAGTATTTTCCAGGATGTTACATCCTTTTGATGATGCCCGTGAGATATAAATAAATTTACTTTTTTCCCTTAATCACCACGGACGATTTCAGCTAAGGCTCTATTATGTCTAACAGTGAACATTATCCACTGCAATGTTCCTGATATTTGCAATGACAGTTGACTTTGGCTTATCTGACATAATCTTTCATTGCTATAGCTACTTTTCAGGAGACTTGGGTGGACTTGGCAAGTATCATGCATTATAACTATCGGATCCCCTAGAAACAGTTGTGGAGGCACTCAGGACAGGCTGGCACTTCCTCGCATGTGGCTGGAAAAAGCTGTTTGTTTCCTCGTGGATAACATACCCCCAAAGAGAACAGACTTACAATGGTTCTTTTATTAAGACTGACTTACGTAAAATCTGATTTATGTAACAATCAGCCATCATTCTGAGTGGCTTGACTTCCAAAGGGATTGTAGAACACAAAGCCATTCTTTGGCTTTAAGGTTGCTACCAGCAACATGTAATAATAGACTGTAAGTCAATAGAAAATAGAAAAAAAGTTATTACATACTCAAGGCACATCACTACTCCAGACAATTTTTTAAAAATTTTTATTTTATTCAGAATATGGACCTTAACTCTTTTTATTGATATTAATCCTAATGACTCTAAATCATATTATAATTGTAAAATCAGAAACAAGATTCATTATAAGGACTTCAAAATAAAAAATGTACAAGGATATGTATTCAAACAGACAGCATTCAAAATGTGCATTGGTTTATTTTTAGGGCTGTGCATACTGAATATCAATCACAAAGTTACCAGTGTTGTGGCAGTTGGAAGACAGCAGATTTTTTCCACTTGTGCATACATGAGTATTTCAGATTTTTCTTATTTTCTTTCTCAAGTAACTGTTCTACTCTTTTTTTCTTCTAAAAGCTCCCTCAAAATCTAGGAATAAAAATCTTTTGTGACACTTGCACTTCGGTCTAAGTCCCATCAAACCAGTGAACAACCACTCTCTGTGGAAGGCTCCCCAACATCCTGTTCAGCATCAGTTAGATTACTTTCGACATGAAAAAAGGTTTCACAAGGAAAGCATTATAGCAACACTCCATGGAGGGCCACATAGCCACCTTCTTCTTTCATTTAGATGTCTTGGTTTTGTCCCATTTAAGTTCTGTACTAAAAGCATTAAGCAAAATCACTATATGCCACCATTAACTCACGAACTAGAGCCAAAGAAGTTAGTAAGTGTTGACATATGAGTGTGATTATCATAGCCAAGGTTACTTGTGTTATTAGACAACTGAAAATATTTTATTCAGTATTTAAGAAACTGCAAGTTTGTTCTAATAGTACCAGCTTAGCATTAAGACTGTGATTTACTGACTGGGTTAATTCAAGTTTTTCTTCAGTAATAAAACTGGCCAGTAACTGACTAAAGTTCTTGCTGTGTGAAGATATAAACTGTGTCTCAATATAATCTTTCAATAAAAAAAAAAAAAGAGAATGTAAGTAGAGAGCCAAGATCCATAAATATTTTATAATAAGGCCTGTTCATTTATTCTTTGAAAATCTATTTAAAAAAAAAAAATTAAACTCCAGATCTGGAAAGGAAATGCTGCATCAGACACAAAAATGTGCTCTTTGTTCTGATTTAGTCTGGACTCTTCTTGGTTTTGGGCACTGATTCTTGCTTGTCAGTGCTAATCCCCAGTTGTTCCTACCTTAAAAACTATCTGATTGAACTTCTTCTTCAATCATTCTCTAACAATTGGATTGATTCAACACATTCATTCATTCAAAGATGAGAGAAGACATGACAAGAAAAAACAAGTATCTTTTTTGTATTTCAATGAGACACAGCAAGTCATATCAGATATTCAACGCAAGGCCTTTTGGGTAAAACATATAACACCACCTTTTCTACACTGGAATAAGTGAACTTGCAAAATGTTTCCTACCTCCAAAGCATAGCCATCATTTCCATTTGACAGGTTCAGCTGCAATCACATTTCTTCTGCAAGGAACTGGGAGCAGGTGAGGAGGCTGAGGGGATTTATGGTACTGTGACTGAAAGCAGGACTTTTGATACTCTGAACACACTGTTTCCATGAATTCAGTGGAAAGCATTGTACCATATTTTGCTAGTGCATAATATGTGTTTCATCTTTACTGAAAGATATTCCTTTTGATCTGTGCAAGAGGGAAAGAAAATACACTAAAGTTCCTCCAATAACCCTACTTGTTCTTGGGTAAGATACTATTACTAAAAGAAATAAAAATAAAATGTCCTGAGTATTTTAGATAACACAGTGATCTAAAGTAGGCTTCCAGAAAACTGAATTGTAAGGATCCTCATTTTTTTTCCATTCCATAGTAGACTGTTATGGTCTGAATAGAAGTGGCTGATTTTCACATTATAAGTTGGAGAAATCCATACACTCAGCTATAGAGTGGCAGCCATAGTGGTAACTATCCAAATAATCAGTGTTGTAGCTCTTTTCTCAAATGCCAGAACTGAGGCTTTTTCTACAGGAAGAGTTCAATGGGATTGCAAAAGTCATGATCATTTTTATTATAAAAATAAGATCAGACATAATTTTAAGTTTTTCCAGTATTGATAAACAAGGTCATCACTAGGAAAATATGTCTGTTTATCTGTTGTGAGAATGTGAATATGCAGTGAGTTATTGCTCTAAAGGGAGGAAAGGAGAGGAGAGAAAAGCAAGAGGGAAAGAGTAAAGCAGAACACAATAAAATATTTTCTCTTTTTAAGTTATGGTATCTTTTTATTTCCTCATGTAGGTGATTGTGACTGTGATGCAAAAGCTCAGTTAGGCATGAACTATGATTCTTTGGGGTGCTGTACTGATGTTAAACTGAGATTAAGTTCTCTCCCACACAAATCTATTTCACTTTAGAATTTAATATGGATGAAGTAGCTTTTATAAACCTTCCAACTGGAGAAACATAATAAGATTCTGACAACTTTACTAGTAAGTGTCACTTTGCAAATATATAAAGCTAGGAATTGATTTTCTTTCTCTAATCTTCTAGAACCAAGATGTAGCTGAGAATTCTAGGGATCAGATCCATAATGGCATAAGAAATGAAGGATATAGGCTCTTTTCTTGATATCAGCAGCAACTGGAATTACCAGTCAAGATGTAGTCCTTCTCATGCTACATGTTCTATAGATATTTAGTGAAATATTATCCCTGTAATGACTGAAATCTGCGAAAGAACTAAAAGAAGGAAAATATCACGAATTTTGAATTTACATCTGCTTACTTATTTACAGCTTGAACTTACATGGAGAAAGATAAGCATAAGGAAGAAAAGGATTTAGTAAGGACAGAGGAGTTCTAGCATTGCTGCAAACAGAAACTAGAGATAACCTGTGTTTTTCCATGTAAAATTAGACCTCCAATTTGAAATTCCAAGGTGTCTGTTGAACACTGACAAGTTCAACAAGGATAAGTTAAAAATCACACACAATCAGCACTCAAAATGATCCATTATTTCTTTTTTCTGTTAAGTCTTAAAATATTTTATTTGTTTTAGTATTTTGCAGTAATAAATATTTTATATATAAATAAAATATAAATAAATATAACTTTGTTGTCTAACATTTGCAAAGAATCATGCTATGAATTTTAAACACCATTTATTACTACTACTGTTTGTAGGATTTTTTAAAATATACTTTGTAGAACTCATGCCTAAAAGGGCTCATAATACCTTGCAAGTTAGGCAAAATAAAAATGTTTCAAGGTACTTGTGACTTGTTGAATAAAGTCAGTGAAGTAGTCTCAGAAATGCAAATAAATAATATTTAAACTTTGCCTACTTGCAAACTAGAACCTTTCCTTTAAACTAGTTTATATCTGAACACTTAACACTTTTTGAGGAAACCATAAATGTATCTATGTCAGAACTATAATGGATGTGATTCTGCCAGTGGCTCCCTACCCTACCCTGAGTTGGCTTATTGGATGCAGGGGTACTAATTTCAAATTTGGGGAAAGAAATGTGCTGTTGAGCACATGCATTGAGTATGACTACCAGGTTGTGCAACTCATATTCAAAACACATGTACTGAGTAACACTGTGATTTTCACTTTCCTGTCTTACTGTTAAACCTTGATATTTGAGAAACTTCCCATGAAATCAGGCCACTGTATGAGGGTGTATAGCACACCGAAGCCTCTGTTCTCTAAAACATTATTCTGCTTGTAGGCTACAAGCACCAAAACTGTTCCTTTGGGGCAGCAATTATGAAAGAAAAAGTTATGTTAATGGATGAAAGTGTACCAGGATTTAAATTCTTTTTCATTTCCTATAAAGCCAATCACAGAGTCAGGCCAGTATGGTTTTTTATATCCCTAAAGACACAACTACTGTGTTTCTAACATTGGTAAAAATCTTAGCATTTGAAACCTAAAAAAGCTCTATTTGTCGAAAATTCTGTAACGTTCAAAGAATTTTCTTTTTCA
The DNA here is from genome assembly GCF_009829145.1 of Chiroxiphia lanceolata. Taxonomy (NCBI): domain Eukaryota; kingdom Metazoa; phylum Chordata; class Aves; order Passeriformes; family Pipridae; genus Chiroxiphia; species Chiroxiphia lanceolata. The sequence goes on along the minus strand of NC_045641.1, from coordinate 9,267,371 downwards.
GTCAAACAGGGCTGGCTACACTGGGCTGAGTGTTTATTACCACTACTTTTCACCACTGCCAATTAGCACCTACCAGTGAACACAAAGCCAGATGGTCATTGCCACTGAGGGCTTGCTGTCAAGAATTTCCCTTTCCTAAATACGGGAGTGTGGAGGGGGGTGGCTGAGTGGGTGAGGGAGTGGTGTGTAAGGAAGAGAAGTTGCATAAAACGTGCTTTGTGTTTTTACATAAAGGGACCTAGCAAGAAATTTTATGATGTTATCACAGTTAGCTCTAAAATAAGAACTCTATTTAAACAGAAAAAGAGTCCCATTCTTCATCTTAGTTTTGAAACTTTGTATAGTATGATCCCAAACGGATTTAGCTCAGGTACCCTGGAAAACAAGGAGATGACAACATTGTTTTGGACTGCTTTATGAGAATAAGAAGTTCATAAAAATCATAATTTTTTTATTTAGAAATGAAACTATTAACCATTCAAAAACTTCACAAATCATTCAGCTGCAAGTAAAAGTCTGACCCACTCATATCAGGGAATTTATCTGCAGTAATTAGTTACTATTAATAATAATTACATAAAAAAACCAAAAGTATATGGTACTAAATAGAAGTACAATATTGTATTATGACAGAAATTCTGAGGACTATTATTCTTTCTGTAAGATGTAAGTGTAATAAAACTAGATTGAAGTGACACAGAGCCATAGTTTTTGGATCTTTACTAAATTTCACTTGACTAATTGCTCCTATATCTATATTTCTTACACTAATATGATATTTCTTACACTGATATGAATATTCCTTATTACTCTCCTACTTTCTGTGTCATCTGATATATGTTCACAAGGATGTTGAATTTTTTCTTCAGCCATAGCTGAATTTCAAGAATGGATACAGTGATCTAACATATTGGCTGCAAAATTTGAGCCTTGAGCTCAAAGCTCTTGGGTCTTTGGACAAGAACTCTTATATGCAAGACTGTCAACTAAATTAAACACCTCTCACTCTGTTCTGCAGCTCAGCATTTTTTCTTCCAAATATTATGTCTTACTAGTTTTACCTTGTCTGCCAGCACGGATAGTTGGTCATAAAACAATTGCATAAATTAGAAATTAAACCCTTACCTGGTGGTGGAGGTTAATGGGATACAAAATACAGATCATATTGATGGAGGGAATTAATAAGTACCATGTGTATTATTTTAATATATCCCTTTTTATTACAGTTTAGAAATCCTTCATTATAGAAGAGTTAATGTTGCAATGTTGCTGAATTCATCAAGATGTAGAAGGAATGTTGATTTCTGTTTGTGTTTGATAAGTCATCTATGGCAAATGTAAATATTTAAAGCAACCTAAATTATGTACTGATTGTTAAGAGGGTAGAGGCTTGTACTGTTTGCATTTGAGTGGGTTATTTTTCCGTAGTGTCACCAAATAAGTATTTAAAGTTAAAATTATAGAAAATAATTTTTAATGTATAATGTCTTTATAAAACAAGGCACAGTTAGAAACAAAGTCTAAAAGGTATCTCAAAAGTAGGTACCTCTTTTATTAAGAGTGGTCCTCATTGAGACTTCCTCTAAACACTGAAATCCCTGCTGAATTAATTATGAGATTAGAACATGAACTCCAAAAATGAAAATGTCGTTCAGTATATATATCAGTCTTGGAACACTATGGAAGGGTGGGTGCTAATACTAGGACTGTGTTAATGCCATTAGGTAGTTAGTAGCTATTTCAATCCTTAATTATGCTCACGTGTTTACATAAGATGACATGTAGACATTCAATTCACAAAGTATTTTTCCTCTGAGTAAAGAATTTCAGGTTTTCGTTAGGTGAGAGATAATGCATAATCACCCCTTGCAAAGCAGACTAGCTTGAACTGTGTTCTGGAGTTGTTTTTTAGCACTGACACATAAGTACTTTTGGAAGCAAATGGCATGCTTTGATATTTTACATTTTTTCCCATTTGTATGTTGAAGACAGAAATTCCTTAGCTTAGTTTATTTTGTATTCCTTCTCTTGTCCTTATTGTATGTCTTTTTTACCCCCTTCATTATTTTAAAGACATCTTTGAGAGCTTCTGGTCCTTCAGTGAAATATTCCAGTCTTGGAAATTTGACCTTTTGTGTGAACATTGTGGAAAAGGAGTAGATTCATAGCTTTTAAGTCCAGAAGGGACCATTCGATCATCAAATCTGACCTGTATAACACAGGCAAAAGAATTTCACCTCTATTGAGTCCCATAATTTGTCTGTAAACCATCTAGTAACAGGGTATTTTAAGAGTAGTTTAAAACTGTACTGGTCTCATTTTAATTTTTCATCAGTGGTTATAGTATGTAATTCAAATAATATTTATAACAGAGAATATCTGTATGAATATTGCTAGCACTTTATATAGCTGTTTGGCTAAGCCTTAATTTAGTTTATTAATCCATTGGTGAAACATATGTTGCTTTGCATTTCAGTGGTTGCAAATCCAAGTCTTAAAATTCTCTGAATAAGAGACTGTGCTGCCATTAGACCAAATAATTTCATCTCACTCACAGGCACCCACATAAATTACCAAATTTAAATTCAAGACTTCCTTGTTACTTGTGAACAGTGCACAGTTTCTGCCAGGTTTGGCTTTCACAATCCTATACAGTATGGAAAAATGCAAGAGCATTATTAAACTGCCAGTTCACATCTATTTACATCACATGTAACAGTCTTTATCTGAGCTTTATTTAGCTCTGGCTCCTCAGCTGCTTACAAGTTGATGGGAAAACTTACATTATACAAGAACTGAGAGGTATGCTGTGGAAACAGGCTCAGCACAAAAGACCAGCAATGGCAACCATGTTCAAAGTATACAGGGGTTGTTTTTTTTTCCAAAGTGTGAACACACACCAAGTGCTCTACTGAGTTACTGTGCAAAATAGTTTCTCTGAGAACAGGAATAAAAGACTATCATTGAGGTTTGGGCTAAATCAAACCCAACTCAAACCTTTACCCAGTAAAAAAAACTGTGAAGGAAGAGTGCAATTCCCATCCACAGCTACTGTTGAGTTGAAGAAGACTTTTTCATTTTCACTGAAATGAGTAACACTCAGACTCACCTACTTGTAAATGCTACAGAGCATTGTATGTGGAATTACAGAGAGACATAAATTTTTAACACCTCACCACAGTTATAAAACAGATCAATAGTAACAACTACATGGAATATAATGTAAGAGATGTAATAGAGAAAGACACAAATCAGACTCCTCAAAGCTGACACACAGTTCACTACTGCAAACACTGTTGTTATCTGAATGTGATACAAACCAGGGAAAGTCATCCTTGGACACATTTGCAGCCTTAAGTCAGGAAACCACAATTTACCGTTTTGTCAGAGTTTATTGAGAGACTTGCTATTCGTCAAGAAACAGCACTTATGTATGCAATTAAACTTCTGAAGAGTGACTGGACATTGACCGGAACCAGCATGTTAGGGATGTTCAAATGCATTGGAGTCAAAGTCTCCAAAGGAAGGGAAGTGTGAATATGTTAAACAGGTCACTATTAAGAGCTAACTTCCTGAGGGGTTGGAGGGGCCTCCACTTTTTTATTGGGAATCGCCATCATGCATTGCCAAGTTAACTATCAGTAATGTTGACATATCAAATTGCTATTGGCTTGAGCAGGGAGGCAAGACAAGGACCAGGATCATAAAGAATCTGTTAATACAGTCCTTTGTAAGCACAGTGTGCTGATTTCAGCTGGGGTGGAGTTAAATTTCTTCACAGTGGCTAGTATAGGGCTGTGTTTTGGATTTGTGCTGAACACGGGGTTGATAATATGGAGATGTTTTTGTTAGTGCTGAGCAGAGCTCACACAGAGCCAAGGCCTTTTCTGCTTTTCTTGCTGCCACACTGGCAAGGAAGTTGGGTGTGAGAAGCTGGGAGGAGACACAGCTGGAACAGGTGATCCAAAATGACCAAAGGGATATTCCATACCATGTGATATCATGCTCAGTATATAAGGTGGAGGGAAGAAGAAGGACAGGGAAGTTTGAAGTGATGGCTTTTGTCTTCCCAAGTAAACATTACACGTGATGGGGCCCTGCTTTCCTGCACATGGCCGTACACCTGCCTGCCCATGGGAAGCAGTGAATTAATTCTTTGTTTTTCTTTGTTTGTGTGCACAGCTTTTCCTTTTCCTATTAACTTATCTTTATCTCAACCCATGAGTTTTCCAGCTTTTACCCTTCTGATTCCTTCCCCAATTCTGCTGTGGGGGACCAAGTGAGCAGCTGTGTGGGGTTTGACTACTGGCTGGGGTTAAACCACAACAGAGGTACTGAGAGACCTGCTCATGTATGTAGTCAAAGGGGAAGCATGGGAGTGTAGTTAAATTCTCTCCAGCTTGAGCTCATGCATCCTGTCTTTTGGAATGTTGGATTTTGCATGTGAGCTGGCTTGAAGCACAGCCCCAGAGACAGTTTGGTTGCCCCTGCCACTTAGAACTAAATGCCACCTAGACATGTATAGCAAATACCATCTAATCATGCTCATCATGGCCTTTGAAGCCTCTGGCAAGATATGTTAGAAGCCAAACTGAATCCAGTCATGAAAGAAGAATATTTTTGAAAACTACATGATCAAAAGATCAGCTGAAAACTGTTCCACAGCATCCACAAACCACACAAACCTCTAGGAGATGAAGAAACTACTAATCAGGAAAAAGAAACAGAAACTGGCAAAATCCTCTCACTACCATTCAGTGATTAGGTCATAACTGGCAGACAATTCTGCAATTTTCAGATTATAAACAAGGGAAAAAGAAAACACAGTTATGGAACTCAGTAGGGTAATACTCAAAATTATGAAAAAGATTCATAGTACTGGACTACTTGTTCTGCATTTCTTTTTCTGTTCATGAGATGTTTTTTCAGATCATAATTAGAAGTAGAAAGAGTTGAGAGAGAAGAAGAATCTGCATGGATAGCAAGAAATTCTTATTTAAGTGCATTTTATATTTCCTTGAATTTTGTTAATTTCCCTGGTAACAAATGTCTACCAAATATCCAAAGTAAAATATAGTCTACAGTGTTTGAAGTTCATTTCTGAACCACAAAAAGCCTAGACATGCAAATAAGGAAAAATATAGTGAAAGGCTACTGAAATAGAAGGGTAACCTTATGCATTATTTATATTTTAAATAAAAGAACAGATAAGCAAGACACCGAAAATTAGGAAGAAAGGATTCAAGGAGTCTAAAAAAAACAATTTTGGGAAAGTGTATATGTAGGGACAGCACAAAGTGTTTCTTCTAAAAATATATACAGAAACAAAACAGAAGTTTTAATAATAGCTACGCTATTAATATTTAGTGAATAGTAAACATTAAATGCTTGTGAAAAATGAACAGGAAATGAATGCAGAAAATACTTTCCAGGACATAAATATTTGTGACTTGTATCTGCTGCCTCTCACAGAGACACTGCTTCCCCAAGACTTGTAAACTCCTTGACAGATCTGAGAGCATCTGGGAGCCAGTCTGCGAGCCATGGCCCTACACAGGGGCAAGATGTAGCAGAACAGAGTCACTGGTGCTTTGCCTTTGTGAGAAACAGTGATCCTCCAGCTCACCCTTTCTGTAGCATCTGCAGGAACACAATGGGAACAAAAGCAGATGCCTCACATGAGGCAGGTAATTGAATAATAGAGTATTCTGAGTTGGAAGGGACCCATCAAGATCATTGAGTCCAACTCCTGACCCTGCACAGGACAGCCCCAAGAATCACACCATGTACCTGAACGCTTCTTGAACTCTGTCAGGTTTGGTGCTGGGACCACTTCCCTGGGGAGCCTGTTCCAGTGCCCAACCAACCTCTGGGGAAGATCATTTTTCTGATATCCAACCTAAATCTCCCCTGACACAACTTCAGGCCATTCTCTCAGGTTCTGTCGCTCGTCACCAGTGAAGAGATCAGTGTCTACCCCTCTGCTTCCCTCCATGAGGAAGCTGTAGACTACATTGAGGTATGAATTTGGCCTCTGAATTTTAGTATGTGGCTCCCTGTACCCAAGGAAAAGATAGGAACAATTCCTTTCCTGAGCAGAGGAATGTAAAATGGCAATTCTTACTAGACATTGTCAAGTAACTGAAGGTAGGGAATCTGAAATCTGGATTCTCATTGACATCCATGTTCATGTACAGGGAGTCAGGCTTTAATACATGGCATGCAGGAGAATAAACCCTTTTCACGCTTCTCTGTGCACAGTGAATGTTCTAGAGAAAAGAGACAATTAAGAAATATGACAAATTTACATAAAACTTTAGAAGTTTTAATGCCTACATACATGAGGTCAAATGAGAAGATCAGGCAATGACAATCAGCAGAATGCAAAGAGGTAATTAACATGGAGAATTGATCATCTGAGACGACACCAGAAACCACAGCTGTGATCATTCAAAAAAGTGTGAGACAAGCACTTTGAAGCAATGAAAACAGTAGCAAAGTGTTACTGGAAACAACTGCAGTGGCCTACATGGCCTCCTTCTGTCCTGAAGCATTACTGTAAAGACTTCCAGTTCAATGCTAAAATAAAAGGGAAAAAAGGTTAGTAATGCTGTGCTGTTAAACAAACACCACAGACTAGAAAATATATACAAAGTTGCTGCCCTATTCATTAAAGGTTCCTGTGCAACTGCTCCAGCAAATTGTTTGTACAACACATGTGTAGAAATGTTGCAGTAAAATCATAGAAACATAGAATCCTGGTATGGTTTGGGTTGAAAGGGATCTAAACCATCATCTCGTTCCACACCCTCACCCCTCTCCTCCACAGGCAGGGACACCTTCCATGAGAAGAGGTTTTTCAAAAGTCCTGTCTGACTTGGCCTCGAACACTTCCAGGGATGGACCATCCACAGCTTCTCTAGGCAACCTGTGCCAGCGCCTCACGTCCCTCACAGTGAAGAGTTTCTTCCTTCTGTCCAGTCTAAACCTACTCTCTTTCAGTTTAGAACTATGACCCTTCATCCTGTCGCTATAGTGCTCTCTGTTGTTCTTTTAAATTCTTGGAAATATTGGAAGGTGCTCTAAGATCTCCCTGGAGCCTTCTTTTCTACAGGCTGAGCATCCCCAGCTCTCTCAGCTTTTCTTTGTAGGAGAGGTGCTCCAGCCCCCCCACCCCAGACATTTTTATGCTGATTATCCAAGATGTGGCTAAAATCAATACAAGTACTTACAAGACATATTTTCCTTTTTTTACCAGCTGCTTGCAATGCCTGCTGATTTCATGAATACTGAGCTCAAAAAGTCACTTTCTTTTTAATTACAAAGCCAAGAACAAAATTAAGCTTAGCAAAATATAAAAATAGAAATCTCTGCAGACAAGATACTATTATCCAATGTCTTGTTAGTATTTCATTTGTTTTAAAAGGAATTGGCAAGAACAAGTCACAGTTAATTGTATAGCAGGTTATATTTACCTTTCACAAGCATGTCTGATGGAACTGAATTTTCAAAGCCCTTTTTACAAGTAAATCTCAAAATACAGTCTTGTCTAAAAAGAGAAGTTAGTGTTCAGTAAAATAGGGTGTGATTTTCTGGAACACAATTTATCCCACATTACCTTCTAATGAGAACAGTCCAGCTCGAGAAGTAGGCAGTGTGTCAGGTATTTCTGTATCAGCTTTACACAGAAAAACTGTACTGTGAAGACAAGGTCTCAGACACCTTCAACAAACTCCTTCCATTTTTTTCATCAAAGCCTTATTTTCTTTACTGTGAGGGTGATGAGGCACTGGAACACATCCAGAAAAGTTGTGGATGTTTCATACCTGGAAGTGTTCAAGGCCAGGTTGGATGGGACTTTGAGCAACCCTTCCAACCCAAGCCATTCCGCAATTCTATGATTTATGACTTTCTAAATTGTGCCTGATGAAATTCATGTATGCAACAGTTTTCACTGACTATATCCCAAAATATCTAGGTCAAATTTTGACACTGAGGAAGTTGAATAAGGTTTGCATGGATTTTTTGTTATAAAACATTTCAAAAAACCAGCCAAACAAATAAACCCAAACCAAAACAAAAAAACAACCAACCAACCAAAAACCCCCCAAAAAAACAAAACAAAAAAATACCCAAAACCTAGAAATGGGTAACTTTTGGGTTTGTTTTTCATTTAATTGAAAGGAATAAAATCTCCCATATAAAGCCTGGAGGCTTAAATATGTTAAAAGCATTTTTCATACATCTCTCATAAAGCTGTATTAGGGTCAAAATGATTCATTCACAGGTTGTAAGAATACAAATAGATAGGAAATGAAAACACCAAAATTAAATTAATAACCAAGTTGGTGAACTATTCATGTGCTTTTCCATAGCACATGACAGAAATATGAAATATAGGTTTCATAAAATAAGATGATACCTTTAGAAAAAACTACAGACAGCAGTGTATTACAACATATTGAGGTGTATGCCATGGGAAAGTAAACTCAAACTGAACAAATAAGAAACTAAAAACAACTCGAGAGTAAAAGATTTCCAAGACATGAGGCAGTTGAGACCTTTGGTTTAAATCACCTGTGTTCAGGTAAAATGAGCACTCTGTTGACTCTACAAACTTTTTTTATCCCCTGTTCAGAGCAACTAGGAAATCCATCTTCTTACATGTACTTTAGCATAAGTACATTCAAAAGGTTTATTACAAGTAAAGTTTGCATGTAAATCAACTTTGGCTCCATGTATTTATTTTTTGTTGTTACTAAGTCTACTGTACCTGGTTTTAAGAGATGAAGAAATCACACCTTTTTTTTTCTTCTTTGGCTTTGCAAATCATTATTCAGCTGACAGTGACCAAAGACTGAAAATTGGCCTGTTCCTAAAATACAACAAGAGTCATTGGCCCATGCAGATGTAAGCAAAAGCATCTTAGCCTGTCTGTTTTCCTACAGAGAAATGCATTGTTTTGCTGACACTAAAATGTGAACTACAATCAAGATGTATATAGTCTCTTACAATGCAAGGGCAACAATGCTGGTTCCTAAAAACAGCGGCAAATACTTCCTGTAGGATTTGTTACTGCACAGGAAGCTTGGACACTTGTATAACTTCCACCCAATACAGAGTATTCTGCATGAATACTGAACCTACCAAATCAGGTGAACTTTAGTGCCAATGCAGTGTGAAACACAGAGGCTCATTCCTTTCTTCTCATTCACTTGAACCCCATTCAAATGACATGGCAACATACACAGCATAGTTGATGCTGTTCAAATTCGATCACCTACTGTAGTAAAACCTCCAGAACAGCATGAAAAGTTATTATAAAAGAAACATTGTCATTCCTTACACCGAAATTAATCTTTGCACAGCTTATCCCAGATCCAGCTGCTTGTAGTCCACATCTAGCTACGGGATTTCTACCAAGTCATGGTTCTGAGTTCATGCTCAAATTCCCAACACAGAACTTTAGCTCCATGCTGGGTTGCCCTCTGCCTGTGGTTTGGAAGGAGCCAACTTTTTCTGTAGGATGGAAAACCTGAGCTTATGGGACAATTATTCATACTCAAACTTTACCAGAAGCAGAATTAACAGTATTTCCCAATTTCTTTTTTTGTTTTACAAAATATAACCATCTTAAGAATGTTAATATTTTTTCAACACTTAGTTAGACTTGTTATATTCCCATAAAAGCCAATCAAAATCAATACATGGCAATTTGAGGACAATTGAAAAATCAAAAACCACTTCTCTAAAAACAGATCAGATGTGCAAAGATTTGGTGGCTAGTGAATATCCAGTTAAAAACCCCCTAACAACTGAAACTTATTTGAATGGGACAAAAAACACTCTTTGAACCTAAAAACAAAATTCTATCCAGAAGTAAGATGTTTAGCTACATGCGTCAATGAAAATTATTTACATTTAAGCCATTTGAAATTGTTCAAAGTTTGATTAGGAAGTATGTACTGAAACATTTTTATTTTGATGCAGTAATTTGATGGTATACTATTATTAGCATTAATTTTTTCTCCAAAGCAGTTTTACCTTGAAGAAATGCTACCTACTTTCTCAGACATTGACATTTTCAGGTGCTGTTATGTACTATACTTAATATTAAAGGCTGTATTCCAGAAATATCCAGCTGACACAGAAAAAGAAAATAGGGGTCATTTGAAAAAGGACCACTTCCCAGTAGGAGTTCTTATAAATCTCTTGTGAAATTAGATTTATATTGTCTTGCCTGATACTAATAAGACATAATGAGTAGAATTTCTGAAAGAGCTATTGTAGTCTATCTGCCAAGTGGAAAACTGTATGTCCAAAGCACTAATTAGACCATTATCATAACTTACACAAATTCTGAATCTAAGCTGAAGGAATCCACTGGGGCTAGTAGACTGCTCCTGGTCTCCTGTTCACATAAATTTAAACCTAATGACTATGTTAACAGAACTCATTTGCTGAAACAGAGGTCTACTCCACATGTGCAATTTTAACTTCAGAAGGTAATTCCAAAAACAGGGATGAAATGGTAGGAAAGAAATTCTATTCATAGAAACTGGTATCAATTAACAGGCTTTGCTCTTGCCAAATCAGTATGATATGCCTTTATATATGAAACATATTTTCAATAATGTTTTGCAAATAAAAATTAATTAAAATGAAACTTCCTTTAGGCATTTTCTCTTTATTGAGGTAATAGAATTACTGAAGAATATATCAATATCTCTTTCTTCATATATATTTGCATATATATATATATATATAAATATACATGTTTATGTACAGGCAAACAAACATATAGCTGTGCTTGTTGGATATGTGTATGTATGCATACAGACACACAAACACAGAAAGAAAGACAGAGAAAGATGAAAGTGATAGTGCACAGACTTCAGATGACTGTTCTTGGAAAAGCATTGATGGGAAACGGAGTTAACTCTAATTTAAAACAGAAATATTTCCCCTAGATTGATTTCCCTGAAGAAGACAAGAGGGTTTTAAAATCAATAAAAGTTACATTTTTATAAGAAAGAAAACTAGAATTTACAAGTTCTTTTTGTACAGAGGAATATTTTAGAACTTTTTTTATCAGTGTATCATAGAAAAAAAAAGAAATATTTTTGTACCAACTTCCCCTCTCCCCATGAGCCCTTGCAAGTAGAACTTTGCTTTCATGTGATGTTGCAATTAACTCAATGATCTTTGGAACTTTGCACACGCTCTAATCCCTAGGGAGTCTCTCATTTGTTTCATCAAAACCTTGGCTGATCAGTCCTTGTTTTTCATAGCACCTTCATCATGTCTGAGCTGCGTTTCCCCAGTCCCACATTTAAAAGTTTTTGCCTGTCACCTCCTGAAGTCTCTAAGAATTTCCATCTTTGCCACCAGGTGATTCCATCTCACTTAATCTTGAAAGAGGAAAATGTATGGTCAAGAACAAATATGACACACATCTCACGCATCACAAAGACTAAAACACGTGAAAGACTGAGGTTTGGAGGGTAGAGTTCAGGGAAGACAGTAAAGGGCTTAAGTGAGTTGAGAATATTCAGAAGCACAACCAATCAAGTTCTGAAATAAATCATTGTATCCACCCTAAAGAAGATATTCTCACTTACACATTAACAAATGCAAATCTTCTTCCAGACAGTTTTTTTGAAGACAGTTTAAATAGAGTTATTTCCAGGCATCAAGTTTAGCTTAAATTAGATAATGTGGTGAATAGACTTCACAATAAGCCTTCTGTAGTAGAGATCTGTGTTGATTTTTTATTCCTCATGAGGAACTGTTACTGCTGTTACATATAATTTCAGAGTTTACTTCAGCAGAATATGGATCACAGGTTGGTTCAGGAGTCATGTACCTTATGGATCTTAGCATTCCTGTATTTTTAAGCAATCAGAGGGATCATACTGCAAGATTTTCACTGAGTGATGCTGGGACATTTGTAAGGAAATAATAGTGAACTTGTTTTCCTTTAAAGTTGGTTTATTGTCATTTTTAAAAACCCACCTTTTTTTTTCTGAAGCATAAAAGCTATGTATATACTTCCCAGAAAAGTTGTGGATGCTTCATGGCTGGAAGTGTTCAAGGCCAAGTTTGAGCAACCTGGGACTTTGAGCAACCTGGTCTAACAGAAGGTTGGTTTGGCAGGGGATTTTTAACTAGATGACCTTTAAGATCCCTTCTAACCCAACCCATTCTACGTTTCTATGATACTAGCATTAAAATGCTACAAAACTTAGCACTTGACAACCTTTTTCTCCTGAGTCAAAATAATTGGCAGTCTGTTGGAAGAAGAAAACCTGTAATTGATTATACTGGTGCTCTGACCAAGCAATAACGATCTCAGTTTCTCTTTCCAGTGTCAAACTGATATTTTATGGGGAAAAAACAAAACAAAACAAAACAAAACAAAAAAACCCCAAAACAACAACAAAAAAAACCCCAACCAAACCAACCACAACTAAAAAATATTTATTCCCCACAAATCAAAAGAGAAACACAAGGCATGTGGGAGTAATGATTTAAAAATCACAGTGACCATGTTAAACTCAGAAGCTGCTGCAGATGCATTGCTAGAATTTTTCTCTTGTCTCAAGATTTGTTATTAGATACAATCATAAACTTATCAGCTAAAGGGTTGTTGTTTGGAATAACACTATGTTAATAAAGAATAGTGATGGAGAACTGGCTAACCTCCAACATTTCAACTTTATTTTCGTGGAAAGAAATTTTCCAAATGTTAGTTGGTTATCAGAATATGCAAGCTTCTGGAATCTATGAGTGATGATCAGAAAGCTAGCTCTTTCAAGACTTGTGATTTCTTTTTTTACTTTCTCAGGCCAGCTATACCTTAGGGCTTGGCTTTCCTGAGTTATTGCAAAGCTATAAAAACAGTATTAATTTTATCTTTAGGTTAGACATGGGAGTAAGGCTCAAAAAGTGTAGATTTAGTGTTTGACACAGAAAGTCAGCCTAGGTCTCAAGTCACAGACACGTGGAAAGCCAAGGTGCCATGAGTTGCCCAATATAGCTGATCTGCAACAACGTTTATCTCCAATCTCTTAGCCTGTGACAAGTGTGAAGTGATTTACATTTCTTTGGTCCTCAACAAAATATGTGATGAAAGAGGATGAGGATTATTTGAATTACTTCACATTTGCCACAAACCAAGAGAATACAAAAGGACAGTTAAAACAAGTTGGTTGCTCTTCAGTAGGTTGTTATCTCTGTGGGAACTTGTCCGTGTGTCTAAGCCCATAACTCTACCTCTTGAAAAGAGATAGCAGTGCTTCTTCCTCTTCCCTTTTTATCTTAGATGATTGTAAATTCATCAAGCGTAAGGAAGTATCATAATAAGCGACTCTTTTTTTTGTTGAAACTACTTATATGTTGATAAAAAAAATTCAATAAATAATACCTACTTTCTACTTTTCTTGGCTCACTCACAGATAAAAACACAGGAATGTTGCCAAGTAAAGATGTTTCCATTAGCAAATATTATCATGTGATAAATGACATCATGAACATGGGATATACCATCTGCAACACTTGTTTAAATATCTTTCTTCATGAAGAAAAACTAAAACACGGAAATTAAAAATTTCTTCCTAAAATTATCTAGCAACTCAAAGGTAGAGCTAGAGATAGGTAAAATTTTCAGCCCAGTTTGCTGAACAGCAGATAATTCTGCCCTATTATGTGTTGGTCATGTGTAAACAACATTTTTGTGAAAGGAATGTATTTGTTCTCTGAATACTTTTAAAAACATTAAATTTTACCTTTTACAATAGCAAACTGAAGTTTCACAACTTGCTTATTCACTGCTGAACATTGTCAAAAGCACATTGGAAGCGTAAGTGTACTTTCCTTATAGTGTGTGTAACTGTATTTGAAAGTTGGACCTAATGATCCACTGTGGTCCCTTCCAACCTTACCCATTCTGTGATTCTGTGGAAACAGTCTCTTTGTGCTATTTTTGTAAGCTCCACTTGGTAATAAACCATTCAGAATGGAACAAGTTTTCGGATAGAAGTCTGTCAGAGGAAAATGGCATCAGGACAATTCACATCTCAAGAGCAGAATCTTTCTGCAGAGGCCACTTGTGCCAGTCCAAAATGGCAGAAGCGGTGAGACCAGACAGGAAACTTGCCCCATGCTGTGTGTTGTTCTTGGTGGAAGAACACCTTCCTGGGCTTGGCATCAAAATCTCACAGCAGTAAATCTCAACTCATGTGAGGCCAGAGAGTCCTGGCTGTAGGATTAGTGTGTTTTGGGAAGAGAGGTGAAAGGAAACATGGATGTTGGAAACCTGTCAGAGCAATTTCAGAACCAAAGAAAGCAGAGGAGGGCTGGATGACCCGAGAACAAATTTGTTTCACAGCTACTTCAGGAACTGTACTTGCAAAGTATAAATATAGTTCACCTACTTTCGTATTCAAGGGTGGTGTATAACTTCTTGTTAATAAGAGTACCCAGTAATTTTCATCATGAAATCTTGCTGATTCCAGTTTTGGAACCTCCTTGATTCCAGTTTTGACAAAGCTGGTATTTTAGAGTGAATTTCCACAAGTCTGCCATAGGTTTCATCTTTTCTCTGAAGGTTTTGGTCATACCAAAATGTTCACATTAATGAAACAAAAAAACCCAACTGTAACAAGTGAGAGTAAGTCTGAGAATAACACTACGTGACTATGTTAAATTCTTATCTTTGCTTTCTTTGGGAAAGTCTTGCCTTAAGCATTCACAATGATAGGAAACAAAATGGAATATGACCTTTGTATTTGGTGCAGAAACAGCTGCAGGAACAAAGCCACCAAACCTACATACAGGGGAAGTCTGACTGAAACAGAAAGAGGCAAGGAGCTCTCTGGTCAGAATTAAAATTGGGAAGAGATAAAGTGGAATTAAAAGGATCTGAAAGGTGCTACTTGAATCTTAAAAGAGATAAGAAGGTTTGAGAGGGAACGAGGAGCATAGTTGGAACCCTGTATTTGGCTTCACAATTTTTTTCAGTGAAACTCAGGGGCAAACATATTCATTTATCTCACCTACATAAAGAATCACAGCCTGTGATTGCAGACAGTTAATAAGTTTTTACCTATGCTGGTCCACATGTCTGAACAATGAATCTACAGTTCAAACTTGTTAGTGGCCAAGAGAGTGGTAATTTAATAGAGTTGTTATTTTAATCAGTCTCATTTTTAAAATGTTGATAATAGGCATCAAAAAATCTGTGTAAATCATGAACTCTCAAAATTAGGAAATAGGAGACATTCTTTTTCATTTGAAATATGATGCAGTCTAATTTATAAGCTCAATATGGCTTATAAATTATCCATAAATATATGGGTAATTTTTCTTCTGCCATAGGGCATATGACCACAAGATGATTATTTATCTTTACACAAGTAAACTTAAACTTTTTAATTCCTTAATTGTCAGAGGCTGTTTGAATAATCTTATTTTAGCATAGACATGCATTCAGTAAACATATAATGCTGAAATGATCATTATCTTTACCTCTTAAGAATGTGTTTCCATTTACTGGTTCTCAGTGGTTGACACTGGTGGAAGGCCTGGAAAGCCGTAGTAAGTAAGGAGGGGCTGTTTGATGTCCCCACAAGTACAAAGCAGTTTCTGTGTTGTTTCAGACAGGGTTTCAAACAGCAAGGTGTCCTGTCTGCTGCCTCTAAGTCTGGTGGTGAACTATCCTGTCCTTACACTTGGCAGAGTGTGGAAAAAACAAGTTATCTTTTTAGTTTTCCCAGAAGCCCGTGCTAAACATGATATAAAGAATTCAGTAAATTTCTGAGGGTGAGATAAATCTCACTGAACTATCATAATCCTTGACCAGGGTCCTCCAGCACTGAGAGGTGAGGAAGAAGGTACTACCAGACTAAAATGGGGGGTTGTTTCACTCAGACTCCTGTTTCAGAACTGGAAGAATCAGCCTTGGAATGGCTCAATGACAGACCCCTCTAAATGGCTGGCCTTAGAGGACTCCCATGTTTCAGTTTTACAGATACAGGGCTCAAAGACAGTGCTGACAAAAAACAATGCAAATCCTTTCACAAACATAAGGTGAGGCATTTTAACTTAAATATTTTAAGCATATTGATCTTCACGTTCACCATGAGTATACAGCATGTTAAGAGTCAGTAGCTCTTGTTTGTGATAGACATTAGTTCAGTAAACTTTAACGAAACGTTTAAATCTCATTCATAGTCTGTTGCATAGCAGACTGCTTTACAGAGTAACATAATCATAGTACTAAAAACCTATAAGTCTTCTAAAACCAAAAATCATGTACTTTTGAAAATTTGGTCTTGAGTTAAATTTCTCATTCAAAAAAAATTCTTCTCTGTAATGGTAATTCTCATATCTGTGTTTTTCCAAATTTGTTCTTTCCCCTCTCCTTTTCATCATGAAATGTTGACTACAAAATATCACCACAGGCACTGTTGATACTTTTATTTAAATGTGCATTTCTATTTATAATTTCTGAGATATTAGTCACTGAGAATGGGAGAGAACACACAGAGATGTTAAAAACCTATCCACTCCAAAACTGTTCTTTTCCACAGAGAAAACCTTCTAACTAATCTCACTATAACATGGATCCCAACCATTTTTTCTTTCAAACCCTGCATAATTTTGGCTTTTCATTATGTTTTCACAACTTTTGCTGGAACTATTCAACTAACAGTATTTTTAATTTATTCTATGTTTCTACACACCTCTCTGCAGCTCTCTAATGAAGTCTGGGCAAGCCTGTCTCTTTCAACAGTTTGGCCAACAAAGGTAATTAGAGATGCTGTTCTTGACAGCTCTCCAGGGGAAATATTAAAGAAAATAAGCAAGAATAGAACAGTAAATATTTTTTCTAGCTGACAAAATTTCAAAAAGGCACCTGCACAATAATTCATCTTTTTCCAAATTTATGATCACAGGATTGAAGAATTTTGGCAGTGTTCAGTTTCAATTGGAGGGTATTTCTGCATCACTCAGATAAAATTAATCTTGGTCTTCTCAGAAGCAGCTCAGAAGCTTCCTTCTAAATCTGTCTATGTACAGCAGTATATTGGAAAATCATGTAGACTTAAATTTTATCTGCTTAATCAACCTTCTCTCCAGGTTTACTTCTTGTTTAGCTATTAACTTTTTCTTTGATACTGTGTACAGAGTTTTATTTCTCTATTTAATTAATTTTCTTTTCTATATTTACCTGCTCTTGTAAATTATCTGTAGCTTTCCAAGCCCTTTCCATCGACAGTTGCCTTACTGTCTTTCTTTTGTTTCATACTTTTCTTTATTTCAGGAATTCCTTCACTTGTCATAATATCACAAATATTTCTGATTCCTCTTTTGCTCTGAGGACATTCCTATTCTCTTTCTGGTTTTAATTATCTACTCCAAAATAATTTATTCATATGCTCAGCTCGTATTTTAGACCAACACTTTATAAGTGCTGTTATTTTTCTAGCTTCTCCTCTGCCTCTGTTGCAGGTCTTTATTAGGACACACTACAGCCTTTACATCAGTATAGAATCTCTTTGAGTAGGAAAATTGTCATTTTAGCAGTTCTTGCCAGATTCTGTCACTTTGGCCTCTTTAATGGAAGAAAAAAAGGGACACAATTACAAATGAGAACATTGTATCTTCTTCTTAATTAAGCACAAAATGGATTTGTGTAATGAAGTTTCTACATACTCTCTAGAAAGCATCTGGCTTCTAGTGTTTTCTGTTTCTCAGGCTTAAGAGGTGCTACTTGGTTTATAATTCATGTTCTAGCACAAAGTGCACTGAAACCACACATTTTTTAAATTAAACATTATTGCATGATATATAGTAATACTTAGGCTGGATGCTACACAATGAAAAATAATTTATCAAAGCACAAATTCTCCATAAAATGTTTAAAATAACACATAGTGATCCCCTATTTCTGTACACTACTTTGAAATGAAAATGTTAATTCTGTAGTTCATGTCAAAATAACCTATGTTAGAAAGTCTACTGTTTAATAACTGAGTTGTGGATGCTGAAATGCAAGAAGAAAGCTAATGAGATGATGTTCAGGGATTGCACTGTACAGACTGATGACCCTACCATTGTACCTACACCAAAAGACAGTGAACTTGTTTTCAGGATTTTCTTCCTGTCCAGAGTTTATTAAGACCAATATGATCTCATGAAATTCCTCCATCACAAGAAAAAGTCATTTCCATATGGGGAAAAAAAAATAAATTAAAAGCTGTCTCCTCCTTCGAAGAATAAATTATAATTTTCATTCTTACATACAGTGAAATCAGTCATTCTCCCATGTATTTTAGTCATACTGGATTCATAGCATTTCATAGAACTTCATTATATGTGGTGAAAGGAGGATATTTCTCTGTGAGAAGTTAACTTGTTGTTTCAGGGTGTATGGGTTGTGATTTGAAGATTTGGTTCAGTTGAAAAGAAGACTCTGGGGTAAGTAAGTCCCCTCTGAGGCCCATTTACCTCGCTAACAAATTCTATCTTCTCTTGGACCAGAGGGAAAATTCTTCAAAAATCAATTCAGATAATTATCCTGCAGTATTCAAATGAAATCAAACCTTAACTTTTTTTTTTTTTTTTTTTTGCTAAAACTCAAGATTCAGAATTAATATTATCCTTTAAAAAAAGCATGAACTAAGAATGTAAAAACTCTGTGTTCAGTTTCTGATACTAAACTTCTGAGGTATGGTCAATATAAAATAAATCTCTCCCCCTACCTCTCTCAATGGATATGAATCTCCTAGCAAAGGTGTTTAAGATGAATGTCCCAATATGATATAATTCATCATCACAAAGGTCAAAACCAGATGCTATCATGTAACAGCTATACAGCAGAAAATCAGCAGGACGTGAAACTTTCAGCTTGTAAGACTAGTCAAAATAGTTTCAAAAGCTGAAATATATTTCCTGAGTAACGGACTATCAGGAGTATATTAAATTCATTCACTTTCCAATCTGGCATCCTAACAGACTACCGGAAAATATTCTTCAGCCCAGATATTATTTTTATGTCATTCAACACTGTCAGTCAGATTAGTCTAAAAGACCTTGTAGTGGCACATGATAAATCTGTTGGTAAAATGTCCATTACTCAAGCTCAAAAGTAAGAATTTTACCCTTAGAACATTGGGGTTGAGCAAAGGATAAATCACAAATTATGGAGCAAATCCTACATCTTCATCATTTATCTCTTACATCAAGTCAAAAGAAAAAAACAATCTCCTTATGCTTAACATAAAGCTATTTCAGCATGTCTATATGTAAATAGAATTAAATAAACCCTAGCATTCATAAGTGGAACATAGGAATGAGAAGATTATAACAGACAAGAGCAATGTATTTTTGGATATAAAGGCTATGGTCATACATGGTTTGAACAGCTCATACAGCCCTACAAAGCAAGCCTTCAAAATGTCTGTGAAGAATATCTGCATTTATATTTTACTGTTGACCAGAAAGGGCAATTATTACTTTGTAAATTCAATTAACTATGATATGAGGAGAAAAATTCTTGTAAAATGTGTGTTAGATTATATGATTCAAAACTAATCACTATAAGCACAGAAGCCCAGCAGCATTCAGAGAAATACTGTCAGGCTGAGAACCCTCAGTAAATGAGGGTGAAAGAGGCACCAGGAGCCAATTCCTTGAGCTTTTTCAAGGAGAATGGTGAGAACTTTGTCTCTGGTGAGAAGTCCACTGAGAGCCAAGGACACTCGTTCATACTCAGTGTTGCTGAACCTTGGGACATGGAATCACAACAGCCTCACCTTCGCCAAACTAATGGATTCAGTAGCCTCTATTATTTTAAAATAAAGTATTCCTAAATACTTACAGTGTGAAATGGTGACCATTAGCACACCCACAGACAGAATCATGTGCCCCATTTTATTTTAACAAGCCTCACTCTCCTTCTCTATCCACATAACGTAATTAGAGGAATCTCTAGGAAATACTCTCATCAATAATATCACAAAACTTCTATTAGAACAAGATAATTTATCTTGCACAATTGTCTTTAAAAGGATGTAAAGCTTTAATGTTAAATAGAAATTTTGGAGGGGGATCAGGAGTTAGTGTTTCTACAGTAATAAAAGCGCATTGTGTTGCTGACCATCCAAAATGATTGTTGAAGGAGAAAGGGTACCTCACGAAAAAAAAAATCATCTTAACATTTCCTTCACTTTTTTTTTTTAGGTTATGTCACTGTGATGGTTTGCAAAATGTTGTCTGTTCCTACCAACTTGATACAAATGATCTAATGCTACTTTGCTCATGTTCTAGAGTTTTACTCCTTGGCTTCCTCAGAAAGCATTCCTGTGTACACACTGAACAACTCTGATTTCTTATTTTTATCAGATTCCTGAGGCTTAAATCAGGGTTGCAAAATTTCACCTGAAGAAGATAACACATTTACTGTCTTATGACACTTTCCTCAGAGAAGTGGGAAAATCCCTAATCATAGACATTAGACAGCTCCACCAAATTAGGATTGTTACAGTGCTAGATGAATGCAAAATATAGCCTCATTTCTTAAGTTTATGTTGTACTGCTTTCAGCCTCATATCCAAGCAAAACAAATGTCCAGTTATCCAAAAAATTTCCTTGAAACTTATTCTGGTTAACTGCTGGTCACTCAATAAGTTAGAAACTTCCAGAAGATGATAACCCACACCTCATCACATAGCCTAGAGAAGGATGAGTCCACCAGCTTTTTCTGGCCATGGATTTTCCAAGACAGCATTCTTCAGCTCCTTAGATAATGTAAAATCTGTGAATTTCTTTCTAGAGCTTCATGATGTGCTTAAATATGGTTCACCAAAATGTCCCTTCATATACCTGTTAATCAGTAATCAATCAAAGAGTGTCATTGTCAATCACGTGTCAACCACATGCCCTAATCTCTTCATGGCTGAGAATAAGGATTTATATGCAATGATTACTTGATTTAATATATTCTTTCAGACAGAATGAAATTTATGGTCCTGAAGTTGATTGATATAGGAGTGACCCCCAAATCTAAGTCTCTGGAAAGAGAAATGAGTATGAATTCTAGTGTGAATTTGGGATATCTTCTTGAACATTTTCAGATTCAATATCTTGAAAGGTACTAGAAAATAAATTGCAAAAATCTAATAATCCAACATTCTGATTGAAAATATTGAGATGAAATTACATGAAATTCTCTTTGATATACAGTTTTTACTTTGTATGAGCATAGGAATTTAATAAGATATCTAATAAATTATGAAATGTATGTTTGAGGCTAAGGTACAGTTGTGGTGATAACCATCATTACGAACTTCCTGACTTTGGTGAAAGTAAAACCAATACGGGAATATATCATCTGCATTTTTAGAGTTTCAAGTTTTAACTCACAAAAAAATTGCAAGGCAAAACCCACTACTAATGATTAATTTCTTAATTATAGCCACACTATCTTAAAGACCTCTCCAAAAGATTTTTGAACATAACTTTTTAAAGCAATGAATTGTCCTTGATCAACAAGAACCAGTGTATCACATTTAATGAGCGATATTTGAGTTTATATAGTTTAAAAATATTTATTAATGTCAAAAAGAGGATGTTGAAAATAGAGGAAAGATAATCTTTAATTTAGTCTAGCAGTAAAGGTCTGAACCAAAGCATATTTACCTGCCACCAACATTTGAGATGCTTGGAACAAGTTAATGAAATATAAAAAAATCCAGGTCTTATTTTCTCTTCTATGCTTTAGAGCTGGACCATCTCTTGACTTTGGGCCTAAGTTAGGTTAGCTGTCAAAAAAAAGAAACTTTCAAGAAGCAGTGGAAAATTGTCAGAAAGGGGAAAACTGCCAAAGTAAACAATAACCTACATGAAAACACACTACAGTTATTCTGCATTGGCAAAGAATTATGTATAGTCTGTGTGTAAATGCATTTTTTTACTCTTGTAGTAACAGTTCAAGATTGACTGAAAGCAGAAACTAATTGAGGAACAGATTCACAATAAAATGTATAAGGAAAATTCCATTCTTGGGGTCTCGACCAATACCAAACCTTTATTTTCCTACATATTCTGTTTTACTTTATGCAATATTCTTTACATTAACCTCGCTGTTCTCACTATGTTCAATAATAGCACTAAAAATCTTGTTATTATTTTAAGTCTAATACTATATCAAAACATTTATAGCATTGAATATAGCAAGCCAAATGCTTTATTAAAACTTCTGATAAGCTGTAAATCTGGAAAATATCATAAGTGAGAGCATAAGAGTGATGACAGCCACACTTACTGGCTCCCCTGAAAATGAAGGACTTAGAGTGAGGAAGTTTAGTCTACTATGTGAGCTAAGCAAAACCTTAAGGGACTGTTTCACTCCCTTAGGTTGTTTGCTCCAGACAGCAAAAGAAGGGAGCAGAGAGTACTGAGTTCATGTGGCACTCAGTTTTCTAGTTCCCAAATTAAGTGCTTTGGCTCAGATACTCAGGATCAAGAAAAATCCAGAAACCACCCAAGGCAAATCTCATTGATTTCAAGAATAACCTGTTGTCAGCTTACAAAAAAACAAACAAACAAACAAACCCAACAAAACCCCACAAAAGTAAATATATAGGGACCTTAAATTGTTGCATATAAATATCTTCTATGTTTTCTGCTTCTCTTAGGTGTTTTATGGAAACTATCTTCCAAATGTATAATGTTCAGGTTAAAAAAATTCATTTTATTCCCATTTTATGCCTTCATCTGTTTTTGTTTCATGACATTATGACATTTACAATAATTTCTTACCTCTTTCTTACAATTTAGAAAAGTGAGCAGTAACATTTAGAAAACAAGTTGAATCCTAAAAGTGGTGACCAAAAGTGGTGACCAAAAGTATGTACCAATTTGTCAAAGTATCTCGACTTCTGTTAAGCAGTGTCTTCCATGGAACAATTATCAAATATAAAAATAGGTTGAAACTTCAGCTGTAAATGTACTCATTGCAAATTTTGGCAATGACTTGAAACAGTACAGGATTTTATGGACAGGAATGTGAAAGGACTGTAACGTTGAATAAAATTACACTTTTAGGAAACCTTTAGAGGTCTGAAGTACTCAGTAGATTTTGGGATTGTATTAATAAAAGATAATTGAGTCCATTTAATGAGCATGAAGGAGGAGACACCATTCTTCTTTAAAGGATGGAAAATATGGGGAAGATTCAAGGCCTGCAGAAATAGGATTACTTTACTTGTTATGCTTTCATCTTCATCTGTGTCAATCTGGGCAGGACACGCTGGCAGACACAAATATTGAAATAACACAAAGTTGTTGTGCCTGGATTCACAGTACTGAAAGAATGTTGTGGAGTTTTCATTACAAGGGACTTATAGATTTTCAGGTTAGAAACAACAAGTAAAAAAAACAAATATGAAAGTTTACTAAATGATTTAATTATTTTATAGAGTGAAAAAAAAAAGATGAATTTTATTATTTGAAGAAATAGAAAGCATTTAAATTTCCTACACTGGGGGTAAAAGTAACACTGGTTACAAACACTGTTTGTTTTTTTATTACTTCTTACATATTTTTAAAGACTAATGACTATTATTGGAAGGAATTGACATGATCTTTCCATATTTATAGAGGCAAGCTCTCCCACTGCCTTTGGCACAGGCTATTTGCAGAGGAAGGATGCTGGGTTGGGTCCACAACAGCTTGGTTTTATTTAAGCTATGATTTTCATTACTGCAGCTCATGTTTGTCATCTACGGAGTAGTTTGTTCCTAATCTTTTTCAATAGGATATACTTAGGATATGTCTGTTCTGTGGCTTGGATGTGTACTGAAACACATGTAAAACTACCTCTAATTGATTTTATCATACACCTAGAATGTGGAATACTGTACCCTTAGACCTGCAACATTTGTTCCACCATGAAATTCTTTTGACATTTTGTGCTGCTTACCAGGTAGTGGCTTTTACTATGCGGGGCAGCTGGTCCATAGCACTTCTAATATTTCTACATGTCCTGCAGTTACACATTTGACCCCAGTGTAGACAGACCAAAAGGAAAGTGCTGACATTTGGCTCAACTTGATGGTTATATTAGTAGAGATCATTTAGATGAAACACTGAGGGGTGTAAAGAAGACCTTGGCTAAAGCAGAAAGTGTTAATTATCTCTCCGTCTGTAAAAGCCTAAAAGATAAGGGGGCTAATGTGGATGCCTCAAACATCGATATCTGGATGGTTATGGAGCCAACAAAGGATTGTTGGTAACAGCCAAGGTCTGTTGTTAATAACACACTGTGAGAAAGAACATCATGTGGTTTGAGAAGGGAATCATATGGAGGTAGAGAAACAATTTTCTGGGACAAACGTCCTTGTTCTGGTTCCTGGAGATAAGAACAACATAGTCCAGCACAAACGCATGGATGAGGTTGGAAACGGGCATGGGCCATAGGGGAGGAATAAGACTGCCCAAGACCCATTTCCAGACAGACCTAGACAAATGGACTGTGCATGGTAACTAATTTGCATAGAAAGCAAGAAACTTATCTACAGGACAGGGAAAATTTATCTATAAAAAGGTACACCCACAAAGCATGTGTGCGTGTGCACCCTAAGACCCTGGACACCCCATCAGATGGATCCATACTGGAACTGCCACTGGTGATGTCTCTTTCTTTCTTTCTCTCTCCTCTTCTTTAATACATCTCTCTCTTCCCTTTCACCCTGCTCATTTATCCAAAAGCCACTGCAGTGTGCTTATACTTGGAGATTAGGGACCAATTTATACTAATTTCCAAGTGTGTTTATTTACTAATAAAATTTTATAAGGTTTTGTGAACTCTATGTCTTTCATTGTTGCTTTTGATCACAAGCATCTACAAATCTCGGGTGCTCCCTTCCCCCTAAGGGTGGGACATCACATCATCTGTGGGCACTTATGCTGGTGCAAAGACTTTGTTGGACCACTGTTCATCATCACTGCAGCAAAGGTACAGGTGTAGACTGAAGGATGATGATAAATCTCTTCATGTTACCTGATAATCCATTTCCAGTTTAACAAAGCATAAAAGTAAGATGGTTTACTTTGAAACATTTGCTTAACACTGTTGTGCTTATAGTTGGGGCTTTGATTAAGTGCTTTGATGCCTTTAAAGTCTAACTAGAAAATAAAAAGAAATGACAAAGTGTTAAAGTCAAAACTACCTCATTATTTTTTTTTTCTAATTTATTGACAGATAAGAACTTCTCAAGAGTTCATGATACAAAGTTACACACTAGAAAGTCAAAGGTGCATTTTCCAGGTCATGCATCATGCTTACATTGATTTTCATTAGATTCTTAATGTTGGATCAGCCATTATCTACTATGTCAACATGCATTAAGAGCTACCATTAAATAGCTTTTTATTTATTTAACTTTAGCTTGAGAGGCAGAGAGGCCTGCTTTACTGAAGGCTTTCTTACCAAGAATGCTAAAGAAAAATTTAAAGTGTTACACCTGCTACAGACAAAAATATCTAATCAGAGTTTATACAGAGCTTAAACTTTTTTTTCCCTTTGATTTGTTTATATAAGGTAGCAGTGTTTTTAGTCAGTGTTGATCTGCACACCAAAACTGTATTTTTCCCTTTGTTCCACAGTCCTGACTATAATACCAGAAATTTCTTTCTTTTTTGCATTTAGGAAGACGTTAAATATGGTCAAAAAACATAAAAGAACTCAAGACAATAGGCCAGGTGGATACTAAGTGAAAACAGATTAGAATAGGCAGAATCTTACAGAGCAGAAGCACTGTCACTATGTTCTATTTATATTGTCCTTTCATCTGCAGTTAGCTGTGAATGATTTTGCTTAGAATATCTTCCTGAAGAACACTTATGAGAAGATAGGAAGATAAGAATTGTAGCTTTGCTTCCTTTTAGTCAAGTAAATAGCTGTAGGCTTAATTGACAAAAGATATGCTAAACACAGACAGCTTCCATTTGGGATTTTTTTTTTTTTAACCTTCCACCTTCATAGTTCCTTTTTATTTTGTGGGAGAGTAGGGTAGTATTTTTCAGAAAGTAGAGAAGAAGAATCTTGTTGGTGGGTGGATTAATTTATTGTTTACTTGGTTTTCCAGCTGTTTTCAAGGTATTCAGGAATATTTCATCCTTTTAAAGAAACACACAAAGACAGTTACACAGAAGAGTTCAGTGGTCTGGATCTTGAGAATTATTTACATTCTTCAGTTTCAGTTTCAAAGATTTCAGGTCCCCAGTCTGTACCATGTGAAATCTACTTGACATAATGATAAAAATAAAACTATGTCTTTTTAACTCATATTAGTTTGGCAGAAGAAACAAAATAGTGAAATGAATTCAGTCTTTCCCTAGAAGTCATCAGGAAAATCAGTCCTTAATTTAGTTCATAGTTTTAACAAAGAGTAGTGGTGCATTGATTTATTTGGTACAATGGGATAAAAATCTTCATTTTGCAGCCAGGCTAAGAGATAACAAGGTAAGTTCTTTTGGTCAGAAAAAAAATAGTGGAAAATATCGATAATTAATTAGTAATAAACTCATGGTAGTGATTTGGGATTTTTCAGTTATTTTATGAACAACTACATTATTTGCTGAAGTATCCTTTGAAGATTTCAGCACAGTAATATCAGCAGACAAATGCTACTACCTATTAGTTGCACAAAGATAGTAAAAGAATTAGTTGAATAATTGTGTACAGTACTTGGATTTGTAACGGGCTGCCCAGTCCAAATAATCCACCAAATAGGAATATCAGTGAAGGAAAAAAATACTGAAAATAGCTTAATTCTATTTTAGAGATTTAAAAAATACACTTAGCTATTCTTGTCAGGGACAGCAAAGTGGTGAAAAGTGGGTCTCCTTTAAGGTGTGTGAGAACTCTCTTGGAACTCAGGGGGACTGCACTGTTTGCTTTAAGTTACAGAGGTATTTAAGTGCTTTGCTGTAGTGCCTGCCACTGCACTGGACAGGGCTTATATTCCTCAGTTCCTCCATCAAGAAACTGCATTTCAGGGAGCACTTGTCCCCAGAGCTTACTTTAATAACCTGGCCTGTTTGGAGATACTGGCATGTGACAGCTATACCCCATTACAGGATCATGTGTTTTGGGATGAGACTGACTTGGTGACACATGAATGTACCAAAGGCTCAGTTCTTCTCTGTTATACTCACATTAATATGCACAAGTTATTTTGGAAAAAAACTATCCTCAGCCATATATACATAACATCACAATTTTGTTTGACTTCCAACATAGATTATTTTCATTCCTAAGTTTTCTTTAAATTCAGCCAAAGGAAGTGGAACCACATATGAAGTCAAAGGAAACCGCATACTAAAGATACCTTGTTGAAATTGCAACAGATTCCTGAAGAAAGTTTTACTCGCTCATAAAAATCTTTTCATCCATGTGTTCCTACATAACTATACAAATTATGCCTGCTCAAAATCTCCACTGAATCCTTTATCTGTATTTTTTACCCTCTGACTAAACTTTGGCATGACTAAGAGAAAAAAAAATAATTTCTACTTGACAATCCTTGATAGAAACTTAATCTCTCTATCAGCACTGGTATGTGCATTGCACTGTATACATCACACCTACTCTGAAGCAGCTCTCTCATTCCTTCAGGATAATTCCTTTATGACCGTCTGAGTACTGAACAGAACATGTATAAATCAACTGGCAGATGTTCTTAGTAAATCATTGAGAGGCTCCCATTAAAAATTCCCACCTGCATATTTATCTGTTCTTTTCTAAGTATCAATAAATTATTTAGAACACCAAAATGTCTGTTTGAATTTATCAGTATATTCTTGTTCATAGGTATTTCTATTTCAGTTTCTCAGGAATCAAAATATAGGAGAACTCTTTAAATATAATTTTTAATTTATAGCATCATATTTGTTGGGTAAAGTAACTCAATTCCTGCCCACCCCACCCCACTCCCCCAAAAAAACAACTAAATTCAAAACAAAAAACAAAACAACAACAGCAACAACAAAACCCAACAAAACTTTAAAAGACACAAGGTATTCAGGTTTCATCAGTTTTAGTACTTGCTTTTAGGATCAAAATAACTAACGCCACCTGTCAGATATGCAGGTCCAAAGCATTCCTAGTGTAGTCCTTCTCTTTGGGGACAGACAGCATAAAATTTGCTACCTGCTGATTCTAATAGGTTTCATCTTGCTTTCAAAAGTGGTCCATTGACAATAGCAACACAAAACCTCTCCTTTTTTATTTGTGCTTAGGTGCAGTGAGAGAATTACGCCGACAGATTCTGCTGTTAAGAATCTTTTTTGACAACTGAAAATCGATAACATTTAAATCTATTGTCTGCTTTTGGTTTTGTCCTCCTGATTCTTGTCACCATGGCATAATTTAGCTAACTGAAAGGTGTGTGGGTTTTTGGTCTCTGCCCAAGTTCAGTAAAGCTCTAGATAGAAACTATGAAATTAACAATTTCTGAATATGTGCACATGTGGAGATCAAACAAATGGTCAGAGCCCTGGCATTTATTTGAAATCTGGTATTAGGTGGTAGTTCTTAAAGTTCTTAAAATTTAAAGTAGTTCCATCTGCAACTAATCAGCTGCCTCAGGATTGTACATCTGAGACAGGGGATCAAATAATAGCTTGAAGATCACCTGGACCTCATAAAAGCCTGCTAGGAGCTGGGTTGAGGGGGAGAGGTGAATAGTCAGGCTGGCTCTGGCAAGAAGGTTTGGATTGACAGAAAGAGGATAATTGATACCTTGAGCTTCTGCTGAACTATTTTGTTCTGAACCAGTCATACTATGTGTTTCATGGAAAAGCACTAAAATTTTGTATTAGGAAGTATTTCGCATTATTGTAGTTTGATAGGGCACTTACAGTTAGGGATTTTTCCTTTCATAAGCTTGATTTTTCTTACAGATTCCAAAATTTCTGCAAATAACTAGGTCAATATGTAACTAGGTTCTTGTTCTGATTCATCCTGTATTTTTCACAGTAAAACCTGCTTAGTGAAGTTGAATGATAAAAATACTATACATGGTAGCATTTTCCCTCTTAGTAAAGGATTTCAGCTTCACTATCAGAAGGTTCTCTTAACACTCAGTATAAGAAGAAAATTGTATCTTGTCAAGGATTTGATCTTTATTTTTTTTCTTTTGGAAAAAGAAAACTTTTTCATGGCTTTGAATTCTAAGCTGACACAGGTATCTGCCAAATTGTCAGAAGGGTAAATGAGAAACCACAGTATGCTTCTTTATAATTTCTGACTGTTCTGCTTCTTAAACATGGAACTACCCAGAAATTCCCCACTGTAGCAGCCTCATGCACCAGCTAATGAGACCTGATGCCTACCCTGAGTACAAAAGTGTCCAGGGAGGGGGATATCAAAAAATTTAGCTGAGATCTTGCTATTATCATGATACACGTCTTAATGCTCATGCATATCTTGAAAGCTCTGCTCCACTGCTAAGGTTAGGAGAGGATAATAGTGTATTGACACAAAAAGGGAACTCAAGTTGAGAGCGGAAATAAAATGCACCTCTAAAAATCGGCTTGCTCTTGATTGATGTTACTGAAGAAAGTTACACAAGAGTGTTGTAAAGAGTGAAATGGAGATGTTGAGCTTCGGATGTAAAATAAACCAATTAAACCACACTTTGATATCAGATGAAGTCACACATGATGACCTGGTCAGACCAACAGCATTAGTGAATAAAAGCAGAAACTTCATCAAAACCAGATGCTACACCAGGATTTAAGTATCATAAGCATAATATATTTGGAAGTCAGTGCCGTGAACAAGGTATTGTGAACTCATCCTCTATTTTGAATATAAGCAAAATGCCCTGAAGGAAGCACACAACTTAAACCATAGTCTTAAAAAAAGATGAATAGGGCTATATAAATAGAGGGAAAAAAAGGGAAAAGAATTCAACCCTTGTTGCTATGTTACTAGTCTTTGGAGGAAGATCATTCACACATAGGAATCAATGTCAGTTCTGTTTTTTTTTTAGTTTTCCTCCTGTGTCATAACTCTCATAGTTCCTGGCTGGGAAACATATGATAACAGGGCCAAATCTTAATAAATTCTGAGTGGGGTACTCCAGCTGAACAGAGCATATTTTGAGCAGAGAGATTCAGTAATTGCTCATAGCAGGAATTGTAGACTTTTATTAATTGTATGTTGAGGCTGGGGAGTGCATTAAGGCACTTGGAATGTGTGGCATGGAAGCCAGAAGAGCTCCAGGAGACACCGTGGCTGAGAGGACACATTACTGGGGCATTACTTAATTCTACCTCTGCAACTAGGGACAAGGGGGGAGGGAAAGCAGTGCCACAGCATCAAGGTCAGTATTGCCAGAGTAAGGCTTTGTTATTCTAAATGCTGCTGAAACACAATTAAACAGTCCTGATCCAAAAGAGTTGCAGTCCAAGTGAAAAAGCACAAGAAATACACAGACTCACAAACAGGAAGATGTTGGGAATCATGTGTTTGTTTAGAGTAACAGACAGAAATCTCACCACAACCAGCATCTCTTTGCTTCCATCTCAAGGAAGCTCTTAAATCTCCAACCAGGGAAAGAAAGCAGATATATTAAAATTAAAACCTGTGTATGAAGAAATCTTTCTCAACAAGTTTACATCTAAGAAACAGTGAAAGCAGTAAGTTAATCTTTCATTTATTTCCCTCGTGCTTTCACTTGAAAGAGTATAGGGTCAGGCCAGAAGATGGTCAGGGGGCTGAAGCATGTGATATCCAAGCAGAAGTCAGAAAACTGCCCTCCATGTAGAGAAAGAGAAGGCAGAGAGGACATCTTATTGCTACGTTGAGCTATTGTAGTTTAAAATTAGCCCTGCTGTGAGTGCTGGGGTTGATCAGACGACCTCAAAAGGCTTTTTCCAACCTTTTATTATATGGTTGTAGGAACAAGGTCTGTAAACTGTCAAAAATGAGTATTCTTCAAAAAATATTTCCCCCAGTGAACTTAACATACAGCATCATGATATTGTGAAAATCAGAACAATTACAAACACTGCTATGACACATTTTGGGACTGAAGATGAAAATAGATGAGGGATCAAAAAGTTCTTACCTAATCTGTGACAGTGCAGCTTAAAGGCAAGAAAAAGCCAGCTGTATGGCTTCAAACAGACACAAATATTAGTATAGCTAGTTCCCCAAAGGGAAGCTCTTCCCCCTTCTTTCCAAATAAAATACCCCTCGCTGCTATTGCATAAGCATTTTGTTCCATTTATTTGTCTTTCTAGCAGGTAACCTCAAAGCTCATCTCTGCAATATATTCAGAAAACTTCTTAAATTCCTAAAAGATTAGGGCAGTACCCAAAGTATAAGCAAAGTGTTTTCTTTATTTTCCCAAATGGAAATTCTGGAGGTATTCCTCAAATATATATTTTAATATGTATACACCTGTCTGGCTGGACATGACTGTAATAATTAATAGTGATGTCTTCTCTTTTGCACGGGTCAAGTCAAATAATTTCCAGTGGATATCCTAGTAGATATCTTCATGATATGCAGAATATCCACTAGGAGTGGATATCCTCCTCTTCTTCACAGTCTTTTGTCTGAGCATCTTTTTTAAAAATCATGTTTGCAAAGGTAGTAGGAGGAAAGGAAATCTCTCTTTCTCTGCCTAATTATGCTGTAGCACTGAAGCACTCCATCATCTCTACTCAAACTGGTTATCACCATTTTGGGTAGATATCTTGGATTTACTTAATATTTTTTCATATTTTATTATGAAAATTATGTGTCCATATAGGTCTACTCTCTATAAACAGAGCAATGATGACTAGATCATACATCTACAATAAAGAAATCTACATTTATTCACTGAATCCCACTATTTTTTCTTGAAATCACTATTAAAATGTTTCAAGGTGGATTCACTGTATTTTGGCCATAATCCAGTTTGTGCAATGACATTCTTTCCACTAAAACTTCCATGTCAGGACTACAAAGACATCTAAGGGCATGGCTTAGTCCTCAACTGTGTGCTATGCTGCTATTTTTAATCAGTATCTTCTGTATATAAGGAAACACTATTTTTTTCCCCCTTAAGCCAAAAGAGCTTAAATTCATTACATATTTCTCAAATGTTTATTTAATTTCATTTTCTGGCGGCTTTCATTTGGAAAAAAGTCTATATATGAGTCTTAACATTTTCCCTCAAAAGACATTCTTTCAAGCAATTTTATTAGATGTAGATATGTGTATTAATAAATAGTCTTTCTTATAGTAGAATTTGTACACCACATCAATACTTGGAACTCTGCTCTCTCAGATACATGTTTTTATGGGGCTGATTTAATTTAGAAGACCTTTGAAAGAGTAAATGGATTTTAGAAAACATTGGTCTTACTAAATTAATATACTTTGGAAGAGATAATTTTTAGTTAATTACCAAGGTCTTTCTTCTATTTTTAAGGAAAAGCCCAGTTCAGCAATTTAAATGCTAACACAGATATTAAGGGAGGTCTTCTTACATATGGAGCTGTAACTCCTGTAAGGCAGTAGAGATCTTGTGAGGGAACACACTTTTTAAAAGTGTCTGAAGCAATTTAAATATGATCCATGAATGACTTCTCAGTGGATTAGCCCCTAACCTTTAACTTTCCTGACATTAGTCACATCTCATCTTGACATCTATAATGGAATATTCTCCTATTCAATTGCTTTAAAAATGTCCGGTTTGACTTCCAATTGACCTCTGACGAGAACTTAGCTCTTTAAAAAGTTTTAACAGTTGTGGCTTCATTCTTCTTTCTGTAAGAGAGTAATGATAGGTGGAAATTATTTCTATAAAGTAGAAAAAAATACAGCAGAAAGTATTTCCTGGTATTAAAAATAATTAAATAAATTATTCTGGGCTTGCTTCCTTCTACTAAATCTGTAGAAGTTTCTTATCCCAAGCAACCATAAAATAATTCTTAGGTGTTCCTCTGATCTACAGGGGAAATAAATACAATAAACATTATTACAGGGAAAATCCCAGCAAATTTAAAGGAAGAATACATTTGAACTGAGCACCACACTGGTAATATGTGTTATTTCTTGCAAAAAAATTATCTGAAATGGTATTTCAAAACACACCTCTGAAATCTCACTAAGTAAAGTATTTAGAAGGATACCTTAAGTGTCTTAAAGACACTTTAAGATTTACATTTACATTTACATTTACACTGGTAAATGGTAGTTCTAGATCCTTGGATGGCAAATGATGAAAGTTTTCATTAAAGACATAAAAATTTTGCATAGCATTTCCATGAAGTCTTTAAGTGAGATTCTGGATTCAGAAGTCAAAATAGGATCAGCACCTTGATCCAAGACTTGTACTGATGAGAAAGGCCCTAAAAAATTTACCCTAATTTGTCCCTTAGGACAACAATTTTTCTCCCTTTCATGTAACGGAAAATATTAATTAACTTTAATGGCTTATGTAGAGGATATTTATTGTCATCCCATTAGCCTTTGCTCCCTCACAGCTGGTAGGATTCATATCAATTCAGCTACATTAAAATATGAGGGCACTACAAAACTGCTGATAGAGATGCTTTATTAAGAAATCAAATACAAATGAAAATCCACATACGTAATATAGTTGGAGAACACTGAGCTTATTCTCATCGATTATCAAGTCTAATGAATTATTTGAAAATTGAATGGCATTGGCATGCGTCATCAGGACCAAAATTCATCTTCAAAAACATTTTTTTTTTTAATGATGAGAATAGATGATTTTTTAAATTATTAGAAGTGGTTACTTATTTAAACTAAAGATTATTTTATATATCTTGGTGTTTGAGTGTCAAATAGGATATCATCTGTTGGGCTGGAAGTCCAGCATTTGGAAAATTGTAAGATAGAAAATCCAGGAAATTCTAAAGTTTGTTCGGTAGTACATTGGATGAATTCCTTAAAGATATAGTGCCAGCTACCAATTCTGACTATGCACAGACACTCTGTGTTCCTTGGGTCTCTACTTGACAGGAGTTTTGAAACAGTGGTCTAATTAATAATGTTTTAATATGTTAATTTTAAATTAGAAAATACTACTTAGAAGCAGTCTATTATTATTCTCTTTTGGCAAGAAAATCCAAACCAGGAACATGCCTAATCCATCACCCCAGCAGAGCTTCTTCTTCTCATGGTGCACAGATACTCGTAGTGACTGACAGGATGCTAAAACTTGATCAGTTTTCAAATGATCATATATGGCAATAGATTCTAATCTCCTCTATACTTTTATTGTATTTCAGCAATCACATGGAATCCGGGATACCACAGGGAAATGGCGCCAACTAACCAGGGCTATAAAATGAATAATGAGAAAGAATGTACCACCCCCCCACACTCCTGAATATGAAAGTATTTTCTGGTTTGAATCTTTGAGTCTGAAGCAAAGTGTTATAATCAACATCAGCTATTTTTGTTCGCTGCACGAACAGGAGAAAACATTCCTATCTACAGTTTTGGAAATGTTTTCCAAAAGTCTATGACTGGAAACTAAAAGAGGAATGCTATTTCTCAACAACTGTGAAATCATGAAGACAACAAACAGATACATACTTTCCAGCCTGCATTTTATTAGAAAGATTATATATTATATTACTGCAGCACAGTTTTTAGCTAACTGAACACACCCAGTATTTTGAAGGATCAGAAATTTTTCAGCATAAGCTGAGATGAAACTTATATTTACTATGCCTGACAATTATCTTATTTCATCAAACAAAGTATGAAAACTGATTTCAGTAATATGCTACAGTGCTTAGTTAATAAGATACAGAAACCACCAAGACATTAGGAAATGACTGACAGAAAGCAAAAGACAAGACCAACAAATACAGAAGAAAAAGGATCTTTTGGGAAATTCAGGTGCTAGCCTCTGTATTCTAACTTCATTACAGATAATTTATTAGTCATTCCTGTGTAAGTAAAACTGAAAAAAAAAAAAGAAAAAATGGAGTACAAAAGAAAAAGTTACTTTTTACAAATAGGTTCATGGGCAATATGCTATGTGCATCAGCTACACTGATCAAAATACATGTAATAAAGTTTTAATTACATCACTAGGACTAGGATTTCTGTCTTTTAAATGTCTAAGACATTTTAACAGTCTAAAGTAGTCACCTTAATTTTAAGATTGGCAAGTCACCAATATGATTTAGGAGCCTCTGTCCCATGGCCATCTAAATGTGAGGAGCTCAAGGGTAGTTGCCTCAGGTTACTGTACTAAGTTTGTTTTCAGTATATAAGATCAGTAAATGACCTTCTATGGGAAAAAAAACCATTATCCCTCCAAATGATTCCAACTCTAGAGGTTCTCTAGGGCTTCTCACAGAGAAGAAAATGTACGGAAGTTGTCTGCTTTTATATTGCTACTGTGTCCCACTATCCATTTTCCTTCACATAGTTGTGTACATTAGGGACTCTGCAGGATGAAAAGTACTAACTTCAACTGGTTTTTCTTTCTGAGGAATCTGTATGGATCAAAACTTCATTATCCAGGCTATACACCACCAGATCAAAGCAATCCTATATTTTGATCCCTGGAAGCCACTTTCCTAGGGAGAGATGATTTCCCTCCCTCACCATGTATCTACTTGGCAAAGATGACTCTATGTTGATATTACTGTTAAACTCTTAACATTTATGATTTTTGAATTCTTATTCATGTGCAAGACAATATCATTGTATGAGGATTTTTGCTCCATATTCTAGAAACTGCATTTATTTCCTGGCTGTCTTTAGGTGTTTGTCTTGCTAATCATCTACTTCAACATGTCTTGCATGATCTGAAGGGGATAAATTTGGGGTTTTCTCTAATCTTATGAAAGACTGACAATTCTGTTGTCATTTTTGAGCTGCTGCTATTTCCCCAGGAAACAAGGTGTGTGCACTTGCATTGGCTGCCTCCTTATCCATCTGTTAATTTGTCTCCCTGTGTTCTCTTCCTAATCACCTTTGAACACTTCACACAAATTTGAAAGGACAAAGTCTAAAAAAA
Source organism: Chiroxiphia lanceolata (assembly GCF_009829145.1). NCBI lineage: Eukaryota > Metazoa > Chordata > Aves > Passeriformes > Pipridae > Chiroxiphia > Chiroxiphia lanceolata. The sequence goes on along the minus strand of NC_045641.1, from coordinate 9,231,285 downwards.
ATTCAGTTCCTGCAAGTTTTGTGAAAACAGTCATCTACCTATCGGAAAGAGATTTGAATTGGCAGCCCCATTGTGGGAAAGACAGATCAAATTCAGACAGATAAGACTCCTAGATCAGACAGACAGAACTATATATTGCACTCAGACAGATGGCTGGCCTGTCAGCATGGCAATAAAGAGTGTGTGTACTTCAGGATTATCAACAGCACACATTAAATATTTCCCAATTGTTGCCTATGTCTTGCCATGGTTACTGCTGCAGGAAGATTTGGGTCATAAAGAACACAAATCCATAAGAGATCAGCCTTCATTAGCTTCACAGCACATCAGCAAATTCAAAATGCCCTTTGGTCTTTCTCCTTTTATGTTTGCATCAGGGACTTACAATATCAAATCAGAATAAGTTTTTATTGTTTTTCTTTTCTTAAACCAAACAACCTTATAAAAAACGTTTAAGACATAAAAGCATCTGAAATCTTACTATATGTCTTCTCCTTTATTTGAATTAAGACCAAACAAAAAGAACAACTTATTTCCAGAAATGTATCAACTAAGAACGCCAGTCATAGTGCCTTCAGGAAAAAGTAGATACAAAAGACATACTGATAAAGATTCTATTTATAACACATGAATTGTATATCCAACGTGTGATGAATCACTTAATAAGTCAGCAATATATTTGCTGAGTTTGTACTTCCTAAACTATTGCAACCTCAAGACAGTAAAATCTTTCTTATAAGAAATTTAAAATTACATTTTTGCTTTACCTAATGTAAAGAGTGATGGTTTTCAAGAACATTGTACACCTGTTGAGATAACAGAATTTGAGCTTCAGGTTCTTTTTATTGCTCACTGTAAGTTTGTGTAATTGCAACATTTAGAAGCCATTGTGTGACAAGTGAAGACATGGAAGTTAAACTCCTCAGTTGAGAGAATTGAGGTGGAACAGAAAAGGTCTGTTTGCCACCATCTCATCTCTCAAACCCGGAGCTCACTTAGATCTGCTCAGTCTTCTCTTCTTAGTCTTTCCTTTAGGTGTTTCACTGGAAAAGAAGGATTACAGATCTGTCTATGCTGACTTTATACAGCACATAAGGAATTCCCAGTGTCCTCCTGAAGACAAGTTTTCATCCTTCTTTGCTTCACAGAGTGGAATAGAAAACTTTGTGCAGCACAGGCTCTGCCTGACACCAGAGGCTCATCCCGACACTGGGACAACCTCTTATGCTTCTAGGGCTGCTACCCACACCTCCAATGGTAGAATGGTAGAATATGGACTGACAGGGTATAGTACATACATGATATAATGACCAGTTAGAGTATGCAGCGCATAATGGTTGGCTATACTAAATTAAATGTTCATTAAACATGACTTTATGAAAACTTTTGATGAAAATACTAGCGATTTATAAACTGTTTAAACAGCTTTGCTTAACTTTATTATCATTTGAATTGACCCCCTGTGGCTACAAAACAGAGAAAAATTTAAAGTGTAAGATACTGTTTTTGTTTTCAGCTCTACCACAGATTTCCCAAGTCTATATAAATTGCCTTTCTTATGTACCATAGCATCCACCTCTAAACTTCAAGGTCTGTTTTAAGGATAAATTCATTAATGTTTGTAGGGTGCCAGAGATGCCTAACTGATCCCGAGGGAATTAATTATACCTGCTAAGAGCAAAATAGAGTCAGAAAAGTAACTAGCTGACAAATATTAGAAGTGTTAGTTCATTATTTATACTGTACAGAGTTTATACTAGACTAATTATTGAACTTCCTTTCTTTTCCTACTTCTTGTTATATAAATCACACCACTCCTTTCAGTTTCCTTTCAGAATAAACCTAAACTGTAGAGGTACAAAGTCCGGGCCCACAAGTAAATAATTCACAAAGGTTAGTTTATTAAGAAGCATTTAAAATGGAGTTTCATTTAGGCTTTGGCTTCCTCAGGAATGATGAAACAGTGTTATGGAAGGGAAATTTTGTTGTGAATCCTGTGTGGTCCACCCCAAGATAAAAACCTACTTACTGCTGCTACAAAGACCTGGGTGAGGCATGGGGTAACAAATACATCATTTGAATTCCTCTCAGCACTAACAAGCCAAGTCTCCAACCCAATGCACACAAGTGGCATAGTGAAAATTCATAGAAAATTCGGGAATGAAAAGTCCTGGCTATTATTAGGTCAATATTCAAAAAGTCGTGTTTCTACAGCTCAAAGTTTAAATGTGGAAGTTCTGTGCTAGATCTAGTGTAGATAATAAGCTGTTTCTATGAAGGGGAATCACTGTAATTCAGCATGCAGAGGGGGATGGAGAGGAAAGGGGAATTAGAGAAATCCTTGTTGCCTAACTTGTGTACAGAGGGCCCTCTGGCTGTAAGGTGTGTGTCACCAACACAGACAGGAGATTGTATCAGGCTGAATGAAAGAAAGCAGCCATGGATTTCAATAACCGCAAAATAAAAATACAAACCAAAAATCAGTGATACAAATAGGAAACAATAGCTCTCTTCATGTATCTAGCCCTACTTAATGCTAAATTACTGGAAAGATCTAGGAGTGGAAAAAGAGAAATGTAATTGTGAAGTTTTAATGAAATAACATCATTGTAGTTTCAGGTTTCATTCTGCTAATTTTATTCCATGAATACCTAACATTTTTTAAAATAAAAACCTACAAAGAGCAGGAAAGAACTTTTCCTGGTGGAATGAAAATCCAAATTACAGTAAATCTTTTAGTCTGGTAACTATTTTTCAATCACTTGTCAGGTATTGTTATCTCACTTCTTAAGCTTTGTAGCTGTTCGTACTGGAATAGTAAAGTTGGTCTCACAGACCAAGACCAAAGGAATGTCAACCAGATCTTGACAATGACTTTTGGACAAATTAAAATGAGGACTAAAGAAAGTCAAAGGTGGGACTGAAATGGGAATGCACCACTCTGACCTCTGACTTGTTCGTTTAACTCAGAATTTCAAAGGAGAGAATAATATAGAAGAATACAACACAAAAGGCATAAAATACCAAAAGAGATAAACATCTATGAAACATTAAACAGATCTTTTGCCTAAAACAACCTCTGCATTACATTTAAATTTTATTCCTATATTTTCAAGATCTTGCTATGGTTTCAGTGAAATTATTGCTTTTGTAAACTTAGCACAGTGGGACAATCAGTTTTCTAGTTTTTCATTATGAGTTTTAAAAACATATTTTAATCTTTACTAGACTGAGCCCTTGTCCAATATCTAAAATTTCCTGGAAAATATTTGCTAAAATTTTGAATTAATATTTTTTAAATGCATCATTTCAAAGAAGCTTTACCAAGTTCTTTTCTAGTATTTGAGAAACTTGTATATAAGATATAAGCATATAATAGATGCATTATGTCTGATCAAAAGCCTATTTAGCCCAAGAAATTTTATTTGATAACGTCTAGATGTGAATGGCTAACGAAAACATAATGAGAGAGTAAAAATAAAATAATACAACATCATAACAGTTTGATTCTGGGTTTTCTGAATTTAAAATTATAGCCCTGATGGCTTTCACTTCCAGGAACTTCCTCAGCCTTGCTCTGTATTTAGTCAGAATTTGCCATCAATAAGCTGTGACAAGAAGTTCCCTATTTAAGGTCCTTCATAGTTTTATTGAAGTGGCAACACGTGTTTATTTGTTTGTTCCTTTTTTTTCCAGAAGGTTTTTTGTTCCCTAGTTTTCTTAGTGGAAGAGAAAATGAACAACAGTCAGTATTAACCGTCTTGTCACCACATTTTAAGGGTGAAAATACCGTTACTTAGACGTTAAATCAATAGGTTAAAATAATATTTATTCCAAACTAAAACTTTTATAGTGTTGCTTTTTCATTTTCTCATAGCTATATTTTAAGCACAGATTCTAAAAAAGCCTGAAATTTCCAATCTGTTTGCATGATACATATAAGAAAATATCTCAAACTATGATAAGGAATGAAGAGTAGTAAAAATGCTATAGGTTCTAAAGCCTATTTAAAAGTTTTTCTCAACATCAATGGAACTGCAGAATAACAATTTTTATCCTGATGAAGAAATTTTTCTCTTTCTTTCTTGAGTACTTTTTCTTTCTCACAATGGCCAATTAGGCCTGTGGAGAAATGTTAGTTCCTTGATAATCTCTGGAGTGTACGGATTCAATCCTGATGTGTACTTACAGAATAAAAAATAACCATACACAAACCAACAATTAGATGCAAAATCCTTGGGTTTTGGCATTTTTTATTAGTATCTGAATTTGGAGAGGATGGGAAGTTCTGCTGTATGAAGGAGTAGGATCGTCTTCAGATACAAGGTGTGTAGTTTCTAATTAGTCAAAGGGAAATGAAGCAAGTAAAGAAATAGGAAGACACCTGCTGTCTAGTCCACTCCACATGTTACAAAATGAGTGTTATCACATGAAAGTGAATTATGGATATTTTTATCAGGAAGCATTGGGAACTATTTCCTTTCAGTCTCTTTCTTGAATATTATGAAACTCTTAATGAATGTCATGTTCAGAAAAGGAATAAATTTGAATCTGCTGGACAGTGTAGCATTTAACTTTAAATATTACCAGGAAAAAGCAAATAATTGTATGTATTTTTGCCAAATAAAAGCCTTCACATCCAATCCTTAGCACAGTGTAAAGCTAAGAACTTTGATTTTTTTCTCCATCCAGCTTTAAATCTTTGCAACCTCTGATTTCAAACATTGTATTTCTATTTTTAAAAGTGGATATCTTTTTTTTTTTCCCTAACCAAGTACTGGCAACTTTATAACAACTGTAAAGGTTGGAAAAGATTTTTATGGTCATGGTCAGTAAATTGTCATTTAGTCTCAAGTCCATTAGCCTTTAAATCAACACTATAGTAGGTTTCAGTTTTAGTCTCAATAACAAGTTTTGAATATTCATGGAAAATAAAAAGTCAAACCTAACTCATATAAAATTTAGTCAACATAACTATTGCATTATAAAATAATTAAATTATGAGATATTATCCTTATTATTTAAAAATGTAGAAGGATTTTTTCACATTGATTTGTAAATAATATTTTATTGTAAGTTGAGAATGTTTCCATTTATTTCAATGAATTTTGCACTATCCAGTAACAGTATAATAGTTTCCTTCACATCACTAGAAATTATCATAGTTCTCTTACTTGTCTATATTTTTAAACATATACATCAACTCTTTTGTCCTTTTGCTTTTCCCCAGCCCCACGTGTTGCTCACCGTTACACATGCAATAGAGCTCAGACTATACTACAACACACGTTGTGGGGGTCGGATCATATTCTTCATGTTATTTAATTCAGTATGTGTGACTATGATTTAGAAAGGTGGCAGAGTCCCTGAGCAGGAGTAATGGAAAAGGCTGTTAAGGTGGGAAAGAAGGGAAAAAAAGTCAAATCTTGGAAGAAAATAGTCAACAGTTTGAGAGAACATGTGAGGAAAAAAGTTAACACAGGCCCAGGATAAACCTCTTTGTTCCGAATAATTCCAAGAGATATAACTTTTGTGACTTACACTTACCCTGTTGCTAAATTATTATACTCTCAATACAAAGGCATTGAAGTCACCGTGAATCTTTCTGTTTATTTGAAATAATTTTGCATCAGCCGGTGGTAGGGCATCACGCCATGGGCTGATCAGGATCCATCCATTTTGGAATGTGTTAAAAATGGGCAGGATAAATATTTTCTTGTCTTTGTGCATTCCTAATTGCTTTAATAGCAAATATTTTTGTATACATTTATAGTCTAACAAATCCATTAATGCTTTCTGACCTGAAATTTGCCCCAGTCCTGAACACAGTATTAGACATAGATGGCTTCTTGCTGTTTCAGTCCCTATTACTCTTAGTCTACTTTCAAATATTTCTTATTTAGAAGATAATTTCCTACCTAAACAACAGTTAAAAAGAGCTGTAGAGAAAGTGAAACAAGAAAATTTCATAAAATATATAGAATAATTTATTTTTTAAAAAGTCAATTTGTTCAAACAATTGGATGTGTAAAAGAGATCACATATATCACAATGGAAGTCCAAAATGAATGAAACAGGATGACATAGTGAAAACAGTAATGCTGGATATTTAAAGTAACTTATTTCTTCACAGGACACTTTTTCAACTCATGGTATTTTACCCTAAAACCCAGTCACAATCTCTAAAATTCCTAATCTCTTTCTACAAACACTTGTCACTAATCTGAGGTTTTAAAGAGAAAAAAAAGATAAACGGACAATTTTAATTACATTGGCGAACTCTTTTAAGAAACATGTAATTTTAAATGGTTAGAGAATTAGATCAACTTCATAACCTTTTCTGTAGCTGCCTAAATACACAGGAAGGACAAGACTGTCTTGAGGAAATGGCTGGATTACACAGAAGGCTCTACAGGTGAGGCAGAATTTATGGAACTTCCATAGCTCGAATGTTAGTAGTTGTCATTAAAGCTGTGGGCCTTTCCATGGGACCTAAATACACATGCATCCTGAAGGAACATCTGCTACCAATTCTGCTTAGTTACTCCCCATACCCTTAAGCATCAGATATTTAAGGGTTTACCATATGCCTGTACCTTTCATACTTGACAGTATGTATCTAATGCCAAGTCTGCAATGCCAAGTCCTCAATGCCAAGTTTAAGCAACTTGTCACAGCCTTCAAAGAGCCAAGGATGTAAATGCTTCTGCTAATTGAAGGTCTTTGGTCTTCTCTACCCACCAGTGCTGCAATCTTCCCTACTCCCTTTAGGTATTGGAAAAACATCCTCATTCAGTGCCACCAGCAGTGAATTACCTTTAAAGTGTACACACACTTCAACTCACAGCAGCTGTTGGTTCAGCTGAGTGTTTTGTGAATGTAATGAACAAACATTTGCAGGGGATTTAGGAGAAAATAATAAAAAGTTAAAAGGGTATGCTTTTCAACTGGCTTCAGCCAGTTTGGAGACCAGATGTTTATTTGTTGTGCAAACACTGGAAATTTTTGCTCCATGGATCAAGTCCATACATATTTGCATAACTAATAATTACCTGGTTACACATTTGGCTTGCCCCGTTCTATATAAAGATAAACACTAAAAATTCTCTTGTGTGGTGCTAAAAGCCACATCTTGTGGTTTACACAAGTAATGGTTAACATAATTCAAAGAAATAGTTAGCATAGTTCAAAGATTTAAATAGACTTTGGTGGCATTAGAAGTCTCCTTCCAGTTGTTAACAACTAAGAGATTTAAAATTATATTTATTGTTGAAAATTCACATTTCCTGACTTTTGTATTATACAAGAGATTAATTCTTCCCCAAAATGCGATTTATTCTGTACTAAATAGAAGCCTCTTACTTCAGCTTCAATCAAAATCATATCTTCAAATATAATGACCTGGTCTCAGGTCAGACTGTGACAGTTCCCATACACTTCCAGTGACAAATAAGGCTCATTGCATCAAATATTGGCATAAATGTTTTAAGATTCTTTCAAGTTTCTTGACTTCAGGTGAAGTTCCAAAGCCTAAATTAGGATCACAAATCTGTCAGGGACACATCATTTAGGTACCACTTTCTAAACCAAGAGAGGCAGTGAGCCTTCAAAGAGAGACATAGGAACATGAACACAGGAATTACTGTCTGTTCAAACCTTCCTATGTTCAGAGAACTGAACCAGCATCCTTTCTCTGTAGAATAATATATCAAATCTAGATGTTCCTATTCTTGCTTTCCCTTTCAAAATAAACTTGGTCTTTTCTGTTGTTTCATCATTTTCCTTCATCTTCCAAATAACTGTATTAATTGCCATCAAAAACTGTTGACATTTCAAGCTAGAAATTTATGAAAATTTTACAGCCTGGAAGCTGATCAATCCAAACATTATTTCCTGTTACATTATTCAAACATTCTCAAAATGAAAGATCAGATTGTAAAACCTTCTAAAATTCACTGTTGTTCTTATAAAATAAATACAATTTGTCAAGAATTTGCTCCCGGCTTCTTGATAGTTGATGTACTTGCAGCTGGGTTGCCTAAAAACACAGGCTTAAGTATCCTCTTACGCTGGACTAAAGATTTTAGAAGCAGCAGACATATCTTCATTTAAGAAGAGCATCTTTGAATTTACTGTAAATTTACTAACAAGATTATTAAAATCAAATACAATCTGGTAATTATTGTTTATTGTCCTAATAATTTCTTGGGTGAATAGACACAACTCCAATAGCACAACTCCAATGATAAGAGCAAGGATCATTGTTCTTTGAGAAGTCTGGAAATCAGTAAAGTAGGAAAATCTCCTGGAAATCAACAAAATGTGAAGATTTTTCTTTGGACGAAGATATATCATGTTCATATTACACTCTTTTGTCATTTTGGATAGTTACCTCAGTGAACTCTGATGCTCTGGGAGTAACATGGAAAGAAAGTTCTCCACAGAAGCACTGTAGGAGACTTCAGCTGCCTCTCTCTATGTTCCCTATGCTTGGGGAACAGAAACAGGCACCTCGAGAAGGTAGTATGGCTAATATGTGGATTTAATGACCTCACAGAGATTCAGTTTATATTACCAGGAATGGGTTTGCATCTCTTCACTGACTATAGAAACAGCTTTGAGACACTTGGCTCCTAACTTAAATGTCTCAGAAGGCTATACTTAACTAGAACAAATAACTAAACAGCTATTAATATTGAGGGGGATGTAATGAGGTTACCTACTCCTGGTACCCATCTCGTGGCCTTATTGTTATTCCAGTGTAAAGTTTACACCTATAAACTGAGGGAAACTTGTAGTCCTGTGAATGTACTGGGCATTGGTGGCAGGTTAACAACAAGACCATGAAACAAACAGTTTCTTTGAGAGACAGCTATTTTTGTGTACTTCCTGATCTGGTCATTCGCTGACATTCGTGAGAGTCACATCATCTCTTTTTGACCATTTCTCATTGTTTTGTCTTCCTGATTTGCTTCTCTGATAGAAAAGTAATAATTTTTAGAAAAAAGATATTTACGTAGCAAATAAAGTAAACGGGTAACTAACGGGACACTCCATCATTCCTAAAAATTAGGCTGGCTATCAAGATACTTTAAAAAATCTGGCTTGATATTTTCTAAAGAAATATCTGTTCAAATTAATTGTCAATACAGTGATTAACTGCTTTTCAGGTGGATGTTGTGATTAGAAAATACAAAGCTTTTGCAATGTACACTTCTCCTATAACACTAACAAAAATGCAGACAAGAATATCCTTAATCTCATTAGAAAAAGAAGATGTGCAACCACAGACTCTCCCATGACCCACAGTCAAATCTGAATAGATTGTTATCTGTAATGCTAAGGAAAAGACTACAAGGGTATTCACATCCCTTTGCCTTTCTCAAAGTTATCTGATTAGAAATTATTCTCATTAAAATGCAATAAGGTGGTGATAATCATGGCATATACTGGAGGTAAGCCACTAGTATCACTGTTTCCTGGCTCATTGTATAAAGCCAGTATAAAACTGCCATCATTATCAATACTACTATAAAATACTCATAAAGACACAATGAACATAAAAATGAAAAGAAATATTTTACATATTCATTGAAGATTTAAAGGAAATATTATTGATGACTTTGGGTGGGATGCCTTTGAGTGGAAAAGGCATATAATTTGTGACTCAGCTGTAGATTTTTTTTCTATGTGTGCTAGATAAATTCCACCTATAATCCTTGAAATGTATGGAATGTTTTGTAAGTGTGTTTTAAGAATTCCTTCCTCAAATTGTGTTCTGCTCTGTAGTTTGTTTTTTTCCAGAGTGTTTGGAAGGTTTTTTTTGCAGTTACTATGTAAAGTCCTAATGCTACAAGTATTTAGGATAATGTTTACCTTCATAGATAAGTGAATACCTTAGTTTGAAGGCTAGCAAGACCTATTTGGAATAACTCACTACAAACAGACATTTATGCTGCAGCTTAAGCTTTCCTACTTTAGATACTTTCTTATCTTTATCTTAACATATTAAAGTGTCATTAAAACTAAATGCTGCTTTCCAAGGCAGTTGTGAAGATTACTGGTTCTATACATAATTTATTATTATTGTTATTGGGGGTTCTGGGACGCAGGGGGGTTGTTGGTTTCTTTTGTTTGTTTTTTCCCCCCAGCTAAAAACTTTGAAGTCAAGTGTGAGGACTTCATTCTGGAGTGGAAGTTCATTTCTATTCCTAAAATGGAATCAAGCTAAAATAATTCTTGGACTATGAGCAACATCTGTGGTATTTGATACTCATGGAATAATATTGATTCACATCTCATTGCTGAAGACAAGTTAGTAGCTTATGAGGCACAGAAATCACTTTTGTACTTGTGTATTTCATTAAGTTCCAATTCTTAAAGCTATTTAAACAATTTATCCTTAAGTTACCACAGTAAAAACCACATAAAGTTAAAACTCTATCCTATATTTCCCATCTCTTTGGTATAATTAATGACCGTTTGCCAAATTATGGAAAATTGTTCCCATTTGTTTTCCTAGCAGAGAACATGACTCTTTCTAATAGTTAAGTTGTTGGATCCCATTACCAATTCCTTCCAGATCTCTCTTTTTGCTATTGCTTGAGCAATTCTCAAGTCTTTTGTTTTAATAACAGTTCAGTTATCTCTCTAACCTCTAAGTTAATTAATGAGCCACAGGGGATGTTGCACAACCATAATGGCCACTTGAGACCAACATCTGAGACTGTGAGGGTAATAGTGATTCCAAACCATATGGCAAAAGGATTAGCTTCCCATCTTACATTCAGACAGAACTCAGATCTATTGCAATTTATCAGTATGAATAATCAAAGCTTATTCCACTCAGGCTACCTGTGTATTCTTTACAGTTCCAATGGAACACATGCTTAAAGAGTAATAATAGTGGATTATGAAATTCAAGTGTGCAATGCAGCACTTTTTATATATTTGACACTTTATTTTTTCAACCAGTTTGCTGAGTCTGGATATGTTCATAGTGATGGTCTTGGCAGAAGGAACAAACCTCTATTCATATAATCTTCTACGACTTTTTACAAAATTATATAATAATAATACAATATAATAATATATTGCCCATATTCACTTGAATAAATAAGTTCATAATCATGCATTATTTCTTTCTTATTGCGCTTTATCTGTAAATCCTAGTTCACTTTACAGAGAAATCCTTTTCATTATCCCCATGTTAGAGAGGAACAAGTGGCAAGCCCTTGCTTAAGATAACACAGCAAGTGTTTTATTCTAGCAAGACTTTGTTTCTTGAACTGCATTCTGCTACTTAATTTGCCAAACTGCAAAGTTTTTTGCTGAGGTTTTTTATTTTGTATAGTGGTAATATAGATGATTTTTTGATATAACTCAAGAAAAAGCATAATAATATGTATCAAAGATAAACAGCTAAATGAAAGCTGAAATAAATATTTTCCCAGACAATTAACTTGACAGTACTGATAGATTTAGTTCTTCTCTAAGTGTGGGTGGTAAACGGGGACTTTATTTTAAATTAGACATTCAACTTCTTCCGAAATTTTTCTTACTATTTTCCCCTGACCACCACATTTCTGATATAACATACTTTGCTATCTACTCAAACTTTTTTCACAGATAGGTCACTAATTTTGGAATAAAAGAGAAAGTTTCTAAAGAAACTGAAGAAAGACTTCTCTGTGTCTGTCTGCCTATATGCCCTCTAAATAGCTCTGGAATACAATGCCTAATTTTAACTGAATATGACAGACTGATAAATGTTTTGAAGTAGTGCTATGGGCCTCATACCAAAAGATAGTCTGGTAAATCCTACAATCTTTACAATGAAACCCAGAAAAAGGATTCAGCTTTTTAGAGATATGGTAAAGCTAAAGATGAAATTATTACTATTGTCACCAGCTATTTTATCCCTGTTATCTGTGTTGTTGGAAGGCGAGATAAAAAAAAAGAGAAAGAGAATGAGAATAAGAAAAAGAGAAAAGTCAGGAAATCAGGTGCCTCATACAGATTTGCTAGAAATAGCAGGAGTCACTTTCAGGGTACATTAACGTTTAGATACTTTCTGACAGAATATGTCAGGAAGTAAAAAGTTTTAACGATGGAATATAACTAATCGCAGAGTTTCATGAAGAACTGCTGTCAAACCAAAACTGAGAAACAAAATAATTGGTTTACCCAATCCCAAATGGTTAAGCTTTTCCAGAGAGCAAACATCTGCTTGTCTACTTTGATTTAATCATTTTGCCAATGTTTTTGTTTTACATCACAGTATATAGTGACACTTTTTAAAAGTATCCAGTCAAGAGTTGGAGAATGGCAAGAAGAATCACCAGTGCAAATGACACTAGAGGTAACTTATGCAGGAATGAAATGGAAGTTGTTTGGTTATAAAATATATAAAAAATATTGACTGGAAATTACTGGCTTTCTTAGCAATAAGATAACCTGCAAAACATTGCTGGATGGGATCCACGCAATATTTTTTGCTACAGAAAGAAAATTCTACATTAACTTTACTCAGGTTTTGATTTTTTTTGTTCATAAAATCTTTTAAATTTTTATCAAGAAAGTTCAGGACATAAAATAATATTATAGTAATTTTAAAACTACCTATTTAGCCCAATATGAGGAATAGTCTCCATTCTGTCTGCATAAATCAAACCTTGCAATAATAATAAATATTTTAGAATACTAAGGAAAGAGAATTTACCTCTGTGGAAAACCTGTGCCAAAAAATACCTATGGCCACAGAGAAAACCCTCTGAGACTCACAAAAAAAAATGATATATAACTAAATACAATCACACTTTCAAGTATTTGAGTAAACTACACTATCCTTATTTATAATCTCTGGTGGACTGTTTAGGAGGATAAGATTGTTAGCTGATATCATAATACTACCAAACTCAGTGTTTTTATATTTCAGAATCACAGACTTTTAATACTGTAAAATATTAATTCAAATATAATCAATTAAAGTATGGCCAGTCTTCACGAACAAAGATTTGGGAAAGGTCTTTACCCTTCAAACCTGCGCAGTGGATTTTTTAGGTGAGACACAGTGTATAATCAATTAACTTTAGTTAAAAATATAATCCACCGGATTTCACAGAATCATAGAATGGTTTGGGTTGGAAGGGACCTTAAAGGTCATCCAGTTCCAATCCCCCCTGCCGTGGGCACATGTATTGAGTTTGTGTGGCAATGTTTTAACAATGACTGGGTTACAGGAGTGTCTTCTGTGAGAAGCTGCCAGAAGCTTCCCCATGTCTGAGGGAGCCAGTGCCAGCCAGCTCCAGGGTGGACCAGTCACTGACCAAGGTCCAGCCCATAAACGCTGGTACTAATGCCTGCGTGATAACATGTTTAAGAAGAATAAAAAGAAAAAAAAAAAAGATTGTACAGAAATAATTTCAACCAGAGAAGAAGGGAATAAGAATATATGAGATTTGTTTTACTTCTCATTATCCTACTTTGATTTTGACCGGTAATAAATTCAGATAATTTTCCTAAGTCTGTTTTGCCCGTCATGGTGATTGGTGAGTGATGTCTCCCCATCCCTATCTTAACACATGAGCCTTTTGTTATATTTTCTCTCCCCTCTCCAGTTGAGGAGAGGATTGACCGATAGAGTGGCTTGGTGGGCACTTGGCATCCAGCCAGGGGCAACTCAGAACAGCAGAGAACAGCTTCCACTGGACCAGGTTGATCAAAAACCAATCCAACCTGGACTTGAACACTTCTAGGGATGGGACATCCACAACAGCAGTTTGCTGCCCAACACTGTTCCAGTGTTTCACCATCCTCACAGTAATGAGTTTCTTCTTAATCTACCCTCTTTCAGTTTAAAGCCATTCCTCCTGGTGTTATCACTACATACCCCTGTAAAAAGACCCTCTCCAGCTCTCTTGTTGGCTCCCTTTAGGCACTGGAAGGCGTTATAAGGTCTCCCCAGAGCCCAAACAACCCCAACTGTCTCTGCCTTTCCTCACAGGAGAGGTGCTCCAGCCCTCTGATCAACTGTGTGGCCCTCCTCTGGATCCACTCAAGCCAGTCCATATTCTTTTATTTACTTGGGGCCCCAGAGCTGGATGCAGCACTCCAGGGGGTTTCCCACATGCTTCTTGTGATGCAGCCCCAGGATGCAGATTTACATGTTGTAATTACACTTTGGAGGAGCCCGGGTTCGATTCCCGATCAGGGAACTCCTCCGGGCAGATGGAGCTCGTCAGCCCTGTAAGGCCACCCATCTAAGAGAAGGTCACTCGAAACAAACCTACATCCTGAGGACCTCACTGCCACTGTCCAAGCTCGTTCGGCCCCAGCAGATGAACCTTAGGATTAAAGGGTGGGTTCAGTTCAGTTCAGTTCAGACACTGAGTCTCACCTAAAAAATCCACTGTGCAGGCTCGAAGGGTAATGACCTTTCCCAAATCTTCATTCACGAAGACTGGCCATGAATTACACTTTGATTTGTTCAGTTTTTACAGGGACTTTGGACACTGCTCTGTGAGATTATGGTATGAATTGCATATTCTACAAACTAACTTTCAGAAGCAAAAGGTCGATAACTATGTCTTTGACATAAAAATAAAATCCACTTGGTAGACTGAACTATTTATGTTCCTCTTAACATTTAATAAAAAGCCTGAAAGTCACAGAATGGTTAGTTTTTGCTCCAGAATGCCTGAGAACCCAAGGGACCTAAGCACAGAACCTATATGCAACTTCCTGACAGTGTATGTAACCTTGACTTAATTCAAGGTTACATACCAGCTTGGAATACATTTTTTTATAAAAAATAAAAAGTTTTTATCCTACTTGGGCCACTCTCTTCACTGTTTGCCAGTTATTGCCTCAGGCTATTCTGTGGGGCTTCTGAGTAGTTATAACTTCTCCTCTGGATGCTGTTGTGTTAGATTAACCTTTGGTTCTCAAAAGGTCATATTTTTATTCATTCTCTGAATCAAACTACCAGTACATTCTCTTAGGAGATCCCAAACACAATCCTCTGCATTAAACAAAGGAAATTGTTCATATGTCTTCCACAAGTTTTCTTTTCCAAATATATGTGTATTGACCTTATAGCACTATCTAGCCTGAACACAGTTTCATTGTAAAGCATACGTGAAAGGAAAGAGCTTTTCTTCAGTGGCAAACTGAAAATAAAGAGCCCCATGAGCTCTTTCTGTCAGCAGGACTGCATTTCCAGTTTATTTATAGCTGTCTAAAATGGGTGCTTTCATTTCAGTTTTCTGCCCATGTTACTGGAATTTACAAATGAATACAAGTGAGTACGTTACCTGATTTTCTCATTTTCCAAGTATATTTTTCTCTTAATGACTCCAGTAGTTTCAAATCAAAATTATTTCCTACTGAATCTAGACATCCAAACTAAAAAGTCACTTGCAGGATCCACTAATTGGTGATAATGACTCTTCATCCTTGAAGAGATGGATATTTGTTTTTAACATTTTATGAGGAAATGTTTCCGACTTCTATATCATTCTTAGAGGAAAGAACACATTTAGAGGATTTACTTACCCAGATGTTATAAAAATATGAATCCAATTAGTGGAGGGGGGGGAAAGACAAAACCTTTTGTTTGCTTTACTTTAGAGGACTATTCTGAACCAGCTCATAAACATCTTCTAACCTGATAGGAGAACTGGCTTCATGGTCAGACCACTCAGTTTTGTCCTCTTGTTACCTACTACAGTTGTAAAGCTTTGATAGGAAGTAGAATAGAACAGGCAGTTGGCCATATGCTGTAATGGATCGGCCTCAAAGGTGGAATTCAGGGGACCTGGATTTATTTCTACTTCTCCACTACCGACTGTTGTGTCCTTGGAAATGAATCTCAAGCCTGTGTACTTCAGTCTCCACTTCTTCAAAGTGGGAACAATTCTGCCATATTCCCTGTAAAGTGCTCTCACATATGCTGATGAAAAGTGTTATAAAAAGAGTAATTTAATAATTGGTACAAGCTGCTATATATCACCTTCATATTGATTAGAGTGCTTTATGCTTGCTTAAAAGCAAGCTATGGCTTAAATTAAATAAAATCAAGAGTGAAATAAACTGTGTACATTTGTCCCTACATCCTTTCATCTTAATTCCACTTGTTTAAAGTCATGTAGTTGCCTCCATTCCTGAGCTGTGGAGGTTTGCTGAGTATTGAGACCCCCCACACCCCCTCCATTCATGAACTCTGGCTCATTATGTCCTTTCCTGTGTGGCTGTGGGCTGCCAGAAATTATAGATGGAAGTTATTCCTTTATACAGCAGGGCAGCAGAGGGGCTGTTTGGCCTGGAATAATCACCAGGCTGTTCCAGAGCTACAGGGTGGCATAGTAAAAAAGGTGCAAAATGTTCAGTAGTTTTGGAAGACAAAGAGGGCAGTCAGAAAAGGAGAGCTGGTAGGCTGCAGAGAGAGGAAGAGGTGAGGAGGGCAGTGTGCAACCAGGAGTGGACCTGTGAAGTGTTTTGAGAGTAAGGAAGAGAAGCTTAAACTTAATATGTAAGGAAGCAAGGAAAGAACAAGATAGAAAATCTTTTCAGCTGCACTTTAGGTGGAATGAAAGGAGGCCAAGAAGCTGAGAGCAATGGATGCTGCTCATCCAGATTTGGAATTTTATCTACAAGATTCCCACACCCTAGCACAACATCCTTTGATCTTTATCTTTTTCAAGTACTCCCCTTTGGTCAAATCTCCAAGAGAACTGCTGCTGTAGGATTGAAATTGCACTCCAATGCCAGATACTGAAAGTAACTTACCTATGCTCAGTCTAATCATTTTGTCATATCATCATTTAAAACATCAGTTAGCCATTCTTCTCTGAAATTACATAAGGATGTTCTTTCTACTCCTGTGAATCTCTTTACTGTTTGGTTCTCATGCCACAGTGCTCAGGCAACTAGATAGTTTAGGTGAATTTAAGGACTTTTGTTGATTGCACAACTTGATCTTTGAAAATATTTACTTTGCACCACGTAGATTTTACCCACTAATCTTTGTTGCATAATGCAGCAAATGCAACAAGGTCCTAAATGTATTTTATAAAATGTGGAATATTTTCAATTACATTAAACCTGGTATATTTATTTTCCTGGAAGATTTCTGACCAGTAATTGAAATCTACCCATTTGGATTTGACCTCTCATATTTATTTTTTTGTAGCTAACAAAATTATAACCTAAAAATAAGATGAAGATATTTAATGTTACGCATTGCATATTGCCACTAAAATTAATAGAAATGTTATTGTATATATTAGTCATAAGTATTTGAAAGACTTGGGATTATTTTGACAAACCTGAAGGAAAAAATCAAAGTTTAAATTTCCATAATTTATGGTTATCATTTAGATGGGTGGAGGGAATTAAGAAAATATGTTTGTTTACAACCGCATTTACCAGTCTGCCCCTTTTCAGTTAGACACCTTTGGGAAAACACTGCATATTAGTTTTTCTTCCTTCTGTCACCAAAAAGGAAAGCCATGACAGCAGATTTGAACTTCTTGGTTGCACCATAACACCAGATTTCCAGTCCTAAATCTTCTATACAGAATGGAGATACAGACCCTTTATGGAACACATCTGCTACTAGTTATTATTATGTTCACTGGGAATTAGACATGTGAGCTATTTGTTTTCCCATTTACACTCATTCTCTCCAAATGCAGCAGAATTTTCCTATCAAGTCTAAGGTCCAGTTTCGCCACCCACTTTTCTCTCAGAGATCAACATCATAGGTTTTCCATGCAACAAAGTTTTCAGTCTTCTCTAGGAAGCCTCTTTCTCACTCTCTGTACACCCAGTTTCAATTTCTTTTTTCAGCTGTGGTAACAAAAGATTCTGACAGATTCATAAACTGCACCAAACTCTTCC
The DNA here is from genome assembly GCF_009829145.1 of Chiroxiphia lanceolata. Classification (NCBI taxonomy): domain Eukaryota; kingdom Metazoa; phylum Chordata; class Aves; order Passeriformes; family Pipridae; genus Chiroxiphia; species Chiroxiphia lanceolata. The sequence continues at coordinate 9,213,384 of NC_045641.1, read as the reverse complement.
TTTCACATCTGTATTGGGTCTGACTGGGCTGGAGTTCATGTCCCCACAGTAGCCCTCACAGTGCTGTGCTCTGCATTGGCAGCCAGAACGGTGTTGATAACACACCGGTGTTTTGGCTACTGCTTAGCACAGCACCAACACTGTCATATGCCTTCCTTAGTTGAGGGCAAGATCCTGGGAGGGGACCCAAGTAGGCCAGCTGACTCAAACTGACCAAAGGGATATTACAGACCATGTGACGTCACCTCAGATATAAAAACTAAGGCACAGAGCAGGAGGGTGGGCATTCATTGTCTAATGGCTGCCTGCTGGGAAATCATCCCACATACCAAAGTCCTGCTTCTTGAGAGTGGCTGACCACCACAGCTGATAAGAAGTAGAGAATAAACCCTGCTATCTTTAGCTTCTGCAGGCGCAAGCTTCACTTTACTTTTTACTTTAAATAAACTGCCTCATCCCAACCCACGAGTTGGTTTTTTTTTTACACCTTACTCTCTCCCCTGTTCTGCTGGGAAGGGGAGTGATAGAGCAGCTGAGTGGGCACCTGGCATTCAGCCAAGGTCAACCCATCACAATGTCTGATTGCCAAAGTTCAGAATAACTTTGGCATTTCTTGGCATTTCTTCCTCTTCCTCAAAGAATGAAGAACTTCATCAATGGTTCAACTTTTATGGATCTATCATCTCTTGATCAGTAGACAAAAAACTCAGACAAAAGAAGAGTAGGACACAGGAGGATAAATAATGATGGAGTAAACCCCTAGTATTCAAACAAATGTCTCCTAAACACAAATCAATACTGTATTTTAATTTAATCACAGATTTTGGGATATCTGATGTTTTTTCTAACCTTCAGCTCCTAGAGTAATATTTTCATATAAGAATCTCAGCTTTCATATAAAGAACACCCCACCTTAGCCCTCATGATTAAAATATTTACTGTTAAGTCTCATGTAAAATTAAAGAGGGCAAATAAAGTGTGTAAACATGATCATGCAAATACATATTTTTAAAACCAAGCTCATTATTATTCAGGGGCTAACATATATCCTTCAAGTGTCTGAGGTCAGCAACACTGTAAATTACAGAGTCTTTAACCTGGTACTGTAGAAGGCTAACATGAATCAAAAAGGATAGGAAATAGTAAGGAGAGAGTGGAGAAACCTGGCAGGAAAAACACTGATACCACTGTGTACCCTTTCCGAGGTACTTCTGTGTGGCATTACTGACTAGGAAGCAACTGGAGACATTGGGCTTCATGGCAGAAGTGGCTAAGTAACTTCAGTGGAGAAAGGGTGATGCTTTTGTGGATGGGTTTGCAGAGCACAGTACACAGGAGGCAACGAAGAAAGTGGAGAAGCAAATAAACAGGCTATTTGGAATGATATTGCTGAGGGAGGAAAGGAGAGGTTAACTACACATAGTTTTATTTTAGGGCTTTCTAAAGCTGACACAGAGGGAAGACCTCTGGTTTAGACTCAAAAGATTGTTTCTACAGTACAAAGATACAAAATAAGATTTTTATATATTTTGAATTCCATAGAATAATCGCATTTTAACTTTCATGAAAAGTGTATCTAAATCTTCTGTAAAAAAAAATTATGATTTTGTATTTTTTGTTACGTGATGGTATTATTTATAAATCTAAAAGTGAAAAAGAAGAGGTAAGAATGAATCTGCATTATCATGTTAGCTCGGATGTTACTTTACAGCTCACATTCGAGTGCAAATTTTTCATTAATCCATGGCCTGTGTATTTTTTGTACTCTGGGAAAGCCAAGCATGCCCCCTGTCAAGCTTTAGCTGTACAGGTTGTGTGGTTAAAGATAGTCAAGCCACTTGGCTCTAAAATCTCAAATCAAATCTTGAGTGCAAGTAAGCCTAATTTAAAGACAGTGTAGCTGTACTTTAAGTTACCTCAGACAGAATAACTTAGAATTTACAGCCTTGTAAAGTGGAAGGCATATGAGAACAGGGGGATCCTCTTTTCATCTTCCTTGAGCTGCTTCAGGACGTATAAACAAGTGAAATACAGTTAACATCTCATGATTGCTTTACTGTATCTCAAGCAAGAGAAAGTCATGGAAGCAAGGAAGTACTACAGCCCCAGTCAAGCCCAGTTCCCATTGCTCTTCCACCAGGATCAGTGGAGCTGTCACTGGCAGTGTTGGGATTGTGTGCAGCCTGGGAACAAACCACATAATACCCACAGTGCAAGGTGGCCTCTCTGCAGAGCCTATTTCAGGGCCTTTCCAAGTCTCCATGGAGTAATGCTTGGCATATGCACAGCCCCATTTTTTAAATACTCTTTAAATATGTTTTTCCAAACGCCTTCAACTAGCTCAACGGGTTCTAAAAGTGAAATACAAAGCTCTTGAACTGTTAAGACTGAAACTTTAGAGCCCTTTAAATGCAGATAGTTTATTTAAATTCTGTTCCTTTACTGGATAATTTTCTGAGTTTATTGTCACTGTACTACATGATTCGTATCCTATATTTCTTAGCTGAATCATTTTAATCTTCAGAGAGTAATCATCTTTCTACCTGTCTGTAACAGAGTATGCTCTCAGTTGGCTCCCCCCTTTTTCTTTCATTACCCACTCCTTTTTAAACACTTAATTTTATCTGGGCTTTTATTCACTATCCGCTTTTGAGCACTGCCAACTAAAATGAGGAGTCAAGTCACAACACTATACTATTTTGTATCTGTGCCTACAAATGTAATATAAAGAAAAAATTATTTAGGATATAACTTACAGCATTGAATTTTGACATGCAGTGTATTGAGCACTGATTAGAACAATTCAGCAACAGATCAGGCCAGCTAGAGCATTGGGATCTGCTTGCCTTGGAACCAATACAACTTCTCAGGAATATATTCAGTTTCTACGTCACTGGAAGTAAATTCATTGCCTGAAAACATATTCTTTATCGAGTTTTATGACACCATGCAATGGAAACGAAATATAATTTAGTCTAGAAATTTAAATGCTGTCATGTCAACTTCCTGATGATTTAGATATGCTCAAATGCATGTGCACATACTTTATATTAGTTCTAGTGTAAGGGGTGCTGTTTCATGTAAAGAAACCTGGCCTAGAGCTTAAAAAATCAGTTTTTGCAATTCTGAATTTTCCTGGGCCTGTTTACTATCCTTAGGAAACATTCTGATGCCTTCTGTTTTCTATCTGCATAATATGAAGATCATACTGCTTTCTTTTATGCTGCTTTAAGATCTGCAGATGAAGTTATTGAGGGATGCAAAGTCAAAAACCACAAAAAAAAAATAAGTCATTACATTAACATCTCAAGCTTCCTTAACAGCTTAGTGTTACCAAATTATGAAAATAAGTAGCTAATGGCTAGACTGCTCCTTGATAGTTTTCATAAGCCATTCTGTGAAAAGACAACCTAATTTCCCCAAAAATTTCCCTTCACCTCAGAAAATACCACAAATATGTCTCTACTGTCTAGGCTTTATCAAAAACTTGGCCAAGCTTACACAAAATCATCCTTGTGTTCCACAGACTGGAATTCCTTTACACTTGAGTCTGGCACAAAATACTGAATTTATCCTGTGACAAAATGTAGGTTTGGATAAAGTTTATCCTGAGTTCAGATGCACATTTCATGAAGAACGGATTCAGTGAGAGTGACCTGTTCTCAGGGCTGGCCAAAAGAAGAAATATGAAATTTGGTTTAGGGTATCTCTGCTCTCCCTTGATCTTAGTGCCAGTTTGGCTGCTAACATATATCAGAACAGCTTCAATAAATGCTAAGTTATATATAGCCCCAGAGGGGATACATAAACCACTGGGGATGTTCATTATTCCGAAATGATCTAACTCTTCCTCCAGCTATATGTGCTACATTAGACGGTGTATGGGAATCACCTGGCCAAACATAGCTGCCTACAGAAGGAGTCATTTAGATCTTGTTTATAGTCAATGGAGTGAAGTGGGTACTTGTAGGAAATGGTTCATCTTACTCTGAAGAAGACATCTAACACAGATCAGATAAAAAGCGCTAGATAAAAAGTGCTAGAACATGCTTTCAAGCTGAATCTGTGCAGACAAGAATTTAATTTAGGTCAGAAGAGTGATATAGAGAGAAAGAGGTAGATACAGTGTGCAATATATCTGGCTAATTTTATCCTATTTTAGGATAAAACTTGAGTCCTTCATGGAGATCCCTACTTCCCTCCTTTAACTAAAAAGAGGTCATGGGATGTCATTCTTGGGTAATAATGTCCATGTGTGCAATTCTAAGTTGGTGGGATGAATCCCACTCTGGAAAAGGCTAGGTCGATTTTGACAAGATCTTCAGGACTTACAGACTTTTAGATTGGGGCAGATGAGATTGATTGGCAAATAAAAATCAAGAAATACTGAAACCCGTAATATATTAAGAGTCCATTCTAAATGTTATCTAAACATGTATCTCTTATGGTGAAATGTATTTTTCCGCTCTTAAGTTACTTCTCTGTCCTATCAAATAATAAGAGTCATACTCAGATCCTCTGGTTACTTTACACTGCAGCCTAAAATGGCTTTGCAATTGAAGCTAATTCAAGGACTTCATCCAGGTCATGCCCCAAAGGCAACATGTTTGTGTCTATGTGAGTGCAGCACCATATTAATGTGTGTTATCACCACTTGGTCTATACATAAAACTTTGTCAGTGTGCAGTATACCTCTGTCTCTGGTCTGGTTTTGGATCTAGTCCTCAGTTCTTCCCCAATCTGACTTAATGGCATAACCTCCAATAATTCCAGTTAGTTTAGGTACCAGGACACAAGAGTATTATGAATCCAAAGTGCTCATTTGATGTATAGTTTCAAAAAGGGATTATTTCAAATGTATAAAAGACAAAACATACTTTATTTGTTGAATAACAAAATTAAATATTCTGTGTGTATTGACCATAATTATTTTCTAGAAAATACTAATTAACAAAACTTGATAAGCGATGTAAACTCCCACATCCCTCTATTACTATTTTGCTGTCTTTATAGCATAAAAATTTCATGAAGAAGAATGCCACCATTAAACTTAAGAAAAAAGAAGCAGATAACTAAAAAGATGAACCTTTTCAGGAAGAAGTGATACAACCTCCCTTCAGGTAGTTGTAAAGAGTGATAAGGTCCCCCCTGAGTCTCCTCTTCTCCAGGCTAAACAATTTCAGCTCCCTCAGCTTTTCCTCGTAGGACTTGTGTTCCAGACCCTTCATCATCCTCTTTGCCCTTCTCTGGACTTGCTCCAGCACCTCAATGAACTTCCTGAATTGGGGGGCCCAGAACTGGACAACACAGTACTCAAGATGTGGCCTCACCAGTGCTGAGTAGAGGGGGAGAACCACTTCCCTAGTCCTACTGGCTGCATTATTTCTGATACACTCCAGGATATCTTTCAATTTTTCCTCTAATTAGTAGGTAAATGATCACATAAAGTAGAAGAGGTGAGATGAAGAACACTCCAGAATGGTCTGTATCACAGCACAGAATCATAGAATGCTTGAGGTCTGAAGAGTCCTCTGAAGGTCACCTGGTTCAACTCTGCTGCTCAAACAGGGCCAGAGACCCCTGGTAAAGTAATAATGTGATAAAAGGCAAATTCCTCAGTAATAAACTATGTCTTCAGAAAAACAAGGAAAGAAAATTATTTCCCTAGTATTCTGGGGAATTTCTTTAACTCATTTTCTTGAACCTGAAATCAATTATATTTTCCATTTTGATTAAAAATATAGGAAAATATCTTGGGCAGGGGCCAAATCAAACTGATGTATTTTCCTTTCTGTGTTTTACCACGAAAAATCAAGAAGTGAATCATTCATGAAGTTTTCTGGAGATCCCATTTCATCCTCCTGATGGCCCCCCTGACATGACAGGTTTCTTTCACTTCCCTCAGAGCATGATTGCACCTCTGCAATTTTGCAATCTACGCTTGGAGTGAAGCCCAAGGCAGCAGGCCTTGTTACCCACTTGAGTTAACACAGAAAGTCTCTTTATCCTTTAAACACATTAACTGAGTAGGTGACTCAAAGAAGCCTTTTCAGAATTGCGTTATGTTCACCAAAGGGACAGTAACCAGAAAAATGAACATTTATACATCAGTCTCTGCTTACCTAAATCTTAAATCTTTCCTATATCTCAAACTGTACTCACTTTTCCCTTCATATGTAAAGGAGAAGTAGATGATGGCACTCAATAAAATATCCAACCTTCGTTTAATTTATTTGTCAATTTATTTCTCATACTGGTGTTATCTTAAACTCTCTTATGTCTTCTTCATACCAAGGCATATTACAGGTTTTAGCTCTAATTCTCTTTCTGAACTATGTGAAAAGCAAACTCTTTTACTTAAGTAAAGCTGATTAAGGTTATACCCCAATTAATATATTTCTCATTCCCTAAAAAAAGACTAAGCATTCAGAAGAATTACTTTATGATTTCAGGTCCTTGACACAGATTATTGCCCTACTGGACTTTTTTATCAGCCTCCTGTTATTAATATAATACAATATTAAACAGCGTAATCATCATTTAATTGATTAAAATTGAAAAAAAATTACAAAATTTAGACAAACACTAAGTTTTTGACTCCATCTGGTTATGTTATGAAGGATAATAACTTTATTTTACTGTAAGAAATGTAACTCAGTACTTCATGGTCTGTTGATATGGAATTGTGCTTCCTGAATATATAAGTGATTTCAGACTCAGTCATCTCATGTAAGAAATGATTTTTGCATATTCCTGTATATTTTCAAGACTAAAATCAAATATCATCAAATATATAATTTTTGATAAAATAACATCCTTTATGTAAACAGAATCTTCTACCCAAAAAGTAGTTTATAGGATCTGAGAATTATAGTAATATACAGTTACTGAGGAAACAATAAAGGATCAATGTAAGCATTCTCTTTTTAAAATTACAGGTGGTTACTTTCTATATTAGACATGTTGAAATGACATTTTAAGGTGCACACAAAAAAAGGGAAAAACCTATACATTTTTAAAATTCTCTTGCCATTTCAGCATTTGTTCTAAAGTTTGTTACCTTGCTGCAGAAGAACATTTCAAGAAAAGAACTGAAAATTGAAATCAACAATTTAAAATATTATTCTTCATAAATCAAGATTTTAAGAGCAATAATTGCAATGATTTTTTGCTAGAAAAGAATAATGTTGAATTGAAAATAGTTCTATATTATGAAAGTCATTACTATGGGTTTGTTTTTCTCCATTGCTTCTCTTTTTTATTATTAAATAGAACGTAAATTACAAAAAAAACAGTAATAAATTTTTAGGAAGTTTTGCGTATATTTTTCAACGTGATGTTATTTGTTAAATTTCAAAAGAATGATGCTAATTTTTTCTTCTTTTTTTATTAGATGTACAGCTGGTTGTGAATTTCCCTTCTATTTTATTTCTCTAGCTTTAGTGATCAATACAGTTTGATGGGTCTTTTCACTGTTCAGAGACTCACAAAATCACAGAAGTTTGGAAGGAGCTGGAAGAGTTTTCCAGAGATCATCTAATTCAACCCCCTGCTCAAAGCAGATTCTGAACCCAGCTCCTACCAGAAGCTTTGATTCAGTCATCAAAGGTATTTCTGAGTAACAGTGATATCAATCCCAGACCACTTTTCTGTGAGGTTATATGATGAAGCTTAACTAGTGTTAGTAAGAATGAAGCACAAGAGTGATTATTGCAGCCATTAACACAGTAGTCCAAAGATTTTGCTAGAAAACAGTTCTAGCTTTCACATTTTTGTGTCACAAATTTCTGTCAAGGCTGTCTGTAGGTTGTAATTAATTCCCATGAAATGTGAAATGTTTCTTCAATTGACATACAAAGTAGCAACCAGAACTAATGTAAAACTTAGTGCCAACAATTGGGGGGGGGGGGGGGGGGCGGAGCTGGGAAATAACAGACTAAAAAATCAGCACATGTAAAAGTGTATCCCTGTTAGGATTCAAAACAAATGTCTAAAATCCAATTAAAGAAAACTACTAATCTACCCATTAAATTTATTCATAGAGTTATGAGACAAGAGAAATGAGACATTTTAAGGTACCTTACAGAAGGTTTATGTGGCAGAAAACTTGAAAGAGTTCTTTGTGAATTCAAAAGACTGCTGAAGGATAGCGTATAAGGGAGGAGGATGTTTACTTCCCTTATAAATTGCTATGAAGTTCTGCCATGAATTTATGTACAGAACAAATTGCCTTGGTTTTCATGTGTTGACAGTAACATTTTTTGAGAGCATTGCCTATAGTAGTTTAAAATAGTTTAATTTCTAGAATAACAAATTTTTTTTCCTCCAAAACATGCAGCATCCTCTACAAAATGTTGAGACTACATTTCCAAATGAAATGTGACCAGCTAGAAAATTTCCTTTTTCCCCTGTTTTTGGCACTAAATTTAAGCTGTTCCTCCATATAGCTTAGGAGCTATTATAGCAATGTAAGAACAGAATCAACTTTCAAACCAGTAAATACTCACTTTGTGGGTGATCAAATGTTTCCACAATTGAGATGTGTGAGAAAGAAATACCTTGCACTGAAATATAACATCTGTCCTTTGAACCATATTGAAGTGAGACATGGCTGAAAATCATACTCAGATCAAGGTCAGCCTATGGGTGCTTGATAGGCTTAATATACAGAATTAAATAATTTAAGTTACTGCAGACAACCTTTTTGTCTTTCAGAAGCTGATTCTGAGTTGCATGCTATGTGTAGACTCTGTGGAAAACTTTTCACTCATGGAATCAAGAAATAATGCAACAACTGTATGCATACGTAGAATTTTATAACTAGGACTTATTTTAGAGAAAGTAGTGACCCATTTCTCATTCTTATACAATAGGAAATAAAGTACAGTTTCAATCTGGCAATAAAAGAAGAAGAGCAAACTCTCAGCCTAATGAAAGCTGAATTAATTTTGAAGACAGAGGAGTAGTGTTCTGTTAAACAGAAAACAGTTATTAGAACCTCACTGAAGAGTTTGTGGAAAATGTTACTCCTATGACACAGTCCCCAGGCATATTCTGGATGTTATTCTGAAACTTATTTACAGCCCTTTTTTAACAAAATTATTTTAATGAACTTTTCTAAGGAATGGCAGGTAATGATCACTGTTCTTCATTATTTATGTTCCTTTAATGCTTACCAAGGGGCATTCAACACATTATTTGAAAATGAACATAGCTCCAAAACTTATTAAATGCAACCAAAAGGAACTCAGTTGAAATTAAATGGAAACACCAAAAACTTAGTTTATTAGGAATATGCTGCTGAACAGGTTTGTATTAGAAATCAAGATTGCTTTGCTTATGATTGTTTCAAGAATCAGAACTCTTCTCGTGTTTCTACTTTGGTACAGATTTTTAAAGGTATTTCAAAGCCTTAAGGGATGACCTTAGCTAAATTTAAGATAAACCAAAATTAGTCTCCTCACACTTCGAGAAAGGACTGAAAATGCACACAGAAGAAGGGAGTCACTGGAGACAGATGGAGAAAACCTTTTATAATTTGAAATTAAGAGAAGATTCTTCCACATCTTCTTCAGTAAGATTTCCTTTTATAAGGAGGGGTTATGTTTTGAACATGTTTATGGAACAGGTATCTGCATAATGAACTCATCCTATCACATCCCTGCAGTCCTGTAGCAGTCTGACACTGACTTCAGTGAGAGCAGGATTAAGCTGCAATATATTTTTCACTGAGGGATTCCTTCTGAGAGTTTATCTTGCCAGCACCACTGTTGATTTCACTGTCTGTCTGAAAATGAGTGCAAAAGAATTGCAGAGAGTTTTGCTGAGTGACTAGTTAGTAAAAACTTACTCCCATCTTCCCTTTCAATTTTACCTGCACTGTTTAAAAAGATCATCCATTCTGACTGTTCCCACTTGCTTATCTCTTCAGTCCTTTATCAATTCCACAGAATTGCTATCTGAACAAACTGATTTCGGACAAAAAAAAAAAAAAGGACCCTTAAGGCTTGCAAAGATTTAAAAAAATTAAACTGTTGAACCTATTTTGTTAAAAAACAAACAAACAAAACCAAACAAATAACAAACAAAACCAAATAAATAACAAAAAAAATAGGGTAATGAAATGAAACTTTGCTTTATAGATCAGCTGACATGGTTGCATTTGGCCAGGGATCTGGATGAAGCCTGGAAGGAGGCCTCCTGGTGTGTTAGAGGAAGACCCTGAACTTTTCTTGGTGGTTGTCAGACAGGATGGAGTTGGTTTTCTTGCTTTGACAGTCTTTCATCCAAAGCCTGCAGACACATTTTGTTGAATAAAGACATAAAGAAGAGGCTGCAGATACCTCTTCAGCTGCCCTAGGAGGTTTTTCTCTAGTGCAACAATAATTCCAAATACGTGATGCTTCAGATAAAATAGAAAGACATATTCTCAGTGCCTGTGAACTGAATCCATTGTCACAAAGTATTATGATAGCTTCAGAAAAAACAGATGCTACTAGAGCTGTAACACTGACTTATCACGCAATGTTGAAATGAGGTACACAAGAGGCAGCCAAGCAGCAATTTTAGAGCCACTTTTTTTGCTGTTGCTCTCTAGTAACGTTTCTGCCACTTAGAGTATCCCCAGAGCATCAGTTAAAGCATCTGCAAGTCTTTTACATAAGACTTCATTAGTACAAGTACACAAGCTCTATGGCTTTTGTCAGCTCTGTGCAGGGCAGAGAGCTTATTGGTACAAACTTATTGGTGGTAGGTTCCAGTCGTCCTTTTCTGATCTATACACAAGGATAACATGGGATTTCATTAATTTCATTCTATGTATCTAAAATGTAGGCTTTCTGTCCGAGTTTGGTATTACCCCTTAAAGACAGCAGAGAGAAGATGTAGAAAACTATTATAGCATGAGATGGTAGTGCCTGTGTCTTTTCATCAACCAGAAAACAGCTTAGCAGAATTTACTCTGAAGTTATCTACACCTGGAGAGATGAATCATACCCTTGGAGTCCAGATACAGGAGATGCTGAATGTTTCACATTCATTTGAACTCTCTGGCAGTGCTCAGTCTAAGAATTATTATTTCAATGAATGAGCTTTGCAGTGTCTTGAATCTGCTCTGGTAGAGCTTCTTGATCATTTAAAAAGCAGTATTAAACCAAAATATCAACAATGCTGGATCAACCAGTTTTCTCTGTGCGGTGTCATAGTGACCAGCTGAGAACAGCTCTTTCAGTAGGTAGCAAAGGTAGTAATTCAAACTATTGACTACAATGCAGTTTCATAAAAGCTCAGTTGGTTTTGATGTAGTTAATCTTGAAAGATGCAACTTATTTCATATTTCAATAATTTTTTAGAAATTAACACAGCTTCTCAGTGCTAATCTTTATTTTTGTCTTCAATATGACATCATATATATTGCTGACTGTTACAATATGTTTGTGACTATATAAGAGATATCACTGTCTTTTATATAATTATTCTCATATAATTTTATTTCTATTGTTTTAATTTTATACATATAATTGTATATTCATTTTTTACCACAGCTAATTGATCTGCCTAAGAAAATGCAAAAATTTCTGCAGCAAAGCAGAGAGCTGAACCTCCATCTCTCAAATAATAAATAAAATGTCTAATCAGTTGTCAAACCCAGGAAGAAATATTAAGAATATATTCTTCTTTGTCAAATGCCTTTTGAAATTGTTTGAACTTTTGTTTAGAATCTTCAGAATTTCTTTACAAACATAAGTAACACTTAAGAGAAACAGAAAAGAACAAAATTTTATTCCTTAAAAAGCTATAAAAAAAATGTAATATCCTGAATAATGCCAGGCACAGTGTAGAAAGGGAAGAACAGTGTCTGGAATTTTGTGAGTGGCATGTGTGGGTAGACTGAACCATTTACACTGAACCAGCGCTGGTTGATGCGAATACGCTGAACCATTTAAAAAGTAAATGCTTCAATGGTGACTTTGTTGTACTGAAGGGTAGACCAGCCAATAACCACATGATCCCATCCTGTGTTCTTGGCAGTCTGAAACTTGAGTTCCCGCATATAGCAAAGTATAAATATAACTCATTCAATAAAAAATTAACTGAAGGCTTTCAAAACTTTTTTTTTAATAAAAGACTTTTGGATTTGGTTCTTTGCTATGGAAATCTTCAAGTCATGTTCTTTCCTTCAATCAAACCAGTCAAGCTCCTCACATCAAATAAATAAACAAACAAACTAATAAATAAATTCTGGTTTTCCCATTTCCTGTCCCCCCATTTGCGGAGTTTTAAAGATAATAGATGTATCAGAACAAGTTTGTGTGCAACAGTGTGTTTCTCCTCTTTTAAGGCAGAACTGCCTGGATCAATAAAAAACTCACTATCCCCTTCGTTTAGCTTTGCTGTTGGTTAACTGGATACTTGCAAAGCTACAATCACATAGATCAGACATACCTAGTGAGCTAAAGCAAATACCTCTGTAGTTATATTTGAAAGGAAAAATCAAGTTAAACCTGAGGTATTGCAGACTGCTTGACAGAGGTGTTGAAATCTGAGGCAGATAAAAATCACTGAAGGGGAAAGTGGGAAATAAAACATAAAGGGAAGAGAGGTGAAGGTTTAGTTTTCATGGGAAACTTGGTTCACTAAACTCTGAATTGACATGGTGAATTACATTAACAACTTACAAAGATGCACATTCGGTTTGCTGGCAGATTAAATCCACATGTAGTTACCACTCTACCATACAAGTAATATCAGTCTGTCTGTGTTGGGCTTTTCCAATGAAAGGGCTCCCCATTCAGATGGTTATATCCACAAAGGAGAGGCTGCCTTCACTGACTTCAACTAATTGCTTAGGTGATCTGCCATGATTTTCTTTTTGTTGGCCTGACAAAGGCAATAACTTAATTCCCTTTCATTTCTAGCCTCTGTGATACCCTAACTTTTGGAAGCAGTTTCTTCCATCCTGTTATTAATATCAAAGAATTTTAAAAGTGACTCTAAATTTTGGGTAATTTTTACTTTGAACTAAAAGTCTAATTTTCAACACTTTCTGGAAACGCAACTCATAATTTTATTACTCCCCAAATACCTGGAAATATTAGGCCTTATAACACAAATAATAGCATAAACCAGAGAAATCCAACTGATGGTATAAGAACCACATTGAGTCCTCAAAATTTATTTGTTAACCTAGTGAGCTTCTCTGAGGAGGTGGGCTACAGTAGGTGCTTGATCAAAAAGGTCATTATGGTACAATCCCTACCCTACAAGATCTGGTTGCCAACATAGAGCCCTGCAGCTGCCAGACACCCAGGTAGGATATCTAAAGGGCTGAGCAATTCATGTTGCTTAGACACTGAGACAAGGACAGGACAGAGAAAGGCAGGAGAGACCACACCATTTATGTAAAGGAAGGTTGAAGGGAAATGCAGAGAGGCCTTTAATAACTTGATCAAAGTGGGGACATTTTAATGCTGAATTCCTGGACCTTTATGATCTTTAAAAGAAAGGGAAGTCTAAGTACCAACAAGATTCAATGAGATTAAAGTATAAGATGGATGCCTCTGAAGGCATTTTCGTGAACACATATGCTCTCTTGGCCTCATTGAAAACAGACATGGTCACTTCTGCTGAAATCTTCAAAGGTTTCAGAAGCATATATAAGCTGAAGGACCTGAGCTTTACTATGCAAACACTAACTATTCAGGTCATTGAAGCATATGAAATATTCATAGGAACAAATATGTGATCAAACTGCTCCATTTGTTTATGATTGGAGTTCAAACATTATCAAGATGTTTCTGTCATTGGTATGTACAAATCTGTTCTCTGCATGGAAAAAATTCATTTCCCATCCCTTCTTGGAGTCCATCTCCTGTATGTCCTTGCTTCTAGTTCTGCTGGGTGGAAGGACACTCACTCGGGAAGGCACCAGTACCACCCCTAGTGCTGGTTCAGGCCCTACTCTCAGAAAACAATTTGTTGCTCTAACAAAATGATGCAACTGTTTTCCAGACAGTTTTTCCTCTTGTTTTTCATAGCCCAGAGAAAGATGCCAGCTTTAGCTCCAGACATGAGTCATACACCAGGCAGGTAGACAGTAACCCTTTCCTGGTTGACTTGGGGTGTTCCTGTACATTCCCTATATTGCCCTGTCCCATTTAAAACATCACCAAGAGCCTCTGCCTGTCACAGCTCTGCAGGCTGAAGCTGAATGTCTTCACCAGCACGTTGCTACATGCCACTGTCCTCTTCAGCCAAGCTTTTAATAGCATGAATCTTTTACTGCAGTAATAGGATTAAATCATATCTGGACAGAAACAGCTCAGCCTTGTCATCACGGAGTATCAGGGTAGAGGTTGAATTGATCACCACCCAGTAGTATAGTCATGCACCAGCTGTGCTTGTGCTGTATGGGAAAAGGAAGACATTGTTTTTTGGAAGGGTTAATTGATAGCCCTGGCCTGTCACTCCAGGTCTGCAGCAAGAACAGGGGGTTTTTTACAACTCCCAGAGGTCTGCTTTCATGCAAATAACGTTGGGTTTTGGGGTTTTTTTACCCGTTCTTACAGTTGGCTCTGATGGCCAGTATTGATACATGAAATGGTCCTTTGCTGATATGGAGCAGATGGTAATTTCTGCAAGAAAGGATCTTGGTAGAAGAAAAATGCCTTTTACAAGAGTAGAAGCTCAGGATTCCAGACAAGTACCAACCTTATTGCAGTGTAAATAAGATTGTTCTCATGCTGTGTGTTTCTCATAAAATTATTTTGAATAACAATAATAATAATAAAAACATTATTATTTCCATATAACAAGACAATATGAAACTTCCAAAGCAAATAGGAAGAAAGAAAAGTCCTCAAATAGGAAGAAAAAATATTTTCTAATAAAAACAAGGCCTCAGGCTACAGCAGAATACCTCTCAGATACCTTTCCAAAATCTTAGCATTTGCATTATTCTTCCTAAGTTATGGTGGAACAAATCCAATTCATAAAGACAAAACATATTATACAAATATTTATTTATTTAGAAAAGATAATATGAAAGCCAAGTAAATGAAGAAGTGGGGTACCATCTTTAAAGCTTCAGTAAACTACAGGATACCAGGAACAAAAATTCTTTTTATCCAGATTATGAAATATTACTCACAGTGGAGCTTTCTTTCATAGTATTTACAAAAGTTGTTAACAGTGGTCACTGTCAGTGACAGTAACACAGACATTTTGCTGTTCCAACTTTATTTTTGTTTATAATATATATTCCATGTACACTTAAGAGTCCTGCATGGGAGCATGCATCCCAAAGTAGTACAAACACAAAACATATCACAGAACCACATTCCTAAACACCTTTACTTGTTTGTAGAGAAGACTCAACTAAGAACTGTTTGGACGCATCAGGATTCACTAATAAAGTCTGGTGTGATCACTGCTACAGGTTTCACAAGAACTATTTACCATAAAGCCACACACACAACTTGCACAAAGTGCAGAAATAATCCTATGAAGCAATGAGTTAAAAATCCAGTGTTGTATCTCACCTAGCATCAGTATGACCCAACATTTGGCAGGAAATAGATCAGAATCATACATGCCCTATCTACTTTATCACAAAATCATCGAATGCTGCTGAATTATTTATAGTCTTGCATGTTTTACTTACTTTTGGATTTCCAGAAATGGCATTACCAGGTCAGCCAAGATATTCCAGCTAAAAAGGTGACATCATTCCTGGAAGTTAGATTTTGTAGAGAATCATATTAAAACACAATACCTTATTTTTATTGCATATCTTTCACTCTATATAACAACTTCACAATTGGTTTATGCATCTCCTCATACGTGTAAGGACAGTGAATGTAACATCTCCTGCCACCAGCATCACATGTCATGTTTAGGAAAGGAAATTAGGAGCAAT
The DNA here is from genome assembly GCF_009829145.1 of Chiroxiphia lanceolata. Taxonomy (NCBI): domain Eukaryota; kingdom Metazoa; phylum Chordata; class Aves; order Passeriformes; family Pipridae; genus Chiroxiphia; species Chiroxiphia lanceolata. Next base: position 9,197,468 of record NC_045641.1, on the reverse strand, counting down.
GTAAACAAATGAAATTAAGGGTAATCTTGCATAAGAAAGATGTGACTACTCAAAGATAATTTAGTTAGGTCATCCATGAAAACACTCTGCAAACATTTTGCCTTAGCTCTTTTCTAATATTTCAGGCAGTGTTTACTTAGCATCTACTGCAAAATAAGTTATAGTTTACCCACTGAATCTCTAATTTCCTTCCTACATAATTGTATCTCAGAAATCTCTACTTCAAATACTAGACTTAGAGTAGGACATCTACCATGATCGTAGTTGAAATTAATGAGGCTTCAAAGTTTGTCCCTGTGTCAGAAGTTCTTCTGGATACATTTCATTTTTACATTGCACAAAGTGTTTTCAAACAGATCCTTACAGTCCACAGAAGGATGTTTCCTTAGCAGGAGAATACTTGGATAACAACTTCAAAAATATCTCCTTTTGCATTGCCGGATGTAAAATTCAATCATCGGAGCAAAAATGTGACTTTTATGGTCATGTCAAGGCTGCCACTGTGAGTTTAGTGAGTGGTGTCCAAACATTTTGTTGTTAAGCTTCACTTGAAAAACACACCTGATAACAGCAGGTAGGTGCACTGATAAGTTTCATAGCTTACTTTATTTACTGTAATTCACCTTAGCTTGAGGCAGAACTGTTAGATTTTTGTTGTTTTGTTGGTTTTTTTTAAGCCTTTAGCAAATCTGTGCAAGAATTCGCTTATTGTATCCAAAGAAACCTGAACTAGCAGTTCTCCTAGCTCTCAGAGTCAAAATGATTGACCAATGTCTTCCAGGTGCCTTGTTCCTTGCTGAAGAGCTCTGTGGTGGAGTAGAGGTCTCAGTCCCCAAGAGTGCTGGGGAATGAGTGTATTTGCATTGGGCCCCTGGGAGCTCTGGAAAAAGCTGCTGCAATACTGGAGAGATGTTGGGAAAACAAGGACTGAGGTGAAATAGCAAAGTCCTGTGGGTACATTTTGAGGACCTAAAGCAGTGAGGGATGTCTGCAAGTCTGCAGTGTGCTGCTGACAGAAAGGAGCTGCACTCCTGGTCTACCAGAAAGGATGAAGGCAATGAAGCCAGGGCTGCCACTGCTATCAGTTTTCTCTCCTCTCTTGCCAAAACCACACAAGAGCCAGGTTCACTCAGCAACATGCTCATACTGCCATCAGCTCTTTCCCCAGGCCCAGTGAAGGGGAGGCTACATTCATGGTAGTGTGGAAAATGGACCACGGTTTGTTCTTGGGCTCTCTGAGCAAGTGATGCATCTCAGATCAGCCAAAAACAGCATGGTAAGTTTTTCCATACTGCTTATTCTAAATAGTCCCTAGTGTAGGCTATACCCTAAATTATACCTGGACTTTGTCTTGTTGAGTGCCACTTGGCATGTTAACAATTAAGCACTCATATACCAAATCTTCTTTTCTTGTCTTCTCATTTCAGTGAGTCCCACCAGTCAGGAAAGATTTTTGTAGCTGGATCCTTTCTAGGCACAGGTATTGAATCAGCACTGCACAGATTTTTGAGTTACTTTGTATTTCAGTGAGGATTTGTTCCAAAACAAGTACCATGCCCTTCTTTCCTGATAACAGCACAAATGTCATACAGCTTCTGGCACCAGTCAGTTTAAGAATTTCTAACTCCAGTAAATCTTATGTAGTTAACTAAATTGCCATCCCCTAGGCTTAATTAAATCCCCTACATAAAATTACTGTGCATAGGGCTTTCTAGCTGTCAGATTAACCCTGTCTGATATAATTAAAGTAGAAAATAAAACTGTAATAAAATGAAAATAGAATTTATGGACTATGTACACTGTACCTGAACACTGAAGAATTTATAGTAGCAGGTAGCTATAATTAGTACAGGATTCAGGGTCAACTAATTAATTACTTTAAGAAATTTTAATATTTTTTTTTTAAATTTTAGATTAGTCATTCAAAATGAAATATTTTCTGCTTTAAATCTTTTCTAAGTCTTGCATAATATTTCTACACTATGCTAAGAACATGACAGTGTCTAAGTAAAATTCTCATTGAGTTAGAAGAGTCTGTTATCACAATTTGCAACACAGAATTAAAGTCAGTAGGCCAGAGACTTTGGTGTGTTACTGTCAGCATGCACTGCACAACCTAACTAGTTTAGGGGCTACATGAGTCTGTTGATACAGGGCTGAAATGTCTTAAATCTTGATGTATTTATATCCTGTGAGGTGGGAAGTACTACTATTACCATTCTGCATATAGAATTAGGCACAAAGAAATGAATATTTGATCCTTCAGGGTGTTAGCCAGCTAATTCTGTCTGAAATTATAGACGTGATGCTCTTACATGTCTTTGTGGACTGTGCTTAAATGATTTATGAGGTCTACAAAAGCTGTGACTGGGTGTATTATCTTGAATGCTAAGCAAGCACCCTATACACCTTTCTTAGTCCAGAAATACTTTAGAGTGTTTTAAAGTAGACAAAACCAGGGACTTCTGTCTTGGAAGTGGATTCGGACACACTCTGTCAAACGACATCAGATGTTGTTAATCTCCCCAGTATCTGTTGTCTTGGATGAGAAAGCCTAAATCTGAAGAGGGTAGTACAGCAAAGTAGAAAAATGTGACCTCTAAATTTGAAAATATAAATGTCCAATCAGGACATTGATAACTTTCACTTATCAAGTTACTTTCATAACTACTCTTCTTTTTTTCCCCATTTTCTTTTGCATAATTTTGCAGTGCATCTTACTACCTGCTGAGCTGGCCATAAATCCTTGATATAAAATATGTTATCTTTTAAGAAGCATGAAAATATAACAACATGGACACGCAGCTTTGTGTGCTCACTAAGGTGAATGGAATGTAACTGCTAAACCTCCAGGTCAGTCTGTACGTGAGGTGCACAGGAACTACACGGGCCAGTGAAAAGAGCAAAACTTCATATTGCACCATTTTTCTCCTACTCTTTAAAAGAGAGTTGAGACTTCCTCAGTGTCTAGTAGTGTTTGCATTATTTTCTGGTTCATCAGCATTCATGTCACATAGGTAGGTATTTCAGCTTGTGTTACAAACTTTAATGAACCATGTTCCTACTCTTGGTGATAATGACTGCCTTTACAGGCTTAATGATAGGAAAGTCCCAGTAAGTTATCAAGCCCATCTCCTAAAACTGTTCCCCAGAGTACCTTCTAATTTAAAAATCCCAAGTAACAGAGTTTCTACAGCTTCCACCTAGAGACTTTGCTGATTACTTGGTTTGCTCTCAGGAGTTTATCTGTATATTCTTCCCAGATTTTTGTGCTTTTAAATTAATCCAATTATTTTTTTAAATCAACCAGAACTTTCATTGTGAAACTGACAATCGAAAAAGGAGAAGATAGAAAACAGAAAGAAAATTACTAGCAGGAAAATGAATAGGCACTTTATTCTGCCATTTCTGCATCCAAGTGTGTATGTCTCCAGCCCTCATTTCTGCAGCATCTATGAGCGGTTTCCTTTTCAAGTCCTTTTTCTAGAAAAAGAATGTTTGCATTTATAATAATCACAGGCTATCTCCTCAGTAAAAAATGGAAAGTGTCTATATGTCACCATAAAGGGGCACACATGCATACTTCAGTGATGCCTCGAGATGAAGAAAGAAAAGAGAAGGTCTGTGGCCAGTTTTCTCTTTACAGCTTCCCACAAAGGTGCTTCATGCTGGGACTTGTCTGCAGAACATGCAGCTGCAGGGCAAAAGTAGGTTAAGAAACAGTCTCAACACAGGACAGAGTCCAAATGATAGTCTAGGTCTGAATTATCACCAAAATACAGAGAGATTCTAACCTTACACTAGGTCAATTGGTTTCTTTGCTGACTCTTGATAGAGAAAGACAAAACTGACTATTCTGAGCTCCCTAGTTTTCCCCCACCCTTTCTGCATTTCCTGAGAATTTTAGAAGTTTTTATTACTAATTCATTTTTTGTGACTTCATTGTCACAAGGTAAGATCCATGTAATGATGACATTTCAAAATTTCATATGCTTATCTGAAGTTTTGTTTCTGTTGTCATATGCTCATTCAGACTATGTGACATACCACATTAGAGGTGTAAAGAGGGAGAAAGCATTTAATACTGTGAAGAAAGAATTTGGGCTTACATGGTGCCTGCCTTAAGAAAGCAAGGGACTAATTTGATAGAACTGAATAAATTCTGATTATTAAATTTATTCTTTTTTAATACATGAAGGTTATTTAAACCATATCTGTTGAGTGATGTGTATTTTTTTTCTAAATTGTTTTATATTTGAAATTTTCCCAAGCTAAAACCTTCAAGGAACTGTCCTGAGCAAAGTTCATTTGGATTTTTTCGTGAAGGGTCTGCCATGGCCGTGGGAAGTTGATGTGCCTTTTTCTACTCAAGTCTTTCCACTCCCCTTCTCCATCAATTAGTGTAACTCACACAAAAAGTTAGTGAGAAACAGTTTTAACAACCTTTTAAGCAACTTCTGGATAAAATAACCAAACGAAGCATTGCAGTAGAGTATTTACAGTGTAACCTAGTGGTATTTCCTAGTGGTTCCTTTGGCAACTCTTGTTGATCACTTTTTATAAAGTAGTAGTTTAAGCCATTCATTATGATTTACCTTTTTTACAATTTTGTATATGTTCGAGAACACTAGGGGTAATTTTGAGAGGGCTCACTCTGAATTTTTCTGCTTTGTATATTAATGTCTAGTCTTGTTTTAAATCACGCAGTGTTTTGGCATCAATAATATTTTGTAGCAAAGAAGCCACAGATGCCTTGTCATTTGCATGAATAGAGCTTGTTCTTCTGTAGTTTTCTGCCAGGAACACAACAAAAGGATAAAAATATTTTGAGAAAGCTTGAAAATGGAGACTCTCAACCTCAAATCACTAGATGAGATGTCAGACTGGTTCAGTTACCTATCTGGGCTTTTTGATTTTTACTTCAATCAAAGCCAAATGCTAAAAGTTTTGAAGTTCACCATTCCCTGCTGTGACTCCTAAGATTCGTTAGAACATCATATGCTCTTTTTAGTGCAAACAGCCTGAGCTACCAAGCTGAGCTACCTTATGAAGAAAGGTTTTGCAAGCAGAAAAATCACTGTATCTGAAATAAAGTGCCAGATAAATCAACATGACATCTATGTGCAGTGACAGGAACCCAAAGATTTTTCTGAGTCCTGAAGTCTATTTCCTATGTATCCTCCTCTGCTGATATGACATTAAGTTTCACTGTATAGATGACTTGGAAAAGTGATCCATCTGTGCAACACACAGTTCCTGTAGAGTGACAGCTGCAGCAAGAAATAGCTGACTTGTACCAAATGAGGATCACTAAAGGTGTAAATCAATATCAGGAAACAAGAAAGAATGGTAGTGAAAGGGAACATTAACTTCATCAAAAGTACTTTTAAGTGCTTTTTTATTCAAAAAAATCTTCACCCTTTCCTAAACTTATGGCTTCTATTATAGCTAAACAGAAAAATATTTTTGACCTTGTCACAATCACTTGCACAAATTTTAGTCAACGCATTTTAATGAACACTGGAGATGTATAATAAGTGTTATAGATGGACTATATATTACACATGAGTGAAATCATATCTGTGCATATACTTATGTACATATACTTATGTACCTATATGTGCTGATACAATTGTGAAGAACATCTGCAAAGATGTTATTGCTACGTATGTACAGTGCTGCTCTGGTCATCTGTCATGGTTTGAATTTCTCTGTATTGAGATGGTGCATTAGAACAGCAAGGTGATGGCTGTCAGGGAATTGTTACTATGTTCCCATATAGCTCACCCAGTCTACATCTAAGGGGGTTTTTTTTCACTTTTCTGCCTGTTTGTTTGGATCTCATTTTTTGTTGCCTTATTTTTGTCAAGCAGATCAGGGCTATCTGTCCAAGGCAAACAAGATCTGAACTAAACTACTATTAATGTATAAAAGGTGGTTTGTTTTGCACTGTTGTTTCAAGAAAAAGCTGGTTTGCATTATGTGCTTTGGCCTAGGGATGCAAACTTATTTCTCTGATGAGTTTAATACCAAGTTGCTTAGAGACAACCTTTAGAAAAGGATTTTCCAGTTAGAACAAACTGGGGAAAAAAAACTAAAACAGCATCAAAAAACCCCCCAACTATTCAAAGAAAAGACCCTCAGTGATTCTGAACAAATAAAAGGAGAAGAGGTGTAATGATAGCAGAAAAAATATTGTCCTAATTAAGAAAATTCTGTGAATGCTGCTTGCACTGAAATGGCAGACAATACCAGGTAAACGTGACCTTTTTGTTCTTTCTTTCTGGACTAGATAAAAGAGGTAAGAAAAAGATCCCTTTCCCATCAGGCCAGATTGTTCAGGCCGCGGCACATGCGTAGCTGCCTGATGCTCCAAAACCATATCTGACTGAACCAAATGACAACTTCAGTACACGCCGTGCAATCCAGCCTCTTGATTTGACAAAGCAAAATAAAGCACTCCATCATCACAGCAAATGTGGCACATTCATACTTTGTACATAATCAAATGCAAGCACTCAGCAGGAAATGCTATTATTTACAGGGTGAGATCGGCAAGGAGAAGGAACCCTTGCAGACCTACAAAGAGCAGCAAGCTGGGCAACAATTCTGTCTCCTGTAATACTGTATCCTCATCTAGACTGTGATTAAATACTGTCTCTCCATAACAAGAAGTTCATGAGCTCAGTGAATTAGCCCCAGGTAGTGAGGTCCTACTTACTCAGGGATTTGAGATGCCCGCTGATGTTGTACAAATTTTATTCAAGGAGCCATTGCTGTAGTACTTTATGGGAGCTTGAACCTCTCTGCACCTTCCCTGCATAACCCTGCATCTGTTCCTACAGTCCCTCTCAGCCTAGACTCTCACTAGCAATTAATGCAGTTTGAGTAAGTCACCTCTTGGCAAATTGTCCTGTGAGGACTTTTCAGTCAATCTCCTGTTTCTGCTTCATCAACAGGACTCATGGTTGATCTAGACCTTTAGTGACTATGATTGCTCCATCATCATAGGAGATAGGATTATAATTTCTGTTTGATTACCATTATAAGGCAGTCATAAACAAATGTTTTAAGCTTGTCTGAAATAGCCAGAAGTTTTCTTGAAGTACACTGTATCCTTGGAAAAATTTCTGGCAAGCATAAGCACCAAGAAATAAGTCACTGCCTGTTACTGTGCTGCTTGGTATTGTAGGGGAATGAGGAAACCATCTACTGCAGAAGATCAGAGGATAATCAGTCTCTTTGGGGATCCCCGGAAATTTCCACCATGTCACAGAATTGCATTACAGGCAGGGAGCAGAAAGAAACAGTACAATGACAGACCAAAGCATTCTCATTTTAGTTCACGTGCAATACTCACTTGATTGGTGCAAGGCATTTGCATCATTTTGGTACTCCATATTATTGACAGATAAGGGAGGAAAGGTTCAGTTAGGAGGTATGTACCTTGCACTCACTGCGAAAAACTCTTAGTTAATACTTGCCCATTATTTATCTCCAAAGCGATTTTCTTACAGTAACAGAGGTAATCTGATTCTAGCTTTTCTAAAACTGATCAAAAAGAAAGAGAGGGTAGAATAAATAGGGGATTATTTTTCTTATAAAAAAAGGTATTTTCAGTATATACTATACTGAGGACATCTGCTTAAGGGACTTTTGCATATCCAGTGATGTGAAGCGTGAAAGTTGATCTTTTTGAGTTACTTTTTTTAATTGAACACTTGGACACAAATTGCCCTGCCTTACATGTGTTTCTGTTTACTATCACTCAGGACAGAGATCTCAAAGTCTTTGGTGAATAGGTAGACTCAAATTTGCTAATGTTTGCTCTTTTTCAGTAACAGATAAATGCAACTTGTGAGCAACCACTTCAACCACAATTTTAAATAGAATTTCTGAAGGGAAATGGTCTATCATTCCTCTGTCTTACTCCTTGAGAGTGCAGGTTTGATTTCATATGAAGCTGTAGCTGAACTGTAAAAAAACCATAGATCATATAAAAATCTTTCAATTAATTACAAAATATTATTCACACAATGACATTTTTTGTGTTAACATTTTTACAACACTGTAGAAGTCAATCATAATCAAGAAAAGAGACTGGCTGGGTGGAAGGAAAATGAAATTTAATGAATAATAAAAGAGAAAGTTAAGCTGCATGTATTTAGAAACTAATATCTTTTTGTTTAATTAATGGATGAACTAACAGATCAAAGGTCTGTAAGTGTCAAGAGAAAGAGGTGATGCATGCATTGTTGAGTTCTGTACTTTATTTCTGTAAACATAAGTTGTCAGACCAGAAAGATTTATTATAAGAGTCTATCTTTCTTCCTAACATAGACCATAAGATATTTTCATTTAAAGGAGAACATGACTTTTAAAAGAGCAGGAAAAAGAAATTCAAAACAAAACACCAAACAAACTTCCAAATTTTTTTCCTAATCCTTCAAAGACCTAGAGGGAGAATTGCAATAATTAATTTAGTACTGTCCCTAAGAAGATATTTGTTAGACTGCACTTCTGGGTCACAGTCTGCTGGGCCACAGCCTGCAGGACTGTGGGCTACTGACTGCTGGAATGTGGGCTGCATACTGGCATCTCTGGTTTGTGGAAAAGGCATAAACAGATTCATAGATATGACTTTTGAGTAATTCAGCTGCTTAGAAGCAAATATTAATTTTTAATGTTTTGCAAAATTCAAGGAAAATTGAATACTGTCATAGTTTGATGTTAAGCAGAAATAAAAGACAAGAGAGTAACACTTTTTACTGGAAGAAACATAATGGTAACTGGATTTACCCTTCTGACCTCCCCGGAAGATTCTACTAGAATTCCCAGAATTCTTGACATTATGACCTGGAAGGCCACTGGATTTACTGCTTCTGCCAAATTTATTAATAGCATATAATTTCTCAAATAACTCATTTTGATAATACCAGAAATCTAATGATTTCTGAAGATGAATAAAGCCTTTACACTGTCCTTATCTCCATTTCTTCAGCACAGTGGCAGATTCTTTGAGCTATGTCAGTGTTCTTCATGGTACCTAAGATCTTAAGTTCTGTGTCTCGTCAGAGCCCTGGATTCAAGTGATATCAGCCAACTTAATATGAGTTTGTTTGGCTTGTTGTTCAGTTACACCACTTGATGTGAAACTGTGAACCTCATTCTGCATCAGTGTTTACTGTGTCTCCATGAGCCTATTGCATGATTGCAAGCAAAAATATGAATATGTTGAACACTGCACCAAATTTTTAATTCATTGAACTTCAAATGTAAGAATATTAAAAGTAATATTACCTCCTTAGTTCTACTCAGGAGTCTTTACTTCAATCACATATTCTTGTTTGATTTTTCTCTTTGAGTTAAAATAAAGTTTAGTATGCTATTACTTCATGTCCAAATGTCTAGGATATGTTTCACTGGAAGAATTGTACCAGCTATAGACTGTTTTGATCTTTGTGGCTCTTGTTATTCTTACTGGTTTTTTTGCAAGGTGGATGATTAAATATTCTATGTGAGGGGTTGTGGAAACATTAACAGAAAAGGCAAAAACATCCCTCAGAAAGTCACAGTCTGATCTGGATATTGGTCACATGGTCTAAGGTTGCTCATCTTCCTGAGACACAGGCCTGATTTGGAGTATTCTGAATCCAGGTAAAAAACTTCCTTTCCTTGATGGTGAAGATAAAGGGTAGGATGCTCATCTTCCCTTGCTTGCTGAGTACAGAGAAACTTTCCCATTTGGTACTCCTGGAATGTTGTTCTTATCAGAGATTTCTGTGGCTGGAGGCTACATGACAGTGAGCAGTAGTGGTTTTTGTACAGATAGCTGCAGCCTAGCCCTGCTCTGGCTTCCAGGCTGAATTCACAGATCAGCCACATCGTGTTTAACTCTGATATCAGACAGTGAAAAATTCTCCTCTGCTTTACTAACCTGATACAAGTACTAACATTTACAAGTACAGCTTCCAGATGTCAAAACCCACCTCCTCCACCCAAAAAGGGACATAAACAAACAGAAAACTTGAATGTGACTTCAGTGGTTTTGTTATTGCTCTCAAGAACTTTCTGTATGAGAAAAAACACCAATGAATGGAATTAAGAAAGGTAAATAAATCCTTGTAATGCACTGATCACAGATCCATGTGCATTGAGCTTCAATTACAGGTACTGAATTTTGTCCTAATATGCTTGTATGTACATTTAAATCTGTTTAGAGAGAGATTTAATACCACTACCTTGTCATTAAAGAGAAGAAAATTAGAGCTTTTCAGAGAATCAGAAATGGTTTCAAAATATTGAAAGATTCCATGTAAAATATTCTTGGTTTTTATTTTTTTCATGTTTCTCCCTAAAGACTTATTTTGAGAGAAGTTATTTGACTCAAAATGGGAAACAGTTGTCAGAACTCCAGTTTTGGCAAACAAATTAAGCCTGTTAACTAGTCTGATAAAAATAGACTTGGGTCATTATGCTGTATGTTTTAATTATAGACATGTTTAGAAATATATGAAATTTAAAAAAGAAAAAAAACAAAACATTTTTTCAGTTAGTACATTTTACATTCTACAAAGGAATAACATTTTCAATTGAAATTTTGACCATGTTTCCGATAACACAATTTTATAGCTTTAATATGGATGTTTAATCATTAACATTCTTGTCTGAAATAATAAAAGAACATGAATCCAGAACCATTTAAACTTTAACAGCTTCTAAATCTCATCTTTCAAAGAACTGTTGGGTTTCTTGACTTCCAGCTGACAGAAAGGAAGTGGGTAAAATAAACTTCCTTAAATAGTGATTGGCATTTATTTAATTCAGAATGCCAAAGCAGCCACAGTGAATTTCCCTACACGACTTCAGAAAGACTTAGAACTACTCAAGTTTTAAGATTTAAATATATCTCCAGGCAAGGAAGTCCTTATTTCTAAAATAATAGACATTCATTTTCAAGTTAAAAAAAAATTCAGAAATTGAATTTTTACATAATTGGTATGGCATTGATATTGCTATACTTGATATATCTGAAACTGTGGCAAGGATGAAGCTAAATGGAGTAACATAAAGTTCAGGAAAAGAGAGTTAAATTACAATTTTATGCAGTTCACTAACAACAGTTGAAGAAAGGATGTATAGTAGTTACTATTTGTGTAACCTATTAAAATGTCCTAACTTCATTATTTACCTGAACCTTTGACTATGTGGGTTATAAGGGCTCTCAGAGGCATAGTGTCTAGTACAGACACGTCCTAACTGCTACCTTGTGTTTTAACAGCAGAAGTATTAATCATAAATAAGTTCAAAACTGTTCTGCATTTGACAGGCAGAAGTAATACAGTCAAAACTGTTGTGTTATTTTAAGTTGATCCATATACTAGTTATATGCTACTCCTGTCAAGCAAGATACCTCAATACTGAGTCGTTCCTTAAGATATGTGGATTAGCTGAAATTTGTTTACTTGTAGCTTCTTGTGTACAATGATGTTTCTGGAAGCTACAAGAATGTAAATTATGTCTGTCCAAATTTTAGGAAAATTCCTCAATTATGATGCCTTTTAGCACCGAAGATAGAAATATATTGTCCATATGCTTTAATCAAACTGATTTTAAAAGTACTCAGTTTTTATTTAATGCCTGATCTTTGGGACAACATATAAGTGCTTTCAAACTTGTTCTTGCTCAGTAGGAATGATTTGTGGATTACAGAGTGTCATGAGGAAAATGGGACAATGTGTATATGCTTATGAATCATTTTGGGCTTAACATTTCTCTGTGACTGTTCTTCACTGCAGGGAAGTGCAAGTGATGACCTTTGTAGTCTGACAATTAATGAAAAAACAGAATGCAGTCATAAAGGCTAGAATCCATATGATGAATTTTTACCAGATTGCATTTAAGTTTGATCACTAAAAGCTTAATAAGATAATTTTTTGCCACTATTTTATGATCTGCATTATTTTTGTGCTTACAGAAACCACTTTACTTCTTCAGTGACTGAGAAAGTGAGATTATTATTTGATCTTCATCAAGAAAATGGTGTGACCTATTTTTTGAAGATCATGCTCAGTAGACTTTGTGGTGTTACTTAATATCAGAAGCTAGTTTTGAAGTTGTGAAAAAAGATGGTAAAATGTGTCTGTGTATTCCCTATTAGTGTAACATGTGTTCAACTTCAAACATTCCTTTAAACAGAGTTACAAAAAATCCTATGCTATAAGACAAGAATACTGTGACAGAAGCACACACTCTCAAATTCAGTATTTGAGATAAAAGGAACAATGCACATGGAAAGGATCAAAATTTTATATTCCACTAACTTCTGAGATTGCAATTTACTTAAGGCTCAGTACAGGAGAGGGGATCTGTACTAAGGACAGTGATTCACTAGCCATGTTTCTTCCCTTGTTCATCTTTCATTATCAAAACATCCCCACCCTGGCTGTGTTTCAGAAAGTAAAGGAATGGAGTGAAGAATGTAAAAGCTATCGTGTTATAAAAACCAATGTCTCAGAGAAAATGCACTTTTTCAGGGTTTGGTGATAGACATTAATTAATTCCTGCATAATCTTTCAGCAGTCTGTGTTCTTGTTCAATAGAATATTTCATTCAAAGGTCGGTGGTTTTGATTCATATGATAATGAGTCAAGTCTACTGTAAATTAATTGCCCAGGTAAATGAAAGACAAAGATTAAGTCTTCCTGCTTCAACTGGCAGCTTCACAGCCTGTTCTAGGTTCTCTTCTTTTCTCTGGATGATTTTCTTTCCCAATTTTGTAAATGAAAGTTCAGACTCTTCGCTCACTCCAGTACAGATGCTGTCATCTTCATGCATTTATACCTCATTCATTCCTCCATCTTTATACAGACCTGATGTTATATCTCAAAAATGCAATTTACTGTGATTTTTCAGAGATCATTACATATTTCACTAGGAAATTCAATATGGAACTTATATTATTTCAATATGATCCCCACAGAGATGCAAATGCACCAGTATTATTAAAATATAATTAATGGTGGCTAGTCAGATGGTAGTTAATGATAGTTAATTGTTTTTTAAACATACAGATCTCTCTTCCTGTCCAAATTGATATGATTTTTGCCTTTGCACCAGCTGTTGACTCTACAATTCTTTCTAGATTGAGGATGTCTGTCACTAGAGGTGCCTCATAACCTTGAGTTAGCTGGATCTTGGGCTGACTGCGTACTTTCCCATATGGTAGCATTGAGAGGTCTTCTCTAAATTTTTAATACATTCTTCGTGCACATTTGGTCACAATGAAAACTGAATTTACAATATTTTTGTTTCCCTTTATGAGGCAATCCTTCCACCTCCTGAGTTTACTTTAAAGGTCATGACAGTCCTTTACATTGGCAACAGTGTGAACTAAATAAACACTACTTCCTTGTATCTCTTCCGAGTGGGAATTTCTGCAGTGCAGTTGGCTATTTTCCTTCTGAACCAATAGCATCCATATGGTGACTTTTTTTTCTGCTCTATTTAATATTTTCTTTATTCCGGGATCTTTTCCAATTTGGCTCTGTAAGAGGAGGACTTTTGTTTGTGGGGTGAACACATTGTCAAAAAACACAAATTTTAAGAAAGGGCATTGCGGACTTGAACGAAGAAAAGAAGTCTGAGGAATAATGAATGTAACATAGAACACACAGAAAAATGAACACTTACTGCTGCACATGACAAATAACAGAAAGGAAAACTGCTTAGTCAGAATCAATCAGCAATGTGAGACACAAAATAATTGCACAGAAGGCTCAGACACATGTTCAAATTCCCACTGTTCAACAAGTTTCTGAGCATGCATTGAATTGGTGTAATTGTGTTCTTAGCCTATGGCAACAAAACATCTAGTAACTTTGCTTAACTCATTTTCATTGCATGATTGATCAAATTGCACTATTTTGTTTTTGTTGTGTGTTTACACATTAAAAGGGGATTAAAACTGTCATAATTTTGCCTGTAAATCTATGGTAACATGTTTTGTTTTCTGATATGTTAAGTAGGGACTTAACATATTAGCCATATTATACTGCTTTAACATCTATTTCTTTGCTCTAAAAACCCACTGTCTTCATATGAATCTGAACTGTCACAGCACAGACATTATAAAACCTGAGAGTGAGTGGCAATATGGGTGTTTGTGCTGTCCCAAAAATTACTGGATTTCTGCATGTGAATGTTGTGATGACCCTGTGCTAATAGAAAATATTAAATTCCCCATTTCCAAATAGAAAATTTGAATTTCCTCACATTTACACAGAGAGGCTATGCATAGCTTGGTAATGAATTCAAAATTTGAGACTCACTCCACATTGATCTTCTTTCAGTGGTTACCATGTGCTTATTTCTGGCTTTGTTACATACTAATAACCTCATAATACAAAATGTGTCAGATAGTGAAAGACTCAGCAAATCGAAAGAGAAAAAAGTGAATAAACTGAAAACGATAGAAAAACATTATAAAATCATAGAATATCCTGAGTTGGAAGGGACCTCCAGTGATCATTAAGTCTAACTCCTGACTCTGCACAGGACAACACCAAAAATCATACCGTGTGCCTGAGAGCATTGTCCAAACGCTCCTTGAACTCTGTCAGGCTTGATGCTGTGACCATCTTACTGTGCAGCCTGTTCCAGTGCCCAACCACTCTCTGAGTTAAGAACCTTTTTTCTAATATCTAATCTAAATGGCCCCTGACACAACTTCAGGCCATTCCCTTGGGTCCCGTCACTGCCCCTCCACTTCCACTCAAGAGGAATTTGCAGACCATGATTAGGTCTCCCTTTAATGCCCTGTTCCCCAGGCTGAACAAAACAAGTGACCTCAGCTGCTCCTCATAAGGCTTCCCCTCTAGACCCTTCTCCAGCTTTGTGGTCATCCTTTGGGTACTCTGTACTAGCTTTACATTCTTTAAAGAATAATGCAACACCTTAAAAACTGAGACCTTAAGCGAAATATGATCATTAAAACAAACCTCTGGTAAAATCATACAACTACATTACTTAAGCTAATTACAGTCACATTAGGCTTTTCCTGAAAAATGATCAGTCTCTCAATGTGTTTATCTGATTTCTGTAGCAGAAGCTGGAGCAATACCATATCTTAGTAAGTCTCATTGACATATATGCATTAATAGTCACACAGACATCACTAAGGAGACGACACCTTCTAGTGGAAACTAGAGGTCCATGAGCTTTGTCAGCTTCATCTCAAACTAAAACCTGACAGTCTTACTGGAGGGACATAAAAGGTGCTTTGGAATCATGGAGGAGAAAAATACCAGTCATGCTATCTGCTCCTTACTTTTATGAACATAAGGCATTCTTTTTGCCCGTCTTTTATTTTTTTAAACAGTTTCTGTTTATTGTTATACCATCTTTCATTTTGTGTGGGTAAAAAACAGGCACAGTCATGGTTCACAAAATAAAAAGCAAACCCACAAACAAGTAATTTAAGGCAATGGAACCTAATTTTAACTCAATAATATTACAAATCAGACTATTCTCTTGAATTGAAGCTGTGTCTTATTGTTATTTTTTTTTGTGCTTGAACCAGAATAAACCTGAAATAACTTGACTATACTATCTTTTCTCCCTGCTCCATCTACATTTCTCTATTGTCCTTTTCAATTACTTATGATACAAAAGCAGCTGTATATCTTCATTAAAACTTCAAGAAACACTGCCACAATTAAGATACACTTAATATAGAAATGTAGTTGAAATAGTACAATGAAACAGAGAGATTACACTGAAGTCATGCTGTTAGGGAGACAACACACCATTTGCATGGTAAGCTAAAATTTTTAGCAGGAACCTTTAGCATACCAAAACTTCAGAAGGAACCTTTAATAGCTCACAAATTTGGTTGACTGGCACCTGTGGTAAGTCTGAAGTGTCTAGGATGTGATGGACTCAGGATATAGATCAGTTACACATATTCAGTAGATTTGACATGGTTTAAGTTTGACAAATTATAACAATTGCCACAGTAGTCAATGTTGGCAAGTGTAAATGGGATGTAGTCAGGCTGACAGCAAATTCATTACGTAGAACACCCCAAAAATGTTTTGTTGATCATGTAAACAATTCAGTACTATCTTCCAGATCAATCTGACCGAAACCTTTTTTATTTTTTTTTCCTAAGACAAGAAAACCAAGGCTGTTTACATAGTTCTTGCAAAATTTATTTCATAAAAATGTTTGGGAATGAGTTAATGCTCAAAATATAATTAAAAATTTCCAGTTTGATTTTCTTGAACTTTAAGAAGCAAATATATTTAACTGCAGTCAAACAAGTCTCCTCTGTACTAGTAAAAATCAATCTAGAATTAACCTTTTCACATTAACATCCACAAAAAAAAATTGCTTCATAGGAGTATTTATATAACAATGATCTGTCTGGAATATTGATTTTCAGAATGTGCTACAATTTAAAAGAAAGAAGTAAAAACAAGTTAGAAAAACATTAAAAAGTTGAATTATACTTTCTGTACCACAGTAAGATACATATATATACATATATATATATATTTAATAATTACAAAGTCTTCAAACATTATCTAGTCTACAGGACTGGAAATTCATCACCACATATTTAAACATTTTGGGGGTTGCATTTTTTTGATATGAGGTGTTTTTTTTTTTTCCTTTCAGCATTTTATTTAAAATCTGCTCTAGAATTTAAGGCTCTTTTTAAATGCATACTAGCATAATTAGATGCATCATGAAGCAGCTTAAGCTAATTGAAGTGGCCACAAAAACTGTCAATGCAAATTGAGCCATCTGGATGAACAGATAAAAGCTTTGGAGACATTCAAAAGCCAGGTGGCATTCAGTTACTTCCCATCTCTTCTTCACAGTATGGTTAGAAAACTGGGAGAAAGAAAAGTAAAATTCTTTATGCCATAGAGCCAAAATCTAGTGTCAACAATTTATTTCTGGAAAGAACGGAACAAGTAACATAAAGTATTAAGAAAAGTTAATGTGGTAATAAAAAATTATAAACTCAAGTATATAAACTGAAGGAGCAACAAATACTCAGTGTACAAAACAGGATCAGCCAAACTGTAAGATAAATCATTATCTTTATAGAGTAATGATAGTTTTCTAATTTAAGGTATTTGACTGGATATAAAATACTGACCGAAGTTTCAAATCAGTCATATGTTTGTAAAGAACTGGGCAAATCCCCTAAGTGCTAATTTTGAAAAAATGTGATAATCCTTTTTTCTACTTCATATCTGTGAGGATTATGTGTACTCATAGGTTCTGAAAAATCAGACTGGACTTTTACTGAAGTCTTGTTTGTAAAAGTCTCTCTCATCTCTTCTGTATTATACATCATGGCTATTCAGATTGCCAGGGATTTTTCTTTCTTGGATTATTAGTTGTTTGTTTTCAGTTGGTTTTTTTTAAAGCATGATTGTTCACTACAAACTGATATATTTCTTCATACAGTTCAGTTTTCAGCCAGAATCTCTATATAAGACTGTAAAAGAAATATCAGAATTGGGAAAAATTGCTCAAACCTCCTGTTCCGTGAAAATGAGCTTTTTATTAAATGAAAAGTACCTGGCAGGATGTCATCTTTATAAAACTTGTCTTTTTCATACATTTACAACTTGACTGCGCTTAAGAGGATTTTCAATAAAGTTCACAGAAATGGTGTAATAGAAACAGAATTTCTTCTTAAAATATTTTGCATAACATTCAAAAAAACCCCAGACAAGCCCCAAATATGAGCTTTCCTTTTTAGTTTAACTGCGGTTTAAATTTGTCAGTCTTTAAGAAAAAAAAATCTAAAACCTCAAGTAGATCTAAAAATAATAAATAATAACCACAGGAATTACTTGGTAAATCTCAAAAAATAAATGTTCAGTTCTGATATACTTATGAATAATATTTGAGCTTACCTGGAAGAAGCCCCTGTTGAGGAAAGCTGATGTTTTCACAGCTGTTCTTTTCACTCAAAGATAAATAGTTCTTTTATTGTCACTTACATGTATTGGAATAACTTTACATTTCAAACACATTTGGATTGTTTCACATGCTACTCCACATGTTTTTTTTCTATGAACTTTTTTTGATGGGTGGAATTTCCTTCCAGATCACCTGGGTATTCTGGTCATTACAGTGTCAAGGGCTGTATGAGTACCTATAGACTGGGAGAGATATGGTATCTGACCACTACAGAACCTTCAAAGTTAGGTATCCAAACTCTTGGAAATCCAAAAAGAGAGGAACAATCTCTCAGGTATCCATACTCTTTCCCTGATAGTCTACAGATCTCTTCTAGGAAGCATCCTACCAGCTAACCTCTGAAGTCAGCTCTATAGGAGATTTATGACAGAATAAAATGGACTTTCAGAATTAGTATTTGATGTCTTCACTGGGTTAATCCTGCAGGCCTGGTCAGCTCCAACATCTGTAATTTTTTCCAGTCTGTGACCAGCAATGATCTAAATACATAATTTTCTAGTGTACAAACTTTCATGCAGTAGGTCATGTCATGGGGCAAGACACTGTGATACTAGGTCATATAGGGGATAAAAAGGCGTAGTAATAGGTTGCAAAAGGGACAGGAACCTCTTAGAGGGCTTCTTGTGAACACAGAATGCTACTAGGCAGTAGCATTCTTCCCAGCTATAGGAGAATAGGTCACAGGATTTTATATTAGTGACCAACGAGAGGTAAAATGCTTTTCTTGCTTTGATTTTATGTTTAATAAGTGCAACATATTTTTTTAAAAAAGCATTAATAAGGGTTGTAAATGGATTTGAATAAAAATAGACTAAAATTTTTAAAAACCATCATGAAACTTGAGTAAAGAGAGACTTCTTCTCATCTTAGGGGGTTCTAGCTTAGATTGTGCTGGAAACAGAAGGAAAATTCATTTTTTGCTATTTAGACATCTCAAAGTTAGAAATCTAAAACTGCTCTAATCATGATAAGCTCTTCATAAACTCAAAGGAGAGAAACAGGAACCTCCAGAGGGCAGTTCAGCTCGTCTTAGAATAAGTGTGTTAGAAAAAGGAGATGATCCACCTTAGGGGGTAACTGCCTCATATGTAAATTTCTGATTTTTACGTGTCCAAAGAGAAGCAAGTTTAATTCACTCAGACCGATCACAACCCCGAAAAAGTGCCTATTTCAGCTACTATTCACTCTCTAGTATGATTCTTCCATCTGAAGGGTTGGGACAAAAGGTGGAGGAACTGGGAGTGTTGCTCACCATAAACAGAAAATGCTTCAGGTTTTAATGTCACTCCTTTGTATGAAGAAAAAACTTATGTCAAGGTGCTCTGTGGTCTCTATAGGAAATAAAAAAGACAAAAGAAAAAAAAGAAAACCTTTTTAGGAGTAACTTTTTTTCCCACAAAAAATTCCCATTCCTAATTGTATTACTAAATATATGACTGATCGAAATATTTTGACATTTCCCATGACACATTTGTGAACATTTTATTAATTCCCAATAAAAATGAGCAGCTGTTCCTTAGACTGTATTCCTATTTTTTAACTTAATTCAAATGTTTTTCTTCTTGCCTTTCATCAACTGTAACAATTTCTGCTAATCCTAACAAGTATTTCTAACAACAAATCAATTTTCATAAACTATTTTGTATATTAACAGATCTAAAGGTCAGAGAAAGCCTTGTGATAGTCTAGTTAGATCTGTGGGGTAAAAGAGGTTATCAGACTTCTACCAGTAAACTGATGTTCCACATTAATGATTTCCAGAATATATATCTACATTTGGTTTAAGCATCTGTCCTGACTCTTGAATGCACTACAACTTCAGCTAACTTTCTTCTTAAGCATTCTTATTGTTGGCATTCATGCCCTCGTTTGCATCTGAATTTATCCCATTTCATCTTACTACGGAATGTTACTATAAATTTGCAGACTGTGGTCCAGAGCTCTTCATTAGCTGAGTTCTGTCTCCCAATAAAAAGCCCCTGAACTCTGGTGAAAGTATGGTTTTGTTTTCTTTTGGCTAAACTGAACAGATTGATTCATCCTTGTTAGCGAATCTATCGAAACAAGAGTACTTGAAGTTAATAATAACACTTCAAGAGAACAGGCCCCCATCTTTATCGGTGCCCTGGGAGCCAGGGGATCTGCTAAGAAGCTGTTGAGAGGCAGAGTGGAAGAAGTTGGGCAATGCAGCCTCATTCAAGCCTCTGATAGATTTTTGTGTTGTATAAACAGTATTAAGAAGTACACAAATGCTCTCTTGTTTCTGGGGAGCTTGAAATCCTTTGTAATTCATAGTGTATTGAATCTCACATCTTGCCTGCAAGCTAGACCAGCATTATCCCTGTTTTAGATGGAGGGAAATGGAGGCAAAGGGCATTTATATGATTTGCCTCAGGAGCAGATTATCCTTCTGCCTTATTCACCAACGTGAACTTTGGCTTTTCAGTAGATAAAAACATTTGTGTTCAAGTAGGATCTGCAAGGGGATAAACATCAGGAAATTTCCTTCTAAAGCTACCTGTGGATCTGTCAGCCCCCAGAGATGAGTATATGTAATATGCATGATAATTTTCCTCCAGATTGTATAATTTCAAATTTCCTTTATATTCAAAGAGGGTCTGATTCAAAGCCTGTTGAAGAATGCAATTGTTCTTACAAGCTTTGAACTAAGCTTATAAATGTGTCTTCAATTTTAAATGCGATGCATACATTAACAGACCACTATTACTTCACTAGGAGGTATTTTTTAAAAATTATTTTGTACTTATATTCAGCTTCATGTACGCAGGATTGTTATCAAGTTATACATTTAAAATCCAAGTCAAGAAGAACAAAAGCTAGGGATGATTTAAAGTAAGCTCATAACCTTTCTTTTCTCGGTGGAGTTTGCAGCTGGTGTGTTATCTAGGTTAAAGAACAAAACAACAAAGAAATTAGCAGATCCACAGATGCCCGTTTAAATTAAGAGAACGTGAACTTTCTCCAAACCTCTTGCTGTTCAATTCAGTTTTGTACTGGAGAAGAGCCACTGGATGGCAGCCTTGCTCCTTACAAATCAGAGGATCCACCTTCGGCTAAAACTGCAGCCCAAGCGCGTCCCTTGCCTGTGCCCTGTAACGAAGGTGCCTTTGCCTGATTGTTCAGAGGGATGAAGACTCCTCACATGCAGGTGCACTTAATCTTTTCAAGATGCAACAAAGCCCTATGGAGCTGCACTCTGTTGTGTAAAACGTAATACATCCGCTGATCTTTCATGTTTATTCAGCTTTTTGGGGGGAGGGAAGAGGTGCCACAACAAAAGAGAGGTAGAGTCAAAAGTATCCAGCTTGCATGTTTAAGCAATAAGGAGATTGCTCCGTTGTCTACCGTAAACCCCACCAGTGTGCAATTTCCTTTTTCCTGTTCTCCAAATTAGTTGGTAGGACCAAGCTCCCCCAGGTGGGAATAAGTTCTCCAGACTTCTTGGAAAAAGCTGATCAAAAGTTCCCTTTACAATTCCACTTTCTCCTTAAAAAAACTGGGGAGTTTTGCCAAGATGCCACGTATCCTATTGCTGTCTTAGTCACAAACCTGCCGACATCAATGTGGAATTTCACCTTCTAAGTTTGATATTGAATCCTTTGTACCAGAAATACATGTTTTGAAAAAATAATAATCTACTGCTTCTACAATAGTTAGATTTGTTCGTGCTCCTGTGAGATTATTTTCTCCAGATGGATAAATGGAGGCAAAGGGTAAGTCAGAGTAGGTAAACATACTAAAAAGGCAAATCTTTGTGGGATCCAGGTGCCCCAGGAACAAATGTGATCTTGGTACAGTTCTCAGCTTCTCAGTAAGATTATAGCTGAAGAAATCTCATCTCTGCTGCCTTGGACACGTGGTGGATTCAGTTACCCCTCCCTATTTGCTTTCCCCTACCATGTTCCTGCCAAAGGCCAAGATATCCCTCATCCATGACCTGCTTCCTCCAGCTGGCACAGAAGCTTTCCCTGTTGTGTCTGTCACCCTGTAAGTAGCAATATCATCACTCTGTGATTTACCAGGCTGCTGTCTGCTGACTTTTTTGGTGCTTGGCATTTCAGCCCCAAGGAAGTAGAGCAAATCCATGGTCAATAAAGACTTCTGTGTGTTGCTGTGTGGCCTGACATTGCTATTTAGAGCTTAACAGGACAACATTTTAACAAGAGAGCAAGGACTGCTTAATCAGTGAGGATTAATAAGGAGACTGCTGCCTTGTCTCCCCATCCATTTCCCACTGAAGAAACAAGTAATCTACTTGTGAATGAGCTCTTGACCCACCTTTGTTTGCGTTTGGCATGTAAAGGAAATTCATTAGATGTTTTGGTACTGGTGGTAATTCCAGAGCCAGAGCTGATATCCACATAACAAAAAAGGTAGGCACAGAAGGGCAAGCTCATGAAAAACCCCAAGTAAAACACCCCTGCTTTCTTATGAACCTCTGAAAAAGTCTTGCTACAAAAACATCATTGTCTGCTGTGTCAAGTAAAGGAGAATCTGCATCAAACTATGAACTGACATGCAGGTATCCAAGCCTCAGTCTATATGCACACAGTCTAAGAAAATACTGCATGCATACTTGTTCCGCTTCATGGCAACCCTCTGCCACAGAAGCATAGTTCTTAGCAAAATAATGTTTCCACCAAATAATGTGTGTGCAGTACACAAGCATGTAGGTCTGTAAAACGAAATCTCTATTACTGGGAAAGAGACACTTCAATATTAAAAACATTCAATATACCATATCTCATAGCTCTCATACAAGGGGAAGGCTTGAGACAAGGTAAAGAATTCACACCACTTCAGCTGAACTATGCAGATGAGGTGCTTGGAGTGGTGAACTGGTGACCGGGAGCTCTGCTGAGTGGAGAAGAGTGCCTAGGGTATCGTTTAGTCACCTAAATTGGATGTCTAAAGCCACAGTGTGAGGACTATTTCCCTTTTCACATATTTTATGAAGATGTCAAGATCTGAATGTTTCTATCCAAATCATACTGCATATTTCCGTGATACTTACTGGCTTTCTGTTCCTGTACATTTGTTTTGCACATGGTAAAGTATTGTACTGTGCTGCAGATGTAACAGATTCAAAACTTCAAGCCTGACCAGGTGGCTGCCTCTCAAGAGCTTTGGATTTGCCTGTAGAATATGCAGCTATCACTTCTGTTGCTCCAGGGGGAGCCTCAGTAGAAAACACAATCAGATGAAGATAAAATCCTCCACAAGTTACTACAACGCTTCAGCACAGCTGAGACTGAGAGCAAACAATCCTCTCTCACTTTATCAATGCAATCTGAACACAAGCCACCCTGGAGCCCAACTCTGCATTAGTGAGTACAAAAATACACTTCTTTAAGAGCAGTTACCACATTCTGAAATACAACCCCAGACAGCAACAACCATCCACCGAGACATGGCCAGAACACATACCAACTTCCTTCCAAGTATTCAGCACAGCAGAAAGTAAGGTGTGTAAGAAGTGCTAAAGGAAATCTGAGTCACTGTCACTGTTTTAGGCTCATGCCAGTCATGCCTGGTGAAAGATGTCCATAACCTTAGAGACTTTGTTGATAGACTTCATCAACACTGTAGCTGAAGAGGCAAATCTATCATCCACCCTGCAGCCTGCCTAAGGCTAAAAAAAAAATCTCATCAGATCTTATGTGTCATTGCCTTGTAGTAAACCTTCTATTTATAAATAAAATAGTTGATAAACTCTTATGGAAATAACAACAAAACTCTCTTTCCACCTTTAATATGCTAGATTGCTGTAAACAGCAGCTGGGTCAAGCTGAAGAAAAATAGAAGGTTTGGCAGTGACAGGGGACAACTTTTTCATCGAGATAGTTACAAAAATAGTTAGAAAGCTCTTAAAGTCGTCAGTAAATAACATACCCCTTCAGGGCAGTGATGATGACTATATAGGACAAATAACTGAGTAAAAACAACAACATTTATAAAATAGATTTTATTAGTAGTAGTTATGACCCTTGGTTTTGTTTTTCTTACGCAATAAAATGTGTTTACAAGACGATGACTGTCCAGCAGAATATAAAATTTCCATTTTGGGAAGCGTTAGTTATTAAAAGTTAGAGCTTTGTAATGCCTGGGACCTGCGAAAGCAGCTAACCACTTGTGTCAAAGTTCAGCCTTTAGTTTTCTTTTTTTTAACACAGGTCAGCTTTGGCCCATGTCAGCTGGGGCTCTCCATCCTTACCGGAACAGATTAGGGGAAGGAAGATGCCGTTCCCAATAGGCAATTTGGTTGTGCACTGCCTGGGTGGAGAAGAGACCTCAGGTGTGTACAAGGTGTCATGTTGTGCCAGGGTCACCCAGCAGTAATACAACCAGCATATTTTATGTGTTCTGTTCAAGTAGCAATAGCAACCACAGTGACCAACACAGACAAAATCACTACTTTGTCCCTCCTCTTTCAAGTATTTAACAAAATCCATGGCTGTTTTCTGTTTGGAGGAAGAATTTGAAGGAGGTAGAATGACACTGATAACCTTTTCTTATTTTTTTTCTTTTTCTTTCCTTTTCCTTTTATTTTTTCTTTTTTTTTCTTTTCTTTTTCTCTTCAAATGTAATTATTATTTACAAAGAATGTTCAAAAAATTGTTTTCCACAGCAAAATAGGAGTCAAATAATTAGAAACAATAACACAGGTAGCACTGAAAGCGTTTAGTGTTTTTCATAAGATTTCTGAGCATCACATTCTGAGTGTTTATTTTTAAAACGGTTTTTCTTCTTTTACCTTTTCTGCTCTTCTATTTCTTTGATTTTTCATTGATTCTTTCTCACAAACATAAGAAAAACTAGTGTCAAGAACATAAGATGTCAATAGGATGCCATTTTGGGGGGCAAAGGCACTCCACACTTTATGTGGTAGAATTTATGATTGTTTACCCTATTTAACTAAGTGAACTAATAATTTATTGTTATAATAAGTGAAAGGCAGTTGCTATACTTACCCTGTAACAAAATGTGGAAATGAATAACTATTCTGAAACAGAAAATACCTTTCTGCACATCTTTCTTGAGTCCTACTAACACAAAACAAAGACCCTCATCAGCCCAGCTTTCCCCCTTACAGGGATCTGGTGGCCAATCTGTTCCACTTCAGGTCTTTTCTGGTTTGAGATTGAAAGTACTTTTTAACTTCATGCTGTACTTCCATTTGTGGCCGTTTAGAGCTGCTTAACAGCAGAATACAACATCAGACACAGTGTGAACTGCATGCATGAGATACTGCAGTATCTTTCTGTTTCTTACATCCTGGATCTGCTTTCTCTTCTCCAACAGTGTCCCTGTCTGTGATTTCTCACATCCCAATTGATTTGAGATGTGGGTTATGTGCTCATCTTCCTTTCAAAGGGCAATAATTCTGAAAGGATGTTGGTTTTCCAATTATATGTGAGAAAGTATATTCACTCTTCTTCCTCTCAGCCAAATTTTGCTGTGAAAAACCAGATGCAGATTTACCAAAGGCTAAATCTGAAACATCAAAGCCTGCCAAATGGCTATGCTGCTAACTGAGGGGGCTGTCTGAAAACTGTTGTGCATCTGTACAGTGTTCTTCATATATTACCTCTATGAACCCAAAAAAGTAGTCATATTTACAATGCTCAATTAATGTAGTAACTTTAGTATTCAGTACTCTTCACAAGTTGTTCCAAGTCTGCTGCATTGAGAATGAGAAATAACAGTAGTAAAATGATCAAACAAGGTTATATTTTTTGTTTCTAGGTTCTTTTCCCTCAGACAATTCCCCGCTGTGGTTGCATTCTCTATTGTGGGAACAATCCTCAACTGAAGGTAGCTGAAGACATCAGGGGGTGGAAGATAATTTTATAAGGAGAACAGGTAGAGGAAAACACCAAGCACAACCTTCTTATGAATCATAACCAAAGCTGAATCATATAAACAGAAGGAAAGGTAAGAGAGGATAAAACACAACCGACAAAGATCAACAAACTCATCTGGATGGAAACCATCTCTTTGAGGGAAATGGAAAGCAGAAGGAAGTGACCATCAAGTATTCCCTTTAGAATGCACTGACATCACTCAGTTTTGTGCTGGGCAAGGGTATCAAATTGTCTGTGCTTCCATTTTAAGACAGTGGGAAAGTCATACCTGGCTGTAAATTTTACTACCATTATGTTTTTGTTCTCTGGAGATTCTAGTCTGACAGCAGGAAGACAAATACATCAATGAATGAATATTCTCCTGGGTGGTGACCTTTGGGAATGCTCTCATTCCACCCTAATAAATGGTAATTCAGAAAATTGTTGTTATTTAGTCTACTTCTGACAAACAAAAGGAAAAAAAATGGCCTTGCTTCCTGAGTCACTGGATTATCAAGAGCAATAGGAGATTAGTGTATTGGGAAAGGAAGAAATAGCTTTATGAGGATTTGGGAATCTCTGAGACCTCATCACCATCAGTGACCTTCAAGACCTTCCTATGTGAAAATCCAGCTGGACACCTGCTTCTCCCACTCTGTGGTTTGCAACTCTTTACCTATTATAATTGTCTGAGCATATTATGTTCTCCATAGAAACACTAAACTCCCTTATGTGAAAACTAAGCCATATGGAAAAATCATATTTCCCAGATAGTTGATCAAATATATTTCATATGTTTGAAAGATACTGTGTAGTTTAAACAGAGCTGGCTTGAGAGCATACCACATATAATCTTTGCTATGGAACAAGATATGTTTTAAAATGAGTGAGAATATGAAAAAAAAAAAGATTGAAAGGCTATATTATATACAGAAAGAAAAAAAAAGCAGTTAGTTTCATATCAAACAGAAATTGTGGTGAGGAATTTAGGTTATTTTGTAGATGATTAGGTTATTTTGTGAATGATTCTGGAGTAGTGCAAACACAAAGCATGTGGAAATGCATATTGAAAGCCCATTTATTTAGGAAAGGCAGAGAGTCTTGTGGTTTCAGATTTGGAAAGGCTGGGCTCATTTTCTGATTGAGGCACTCGGGCAATGTTACTGAGCCACTCTGTTTATCCTTGGCCTGAGTTCTCAGCTGTAGAGCAATGAGAGCACTATTTCCTACACGTGACATGAGGAGGAAAGAAATCTGTTAATGAAGACATGGTGAACTAGGGTATCTAAATGACTTTATAGATCAATACACATTCTGATTATATGAAAAATTTGCTATGATTGTTTATAATTAATAAAAATTCAGCTCTGTTAACTGTGTCAAGATGCGATAACTCTAAGACGCAAACTGTTTGACGAAAATAATACTTACCAAGAAGATTTCTAGGAGAAATCCAAATTGTTTAAGAAGTGATTTTTCCATTGATTACTCTTTCCCTAAAAAGAGCTGTGCTATTTCTTGTAATATTAAATTGAGCCCATGAAATGAATGACCATTCATAAAAGAAGATTAAGAAAAATATATATGCTTTTTAATAAAATATTAAATACATTTAAAAGGTTAAAGTTTGATAAGGATCTAATAAATAACTCTTCACTTTTGTTTAAAAAAAAATTTGA
Organism: Chiroxiphia lanceolata; assembly: GCF_009829145.1. Classification (NCBI taxonomy): domain Eukaryota; kingdom Metazoa; phylum Chordata; class Aves; order Passeriformes; family Pipridae; genus Chiroxiphia; species Chiroxiphia lanceolata. The sequence goes on along the minus strand of NC_045641.1, from coordinate 9,169,918 downwards.
CTTTTTATGGAAAAGGTACTTTTAATCTACTAGTAACAAACAAATGCCAAGATAAATAATCACTGTGGTTTCAAATATATACAGATGTCTTTCCTCTTTCAGTCATCTGTTATTTCACTCCAATTCTGAATTCTGATTGTGGGCAATGTGCTAAATGTTCACATATATACGCTGACATCCACTGCAAACTTCACCCCCATCACGGAAGACACAAAAGTTCATACACAAAACAATGTATTTTGAAAGTTACTAATGTAGGAAGAGCAATGCATATAATAAGCAACATAAAATAATCCTAATTATTCTAGGGATGCAAATCATATTTCTAGAAACAAAGTTGTTACTTATAAATATAGTTTTAATTTGATTATTCACTGAATTCAGTTGTTTTTAGAGAGCTGTTAGAGTGAATTAGGAAGACACTATGCTGTACTGTGCATGTAGGATCAGATTTATTTTTCTTTCTAGTTATTCCTCATATGGGGAATCTGAAACAAGGCATAATCAGTACGATTTTTAAAGAAGACTTATCACAGCTGTCATCATAATTGGTTTCCCATCATGCTTATAAAAATAAAATGGATAATGATAGAAGAAGTATAATCCTATTTTTTTGCATTGTTCTACAGAGTTTCAGCTGTGCAATTGGTTTTCTCAGAGTCTTCAGTGAAAATTTCTTTTGCATTTTCCTCATTTCATAATACAATGCTCAGCAACAGCTGGTTAGCTGTTGCACCAAAGCAATTGTTTATTAGACTAATCAGTAGTTTCTTAGTATTGTCTGGTGCTTCTTCCCATCTGACTATAGTATTGACCTGCTCTTTTTTTCTCTAGGCTGTAATCACAATTTTGTTACAGGTCATCTTCTTATTTGCATATTGTATTATTGTGTAACTATTATTAATCATAAATCCTTTTATGATCTTAAAATATACAGCAGTAAATAAAAACCAGTATTGAGTACTACGTAGTACTTCTAAATACCTCTTTAGGCACTATTGACATTTTAATATCTTATATTTATATTTATCTGTTTACTTGCAAAATACTTCTCAACGTGAAGACATAAGAGTGTACCTTAGGGTCTTATATTAAAGAATCAGATTATTCAGTTTGAAGCAGAACAATTGTTAAACTACAGCAATTGTTATTAATATTAAAACAAAAAACAAATTATCATTTAACTTAAGCAGAATTACATAGAGAATATCAGACAGGTAGAATGCAATTAACAAACTTCATAAGTAATTAAATTTGGAACTACTCTGTGTGTGATAGAAAACAATGTCTCAGTGAATATTCTAATGTAATTATTTAAAAGAGGCAAACAGAGGGTGACTATAGACTGATTACTCTAGGACTGTCCCAGTAAAACAAAAGGGGTGTCATTATATGAATTTATCAGATATCAAGTTCAGAAAATCATAGAATCCACCAGGTTAGAAGGGACTCTGAGATCATCAAGTTCAACTCCTGATCCACTACCACCGTGGTTATCAGACCATGGCACTAAGTGCCACATCCAGTCTCATCTCAAAAACCTCCAGGGACGGAGAATCCACCGCTTCCCTGGGCAGCCCATTCCAAGTACCCTCTCTGTAAAGAATTTCTACCTAATATCTAATCTAAACCTCTCCTGGCAGAGCTTAAGACCACGCCCTCTTGTCTTACTGATAGCTGCCTGGGAGAAGAGACCAACTCCCACCTGGTTACAACCTCCTTTCAGGGAGTTGTAGAGAGTCATGAGGCCTCCCCTGAGACTCCTCTTCTCCAGGCTGAACAACCCCAGCTCCCTCAGCCTCTCCTCATAAAACTTGTGTTCAAGTCCCTTCACCAGCCTTGTTGCTCTCCTCTGGACCTGCTCCAGCACCTCAATATCTTTCCTGAACTGAGGGGCCCAGAACTGGACACAGTACTCCAGGTGTGGCCTCACCAGTGCTGAGTACAGGGGAAGAATCACTTCCCTGGACCTGTTGGCCACGCTGTTCCTGATACAGGCCAGGATGCCATTGGCCTTCTTGGCCACCTGGGCACACTGTTGGCTCATGTTCAGCTTCCTGTCAATCCAAACTCCCAGGTCCCTTTCTGCCTGGCTACTCTCCAGCCACTCTGTGCCCAACCTGTAGCGATGCAGGGGGTTGTTGTGGCCAAAGTGCGGGACCCGGCACTTGACCTTGTTGAACCTCATCCCGTTGGAATCAGCCCAACTCTCCAGCCTGTCCAGGTCCCTCTGCAGAGCCCTCCTGCCTTCCAGCTGATTGACACTCCCCCTCAGCTTTGTGTCATCTGCACATTTACTGATGGTGTACTCAATCCCCTCATCTAAATCATCAATAAAGATATTAAACAGAACTGGACCCAACGCTGATCCCCTGTGAGCAGGTTATCTCATTACTGCTGATGGATGAACAGTTTACACCTTCATTTGAGGCAGCTGGTACTTCTTTTCTGAAACATGGAACTAAATGACACACATTGATTTTTTAGACCAGTGTTGTAGTTTCTATATTAATCCATTCTTATAAAGCATCATTTCAGGAAAGATACTGAAAAAAGAAAACCCAGACTTGAAACAGTTGGCTTAAAATTCAGGCTGAGCTCTTTTTATGATGTGAAAATATCCATTTTGGTAATACTAGAAGTTTATACTCCCTAGAGGAGTTTACATGAAAAACTGACAGTCCTATTTAGTTTACTCCTGCAAGTCTATTTTAAATATCAAGATCTTCTGCAGAGATCTGGGGAGTCATTGTCTAGTGTTGAAAGTGTTGTCAGTCACCTTTCCAAGTGACCACAGACTGACACGTAATTCCAGGATGAGAAGAGAAATGTAAACTTTTATGTAAAACAAGTAGGGAGATAAATTTTTTTATTTCTAGCTGTTATAACTAAAATTCAAATGCAAAATCAGTGCTAAAACATGTCCTGTCTATAGCAGCTTGATGGTACTAGAAATGCAGTGCTGTTTCTGCACCCCCTTCTATTCAGTCACTACCAAAATGGGTTTCCATACAGGCCTGAACGCCTCAAGCCATTGCTTTTAGTGACTCGTGGCAGGAAATACAAATCCTGGCTTGATCCCATTGCATTAAAGATAATGGCGGAATTTCCAAGAGCTACGATGGAAGCAGATTTCACTCATTTCTAAGAACTTTCCTGATTTTTAGCAGTTCATTATGCCTGTAATACTCAAATGAACTAGAAGAGCTCAGTGCACGTGCATGTACCCCTTTATCCTTCAAATACAAAACTAGGTCTTTAGAAGTTACCAGTAATTGTAACCGCTTCTTATATTTGCTAGGGAAATATTACATAATTCTAATTCTTTTTGCGCTGTAGTTCTAATACCATTGTGATGATTTGGATAAATCCTTTTGGAGATTTCTGTAGTTGGGTTAAAATGCTGACTTTAAGGAGTGACAGAAGTAAAATATGGCAGATTTCATTCAGGATCATCCACCTGCCAGCAGTCACTTGAATAAAGCAGTAGGGATGCAGTTCCTTGGCACTGTTAAACTAAGTTCCATTTTGGCAAGGCAGCTTAAGGAGGAAATAATAGTACACTACCTTGCCTTGAGAAAATGAATAAGTATTCCTCAACAGATCACATTACCTCTTTGTGATATATATCTGCTGGTTCTACTGTATAAATCTAACTGACCCAACTAGTCTAAGAGCCAAGGTTTAGCAGCTATACAGTCCATTTTATGGACTTGATAAGCATTTCCCTTCTTAATGGTGTTCATTTTTAACTGGCTTACAAGGAACTGAAAAGTTTTCAATGCCTGTAAAAGAAGTAACATTCATACTTGTGACAAATAGAAAACTGTGTTTAAAAATAAAACAATTATAGAAAACAGTGAGAATTGAATAGAGACTGCATTTTTTGATCTTGTTTCCTATTAATGTTAAAATGATATTTTTTCTTTTTTTTTTTTCTCAATAAAAAGCATCCAGATATTATGTTCTGGTATTTTTAATTTCTGTCCAGAGCCCATCTTTAACCTTTTTAGTGGTCATGGAAAGATTTGCCATGATTTACACAGAGATTAGATGCAAACTATAAATTGTAAGGGCACCATACCTGGAACTATCCCTGGAGCCTTAACATAAGGTTTCAGCTTCTTCCTGATGCAAGAGCTACAAAAAGGGACTTAGCATTAACAATAGTTCCAAATATTTGCAGAAATGCTTTTCTGTCAGGAAACAGTATGTACAATTGCCAACATATTGTCGAGGCACAGTGAATGCCAAACAGGAGAATTTCTTGAAGACAAAGGACCATTATATGCTGAGTGTTCCTGTGTTCCACTCAGTGTCCAAAGATTTTTTCAGCTGCATTATGTCTGCTATTTTGACACGCAACAGTGAACTTAGCTATAAATAGTTTAAATTTTCTACATTCAGCCGTTTCTCCCCCTCCAGCTAGGGAAGATCACAGAGATGTATAATATGTGAAACATTTATCATAGTTTGAAGCCCTGTTATATTCCAATGCTTTACAATGGCATCAAACTGTTTAGTTTTCATAAGTAACATTTTGAGCCACAGTGAATAGCACAAGGATTGAAATTCGTACTTTTCAGTGCCCTGACTGTTTGATAGATTCCAGTCAACAAAAACAGTGGCGGAGCACACAGCTTTATTTATTTGGGTGAGGATCTAGCTGAGTATACTGGCTAGCATTAACGACAAAAAAATACAGCTTGTTGATTTCTAGAAGCACTGGCACGTTTATAAGAGTGGTGTGTGCACATATTTCATTAATAAAGGGAAATATGGGGGGAAATTCCACAGTGCTCTAACAGATCTAGATCAGTTCCGTCCTTAAATTTCAAATACCAGAGAACAAAAAAAATCACTTCTCCTTAACTATCTAGTATGCAAAACAACAGAAGCAGTCTTTTTTTTCTGTACTGGATATCAGACAACTGTTAAACTGGGGCAAGAGTTGAGCCTACATTAACTTCATAGAAAATAACAATTAAAAATCAACTTAAATGAAGAGACTAAGGCATGAAGCAAGAAAACATTCTACTCCAAGACTTACCTTAGGAACAGCAAGAGTGATTAAGTCATGAATAATTACACAAGAATGTGTTCAAGTTGATGTCTCATTCAGGACCTCTGATAAACACACAGATGTTTCAAAATCAAACACGAAGTCCAGTAAGGTAGGAAGCTTTTTGTTTTGCTCATCGAGCTTTACTCAGCTCATAATTTTTTTGCAGTGCAGTCAGTGAAGCAACCACCTGACATGGCTAAAGTTCTAACATTTTTTGGTTTGTTTTCAAAATGGAATTTTGATCATACTTTAGCAATTTTAAGTACTGTAAAATGATTTGTTGATTAAAAGTTGATATTTAAAATATTTAACCTGTAGTAAAATACCTTAGACAAAATTACTAAGCCCTAAAAATTGAGCTTTAGAATAAAAGTGCTGACAAAACATTAATGAAAAGAGCACCAGTGGCCCTACTATAATAATAAAATAACAAACAGAAGAGGAAAGTTAAGCCTTCTTCGGAGGATCTGGCACAGTTTGTCTGTTTGTTCTGGTTTATGGAGCTATTCAATGTGGTATTGTTCAGTGAAAGCAGAGTTTATAGGAATGCATTTTTTTCTGTGTAGTGCTACAAACTGAGAAAAAAAGTGACATGTGAAACTAAAGGGCTTAAGAGACTGGTCATTGCAAAACATAGCTGAAATGTCTGTATTTCTTTTGTTTGCTCTTTTCCTCTCCTGCCCCCAGCTATAGCAAGAAATGAGAAGTTCAAGTCATATTTGATATTTACTTGATGTACTAGATCTAACAGAATTACCATAGTCTCTTTATCCTTTTCCCATGCAGAAACATGCATTTCCATTTCCTTCTGCATAAACGATCATAATTCATGTTAACACTGTTAACACACTTACAAGAAAAGCTGACCATGAAACTCACAGAGAAATGAATATAATATATTCGGATAAAGCTTGAAAGTAATACAGGCTGCAGCATTACCCCATGTTGAGAGGTGAAAAGAGGAGTTTTGTTCCCAGGGCAGACTATCAGATTTAATTCACACCAGGCTGTAAGGTGGAATGGCCTGAAAAAGTATTGGACCTGTTCATGAAAGTAGATTCATCCTTCAAAATCCATTCCAAGTGCCTCAGAGGCAGCTTGGTGGTACATGGCTGTCCATGGGCAGACATGGTAGGCTCGTGTATGGAGAGAAGGCCTAGATCCTTATTTTCATGAGGGCTTTTCTGCTCAAAGAAAAGGTGTTAGAACCCTGTGTACATTAATTCTGAGTAACTGTTTAGGTGTACATTTTACTCTTTTTTTTTCAGTGTCCAGTAAACTAGGTCAGTCAAACTGGAACTGAGTTGTGCTGTTAAGGTACTGTTGGTTTTTCGTAGGCTTTCAGAAGGCAGGGAACTGACTCTAAATCTAGAAGAAAAATCTAGACCTTAGCTGATTGGAAGCAATTCAGGAAGGATGGTTTGAGCCTTCTTAGCGGCAAACACCAGGCTTCAGCTCACCTGACTGGAGATCCTAATGCCTCTGCCCACTTTAGTGCTCCTCCCATTCTGCCCACGGCCCGGGACCCCACTCCAGCCCCTGGGGCCATCAGTGCTTGCCTCAGAGAGGGTGCAGGATGCCATCTCCTGCCCCACACAACCCTGTCCACGGGCCACACCAAGTCAGGTCCACCTGCACCCTGATGCTCAGCCCCCATCTCCAGGAATATGCTTGAAGCCTGGGGCTGGAGCTGCCCCAGCTGCCCCCTGGTCTGCCCTGTCCTGGATGCAGGGGGCAGGCTCTGGCTGTTAGGTCCTGCCCTGACACCCAAGGGACCCCTCACTACCCCTGGACCAGGAATTTGTCATCCCTTGTGACTCCCTGACAGATATCTTCTTGCATTATACCTCATAGTTCAATGAAGACATGCTTTTTGCTGCCCAACTAAACCCTAATTTTATACCTGTGGATGAGAACAGGACATTTTTAGATCTAGTACTAGCAGATGTGGCAAGAGTAGACTGCATACTAGTCTCACTGGAGTGCCTGGACACAAAGCAGCTCAGGGAAGGCTGGTCATCAGAAATGGGGTTCCCCATGTGTGCTGAAGAAGGTATTAGCCTTCAACATGGACTATAGAAACTATATAATGACCTTTCTGTAATATTGAGGCAAGAAGAAACCTATTTCCTGAAGGGGTGAAAAATTGCTAAGAGAGAAAGGGAGTTTGCTCTCTTAACCTAAATGGAAGTTTTTCCATTTGGATATTGCTTCACCAGAGCTTTGGGATTTAGCTCAGATCATCCTGAAGTTCTCCAAAATGTCAACCTTTGATAAATTCCAGGACGAAAAGGTCTCAAATAAGGCCTGTTCTCCACAGCTTCCAGTTTTTCTATGAAGCTCCTCCAACCTTTCACATGAGTATTTATGGGGAGCAAAGAAGCTGGCTGGGTCACTAATACTCTGATCTACTTGTATCCTGTTACTCAGTATTCTAGGGATAATAGTCCTTTTGTTTTATGCTTTGGAAGAAACATAACTTTTCCTCCTATTAAATGGATGTTTGATGGGGAGCTCAGTGAATGTGACCTGTAAGGAAACAGAATAGTGTGTTTCAGTCTTTACAGAGGAAACATCTATAACAATTTATAGCTGAAGCCGCCAAACATATTCAGAGATGTACTAGAATTACACATAGAGCCTTAAATGCTTCAGAGAAAAGAGGATTTCTCCTCAGTGAAAGTTGTCTGTTTCAATGTATGTGTATATCTATCTATCTATCTAGGCACATATGCGTGAGAACAAATAGGCATTAAATCCCAAATGTTTCTTCTTTCTTCCTACTCAGTGTCAAAGAAGGTTGCCCCTAGGCATTGTACACTACTGGCAATGTACAGAGTAGTAACAGAGGACACTCAGTTTAGCTGTGCTCTGAGGGGAATTCTAGCAAAGGACATAGCCTGGTGTCATTCAGAAACAAGGATCTTCCTCTGTGGGTATTTATAATCCATTCACTGGACACAGAAAAACAAAATTACTGTTTTTTCAGTTAGCAGATTCATGGCTTGCCATATTCATTTTGTCCTTTTATTTGTAGGTATCTTTTGTAACCCACTGAGTTTCTTACCTGCTGCTGAGGGCTTATTTTAATTTTCAGAATACAGTAGTAACAATAAAATATCCTTACAACATTTTTTTGAACTGGACTTCTGTATCCTCACTTTAGAGAAAGGAACATGGGTGAAGCTGAATGGATTAGTGACAACTAAGTACTGCTGGAATTTTCTCCAATTCTGTATTTGCCAAATGAAAATAATGATACTTTCTTTTCTCCGCTTCTTGTCTGTGTATTTTAACTTCATGCTTTCCAGGACAGCATTTATCTTATTAGCTGTTTGCACAATGCTTAGTGCCTTGGCATATTATTTTTAGATAGAGCCCCTAAGCACTTTCAAACAGCTGCTAAGTTTACCTAAGGATACAAGGGTATATTGTTAACAGATAGAACCTGATTTATTCTACTTGCTGTCTGTGCAAGCCAGTTCCAAAAGAAAGCAGCATAGCTGTCCTAAGCCATTAGCATTGCAGAGAATGAAAGTTCATCAAGTACAGCAACTTGCTCACATTCACATGGCTTCCAGGCTGATTTACAGTTTGGTTCATCGGCAGAGTGGAGGGTAGGAGTGTGTATGGCTTTATCTGCACAAAAGCCCAGCAGCTGTGTCAAAAGACAGGCTGAACATAAGTTCATACCTTTCATTTCAGCCATTATTAGTTTGTAGTCTTCAAAAAAGAAACAAACCCTCCCATTAATTAAAATAGCCATCCTTCTGGCCTAATACACAGAGCTCATATACACTGATAGCATTATATTGGCAACAATGCACTCCATATGCTCACGAAGGTTATAGGGCACGTTTCCTTGTAAACAGTCAAGACAGCAAACTTCAAATATTTGGAAGAAATGTTTATTTAACAACTGAATACATGCTAAAAGAAATAATTTACAGCAGCAGTTTCATTACATTTTTTTTCTCTCCAGTTTTCTAGTTCCCATATGAATTGAAGTGATAAATACAGAAGCAGAATTATTTACTACCCAGTGAGAAATGCGTTTAAAGAATAAGCGCAAAACTTAGACACTGATATAGCAAATAAACCACCTTATCACCTGTATGGCAAAATCTTGCATTTTAGTATTTTGCTGAACACACCGAAATGGAGTACCTCTAGATAACAGTACTTTACACTGTACCTCCTTATCTAGTCAAAAATATTTACATCTCTTTTGACTAATGTGTAGGTAGCAAAAACTGAACTATTAAACACATACCATTGATATTCACTAAATAATACATAAAAAGGAACAGTAAATGCGCATTCACATGCATTTAATTTAATTTTATTTTTTTTACATAGTAACTTTATTGGGTCATGAAGATTTAACTTTGTTCTGCAAAGACACACATTTTCTCAGTATGATGTTATAGTATAACATAACCATACAGTTTTCAGGAGCCATTTAACAAATTCCCATTTCAGTGATCCGTGCAAGTGCAAAGTGTAGATGAGTAAGAATAAGATTAAATGTATTTTTGTTCCTTGCAGATGTATATCTTACAACAAAACAAAATAGATTTTTCTGGTTATAAATGAAATCCTTTATTTCTCTCCAGCTTAAACACAACATTTTACTTACTTTTTCTAAAGTCTGTAACTAGAGGCTTAGAGGGTTTTATTGACAATTTACAGAACTACTGTTTTAATCTTTATTTTCAAACTTTATGGTGCTTTAAATAATAATAATGACACAAATGGGTATATGAATCTTACTGAAGCTGCAGGGCATCTTTCTATACATTAATTCCTCAAGGCCTATGTTTTTTGAAACAAAATTCATTTCACGTCAGTATTAAACATTGTTATAACTTGACCATAATATGAACCTAAACCCCAAAAATTTCCATTGCTGGCTTAATCTTCTGACCTCTTCTTTATATAAGCAAATACAAAAGTCTTAAACAAGACTACTCATGTCAGTGAGGATTGGATTGAAGTTTGTAAGATCTGATCATATCAACTGTCCAATGAGACTGCCAGGTTATGATAAAATCATTGCAACTTCTGTACTTTCTTCCCATAGATTATCTTTCTCAGTATAGAAGAACATATTTTAGAATTCTGTCTTAATTTGTTTCTTCTTCAGGCATTGCAAAAGAGGTTGGTTTTGGTTTGATTTTTTGCAGCAAGTTGCTATAGAACCAGTTGCTATGAGCATGGTAGAGAAAAAAGTTACATAGCAATTCCATTAATACATAAAAAAAGAAACAAAGGCATTTAGGATCTATTGAAATCAATTTGTATTTTTCCCACTGAATTCTCTGAGGTTCATTTTAAAACTGTTTCCTTTTGTAAGGAAGAGGATTGTAGTAACTAGATGGTACAAAATAGCCCTACATAAAAGGCTAAAGAGTGTTCCGTGATTAAATAATTCAGTTGACAACAATGCTCAGAAATTAATCATAAACTGAGCTGAAAAATTAATACTACTGTACATAAAAGCACACAGCTGAACATGTGTTTTAATCCATCCCTATTCAGCACATCATGAAAGAATGAGAATTTGACAACATATTGAAGTTCAGAAGAGTCAGGTTAAACATAAGAGAGACTTAAAGTTGCTTTAAAACTAAATTCCCAATTGCTTTCTTAAATCATGGCCATACAGCCTTGTCCTGGTATATTCAATGATTTTTTTGCTAAAGAATTAAATGACAAAAAATCTTGCCAGTTCATCCCCTGCAAAGGATCAAAGGGGACCAAAGTAACTGGGCTGTTAGTGAAAATCCAATTGCTATGGAGGTGAGAAGTCAAGACTTCGCTAAGCAGAGGGATACTTGAATCAGCCAGAGGCAAGGAGACTTGGGCATATTGTGAGAGAAGCTGTCACAGCAGTTGTGTTATATTGTATCTGGTAAGCCTGATTGATAGTGTAGCAATAGATAAATTAAATAACCTGGTGTGAATAACAACAAAACAGATCAGTCATCAGTGCAGACACACTTTTATATAAAAGCTCCTTTAGCAAACTAAGGATTTTGTTCTAGTAATTTTCCCCACAATGACATTATTTGAAATTATGTCATTTACAGACTCTACCAAGATAAAATATGGGAGGCTGGAGAAAGATGATCTCAAAAGAGCTGGACACCATAGAACTGGGGACCAAAGGCACATCTGTGCTGAGGTGAATAAATCCACTACTTATAACCCTAAACTGACACTTATGGTGCAAGTACATTATCTGGTTTACCCTGTTGCTCTCCTGTATATAGAATAAGACAGAAGTGCAGGACCAAATTATCTGTTAGTATAAACTAGTCTTAAGCTGAATTTCACCAATTGACTACTGCAGCAGATTTCACCCACAGATAAAACTGTCCCTCAGATCTTAAAATGGGGCTTTGAGGTTACTATTTAGTGCTGGTTCTTTGCATTTGGGTGATCTGGCCCACAGAAAGAATGGAGCACTGAGAATCAGTAGTGAGGACATATTTCTACCACAGAGCTGGGAACACAACTCCTTAAACTGAATATGAGCTTTGCTCATGGGTATATGACAGTTTATGAGCCACAGTATTTAAATATTAGCATTCACAAATATGAACCAAGAAAGCAAGAGTGTAATTAGTAGAGGATATTTTAATGCTACTTGTATTTTTTTAATTAAAAAAAAAATATACAACTGAAAATCAATGCTCTCCTCTTATTGGTTCAATCTATTAGGTATTAGACAAGTTGAATAGTTTCAAATACCATACTTCGAAGAACAGAATGCAGAATACTTCCATGCTATACAGTGACTTTCATGTTAAAATAGCTTAGTTTTAAAATTGCTTTGAAGTTACATGTCATATAGATTACTGAGAGGGGAGGAGGTTAACTGCAGTGTGACTAGCTCCCCTAGAAGTTTTTCCAAACAAAAGAGTAAAGCAGCTCATAATTGGAAGTTGTCTTTTTTTTTCCTCTAAACCAATAATTAGGAAGTACAATATTTCTAAGACAAAAAGCCTAATCTATTTTAGAAAGGAGCTAATGTTTGCTGCATATTTTTCATGGTACATTTAAATTATAGTTTTAATAAAATACATCTTTAGATCAAAGCGGAAAGAAGTCATCAGTAGTAGGCCAGTGTACTCCACATTTTTTTTTCTTCCAGATGATGGATGGCTTATGTTGTTCAGATTTCCACAATCAATCTCATTCAGTATTGTTTTTCCTCTTCTAGCACATATAAACAGGAGAACTGGTAGACAAAACGAACAAAATCCTTGTGTCCGATCACGTGTTTAGATGTTCATCAGCTTAATGAGTTCATGCAGTTTTATATATAAGTCTAGAAATGGTAGTGCTGATGATGAAAGGTGGGGGTTGTTTTTCTTTTCTGTAAGATGACAGCATGAAATACAGCATTTTGTTTATATCTCTGGCAAAAGAGAAAGCAAAACTTGCCTGTTGAATACTTGTAGAACTTTTCGATCAGTAAGTTAGGTCCGGGTGAGTTATCATCCTTGAAACTCTGGTCTTTCTGATCTTAGAATCAGAGCAGAGTGGAAGGAATTGCTAGGAAAGTTAGAAACGGATTTTATTTAAACCTAGTGGAAATTGTTTGAACTTTCCACTCTTGTAAACATCCACATAATGCCATGAAAAAGTTCATGAATATTGCATTTTTTTCCAGTTATCTGTCTATACAAGTTTCTACTTGGATGAGGTTCCTAGAGGTAATGAAGCTCAGACACTCCGTGGTGCCCTCTCAAATTCATGGGTCCTCCTGTTCCTACCTTTTTTATTCTCCTGTAGGTGCTTCCACTTATTTGTGTTCACCTGCGCGTTGGCAGGCCTTTGCCGGCGCTGTTTGCGGTCTCTTTTCCAAACCTGCTCACAGAACTCATCCATTGTGTTGAGATTGGGGTGGTTGATTAACTGCATGAAGTCTCTGTACCAGATCTTTTGACTGGGGGTCATGCTGTTGGTAGCATCCTTGATCTTGGAGGCATCGCCATCCTCTTCTTTGTGGAGCAGCTCTTCCAGGTGGTCAGTATCAATCACTTCCAGGGTCACTTTGAGCAGAGTTTGCATGAAGCCATGTTCCACAGCATGGCAGAAATAAACACCAGAGTCTCTCCGGTGGAGACTTCGTAGCAACAGGCCCTGTTCTGTCCGGATCATGTGATCACCCACTTTTATCTGTATTGGAAAAAAGTGGTAATTTCAAGAGTTGTCTTTCACATACGTGCCCCATTATTCTCTAACCATACTAGCTCCTTAGTACCGCTCCTTTCAATGGTAAAACTTGGCCAAAAATTCACAAACTCACAAAAATGGAAAACCCTCTGCCATTCATCTGTAGTTATGAAAGCCTCAAGTACTCTGGGAAAACCAATGTACTGCAAAGACTTTGGGGAATTAGGAATTTACTCCTTAGTCCTTGCTGCTGCTGAACAAAGATCTGTATCAACTCTGTCAGATGGACTTGCTGGTAAGATTAGAGAAGACCCTAGCCTGTAATCAGCAGAGTCAGCATGGATCCATGTGGCTGTATTACTGAGGTCACATTTATCATCATCTTTTAGTCAAACCTAGATCCGTTTACGGGAAAGGTTCTCTGTCTTCCTATTCTTCCTTACTACAAAAGCCCTTATGCATAGAAATGGATTCTGCATAAGTGGAAAAATTACAAAAAAACAATCAAAGGTTAAATCTGAAAATTTTAAGATTCAAAAAGCAGCTTTTGAAAATAATGTATTTTTCTGAACTAATTCATGACATGTAACTATATTTTCTGAATGCACATGTGGATGCAGACAGAAAGGGAACAAACCTTTTTGCTGTTCTCTTCACCGAGAATAAATTCTTAATAATTTACTACTTAGGCAAACAAAACAAAAATATTTAAAGGTACTAATGTAACTATTTAGAACATGCTTTAAAAATATATGTATTTAATTATACTTCAATGCAAAAAACAAGGTTCTGTTACCTAGCTTGACCTCTCTAACTACCAGAGCAGATTCTTCTCTTGACCTAGTTTGATGCTAACATGACTTGAAAACCTGGATGATTATTAACATAATGTTGGTGACAAGAGAAGGAGATAAATCAAGTATCAGCTTAGAGTAAAGCAAATAGGGATGGTCAGTATTTTTGCCCCTATGAATATTGTTTTTGATGAAAAAAATGTACAGGTTTTCATATTCTTGTGTGCACTACAGTTCTGAGCTCTTCATTCTGTCTCTGTCTTATGTGCAGTAAAGTCTTAGAGCATGCACTACGTAGAATGCTTCTGATAGACTATGCTTCAGTCAAACAGTATAATTAAATGAGTGCAGTTTAACTTTTTCTCAAAGGCAATTTTAAGGTTTTTGTGCTATTCAAGTTCATATAATCCTTGTATGATGTTTTAGGTGACAAGATAGCATGCTAGCTTTTTATATTTCTGGTATCTCTAATGCAAAACAAGTGTGTTTTGCAGGGAGTCTGAGCAAGGAGAGGATATGAACGTTCTCTGCTGTAACAATCTGTAAAACCTATTGAGCACTTACAGGATTTTATGGTAATAAGAGTGATAATATGGTGAAGAACAATGGAAGTTATAAGATTGCAGAGAAATTCTGCTAAACTAAAATCATTCTGGGAAGGACTCAGATTGAAGTCTATCTTTATAGAGAAAATTAGTTGCATCCCTTTATTTTTTTTCTACTGTACCTCTTCTTTGCGGTCGTCATTTTGCTTCTGGAATTGCCAGTAGACTACGGCACGCTGAGATTTTGGACTGCACTCAAGAAAAGTGCTGCTATTCTCTACTCCATAGATAATCTTTTCCTCCAGGGTGTGACCACTTGGGTTATCTGTACAGCATGGGGAAAAATAAAAAAAGAAAAAAAGAATTACAATTACTGAAAAAAATCCCACTTAATTGCTAAGTAATTTTTTTTGTTTGTTTAGAAATTGGGATCCCTTAAAGTGCTTAAAAATAAACACTTCAAAGAAAATTTCCCCATATCAGTATGCTATTTGGAAAATTTCCATCAACACCTCTATCTTCGTAAGGATCCCTGGTAAGTTTTTAGTTTTTACTGTGTTTTTTTTTTTTTAATTGTATTTTAAATCCTAACAGCTGCTAACATCTCAATATGGGAAGTTAATGAATTTAATTGTGAAATTTTCTGTAAACCTCATTATTATTCATCAAGGAAAACATCTAGGACACGACAAGAATTTTTAATAGCAAACTGTATGCAATGAGAAAACTCAGGGTGTAGTTGTAGAATGTTTGTAATGATGCCTCCTGGGCTCTATGGTCATAATACTTTAGAGCAAAGTAATAAAACATGAGGCTATTTAAAAGTAGTATAATGTGTTTAGATTACATGGCACTGCAGTTTGCTGAAGCTGTTAATGACCAGAAATAATGTTTTTGAGGAAACGATCTTCAATTAATCATTTCCTCTCATACTGATATAATTTATGGAAATGTAATGAGGTTAATAAACCAGACATTATGGGAGGGGAAAAAGAAAGTTAAATAAATTACTTCCTTTTGTAACAACAATGTTTCAAGATATTCATCAACTTGCTGGAAATATCACATAGCTATAGGACTTATATGGTATTTGATTCTTCTCCAATACCACAGAGGCTGTAAGTTTCAGCTCTCCACCTCAGCTCTCCACCTTAGCTCTTTAAAATGCTGTTATTGAATTAAGGGGCCACTGAACAACAGTCCTGAAGAGCAGATGAGGAGGAAGGGCTTGGTAGGGTATTTAACACTGTGTTGATCTCATGGGGTTTTCTGACTCTGCCATTCTTTCCATTTTCCACTTTTGAACTTTAGCACTGGAAATCTTTAAGGAAGAAGTTTCAATATGTTTTAACAGGAAAATTGTGTCTATTTAAAACCCCCTAAGTGAAATCCTCTGTCCACTTTTGTTTGCCCCCAAATGTGCCTTTATCATATTGGCCATGTTGTTTACCAAACACAGGCTGTTTACCAGATGACTGAGCCAAAGTTAAAAATAAAATTGAGCTCCTGGTTTATGTTGATACAGAATCATATGCCTTTCAATAATGACTTGCAGCCCTGAGAGGGGATGGGCAAAGGGACGTGGGGTAGAATAGGAACTGATGCTTGCCCACCAAATAGCCTATTAACACTAAACAAATAGGAAATGGGTTTGCTTGCCTTCCTCTGCTGGATTGTGGACCTTTTAAGCAAGTAAGTGGGGTGTTCTATAAAAAACTAAGTGAAACAACTTTTATGACATCTTTCAGAAACCACATTCCCATGAAGAATGTCAGTGCAGCTCTGGGTCAGGAAGAAAGGGAGCAATGGAAGAAAGAATTAGAAAGCAAAGCAGCAAGAGAAAGGTGAGACAGTTGGAAGAGAATGTAGCCAAGGGTACTGGTGATAAGGTCTGAGATAGAGCATGGGTGAATTCGTGTCAATCAAGCAAGGGAAATGGAAGTATGTGAAGAGTTTAACTGAATATAATTAGAAGTGATGAGATAAAGATTGGAATTGGGACTGACTGGCTGATAATGTATGGGTCCAGATTCAACATTGTGAATTATGTACTGACTCTTCTTGTTCAATTCCTCTAATTAAGGAACAGAATTCACATGGCTGAGCAGGCAGTCAAGGATCCTCACACAGTCAGAGATAACTTGTTTGATATCTGAATAGGAATCTACAACAGATAGCATATACAGGGCTGCAGCATAAACCAGTAAGTAGGAAATGTCCCCTTTTATAGCCTGGGACACTTCTGTTACTGCTCCAGTGAACTGTTTCTGTGAAACAATGATTTACAGGCTTCCAGAATAAAGGATGGAAACACAGGGATTCCACCCTAGGATGCATGCTCTGTTTTTACTCCTCTCCTAGGCTCCAGGAATCGTGGTTGCAGAATGGCCCAACTTCAACAACAGGAATCCAATATTTTGGCTGTTTGTATTGGAAGTACAGCTATCAAGTCAATTCCCTAAGCCTAAATGGACTTTAGGTCCTCATCTTCCACATCCTAAATAGTGGACTTAACTAGCGGGTTACTCATTAGAAGGCTTGCAGCACCACTGACTAAATTTTCCTGAACACAGCTGAGTTCAAGTGAATTACATAGAAGCAGAGCATATGTAACACAGGTCTCATTAGATCTGAGGAAGATAATCTTCTAGATTCTAAATGTTAGTAGAAAGGACAAAAACAGGTATTTTTTTGGTAAAGGTCCCACTGCCCAGGAGGAGTGGCATAATTTTAAGTATATAGAGAAGTTTCTGCTGGAAAACTTAATACCTAGGATATCCTTAGTATCTAAGAAGCTAGTCACAAGTTTTTGTTTGAAACTGGGTGCTCTGACACCATTTCAAACTTCTGTTTTCTTGGATCTGATCTATGACATTCTAGTGTGTTAGAGAACACCAGGGAAAGTGAGTGAAGTCCTCTTTAAATTTCTTCACAGTTGCAGAAAATAAAGTATGGGTGACAGATGAGAGAGGAAGCATTTAGGAGATCCTTGAGTTTCCATTGCCATGATTTAAGGGAGCAGAAGGCAGGTCCAGAAATGTCTTTAAAGTCCATGTAACATTTAGCACATGGAGTGCAAGAAAATAAGCAGTGATCAAATAATCACAGGATCAGAGTGCAGCTTTGGGACTGAGGGAGAAGCTGAAGAGACTAGAAGGAAGAATGAAAGTCTAGGAAGCCCAGAAAAGCAGGTGGAGGAATTAGAAAAGTATAGAAATCATGAAGTTGGTTATGAAATTCAGCCCAAAATCCTGTCTGAGAGCAATAATTTCCAAAATGAACCCAACAGCAGTATCAGTTTACTACCCTGATAAATATCCTTGAAGTACATAATTTCTGACATAACCAAAGAAGTATGAAAGGTCAAGTAGTTATACCAAGACAGCTTTGCAGATGAATCAATCTTACTATATAGTTTAACCCAGAGTGATTCTTTGAACTTTCCCTGGTATAAATCAGCTCAAAAAGGTGACTCTTCTATTACAAATTCTTTAAAAAAAAAAAAAAGAAAAAAAAATTTGATTAACTTCTTGACAGCACATGTGTGTTATGCTTAAAAAAGATTGTTCTTTAGCTGACACAAAGGTGTCCATGCTTTTAGATTTAAGCATTAATGTCTGGCCAAACATCTGTATAGCTAAGGATCCTCAGCTCCCTCTAATGTTGTTGTGTAGTCATTTTATAACAGTTCTTATACATTTGCACCAAAGGGCAATGGAAAGAGCCATGTACACCTTATTAAAAACATTAGTGCTTCAGATTGATCACAAAGTTGGTTTCTGCAATAGCTTTAAAAGTGAGATTTTTCTTTTTTTATGTTTTTGTTGGAGAATCAACTGGTAGTTATTGCAAGTGAATGTGCAGACAAGTAATAAATTATTTGTGGCTATAGGCAAACCCAATTCTTCATCTGTTGTCCACAAAAGTACTAGTCACAACCAAGGAAAAAACTCAGCATAAGTTGGCATAGGAAGTTGGCATAGGTCATGCAGTCATCTGTAATCACACAATGTGTGATCATGTGTAAATGACATGTCAATATAGGAAAATGTAATAGATTTACAGGTCAATTAGTTTAGAGAAAATTTATCTCAAGACCAGTCTAAACCATTCATTAACCATTTTGACAGTGCATCCTTCAAGTCTAAGATCCAGAACTACATTCCCTCAGGACTTTTTGTAACCTACTGATACTTGCTCTTCTCATTTTGACAAAACTGTATCAGAGCTCCTTGTGATCAGGGGTGCCATGATTGTTGCAATGAAAAAAAATGCATTTCTGGATTACTGTAAAACTGTATTACTCTCTTCCCTTTGGACAGAACATATCTTTATCAGACAAATATGATTACCAAATACGGGAAGATATAAAAAAACCCAAAGTGTTTTGAAATGCTTTTTTCACCTATGAAAATAAAGAATAAACCTGCAGTTGTATAAAGCACAGCAGGCAATGGCTAGAAAACATTAAAATGAAAGACACGTGGTAGGCAGGTCATATTTTTATTCATGAGTAACATGTCCAGATAGTAAAAAAGT
Organism: Chiroxiphia lanceolata; assembly: GCF_009829145.1. Lineage (NCBI taxonomy): Eukaryota > Metazoa > Chordata > Aves > Passeriformes > Pipridae > Chiroxiphia > Chiroxiphia lanceolata. The sequence goes on along the minus strand of NC_045641.1, from coordinate 9,150,788 downwards.
AAAGCTAAGACACACTTCTGCTGGTATTAAAATCAACACTTAGTACCTGGTGAAATTTTCCTATTGGGAAACGTCATCTGAGCCTCAGTATCTGCACTGCATATGCATTACTTGATATGATGCAACATGAAATTTTTGAACTTTTTACTAGTGCCAATTGACTAGTTCAAATCTAAACCAGTTCTCATGAGTTTTCAAAATGTGACAACTACATTCTGATCACAATCTATTCATGCATTTTTACAAATCCTTTTGCCCTCTGAGTAACTTGGCCTGAGTTTGACAATCAAGAAGTAAAAAGAAAAGCTATAGTAATGTTAGCTGTGAGTTTCAAATGATTGAAAGGAATATAGAGAAAACTATTTGTGAAACGTATTAGTGCTGAATTATAGCTGACACAGAAGTACAACTTTGGACTATTTATCATTTTTGTTATTACACGGACTGGAAGGACACGAGGACTTTGAGGTATCTCCATTTTCAGTCACCTCCTTATCCCAGAGATCTGTCCAGAGGTTTAACCCTTGAATTAACTCAGTTGGTTACAGCATAGTGTTAATAACACCAAGGTTGTGCATTTGATCCCCACGTGGGCCATTCACTTATGAGCTGGACTCAATGATCCTTGTGGGTCCCTTTCAACTCAGAATATTCTGTGTGCATATAGACCTACTACAATCATAAAGATTCACTTTTTTCCAGCAGAGGGAAGTATTGCCTAAGTATTCCCTGTGCTTACAGCAGAAGGGACATTTTTAATCTTCTGAGTCAAGGTCTTCTGAAAAGTTTGGCAACAAACTAGTAACTGTGTGAAGTTTATCAGTCAAACTTAAGTCCAGAAAGGAATCTGATCAATACACTGTGAAAATGAAACAGCTGACAAGAAACCAAACCAAAATATGTCCAAGAAAACCCATGCTGAAAGCATATGGGACAGGCCTACTGCAAGGAACATCCTGATCTTAACAGCTTTTAGTGTGACACCTACAACAAAGGTCATTCCACATTTTGCCAAGGTAGTTACAAACACGTTTGCTTATTATCTTATGCAAACTATATAAAACAATATGTACACATTTCTTGCTATCCTGAAGGAGATACAAATCTTTTCTGATATAGTACTCCTAACCTGATGGTATAGTATTATCAGGTAAAAGAAGCAGGAAAATTAAAATGTTTAAAACTGTTAACTTGAGGAAAACAACAACAAAAAACCCCAAATATTCTTTAGTGTCCAGGCCAGGCCATTGTAAGCTATCTACATTGGGATAATGACGTATTATATTCATCTTTCACAGATGTTCGAGACAATTTCACCAACAAATCATTGACATGCTTCCTACTCTACTCATGCACAGTCTGTAAATTACAAACAAATTAGTTGCACTTCAGTTGTGCCCATAACTCACCATGATGCTGCAGGTCTGAGCAGTGGGTAAGCGGGTCTCCATTTCGGATGTCTTGTCGTCTAGTACGCCTGCAAATATCACATTTGAAATCTGTTAGTGACCTTCTCAGTGGTCAGCACACACATTTGCCGTGACTGAAGAGCAATGAGTGGAACATATATAATTACAGAAGTCACAAGGGCATCTAAACTACACTAGGAAGGAAATCATATTGCTACTACTATATTCTGTGCATTGTCACGGTTTGTAGAATCAGGCTTTACTCTTACAGATAGAGTCTTCAGAAACTGGTGAATACGTATCTCTTGCACTGAGATACTAAATAAAAAATAATATTCAATACTAATTATTAATATTAAACTTATACTACACTGTATTGTTTATTTTCACAATATTGATTACAGACAAATTCATTACTTGATTCATAGATACAGGATTGTTAAAGGATTAAAATATATATAGTACAGCTTAAATGCATCAAAACCCATGAAGAAGCTACAGCTGTTCTGCAAGTACAGAATACTTTGAATATTGTGGCATATTTTAGATAGATGAAATGTTAGGATGGGTGGCTTTCAAAGAATGCTGAAGTGCTGTATTTTCTACAAAACCTAAATTAAACTGCATAGATCATTTCAGCCACTACAGATTTCACCAAAACATTTCTGAAAAAACCTTTTACATAACTGTTGTAAATGGCTTTGTCTTTAGAATAAACAGAATAAAACACTCGAAAAGGAAGATTTTGAAATGCTGTTTATTCCACTTTTTGTAGCTTGAGTCTGAGTTCTACCTTTGATTGCATGTCCTTTTAACATAGTATATTTTTTTCCCAGTTTGAATTCTATTGGCTCTTTTGAAAAACATATTGATCTGTGCTAAAAAAATGTATTTCAGAAAAGAGAGCTTTTATATACAGTTTTATTTTGCATGTGTTGTTCTCTCTTTGTCTGTTCCTATTTTTATTTAAATAGCTGTGACACGAAATTCAACTGAGCCAGAGAAAAGCTTTCACATAAAAAGAAAGAAAAAAAGAACAAGGCAAACAAAGATGTGTTTCAAGTGAGAGCACTTTACTTTAGGAATCGGAGAAAGCCTGAGGGCTTGCAAAATTAGACGAGAACAAAGAGGATTAGGCTGCTGAACAATGCCGCGATTTCAGATTATGGGATCCAGCAACGGATATGCAAAAGTCAAGTAGCCTTGTAAAAAGCCCTGTTGGTCACTCCCTTGTGACAACAGCCCACATTTTTAAAAGCCATTGTTCTGCTGTACAGACCATCTCTCTTCTCTCCACCAGCCCTATTTACAGGCTCTCACTAATAGCCCAGCATCAGCACATGCCAAGAGTTCTCACTGAGGCACAACTGCTCAGCTGACTCCTATTGCCTGAAAGATTTTAACCATATCTTTTTCCACTGAAAACTACTGGAATGTTAAACCTGAAATTAGTTACATGAAGTACAGCAACAGTTTTGGGGTTTTTTTTGCTCATCTGAATTTTTTTTAAATTGAGATGACCAATTTTTTATATTTTTCTGAATAAAAACTTCTTTAAACTCATGATGTGTTTATCTTAGCACTCTTTAGTAATAAGGAATCTTCTGCTGATTGATACATGATTCAAAAAATGTACTAATCATAATTTCCAATATCTCTATATTACTCATTACCACTGACAAAACCACACCCAAGACTTAAGGAATCATAAAATTTTGCTACTCCTTCCTAAATTTGGAAACATGTCATAGGATACTATTTGTAGGAAAAAAAGTCTGTGGAAAAACTCATATTACTGTCAATGACATTTGGATGAGATGTTTAGTCAGAATCTCAGGAAAATGTCACACATATCACAATCGTTTCAAGATGATGATTTATGAAATATGAACCAGAACACATCTGTATGGGGTAAAGTGAAGTGGTCACACAACAGGAGCTCTGGACTGTCATTTATACTTGTAAAATACACAAAGAAAGAAAAGCAAAGTAAAATCAAGGCTTATGAAAGCTTGTAAAAAAATTGAATAAAAATCAAATCAAAACAAAACAAAAACCTCAAACAAAACCCCAAAAGCAACTACTAGTAAAGTATCTGTACAATTGCCTCAGGACTCAGTTTCCCAAATATTTCTGGAGCCTAAAATTACAAGAATTTATTATTAGGAAAATGTTGACATTTAAGCTGTTCCCAGCAATTCTGATTTTATCATAGATGCATTCCAAGCTGGCTTGAGACAGTGGGTACAGCAGGCACCAGGTAAACTGAGCATCCTCTCCCCCAGTAACACAGACCTTGACTCTGTCGCTGTTGCTGCCAAGGGAAAATTAGGGGGAAGTGGTGGAGACAGCAGCTTTTTCTGAATGCATTTTTCAGATCCCAGCTCCCCAGGACTAACTTTTTCTTTCACAGTGGCCTTAAGAAGAGTGAATTCAGCACCCCAAGGTTTTTCTGTGGCTGTGCAACCCAGTTTAGCCCCAGTAACCCTGCCCCATAATTCCTGTGCGAAGAAGTCCCAGCCCCTTTACCCATGATGGCAACAGTGAGCTCAGTCTGCAGTGCATTAAGAGAGAGATAAGGAAAAGACAAAGAGCCCTATTTCTTCCATCAGTGTAAGCAGATGAATGACAGTTTATGTGCTCTATGGATCTTGAGATGGGCTGGGAGTAGGACTGGGTGCTAGTGAATGTTGAGAAAGGATGAGGTTCCGGGATAAAGAAGCGTAGGAGGGTAGCAGAAAAGAGTAATTCAGTGATTCCTGACCTTAGCGTCTCCTTCAACTCAGAGGCAGTACTCAAACATACTGATTTCTAATCCTAAAAACTTTCAGATCAAATCAAATTCTTAGACTCTCCTTGAAAACCTCACTGTTCCCTCTCCCTTCAATCCTCCTCCAGAGAAGCTGCCATGATACCACGAGAAATAAGAATTTAGTCCACGCAGCTGAGAAAATTTGACTGGGTCTTCTTTTCGGATGGGTTCTGTTTCTCCTTTTCAATTATTTCCACAGAATTTCACAAGAAGCTTGTCTCAGATCAACTCTGTTTCCTGGTGCAAAAAATAGAACCTGATGTTCCACGAGAAGCTTTTATTTTTGTAATCTTTTTTTAGGATACATTGTAATGTAAACCTTGACATTTTAATCCCCTCCATCTGAAAAGTCTGTGACACAAAGACAACTTCCCACTCTTTACCACATTTCATCTGCCTCAACAACTGATCTAAACCCCTGGAATATGGAGTCCTGACATTCTCAGCTTAGTATTTGCTACCGTTAATTTTATCTACATAGACCCTTACGTATCTAAACCTTTGGATTCCTTTTTTCTTCCTAAATAGATGATGTCTGGCATATTCAATTTAATGTGAGCACTTTTTAAATCATTTTGGCCAATTTATCATGGGAATCTCAACACTACACCAATGTCTGCTTCTATTTTCAGGTGATTACCTTTTCAGTTATACCTAATTTCTACTTCAGTAGCTGAGCTCTTCAGTAACAAGCTTGTACACTTTTAGAGAAAGAGTTTCAGAGATAAAGGCAAGCAAAGAAAATATTATTTTAAACTTTCATATCAGGCAACTAGACTTGTGATTTTTTTATAAAATCGGTATTTTTGACTTGTGGAGTCGGTTTTCCCTTAATGTTTGCATTGCAAAGCCTTCAGTATCACTACAGACTGAGTGTAAAAGTGGTTGTGCTGATCTGGTAGCACTTGGACACACATCAACACATGCAACCTACACTTTTGAATAATAACAACAATGTTATATATCACCAAAAAAAGTTTCTATTGATGTCCAAACAGTTTATAGATATTTCTTTTGAATTAGAATTCATGAAAATGCAGAATAATTTACTTGGGCAAGTAGAGATTCTATTTTGATTTCAAGCCCCCTTCTAAAGATAGAGAAAAAGATTTCTTTTTCTTTTTTCTGTTTATAAATGAATATAAAGTTATGAATCCATTTCAAAGAGAACTCTTCTATGAATGTTTCCTTACAGGAGCTTTTTAAACCAGCCCAAGAAGTAGCAGTGGTCACTTTAAATCGACCAAGACTTCATATTGCATGTAACTCCTGCAACAATGTTTTCTTTGGAGGAGAAAGGGCTCCAGTTAACCATCTCATGAAAAATCTCCAAAGCCCTCTGGTCATATTGAGACCATCAGTTCAAACAAATAGCAAACCATCCAAAACTGTCCCTACCTCTTAGCAGTGGGGAAGTAACGTGAACAAGATGAACCATCCCAGGCACAGTAAGGGTCTCTTGCAAGGCAACACTCAGCACATGCTTTTCCATACACATCACAGCGGTGCAAAGGAAGCTGTGAAACTCCAGTGGCTGAGCCAATGTAGAGCTGTTGCTGTTATAAAAGTTAAAAAAAAAAAAAAAAAGAAGTTAAAAAAATATGGCAAATTACAATTTTTTTTTCCTAGGAAAGCATAAAAAAGTTATATAATCATATGCTAGGGCCATTACAAACACAATAAAGGATCATGATCCTGATGTACACTAGAGGAATGAGAACAGAATTGTCCCCAGGGTAAAAAAAAAATCAAATAGGAAAAGCTTTATTTTTGCATGAAGCTCTCGGTCACTTCTCTAAACAGTAAAAAAATTAAAGTACTCTTCAATTTTTTCTTTTTCATTCAGATCCCCGCACTGGAAAAGCACCACAGTCAGTGAGAGAACACAATGGAGAATATACTTTTGAATATAAACAAAAAGCAAAACTTCAACATAGATTTCCTAAGTATGACCTTGATTTATGTATGTGAGAGGGAAACCTGAAGTAAATTACTTCAGACTGATGCTAAGATATTTCAGTTTGGAAGTGCTGCCATGCATGCATGTCTTTGCATGTCTGATAATTCTGGCGTTTTGTACTCTTTTCTGAGGGTCACATACTCTAACTGGAACCTATCTTTAATGAGGGGAGAGGCTTTATTTTATTTTGGATAAAAACCAGTGTTGAGTAGAAGATGAAGTTCAAAGGCAGAAGTAAATAAAAAACCATGCATATAAAATGAATTACAGCCTCACACGGCATCACAATAGAATATCTTGTCTCTCTCAGTTTCCTCTCTGATATCAAATTCATGTGGTCCACTAGGAAAGTTGGTCCCCAGAGGGATATGAGAAAACTGAACTTCTGATCCCATGTGAAAGTCCAAACAGAGATATTTCAGATTAGCACTAATTTACAAAGAAAATAAGTATGGGTGAGATGCAAAACTAGGGAAAACAAAATATATAAACAAAATTCAATGGCACAATCCTTCTGTTTTGGAAACACTGACATTTGTCTATCCAAAGCTTAAACGCTGTCACCCAGTACCCATGCTAGAGCAATGAACACCTTTCTTTTGAAGGTCCCACTCCAAGCAGTCCCATCGAGAAAATACAAATTTGTATTCATTTTCCTTTCTTGGAAAATATAAATTGAAAAACAGGATTTCAAGAAATGTTTTCAAAATTCTTCATCTCCTGCATTGTGATGTCCCAGAGGCACTATTTCCAGGGAATTCAGGGATGGAAGACGGCTGAGGTCACCTACCTACTAGAAATTATGAGCACTGGATACCAGGAGACAGCAACACCAAAAACACTCATAAAAGGTGTTGCATTAACCTCTTTCAGAGACAGCAGCTTGGCAGTTTATACAGACATATTAATTGTAACAGAAACATCCCGTGCATTTATATAAACACTTGTATTTTCTCAAGGAAAATATGACAAGGAAATCACCCATAGGAAAATTTACTGGTAAACTGAAAACTAAACCCTTTCTAAGCAGCTGTTTCCATCTATTATAGTTTCATAGCTGGGTTGTAAACCCACATTCTCCAGGCAAAAACCTCTGACCACAGAGAGCTCTACACAAAGCCTTAACTGCACATACCAGTCCCAGTTAGTGTTGTAGCCTTGAGAAGAGACAACAGGCAACAGACATGATAAGCTGATTCTCTCTAACTTAAGTCACTTAATCAAGTATCCACCTTAGGGCTATGTCCTGCAGTAAAAAGAGCAGCAATTCAAATCTTAGGTGACCTAACTGCTTCTCAAGGGATGTCTCTTCTCTTTACTGATTAAAGAGGCAGCATAGGTCAAATTAGAGCTTCAGTTAAATATCTTAAATGTCCAGATGGTATTGATCTGAGTCCTGTGTAATTGGGGCATTAATATCTGTATAAGCGTATACGAACGTGTGGTGCAACTAATATAAAAATCAACCCAGAGAATGCACAGGGGAAAATAAAGAATGGTGTAATGGTTTCCCATGGACCTCTGTAACCAATTTCATTTGGTAAAAAACCCTCCATGATTTCTAAAAAATGTCTTTAGAATTAAAGAATGAGCAGAAACATGTAAAAAAACCAACCAACAGAACAAACAAAAAAACCCCCAAAAAACCAACGGAGGCCAAAATAGGGTTACTGAAAGACTCCATTCCTTTTAGATAAGTTCAGTCAGTGAACTTCAGGATGTGTTTCAGGTGCTGCACAGCCTGAAGCTGCTGCTCTGTTTGCTGCTCTTCTGATCCCAGTTTTAGACTCCAGCTGGTGACACCAGCTGGACACCAACAATATATAAATCCAGGCAGTAAGAAAATCAGAAAATAGTAATCGAATTATTTGCATCAATGGTCTGATGCCATACACAGTCAAACTCCCTTTTGGGCAGAGTCTCTCCCAAGACGTTAATTTAATCAATGAGCTGATTATCAGATCAAACCAGAGAGGGGTAAAAAAAAAAGGCTGTCCTCTAAAAGTTCTTGCAGAAATATTAGAACTCAAGAAAAACTGAAGAGACTAATTTTCTAAGCAATCCAGTGTTTTATGTTTGCCCCATGGTGCTGCCCAAAAAAGCAGTCTTTCCCAAGTCAGACAGAGATAACAGAATTCTCCATTTGGAATTAAAAAAAAAAAAAAAAAGAGATATGAAAAAAATGTAATGTTTAAAAGAAGAACTTAAGCAGAATTTTAAAAGGAACTTTAGGGAGCATGAGGCTCAAATCCCATTTAATTTAATTTTATGTCTTGGAAAGCAATTGCAGAATAGTCAGGAGGCTGTTTAAGTGATAAATCTATTTTGAGAGGGTCCTTTCTGTATTGCCAGTATGGACAGAAATGGTGATATTTGAAAAAAATTGAGCATTCTGTGAAATATACTATAAAAATAGTCACTAAGGTATTTCTGAAGGTCTCTGCCTTTACTTTTCTTGAAAATCTTATAGAGGAAAACCAAAAGCTCTTCATAGCAGTTCGCCAGACAAGGACTTGGCCTTTATCAGCTCAGGATCTTCTTGTCCTTTTCCCATTTCACCAGAAATCCAATTGCTTTTTGAAACAAGAGCATCACAAACCTGAACCTGAGAAAGAGATGAGAGCTTGCTCCACAGAACTTCACCTTTGACTGAAAGCCAGGCCTGATTTTTTTGGCCTGGTCCCACATTTCTAAATCAAGGAAAAAAATTATGGAGCTCCACTTGACAGGCTCAGGGCAAGGCAGTAGCTGGGGTGTCCCACAGAACTGGGACCTTAGGCAGCTGCAGGGTGTTGCAGTAGCTTAAGGATGCCATCCTCTGATGGTTTGTGTCTATTGCTAACCATGCATACACTGTTTAAGCAATAGGGCTACACAAACCTAGGGCTCTAAACACAATTGGGAGAAATATGTAGCTTCAGTGAGAAAATACAGACGCAATTCCTGTGAGTTAATGACAGCAGAGTAGTAAAAGACTAGCAAGGCTTAGTCTTGCACATAAAGGCTAAATTCCCTTGCTCAAAGACCCACTTGCTCGGGGGCCAAATCTATACTGAGAGAGAGAGACATTGGAGCCTTATAGCTTCACGCAATTTAAAACTTAAGCTAAGTTCTGCTCCTGAAGAATTTGTAGATTTTGGTCTTTAGAAGAGTAATTTGTAACATAATAGATTGGTATGATGGGAAAAGAGGTAGCTTTGAACAATCAGAGTAGTAAAAACATTAAGAAATAAGGAGAAGCTTCCAGTACCATGTTTTTAATTGGATGAAAGATTTGTTAGTGAAAAACCAAAATGAAGTGATTGCTTTTAAGGGATTCAATAGAACATGCTGGTTTTAGTGTTTACATTTCATGCTCCTGCTTTCTACAATGCATAGAATTATCGTGCTGTTTATACAAAAACCGCCCTGCTTATCAGAACACAATGAGTAAAGTGTTTGAGTTTTAGAGCTAAAGGATTTTTAAATCATAAATGTAAAATGGAAACATGTTGCCGTATACTTATTTCATGCATACTGCCAAAAGTTTGTCACCCTGTATCATGATTCTGTCATTTTTAGCCTGAGGCTGGTTGATTTTTCATGAGTTTTACTCTGCCTGAATAGCTTTGTGTTGTATGCTCTTTTTTAGCTTTAAACAATTTTAGCAGTGTAAATTTGTTTTCAGAAGACTCAGGGAAAATTGTAATCTCTCCTGAATAACTAAAGATGCTTTGAAGAAGAAGCTGTATGAAAATGCATGGTCAATTTTCACATATGATTGGCTGCTTTAAGGGAATGTACTTATAAAAATAATCCAAAGCAGAGCGTTTTGCTATGATGTGAACATATACACAACTTGACAGGTCTGTTTTTAAATATTCCAGTATGCAATAGTACCTTTTTTTGTTGGTTTAGGTGGTAAAGTATCCTAGAAGAGTGTTCTCACCCCAAATTTTTTGTCAAACACATGAATGCTTTCAGACAACTTTCCTAAATACAGTGAATTCAGAGTTAAGTATGCAAAATTTGAAATGTAATACTAGGCTCTGTCCATTACAGAATGAATTTCATTTCTGTTTACTAATATATAGAGTGAGGTAGATGAATTAACTAAATCTAATTTATGACATGCACAATTTTCAGTGCACCTAGTCCTGAAGTAATACCAGTTCTCCTCTTTACTGACAATGGCATTAACAGAAAAGTTAATGAGTGTGAACAAGTTACTTATATTTACTAAATTAGGCTCCAAATCAGCACAAATGTGAAAAAGAAGAAAAAGAAATGTTAAATTTGACACTAAGTTTTATACTCAGAGTCCTGAAGCAGGAAATGACAGTGGCTTGGTTCCATCCACTGAATTCCAGGCAAAACTGAAGATAGGCCATTAATACCCACTTCATTCCTGGACTGCAACCCAATGTTCTTTGCATGACTATATAATTCATCAACTGCTTCACAAAGAAGCCTAATAATAATTCCCTGTATTTGCTTAGAAATTCAGGAATCACCTTTACTGTAAGTCAGACAAAACTTCACCTCTATCCATCAAGAGGTTCAGTTCATTTTAGTTATGGTCTGGCCTTATAATACATATCTTTTCTATAAGCAGTTAGCTATTAGTGTACTCAATAGAAAGTAGGAAATATAAATTCTGGAGTCTTGAATCCAATCACATCACTGAAACAGAAGGGCATGGAAAATTTGGACTGAAACAGATCTAAATTCTTTCTGAAAGCTGAATGACACACATCCAGGAATGGAATGGGCATAGGACAGAAAAGACAAGCGGATGTCTCATTTCCATCCTTTGCTTCTGCCATCTGCATTTGGTACCATAGTATTCCTACAGAAACTAGAACTAGTCCCATTAAAGCAAGGGACCAAGTTTGTCCACTCCTTTTCAACAGTTTCTCTGTCATGAAAACTTTCTATAACATGGAATTTTTTTAGCTTTTTTTCTAGATAGCTACCAGACACCTGGTTAGTTTGTGTTTAGTTTCCACCTTACCAGTAACACAAACTAGACTTTTCCTTTCTCTGTTGCATGTCACATTTTCCTGAGAAACTACTGATGTTTATGTAAAGGGACGGGATGCTGCTGCTGCAATTAATATGTCTCTGCTGACTGCCAAGTTACTGTCTCTAAAAGACAGAGACCAATAAATATTTGAAAGTGATTTAACATTTGTGCATATAGTACCTGCTTTGTGGAAATCTTCATTGCTGAAATAACAGTGGGTTCCTAGGGAAAAATAGAGTTAAAATATAAAATGAGCTGTAAGCATAAAAATTCTATTACAATGCTATTTTCACAACCTAGAAACCCTGAAATTAAACTATGAACTCTTTAGTAATAAAACTCTTGTTGTCTTTTGCAGTGGAATAATTTCTAGCTGTAAATGAATTAGAATGCATGTACATATCTGCATGCATCTTTGATTGCTGTACTGATTGTAGACATGTAATTTTCCATTATTATTACAGTTTCATTGTGATTATTTTGTCACTAGTTTCACATCTTGAAATTACTTTCTACACTTAATATTAAAATTCCATTGAAAGAACCTCCCAGGAAATATGAAAATAATAATGGCTATATTCATAGATACTATATATTAAGGGTGATAACACTGAAATAAGCGTCTTTTAACCATACCAAGGTGAAAACCCGATTCCTGTGAAATTTTATTCATAAGAACAAGTCTTAATCCCAAGAGTAATCTTGTTGACTGCACCACACTATTCACTTACAAAGAAGTTACTCACATTTGCAGAACACACAACTGAAATGAGCACGAGGCTTTTTACTCCCTAGAATATCCATTATTTAATCAACTGTTACACCTTTTAAGTCCAGTTTCTTGGATGGATTTTAATCTTGAAAGTAAAAGTTCATAATTTGGTTACAAAGTGTGCAAGTCAATTTTGCATGAACTTTATTCCATCTAAATATCTGATATTGACCCCATGCATTATACTTTTGGTTATGTACATTAATAAAGTCCTTATTAAGCTTTTACACTCCTGTGGCTTTCAACTTGGTTATCCTGAGAGAATTTGATATGGGTCAGTGGATGGTAAGCATGTGGACTTGCCACTGCAGGGGGTTTAACAGATCTTATATTAATTAGAAAGCATCGATTAAGCGTAACTTTTGAATGGAAATTGAACTCATCAGTTTGTTTGCTCAGCTGTTCAGATAAATATTGCACAAATGGGGTTAAGAGAGGCATTTGTTATCAATGTAACAGACAGAAAGACTTTCATCTTTGTGGAATTATAAATGAAAAGCACTGCACTCAGAACATTGCGGTTTAAGGATCAAAATACATTGCTCATGATGTACATGGACTCTTTAGCAACTAAAGAAAACTTACATTTGGATAAGGTACATGAAAAATCTTTTGCAAATTCCCTATTGAAAGATTCATATCTCACGCACACAAATTCTCCTTATTCCACTGAAGTACATTAATGCCCTTTTTAAGGCTTAAAAACATGCCAAAGGAGATAAAAAAGCTTTCAAGTAAATCAGAGCACCAAAATCCTTTTGTGTAATGAAAAAATACACACATAAAGCAAAATACTAAATTTGAACTTGGCACTAACTATTCTGCTTCTGTAAAATCTTTCCGAAATAAAACTCACTCCATTTATTTTCCTTGTTTCCCTTTTTATTCTGTCTGATCTCCTTTAGCTTGGCACTTCTACTTGATTTAGGGAAGAGACTCATACATTATCAGCAATTGCCAAATTACTCTGCATTAATGTAATGACTTTTGGATGTATAAAAAAAAAAGAAAAAAAAAGAAAAAAAAAAGAAAAAGAAAGCCAGGATTCACAAATTACTTCTCTCATTTTACTCATCGTTTACTCATAGTTTCTACTTTCTGCCCTCAAAAAAAATGACCGCAGAAACAGAGACACCCATATTTCAGTTACATCTGGCACTCAAAACAAGATTGGGACCAGCAAAAGCAAGATTTCCCATCAGAAAAACTAAACATAATATTGGAAATAATAATAAAAATATTTATAAGCTCTGTTTAGATATGTTGTCTCTGTTCAGAAACCAAAGATGAAGGGATGGCAACTGAGTTTGATGAGGACATGGTGGCTGGGCCCCTCTGGCAGGTCCAGGACACAGTCCTTGTCAGCACATCTGGAGTGAGACCACACGACACGAGGCCCTCCGAGCATGCAAACATCATCTTCGTGCCGTCAGATTAACCTCGTGCTCCCAGCTAGGTATCAACCCCCCAAAAGCCTGGAGCCAGTGAAATGGTGCCATAAAACGGCACTGACAAGAAGAATAACCTGGGGAATGTAAATGATTCGTTGTTGTGTACAAAACACGAGACATTCCTGCGTTCTGTCTGGAAACTGTTTGAAAGGTTTGCTCAGCCTCGCCTCGCAGGAGTGCCTATGGGATGCCGTATTTTTTAGGTGGCTCAAAAGGAAAAATGGAAGAGATTGATTTTCACCAAAAAGTGTTGAAGTTTAGGGGGTGTTTATGGTGCCTTGTGTCAAACCATGACATTGAGTCCCTAAAGTCGCCTTTGAAAATATAAACACTTTCTTTGTTCCTTAGCTGTAAAAAATCTGGGCACATCACTGGTTTACCCAAAGATCTTCCTAGTTACAATATGCTGATAGTCTGAATAGTGTTAAGAGTTGATACAGCTATAAATTCATATATTGCATAACTCTGGGAGACAACGGACAGGCATTATTCCTAGACTCGAGCAGGTAGATATTTAACTCTGGCATGCAACAGCTCTAAGATTCAGAAATAATAATTTACTTTTTAAACCACCAAAAAAGAGTCAAGAATATAATTCCTTTTATTGTTAACCTCCAGCTAGCACTGAAAGTTTCAAGGTTTATTTTGACTGGTGTCTGGGTCTCTAAATAACAAGCTAATTAGAGGGGTATGCCAGGCTATTCCTTGGCTAGACTGCAAGAAGTTGAGTTTGCAGCTGTCCACAGAGAAATCTACAACCTGACACTTGAAATTTAGCCTCACTTACCCGAAAGACTGTCATTTCTTCCAGCAAGACTTCCTCTAATTCATGCCAAGTCTCCTTAGGAATTGAAACCACTTTAAGAACTGTTCCAATATCTTGAAAAGAAAAAAAAAAAAAAAGGAGTTTTCAGGTGCTTAAGATGAATACTTAAGTTTTGTAGCAGCCAGTGTTTCTTGTAGTATATAATTATTTCACATATAAAGACTGTGAAGCTACATATCTCTCAGCACTCATTCAAAATAAAAACTGCTATTTAAAATAACCTCAGAAAACACTGAATTTCAGTAGGGAATTTTACTGAAGTCTTTCAGTTATCCAAATGCAACAAATTCAACTGTACTGAAATACTATTTAAGTGACAGTATAAAATGACAGATGCATAACTGAGGAAGGAAATGTATTACATTTACCCAGGTATGTTTTATAGTCCATTTTGAATATGATGTTTGTCTTTCCTAAAATGCATGTAAAGACAGTATGGACATAAAACCATCTGGACAAATGTTGTCAGACAGACGAATCTGTTGGGTCTCTCAAGTACATGAGATCTTCCCTGTGTCAAACAAAGTACCTAAGATGTATAAGCCCCTTAAGACATTTCTCTGTCTGTTAGGTACTGGTCTTCACCGAGGAGTACAAAGCATACAACTTCAATCTTTGGTTTAGAAATAGGTGTGTGCCAGAATTTTAATATTATATCCATTTACATTTTTGGAGTTTTGCAATTGGCTTTAACATGTACAAGGTCAGCACTTGAAATTCCAGAGTTACAGCCTTTGGTTTTGTCAACGTGGTTGAGACTGAAGACCACCTCTGTTATACAGCTTCTGCATCTGTGATTTATTTATTTGTTTCCATGAACAAAATTTCCAGGAAAAAAACAGCAAAAGAATAATTTCTAGGTTGGTACACATCACTGCAGACTCTCTGAAATGCAGACACTCTGTATGTGACTTTTCTTTTTAACCAGTCAAGTGTAGTGCCATATAAATGTATCATAGGTATACCAACTACATCCCCCAGGACTTTTCATGTTGCATATCCTAAAGCAGTAATAGTTTAGGAAAATACAAAGCATTTTATGTGGATAAAACTCTGAAAGAACTATAAGGGTCAACATTCTTAAGAATTTAACCATCAATTACACAAAATCAAGTATATATACATTTTATAATTATATATATTTGTGTGTGTTAGTTGAAACTTCTGATTAAAAAGATGACAACACACCACTTCTATATTTAAAATATGCATAAAATTGAAACAAAGAGATTACACATGTTGAAAATGTTTTTATAGGGCAACTAACTTAAGAGCTAACGATTTAATGAAATTCTGGTATTTAACCTCTTTAAATGAATTTGTACTAAAATATCCTAGAAAACCTAGAATATCCTGTAGAACTGAGATTTTTCTTTTTTTCCATCTGCTTCCCTTTAAGCAGATGTTGGTTTCTAAATACATATTTTTGGAAGTTTAGAAAGATGTAATTCCCCCCCCCCCCAAGAATATGTATATCACTGTTTTCTTGTATTAGTCACAAACTCATATATTCTTTTTTAAAAAGAAAAAACCCAGCTATTTCTTAAAGCAACAGCAAAGCAAAACACAACTTTGTTTTTATTTAGGCAGCTATATGCAAAAACTAAGCTAGTAAAATATACTAGATAAGTGGGTTTGGAAGTAGTTTTCATTATAGTTACTGGTGTTAATTGAATATATTCAACAAATATTGAGAGTAGTATAGAACAAATGCAATACAAACTTTAAAACAAGAAGAGAAAAATCCACATTTCTACAACAGAGTAATTCGGAATGACAGATAACATAGCACTAGTTATATTTGTAATTTAATGGATGAGTTCATTTCCTTAATTATCCTAATATTTTGCACTGTGGTTTTGAGGAAAATACATTTTACAGGTAAAAACCAGAGAACTCTGATCTAATAAATTTAACAGCGTAGCAAAGTGTCACAACTGTATTCTGTGTTGGACTAGGATTGTCCTCAATCAGAATCAATCAAATGCCATTTCCTAGAAATAAAGCGAGATTTTTCATGAAACAGCCTGAGTGGGCACTCAGCAGGCACACAAAGCTTCCCAGAACATTGTTTCCACAAAAGGTCTGACTTTTAAGTGGATCCTGCAACAATTACAATTGCTTGATCTCAAGAAAGCCTCTGAGGTCAAAGATACACTGTGTTAATCACTGTGGTGACTCTGGTCAGGCCACAGGTACCAAAGTGGGGCTTTATCTGAGTTCTAGATCAAGTTTTACAGAGTAGGATTTCAAACGATTTCACACAAACGGAATGAGGCGTCTCCTTTAGGATCAATAGGCTCTGCTTAGTAAGATAAAATTACTGTTATTAATTTGTTTTACTGACAGAGGTACTTTGACTGTGCCAAAGGATCCCAAACATTAGACATTCAGGATATGCATTAAGAGCATATCTTAAATCCTGTTTTTTTCTGATATACTTTCAAGTATGCCGATAGGATTTTATTTTCATTGTGAAACACAGTAGTACAATCACAGTGGGAAAGAAACTGCTCAGTTAAAGATTTCACCCACAGGAAAGGAAAATGTGACCACACTGGGTGGCTATTAATTATGTTGTGTTCAATTATCATCAGTTATTCAATGAAAAGGAAAAAAAAAGTATTTCTCCAATATATTGCAGTTCAGCAGCACATGGGAATAATGCAGACTGCTGTAACAGCAATGGGAAAACACAGAGAAATATATCTAATCTGATGGGACAGACCTGCACAGAAAAACCCAGTCATACCCCAGAGAGCATAATTTTGGCTTTAGATCATCAAGTGGGAAAATGGACTAGAGTCCTTAATCTGCTCCCTGGTTTAGTTCTTTGCTTGGGAAATACACTCTGATTGTGTATCTGTTTCTGATTCATTTGACTTTGACCAGCTGGCTCAGTGAGAAGGCAGGCAGGGCCTGGGCTCTGCCTCTTTAATTTCTTCCCCCACATGGAAGATGCCCTTTCCTCATTCTGAAAACCACAATACAGATAGTGAGCTTAGAGGAGCATGGTACATCTTTTGTATTCCAGCTCCAAGCATGGGTGTTGTAATGCCTGTTCTTGCCCCGTGAGGGTATAAAGTCCTACTGGGAAAAGGACAGTTTCTATGGACAAAAGTAGTAACTTTAAAAGTAGTAAAGAAATAATAACACTATACACTTACAAAGGTGGGATTCTGCTGCTGAAATATCTTTTGGTAAATACAAGTAACAATGTTTCAATACTTTGCTTACAGTTCTTGGGCACGGCTATTGCCTACATTGGATGGAATCCCAAGCACTTACCACACACCTGAATATTAATAGTTTAGGGAATTAGGTGGATGCCTAAATTCCCAACTCAAGGTAAAAATTATCACTGAGGTTCTTTTAGAGGGAGATCTTGCCTGACTGATTTACATAAGAACTACTATAATGATAACTAAAGAACTAGTATACGTAATGGTAACTATCTAAAAGCTGTAGCTCAGCTTTAAGTAAATCTTCCTGCGCTGTCTGAAAACAGACAGGAATTTCTGTGTTACTGCTCATCTTACTCTAACAGAGGCCTTGAAGAAAGCACAACGATTCTCTCTCTGGAAGAACTTACTTCTTTTCCTTGCAGAAACCAATGCATCTTTTCATTCTGAATACCAAGCTTTGGTGAGATAAATGGCACCTCTTTTGCTCAAGATATAGACTTAAATCAGCTCCTTATGTTTGTTCAGTATCATACTCTCAATGCTAAAGGGCTTGTTCCCTCACAGCACAGCCAAGAGGAGTATTGCCATTATTTTTTTTTTTTTCCCTGAGCTGACAGGTCACAGAAGACTTGTTGAAAGGCACCAAATACTGCCAACTTTAGATGGCACTGAAGTCTCTAATGAGTGATGGAAAATATATGTGTTGTATAAAATCATATGGAAATACTTCTCAGTGTTTTGTGCAAGAGCATACTATAGCACTGGTATCTAATAACTCAGTTCACGGCTTTAAAGTGCCGGAACCCCTTCTGCAGGGCTGCATTTTCTGCAGTAAATGGTCTGAATTGTTATGCTTGCACTGTGTTTGGTACACAAAACTTCATCAGCTCTCAGTTTACTCATAATATATTTCAGGCATCGACATGAAAGGGACCTTGATATTTATTGCTTTGGAAATCTGACCCCAGGTCTAGAGTACCAGAACTGTATTTAAAGCATGTAAAAAATTGGACTGTTATAAGAGAGACAGTCAAACAGATATTCTTTGGTCCAAAGCTGAAAAGTAACAGTAGGGTTTTGGTTTGATTTGTTTTGGCTTCATGATGCCAACGTCTAATTACTAGCAATTATGTTCAGTAGAAGTTTAAAATACTTTTATTCAACATAGCTGAAACATCAGACCACCAATTGAAAATATTCAGAGGTGAAGAAATAGATTCACCAACTACTATTCAGCACAGTTCTGAAGGTATTGGACTTAGGAAAATGAATATCACCTAATTTCTGGACACATTTATTTCTCATTATTACCTTCCTGGAGAAAATATCTTTTCTGGGTGCATATTTCCACTTTTATGAGATGCCCAAGCTGTATGATTCTGAAAATGCTTTGGAAAGGATATCATGTTTCTATTTGAATATCAGTTCTTCTGAAAACACTTTGCATGTGCCAGATACCTTCATCCTAAGTAAAATGATGCATCCTTTTGGCTAAAGAGCTGAGCATCTTAAGGTAATACTTGAAATACTTGAAAGGCACACAAGACATTTCCCATACCTGGACACTTGCCTTACTTGCGTTAATACTTCTTACACTGCACTTCAAACCCTCATTTTAATACTAAATTAAAATTAATAAGGCAAGATATTTCTAATAAAAATCCCTAATAACAGTAGTTGAAAAGAGGGTGGTTTCATCTTAATCCAGTTGGCAAAACTCCTAAAGAGTTTAGCTATGCAGGCCACAGCCTGAACCTGTAACAGTCAATGTATGTAACAAAGAGCTCCCCACACGCATGATTTTGAGTCCTGCCCCAAAGTTTCACAGGTATACACTGTTCTGTCAGTGTTCTGTCTTTCAGAGTATGAAATTTTATCTGCTTTATGTTTCCACCAAGCCTGGAGGCACGTTGTAGATTCAGGACTTCCTACCTGTGCCAATGAACATCACATCATATTGGCCATCTTCTGCATCTACTCGATCTACCACAATTTGTGTGAACTGATAATCCACGTCTGTTTTAATCATGATTGGACGGTTGTTAATGGAAAATACTGGGTTGTACATAGCTGGATGACTTCTGGCAAATGTTATAACTTCATCAGGAAGGTCCTTGGTGGAATCAAAACCTCCGAATGTTTTACTGGGACACTGGAAATAAAAAGAAGGAAATGTTTTACATTCTATTATTTATCACTAGAAACATATTAGAAATACATTTCGTTACAATCATCCCAACTACTGCAAACTATAATCAAATATGACAGGGAATTTAGGTGTTTTTTGACTGACAGCAAAACTTAATTCTATTACTGACAGTATCTATTTTTTTATTTATTTTAGATTTAAACCAATATGGATAACAGAATGAGAATGATCCTCATACACCATTTGTCTTACTACTCTGCAGAACAAAAGGATTTTCGGTCCATTGTGATTAGTATTGATCTTTAATTGGCAGAAGGAAGAAATCCTGAAATATCCAAAATCATTCAGTATGAGGCAAGCAATTTCAGTATTTGGTTATGTATACAGCACAAATTTAATTAATTATGCCATCGTCTTTGTTTCAAAGTGTTATCTTCAGAAGTTGACTGGAAGTACGAATTACTCTCTGAGGAACAAAATCCTTAAATCCTGGGACAATTCTCTGTTCTACTGACTTTTCCAACTCCTGCTTGTCTCAACAAGCCTGTGTCATGCACGTAGTCCGGATACACGGATCCTGTTACGCTAAATCAAATCTAATGAGTCACGTCCTAAATGCATCTCTTTTTCTCCCCACTGCTTCTAAAGAAAGCCTTCTGTGAGTGTTGGTGATGATTCTGCCCATGTGAAAAGTTAAGTGAGACGAGTCTCATTAAAGAACCGAAATAGCTCCTCGCTGTTGTGTCCTGCACAGTGACTGAAAAGTTGCTGTCCCCTTGGGATTAATCTGGTCCCCATGAAGCCAGACAATAAAAAGTCACTTTGCCCCCATGTATAGTCCTGGGTGGGCCAGACAGTTTAGCCTCTAATCTGTGAAAAGCAGAGTATTCTACTTTTCACATTTAGCTCATGTTCTCCCAATGTAAGCAAAAAACAGAGGCTGAAAAGGGAAGGGGAGGTAAGACCGTGGTGTTGGTAGCCACAAAAGTATTCCTCCACTTTCAGCTACCCCATATCCCCATCAGGTGATTCAAGAACTGTGGTTGATCATCACCATTTGCCCTCATCTCTTCTGCAGAATTGGTAATTATTTTACAAACAATTAGAGGTTACATTAACATAAGCATTAGTAGTATATTAGTATTGTTGAATGGGTGAAGAAAATGAGCCACAATGACACCAGGCCAAAGATACTCATCAGAAAACTTGGTGACCCCAATGCTGATCTGTTCAGATAACTATTTAAGACATACAAAACTCTGAAACCCAGCTGATAATAATTATTTTTCTGGTATTTGAACCTCAAATATAAACAACTGGTGTTAAAATGCCCTAGGTAATTTGCCTTTTATATTCAGATATAAAATATCCACCAATTAAATTAAAAACCTAGAGGACAACATCTTATTAACCAAGAATCCAGACCTTGCAGTATGCTCAGCAGAAGAAATCAATTGTCTTTGCTATCACCTTGATCCAAATTATTAATAATTCATCAGGAATGAAATTTAAAAATCAATGTTGGCAAAAGGAGTAGTTGCTATACTAAGCAAAGGGACTCTTCCAGCATGGACATATAATGTGCAAATTGTCCCTTGCTGGTATATTTGTTAGTAAGCAAATTCCTTCATTCTGTTTCATTACATGGTATGGAAGGGAGGAATGGAAGGAGGGAGAATATTTGATTAATGCATGTGGAGCACACAAAGCAGAAAGCAAGTTAGTTACCTATTTTACTGTGATTTTTTTAACCTTTTTAGCTTTATTATATGCACTTGCTCTTTTGTACAAAAAAAAAATCAGACAGACTTTTCATATTTATTGGCCAAACCACTGTGTGTCTCAAAAACTGTGTTTCAAATTCTACGCTTCAATTTTAAATTTGCTTTACATCTCGATTAATATTCTAACTACAGTTCAATACTAATTATTAAGATTAATTACATAATAATTAGATAATAATTAATTAGATAATATATGTAAAGTGCTCTAAGTATAAAATTCACTACAGAAGAACTAAGTATTGTTAATTGCATCTGGGCAAACACTGAAAAAATATTAAATGAATATTCCTTTTAATTATAAGCAAATGAATTTCAGCTGTGTTTCAATAGCTTAAATATTTACTTTCTGACTCATTTTCCAACAAAGGATTTTACTTGCAGCAATGTGGAACAGACTCCCCAGAAAAGTGGTCATGGCACGAAGCCTGCCAGAGTTCAGGAAGCATTTGGACAACACTCTCAGGCACATGGTGTGATTCTTGGGGCTGTTGTGTGCAATAATCCTTGTGTTTCCCTTCCAACTCAGGACATTCTATGATTCTATGGACTAAGATATATTTTGTGTGGAAAAATTATAAAACTAGAATTAGTGTCATAATTCCATGTGTTTAACACTTTCAATTATGAGTCCCAGATTATTTCTTGTATCTCTTATTTTCTAAATTACTGTAATCTTGTGTCTTTACATGTTCAGTTTGAAGTGGACTAGGCTGTGTCTCATATTCATCCCATCCTACTTTAGAAAACTGAGATGAAATTCAACTGCCACTGCTATAAATCCCTCCCTTTTCAATGAGTAAAATGGGCACCATCAGTAGGTGAGATGTAGCCCATCCATAGTCCAAACTGCTTGCAGAGGAATCTCAACTCAGAAGCAGAATAGGACAGGATAGGATAGAATAGGATAGGACAGAACAGAACAGAACAGAATAACTGTCCTGAGAAGGAAAGCTCTGTCATGTTTTATGTGAAGGACACAAAGCCAGGAGACACAACAAAGACATTATCCTTGGTGCTAATTACAGGACCATTTTTGATATTAGTGGGTCTAGATCAAGCTAATTGCCAAGGTGATTAATCAGAACTTGTGTTTATATACCAAATCAATCCCACTGATAGCAAAAAAACAGGCCTGAATACAAATATCCTGAAAAGGTCTGGAGAAATGAGTTTGATCTTGGATTCAAGCAGAGTCAAAGAACTGCATTTTACATTCAATTCCAGTTGTTGGTCCCCAGTAGGCAATATCAGGGGATTTGATCAGTCAGGAGGAAGGAACTAGGCTATCCCCTAACTGGCCTATTAGTGAATCCAACAGAACAGAAGAAATCAGTATTTACATTCTGGTAGGAAGAAAATGTGCTTTGGTCATAACTCTTGGTGCCATGAAGCAGAAGAAAACTTTAGTTCTGTAGCTGAATTCACAGAAAGTCAGTTAAGAATTCAGGATGAGGTACCTCAGTTGAGATATACACAAAAATCCTCCCTCCTCTGCCAAATACTGTTAAAAAGTTAAAAAAAGAAAAAAAAAGTTTAAATCCCCAAGTTCTATAGGTCTTACAGGAAAAATTCTGGCAACTCCTTTGTTAAATGTGAAGCTGATGTAGAATTGTTTACAAAGTTTTCTTACTTTTCAAAAGAGTAATTTACTTTCCTTTTCCCTTCCTCATACTGGGTAGGTCACCAGATGCTCGAGAAGTTTACTGGCACCTCACCTATTAAATTCCTGAGATAATTCAGCACTGTTTAACTGCAGTGCAATCTGGAAATGAATTACTCTAAGACGTTAAGGGTTTTTTCCCCCTTCTCTTTTTGCATTTCTTGGAAAAGGAATCACCAGGTCTGAGATCTAAAGGAACTTCAAAAATCTTTCTTCTTTATTCTCAACAGTCTTCAAAGCCACTGAAAACACATCCAACTCTATCACTTTAAAAACAAAAACCTTCCTTACAGCCAGAAATGTATCTCATTTTAAAATCCACTTTTATCCTATTAATATAATAGAATAATTTTAGCAACTGTGAGGGGACTCATCTTTCTTCAAAGCAGCAGAACTCAGGATAAGTCACCTGCATTGGGCTAGGAGAAATTAATGGTCTCAGCCCCTCTATCATCATTTACAGTTGCATGGCATCTTGCACTACATGATGTGACTGCAGGGCTATGTAAACTTGTAAAATTTGGGATCACATTTGCCCTTAGGCAAGAAAACAGTTTACAGTGGAATCTGAACATCTTTGAACTTTGTGAATCTTATTAAAAGCATTTTATAATGAAATTTTAAGGGTAACATTCATTTTAAGAGCATAGACAGAAATAAAAGCACATATAACCTAACTGCATTTCCTTACTTTCACATAAGCTTTGGTGGCTTAGGTCACTTTGCCACTTAGGGGCTGGATTTGATTCCCTGTTTTTCTGCTTGCTCTGGGTAATTTCATCAAGTTATTCTTTTCCCATATGGATCTCAGCTCAAGACTCTAAGAGAAGTCTTGGAATAACCTGAGGTGGGTAGAACTGTGCTGCCAGTCTCATGGGCAACTATTTCAGTTGTGCATTCAGAATCTCAGTAGAGCTGCATCTGACCTCTGCAGAGGAATGAATGTAACAGAGCCCCTCTGCAGCAGTCAGTCCCTTATCTCAATCTATTTCTGTGATAGAAATAGGTAACTCTCTTGTTTGTCCAGTGTTCTAAATAATGCCTATTATCTGTTTTTGTTTAGAAAGGTTAATGGATACTGGAAACAAAGAGGAATCTAAATAAACAGAGTAATGAACAGTAAGTCTGTCAGACTGAAAAGTAAGTGACAATAGTTATACAAGAAATAACAAAAATATCTACTCATTCACATTTTCCCCAGAGATGTAAAGCAATACAGCTTCAAAAAATCTAGCCTTCTGACATATCAGAATTAACTGTAGTTATTAGGAAAAAAAAGGCACCGTCAAATGAGAAATGAAATCTCTTCTATGCTGCAGAGCTTGTGTTTTAACCCTGGGAAAAATTAGAAATTCCTTTAGCAGTTGCAGTGAAGGAGGGAGGAGTGCTGCAGAATCGGGCTGTCAGAGAGCCACTGTTTTCTTTTACTTAGGAAGTAACTTTCATTAGGTTGAGCATATATATCAATTGAAAGATCAAGTTTGAAAGAACAATTTCAAACATACGAGATAAAAACAGAAAATATGATGAATTAAAGAAGCAAAGCTATTCCTGCTTTTTTTGTGCCTTATATTTAAGAAGGCTTTTAAAAGAATATTACAGACATATATATTATTTACACATATACGTATATATATATATGTGCGTACCATATATATTTAATCTTCTGCAATGATAGTTCAGAACATAAACGGGCCAAGCTGATTTACACAAGCTGAGGAGCGACCCCATGCATACAATTAATGCTCATTTCATAAATGTCCCATCTTCTTAGACTATGGGAAATTTCAAAGGCAGTTAAATATTTCTAGAATGTGATGATATCAGTTGGAAGTTGTAAATACGGATGTCTTACATAGACTGATATTTTAGTCATTCGTAAACTAAAAACAGAGAATCAGGTAGAAGCAAACATTTTTAAAAATGCCAGTGGAAGATAGAAACTATTCTAGTCGCCGTATCATTCACTGCAGAGATATCTGTTTCACTGTACTAGACTTAATGATGATCGAAAGTTTCTTAATAGCCAGACAGATGCTCTGTTTTCCGTTCATTCTCGCTAAGAATCACTCAGCCAATATTTGGGAAAAAAAGCAATTCCAAGGAAAGGATAATGCAGCATAATTGATTAAAATATTTGACTTCAGTCGAATTCTCCAGCCATTGCTCAAACTTCTTCTGAAGTTGTTAATATGAATGCCAAAATTAAAATCCAAGTGACGTTGTTATTGCAGTTTCATATGCTACAAGAAAATCAGTACATTTTGGACCTGGAGGAACTGTTAGTTTTCCCTTCTGCCACCCTCCCCATTTTGTTATCTGCTTCAGTTTTTTTCCTGGATCTCAGCTCAAGGACCATGTAATGTGTGAAAATATTTTCCATAGTTTTCCCAGCTTTGATTACTGCGTTTTTTAGGGTACTTACAGTTCCTGGCCGTGGATATGGCACTCGCCCTTGGTAGGGAACCCACTGGTAGTTTGGGCCATCTCGGTGGGCATAGGGACCAAGAAATACCCTCCTCACATCAGTCATGCTGTACATACACACTGCTGATCCCTTGAAGATATTACTAAAAATGAGGGGAGAAGAAATCAAATCAGGTTCTTTAAATTATCAATCAGTTTAATCAAGTGGTAGAGCTGTGGGAATAGCAGCTTGGTGCTTTCTAATTTATTGCATGTGTTGATTATCAAAACTCTGACATGCTCTCAAAGCAATCCTCATTCACCTCCTGTGAAAGTTCAGCATAACTGATACGATCTCCCAGACATTTTCCTAAGCAGATGGCTGCTACTCCACTATTTAAAATATACTGTCCCCAGAAGGCCAAAGCCCAAACTTGAGTAAACTTCAGTAGGGCTGTCTCTAGAGAACTATTCAATCCTTTCCTACACTGCACATTTTTCTATTTTTTTTTAGCAGCCTTTTCCACCACTTGGGCAGCACACATGCAAACTTCAGGGCTGTTTCTTACCTTGAGACTTCTTACAGAAGACAGTAAGGACTTGTAAATCTCCCTCTTCTATTTCTAGTATCACTAGAAACATTCTTTCTGTTTAGAAACTAAAATTTGTTTCCTTCACAGATAGATGTGGTAGTACAATCAGTACTGCAAACCTTCCCTCAGGCTACAAGTATATTTTGTTCTTGGTGAAAGCACAGTGAAACAAAAAACATTCATGTCACAGTTATATGTGATTCAATAACAGAACTTTTGAAAGATCGTTAAGATTTCCAGATTTCAGCAATATTTTTTACTAATATATCCCTGAGTAGCCAATTTCTCACACCACAGATTTTCTATTTTACACTGCCCCCAAACAAGTTTATTTTTGCTTGTGTTCTTTTTCCAAATCTGTGTGGAAAGGGCTACAAATGCTGACCGCCACTATAAAGAGCCAATTCAACAGCAAGAACAGCCTGAGAAACTGATAGTCTTTGTGTTTGCCAGCTTTGGAGTGATGATATACATTGCTCATAAGAAAGAGACCTAATTCATTACTTCTTTCTGCCACTGACTTCTCAGTTCAAAGGTTAAGAAAATTTTGTGTTTCTTGAAAACATTTTTAACAAAGAGACCTCTTTAAAACAAGCAGCCACACACGTTTCCATGCAAGTAAAATGATATGTTCTATACCTGGAAGTTGTAAACACCCCATAGACTATTGGATTTTTAGGGTCTTTTGAGTTCATTAGGAACACATCCTCTGTAACAATATTAAGAGAGAGAAAATTAGGTTAAATTCATACAGATAATACTTGAAAACATTTCTATATTCAAAGCCATCTCTGCTACTTACGTAGTTCATCAAAGTGTGTGTCAATGCCATTGGGTCCTGGCACAGAACAAATCAGACGTGCTTTGAGGAAGGTTGTCCATTTGTTAACAAGGCTCCTGTGTCCACCAAAGTCATTCTAATAACGAAAGTATTTTGCATTAATATATAGCAACTGTCCTTGTCTGAAGTATCAACAGAGTACAGAGAAAATACAGTAAATAAGATGCTATTTAGAGAAAACGAGAGAAGAATTCACTCTTTACGTACAAAAGCATTATAATGTTGCAAAGACCCAAACTATGAATTACTTTTATTTAACATTGTATAGTGACATATTTCATAGTGGTACATAATTTAAAACCCAAAAAAACCCCAAAACTCTTTATATATTGTAATATATATCTATATATACATAACACGGGAAAAAGACAAACAGCCAGAATATTTTGCTTCAGAGTTCCCAGTCTGCCCTGTCCTGGAAAAGCTGAGGGGGTTTATTATGCTTAACTGGGTAGCAAAAGAGTAGAAATGCAAGTTGCAATGGAACAAAGTAGATAAAAATGCCAGAGCAGTGGGATCAGTTGTACAGCTGCAAAATGTAGGAATAAAGGGCCCCAAGGACTTCATACTTAAGGGGTAATTGGTTTTAAAGCAGCTACTTCTGAATTTGAGGAGCTAAACTGAAATTGTGCTTATGGATTAACGTGAATTTTTACTGAAATTATCACAGTTGCCAAAGCTACAACATTTTTTAATATAATTTCATTTGTAGAAATATTTTTAAAAGTCTGTCAGAAAACAGTTTGGACATTTATCACTGTGGATTCTGCAGTCACTAAGGGTCTTTGGAATGGTTGCCCATTTCTGGAGCTAACCTTAAACAACTGTTTTAAAGATTTTCACCAATGTGGGAATAGAAAGTTATTAACATTTAAAAAGCAAATTCTTTAAATGTTTTTGGCCCACCTGGAAGTATCACATTTCCCGTAAAAGACTCTTCTGCAGACACATTCTAAGCCTTAGAAGATGCCTATGACTTTTTAAACAAAACATCGTAGTTTGTGATGTTTCCTCCCAAAAAGAAGAACCGAATAGTATTCCTTTTGATGTGTTATTTCCTAACTACATTTCACTCGGGATGACCCCTGCTTTAGTACAATGCCAATGTTAATACTGCATAGTTCACAGGCTAGAAAATGCAATTTCTAAAACTGCTTGCAAAGCATGCTGCAAGTGCATTCACTCCCACACGAAGGACTCATCATCCTACCTTGCAGATCTGCCCTATTCTGGCATGAGTGGCTTTTCCAGTGTGCTCTCCATCAATTGCATTCTCACGGAAGAAGAAATAGATTTTGTCATCTTCTGGATTGTCGCTCTCTGGTATCAGGTGAGCACTGATAAATCTGGGATCTGAGAAGACAATGCCGTTGTCCATGTTACTACTCCACGAACTGAATCACTTGTCCTCCTTATATCAATGAACTGTCATTTTGCTTCCCAGGAATCAATTATCGCATCACATGGCAAATATTTCTATGTTAGGTACATCATGACCTGTTAAGATGTGACATTCCTCTTGTCTTTAATACAGAGAGGTACTTGCTACAGATATCTAATAAACAGATCTTAATTTTATTATTAGAGCAATTAAACATTCATGAAATTTCTTTACAAATGGTTGTATACCATTACAACAGGGTTTCAAAATTCCATGTATTTATTACTGATATTTTTTTTCTTTCTTTGTATGTTTAGACTTAGGTTAATAACCTTTTTGTATATGTTACAAGTAAAATGAAAGAATTATTGAGACAAATGTAATATTCCTCATTTTAGCAATAAAAATGAATAGATAAATTATCTTACATCTAAAAAGGGAATAATTCATTACTCTCAAAAAGCTAAGTTAAAAAATAAATTTTCATTGATATTGTCTACTTCCATATGATACCATTAATCCCCAAATTTTTGTCTTCTTCTCAGAAGAGATATGTATTTTTGAACTTTTATTCAGCTTGTTGAAATACTTTGTCTTGTCATTTTTGTGAAGTTTGAAGGTCTTTTATAAATTTGTCTTATTTCTTGACAATTAGACTGACAACATTATTTTGTGGTAAAAAAGATAGAGGAACAAATGAAAATACATAAAATGTGGACATACTGATGGGTTACATAAAAAATGTTGCAAACAAGTTTTGGGAGAGAGCATTTTATAGAATTCCTATCAGTAAATTCATACCAGTGGTGAATCTGGCTCATCGTTGTATTTTACAGAGATACTTCAGCTGGTATCTTTCACTATATTTGGAAAAAGAAGGCATATCCAACAGATTTACCAATCTGTTTTATAACCACTCTACATCCTGCTGGGATAATTAACTGTGAACTATATTTAACTACTCAGAGTCCTGTTCCTATGTGAAATTATAAGCTATTTTAGTGTCATGTATTAACATCTTTTCAGTGTATGTTTACTGCTATACAGTCACGGAAATAATGAACTTTGCTTTGTTTTGCCAGTTTGCACTGACTGCCCTGTGGAACCCCTTGCTTTATTAAGGATGGCAGTATTTTTAAGCAACATATTTTGATATATTTACACATATGCACATATAAGTTTAGATGTTTTTATTATATGAGTACATATTGCATAATTTTGAGTGTGTATGTATATATTCACATGTATTCTCTGTGTGTGCACATATATGTGTGTATGTGTATATATGAGTACAGAAAGATGAGCATAGTGGTTTACATCAAAGTTTACTTAGATCAATATATAAACTCCAACATTATCCAGAAGTAATTATGCAAGACAAAGAAAGAATACGGTGAGTACAATTAACACTATCCAAAAATAAAGTACCTTCTTCCATTATTTTCAGTGTAGTTGATTCCCTGAGTTCGTTGCTTTCTACATGCTTAGTAACTCTCAACAAAGTTTTCATCCAGTTATCTGTGTAGATTCTTCTTGAACCCACACAGATTTAGAGCATTCAGAGTGTCCTTCTGGAATTTGTTCCTCACCTACACAATGTAATGAACCAAAATTTGGTTCTGATTTTGTGTTTTGAACATTGATCTTAATATCTTCATTTGGTTCCTCTCAAATCTGGTACTGGAAATACCCCCAGATGTTCAAGTGTAAATGAACTCTTACACAAGGGCTGTAGCAGTGGTGTTTGTTGAATTTGTTGGGTTTTTTTTCTATTAATTCCTAATATTTAATATACATTTGACAGTTCCTAAGCAGCAATCTGAAATTGTCATGGAACTTTATGTGCCATAACCCCAGAATGTGGCGATGCTCTGCCCACAGACCACTCTTTTCTATGAAGCTAGGCATGTTTTCCTCATGATTTACCACTGCACCATTCATCAAGAATAATTTAACTTGTCATTTATTGCTTAGCTACCCAGTTGCATAATATCCTTTTGTAATTCTTCACAGTCTTCCTTTGTCTTACTATGCTGGATAACTTACTATTGTGTGAAAAAAAAAAAAAAAATCTCATCCTGCTACTCAACCTCTTTTTCAGGTTATTTATGAAGATGTTGAACACAGGCCACAGAACAGATCTCAGTGGAACTGTGTCTACTACCTATTGTCTGTTAAAATAAATATTTTTAGACATCTGAAAACCTGAAAAATCTGTAAGCAGCTTAATCTTTCCACCTGAAACCCCAGTAATGCAAGCTATTAAATGTGTTTCTTTCCTTTCTAGCATGCATTTAAGAGCCTTTAAGTTACACTGACACGAGACCCAAGATCAATAATATCTAGACTATATTGTATCACGGTAAATATCTATACTTTATATATGATATACTATGGCTTTGCACGTGACTTGTATCTCAAGAAACAAGGGTTACAGCTTGAAAATTTCTGCACTGCAGCCTGTGAAGGATCCATCAGAGAAAGAGGATACTCATTAGCAGACACTGTTCTGGGCTACTGGATCTGGTGAACCTCGTCTGAATATGCTGTTTTGACATTCCTAAGGTCTTAAAGAAAAATGGTAAAAAATCACATTCGACCAAAACCTAATTACATTCTCAAATGGTTGAATGATTTGTTTCTAGCACAATGCGTTTTGTAAATCATAAGACAACAAGTTCTAAAATAAATCACTATAATATCACGCATCAAAAATCTAACTTTACATTGGCCTATGAAGATACTGTGGGGAGTCCCATTTGAGTCAAAAATATTGCTGATGTAGCACAGGCTATATAAACTTGCCCTCAGTTAGCATATTATTATTCTTTTCTTTTCCTCTCATAGTTTTGCAAATGAACCTAGAAACAGTAAGACAGTTTAGTATTAAAGCAGGGCTGATACAAGAATGATAGAAAAATAGTTGAACAAACTGAAAAAATGTATTTCAAATGATACTGTCAGATGGGTAGCAGAAGAGAGGACTGTGAGGAAGGCAGATAAAATTAATGCCATAGCGTGAGCACACGTGGGTATGCTTTGTATACACCTACCTGTGCTCATCTGAGAATTCAGATTTTCACTTAGTGATTAATAATCCTAACTACATTCTTGAAAATAAAGTGGTCACACGGCCTCACATCAGAATGCACCCACTGTACATCATGGAATAGTTTTTGTTGAACAACACTGATGCTTCTTACTGCACATACTTTGGATTGTTTTTTCCATCTAGTTAAATCGATACGTTTTAGTCAATAAATGAGTGGTTCTTGATGTAATAAGGCCCTTGCTCTTGCTACCTGGTGGTGTTTGGGTTTTTTCCCTCTTCCATCTAACAGATTTATGTCTATGCAGTGAAGCAAGTAAAGGAAGAACAGGCTACATGCATTCTGTTGCACACAGAAATAGATTAATTTCTGTTCAGAATGGATGTAATGGTCACAAAAGCAACATCATGATGCTACGTGTGGAGAGAGGGAGAGAAACGTGGTTCATGATTTCATAGGTTATAAAGCTAAGAAGTGGGTGGTGTGATCTACTGATCTGTAGTGTGTTCTTTATTGTTTCATTAGTGGAGGAGCTGTTTGACTTGCCCGAGGCTTGATGCACACTTGCATTTAACTCCAGGGCTGCAGACCATGTTTACTACTGACTGTTTAGGGTCCTGATGAATCAATCTGCCAGATGGCCAGCAGTCACGCAACACAGCCCTCCCTATGGACTGCACTTTTTTATTGCTCTTCTTTGAGCATTGGAAAGGAGATATCCACAGATGAGGGAATTAGGGACTTTTTCTTGACTCTCCTAATTGCTCACCCAGGCATCAGGAGAAAGAATGTCATCCATGAATGTGTATGTTCGTTCAAGTATTGAGACTGCCCTGCCTTACTCTGCAAAATTAAACAGGTTCAGTATCAAGGGGTCCCCATGGGAAGTTTAAAATAATACAGTTAGGGTTGACCTATTTCATACCTTCAACACAGCCCCCCAAAGAAATGCTGGAGTGAACTTCAAGCAAGTTTTACTGAATGGGAAGTGGAACTTTGACCCAAAATCACCAGTAACAGTTGTAAAAGTCAGTGCACTGCGGCTATCGTGGATAGATTGGATCACTTCAAAATTCTGTGTATGAATTAACAAGCATTCTGCAACCCTAAAAATGTCTCCAATTCGTGCAACCCTAAAAAATGGTGTTACAGCAGTTCAACACTTCCTTGTTTGAAAACAGTCTCGCATTGGCTAAAAGTCCAGAAAGCTTGTTTTGAGAAAATGGATTTAAGAAATAATTTGACGGCAAATATTTTGCAATGATTCATTGCTTTCAAAAAACAAGCAGACAACGTGGAAGAGTGCTTTAGAAAACAGCATACATCAAACAAACATTTCTGAAACATGTTTAAGCATGATCAAAGGAGAAACAAAGCCACAGCATAAACATGATCAAAATAAAATTACAGCTAAAAACACTCCTCTGATCTCGCAGCCAACATGAACAAGCTAAAAAT
This sequence comes from Chiroxiphia lanceolata, assembly GCF_009829145.1. Lineage (NCBI taxonomy): Eukaryota > Metazoa > Chordata > Aves > Passeriformes > Pipridae > Chiroxiphia > Chiroxiphia lanceolata. The sequence continues at coordinate 9,118,046 of NC_045641.1, read as the reverse complement.
AAAAACTTAGATTTTTATTTAAAACAATCAGCCTCAAGAAGCAAATTATTAAAGCCCACACCTTTTCAGTCTCCTTTTTCCAGTTGTCTTGGCTGTGGGGTTATTTCTCAGATCCCACATGACACCTTTGAACACCACTTTGTGTGCCCTCCTGCAATTACCAGCTCTGCAGACGTTTCACTGGCAGCAGCCCATTAAACTGTCCTTCGTGAGAAATCCGGCTCTTTATGAAAACGACACCTTGGTCCAGCTGCCTCTATGATTTATATGCCATTGTTTGCTTAGTTAAGTAATGGAAACATGTTTTGCTTGTCTCAGCATTTCAGGTGGAGAAAAAGCTAAGGAAAATCGATTTGCATTGGTTCTTTTACAAATGTTACTCTTTAGCAGCAACAACCTCACAAATACATACAACACCCCAAGAGCAAGAAACCATAAAAGTCAGAAATTGGCTTTCTAACTGAATTGTATTAGCATTTTAATGAAGATCTACAAACTTGAAGGCACAGAAATTACCTTTAGCTGTCAAGACTGAATAAACTGAAGGAACAGAAGCTGGGGTCATCTCTTCATCACTTGACAGGAGCCAAAGGGCAGTTCTCCCAGGAAATGTTTTGTAAAGAGTTTGAACTGGATGCCCCTATTATTGTATATTTACGGTCAAAATGACTAATTTATCAGGCCACAGCAAGAAAATTCTAGGAAACTAGGGAAATTTTATGCTCAGTAAAACTGCAATTGCTATAATTTAATGAAAAGAACTGGAGGGTGACTGGGGCCCTGAGGAGACAAACAAGACTAGAGAAGATGAAATAAAAAATTTAACAACAACAAAAATAGACAGCTACTCAAGACTTCATAATCACGTACAGTGCCTGTCCACTGAGACTCAGCACAGAGAGCCAAACACTGCCCTTGGAAAATCTGGACTTGCACTCACAGCAAGCCTTGCTACCCACAGAGAGGAGACTTGCAGCACCAGTCACAAATGTGCAGAGCAGAGCCGTCTGCCACCAGCACACTCTGCAAGGTCACCAGAGGACAAAGCTGTTAATATGTGGTGATGAGAGAACTAAGCTGGTCTGTGGTTTTACACACTCGAATGTAGTTTACAAAACACCAAAGCTTTTAGTGGCGTTCTTTCGCAGTTCTTTCATTTAAATTCTTCAGCTTTCACATCCCTCTTGCTGCTGTTGACTCAAGCAAATGCAGCAGAGCTCTCATGGATTCACTGCTTAGAGTGAAGCTCCTCATTGACTCAAGCAAATGCAGCAGAGCTCTCATGGATTCACTGCTTAGAGTGAAGCTCCTCAGCAATGTGGATGGCATCAGACCACATCCTCTAAGTGAGAATGCTCTTTGAACATGTGGTTCTTATGGAGCAATATGAGGGTTTTGTGGTAACTTACTGTCAGATGCTAACATAGAAAGTAGTACCAGGGACAGACCACGGATTAGAGATGTCATTTGAAGATGCTGTTTTCAAACTCATGGGTAGGCAGAGGAGGATGTGTGGCATGCAGGCCATGCATGGTCAAGCTGTCAGTAGCTATTACAAGGTAAGGAGCCCTATGGTCACTCATTGATTTTGCAATGGAAAATCTCATCAGAAAGAGTTTTAAAGACTGATTATATTTACAAAATGGTTTGAGTCAAGCCAGACTGATGCTGAGGAACAATGCTGTTTAATCAGTGTGTTAGTTATGTCAGCTAGTTTCTCCTTACAAGTCATATTTTGTTTTTACTAATTTTTCAAAGATTAGTAAACACAATTTTTGTGACATAGATTACAAAATGGGCTAATAAGTGTAAGGTTTAACTAAGGCTTCTTGTGATTTCAATAGTGTACATTTTATTTTATCTTATTCAAAACTCTTTTCAGAATTAGAAAAAAACCCCTTCCTCTGCAGAATCCAACTGCTATGTTTCAGTGGTGACTTGTATGAATTTTTTTTGTGACATAAAGAGATTACACATTTTCAAGGATGAAAGATATTAGAAGTAGTAACAACATACCCCTGTTCTGTCATTTCGACACATGGATGCAGCAGCAACAAAACACGCAGAAAGACCCACATTAAAAAAGACACACAATGCTTTTACATGGGTAGTATCTTCCACATCTCAATGCTACACTTACAAATACAGCAACAGGAGTCTAGTCCTTGTGTCTGTTCAGTGGTTTGACCTTAAGTGTCACCTATGGATCATTCTCATTATGACTGATGATAAATCCTATTAAAATGATGGGTTTTTTTAAGGAACTACTGATTTGTATTTGGGGCAAAAGCAAAGAAGGGCAAGTGTAATTGGGAGCATCAATAACATCCTAAAGCTTACAAGCTCCACACTGACTGGAGACCTAGTAGAAGTGAAAACTTGGCAAGGCCAGGCTAGGTACTGAGCCATGGGTGCCTTCCAAGGGAGTACGACCTCATTTTGGGGTGTTTAGCACCTCTAAAGTAGTGTAAATGAGTTCCTGACAACCACCCTGAGATCTCTCTCTTCCTCTGCCTTAGAGGCATAATTCAGCATGAATATTTCTTGGGAATAACATTTTAGCTTCCACAGGAGAGAGAAGGAAGAAAATGTTGATCTCTGATGCAATTATCAGTTTCTGAAGCCTTTGTTCTAAAGAGACAACAATAGTTTTGATTCCCTGTATAGACTAATTATACGGTGAAGAAAAGTGAATACAAAGTTCAGTAAAATTATAGCTTAATGCGCAACATGAATTAGATTCCTCACAAACCATGCTTATGATCTATCCACCCTATTTAATTTAAAAGAGGTGATTATTATCTCTTTACAGAACAACAATCAAAATTAACACCTCTTTTTCATTACTGACTATGTTTTAAGGTTGTTGTATATCTATCAACACAATTAATTTTAAACTGATTTACTTGTCCCTCAGAAAGAGTAATTGGGCAACATAGAACAGAGAGTGAGGCTTGCAGAATATTGTCTCCATTTAGGAATATTTTAATCTCAATTTTCTGTATTTTTTAACCTCACTGCAGAAAAAGCTAATGAGAGTTCCAGCTAAGAGCCTGTTTCTTCCTCTCTCAGTCATTTATCTGAAGTTTTTGACATTGATGTTTGGAAATAAAAGCACTAGAAAGCCTATGCCTTAACTGTGTAACCTACGTCTTTAGAGCTCTGGAGGAGTGACAAGAACTAAATATCACAGTCTTTATGTAAAGAAGTGATGTATTAAGGGAGGAATTGAAGCGTGGAGGCACTGAAGACAAAAGATGTTTCTGATTTGGGGTGTTACAGACTTTTGGCAAGCAGAGCCATGCTGTGAGCCTGCCTTGTGTAAGCTCTGAAGATTCACAGGTGGAGCACAAGTCTCTGGAGATGCCCAACAGTTTATGGTAGTTGATCTAAAACTCAGAAACCAAACCTGTTCCTCTCCACTAATGTGATTTGCTCAGGCCTTTCAGAATGCTGAGAGATGTGCGTTTATGTCTTGATGGAATATTCTTCCTCTTTGCCACTTGGAAATTCGAGGGTACAAGAAGGTGTCCTGAAGACAGAGAGCTGCAGCAACACCCTCACAAGCTCCTGACACAGCACATTGCAGGAGGCAAATACCTGGCTGAGTGTGAGGGGTAGCTGGGGATTAACATGGCAAATATATTCCAGCAAGAAAATGCTAAATAGGTAAAGTGGGACAGCCCTCAGCAGCATGATTGGCAAGTGCACGAAACCCCAAACTGAACATAACTGCCTTGACAAGTGCATCTTCAGCCTCCTCTTTGTCTTCTGAAACCTAAATTCCTAACATTTCTCTGTCAGCTCTATGCAGTGTACAACCCTGTCTCCAGCAGAACCATTTGTCCACAGATACATTATTTTTTTCCGCCTACAAAGTGGACAAATATGGCCTTTGTGTCAAAAACCATCTATTTTGAAAACAGGAAGAAAAATTCCAAATTTTGTACTGCCAGGTTCAATTTGAAGTGTGTGAAAGGGGTTTTGTAGCTGTAAAATAAAATCTCCTCCCTGATGTCACATCAAAAAACTGGACAGGACTCTGCCATAGTCTCAACTCTCACTGAAGGATGTTAATTCATTTGGAAATAATCATCAGCCCATGCCAGGTCCCAAGGAGTCATCCAGCAGAGTACACTCCCATAGCAATTTCCTAACCTTTCCAATCTCCTGTAATTTAATTTCTTAGTTAAATCCTTTAGAATTGGTTACAAAACTGAGATGACTTTGTCAAACTATGAAAAAGATTTTGTTGTCATAATGAACTTTTACAGCCAGTGTAAAGCAACTTGACACAAAATCCATTACAGTAAGATTAATGAGGAATGGCAGCAAAGACTGAGAAAAGGGTAGGGTGAATGACTAGTTTTAGTTGATCTGTCAGTGTAGCATAGCAACATAAAATGCAGTAAGGCATCTGTAAGAGGAAGTAAAACCCCTCAGCACAAGCTAAGGTATTCAGTGTGATAGCATCAGTTATGGTAACCTCTTTCAGTAGTCATGTGAGTATAATATGTGTTTCCAACTTAATTGAGCTTCAGTCAACATAAGGTATTAACAGGGTTTTACCCAACTGAATTAATGTACCAGTTTATCGCTGATGTGCAACTTAGTTCTGTTCATTAAAAAAAGCAACAAATGTATTTGATAGCACAGGTGTGATGAAAACTGTGCAGTTGCTTCAGACAGAAAAGTCTTGCAACATTACCTTTTGCACCGCTCTGTCAGAAAGTTGTTCTTCTCAAACATTGTTTAATTGGTTTGCATTTTAATTCCGTACAAGCAAAACCTCCTTTTTTAATTTATTCAGTGACAGCACTTCAGAAATATTTGATGTAATTTCTGTGACTCTTATGAATGAAAAGATTTTTGGGGGGTAACATTGTATCAGACTCGAAATTTTTGTGTTTTCTAAAAGCACTGAGGGAGGATTTTGCAGCACACTTGCTTGTGCTACATAAACAACGGGGAGAGGAATTGGCAGAAAATTTAGAAAAAATATTTTAAAAGTAATAAAAGAAAGAAATGCAGTAAAAAATACAGGTCCTGTAGTAAATGGGAAGCTGGAATTTTTTTTTAAGAATGCTTTCTACCAAAAAGTCTGGCAAAAAAAAAATAATTAAAGCTGACAGTGTGTCAAACATGGAGCAGAACTGAGTATTGATAATGACAACCCATTTACACAATCTTGTGGAAAAAGTTGATGACTCACTAGTCCATGTAAAATATCTCATAGAAAGGTTTTGCACCTTTTTTTCTCATGGAGCTTTTTTCCAAGAATAGGACGCAGAGACTAAAGGAGTGGATAAGTGAAGAGAGCTGTGCCCCATGAATACCAAATTTTACAGTGTGTCAAATGTTATTATAGAGCTCAGGAAATATGAATAATCTCACTGACATCACTGGAACACTTTTTCTTACTTATAAAGATATTGAATTTTGCTCACATGGCAATAAAAGAATCAATAAACACCAATCCTCAGATATGTAGCCATATTCATAGATAACGTATCATCACTGAATGTTTGCAACTGTTTCATAAGAGCTGAGGAGTGAATGGGAAAAATATGTAATCCTGTCTTTAAAATAACTTTTCTTCTGCTTTTTCTGAATGATCATCTATATAAAAAGCCATCCATGAAAGGTTATCTTATTTCTGCTTATACCAAACCCTCTACTAAAATCGTCCTACAAATCTTGCTGTACTTACCTGAACAGAAATCTTTAAAATCTACCAAGAGGAAATGAAATTTAGATATATATAAAGATATGCTAAAAATACTCTTTTCCATAATCCAGGAATCTAATAAAAACAGCCCATTCCTGAAAAAGGTAAATCAGAAAGGGAATATTTTGTCTCCATTTACTCAGTGTGTTTGTGGCAGCCCTAAGCGCTCAGGAACATCAAATTCTACTGGATGTTGTACAATAAATGCTAGTCTCAAAGATTTACAATTTAATCATTGTCTTTGAAAAAGATAATTTCCCCTCCTAACATAAAACAATCAGCCTATAATCAGCAGTGATACAGACCTGACAGCAGAGAGAAAAAGAGCTAAAAGGCTTATCAGCTGGCTGTTCAATTTTGGTGGGTCACTCTCAACAGTCTTTTGGGCAACACTGCATCATTTGACACTGAAATTGAGATTCTTAAAAGCAATGTTACCACATTTCAATAATACTGTGTTATCTGCACACTATCATCTGAGGTATTTACTGCTACTGACTATCAACTATTAGCTGATGATTACCTGTATACTTCGACAAATCTTAGATGTTACCATAAATATCTTACCATGTTGCTTTACTATGCCTTTTTTTTTACTGTATGGTATGTAAAAGCACTTATCCACATGTTTAAAAAATCAGATTTAAAGGTTACCTTTCAACAAAGGTGGATTTATATAAGCCCATAGAATCCAATGGAATAGCAAGGGGTGAGATACTTTTGACACCACTTTGATACATAAAGCTAGACACTGAAGTCTGAGATAAGTAGTATAGGGCATTCTAAAGATCGGGGGGGGGGGGGGAGGGGGGAAAGAAGGACCACTTTGGTAATGCACCAAAATGGAAAGTTCAGGACCTATTGCACTGTCAAAATTTAAAGGTATCAAATGAGGAACCATTTGTCAAGCATTTTGTGTGTCTGTGATCTGTCCGTCATATCTGATAACTGAAATTCTGTGAATTCTTCTTTGTTTATTTTCTCTGTTATTTAGTCAAACATGCTGCCTTTGCAAGTGAAAAGTAAGTATCCATTTGTCTCTCCCATTTGTTGTTTTCTCCCTTCCTTACACCACAGCCATGAATGAGGCTCTATGGGCTAAATGATGCTGGTGGTGACATCCCTTTCACCCTTTTGTTTTGCAGGTGTTGCCTGACAAGAGCCCCGGGAAGAACACGATGAAGTGGCTCAAGTGGGACTGGAATAGTTTCTATCCTAGAAACGTTGGTTTGCAGAACTAAATGAAGAAAAATCACTAGAAGTTTTTGCATCAGTTAAACCCCTGCAAATAGTGAAAAGTAATCTGATGGGAAATTACATGCCATATTAAAAATAGAGTTTCCTAATTAGGTGTTTCCTTTCCTCCTCTGCTGAATGGCAAGAGAAATATTAAGATGTCCACAGTTACAGCACAAAAGGGTCTTCAAGATGTAACACTTGGTATACCACAGTATTTCAGAAATAATGACACTATAAAATCTGCAAGGAATTAACAAATCTGCATTTAATTGCAACAGATGCTCTATCTACGTTTCTTGATCTTACCCACTCTTTGTGTCTACCTCATCACAAAGTACTTAGGTTCGGTGTTACTTAGTGTTAAACTCAGTCCTGCTCTAGTCAAGTTCACATCCACAATTCTGCTAAATACAGAAGTTGAAATAATATCCTTGATAACAGAGCTTGATATTAGCTTTGTTATTCTCTGCTAGTGTGACTTTTGAATTGTGCTCTTGAACTACCTAAATGTGCCATCGATATTTTAAATACACTGATGTTTCCACTTTTGTTGTAAAAATAAGTTTTTAATACTACACAGTATTTAACAATCTAGTACCAGCCATCAGTTTGATATCAGCCGTGACATTATTTAATTTTCAGAATCACAGAGGTTAAAGCTCACTGAACTATAAACAGTTGGAAACATGGAGTGTAATCCCAAGGCACAGCTCTGCACAAGCTGTAATTTAAATCATATTGCATGCTAAGCTGAAAAGGCAGTGCAGGTCCCAGAGGGCATGAATAAATCTGCAGTCACTGATTTGCCACACACATTTGTGTTGGGATTCTGTAACTGTGCAAATGTGATGTCTTCCTTTAGAGTAGAGGACCTGTCATCTACTGAGATTTGTAATTAAATAACCCAAAGAACAAAAGCAATTACTCAGCCTTACAAACATTCAGGTTGAAATATGTGTGATTTCATGAACAAAGAGAAGGGAAGTTACAGAGACAGAGAGAAAAGGAGGCTTTGAGTCTGCAATAATTCATCTGTGTTTAGTGCTAGTGGAGGTTTTAATGTGTAGACCAGGTATTCAAATACCTGGCTTACTTTGAACTAATAATTCTGTCATCACAGACTCCACTGTGAGGTGGATGTTACTCCAGCTAAGGAGCCAATTATGCTTCCAGATGGCTCCATGCCACCTCAGGTGTCGGCTTTGAGTAATCAGTTGTGTTAATTGCAAGCAACACTAAATGCCTTTTGGGACAAGCAATTCACGGTTCAGGAATGTTAGTGTAAAGGGGGTAGGTTCAGCCCCATTAGCGAGAGCAAATCACAAAGTTTGCACAGGTTGAAGGCTAGGAGCTGTAATTTTATGGAATGAGGGAAAAAGGTGGGAACAGATTAAGGGTCTGTATCCTCACATCATTAACTCTGCTGGGCGTGCTGGGCATCTCAGTGACTTGATGGGGTAGGAGCTACGTGGTGGTGGAGCCCTTCATATTTTCAGCTGAGCATCTCTGTCCTCCCATTCCCCTGGGTCTGTCAGGCATTGTGATTCAGGTCAACAGGGCTAAGACATTGGTTCAAAAGAAGATACCTCAACTTCCCATGAACATGGTCTCCCTCACATTTGTTGGCATTTCCTTTCTTTCTGTTTGGCATAGTGGGAAAATAATATTTTTAAAAATACATAGGAATTGTTTTATATAAAGGAAATATTATAAGAGTGCTAGTAACAGTGAATGCCATAAATGGATGACAAAAAGTGACATATATTAAAAAAAAGCCATTAATAAAATGGAGCATAATAATGAAATGAGCTGAGCACTGTAGTGAGCAGAAATCAGATCTTGGCTGCACTGGGGACATTGTCATGTATTATCAGTTAAAGATCTGGCCTATTATATTTTTCAGTATCTATCTTTTGTCTCACTACCTGGATAACAAGTTTTAGCCAGTCCATCTATTCACAAGTCTAATGCATTTGCCCATGAGTCCCAACACCAGCACTATTTAAAAGAAGAATCCTGCCCAAATGTTGGAGGTGATGAATGGGAAGCTTGGATTGAATCACTAGAGATAAAGGGAGTTAGTGTGTGGCAGGGAATGGGAGGAACTGGTACAAACCTCAGAGTCTGCAGGTGCTTAGAAACAGCGTGGAGGCTCAGGAAGTGTCTCTAATATCCTTTAGAGGTTCAGTCCCTGGAGTCCCACATGGACACACAAAGAAAACTTCTTACAACAAAGCCATCTTATTTCTCCCTTTAACACAGACTAAAACATTGCCAAACACTTTTGCGTCTGAAGCTGTGATTTCCACTAAATTCAATGCAACTCGCTCAACACTCTCTATTTTTGTGTGGCTGAAACCTCCACTTCTTCCCCCACCGCCCCGCGGCCAGCGTGCTCCAGTCACATCACACTTAACCTTTGCCTTGGCTTCTCAAAAAAGAATTTGTTTCACTCTATTCACGGCTTCAACAGTTTGGCAAACTGCACTCGAGTGCCGCGCTGGGCCTTTATATTGAACACACTAATCTGATTGTTTTTCCACTCTACAAACTTTGGGTCAACAATCAAGCTGCTGCCAGAAACTAATTAATTTGCAAACAGGCCCCATTTTCACAGGGGGAGAGCTTTTGAAACCTATGTCAGCAGAGCTGGTCACACCATGGTGACATGTATTGTCATGGCATCCACTTTTCTGGGTAATTCTCCTCACTAATTTTTCACCACACACATGAACTCAAATTACCCAGTCAACAGTAAATCTCTATTGAATGCCCACCAAACTCTGAACGTGGTGGCCCGAGAAGAGGAAATTGGTATTGACAGGGTCAACCCTCATTAAATTGATGGCTAGAGCAGAAGGGAAAAAAAAAAAAACAACACAAGAACGCAAAAAGAAAATTCGGATGTATGTCATATCCCAATGAAGGGGGCTGTAACAGACCCGCTCCTGCTTTGTTTAAATCAATTAGTATTCTGCTGTGTGATTCCTACAAACAGATTTCTGCTTAACTTTTCTGAAAAACTGGTTAGTGACTTTTGTGAACAAGAAAGGAGGCACAATTTGGAAGCTAAAAGTCACTGTTTTTCAAGCATCAGAGCTGTGATGAGCTCTCACAGAGATCTCAGAGATCATGGGAAACCAACTTGAATTTGCAAGTCCTATAACACAGAGGCTTTGTCTTTGGCATCCTGCCACCTAATCTGAACTTTTCTTTGCTTAAGCTGATTCGGATCTTTGCAAAAATGATAATTACAAAGAAACCTGTGTTGTGTAATTTAAAGTGGGTTTTACACCAAAAGCAAAGCAAACTGCAAACTTAGAAACTGAATGCTACACTTGTCCTGGAAAAATTACTCTTTTTTTCCTACTGAAATTCATCTCTAAGGAAAAAGGAGAGGCATCCTGTGAACTGATGTATGTGGGTAATATGTATACATATTTTAATATATATGTATAGATATATATGATCTTTTTAATCATACATTAACTGAAAGTAGTACCCAAAGCTTTCTAGTAGAGATCATTGCCACAGACACCACTGATTGAGTTATATACTGAGTTTGTCACCTTCCTGAAATGGACAGACCATCACTTTAAAAAGCCATCCATTGCCAACTTTAAAAGTTATCCATTGAAAGAAATCCATAGAAATAAACAGTTCTTCTAAGTTAAAAAAAAAAATCTGATTATTACTGATAAGTAGAAATTTGCAGGTGTGACAAGGGCATAGACATCCAGGATCAAGTGTGGACTCCTGGAGTGCATTTATGCAGTTGGGTTTTTACACAGCTCCTGCTGCTGGAGGCAGCAGATGAGACACAGATTTGTTTCTCTGAAGGATGACTATAGAAAGCAACTCACCTGGGTCATCAAATTTGAGCCTGAACACCCAAATGAGATCACCGGATTTGTCCTGTACAGAGAGGTGCACTTGTTTATCCACATCTAGCATCTATCCAGAGCTTCCTTTGGTTCTTTCATCCAATTGCCTCCCCAGAGAAGTAAGAGCACAGATGATGGGAAAGGCTACACCCTTAGATCTTACCCTGACATGAGACTCATCAGGATTTACTGGGTTATTGGCCTGATATATGTTGATATGTTGACCTTTCCATTCACTGTTGAAATAAAAACTTCAAAATTTGGCAATTTTAAGGCACATCACCAATAGACCAGTTCAGTGCACAAGAGTGGGTGTAGATCCCAAACTGGCCATCACTGCCAATTCTCTGTTTAGAAAGACTATGCTGTACTGATCTCTTTGGGACTGGGGTCATAGCCCACATTGCTTTTTTTAAGAACTATGAACTTCTTTCCTAAAATTGTACTATATGCAGCAGATAAACTTCTCTGGTCTCCAGTGGAAACAGTGCACAAAGAACTTTGAGCTCTTCAATTATTTTTTATCTTATATTCTCTACAGAGTCACAGTACAAACTTCAGCAAAGCATGGTTTCTAAACTACACTCCCAGCTATTATCTTTTTTGACATGGATAATAAGGCTGACCAAGTTAAAACCCATAAATGAGCCCACGGTTAACCATGTAATATACACATATCCTAAGTCAGGTGTTCCTGAACTAATTTGTATCCTAACTTGCCCAAGCATATTATGGCTATAGCTCAGACCAATACATGTACTGATGCAAGTCTTTTTGCTTCAGGTCGTATTCTCTACAGTGTCAGGAAGTCTTCCAAATGTGAACTCAGACCAGGAGAATGTTCTCTTCTGCTTCATCTTCCCTACCCACTTTTTCCACTCCAACCTCAAAACTCGTCCCTTGGCTACTTTTACCAACTTTTCATACCTAAACAGAGCAAAATCTCATCCACGGCATCAATATTTAATGAAGAAACTTACCTAAACCTAGGGGGCACTGGGACAAAGAGAGAATGAGAAGATCTATTTCCTAGAAGGATTTAAAATAATTTCATTTAGACCACTTTATAGGAGATTATAATATTTCTGGCTATCTTTACCCACATCTTCATGACTTTTTTCACATCCTGATAATTGTTAAGCACATTCTCTAATAATTACTTGGTCTTCTATTTCTGAACCAAATGCTTCTCTTCGTATAAAGATACAGGTAAAAGTTATCAGACAGCATGAATCAACTGATTCAAATACACAAGTATCTTTTTATCAAGTATTCAGAGGGAGTTTGGCTTCCTGAACTGTAACCATTACAGATTAGTGATAGGATAAATGTCAAGTAATAACAATAAGAAAGGAGTGTTTATTTTGTGATTTCAGAAATTCTACATTTCTTCCAAGGGAAAAAAAGAAAAAAAGAATGAGTTGTAACAAAAAATGTATAGAAAAAAAGACTTGTTAGATTGCAATGAGAAAAACAATTCAAAATTCATATTCAATCTCTAAAATTTGGTTCTACAGACTTAAGGGAGAAAAAAAAACCTTGTAAATTGAGTTTGTATGCCATTCTGTTCACAGCATTATGCCACCATCACCATAGTTTCTGAGCACTTCCTAGCACTGTGTTAGGTGACATTAGCATTTGTCACACATGGAATTTATCACAGTGAAATTATTTATTACTATTCTTAGCAATGAAGATAATGGGAATGGGGGTGGGAGAATGCATTGAGTGAGAAATGAGACTTGCATATATGGACATGTTTTGTTCCTGCAAGGGTCGGAGTTGTTCATGCCTCTATAAGCAGTGGTGGGAAAGTGTGGAACTCGGTCCACGCTACAGCCTGCATGATAGCACATTATCAGCTGCCTAATGTGGTTCAAATATAGAAATCCATATTTTAAATGCAAGAGATCTTTTCAGGGCAAAAAAAAAAAAAAACACCAAAAGAACAACGAAAAGATTAACATACACAAAAAATCCCCTCACTGTTTTTACTCATAAGGTTGTTTAAATATGTCCTTGTAAATTTATGAGAATGCAGACTCTAAGAGACTTCTTAATCTACTCACTGTAGTCTCTTCCAATGTCAGGCAAATGTGCTATATAAAAACACATGAAAAGTTACCTGAGTTCTCATTAAAGCCAGCTAAGCTGCCTCACTAACTACTTCTATTGGGCAGTTTTTTCTAATTTCATTCCCACCATGGTTTAATACTTTTAATTTGAAGACTGAATATATTCATATGCAGTTCGCACTTTTTTTTTTCATGCTGTTTGTTTAAATAGCTCTTTTCTTGCTGGAGATTTAGTGTATTTGTAGCACCCACCAACTCCTTTCTCCAGTTATATCTTAGATGTATTTTGTGAAACAACCCCCAGGTACCAGGACGGTTGGGTTCTGTCTGCGCTGACAGGTCAGCCCCTTTCCACATCTGCTTACCTTTGGTGGCATGTATTTTACTGCATGCTGTATATCTGGATTGGGAATGTGTAGGAGGTGAGCTGAAAAGTGTGAAACCAGGAAGGCATTTAAGGACAAGGGAGTGGCACAGCAGAGGGGGGCAGCAGTGGATATAAGTAGGAAAAGGGTTTGGTGTGGTTGACCAAAGACAAATTATAGGTTCAGTGATCAGCAAATGAACACATCCAAGTCTCAACAAGAGTAATTAATTTCTAACATCTTGACACAGGTAATGCATTTTATTAGAGAGATAAAAATACTATAAACTATCTGAAATCTTGTCTTCCTCTTGCCACACATTACTCTCCTGTGCAATACATATATATTCAAAATTAAGTGTGTGTGATGACAGTGCTGGGACATTCTACAAAGTGCCATAAGTGGAAACAACACAAAGTGATGGCTAAAGTTCTGTTTGAATGCCAGGAGAGTATCAAGGCCATGTTTCCTGCCTCAGAGCCTGTGAAATTTAACAGGGTATTTTCTTTTTTATTGAGCAGTCACTCAGCTTCTATAATTCTCAGCTGTTTATGTAAGTGTAAAGTAAAGATTACCAAGGACAATAACCCCAGGGGACTAAGCACAGCTACTACTCCACTTTAAAAATTAAGCCATGGAAAGTATGCTAAAATAATATCACAGAGTGGTTTAAACCCATAAAAAGCACGGAAATTCCAAGCCTGGAAATCCAGACAGTCTCTCTTAACCCCAGGTCTAGAAAAGAAGGTGAGTGAGGCCAGTATTTCTGGGGTACAAACCAGATTCATAATACTATCTTAATGCAGCTTTCATGATTTCATTTCCCATCAGATCTTCCTCAGCCCCACTCTGCTTTGCTTTTAAAATAAATGTTTATGGTTATTCATTTTACAAAACATTAGCAATTTAAGGCCAGATCCCCTGTACTCAAGTCAGAGAAGATGGGAGTAGCTCCAAGCTCTCTCCTTCCACTCCTCTAATCTTCAGCTTGAAAAAACTGCCTTTGGTGCACTGCTTTTGCATTGCTTAGCATTTGCTCTGGTACACTGCACTGCCAATTCTGCCTTCTTGCCTCCAGCCATGCCCTCAGCCCTCGCATAAATGCTGGGAGGGTGCACAGCAAACACTGCCTGTGGTGCACCAGGGAACTCCCTGGTACCAGGGGGAGCTGCTCCCACCTGCTCGGGCCTCTGCTCATTTCTTCTTTTTTTTTTTAACTGCTGAAGTAGTTCATAGAAGCAGGACCTGATCTACACTTTCTCGAAATAACACTGGGTTCTGATGGCTCTGAACTATGAGAGGCAATGGCACATTTAAAGGGAAACATGTCCTTGCCTTATAGGCAAAACTTTTTAAGATGTATTTGTAACATCAAAGATGTTGCTCCTTACAGTAAAGCTGGACAGGAGTTGTTTCCAATTTCCAATGTTTCAAATGTTTTTTCCAATTTCAGATTTTTTTTTTCTGAAAGGCCAAAACTATTCTTGACCCTCAGTGGGACCAACTAAGACTGCCAAAGCTTTTCTGTGCAGAGAAACTCCATGTGCGTACCAGAGGAGCCAGTATTGTTCAGTGTGTGCATGAACATGGCTTACAACAAAGTACATGATTCAGTCTGGGGCACTGAACTGTGGCTTTTCCTATCCAAAATGACTTCCCTGAACACCAGCTTATTTTACTGTGTTTTTGCAAATGCCTCCTTGTCACATCTGGCCAACTCTGCATCAATAATTAAATATACACTGCTACAGTGACTGATGTATGGTTCCCTAGCTTCTACATGAATACTCTGACTACATGGCTATAGAATCAGTCTCCCTTGTTTTATTTGGCTTGGTGACTGTTTAATTATTTAAACAAAATGAAAGCTTTAGAAGCCTGTGAGTATTTAATATCTCTAAAAGACTTAAAAAGTCTTTAAGGGCTGCTGGTCAGACCTTCTCTTGGGCTGGGCACAGTTCTCTTCCCAAAAACATACACCTCCTCTAAGAAGGTTGAGCATCTCCAGAAAGGGACTGTGTGTTCTCTATAGGATCTCTATGTTCACATTTAAATCCCAAAAACTTGATCACTCTGTGCGGTGTTGTCCTACTTTTATGCCAGTTCAGGGTAAGACTTAATTTCTGGGAAGTTTTCAAGCTCTTCACGTGCAACTGTCTTCTCCTCTCCATTTTTGGTACCAAACAGCTGTGTTTTCTGCACCCTGTCAGCTCTGACCTCAGCTTTAGTATGGAAAGAGCCATTTTAAGCTCTTGCTCTGACTGAAGTAAACATTAGCAAGGTCTTAAGACTGGATGCCTTACCACCTAACTATTAAACTCTATGACGATGAGAATTTGTCTCTGTTAGTTTGACCAGGATTGCTGTTCTTCTGCAGCTTTCAATACATGTCCATTAGAATACTGTTTTTTAACCTGAGGCTAAACACAATGTAGAAAGCAACTAGGAAAGTAAACCCTCCACTACATAGCAATCTACGTCTTTACTGAAAAACACATAAGGGTCTGCAAACTTAAGGTTCAAAAGTAGTTTATACAGATCTTTAAGAAAGCAGAGCACACCTCATCCTTCACTGAGAGCCTGTTTCATTAAAAGTATATCCACTTTAAATACATGCAAACACAGACCATCTTTTATAATTATATTTTAAAAAGACAAATGACAAATAAAAAAGTAATCAAAGGACTGGCATGCCTGCAGAGTTTCAAACCCAAACAATTATCATTTTTGGATTTCCCTGTTAGATGTTGAAATTAGGAGTACTGTGTGGAAAGGCTGCCAGGGTCTTATCACTAGGAAATTAACAGTAAAGCCTTAGAGCCCTTAATAGGAATGTTGTAGTGCAGATTTTAGGCCAACCTTTCCATATTAGGAAGGTAAAAGCATTAAGTTGCAACTGAGAGAGATTTCAAAAATGTACTTAAGGATCGTTCTTTATTAAATTATGGACAGCTATGAGAGTAATTTCTAAAGGTTTCAGTTTGATTCTTATCTTGTTTTAAATTAGTTTGAAACTTTCCATGCAGAAATATAGCACAAGAACTTTACTTAGAGTTGGAAATCATCTTCACCCTGTGATACAAAAAATGCTGTCTTTCTACTTTTCTGCTTATTTTGGACAATACTTAAATTCTAGAGAGCTTGAGGTTCATCAGCTTTTTATGTGCGACTGTCTTCTCCTCCCCATCTTGAGCACAAAGCAGTTGTGGTTTCTGCACCCTGTCAGATGTAACCTTAGTGCTAATTTGGGAAAAGCAGTTCTCACATTTAGTGCTGAAAGACTGATAACCGAATCCACAAAGGAATGACACATTTTCAGCGATGAAGTACAGGGGCTGTGGACAATGGCTGAGCTTTCCCACTGCATAAATCCTCCTGACTCAGCTGTCATTGTGCAAATCTACTGCACAAAAGCAGATTTTGCTTGCATGATTGGGCTTTATGTCATCATGACTATCATAACAAAAGTGGGTGTTGGTTATCTTTACCATTTTATTACTTTAGCAGGTACCAAGATAGATGGATATGTCCATAACCCTTGTACTTTACTGTCTACTGAAGTCCAGAAATCTTGTTTATTGTTATAATAAAATAACCAAATGAACAAAATTTCTGGGGTACTGGGCAAGCACAGACTCTAGAACTGAAATGTTCTCACAGTAGTGTACATGAATTGTGGCAAAAACTAAATTTAACAGCATAAACAACATATTCATACAATTTGTCATATTAAAATACAGATCCATATAACTTGTCATGTACATATTTAGATATGTGTATCTAATGTATGTTATATAGAGGGTTGTCAATCCAATCTGCAATGGCATCTTGTGGTTTTAATTATGAATCAGGTACTGAGTTTGTTATGGATTGTACATATAGTTAATGTGATATCCAGTATGATACTAGAAGTTCTTGAGCACCTAATAAGAAACTGTTTCAAAACATACTCTGCTCTTACACATTAAAATTTGTGTGAACAGTTTGCACTAAATTGCAAAACTACATGAGAAAACCTGAACCTCAGCAGAGACATAAATAACATGACTAGGAGTGAAAAATGGCTAAGAATTAAATATTTTGTGAATTCAAAACCAGAATGCAAGCAGCATATACAGCAAAAGCAGAGCTAGTTAACTCTTCAAAAATTAAAATATAAATTAACTCAGTAAATAGAGTTAGTATTAGTTAGCCACAGTTAGCTCTTTTAGACCATGAATTTTCATTTCCAAAATGCTCATATCCTTGTATAGCTAAAGCCAAGCGTAATTCTATTTGAGCTGTTGGAATTTTGACTTCAGTAGAACTTGGATAGAGTACTCAGAGGCATTCTAAACTATTCCGGTACAGGAAACCAAAACAAGATTTTCTCTGAAACTATCCTTCTCTCCTCATACACGCGAATAAACAACCACAGGCTTGATTAGTAATATCCATACAATAACGTAACCTTTGCCTTGTTAATATATTGGACATTTTGAAACCAAAATGCTTGGCATGGCCAAGACCCCTTTCACTTTTTCCAAACTCTTCACAACTCTGACTTGCTCAGGAAGTTCTGCTGATTGACTTTCTGCTGGACTTTGGTGGCCAGTATCAGATTCCGTTCAATCCAGTAAAAAATTAAAGCCTGTATAAAGTCTGTATAAGGCTCTGGAGGTACTTTGTGTTGATGTCTGGCTGATGCCTCCACAAGCCCTAAGCTTCTGTCTAACTTGCCCGACTGTGTTCCCTGTAGTATCTGTATGTGTTTTAAACTTAATCACACTCCTCAAATCTCAGTGCAATCAAAACAAAAGTGCTCCTTTATAAATCACTTTTGATTAGTTTAACTGGTCTAAGACAAAATTCTGCTCCAAATAAACGAGGGGTGTATTTGTCACAGGTGTTGCTGGAGTGAAGCTGTGTGGTAGTCTTTAATGGATAGAGGAATGTAACCAGAGAGATGTACATTTTACATACCATTTAGCCACCGGGAGTCATGCTGCTCTGTTCTGATGGGATGGTGATGCCCCAGAGTTCGGAAAATGGCAAAGTCCCTGCCCATGAAGTCTGCTGCTGTGCCAGAGTACAGTTCTCCATCTGTGGGAGGACATAATTGTAAGCAACATTCCTCAATTTTCCAGTCATGGTAAGTCAGAGAAACCTGTTGGTCCTATGTTCATATTACTCTAATAGGGATAATGAGAAAATTACAAAGCAACAAGCCATATGCAATGTATTGTCATTGAAAATAGATGATTAGACCCACTTTCTCACTGCAGAGCTTAATTGTAACCTCTTGCAAATGAGCTGTATCTCCTGACTGCTGGTGCAGCCACTTTTCAAAAATATGTTTGAATTCTCAGCCTGGAACAGTGGCAGGCAGTACACTTCACCCTGGCAGGCATGTGAAACTGCCCTGTTTATAACTGGAATTTGGACTGGAGGTTCCTCCCAATCTACTGGTTTTTTGTGACCCTGGGAACCAAAGAGTCCAACTCATTCACTCTTGCCTCAGAAAGGCCTTAGGTCTCTTCATTTTTTCATATAGAAAGTGTGTGGCTTCTTCTTTGGTTGGTTTGGGGTTTTGTTCTTTTTCTTTTTTTTTTTAATTTTTTAATTTTTTAAATTTTTTTTTCTGCGCAAGCGGATCCTCAGAAAACAGTCTGTTCTACAGGAAAGACAGAATACTCCATTCTCCTTCAGCCACCTTTGTAACTGTGATACTGGCAAAGGGTAACAGCTAAAGGAGAGAATAAACAAGATTATTCCTTGCTACCTTGACCCCATGCATTTCACAGTGAACAAATGAACTCAAAATTGATCTGTGACACTTCAGCCCATAAATGGCACATACCCAACCTACAGGGAGACAAAACTCATCCCAATGCGTCCCATCTCAGCCAGCTAGAAGTACCATGAAGGAGGCAGAGAGAGACACTGCCTAAATTCAAAGGAGCAGGTTGAGTTGAACACCTGCCAGCTGGTAGAAGGAATAATAATAGTAACTACATTGTAACGAGACCCACAGAAAAGAACCAGGGATCCAAGTACAACACATATCTCTCTAGCATTAATGTAGAGCTTGTCCATGAAATTACTCTGAAATCAAAATGCTAAAAATGTATTTTTAGGACTGTGTCCTTGTACATTTGAATGTGAAATGAAATACTCTACCCTATACTGCTAATATGAAATTAAAAAGTATTATTCCTTCCAACAACTATTTTCAAGCTACCCATATTACACAGGTCCCTTGTGAAAAAAAGACAAGTTTGAGGATAAGATAACTCTTTCTTTAGCTAAGGTAATAAATTTTTCATGGTCATGATGAACTCTACCATATCCTCATTTTAAAACACCCTTTAGAAACAAGTTTATAATTTTCATGGCAATTTTAAATATTTCCATGGTGGGACAACCAGATCCAAGCATGTCTATTGGATATCACTGGCATCTTTTCCCCAGGACACTGACACCATGAAATTGAACCTACAGTGGCTCTATACCATATGGTAGCCATGAAAGTCAGGAAGGGTGAAAACATGATAGCAGAAAGGCGTGGAATTGAATGAATTCACAGCAGAGATTAGAAGCAAATAGACCAGTCGTGCCCAGCAGGAGGTATAATCAGAAGTGAAACAGAACAGCATATCATTAATTAACGATTTATCATTCTTCTATGTCATTTTCAACTTTTTTTTGAAGGAGAGACAATCACTTAATTATAGTGATTATTACGTACAGAGGATGCAGCTGAGATTTTAAAGATCATAAAACCTTTTTTGCCTGTGAAAAGGGCTTTGATGCTATGCTTAACCTTTCTTTAACCTTATCTTCATTTTCTTGTCTTTCAGTCCCGAGTGAGTTCTGATAAATCAATATAAATCAAAGGGGAAAGAAAAAAACAACAAGGCCTATTTTTCTTCTTAGTTATCAACCAATCTAAAGGTCAGTCAACCAAGAAAAAAAATCGATATTTAATACTAAATTATTAAAATTAAACCAAACACAGTTCAAAAACTTATTAAAATTACATATTTCAAATAGAACTGTGTTTTTGGCGCCTCAGCTTCTAACTCGATATATAAACACCACTGGAAGTAACATATTTTCTAGGCTGTGCTCAGCTCAACTGACACTTTTTCATCAATGGTGACAGGATAAAAGTTTTGCCAATAATTGGCTTCAGCATATTGCAAATGGGGAAGGGGCTGTAGAAAACTAGCTGACCTTTCCATCCTTTCTCCTACAGCTCCTCCAAGTTTCAGTATACCTAGGCCAGCGCCTGCAGTTTGAACTAATTTGCTGTAGTCATGCAAAAAGGTAAATTTGACTTCTTCCAGACAGAAATACCAAGGAATACCTTCTTTTTCTTTTTTTTGTAAGGCTTTAGATAATTTTTGCTAAATTCAGGGTAAGCCTCAAGTCATGTCCCAGATGTGCACATCCTTTGAGTTAGTACTGTTCAAAAGCTATGTGAGGATTTTGCCTCCTGCCTAGACAGAAGTACATTCATCTTTGTTTCCCTGTGCATACTTTCTTTTGGACTGAAATTTACTCATTGCTGGTCTGGAAAATGATTCTTCAATGTCATGTATAGTCTTCACTGTGTTATTTCTACTGTCAGCAGTTTTAAAAGAAGTTTTCATTAAATTTAAGAAGAAAGTGGAAACTAAGAATTTGAAAACTGACAAACATTTCTGAAAGGGACAGAATGAAGGAGGGAAAAAGCTGAACAAAAACTTGTCACTTTATATTTCCAGCCCAGCAGCACAAAGCAACAACTGTCCAGAACTAGCTGATGATCCTCAGTTGTTTGCATAAGAAAGAACTCTGTTTTGGACAGCAACCACCTTAATCTAAAGGAGTAGCATGCTGACACATGAATGCAAACAGAAATACATATATTGACTGTACTAAATAAAGAGGCAACAATTAAAGTCCGTAGTAATGCTGATTTTTGGAAGGAAGGAACCATTTTCGCCTGTACTGTTCATAATCGGCATGGAACTAGAAACAACTCCCCAAGATCATGAGATACACAGATGCTAAAAGCTAAACAATATACATTTATTTGATAAAGTGTTCCTATTCAGCTCTTAGACAGGATTACATTCTTAACAAAAATAATTTGTGCAGAGTACAGAAGTGTAAACTTTCCTTTGGAAGTAATATGGAAGTTGAACAAATGAGTAATATAGGCAAAACCAAGCCTTGAATGTCATGACTGCTCTCACTGGTAAAAGGGTTCACAAATTAAATCTATCCTTGGGTAAAAGGCTTATTCACTAAAGTTGAGATTTGCAGACATAGAGTTGACTTCACTTCTTTTAAAGTCAATAACTGAAATTTCCCGGAAAGTAGAGTAATTCTAAAATCCTGAACCTCATATGTACTTAGTATCTAATTTCTAACAAATATAATACTAAAGTTCTTAACTGATGAGAAGCTACTGTATTTCAGATCACATTAATACATATTTGGGAGTATTAAATTACCTAAACAGATTTTTAAAAAATGAATCATGCAGTAATTGTTAACTTGTAAAAGAAATTATAAACTGCAAAAGAAAAAAAAAATCAGTGAAACACAGGAACATAAAACAATTTTGAGGATTCTGGATCACCAAAGCTTTCAAAAATCCCAAAGGGTCATTTCCTAAACACAAACTGATTGATACTGGGAAATGGTGTCTCCTTCTCTGAAGGTTTTTTCCAACTATCCCAATACAATTGCTTTAGTCTATTACATTCAGGGATATTTCCTCCTGTGATTATATTCCTTGGAAACCAAGTTGCTTCTCTTTTTCCTCCTGCACTGGAATAATCACTAGTGGTGGCCAGGGATTTCTTAGTCTCTACATTTTCATGCATTAGCCCACTCAGAGATTGTTTAGTTAGCAGCACATAGATGGGAATGGCTGAATAGTGTCTTGTATTACTAGGAGCTAGTTATATCATGTTCCCAGATGGCATTTACTTTAGAGTAGGGTAGCAATAGCTAACTTTAATGAACAACTGTTAAAAAAACAATGAAAAATGTTTGCAGGTGGATGGAACAAGGAATGTATACTGGCAAAATATTGGAACAATTTAATAACGATGAACTGTTTATTTTGGTTTTGTTTTGGTGTGGATTTTTTTTCAAATACTATTGATTTTTCTAGGACAGAGGGAAAACTGAACTCTTTACACTTACAAGAGTTTATTTCAGCTGAAATACAGAATAGACCTCCTCAGCACTAATGGCTTTAAAGATCTGAAGTTATCTTTTGCAAATTAACCTTGGTGTTTTGCCCAAATTCCTCTTGGTGATTACATTTCACTTACCTAAGATTTACTCTCTAGTATGGTGTCAAAAACATACTCTTCTTCTTCCACACTTTTCAAAGTCTCTGTTTAGTGTTTCTGATGAATGAGAGGTTATATTTCCCTCCTCTATTTAACCATATAAATTACTCTTCTCAGCTTTCTTTTATCTTCCTGATAGTTACTTTGCATTATTAATTATAACACTGCATTTTAATGATTGCTGGGTAATTGCTTTACATAGTTGCCCTCTTAAACCTTAGATAAAACCATGGTCAATTGTGAGGACAAATATTCTGGCACATGAGGGGCCAGGAGTAACTGAGTTATTGTTCAGCTCAGGAGAACAGAAGAAGCAATCTATCCACGTCCTTCTTGATGTGAGCCCTTTGTGGTCCAGAGTCTCCTCTTGCCTTCATGGCCATTCTCACTACTTCACTCCAGTGCTACCTACTTCAGAGAGCAGTTGGACAAAACCCCTTCATGCAGTCATTGCTCAGCCAGTTCAGTCCCTGTTTCTCACCTATTTTGGTGGGAAGAAATTCTTTTGCTTTGGGTCATCATTTTACCATAAAATGCAAGTGGTTTTTTTTTGGCAAAGAGGAGTAAGACATTGAGAACCAGTGGTGAACCTGGTGTACACTGTGAAATATACACTCTGCATAAAGGATTGAGGTAAATAATCACTAACACAATATGACTGTGAGGCAACTATGAAGAGGCAGAGAAGAAAAGGTGCTTGTGTTTAGGATACCGGAATGTTACTTTTAGCCTCACCCTGAGTTTTGTATAAGTCACTGAAGTAGAAATTAGTCACTGGCTTTGAATGTTGAATTTGCACCATTTTCCATTGTGTTAATACACCCAATGGCTCTCACTGAAGCCTGATTCAAAACAAAAGGTCATGCCCTGTCTACTCTTTATTAGAAGGAAATATAAACAGAGTGAAAATCACAGTGATAGGAAGTGGGCTCAAGAAAGCAAAGATGTTTTAAAGACAAGCAATCTAAGCCAAGGGAAATAAGATAATCATATTTGTGCCGGACTGAGCAAAAAAAAAAAAAAAAAAGGAATGTGAAAAGCTAGACACTGTTGACTTTGTGCAGTTGCATACCGGGTATACCACGTAATACTGGCTTGTCATCATTCTCTTTCTTTATTGTATATTAAAGTAAATAGTAAAGCTATTCGCTTGAGAGTAGCTCTGCCACAAATTCAAGTCGCTTCAGGCACTAATTTATACGCTGGCCTTTTACACACACATTTTTTTCCTTTCTGTTTGTACAGGGTACAAGTTGGAGCAAGATCTGGATGTCTTTCTTGTTTTTCCTGTTAAAAAGTGTGTGTCCCCAGGGTAGCTCATCACCTGGGATCATTACAGGTTTCTAAGATCAGGAAATGAGGCACACTTAGGACTAAATTTCTGTTGCTGTCTATTTTGAATAGCTTAATTTTTAAATGCAAAGTAAATATAATAAGTGTAGACAGTAGGCAAGGCCCTAGACTAACAATATGGACAAAGTCCTGGAGAAACCAATCTATTTGGTTATGTGTCATTTCCCAAAGACTTCTGAGATAAAGAGAATCTGCAATTTTCTGAAACTATTGTTGGATTTGAAGTTGAAATAAATTGTGAGAAAGTTACATGTTAAGGATAAGGTGGCTACACCTAGGTAGAGTTGTTATGGAAAGCAAGATCTGTTTCATTCCTAATTTATTCTCACAAAACATCTTTTTGCCTTTTTCTGAGAAGGGGAAGGAATAACAATGGGCATAATTAATTTGATTAGATAAGTTAAATCAATTAGACAAATTCAATCAATTGCATTAGTTCAATTAGATTGACACAGTCCAGTTGCTCTGTATTTACATATTCCATGAAATGAAGTATTACCAATTCAGAAACACCTAATTTATTTAAATCCTTTTGTTCTGGGCAGGAATGTAATTGTATTCACTGTCAGACAGCTCTCTTCAGCTGAAACATCACCTGAGGGCCTAGACCTGTGGCTGCTTATGTGTCTCAGCTCACACACAGGTACAATTGAGTGATAAACCTTCCTTTGCAGCAAAACTGATGTAAGGAATGATTTGTTCCTGCTCTCACTTTGCTCTCAGCTGTGCTGGTGTGACCACCAGTGTGTCCAACCTGTAAATTGAGTGATTAAAATACCTTGACCTAGAAGTGAGAAGGAAAAACACTTTGCAGAATCAAGGCCTTGCAGGGTATAAAGCTGCTTTTGTGATACCTGAATCTTGGTTTACACTTCAAGACACCTGGGTCAACTGTATTCAAAGTGAAACCAGAATTACCTTAACTTAGAAATAAATTGCAGAAAACAAAAACCTGTCATATGTGCTGCAAGGAGGAAAAAAAAGCAGAAAATCAGCAACTATTTACAGTGACTGCACATCTCACTGAACTTGTTATGTGGTACCTACCCACTAAAAGCGAAGCTGTCAGCAGTTTGGGATCATAAGGGCTTTTCCCCCGCCCATTTTCAAAATGTGAATCTGCCATTCTAAAGATGTTGTCCTGTGGGATAAATAAAAAAAAAAAAAAAGGAAAAAGCAACATTATTTGATGAAAGAACACTGATGAGTAAGTTGAACACAACAGAGTGCAGAGGGTGCAGTTTATGTGATTCATACTGGGGTTTGTGGCTTAAGGAAGTCAAATTACGAGTGAGGATCTGCTAGAAGTGCCCGCCTCCTAATCAGTATGTGCTGAAGGCTAGTCAAAGGTACAAATACACATGCACAGCTTGAGTCTCTTCTGTTCTACTTCACATATAATTTACATGGTTTTGTAGAAATCTTTTTGCTTTCACTTAGAATACATTTGAGAAATAGTAACTAATGAATCAGGAATTTGAAACTTTTATCTGAAAAAAAATAAAACCTATTTTTCCCCGACTCTACTTTTCTGAGATATCCCACAACATGACATGATGCTAAATTCTGCTTTCCCTAGCCTGAGTATTAGTGACTTACTATTTCATACATCCTCAAATTCAATTTTAACTGCATCAGGAGAGCTTTTTATCATTATTATTATTATTCAGAAACATGCAACAAAACTTTTAAAATATACAAGATGAGGGTAAAGCATATGGGGATTTAAACTGAGATTAAAAAGGGCCTCAGTTAACACTAAGTCAAATGGAGGTCAGTAAATCCAAAGCAATGGGCTTTTCAGTACATTTAATTACTTTCATTTAAACTGAGGGACCAAGTCTGCCAATCAATTTGAATAGTGTGTTTATCTTATGTTTTGGACTGAGGGTAAAACCAGAGGAATTTATGCTTTTTGCACAGAAGACTTCTACATTCACAGAAGACTTGTGGAGGCCACACCAAAGCCTGACATTTCCATTTCCCACCTGCACTGTGGTTAATTTGCATTGACACCTAATCAAGTCAAGGAGCCCCAAAAAGAAGAGACTGATCTCCACCTTGGAAGTAGCATTCTCCCTGGTACCCTGCCTTCCCTATCTTACTCATCCATATTGAGCCCAGGCATGGGTCAGACTAGCGACCAAAAAATGGTGTTATTTCAAACCTATGGAGTCCATATTTCTGTAAGTAAGTCCCAGGCTATATCTTTTATTACAGGTTTGTTCAGTTACATCATGCTAGCACATATCTCTGTGCATTTAGTACATATTTTCAAAGGAAATTCATCAATCAGATGAATTTCACATTTCACTCCATTTACTGAAGAAAAAGGTGAAGGGAAATGGACTGTTAGCAGGATAGTAATCTGGAGGGGCTTACTGCACTGTAAGATAAAAAGGTTGGACATCATCAAGTTTGATCTCAGAATTCAAGTTCAACCTCCTAAGGCATGTTCTTGTACATGTAGCCTGCCTGATTATGTTTATAGTCATTCTGTATATGTAATATCTTACACAGTATTAAATGTCTTTCTTTCCCTTTGTCTTTCTTTCTATTTCTTAATAGCATAGGCACATTTCTTATTTCTCTCCAGTTTTCTGACTTTGCTCCTTCTAATCAGAAATGAATAAATAACCAAAAAGAAAAATATTTTTGAGATTCTACTGTAGGGTCCATACCTAGATCATACACAATAAATAAAAACAGTACATTGAGGATAATGCTAGACCTAAACTTCAATAATAGAAAATGGCACTAATGCTACAAGCCATTATTGAAAAATGTTATTATCAATCCATGTTTTAGTGGCATTTCTTCTTAGTAGATGATAACTGCTCAACTTGCACACCAATGGATATTTGATAAGGCTGTAAAGTCAGTGGCATAACAGTTAAGGCAGAACATATCCCCAAGATAATCCCATGTGTCATTATAAGGCAAATAAGAAACAGATGTGGAAAGTGATTTGGTGTAGGAAGGATCTGATTTTTGACTGTATTCTTCTGGGTTATGTCACTGTAACTGCTGATATTGGTGTGTAGCAGGCAAGAACGAGTGGAGAACAAGGTCACCAGAAGTCAGAGATGATCTATCCTCCTCTTCGTGTTTGTGGAATAAAACATTTGAAATAAGAGGCATGACATGTAAATCCCACAGTGTTTTTGTATTTCAGTTAAAATGCAATGAGGAGACATGTACTGTAAATTTCCAAATGTATGGGCGAGTAATGATGACAATAAATACATCACTGTTAAGTGTCAAATAAATGTATCATGGTTAGTCTGAGGCCCCAAGGAGTTTTGATAAACATGCTATAGGAAGTCTAACCTGTCACAAATAGGGCAACTTGCCCAAAAAGCTTTTTGGGTGCTGAAGTCAAAGTACCTCTATCTAGAAACCAACAATAAATACAGGCAACAGAGGAATAAACTCTTTCCAATGCACTTTTCACTCCCATTTTGAAAACCTAGGAAGCAATATGACTACTGATATGTACTTGATTATACTACTCACTGGTCTGTAGTATTTGCACCCAAAAATTATGCCCTGAGATGCCACACCAGCAAAAGATGAGATGAGAAGTCAATGTCAACATTTCAGGGTAAAATTTCACCTCTTCATTTTCAAGGTATACTTGATCATTTTCAAAAGAGTTAGTCTCTGGTCAAAAAATCTGGGCTATGCTCCCAGTGTTTTAAGTCCTGTCCACCTAAATTACACCTGTGTGCAGGCAGCAGGGAGGGAGTTGGCAGCTCTTGGGAAATGACTTGGTAGCAAGGTGAGCCTGCCTGGAGATAGCAAAGACCAAGGCTCTGCTCACAGATTTAAGGGACTGTGTGAGTGTGGCCCTTTTTGC
The DNA here is from genome assembly GCF_009829145.1 of Chiroxiphia lanceolata. Lineage (NCBI taxonomy): Eukaryota > Metazoa > Chordata > Aves > Passeriformes > Pipridae > Chiroxiphia > Chiroxiphia lanceolata. The sequence continues at coordinate 9,090,208 of NC_045641.1, read as the reverse complement.
ATAGTACAGATAAGCTGTCAGCTAGAAAGAAAGCACACTGTTCTCAGAAAAATCCTGATCAGTTAATAATTTTGCTGCCTCTTGGATTTTTGCAGTTAATTGAATAAAAAGAATGGTACTGCAGTGAATCAGCAAATGCCTGAGCCATAGACAGCAAAATACCCTGTGTATTCACCAAATGCTAAATGCTTCTAAGTTTTATGAGGGCTATTATAGAATCAAAGACAAGAATTCATGACAAAGCAAGATTGCCAGGTGGGTGGAAAGTCTGTAGAAATGCAAAGAGAAAAATGAAAAAAAAAAAAATAAACAAAGAAAGACCTTTGTAACTCAACAATTAGTCCAATTTATTGTCTAAAACCCTTCATTAGTTGCACTGGCAGTCCAAAAGGACATTACAATGTAGTTCAAACCTCTTTTATGGATCCTCGTAGATAAAAACCTTGCTGTAACATGTTTTATGGGTTATTAAACTCTAGGTTTATATCTCACTGATGCTTCTTTATAATCCATAGTAAAACTCCTGAAAATTAGATTGTTTAGGTCTTGAAATTCCACAAACTCATAAAGACAACAACTGACTGCTGGCTCATGGCATGACACAAATTGTTTCACCTAGTAAATGCCTTGCATGGTAGGAGATAATGCTTCTGGCTCCTTAAAACACATGTTTTCCTGTAGCACATAGCGTGATAGACGGCAAGACTTAGCCAGAAAGAACTACAGTTCAGTCCTGGAAATGAATGAAAAAGTTATTGTGACTTCCCATGATCTGCCACTTCAAGGTTCCAGAGATTTGCTTTCAAACAGCTGAAATACAACTGAAATAATGTGTCATATCATGATACTGAGTGGTGACAAGACATTGCTTTTTGACTAGACTTATTTCATATCTTGTTATTGAACAGCTTCAGTCAGCCAGTGTGACAATAAAACATAGTGTTACATATACATAAACATACATATACCAACAGTATATCCATTTATAGATCGATCGATCTATCTGTCTATCTATATCTACCCAGAATGGTCATTTCTTAAACCATTTTTTGCCTGTCTGCCTGCAGCTAACCCATCAACTATCTCAACAAAACAAGAACAAGGAAGATGAAAACATACATAGGTTATTGTAAATATATATATTTTGTTTTCCAGTTTAGTACAATTGCCTTGCAAGTAAAAGTGTGGTTACTGGGGAAGCACTAACCTATCAGTATGGACAGCACTGACTGCTGAATTTCCAGGTTATGCTTTTCCTGAACCTTTTCTGGCAATTCTCACAGAACTGCAGAGTCTAATGCAGTGAAACCACTGTTGGTCAGTAGTGAATAAACGCAGTGAAAAAAATGATCTGAAGAGACTTTGTTGATGGAGTGTGTACAGCTACTAAGAAAGTATTACTGGTTTAAATTACAAGGCATAGAATGACAGCAGTGATGCTCCCCAGCCATTCCAGTACAATTGAAGGAACTCATATCCTTACCCTTGTAACCCCCAACCCATAAATAGAAAAGAACACATCTCTAGGGTATCTTTCAGGGATTAGCTGATCTCCACAACAAGCGGTTGAACAAGGAATGGTCCAGAAGCATTCAATATGCCAACTATCACAACCTTTGTTTCATGAAAAAGGTAGAGTTGGCCTTAGCTATGAGCATTTTTTACATTAACATTCCCCTTGCTGTTTTGACAGACTCTCTTGTGCTATGATGAAGTATTTTATAAAGCAAACTGTTAAGTCAAAAAAAAAAAAAAAGGACAAAATTCAAAACTAACACACCCCACACAAAACCCCAATAAAAATAGCCCCAATAGATTTCCAGAGTGCTTGGAGTATGACAATGCACCAGGAAGGAGTATCCATTTGGGAGACTTGAAAGCCCATGACAATGTCTCTTCACTGAGTCAGAAATTGCTGGCATTGAACTATTGTGCTCTCTGTTATTATTTGGTGTTGTAAATACAAAAGGAAAAGCTCCACTTCCCACTCAGAGAAAAACTTTCAGGCTTGTTAAGGTTTGGCATTAGTTGGGGTGGTTGAATTTGCTGCTCTAGTCACAGTCAGCGGAAAGCAACAAGTTCCTCTGAATGATGAGTCAGAGCAGCTCAGAACTGCAGTTCCCAAGGGCAGCATCTCTCGTCACTGACCACAGAGGTGACTTTAGGTCTAAGTTAAGTCTTTCTGAAATGAACACTGCAGAGGCAGCTGATTGGAGACACCTGACTTTGAAAAGAAATTGATGGTTTTGCTCTTTGGTGTTGTTTTTTCCCTTTTTATTTTTTCCTTTTTTTTTTTCTTCTCCCTTTCAATATATTAATTCCAGGGAATTTTTGATTTACCTCATGCACAATACAACTTTCTGTGCACACGTTTTATTACTATATCAAGAGTATTTCAGAAAGCCTTTTAAGTAAACTTTACTCCATGAGAAATGATTTACTTATGAATTGTGTTACTTTTCAAGAATAATTTTAAGTGAAACAACTGTGCAGGATATGGCCATGTTGTTATTGTTATTATATTTCCTATTTCACACTTAATCTATTGAGTCATGAAAACTGTTAAATATGAGGACTTTGGTTTCAGGTTTGGGAATCATGCTATTATGGAACTTTTAATGAGAAACTTTTATTAAATGCATCCCCACGGAATCGCTTATTTTTAAAAAAGTGCAAGTGCAAATAAATGTAATGTGAGAAATTATGCAAAAAATACAAATATTAAAACAAATGTAAATGTTGAGGCAAGTGGTAACCATTGGGGAAATAGGTGAAAAGTGATTGAAGCAATAATGCAACTGTTTTAAATCATTAATTATTTAAAAAAAAAAAAAGAAAAAAGAGAAGAAATGCACACAATGGGCTTCTGACTTTTAGTCTTTTAGTCTTCAGGCTCTATGTGCTATAGGGGTTTTACCCACACACATCTGGGGGACACTGGGCTCTGCAACATCTTTATTACATTTTGTTTATCCAACTTGAGGCTTAGTAGAATTATAGTTATGGAAACCAGTTTTAAAATCCTGTGGGAAATCACTCTAAGTTACAGATCTTTAGTAAAATGGTGCTCCCAAAGAAAGGCCTCCAGCTTCCGTAGGACCTGGAACTGAAACTTTCTTGGAATCCTGTGCTGTGCTAAAGGGGACAGAGAAGGAACTTCCTTGAAGAGCATTTACCTGCAAAACTGGTCATGAGCTCTAAGGTCATCTCCCAGACTCTAACCCTCAGGCAGTATGATCACTTCAAGACCTCTCAAATAGTCTCTACATTATCCTGCGTCCTCTTCTTCAGATTCAAAGAGATATTCTTTCTACTAAACCACTACACTTGTAGATATTAATTTTGGTTCCTGGAAATCTTACTTTTGATATCAAAATAAAGAGCTGTTGAAATGATTACCAGCTCCATGCTTCATTGTGTAGATTAATGAAAGAACAGAGCTCTCAGAGCTCTTGGTTTGTTTCTCCTTTTACCCCATAAGTCACTTCTACTGGAAAGTTTTTCTAGCTTATGATCTTCAGAAGATGCCTTGAGATGCAGCAGATGACTCTGGAAAGCACAAATTTTGAAAACTTGACTCCCTAGGTTGAATTTGAACAACTCACCTTCTCAATAATTCTCTTCCAGTCAAATATCAAACATCCCACACTACTCTGCTTTCTTCTGAAGTTAAATCTACTAATATTTATTAAGTTACCATACACTTTCGCAAAGAGGGAAATGTTTTGTCTCTATCTATCTATCTGCATAATATAATTCAATAATTCATTGAATTCTAGTAAAAGGGAAAACAGCCAACTAGGCTTTTCAGGAACAGCTGGTTCAATCTATTCATTATTCCTAGTTTATGATCAGTAAGTGCTGCTTTTTCTGACTGGGAGAGAAACCAAGTGTCAATGTCAAATAGCGAAGACTTGTTCACACCTGAACATACTAGTCTGCATACTAATATTGGTATTTATATGAGTAATAGCCTCTTTCAAATCACTGGGCAACATATGTAAATAAAAGGAGGGCAGGCACTGTCAAACTGAGCAGCTGTTCAAAAAAGATGTGTATGTTTGTGAACTTGCTTTTGCAATATTTCACAAACAAAAGACCCCAGACTTACCTGACTTTCATGCAACAGTTTTCTTCGGTTTGGTTTGGTTTTCTTTTTCCCTGATGATGTCATCTACCTACTTGCACCCAGTTTAAACATCTGCCTATTTTGGATGAAATGTTCTAACGCTAAAGCAAATAAATGAGCAGACATGAATTTCATTATAGTGTTACTATAGTATTTATTGCTTCAGAAAATATTTCACATAAAGAGTGATTAGAAAAAAGAAAACAAACCAAACACACAGTTAACATGAATGACATGTTAACCTTGACTGATTAGTAAAGACACCAAAAATGTCATCCCAATGGCATACCAGACACTAGATACCATCAAGGATATTGAACAACTCTCAGAGGACACTGAGAATTAGAATGCCTTTGTATTGCAACTTTCTGAGTTGTCAAGTGTAATACATCACCTAAGATCACCGTCTGGCTCATACAGGATGACCTCTGGAAATATAACCACCATACAATGACTGTCTGTTCTAGTCAAGTTATTAAATGGTCTGCATATGTAAGGAATAAGGTATACAAGCCCAAAACCAGTACACGTCACTGAACTACATAACCTAAAAATTTCAATTCTTTAAGTGTTCTTATTCTTACCCCCAACATATTTTCCATTAAAAACATTTGGAACAGATTCTAATCGCTTTAGCAGATTCTACTATTATGTTAAATAAATTATCGGGCCATACTTTATTGCATGATTGTACAAGTTTTCTATGGTTATTTTTAGCATTCAAGACCACTGCTTTCCTCCTTTGTCTTCTGGATTTCCTGTATGTTATTAGACTGTGGTGAGGTCAGGCATCAGAGGAAATAACAGCAGTGCTAACTCCTAGACCCAATGTTTTATGAATTACTGAGCATCAGTGATGTAATGGTAATAAATCTAACCCAGTCTCAGTCTTGTGTCCTGTTGTAAATAAATGAAGTTAGCAAAGGTGTTATTTTATTCAAGAGCCTTCCTGATGAGAACGAAAATGTTTCCCTCGGGGTGTTGTTTGTAAAATTGCTTCTGTAATTAGGGTGCTGTTTAACAAGAGAAAGGTTCTCCAGTTTTCCTGGGGAACTTTCAGTCAAGGGTATCTTATTTACAACACAAAAACGACTGCAAATTGGGGAAGCAACATACAGAAAGGACTTAGTCAAGTGGAGTTAACATATAAGCATATGGCCAAGATTTTCTAATTTCCCAAGTGATTTTGCATACTCCCAAGTCGGGCACCCAATTTAAAACTTGCTCAAGGGCTCTGATTTTCACCAAATACCTTCTTAGACAATTTAAAATTCTGATACTTGAAGCTGTTAGTCTCTTCTGAAAATAAAGGCATTGCTTTTAATTCCTAGCAAGGAGAAACCTCTAATATGGGCACATGTCCTAACTAAAGGCTTCAAAAATCTCACTCTAAGTGAGTGACAGGATAAGAAGCAAGCCTAGAAAAATATTGTTAATTCTTTCTCCCTATTATAAGAACTTGTGAGCATGCTTTCAGAGAATTTGTGAAAGTAACAAGGGGCAGAGAAGTACACCACAGCAACCACTGTAACAACTATTAAGCTTTGCTTTTTTTTTAAGATACTGCAATCTATTTGCAGCACTTCATTCCAAGGTGCTTATAAAGTGTCATGTCTAGCCCAGTGTTTGATACATATGCAGATTTTAAAAAAACATAAAACTAAGTCTGGCATACAGAAGCTGAAATTCTGACCCTTTGGGCAATTTTGCTTTTCTTCAGGCAAAGCTTAGAACTGAAATCCCTGCAACAAGCACTTCTCTTTCCTCTTTGTTTCCTCCACCTGCTTGCAGTGTGACACCACCCAGCCCTTCTGCAGCCTCATTTGATTTTTCTTCATTAGCAAGAAATAATATCCTCAGATTTTAATAGCTGGTATTGCATTAGAGAACAACGCATTTGAAAATGTAACTTCTATTCTACATGTGGAGACATAACTAACAGTAGATATAATTATAACCTCTCTCTGTGACAAGCTGCAATTATTTCTCATGGCACTGTGTTTCAAAGCAACGCATTTCTCATACCGGTCGGGGTTCTTTTATTAAAAAAGTCAAGAATGTTTGATATTCTTTTCCCAGTGCAACAAAAACTTTGCTGAGACAGTAACAGATGGATTTAAGTGAGTTTAATTCAGGGTGACTGAAAAAAGTACATTAAAATTCACTTCTTTATTCACTATCTTGCCTGCTTTTCTAGCACCCAAGAATCTCCAGAAGGGGAGAGAGTCAATGACACTGGCAAGAATATGTGGTACACTCAGTTCATATGTCTATATATGTACCTTCATAAATAGGAATGCACAGTGTCAGTGGGGCTAATCAGCATCCAACCAGATAACTCAATTACTGATACTTGTATTTTTGAAGAAGAAACGCAGCCTGTCTTTTAACAGAACTTTGGCTCAAAATCCTGGCTCATTGTATAGTATAGTTTAGTATGGTTTAGTACAGCATAATATAGACTGACTTTGTTGGCTAAAGCAAACTTACAAACACACCAACCTCTCACAGGAAAAAAAAAGTAGTTCCCTTTAATGTTCTGTTTGATTTCTGCAGTAAACTTTAATGGAATCCAAATGATTTTGCTTTTTTTTTTTTTCTTTTTGAGAAAGAAAACTGACATTTAGTTTACTCCACATTTCACCACTCACCACCAGATCACAGCCACCGTGAGAAGCGGTCACGGTCATGAATTGGGTTATCCAGGACCTGTCTGTGCTCTGCATAGTGTTAAGTGATGTCAATAAATGCTACAGACTCCAAGCAAGGCTGGTGCCATCCCAAATGTGGTGTGATCCGTGAGACTTTCAAGCAGATCTTCTCAGGCCCTACTCTTAGAATTTCAACATGAACCCCCCTGAAGTCAGAGAAAGATTCCCTTCAAGTTCAGTGAACGCCAGAGGAATCTTCCTTATATCCCTTGCCATGTTTACATGTTAACGCAAGGTCATGGTAAATCCTTCCAAATGACTATGAATTAAAACAGTTGTTCTCCATCACCACCAATTGAAAAGGTTTGAACTGACAAATACATGATTTCTAAACTTGCATCTGTACCATCACCCTTCTGTTTTTTGTCATCATTAAAGGCAATAAACACTGAGTAGAAAAAAATCATGTGTGTTCTTAATCCATACTGATTACTTCTTTTACAATATCTGACTGAAATGCAAGCTTCATTTGCATTTATTCAGATAAATGTTAAATGTTTAACCCCACTTAATGGTTGATCCTTGAAATGCATAATTGTATTAAAACACATACATTTACAAACAAAAATAATAAGACCTGAAATATTAATCATCTCCCCTGCTGTCTCAAATCACCCTTTTCATTTTTTTATTCTTAAACAAAGGCACCTTTGGACAACAATTTGGGTTCTCTCCTCAGCAATGCTGGTGCAACACCAGTGAAAGCCAAAAGAACTAAAGAAAAAAGTCAGCTTTGGAGATTATTGAGAAGAAGGATCAGAATATCAGAAGGATCCATATGTTTTTTGCATATCCATAACACAGATGCAAATTTTAAGTCTTTGGGTTACTTTTTGTCTGTTTTACAACTGAAGTGTTTCCTTACTATAACTTATCCCTGGATCTGGAAATTTTGAACTTAATTGGTAGGTAAAAAAACCACATCCCTTTGTATTTATTAAATGAAATATTCTCAGACCATCTGCAAGATAATGCTGCTCAATTTTCTATCAGCTTGGATGTAAACATTTCAACAGAAGGTGGTGTTTGTGCTGTTTGAGGCACCTTCTGAACTCTGCTGAGCTTATCTTCTCTTTAGAGATGAAACTTTGTTTACCTAAGATCTGAGAACTGATTACAGGCCCCTGGGAAATCGAAACATTGTAAGGATAATTGGTTCCCGAAATGTAAGTTCCTCTGAAGGGAAGAACTCAGAGGTATGGCCTTGCAGGAAAAGTGACCAAACATCTGCAAAGGTGCTGGAGTTCCCCCCGTGTAAGACAAGTCTCATGAAGGCCAGCAAGGTCTGCTGGTCCCACACTGCACATCCAGAGATGCACAGAAAACCCGTGGGAACGAAATGCATCTTTCCCCTTTCCTTTTCTTTCGTATGCAGGCATTAAAATTAACACTTATAAATGGAACCTGAAATATAATAGCTCAGTTGTCTTCTTGTTTCAGGAGGTGTTAGTGGTAGCAGAGAAGCCAAATTGCAGGACTGGCATTTTATTCTCATATCAATGACTAAGCATCTGCTCCAAAACTGATTCAGTCCATGGCACTCTCCTCTCGTGTCCTCTGAATTAAGACCTTAAAAGACTGGCAGCATAATTGATTTTTGTATAGATTAAAGAAATGGGAATTTTAGCACTACATTTCTGCCTGCAAATGTTTTATTTGTCAATGTTAGAGATAAAACATCATATTGCTGACTGGAGGTAGCTAGAATAGACCAGAACAACTTGTGAACTTTATGTAAAGGAGGGTTCACAGTTTCCTGCTGTATCTTTCCATAGAAAGCAATTCTTGAAAGACTCATGCAGTGCATCTTTTATAGATCAAAAATAAGGTTTTAAAATAACGATTTTTTTTTTTGGAATTTTATTTTATTTTTTTTATGAATGAGATCAATGCCCAGTAAAAAAAAAAAAGCAAATGTCACATTATGAGTTTTTAGGAAAGAAATAAAGAACAAAACCAACAGTATCTTTATGCCTCTATAAATGCATGACACTTCTGCATTTTCAGTACTGTATGAAGTTACAGTCCTCTAACTCAAAAAACATACACACTGGAGAAGAGATGAAGAAAAGAAGAGTGCTCTCAGTTTGTTCTAAAATGAGAAACTGGCAGGCAGAAAGTGTAAAACAAAATAAAGGAATGTTCCTCCCATGTTGCAATTTGTAGGGGTTGGGGTGCTGTGGATACTTAAAAGATATATGAGCTCAAGATATGCCAGTACTAATTCACAAAAAACAAGTCACTGAAAAGCATTAAACACAGAGATTCCACCCCTGGCTCAGGAAATCCCTGAACAACGAGTGCTGGAGCCTGGGAGACTCTATCACTAAGCACTGCTGCATACTTGCCTTATTCTCCTCCACTGGCATTCATTATGGGACCTGGTGAGAACCAAGATACTGGGCTAAATGAGCCTTTGGTCTGAACAGATTTGACTGTTCTTATGAAATGAGGCAGAGAGAAATTAGGTAATTTAGCCAGGAAATCTATGCCAAAGCAAAAAGCTAATGTTCTAGTTCCTGAGCCTTGTCCAGTGCCATAAACAAAAGTATATAGTCCTGCCTCAAATCCCAGTAAAGCTAATGGCAACTGAGCTTACTCAGCACATGCAAAGCTATGCACAATGTGCCAAGTAAAATTGGTAAGGATCACTTGTGGTGGGAAGAGTACATCAGCCTTTGTGCCCAGTTAGCCTTTAGTCTCCCAGTGATTCCCAAGGAATATCTCTGCTGGATTCCCAGTGCACGGACAAACTGCAATATGCAAATAGCCACTTGCATTTCATTCACTGGAGTTTTACAAGGACTAGCAGTGGAAGCCAAAAATCCCTCTCATAGATTTCCAGCTCCAAAACAACTTAATATTAATTAACTAAACAATCATATAAACAAAGGTTTAAAAGAAATAAGTTATTTAGTTTAGAATAAAAATCAGATAATGCACATCACATCATTTCATAAAGAAAAATGTGGGTTTCTTTTAACTGACTTCTATGATCCATATATAGCCAGTGGAGATTCACGTAACAATATTATTCTAAAATGTTCCCATCATTTCCAACACTTATTAAAATAATCTAATCTAATTCAGCATATTGGAGGGAAGAAGAGCTGATACGCAATTATCTCTTTCCCTAAATTGTTCTTTGATTTGGTTTCAAGGGTCAAAGATCCACCCAGTTTTTGTGTTAATAGCCAGCACTGATGTCACTGGGAGAAACAGAACGGAAGATAGAGGTGGAGGTTGAATTTGAAGATAACTTTAATAAAAACATTAGAAACTACTGGATAAGAAAAGCAAACAAACATCCAACAAGTCCACCTCTTGTTTCATAACTCTTCCTTGCTTCTTGATGTATCATAATATCCTTCCTTTCCCCTTTTAATCATGCAAACTAACAGCTGTCTTTTTAAACATTTTTAGACTTAACTTCAAGTGCCGCACTTGATACCATATGTCACACATTTCCTCTCATTTTTTTGTGAAATGGCTTCAGATGGAAGGGTTTAACCTTATTTTTCTCCTGTCTGGATTTTGTCTTTTGGTATTTAGAAGCCTCTTTTTATCTTAAATGTCATTCATTCTACGTAGTTTCATCAAATTTGATCATAGGTTTTAAATTCTGCACTGTTAATCTTCTTAACTAATATAAGAAGTTAAAAATTCATTTATTACAAACTGTACCATGATGAGGATACTTGCTTACATAGAGCAGCTAAAGCAGAAGACTTCTGGTAGAAAATTAGTAAATGCAAGCTGCAAGCAGAAAATGAACAAGAACAGGATGTAAAGTAGACCAGATTTGCTTACAATGGCCATATGCTTTTTTCTTCCTGCTGCATTCTCACCTTTCTACCACCATCTACCACCTTGCCATCACATTTGTTTTTATATAATTATCAGTATTTATATAATTTTCAGCATGGAGACTTGATCTACTGTCTTAGATGAAAATGTCTGTGGAAGTAGACCAAATGCTTCTAGTAGACTTAGATGCGAAGAGTCTTAACATTAAAATCTGAGTTTGACAGCATACCTAAGTTTATTTATTGTTTTTTGAAAGCTAGTGTGAATTGTTTTAAGCTGGATAATAATTTGCCTCAAGTCTTGTAAAATTAAATTGTAACTGAAATTTCATACTGCTTCCTGATTTCCCTTCTTGGATTAAATTTGTATAATTTTATTCTTTCTAGTTCAGAGAAATGTAAATCGATATCCAGGAACTTTTCTGAAATGCATTGCTTCTGAGGGACTGCTTCATTTTATTTTTTTAGTTTTGTTTCATGGTCACAAACACCTCAGGCACTATGGTAGATGTGAAAGATAAGCACTATTTCTGAAGATGCAGAATTCTCTCCACTGACCAAGGATAAGGTTGGATCACTAAACCAACAGAGTATGCTTCAGGTGAATTAAATCAGGTACAATGACTTCTACCCTCTGAAATTAGGCTAGACTTAGGTAATCTAAGTCTGGAGGGAATAAACTGCCTTAACACCAGGAAAGAACAAAATCTGGAACGTCTCAAATCCTCTAACATACTTTCCTGTTGTCATCTATTCATCTTTCTCCATTTCATGATCCAGTGTTGGCTGGCACTATAAGCAACCCCAAATCTCTCTCCCTTTCCTCTTCTAAGTGTCTCATCTGTGGTGCTGCCTAAGCAGGGTCTACAAAACCTCAAAACATTGAAATAATTTGCTCAAGTTCCTTCTGAATGAGGTTTTGAGACTGCTTTTTATAGAAGTACCTTAGCTTGCACTTAACTACACACAATTACACAGGTAATTAATGCTCTAATTTGACATGTTGGCACATAAAGCCTAATCCCAGCTCTACAGAAATCAGAAAGTAGCCAGTAATCACAGCACATCAGAGATTTGGCTTTAAAAGAAACTTTAAAAATAAATATGCCATTCTCATATTCTTTGTCTCCAATCGTTCATTGAAATATCTTGAAAAAATATTGCAATCTCTTTTTAATGCAATAATCTGAAAATGTATTGCAATTAAATTCAGCATTAAGTTTCATTCCTGTAACAGTGTAATGAAAATGATAGCTATTCATACTTTTTCTTATAGCTCTTCTCATCTCACCTCTTATCAGATGGCTAGTACATTTAAAATTCTCCTTACATCTCTGTACATCGAGCACTACCTGTCAAATCCAATCTTATTTTTCCCTGTTTTACATACTGGTTTCTACTACAACATAATTTCTGCTCTTTAGGTAAAGTCTTTGGGTGAATTTTCTTTCAGGGTATCATAATATTTTTTTTTAATTTACTTTAGTCTTGTCAGCCTGGAGTAGGCCAGTGATTTAGAAGTAGCAGTCCCAAAAGAGAAAAAAGCAGGTAAGGAAGCTTGGGCTGCTCATCACAGTTATTTAGCTACTGCTCCAGTTTAACTCTTGCAGTAATTGAAATCCTAGTTTACCCCCAAAAGATATTGCTTTTATCTCTTTGAGAAGCTTTTGAAGGGTTAAGTCTAGATTTATTTCTGACCATGTTGCTTACTACTCAGACAAACAAATAAGAAAAATGTTCTAGGTGTAAAATGATAAAACACCCCTGCTCTTTTTTTTTTTTTCCAATCAAAGGAATAATTCCAGACTGCGATTTGATTCCTCTTTCTCAAATGGGTCATATAAGTAAGATGTCAGGCTTTTTGTAAGCAACTAAAATCTTCAGCTTTCTTTACTGTCTTCTATTATCTGTTTTAAAGTATTTCCTTATTTATTATCTTTAATACTCCATGAAATATACTGATTGTAAAAATAATATCTCAGTCATTAAGTGTTATCTAAACTACTTGATACAATGTCAACTAAAAGAAAACACATTTTTAAGGGATTCTATATCATCCTTCCACAAAAAAAAAAAGCAGATATTTTTCTTTATTTTCTTTTAGCCTTCTCTTTAAGACTTTTATTTTGTGATTCTGATATGTGACTGTTTTTATAATGTCAGGAAAGTACCTTGAGTTAAAAAATTTATTGTGCCATAATCTTTGTACAGCGAGATTTAGCATTTCTGTATTAACCATCCTTTACACTGTACTCTTACTATCTCCCTTCAAGGTAATCCTTTTTACAGAGGGTCATGGCTTTTCAATGTCTGTATGAAAACACATTTGCACAAAGAAATAAAAGCCAAATTCACAAACCTACAAATGACAAGCAGAAAGGGCTTGTATTCCAGCTTGCTTTCCTGCAAAATCCTTTGAAAGGCTAAAGAGTCTTTTCAGGGCAAGCACTAATCTGCAGACTTGTATCCCTATGTTTGAATGTAATGAGATTCCAGTAAACACATGCACTCCATGTCGACACAGTGAGCTCCATTTAAGAGTAGTTTATTTTCAGCCACTTTCAGGCAGCTAAGACCAGACTAGAAATGCTACTTTAACTGAAATGAGAGTGCCTGTGCATGGATTTGCACTGAATTTGTGAGACATTCAAATGTTTGCTTATGGACAAGGTTTAAGTCATGCAGAGAGCTCCTTCACTATCAAAACCTACTGCCTTGTTCAAACTTTCCTTTTTCAGTTCCCTGCCTTGACTGAGGTTAAACAAACTCAATTTTCCCCATCACTGTTCTATTTATCCCCACAAGTCTTTAAGAGAATACATAAATCTTGTACTCAAGCCTGAATCATTTATTATTATATTATACCTTTTGGAAGAATCTTTGTGGCCTTATTCCATGTTAAATAACAGAAATTTTCTTTCAAGGCCAGGCTGGATGAGGCTCTGAGCAATTTGGTCCAGTGGAAGGTGTCCCTGTCCATGGCAGGGGGGTTGGAACTAAATGATCTTTAAGGTCTCTTCCAACCCAAACCATTCTATGATAAATGATGGCCAATCTTTCCATATGCTAAATTTGGTAGGAGTTTCCAACTTTTTAGTCAGGAATCGAAATTAATGATCCAGACTATACTCTACCGACTCCAAGGGACTTGTTCTTCAGTAAGTGTTCCAGGAAAAGACCCTAGGTACAGCAACAGTAGGTTGATGAAGACTTACTCTTTCATTATTCACACACTTATACAATGAAATGAGATCCCTTTTTCTCATAACAAAAGATGATGAAATGCATAAACAGAGAGGTTTGTTAAAACAGAATAAAATAAATTGTTATTAAGAAAAAGTAAATGAAGTTAAGCACCTCAACCAGCTATAATTAAATTGAATATGCCACCATGACTATTGTTGATATACCACCTTCATGACCACTGATGCTTAGCCAAACAGAAAACGAAACTTGGATCAAGTAAAGGGAAAAAACAACTGCACTATTGCTCTGCAGTTTTCTGCTGTTTGACACATGGTTTGTATTGTAGGTGCACGTATATCCCTTATGAAACCTTTTGCAGGCTTGTAAATAAACATTGGCTACACAGAGTAATGGTGATTTATACAAATGGCAAAATGCTTTCAGGTTTCATGTTGGTCTCATACTTCAAACAACCTGGAAGTATAGGTTGAAATGATCAGAGAGTCAGTCCTTTGAAATAGTAATCAATGCCATTTGTTTTCTGATTACACATGAACTGGTTTGTAATTAAAAAAAAAACAACAAAACATTCCTCAGGGCAAAAGAACTCATTGGAAAATAGTCTTCCTCTCTTACACTGTTTGTTTTCTAATCCACCTTCAAAAGCTGCCTCCAGGTCTGGAATCAGGTAGAATCAGTCAGTATATATGCTTTTACTGTGCCCAAGAAGTAAAAATTTGTATTATCTGAGAACCTGCAGCACAGAAAACTGACCAATTCTGTGAGAATCCTAGTATTTAGACTTTTTTTTTTTTTTTTTACACCTCCATACGATAGCTTCAGGTAGGCTTGGTCCTTATGTGTGCAGAGGGTCTCTGAAGGTCATCTAAAGATTACCCAGTGGACAGACAGCTCCATCACTTCTATTCAGCTTCTCTGGGGACTTCTTTTGGCCTGGGGATGTGGGACCTTTTTCACATGACAATGACTGAAGCTTCATCTTTTAAGAAATCTGAATTGCAGAGAGCAAAACCAATTAAGGCCAAACAACCTGCCCTGGGCAGAAGCCTGAGAACTGGAGACGAACCCGTAACACTGGTGTCAACTTCAACCAAAACGTGCAGCAGTTTTGCATAGCACTGATAAGATGGTGCCACAACTGCTAATTATCTCACTGGCATAAGACCACATACCAGAGCATGAAAAAAACAGATTTCTATTACAAATTCTTCATGTTTCCTTTCCTTCTGCCAATACTTTCCTAGCTGCGTTGTGAGTAAAGATTTCTGCAGCGTGAGACATATTTCTTTTTATTTTTTTCTGTTTCCTCAAAAGACATGATCAGGCAAAACATTTAAATAAGAGTAAACTTAAGGTTTGTAAACAATGTTGTTCATTGCCCAGAGCAAGACCAATATTTCAGCAGGACAGCAGAGATCTGAACTTTACATCTTCTTGCTTTCATATGAAAAGGTCTCAGATGAATGATCGATTTATCTAGTGGATTATTTCTAATTAAACAAAGGGAAAAAAGCAGAATATACTGTGTATTTGTCACTGCCAGCTTGCATAATGCTAGGAAATAATTTTTTAAGTCAAAATCCATCTGTCACTGGTGTTGCCCATGTCATATTTCCACTTTAAGAGCTGATGAAAAATGTTTATATCCACATCAAGCCACTTGCTCAACTTCTGGCTTGGTTTATATTAAATACAGAAGAAGGCAGCAAGCTAGTAATCCCTGAAAGCACCCTTCTGATGAGTCAGACCGAGCTGTTAGCAAAACTCTAGTCACTTGTTACCAGGTTTTAACTCCATGAAGAGCAGACGTGCAAAAAAGACCAAGTGAATTTTAACACCTCCCTCATCTTGAGTGGTGCTACTTGAGCTTTGCACTCATGCAGTCCATGGAACATGACCATGATAATTCTGGCATTCCATTTCTCCTCATCAATTTTGTCACTGTTCTCATGCATAAACATTATTTTGCATATAGGAGCAACGAAGATTGTTTCTTTAATAGCAAATGGGTACATCTTCAAGTCCTCTGCTTTCTGCGACCAAGCATATTAGACACTTACATGTTTGCTATCCTGCACATAAAATAGATTACTACAAGGCTGATATTTAATTTACTTAATTAATTTCATTGTGAAGGCATGTTTGAAGCCATGTTACTGAAGGATTTTGCCAAGGTAACCACTTAACAGCTAAGTAACCTTTAATTACTTTGCTGTAATGATACACATCTAAGACAGATATTGTTATACTGTGACATCTGAGCACTTTAACCTAAACGTAGTTATTAGCACTCCCATACAAGATTCATTATGGATCATATTTCATTAATGGAAAGTATTGTGCTCTCATCTGATTATGTACTTGCAAACGTTTATTAATATATCTTTCTGAGTGTGACCGTGTCTCAAGTTGGAGGAATCCGCAGATTTTCATAAGTCTGGTAGCACTTCTTAACTAAATTTTATGCAATCAGACAGGAGAGAAGCTATATGACAGCTCTTCTGGACTTACTGGATATGCACACTAGACAGAAGAAGAGTTGCTTAGGGATGAACACTGTATACAATTATGATTGGCTGTGTAATATTCGAAACTTAAATAATTAAAATGCAAATTAATGCTGCACTGCAAGAATCACTGGTTGTGATTTATATCACTACAGGTGAGAAGACATCTACAGACTTGTAGATGACTGCAAATGTACACAAATTAGAATAGATTAGATGACATAGCAAGTCATTGCCAATTCTAATAGGCATGAATTCATCATGATATATTTATCTATTCTGCACAATACCCACAATACCTCTTTTTAGCTAAGTTTTCCAGTGGTGACTGTTTTTTCATTCAAGCGTTTCGCACATTCTGTTCTGACTCACTGAGTTAAACAAAAAATATTTTTGAAAACAAAGCATTCTTCTGGGAAAAAATAAAAACAACCATATGTGAATTGTCTACAGCAAATAATGCAGAAACTGAAGAGAAAGAAAAAGCAGGTATAAGTTACTCTGTCCTTGAGTTCCCAAGAAATGGTGGAAAGTTACTCACCCTTTTCCAATGAAATGAGTTAATTAGGAAATAACTAATTTACTCGAAGTCCACAGAGGATGAACGAGTCAGAGGCATGTATTTTATTTGAGTCAGGTCATACTCATTAAATTATTTTTCTTACATAAACGAGGGAAAGGTGAAGGAAGGAACAGAAGGGTACAGTACATTTCCCTCACAGGAACACTGTTTGAGGGAAGATGCAGAGATTCTATATGGCTTATGCTCAGGAGCTCAAAGAGGAGTCGGCACATTTCCAAACAGATTTACCAAGTGCCATAAACAGAAAACAAGTTGTTACAAGCTATGTAAGCTGGAAGAGAGCATGAATGGAAGAGTAAATAATTTTTTTCCCAACTGACTTCAAGTGGTTTTATTCTTAGATTATGAGAACAGAAAGAGTTGCTGTAATCATTTACTCTGATTTCCAGCATCACACAAGCAGTAGGCAGATGGGGCAAGCACAAATATTTAAACCACTGCCTATTTCAGTACTATTCTTAACCTCCCACAGCATTTCAGCAGTAAATTGATTAACTATTCATGGCAAAAGATATATGGACTAATGTTTAAGAAAGATAGTTATGCTTATGCACTGCTTTCATATCTGTTATTTTTAGATAATTCTATGCACAGTCCCATGTTCTTTCTGTGCACAAAATACAATCTCTGTCTAAGCTATGACCCATTCCTAAAACTGGATTTTCTTCCTGCTGACAGGTACTACTGCAGCAATCAAACATACACTGCTGCACCAGGTCTCTAGTCACACAAAAGTATTCTTTAAACAAGGATGAGGGTTTTCTGTCCTGTAAGACTTTTGAGATCTTGAAACATCTGACTGTTAATCTATTTGTGTCATCTTATGCCAGCAAAAACATGAAAGATTTTATACTGATAAAAAAATATGCTTTATCCTTTTTAAGAGTCTTTAGAAAAGTTAGGAAGTATGCAATGGTTAAATTCTATCTCTTTTTGTTTTGCAGAGATCCTTCCTCTTGCAGTCATCTTCTCTGTGCATATGGCATATATGGGATTAATTCTTATTTGCGTTCTTACATGGTTCAGTAAATTCTCTCCTTAAGAAGCAAAGTACTAATTACTAGTCTAAACATCAATATTTAGCATTGTTTTCCTACCAAACTATGGAATAGTGGAATTTTATGATTTGCGTTAACTTGGTAACAAATTTAAGACACTCCCTGTATAAAAAAAGCAGAGAAGAAATCCAGTTTCAAAATCTTTTAAAGGTCATGAAGCATCTAGAAAGTATTGCAAAGCTTTCTCACGTAAAATATGAGTCTGCACATAAAAGTGAGGATGATCAAGATACTAGGAGAAGAACAATTATTTCCTGTTCCACCAGGCAACTGCTGGAAATACCTATGTCCTGCTGTTTACTCACAGAAATAGCAGCTTCACCTGCAGTTGCTCTGCTTTATATCAAAGAAGAAATAAGATTTAATCATTGTAGAGAAGCCAGTTTTGTCATGCCAAATGCAGCTGCTGATGAAAGGAAGACATGTCTAAGGAGCTTGGAAGCACACCAAGGAGGCCTTCCATTCTGGAAAATTACTTTTTTCTTTCCTCAATCTGTTTGAAAGCTTTTAAATCTGTGAGTGTTCTTATCTTTCCTTTGGGGAAATGTCCCTTTTCGGGGAATTCTGAATCAGCGAGACTCTTACAGCCACAAGCAACATCAGGGGGATGTTTTGAGGAGAAGTTCAAGCATGAACCTCTTCATCACTATGGAGCAGGAACTATGGAGCATGTGCCATGGCCTCCCTAGGTCCTTCCTGGGACTACCAACTGGCCACTCACCACACCAGTGTACTGTTAAGCTCACACAATGTGAACTTGCAGAAACTAGAAATATCAGGTTGGTCTGAAAGTATGGAAAAAGGCAGTGTTTTCAGACTCACATGGCTCTGAGAGTTAAATATATCCTACAGCCTTTAAAAAAGGTCTAAAAGGCACTTCACAGCACATCATCTCTCATAAAATTTCAGACAAAGACCAGTGAAATTAGTTCGCCAGTAAGATCTTCATTAGGTTCTCGTGTCTGAATATTTAATATAACTTGGTTAGTTTGCTATTCTGCATTTCACAGCTCTGTGGTCTGTATGTGGAGTATCACCCACAGCTAAAACCTGCTACATTGAGACCTTGGTTGTTTGAAGATTATTTGACAAGATGTTGGTACTGAGCTACAAACACAATACAGTCACTTCCTTCAGCAGCAGAAATCACACAACATGATTCTTCTTCATGAAGTCAGCCTCTGTCAACTAGAGCCATGTGATGTGAATCCCACAATGAATAATGCTGCTTTGATGCTGATCTATCCAAACCTGAGCTCGGTAACTCCTTCTTTCAGTTTTGTTCCCTCCTGTGCCTCTAAATCAAGAAATTTTTTTATTTATAAGTCATTTCCTCAATTAAGTCAGTCTATACTTTAGGCTGGCTTTCCACTGTTTTTATTACATTGGTTTCCCAACAGATGGTGGTTTGTTTGTTTTTTTCTCCCCCATATTGGTCGAGAGATCAAAGGATTCAGCCATACTTGTCTTTTGTTTCGGGAGGTGTGTGGATGAAATTTTGCATATGTTGCATGACTGTGAAGTTGGGTTAGTGTTTTCAATTGTTATTCTAACAAGAGGCAAATGCTGAACTTCTGTGTTACTAGAAATATTATGGGCTCTGTTGATGAACCAACATAATATTCCCACCCAGAAAATTGGATTGACTTCTTAATATGATTATCATGCCTCTTAAAAGTACAGTCCAAGTCTGTAATGAATTAGGAAAACTGTATCATCTCATGGTAAAGTAAGGTAACCATATGCAGTGGGAATATTTACATTGCAGGAATAAATAATTCATCATAATGTCCTTTAACTGATAGGAGAAATAACAAACATCCAAATGCAAACAGTGGGTGCACTTTCAGCTCCTCTGGTAGTCATCGCTAAAATTAATTTCCTTAAAGCAGTCACAAAACTCTGAGTCAACCCTCTAACAGTCCTAGAAATCAATGTTTTTTTCTGTGACTATACAAATGAAGAGTGCTCCTCAGTTTTAGCTACCCCAGTGTAAGTCACAGAGAACTCCACTGAAGACAAATAATACTAGGAAAAAACACCCAATTAAAAAAAAAAAATTAAACTCAGATTCTAAGAGTGTCTTGAATCACTCATCATCTGAGCATATTCAAAGCTACCCGTGGTTTTAAGACATGGACTCAGAAAACAAGACACAAGACATCACATGTGGTATAAGTGAAAGTCCACCCAACGGTTCTGCCTGTGCACATGTGCATGCTCCTCTCTGCAAATTTACTTCCACGGAGGTCTCTTTCTATCTCAGTCTTTTTTTTCTTCTCTCCAGCAATATAAACAAAAGTTTTCCCACAGTTCTGAGACTCATTTCTTTGAAACTAATGAATATGTTGACTGGCTTTAGTTCCTTATTCATGGAAGCCATTCAGCTGTGGCATACTGTATACAGCTCTCCCCTGTAATCAACCAGCATTTCTCAGCCACCGAAGGCGAAAGCCGTGTACGGTGATGGAACAATGGTCTTCTCAGTTATCTCAGTGGAAGCATGCTAGTGCATGGTTTCTTGTCATCAGGAGGTAAGGGGTTTAAATTTGACACTATTGCTCATGCTGGATTTTCTTTTGCATTGAAAAAAACCTAAAAGAAATCCTGTGTTAACAGTTACTCTTTTAGAGTTGTTTTTTTCAACAGTGGATGAAAATATGCAATATCTTGCTACTATCAAGCTTCCTTTTGTGTCGCTGAATGTCTGTAGTGATCAGACCAGACCAATGGAAACACAAATGCTCTCTACAGATCATATCCTTATCAGTACTCCCTCATCTCAGGGAAGTTTTCAATCAAAACCAAACTGCAGAGTGATGGAACATCATCTGCAGAGCAACTTTCACTTACATTTTCTTTAAAACATATGTATAAGGTAATATTAAATTAATATGGCTCTGGAGTTTGGTTTTGAGTTTGTTTTGTTTGTTTTCTTAAGAATAAACTGGGAGGTCTGCCATAGTAACTTAGATATATTTACGAAGTCCTAAACAAAAGATAGCTGCTCAATAGGTGAAATGATCAGACTTGAATAGTGCTTGGGGTTTCATTAGTGATTTCTGCCGTGCAACAAATGGTCCTTGTAGTTGTAAATTCCAGGTCTTTGTTCTGTTTCTCATCATATCTTATACTTCTCATCATGTTCACTTACTAAAGAACTGTGCTCCCATTTTGCCTAAATCATTTTATTCTGTAGTCTGAGGAATGAAGGTGAAGAAATAAAATAGCCACCACACTGTTTTGACTTGTGATAGTTTAAAACCTGATTTCATTTCCTGCATGCAAATGTTCAACTTGTAAATCTCAGAGTGAGCCTCAGACATAATTACTGACTTTCTGTCACTTTAGGCATAAATAGATTCCAAATTGCTTAGGTGTAATTATGAAATATGCAACGGCAGGACTGAATGCATTAAATGACAGCTGAAAACCTACAATGTTCATATTTCCTGTCAATGATTAAACCATGATCCCTTTGCTAAATACTTTCCCTCCCAAAATGATATTTGTACTGCATCTGAATTTTAAGATACTGAGACAGATCCTTTGCACACTTATTTTTTGGAATAGCCTTATTCTTATAAATATACCTTTACGTTGGTAAATGTAAGGTCAAATGGATCACTTAGTTGTCAAATATTCAGCTCTCATAAAGGCACATCCTTCTTAATTGAATATATCAGGATAATAAACACTAGCTGCACACTCAAATTTCCATACATTTAACTGTGTGGTTTACATTAAAAGTTTAGCATGCATCATAATTTTTATTAGGAAATAGATTCTTGGTAAAATAAGATCCTTGGAAAAAAAAAACTTTAAAAATTTTACTCTTCAGTGCCTCACTTTGCTGAGGACAAAATATCCACAGCAGCTGTGTAGACTTTCCCAACAGTGAGGGGTAGGAAAGATGTCAGCCATTGCTGCCATGTGTGTTATTCAGTTGAGAGAAGTTTACGTCATAAATTAAACTATTCCGACAGCTAAATTATCGCATAAAGCCTAATAGTCCTGCTTTAAAGGATCTGTTCTGGAAATAAATGCTTATTGGAAATATATTTTGCTTGGGGATGACAGGATGAAGTTTTGAAAAATATGAGTTTTCCTGGTCTAACTTCTCTTTTAACAAAGCAAGTGTTCAAAATACAGCTAAAGTCAAAGGAGACCTGCAGTGTATTCAAAGACAGGCCTTGATGAATAATAGCATTTAACCATGAACGTGATTAATATTTGTTTACAAAGGGGTTTATGGAGTTTTTCAAAAAGCCTTTTAAATGGGAATCAAGTTACCTCTTTATGGTGACCTTCTACTTCCGTAACTTTATCACAAGATAACACAACATAACAAGAGGTGCCATTTGGGACATAGCACTCGACCTGTAAGAAATATGTGCTTCTGCATGATGGTGCTTAAAAATGTGTAGAGCTTCCAACAACACATCCTGGTTTCCCTACTGAAATATTTGTCAGACCTTAATAGAACAACTGGCTCGCTTAGGTTGTCCTATGAGAAAGGATTCTGTCCTTTCCTCTTGTAAATGTTGTATTTGGGTCACTGAAAAGTTCCCATACCACATTTTTTCCCAATCAATGTCATAGTGAATTATGACTTGGAGAAAGTATATATATATGTATATATATATATATATACACATGTAACTGTATATAAAACTATATACCTTTAAAAACGTTAGGAAGGTGACAGCTATATGACAAGATTTATTTTTTTTAACAAGTGGAGGTAAATTGTACATGTGTGAAAAGCCTGATTTTGAGAGAAGTATTTTCACACAGGGTAGCCTAAGAGACTGGAAATCGATGTCATGTGGAGCAATGGAAGTGATGGTTTACAGACTCATCACCTCCAGATGCTTTTTTTTTTGTGATTTTGGCCACTGCTGCTGTGAGGTACCTGGACACATGTGTGCCTAACACTGACTATCTTGTTACCTGCCATCCTCCACAGACAAGAACATCAGTACAGAGAAAAGGTCTAGTGCCTGGAATTTCCCCATATAGCAGAAATCACTACCTGTTATGAAACAAAATGAAGTATATCAGGCTTTAAACATCTAAGGGATGTTTTCTTTTTTTCCCTGGTGAAACTACTCAGGTAATGGAAAGAAGTGCTCTAAAAGGTACTTGTACTGTATCTAAGCTAGAGATCTGGCTCTTCAGCTTTATTTTCCTGTACTATACTAACAGGATATCTGGTAGTTTGAAAGGGTAAAGCACCTGTGAACTGAAGTAGGCTATTGCAGCCTGTGAACTAGACCTTCTTTTATTGGCATTTCTCTGTGATTATAGTGATGCCTAGAACTAGTATGTTACAACTAACAGTTTCATCACTCAATTGTGATATCACAAATGAGAATAATCCTTTCACGGTATCTTTTTTTTTCATATTTTGGTATGTATGAATATATATATATATTTGGTAAGCATTCAAATACCATATAAAGATATTTAAATATCATATAAAGGTATAATTAATTAGATGGAAAGAAATTAGCCTGAGGTCATTTGGAACTTAGAAAATCATTTTCTCAAATGCTTCACTTAAAAACCACAGGTTAGAACCTTGACTGATGTAAACTGACACAGGTCTGCTGTCTTCAATGAAGTTAGGCCAATTTATGCCCTGTCTGCTACTACTGAAATCAATGTTTCACTCTGAATTTTTATATTAGATAATCAAACACAAGTTTTCTACCAGCAGTAGCACTGGTCCTTCAATTAGTGTGTTCTTTCAAAGTCATTCTCTTAGGAAAAAACCTGCTCTTCCATCACTATATACATATAAAATACATAGAGACAAAAAGATGGATGCATAAATGTATCAGAACAGGATGTCCATTACTCAGAAAATGCACTCTGGACCTCTTCTAATATGAAACAAAGAAAGGATAAAAAAGAGTGGAAAGTATATTTCAGCAAAACTTTATGACTTGAACCAAAGATTTTTAAAATACAGAGAGTCCGGAAAAAGCAAATATGTTACAGGTGGTAGTGTTATATAACTTCATATGCAATAACTTAATGTTTTATGTACATCATAAATCTGAACTAAATTTAAAGCTTCTTTATTGATTGAGAAATAACCTGCAAGTAAAGCGATCCCAGACCTTTTAAGTTCATGCTGTTAAAAGTGAGTTTTAATCTGTTGGACAATGACAAGAAATTTGGAATTAGGAGACAATAAAAGAAGCAGGGTTAGTTCTTCAGACAGCGCCTACTGATTTACCTCTATTGAAGAAACCCGAATGTATTCCTGCTGAGGATCTGGCTAACAATTTTGTACAGCTCTTGAAATGCCTGTCTCAGCATTAAAAAAAAAAAAAGAAAAAAAAAAGTACTATAGGGCATTCTCTACACCTCCACCTGTATAAAAGGGTTAAGTAAATGGAAATTCCTGTTCTTACCATAACAGGACTGTTCCCTGCTGGTTCACTCAAACTACCCCAAAGGGAGCCCTGGGGAAAGGGAGCTGGGTTCCTTCCCCCTGCTCAGGCATGCACAGGCAGGTGCATTCCGCATCCTGTTGTGATTTTCTAGGGGGTTTAATGCACCTCTGTGTCTCCCTGCAGTTGGATTTGTTCCTTTCAAGCACAGATCTGACTCGCGTAATTTCGCAACTGTTAAGTACAACATTCCTACACATCCAGCCCTGTTTCCTCAGAAGTCAGTGGGTGCAAAACATAGTTTTACTAATTACTTTCTTGTTTCATCTGGTAGTTGGTTTCTTGTATTGTATTGCGTTATCAGGACAGAATGACACACGTTGCCTAACCCTGGATCCCCATCCCTGAAGTTTGTGTACGTGTCTGTGTTAGGTCATCTCTCCTAAACTCATGCACATACAATGGATGATATCAAGCTTTAAATTAGGCTCTCTTCAGGTATTTTCTGTGTATCCACATGCTACGTTCCCTCTAAATATGTTCTTTCCTGCTTCCTCATGGCTTACGTGCTTAAAGTCTATTGAAGCATTAATTTTATTCTTCTCTCTAAATACTGTGGTTATTCACTTACACATCTGGAATGGATTTAAGCAAAGATTAGTCTGCTTTACTCCTTAGACTGCGGTGTAATTCACAACATATTACGTTGTATACATTTGCGCACATCATTTTTAATCAGATGCACAGCATGCCGTTCATATCCTTTTAGCTTTTTATTATTATTTCTGATACTGTACTTCATCAGACTCAATTAGACCTGTCTAGTTTCATCACTAGAAATGGTTTTCTTCAGGTATGGAATGGGGCTGTGATACACTGCTTCATATCAAAGAGATATTCAACAGATATAACAATTCATATTCCCATTACTTTATGACAGTCACACAAAGTAATTTATTTCATTTCCCCAGTCATAAAAATTGTACCATATTCCAGCCTCCTGCAGCCTACTCCAATTGCTTCCAGCGTCTCTTCTATCACTTGCCACTTTTTTCTTTAAACTTCACTTCTCCACCCTCTTCAGTTTGGCACACACAGATTTCCTCTCCACCATTGGATTCAGGCAGGTGGGTTACATTCAGAGCTCACATAAACAAGCAATCTTTTTAGAGAGTAGGTACATTCCCTGACTATTGCCCTAATCAGTTCACATTCACCTCTCTAAGTGCTTGAAAAATAAATAAGCAGATGGTGAAATCAGTTAATTTTCCACGAGTGTTGTGGCAGAAAGGGAATCTTCAGGAAATGTTTTAGACAGCAATTTTTAACTCAAAAAAAATCAACCGCTTACCTTTGCTTATACTTTTTACCTTTTTTAGTATGCTAGGGAGGTATAAACTCTACATGATACAGAAGCAATGGCTCTTTGACATGTCCAGTGCTGCTGTCTGACATGAGAACATAAACCATCTGGCTCTCACAGATGCAGTGTGCAGGGGTGCAGGGGTTAATATTGTATCCCTCTCATTCCTGGTGTCCCTAATAGCTACTGTCAATCAAGCACCCTCCTCTTCCTCAGCTCCCAGAGGAGATGCACATTTGAAATTCCTGACTAGGTACTATGGGAAAGGAAGGAGCAGGCTCTAGCTGAGAGACAGAGATAGGACAGATTATTTTTCATTGCAAATCTAATAAATTCATTTATTCATTTGATTTTCACCTTTGCAAGGGACAGACTCTAGGCTGACTGTCAGATTTGTCAAACCCCAAGAAGATGTGGGTACAGCTGCCTCCTGCCCTGCCTCACTTTCTCTCCACATGGGTAGACCTAGGTACAACTGTCCAGAGGACACAGAAACTTGTGCCACTGGGAGGGCAGGTGAAGATGATTTCACTCATTGCTTAAGTATGAAAAGGAAAACAAAAGCTAACGGTGCCCGAGGCAGTTCAGATAAACATACTCCTGAGTTCTCTCATTTGCAAAGATGAAACCAAGGATCATGAGGATGATTCAGGCACAAGGGGACTTACAAACTTACTGCATAAATGACCAAAAAGAAAAACACAAAGGCAACAATTTGGATTTTGTTTATAGTTAAGGACTGCTAAAAAGAAGCTAAAACAAACATCCTCTTTCAGCTCCAAGGCCAAACACATCATTGATTCAAGACTTTAAAAATCCAGAATGTTAAACCAAGGTTGGATCTGGCCTCTCATCTCTGATCATCCTTTCTATAAATCCTTGATAAAGTGTGTGTTAGTTTTATGGTACAGCCATAAAACAGCCAAATGTAGAAGTAAATGACCTCATACCAGCTATCTCTCTGCAGATAGATTCCCTTGGCAGATAGCCAAGAATTGATTGACACACATCTTACGGAACTAGAGTTAATTAATATGTCTACCAATTCCCAAATGGATCTCAGGAAGCAGAGAATCTGTTTAATGCAGTAAGCAATGACATACTGTGTGTGGTCAAGAGACAATCACTAATTGCCAAGAATGCATTGTAATAAAGCATTAAAGAATCTGAACAAAACCCTTTCCGCTCTGCAGCTCCTTTATCCCTTCAAAACCTTATGCTTAGAACATTTTAAAGACTTATGTTTCAAATATCAAAAGACATTTTTGTAGGAAAAAATAGTTCCCAGACTATGAAGTCAACACTCAAAAGGTCTGTTAATTTTTCTACAAGAAGAAATAGTCCTCACTTATTTAACAATGATGTCTTTATTTTCAAGGAAATCTGCAAACCTGAATTGCAAAAGCATTTTGAAAGAGCTGATTTTTTGAAGATCACGGAAGCTACAAGTAACATAATTATAGATTAACTGGTAAAACATATCCATAGATGCTGAAAACACCTCAAAAGTCTGCTAAACTAAAACAGTTCATTGAGCAATGCTCAGGTAAGCCAGACAGAAAATACAGTGAAGTGGAATAATTTATATTACATAGTCATCTTAACAGGAAAATAAAAAATTGGCTTTTCTGGGGAGAAAAAGTATTGAAGTGGATCACAGAGACATTCTAGTTAAATATTCAGCCAGGAAAACCAGCCTAGTCCTACAGCTTCCTTTGAGTGATTCTGCCTTTTACCAGGGAAGACCACGTTTACCTATTTGGTTATGATGATCACTGACAAAACAGTACAAGAGCTACTTCAATATTTCTGCAACACTAAGCAAAAATCAGGAAGCTACAGATTAAAGCAACGGGGGAAAAGAGAGAGTGATTTATTTTTCACAAAAAATAAGGAAACAAAACCTAGGTCACATATGAAAAACTGTCAGTGTGTTAGGACAAATATGAGATGGGGAATTTATGAATGTGTGACACTATTTTAATTCTTAGCTGGTACAAAGCTGAGGTGGTGTCAGACTGCACTGACTGGAAGGAAACTAAAGGACAGAGTTGGGCCCAGAAAAAACATACTGATTGA
Organism: Chiroxiphia lanceolata; assembly: GCF_009829145.1. Lineage (NCBI taxonomy): Eukaryota > Metazoa > Chordata > Aves > Passeriformes > Pipridae > Chiroxiphia > Chiroxiphia lanceolata. Next base: position 9,062,361 of record NC_045641.1, on the reverse strand, counting down.
ACTACCCCTTTTATATCTGGTATCTGTCCCAACTTAAAAAAAAAAAAAGAGAGTGCTTTTGACTTCATGAGCCAGGTAGAATGGACTTCCTTATATTTATTTAAACTCTTGGTGGAAAAGATGTTGTGTAGGGGAGAAAAGCAGAGATTCTGCTGTGATTTATCAATCAGCACATCAGCATCTGATTCAGGAGCAGGTCTTTCCAGATCACCTCCCAGGCTACAGAAACCAGTGAGAGAGCATTCTGGTAGGAAGAGATCATGGCTAAACACCAATAAAGATTAAAAAGAGGAAAAGGAAAGATATTGTTTTAAGATAGTTTACCTCAGGATGGCTTCCAACTTCAATATAGGTGCAGACTGGATGAAAAGCCCCTGTTCCACAAGCATACAGGTGGGTTTGGTTGTAAGCCTTCAGCACCTTGATGAAATTAGCACATTCTCTCTGCAAAGAAAAGGGGAAAAAATGTATTCACGGAGTTAATTCAGTGATTTTGACTAATGGGAGCTCCTCTGTCTTAAGGATGTATGGCTGAATGAACAGATTTGTAAAGTGTGATCATTTCATGCTGTTCATAAGATTGTTTACTGCTAAGCATTTAATAAATAGCTTGAGTTAATTTCTCATTTAAATATCTTTGGTTGCTATTTAATAAAGCATCCAACCCTGAAGAAAAGATTACAGAAAAAGAATTCCTAATTTTTGTTTCAGACATGCTTCATCTTTTTAATTTATGCTATTGCCATGTCTGTAAGACAAAACCCATTTATAGAAATGTGTCAGAACGAAATAATGAAGAAAAATGGACCAACTGTTTGCTTGTATTCAATTAAGCAACAATTAGAAGAAAAATGGGCCAGATGGAAGGAGTTGATGAAAAACAAATCATTGATACAGCATTTTTAACAATTATACGAGTGTTGCCTCACCCCCACTGTTTGTGTTTAGGGCCAGTTTTACACATATGAATACTTATGTTAAACTTTAATGCAATTATTGAAAGCCCCTAGAATGTAAGCTTTGCAAGACTTGGACTTTACTCTTTCTTCCTATGTAAATTACCCATCATGAGTTATTTAATTCTCAACAAATAAAAGCTTAATAGCCACACTAACAGTCCCTAGTACAACCATTATCTGTTATCTGTTAACAAAACTGTCATTATTAATGCCTAATGTTATGCCAAATGGATAGCCAAGATGTTGACTTTTTCCATTCATTCAATATTTTTATTTCAATCAGGTCTAATATTGAAAAGAAATATGTCAATGCCTGTGAGTCAATCTACTGATACAATGAGAAATAACTCATTTTAAACAGGAGGGAAATGAGAACAATGCAACTGAATAAATATTTCCAGTAAAGTCTGTTTTTAAGATGAAGGAAATTTTTCTATGCATATTTAATGACTTTTTTGGTACAGTGCTCAACTCTACCTTTCCAAGTGGACCAGGGCCCACAGAAATACCACCTGAGCTGCCACCTCCACAGAAATCTCACTGACTGGCATCATCCCTCTCTGTAACTTCATTGCTAACTAAACCAGATACTCCCAAACACAAAATAAAGGCGCTGCCAGGAAAATGCATGTGCAGTTTGAGGCATGCCTTAGGTCACCACAGGGAAAAGCAATGAACTTACACAGGTGAAATACTGATTCCCTGACTTACACAAAGGACTGTACTGGTATGAAATTGTTCTTACAATTTTACTGTATATTTGCATAACAGATAATGGCAGTGTATTAAAAAGAGCACCCCGAGAAAAGCATATAGAACCTTACTACATCCTTGAGTTACTACTGTAAACTTAGCTTTTCAACTGAGATGGAAGAGAAAACATAGAGATAGTTAAGGTAATCCAACAGGAAATTGAAAGAAATAGAGATGGATGTTACTCTCAATTCTTTCCATTGTGACCTTCCTTAATAAAAACACACACAATTTCTGGCCCATACTTTTTCTTCCCACATATAAAAGTATAAGCATGAACATACATTTATTGTATTTATGTTTATTCACAGACTGCTTTCCACTCTCGCAGTGGTAGAGTACTAAGCAAATATCTGGCATAAATGATCAAAAAAATGTTTCAATATTTTTATTAATGTTGCTGTCCTTTGCTCCTTTAAATGAAAGTATGTTAACAATTCAATGCCTGCAAGAGTAAAATGGACAAATACCCCAAATTCACGTTAACATTAAAAATTGTCAAAATTGAAATAGATCCTTTCTTAAATTCTAATATTCTGTGTTTCAGATGGAACATCTGACTTTGCCTCTATGTAATTTAAAACTGACCAATGATGTGTTCGTTATTAAATAAGTTAGAATTTTGTCACGTAGAGTTGTATCTGGACAAATATGACCACAACACTCTTTCAGTAGGACTGTGCTTTGCCTTGTCAGGTTTAATGTATCATGATTTTAAAAATGTCTTTGTGGTCCATTACTACCCTTTATTAAAGCTTTTAAAATTGCCTACATGAAGAATATGAAAAGTCAGAGGCTGGTGGCCACATATAAAATGCTGTGAGTAGATGGGCTGGACCCATAGTCACCAAAAATAAAAGAACTGTGCTGATTTCGGAGGAGCTGCTCTGATTTACAGCAGCACAACACCTGTGACTCTACATGCACTCAGAATCACATAATCACAGAATATTCAGAGTTGGAAGCGACCCACAAGAATCATGAAGTCCAACTCTTAAGTGAATGGCCCCTACAGGGATCGAACCACAACCTTGATGTTATTGGCACCAGGTCTGACCAACTGAGACTGTTCAGCTGCTTATCTATAACATACAACAAGAAGGTATTAGATAGCTAATAGTTTAAAGGTGAGATGGAAAACCCTGCTTAGATTAGGGACAGAGTCTTCTTTGATTTCTATGGATGAAATTAAGAAAAAAATTTTATCATCAGCTTCACTGAATTATTCCAGATTAGCCTGGGGGGGAAGGGGGGTTAACCCTATTATAGCTGTATTTGCATGTCAAGTGTTTACAATTGATATTAGTGTAAATGAGTAAATATCAGTAAAGTGACTCTGGATTTCTAACATATTTCCAAAAGCAGATTTAGCTTATTCATCCCTGCTTTTAATTCCTTGTACAACGTGTTTTTTACCATAGATGTCTGAGAAATACACAACCTAGTTAAACAATGGGGAAAGTAAATACCTACAGCAATAAACTTTTGACTATGGTGAATAAATTTATATAACATTTAAAGTTCCTAGTCCAGTTGAGACTGCTCTTACAGCTTCCCTCTGTTTTATAGCTACATAAAGGAACCATTAAGGTCTATTCAGTAAATTCTCATACACCTCTCTAGCAGATTAGGTTTCTTTATATATTTTACATGGTAGTAAAAAATAAATAAAGAGGGGTATTAAACCCCAATAAATGACATCAAAGTAAAGTTACAGTTCTGATTTAAGCCCTTGTCAACTCGGGAAGTTCAAAGTGAACTTTTTTCTGCCCTGCCTGGGAGACAGTGCTATTCTCCCTGGAACAACAGCAACAGGCACACTGATTTCCATCTCAGATTTCTTCCTTTGTCTAATTGTGCTCAAGTACAGCTGCACAGATACAACATCATGTGTGAAAACCTTGTAACTGGTTGTTTGATATTCTGAATTCAGCAAGAATTTGCTTTGGGATGATGAATACTAGGTTTTCCTGGTTTATATGGCTCTGGGACAAAAAAGCTTTCCACAAATCTGTAATAAACCAACTTTAACAGCTTTGAATGATTTGCTCAGACTCTAAATCACAGCACATGCGTATGACAAAGAAGATATTCCGATCATGGAAAGTGTGTGTGCATTGAATGCAATTCGGGTCTGCCACTCTATGGGACTTGTGTGACTGACTCCCAATTCCAGTTCGTTTCCCCGCTCCTGCCCTCACAGCACAATTCCTTCAGTGGCATTCAGGCACCATCAGTTGTGAAACCTGGCAGGCAGCTCTGCTGGTCCCGACACTGGTGGCTACGTCAACTTGACTACAAAGAGATTCTCCAACCCCCTTGGCTGGAGGCCTGGAATGACTTGGGTGTCTCCAACCAGGCTTGTCCCACTTGGCAGCAGTGTCTCCCCCTGCCAGATCCCCAGGCCAGCGCTATATTGTTAGTGTGAAGGTCTGTGCCAGCAGGATGAGGCATTTCACTATATGATCTCAGAGTGTAAGGCACTGGAAGGGAAACAAAGACAACAAAAGGCATGTAGTATCTCGGAAAATACAGCAGATAGGAGAAAGTATCCACTGCAGGAAGAGGAGGTAACTCAGAGACAGAAGCTGTAAGGAACAAATTGTCAGGGAATTTAAACACTGTGTCTGAGTGTGAATTGAGCCTCCCCACGCTTTTGTATCCATTTTCACTTTCCCTGAGAAAGGGATGTTGTTAAAGGGGACACATTCTGGACATATCCATACTGTTTGAATATTACTCTTTGTCAAGTGAAATAGATGAAGGAAGAAAACTAGACTTTTAAAAACTAGTTTCCAGGTGGAAATAATTTTTTTCATATTTGAAAGCAAGGTGTTGTGGGAGTTTAAATACTTTTAGCCGAACAATGCGAAAGAAAATGAATGCAAGGTTTGAAAAGTATTACTTGGATGGGTTATGAAAATAAACCTTAAAGAAGATGAGTACTGGGATCATCACAGTGAATCATTGTAAATTCTTGCACCTAATAATCTTGTTCATTATAATGGGTAGCTTAATTCTAGGAACCTTTTTCTTCTCTATATAAAGCTAAACACTGGTTTATGCCCTAGAGCTTGAGTTTATATATACATACATACATACATACAGCAGAAAGCATAAGCGGTTGTATGTGGTACAGAATGACTGAGGTAGGTATTCAAGGGACAATTAGATACATCATGTGGGAGTTACTTGCAGTCCTCAAAATACCCATTCATTTTTCTTGCCTACCCCTGGAGAGGATTAGTCTTCATTTATATTTCAATAAATGCTTTAAGGTTTCCCCAAGAGCTGTAGGTTCTGCCTTTGGTCTTGTACAGAAGTGCCTCTATCTTAAAACCCAAGTAGCCAAATCCCTACATCACATCTGAGACCTTTTAGCACAGCCTGCAAGGTCTTCCTCTCTCTGTCCTGACAGAGGGAACTTCCTTAGATAGCTACTTTATTACGTTTTCACAATATAACCGCTGGATCTGTCTCTGCAAACAGCTGTGATGGCATGATTGCCAACACGCTCCAAAGCATGGCCAAAGAAACGGTGATATGTGTAGTAGATGAAGTACTCACCCCAAACCTGGGGCCCAATCAAATTTGCTTCTCTGTTTGAAGGAAAATAGACTGTAAACTTCACCAAAGCCCAAGAAGCTCCTACAGGCTTTCCTGGGGTTAATATGGCATATAACACAAGGGCATTATATGCCCTGAAGCAATTAATTCTACCTTGTGTCTAGGAGTTAAATATATATTTGGCCACATGGAGGAAACACACCCCAGAATTTCACTGGGCATTCCTGAGTGAGAAAAAGGTTTTAACTCACTTTTTAAAAGGTGTATTAAAGGCGTTCATGCTTCCTCTAAACTTGACTGAGGAGGTTGGGGGGTTCAGATCCTCAGCTCCACACTGATGATTTATTGAAATGAAAGTGGCTAAAACAGTACTAAGGTAACACATCGTGCTACATCGTGGTAACACAGCCAAAGCCCCAACTCCGCTGCAAATTCTGCCATGCTAAACTCCTACTTGTAGAACAAGTTGAGAAATTATTAGACCACCACTTACATTCAGAGTGTGAATTAAAGTCAAAAAGGTCTTGTGAGTCTGGACAGATTTCTTAACTCTTAACTTTTAATTCCAAATATTATATACTAAGTATAAGGGCAGAGGGTCTGTCTTAAAGAGAAGATAGAGTGTTAATTAAGTTTTCTAGAAGGGTACCCACTATATGAAGATCAATATATTTGACTTACAAACCAAACATGCACATTTATTTTTTAAGAGTTTTCTAATATTTATATATCAAGTTGATAAAAGGGCTTATGCAGAGAGAGATTAACCTGAAAAAATAAATCACAAAGAAAATGTCTGCAACCAAAAGCATAAGAGTCGAATGCAGAAAGATTGAAAAACAAACACTACAGATATGTAACACTGATTAGGCTGTGTTATGCAGACTTTTCCCGGACAGTTACAAAAATAAAGTCCATCCATCTGTCAAAACATCTGCTATGCGTATGAAAATTAAAACAGAATTTAGGTGTTTTTTATGAGTTTCCAGTAATTCTCTCTCCTCCAGAAGCCTGGAACTTACATCCTTCGATCTGAATTACTAATGCAGCAAATAGTTTATAATGACATCTTTTTAAGTGGAAATTAAAGGGTAAGTCCCCATGACCAACTAATATCCAGATTTTTCTCCTTATTTGAAGAAAGTGGTTTCATTTTTTTAACCAACATTGATATCCATACTGCTTCTCAGATATTATAGCAAATGTAAATTATGCAGTGCAATAAGTAGAAGGCTAAATGATCCTTTACAGTATCATTAGCTTCAACAGTTTTCTGCTGATTTAATCCAGATAAGGATCAGATCCAGTAATATATTCTTCCTTTATTTCAGCCTTCCCACATAGCCAAGTGATTAAATTATCAGAAGATTTTGTCTAAACTGGATGGACAAGGGGATTTAAAACTATCATCTAACAGCTGGACAAGCAAAATAAATATGTGTTTTGTCTTTTAAATCAAAATGGATGGACAGCTTTCATATAAAGTCCCATGCATGAGGTTAATTAATATGTTTACTTTTTTTTCCCTTCATCTGTCCAATTAGTTGAATTCTCAAGTGACGAGGTCAGGGATATCCATGGAGAATAAGTAATCCTTGATATTACTGCTGTCATTCAAATTTATCACACTGCTGAAAGATGTTCCAGAATTACCAGGGAGCTTTTTAACTTCTGTCTTTTGCTGGTGGGCTACTGCTGGCTGCCATCAGTTCAGCTGGTATTGGTATCTTTTTCAGCATGCAGCAGCATTGTTTCAAGGAAAATATTTCTGGAGTGTTAGTGCAATAAATATATGTGTGACTGCCATGGTACACAGATGATGGATTCTCAGCTAGACCCGGCAAATACTCTAGCATGTCAGTAAGCATGGGCGAGGAAGTCTCTTCAGGGTGAGCTCTGCATGGTGTGTGCTTTCACAGCTCTTGCTGTTTGGGAGCAAGATTTTGTAAAATGCAGTAACATTATTTAAAAATTATTGTCGTGTCCCTCTTTTTATTACAGTAACATTTAAAAGAATATTGGTCCAAAAACACAGTCTGCTTAAAAAGGCCCAGAATAAGCAGGGAACAAAGCCAATTATTTGAGTCCTGTTAAAATGCAGTGCTCTTTTAAAATTTTATTTTATTGGAATAAGCTGGTTGGTAACAGCACTGCAAAGCTCTCGTGTTAACATTGGCAGTAAAGAGAAAGTCCTCGAGTTCTGGGAGCTGTGTGCAGGCTGTAATGGGTGGGGAAATCCTGCCTGGCACCTGTACTCCATGAGATAACCTTCCAGCTGAACCTGTATAGGCAGGTGCACGATTTTAGAGCAGGGGAGGCCAGCTGGCATGAAAACATTTGCAATATGTGATTTATTACTGTGTACCCTTGCAGCTGGGATCAATATCATCATTTACATCCCTGTTTTGTCATTACCGTACCTTGCAATTAGCGGGAACAATGTTTTATACTCTCACCCTCCAAAAAAGAGCCAGTTTGCAGTGCTGACTGAAGCAAGTTGAGCAGCTGAAGTATTGGAGTCTGTGTTACAGAAAGGGGTTTCTATTAACTTATTTCTTGGGAGTTACATCCCCATTTGTCAAAGCCTTAATAAGCAGTGTGCATTTCATCACACACATGCAAATCCAATACAAACCAAAATATGTCTAGGTAAAAAAACCACCTAGTCCCTTTTATAAATCCATCTTATTTTGAGGACTGGACTTCAACTATACTTGTCTTCCCACCTAAGAGCTTTGAAAGAGCTGACAGATCCCCAGATTCAGCAACCCTTATGCTCAATTGTGCAGGACTTTATATTGTATTGCGATCTGGGGGACCCAACTCCTCTGGAGATGTCAGGAATGACTCTACTCTTAGGTATGGTGACCACTGCCAACATTGCACAGGAACCATTGTTTAATTTCATATCTAGATTTTCCTCTGCTGACAAGATGTGCCCTGAGAAATTTCAGACTGATGAGGGTTGATAAGACATTTTTGGTTGCATAGTATAGTTTACTGTACTTCCAGTTATCTTTCCAATTAAGGTCTGCCTGTTAGCTGCCTGATTTTCTGATATGACAAGAGTTCTTGAGAATATTTAAAATGTATAATTTACTCAAGTTGCAGGATGTCTGCATGAGTTCAAACCATTAAAGCATCAAGACAAGAAAAAAGAAGCCAAGAAAGCAGATGATTAAAAAAAGCAGATATATCCTGATTCCTTCAAGCCACAAAACTGCAAGCCATATTAGCAAACAGTTGTACTGTCAGCACACTTGCACAGCAGATGGAAAGCTTCTCTGGTTCTTCCTTTGTGTTAGTGAGGGCAAAACACAAAATGTCTCTTTGCCTGTCTACTTATCCACTTGCAAATCTGGGTCATTACTGGTATTTGGTCATTTGGCCCAGGGTTTATCACTAAGGCTAAGCATGGAGGTAGCTAAGCTAGGTGGGATACTCCTTAGGGCTTGTCTTGAAAACAATCTTAAGCCAGAAGCCATTAAAAGAAGTCATTAGAAGCCATGCTTTGAAGATGCCTCCCTTGACACACCAGACCTTTAAATCTTTGTCTTTAGCACTGATCATGTGACCTAGTACCTCAGGAAGCAAAATTTTCTCCAATCTTTTCTTGCATTTGGCACATTCCAATTACAACACATGTTTCAGGTCTTGAAACCTTCATTCAGAAGATGCATATAACAAATGTTCTGGACTTGTGAACAGCTAGAGGGATGCCAAGAAAAGGCTGCAGCACAATATACCTGATTCAATGATCATCTCACTTTTTTGTACATCTGGTTAATGCATAGTTAACAAGACAAACCAAAGTCTTCTATGGATGCAGTCCAGCAAACAAGTGGGTTTTCCGGGTTTAGCAGGCATAGCATGACTGTTGTACATTTAACCTTTCCATGAGTACTAGCAAGGTTCCTTTATTTGGAATTGTTATGCTCTGCAGTAGCATGCACTTCCTACAGCACAGAATAAACTTATTTAAGGAACAGAAGAGTATTTAATAAATAACCCAAAATATGAGAAGCCTTGAGGTCAAGCAGAAGTCAGTTCTTTTCTGACTGTAACTTTAAAATATAAATTTGTTTTGTTCTATAGTGTAAACGAGTCCCACAATATGAGCACGACTTTATTAGCAAAGAAATGAACACTAGGGTTCGGTTTCAGCTCAGGCAGTCTCATCAAGCCCAGCAGCAATTTGAGTTGCAACCACAGCCTAGATCTAAAGAGTCTCTCTCACCTATCTCTTCCATCTGGGTGGAGTAATCACCAGTCTGCTGGAGAAATCAGATTACACTCACGCCTTTCCGAATAGGATCAACACCTGTTAATTGGGTGGAGTATTTCAGACAAACGGGTTGTCAAGCCTGTTACAGGCACATAACACACTTAGACTCCATATCAGTCAGCTTCCCTTTATTCAGAATATTACAGGCATATCCTCTAATGACTTCCACTCACAGCCACCTAAGACAAGTATACTCAAAACTTCTCTTTTGAAAGTGAACATAAAACCATGAAGTGTTGAAAGGAAGCAAAAGACTGTGACATCTATAAGGGACAGTCGCTTAGCAGTATGTGTGCCTGTAAATAAATGTACACTGTAAGCTACTCTATGAGGTTACATGTCTTACTGTGGGATGCTGGAAATTTGTGTGGGGATATTAAACTGTTTTGGCACCACAGAAAGATGCTGAACAGAGAAACCTTACGTGACAGAAGCTTAAAATTCCCACTCAGTAAAAACATGGCACCAAAGTGAAATTGTTGAAATGTGAGCTTGTTGAGCGGTTTGGGGGTTTTTTGTTATCTTTTTGTTGGTTGGATTTCTTTTTTTAATATATTCATGATAAATGCATACAATCTAAAGCTTTTGGAAAATTTTAATCAGAACGGAATTACCTAAGGGAGTAAGAGATGAATAGATCATTTCATCCAACAAAGATCATTTAATCAGAAAAAGAGCAAAAAACCAAACAAAACCAAACATAAAAAAAACAAGAGAAAAATATATAAATTCTCCCTTTATTTACTGTTCTTACTTTTCTTATTCCACCATCTTCAGAATATAAAACTTTTTCAACACTGAAAAGGTTTTTTTTTTTTAATATCTTCTGTTGACATGAAGATGTGGAAACTGAACAAAGTGTTAGCTTTGACATAGGAAATAATTGCATATTATTTCCTAGGTTATTTTAAGAACTTTCCGTTTAGTTTTCTTAGTTATTACAATAGGAAAAAGACAATATTTTAGACTTGTGTGCAGTAGGGAGGAATTTAGTAGATCTGGTTTTGGTGTATGTAAGTAATGGGTCTACAGAAAAAATTAGTTGTGAACTAATTTAATGGTGACATAGTGACCACATCTTGAGTATAGAGAAACTGTGGTATGTGATCTTTCAGAGCAGACACAAACAAAACCAACCCAAAAAAATCCCCCCCAAACAAAAACAAAAACAAACAAACAAAAAAAACACAACAAAAAAAACCGCAAGCAAACAAAAACCAAAAATGAAAAAAACAACCAACCAAACAAAAACCCAGTCTGTCTCCTAAAATACAAAGAATGTGAATCAAATTCAGAAAAAAATAGAAAAATTAAAAAAAAAAGATGTGGCTGGCAGCAAAGGGAAGGCTTTTCTTTGACTTCATGAACTTCAGACTGAAGCCCTGAAAGAAAACAGGGACTAAACATATCGATCATTTCTACCAGTCATCCAGTTAATGTGTTTTTCTGGAAAGAAATGTATGAAGAATAAATTTACTCTGTCCATCCTAGGGTGCAGTAAATCATAACATGGAATTACCCTACAACATTTTGAAATAGCAATAGCTGGAAACTCAGCCATAAATAATTCTCAGGCTTGCCAAGGCCAAACAAGGGCTCATGAGGAACATCTATTGATAGAAAATTAAACCCCATAATTTGGGGAACGATTTTTCCTTCATTTCTCCTTTACTTTGCCTTTTCTGACTCTGTGAATTTGTATTTCAAAAGCAACAAAGAAAACATTTCTGCAAGACTGCATTAAATCTGTTGAATATTAAATTTCCTTCAGAAGCAAATTTCTATAGTCACACCTATAAACAGAAAAATAAGCCCAAAATTGGAAAATTAGCTTTCTCCTTGATCTATATCAATTTGTTCCCCATACTGAAAGACTTAAATGACTCCCCATGATACATAAATGGGTAAAATATGAAAATCTGAACAACTGCCAAGTTAGTTCTTCCTCTGTATAAGGACACAAGTTATTACCTTACAACATCTGATTTGCCTTGGTCAGTACATAAAAAGAAATATATGCAAATGCCTAAATGAACACAAGCTGTAGGATCAGGATCTGCAATAAGCCATAAATGAGGCTTTATGCTGGTGGGTGTGTTGTGGGGGTCCATTCAAGAACTGGAGCTGGCACAAACAAAAGTTTCTGGGTGGAACAGTCTGTTAGAGAGCTGCACAGGACTTTGAAAGACTCCAGTGCCCAAAACCCCTTTTTTACCAAGCCCAGTTCACCTCTGAATGCAGTGGTTGTAGGTTTTGAGGGGATTCCCCCCCGTCTTCCTCTTTTGTTTGCAAAGCAGTTTTACAAAGCAGCAGTATTAAAGCAGCACTACTTACAAAATGTCTCACTCTCTCATCTCCCAAAAGGTGAGAATTCCTTTAGTAGGAAATTGTGTCCACATTAGAGAAAATGGACAAGACTAAGGAGCGAGCAGCCCTCAAGCTAAAATACAAAGCACACTAACTGGGACAACTGAAAGGATATGCAGTGGCACTGTTTATCTGACAAATATCACAAAAATCACATTTCTTCTTGTAGTAGGTCATATTGAGAGTAAATTCTGTCCCTAACATTACGGGAGGTCTGTTGCTTTGGATTTTTTACTTATTTTACCCCTTCCTGCTCCCAGGAGACATTCACCTTTCCCTTTCACCCAGGGTGGATGGGGGTCCTGGGTTGTTAGGCTCTGTTAAAGAGTTTTACTGCTGTGCTGGAGACAAGAAGTCAGAAATGAAACAGGGATGGCGATGAAGGTCGGTGGTAGAAAAGCTGGAACTCTGGCTGTAGATGTCCTCCAAAGGAACAGCCCTGACAGAACAGAATGAACTACTCTTTGGCAAACCCAAAGGGCCAGAGGCAATTTGACCAGAAAAATTGTGCCTTTCAGATGAATTTAGAAACAGGCTTTCTAGGTCCAGCCAGCATTATATATTTAACTTTCAGATTCTGTCTTCAGATCTTTGTTTACAATAACAGATGAAAAGAATTACTTTTACTTTCTGCCTCCATGTTCTTCTATTTTCCCTAAGGCAACTACAGTAATAAAATGAGTTAAAGGGAACAGTGTTCATTTATTGCCAACTTTGTTTTTCCAAAGTATCACCAGATATGGCTGAGGGACATACAACTTTTACTGAGTTACACACAACTTTTTCTTTTCTAGTTTTTGGTTTTGTTTTTCTTTTTTTTTTTCTTTTTTCTTCTTTCTTTCCAAATTAAATCATTACACACTGAGGGATCCATAAGCCTATGGTCTGGTAACCACAGTGGTAGTGGATCAAGGGTTGGACTTGATCTCAGAGGTCCTTTCCAACCCGGCTGATTCTATGATTCTGTGACTCTATAGATCCATCCCCTCCCTTCCTATAATTTAGGGAGGGTCTGGAAAAGTTTAAAGGAAGCATAAACTGAGATGGCATATGAACATTTTGGCTTTATGTATTATCATAACAAATGAGATGATGAATTAAATTACAGTCATGTTTTTACACCTGCATGAACAATAAACTGAGTAAGTAGGTGCCAGCCACACTTGAATGCAAAGAAGCATGCACAGAATATGGCTATATCGTGTAGTGTAAACAGTCTTGCTTCTTCTTCACTGGAAATAGGTTTCTGATCTAAAGTGATTCCAAATTACCATCAAGAGGACTACCAAGTATAAAAAAATCAATCGCGATTGAAGTCAGGTAAAAGTTAATAACTAGATAAAATTTAATGGCAATTAAATAGCCCAAGGAGATGCCTATCTCCTATAAATTATAATACAGTCAGTGCTTACCCACACACAATTTTGCTGATACACTTTAGCTGTGTACACAAAAGTGTAACCCTGTATGGATCTGTATGTAGGTAACTGTGTATGTTCATGTGACAGAGCATACACAGAAACTTGCTGGTACCAAGTACTTGGTACTCTGCATCTGTTTGTACATCAGTGTAGACTTCTCACCAGAAACATCCAGGGAGAAGCCGATATCATACAGCATGCAAAGTGCATATAAATGTCTGCCATCATGCAGCTTGTCCTGTGCAGCTTTATTAAAGTACCTATTGAAATGTTGAAGATTTATATATGTCAAGGCCAGAAAGGACCGTTTAAACAATTTAATTTGACCTGGAATCTTTAAAAGTGGTTAAATAAATTCGATAGTCAAATCACACTTGAAAATAACATCCTAAGGTGCCCTTCAGAAACACATCTTTTAAGCTTTCCAGTCATAGAAATCTATCATACCCTTTAAAAGGGATTTCTCTGATTAACTGTGTAACGTGAACTACTGTTATGGTGCCTCAGTCAAATCTAGTGCAGAGATGTATCAACTGAACAGCAGCCAAAATTTTTAAAACAATGGTAAATTAACAGTTTAAGGGACTGAATGAGGTTTCCAGTCAGGAACCTATTCCTGCCATATCCCTACTTGCAAACTAACTGGTGTTCTGGTAACTTTTGTAAATCACCCAGGCTTTGCTTTGCTGGTTATGATATCCCAAGAATGTCAGACTGGAACTGTAGCCACTTTTTTTTTTTTTTTTTTTTTTTTTTTAGTTACCTATTATTCAAACCACGTGTAATGCAGAGGTTGCCATGTGTTTTTGCAGGGTCCCAGATGACTGTCAGATTTTTAAACAAAAATATTGAGGCTCACTGGTGAGGAATATGACTAGCAGCATGACTGTTCTGTAAGTTTAGTATAAAAGCTGAGAATTATTCTGTAGAGACTTTGTCGTCTTTGATCATTATCAAGGTCTGGCCAGGAATCATGAGAAATATTCACAGGACTTACAGAAACCAGAATAGATCAAATAAAACACTGAAGTCCAAAATAGCAAGAAATCCTCACAGAATTGCTCATTTAGTTGAATTACGTAAGCAAATATCTTATTTATTATTTATAGTCTTTAATTTTTCATGAACAACGTTACTTTGGTGCTTGTGATACTCTATACTGAGGAAATGGAAATATATTGTAATACTAAGTACTTACATGGGAGAGTAATTATGATTTTATTGGAAAAAAATCTGTATTTTGTGGGAAAGTGTAGCAGTTAACCTCTGTCAGAGAAGTCCTGCTTTAAGTAGGTATTGCATAGCTGGGGGGGGAGTCTTCCAGCATCTCTTCTCAGCTTACTCATACGAAAAAAAGATCCAAAGCATACTTTAAAAGCTTTATCTAGCTATACAGTGAGTAAAGCTTAAGTAATTAACATATAGTAAGCTCTTTAAGAAACAGAAATGACTGCTTAAGTAACAAAGAGGTAGCAGGAGAGCGGGAACAGGCCCTGTTGGCTGCTCTCCTCAAATCCCGCGTGGACTGTCTTGAGCCACAAACCTGCTGTGCCTGGACTGGCATGACTGACAGCGTCAGGATAAGGAATCCCTCTGAAGGAGTGAAAACGATGGTAAATTACCCCTTATAATTATGAGAGGAAATCTCTGAGGTCATAGCTGAGGTTAGCAGTGGGGCAGGGCCAGGGTTACACTTGTGCTGCAGCTGCTGCAGTGCACCTGGCCCATTAGTGGGGACTTGCATTTTCAGCACTGACTTACCCTGGAGATCAATAATTAAAAGTTGTTTTTTTTAAAAAAGACCTCAATGTAGAAGTATAGACTGTCATGTGGAAAGTTTTGAACCATCACAAGTGAAGAGCATATAGTATCTCAGAAGTGGTATATGCTGAAAGCAGTATTAAATCAAGCACGGTTTGTATGTCATTGTATTTGTCCTCTATTTCTCCTATTCCCACTAATGAGAGTCTGTTGAGTTATTTTTATGGCCTTTATATTTCACACTCCCAAGGTACCGACAATGGCTTTAAGAAATAAATAAGGGAGGAATAATAAGTTTGTTAAATGATCTGTAATCTTTATCTGTAATTACAGCTAAAGCAGTTGCATTAAATATGTTGCTTGTAATGCACTGTTTATGGCAAGAACAGCAGCTGTAATATTTAAAGATGATGTTCTGAACACACCAAGATATGTATTCCCTCTTTCTAGCTGCCTACTGAAACTGGACCCACATTACATATGATGTATGAGTTTATTTTATTTTAATTTCTCACCTACTCTTGTAGAGAACTCTAAAATTAAAAAAAAAAAAAAGGAAAGCAAAACCAGCACCAACAAGCCTACATGTGAAAAATGTTTCTGAAAACAAATTAGCAGATTCTAGCAACATTTGGCTGTACTGCTGTTACTCTCAGTCTGGGCTGCACTGAGTGCTGAGCTCTGTGCTCCTGTTCTGCCCACCAGCTCATGGCAGTGCTGCTCCTAATGCACAGGATCATAGCAGGCAGTTCATGTGCCAGGGGCACACGCTGCACTGCTGTGTGGTATGGGCTTCACTTCTGCTCGTGATCAGCAGGTGTAGCTGTCCTAATATTACAGGAAGCAGAGGAATAAAGGTGAACAGAAGTTACAGTATAAACAGTCCTCTCAAGCTTAGCACAGTCAGAGGATGGGGACCTGAACTTCCCAGCTTACTCCAGAACATGTGTCTCTATGATTTTCAACAACTGCATTAGAATCAGCATGGTCCAATGTATAAAGAATACTCTTACTACTGTGAATTTCTGAAAATAATTATTCAAAATAAAAGAGTATACTTTCACTTTAGGCACTGAATGTCCTACTAATTTTCTAGGTTTTTACCCTAGCTATTAAAAAATCTACTTAATGTAATATCATAATACTTCATTTAAGATCAAGCAGCAAGGCTAGTTAATTTTCTCACATATTTAACACTAGCCTTTTTTTTAACCTTGAATATTAGATATTCTAGGCTTCACCTTGTAAAAGACTCCTGAAAATTATTTGTGAACATGAATTAATCTAAATGTATTATTTTTATGTAATGAGATAGCCTAAATATCTGGCACTTCAGCTGTCCTTCACATATATAGCTATAGCCCTATTTCCTAGTTTTCACCTAATCCACCTCTACTGTTCCCAAATGGCTTTTTTATGAAGACAACTGTCCTCTATGGCCTAGGTAAAGACTGATGAAACTATTTTTATTATGACCTAGGAAATTATTCAAATGGAGCTCTCCAGAGGTATATGGTTGGTATTATGAATATTTTACAGAATCATCTCTGAAAATCAGGCCAATAGCATATCCACACGGGGCCAAGTTCCACTCTCACTTATACCTTGGCAACCACAATGATTTCCCATTTGCTTTGCTACGCAAGTATTTGTTTGGCTTATTGCAGGCATGTATTTTTTATCTGCTTTCCCCCTTCTTCAACCCTTTCCTCCTATTTCCCATTCTGTTCCTCAACAGAAGACAGTTATTATCAGTGTGGAATGATTGCTATTTGGGGGCTACCGGCTATGTCTCTCCTACCTCATAAATACAGGGAATATGATGTATACAGGAATGAGGGAAAATGTACGAAAATGTGGCTAGTGTAACAGGGTCCTTCCTGAGGCACCAAAACTAATGTAGAATGTGAAAAACACTTTGACCTCAATATTGCTATGAACTCCATGAAGGAAAGAGCTCAGGGGAACCCTCTGACTCCAGAGAGATGCTACAAAGAAAAAGCACTTCTTGGAGCTCACTCTAGGACTGGAACCTGGAGCAGGGAAAAAATAGGTCAAAATATTACGCTCCTGACTCAGGAGATGAGTATCAAGGGTTAATATTTCTCATTCTGATATTTTATTTGTTTTTTGGTAGATAAATTCTATTTCATTTACATGATTTCCACTTATAAATTTAAACCCTTGGTCATGAAGACGAAATTTCATTATGTTGAATAAGACAACTGAGAAACTCAAGACTGAGTTATGATCAGATGTGTGACCTTACAGAGTAGGAAAAATACTTAAGAATTAACACAATAAGACATAATAAAATATTTACAATGTTTTATAAAAGGAAAAAAAATGCTAAAAAGATTTGTACTTACCACAATATCTTTTCCAGCCCACTTGCACTCATCCCTTCGGGAATGAGACACAGGCCAAACAATCTAAAGACACAAAACAAAAATCAGATTGTGTTATTACATGCTTCAATATTCACAAATTGCAGGCTGAATGCTAGAGTGCCTTTATCCAGTTTCTCTTTTCCCCATTCTTTTTCTTATTCCCTTTTCTTTCCTTAAAATTTGACGACAAATAACGTAATATTGGGAACAAAACAGGAATAATAGGAGCCACAGTAAAAACAATCTTGAAATATAGTCTGTATTGTGAATTTCAGCTGTGAATCTCAAATACTAATGATAAGACGGTTGAATCTCCATTAAGTGAATGTTCTTTCAATGTTTTAAATCTCATGGAATGGAGACTAAGAGCAAAAAAATTGCAGATACTTACTAACAATAATGGGATCTGTGTGAATTCGATCACATATTAGTTACAGCATCAGAAATGAGCTGCTTGCCTCTTAGTGTATCTACTAGTTTACTCTTTTGCTAGGTTTAGTTATTAATAATAAAAAGAAGCCATGGGATTTGAAAAGTTTCACACCATCAAAATAGAAATGCGTATGCTGTTCCTATAGAGCAGCCCTACACAACTAATCCTAACCTAAGGATTTGCTGTAGTGTTTTTGCAGCAGAAATGGATCTCACCTCATACAGAAAAATCAAGAGACCCTCACAGTCAATTATTCATGTTTCTTTGAAAAGCTTTTAGGAATTACATATAGAATAAAACATGATCTTCCCATAAAATGTAAGGCTATTCATTTGGGAGCCTCAATAATGCAATATGAATGGCCATAAGTCTGGATTACAGTCTTGGTGTTCAATATAGAAAGCAAAGGCAAAGTATAATGAAAAAAAAACCAAAAGAAAGAATGATGAACATGGATGACAGAAGAGGTCAAAGGAGACGTTATGTATGACATTTGAATATACAATTGGCAACACTTTAAATTCAAAATTTTCCTAAAACTAATGAATTCAAACCACAAACAACACGTTAAGTCTATAAAATAAGGCTGAAAATTTTATGAGCACATTCTCTCTCAAAGGATTCCCGCTACTCCTGTTGCTATTCTCAGCTTAAAACGTGCAGAGACACGCGGAAAATTAAAATTTACTATGTTGAAAAACATTAACCAAACTTCTCAGATCTCCCAAAAGGACCAGTTCAAGTTCAGTTCAAGTTTTGGGCAAAATTCAATATTTTAAAACCAGTATTCTAGATGTTCTTTTTCCTTAGTCTCACAGCACAGTATTTTCCTCAAATTTGGTTTAAAAGACAGCTAAATCGATCTGTTTTTAATAAATTGAAAGATTTGGCTTTCTGAGTTCTGATGTTGCCATCAGCATTTAGACAGAAACCTGAGGGTTTTTTTACATGGCAGAAGAAACGACCGGTAAAGTTTGAGCTCGAGTTCAGCACTGGCTGCATTGTAATTTTAAGTTTCTTACACAACTCTCCTGTCTATAATAAACAGATCTCCAAATTCTTTAAGCTATTCTTAAACCTAAGTCTAAATTGTAAGTCTTTTCTCTAAGTCTGTTGCTAACATACATTTTCATGTTACCGGCAGTAATTCTTTATTAATATTTGAATATTTGTATATAAAATCAAAGAGTGTTTTAAAGGTATCTAAATATGTAAGTATGTAAGACACAATTCCTCTCATTCTACAGAGCTGTTTTCTGCAATGGAAACACCTTCTTTCCTTAATTATTCCAGATGTTTTGCACATTAAGCTATGATCCTCCGAGAATTCAAATAACTAGCTAGTTTCCTTTATAGCTGCTCTAAAGAGAATAGAAAAGAAAATACCCAGTTTTCCTTTATCCTTTTATCCTTAGAGAATACAAATGAATAGCCTGTCTTCCCTCTGACAGAAAACACAAGGTATTATTGCTATCATCTTAGGAAGCTAATAGTCAAACGGCCAAAAGGTCAGGAACACCAAGAAAAAAAAATAATCCCTGGGTATTAAAGCAATATATCTCTCATAAAGGGTACTCTCTGGATTTAAAAGTGTGCCATCAAATACTTAATATAACAAATCAAACCTCCATCCATTCTTTACCTTCTTGGCATTTTGTCTTATTAAAATAAATGAAAAATAAATTATTTGTTTAGGACTCCAACAGAAGAATGACACTAAACTATTTGTCAGCTTTTAATGGAGTCACCAACTTATACTGGAAAATTATACTCTTCATCAAGAAATGGCAATATTTTACTGACTATTCCTCTTTTATTAATACTGAAACCATTTTGATTTGAAAGCAGCAGAAGTAAAGGTCCTACAAGTGCTCGGTTAAAGCAGAAAAATCAAACACTGAACTCTCAAACAGCTTGTTTTATCTGCAAACAAATACAGAGCACTAAGGCCTTTCTGTGCAACTGTCATAAGAGAGTTTGGCTTTTTTATGCAGTACACATGAAGTATGTCTTGTTTGGGAAATAGCTGGATTATTCATTATCCTTTACTTTTTTTTAGTAGTCTGAAAAAAATATTGCAGATTATACTGTCAAAGGTCATAGGCTCATTATAATTTCTCTTCATAGAGTCAGCAAATATTTTCATTGTAATAGTATTCCTGACATCCAAACACTTACTACATAATTCCAACAGCGCACACCATCGTCTGAGTAATAACAAGTCTTCAACATTAAAGTATATATTTACATGCACAGGACATGAATGAATGTACCTTTTGATATTCCTTGATGTTAACCAGGTTGAAGGAAAATATGTGATCCTTTGCTCCCAACGTACAGCCGACTCCGTTCTTCATCCAAGAGGAAAGTGTGGTAACTGGAGCTGTTAGCTAGTCCATTGAAATTGATTATATTGTTGGATTCCAACATTTCTGTAAGATAAAGGGAATACTTTTGTTGTTAATACGGTCTAAAGGAAATACAGACTTATATTTGACTTGCATAGATACCATTTTAGGAATTTATGCTCGGTGAGTAGGAACCAGTGAAAGCATTACGTACCTGGGCACTTGAACTGTTTTTATTCAAGTACTGAAACTGGTTGTGAGATTCAGCTCTACACAAAGGTCAAAACAACAGCAAAATCAATTAAAGGACTGTACGAACTTTTAGGTGGTAAATTCTCATCCATGTAGCTCATCAACTGTTGGACAAAGTTCAATTTTGTTCAATCAATGAGATTTGCAAGGATAAACTTGAGGATAACACAGCTGATAAAAACACATCTGAACACAAAATCTACTTCCAGCAGAAAAAACTATTTCATACAGATCCATAAGTTACAAGAAAAGGGATAAGACTGACTAGCTGATGTGAAGAAATAAGATGTAACATCTATTCTTACATGTATTATTCTTTTCTGAGCTTTCTGACACAGGCAGCATGTTGTTCCCTTGCTTGGAACAAGAATGAAGCTAGGGAAGGTAACTTGGCTTCTGTTAAACTCAAGAGTAATACTCTAGTTCTCATGCTCCTCACAGAGCCATTGCACTTGATAGGATTTTTTAAGTACAAGGATCCTCAGCATCTTAGCTATTCAAACATTAACAAAGTGATACATACTTTTCTGAACTGCTGAAAAATATTGTTGCCATAATATAATGTAGACTATATTAGTACAAATACTCATGAAACCACTCTTTAATCCTGTCTATCTACATCATATCAAGGACAAAACCCAAACCATCCTCTATCACTTTAAGGCATACTGCACTAATAAGTCATCCATAAGAAAAGACTCCTGGTGATGGCAAATCCTATGTGGTTCAAGCCCTAACCCTTGGGACATACGAAGGCAAACATGCAGTTTTAGGAGCAGGAGCAGTTCCACTGATGGACCCAGGAGGACAGATGAGAAAGGGACTGAATACATCCAGTGCAAGGGCTGATGGCCCAAGCTTCATGTATCTAACATTTGTGTTACTTCTGCCATATGTGCAAGCTGAGGATGCCTAGGATTTGTCTAACAGTGCAGCTACCTGCTATGACTTTTTGGTTTTCGGTAAGATCCCTCCCATTTTCCCATCATTACTCCAACTGAGGAATGAGTGTAAGATAGCATCCCCTATGCTGTTAAAAATCAAGGAGAAACTTCTTAAAACAGAAGTTGCTGCCTAATTTTTTTTTAATCTTATTTTTCCTCTTTTTCCCCCCCTTATTTTATTTTAACAAGAACAAGGCGTATGTTAGGTGAGGTTTTTTTGAACCTACATAATAGTAGTACACATGAATTTACAGAATTTCAGCACCTGCATCTTTGTAGTCCCACAGAGTTTAAACTATTTTTTTCATGTTCACTTATACCAGGTGGATTTTGAAGCAGGCTGATACTCTGAATGGAAAGCATTAGTAGGCAACATATTCAAGGAAGACAAAGATAACACTGAGAGTTGCATAACATTTGGGCTAGCTTTGCTCTGGTGTTCTTTGCATCTATTTGAAAAAACTCTCAATAGCACCAAAAGAGTTAATTCGCCAAAGCATCACAGCACGCACTATATTATACATATTCTACACTTTTCTCACTAAATATACTCTATATATTGTATCACAGTATACTTTTTAAAACTTGTACTGCTGGAGACTGAAGTTCCCTTTTTTTTTCTTCCTTTTTTCTTTTTCTTTTTAAATGAAACAATCAAATCACCCCAAGCAGTCTTGTCAAAATAATTATTCTGGCTTCCTGCCAAGTTCTAGAATTTGACTCTATTGTCCTACGGTCATTTATTTGCTTTTGTTAGAGACTTTACTAATTCTCTTTACTTTGTAATGACTGATTCAGATGTTGAATGTCGACTCACTGAATAGTGAGTGATGTAGATGATTGATTGCTTAACTTGTCTTAGAACTCTCTTGGCTAGAAATGCTTTGCTGTCATCTGTATCTGATCATTTTTCTTATAATATAGCTGTCAAAAACCTTTGTAATTTTTTCATCTTTCTTGGTTTGAACTCACATAGGTATGATTCTGTCCTTTGTGACTGCGGTGTAAAGACAAGTGTCTGCTGAAGTCAATGTTACACAAAGGTAAAACTGACAAAAATGGAAATAAGATCGGTTAGGCACACAGCTACTTGGCTTAAAAGGAGCCTGATATGATTTTTTCTAAATCTTCACATCTACAGATGGTGATTGATGTTTTCTTTTCTTTCTAATATTCATGAAAAAGTGAGATCATAACATTGGAGTCTAAGGTTTATTATGGCCAAGAGTAAATTACATCATCATCGTCACTGTTCATAAGTCTCTACAGATAAGTTAAAAGGACCAGATGTAGCTGTTCAGGGAAATATATATTTTTTTTTTCTTTTAATTATCTGTGACTTTCAGAGTAAGCAACAATATTAAAAGTAACTATGTTGGGTTTTTTCATTAACATGCAACTTAAACTAAAAGCTAAATTCCATTGTCTAAAATTAGGACATTTCTTCTAGGTTTTAATCCAGTCTGTGCCGTATTGTCACATTACTGACTTTTGCAGGAGATGACTAGATTTCCAGGGTCTGTTGCCCAAAAAGCATTAGGCCTAAGCATGCTTCAAGCAGTGTACTTCAAATTGTTCGACATCAGGTTTCTCCCCATCAGTAATCAGGTTGAGAATACAAGTTGAGGAGAAAAATGTCATTTGTGTGTTGATGATTCTCAATCACTGCTAATTTAGTTAGGTTTGAGCTACATCACAAGTAGGAGGTGAAAACCTAAATAATTTCTGCAGATCCTCTGCTGTTTATTTTAACTTACATGTATTTGTCCAGTGATGAATATGGCTTTATAGGACATTCTGGACAGGCTGTTGAAGAGCAAAGCAATGACATTTGCACAATCAATACAAATTAAGTATTCCACTTCCCCAAATTCATTAATTTCAAAGTGTTTACTATCCAGTGTCTTCAGTAGCCAATCAGTGGCTACTGCTGAGAGAAACAGCAAAGACAGGGGACACTCCCAGAAGGGCACTGACATCCATCGATTCTGTTAAGCGTCGATCACTCATGCTGGCAAGGTACGTGGATGATCACTGATAATATAAACCAAGATTTACAACAAAGATTGCATTGTAATGACAAGAGGAGAATGATGAATGTCTTCAATAAATCAATGAGATTAATAGTATCTATGATGCATACCCTAATTATTGTCCCAGGGTTTTTTTGTTTTTATTAAATGTTGGCATATCCATGACCTATACAGACAAGTAATGGTTGCCTGTATTTAATTTTTTTTTTACTTCCTCTATGATCTGTGCAGTTATTTTTATTGTAAAAATGTAACATTATTCCACCTTTTCTTTTGCAGTCAAGTACCATTTCTTCAGTAATTGCCCAGAGATAATTTTCTTATTTCCTTTTGATACATCCTCAGTTGTAGTCATGCTTGTAGTTTTGAACAGGAATGAATGAGCCCTACACAGTTAACCACTGTACACTATGACTAGCATTGTCTAAAAAATGCTCTAAGATGTAGATTTAGATTTAGAGTGGGTGGTGATATTTTGAAAGTAATAGATATGTCATTTCTTTTGTTATTGGTGTTTGCTTCCCATTTATTAAGTGTTGCAGGTGACCAAAACTAACGGTTCAAAATGCACCATATCTTAAAAGGTAATCATATTATCATGAATTTTCACAGTGATGACCAGTGAAACCAGATGGAGATTGAGTTTCTCAAGGTCTGTGGGCCAGATTCTCCTACGAACCACTTCACTTCAAACTCCTTTAATTCACAGTCCTGACTTGCTTGCTCCATCTTACTCGTTCTTCTCTGCCAGTGTCCAAGTTTGAAGTATTTGACTTTTTTCAGTGTGCCTTTCTGCAGACTCTGCATGGTCTTTCTTCCATTAACTGATGTTTCTCTTGATCCAGTCTGAGTCAGAACATTCACTCTGCCAGGCCAAGTTGGCAAATTTACAGAAGTAAACCAGTCCCTAACCCTTGCCTTCCTCTTAATACATGGTTATTTAATTTGCTAATGGAATCGTAACTTAATAGTATGTATACACACAGAGGGCCAAATTCCTGTGTGAAATCCATGGAGATATGCAGGCACAATGAATGTAGATTTGTTTTATTTTTATCATACTTTTTCATTAAAGAAGCAGCTAGAAAACCACAGCTATACCTAAGATGAATAGAGGTAGGCAGATCCTGAAGTTTGCTTTATCCATGATTGGGATTCCACCCTAAACCTTGTTTTATGTCTGTGTTCCTTCAGCACAGTTTGTCAGGAGGAGAACATAACAAAAGAAAACCATCTTATTTTTTCCTTATCTACTAACAAGGAAGCTGTCTTTGTAGCAAGAGGGAGTTTGCCTGTGTAACAAGTCAGAAAATTTGTGAGCTTTGGCCTGTGTTCCAGCTATAGACTTCACAACGACACACCAGCCAAGATTATTTTTGTTGTCAAGGGTCAAAGGAGCACATCAATTTCTCTAAAAATCAGAGGAAAGGTCTCCTAGTTTCCTCAGAAGGATTCAGATCTGGACCTGTCCTACTCCCAGTGATTCTGCAGAGTGACTGGGTTATACAGGCAGTGCTGCTCGTCATAACACGCTCGTGAAGCCAACGAGTGGGTTGCTGGTTGCACGAAACTCTCGACCTTCATTCCTTTGCCAGCAACGATAATATCTCCCTGTGTATCTCCTAGCAGTAGATAAAAAATGAGTCAATGCCATTATGCCATCAAACAGGGATTTTGCTGAACTGTGAGCAGCGCCTCCCACAACGTCATGCTAGAACATTTCCTTCTTCTCTCTCCAGGCCTTTACTTGGCTACAGAGGATCAGGTGGCTGCATGTTTGCACATGCATTTGTTGCTTACACAGATGTATACTGTGCCTGTTCTGTATATCAGCATGTATATCTTTCTAAATAATCCCAGGTGTAAATTAGTCATTACTCTGAGTAATCATTTGCTGAATTCTAAGATAGCAATTCTACCACACAAGGAAACAAGTGAGTATTTTAAGTTCCAGCCTCTCCTGCAGCTTTCCCATTTTACTGCTGTGAGTGTAGATGGTGACTTCTGCCCCAGCCAAAGAGTCAAGGAACAGGCAGGGACTGGCAGGAAATCAAGACAGCTTCCTGCAAGGCATCAGCCAGCAGAGTGTACCTGGCAAATCCAGCAACGTAAGCATGGAGAAGGCACCATATTTGTTGTGAGTCTGTTCCCCACCCGAGAGACACAATGGCTGCCATGCATACAGTGGGATATTTCAGTGGGGTATTTCCATATATTATGAAAAACACTCAGATGGGTGCTTGTCTGAAATCAGGTGAGCTTGACCCCATGCCAGATCTAATGCTTAGTAGCACACTCAATGGCCTGAAGAATAACTAATCCTTTCTCCTACCCAGGATTTGACTACTTTATACCACAATTACTTTATTTCATTGACATCTCAGACATCACTGGAACCTTAGGATCTAGCCCTTAGTGAGCAGAATGGTTCAGTTGCCCACTCTAGAAAAAAATAAGAAACCTGCTAACAGTCTATGTTACCATTCAAATTTCTAAAAAACAATTAATTAAAACAAGGAAAACTAATTTATCCTATTTTAATATTTCATCTGAGGGGAAAAAAATAAACGATAGTTGCAGAAACATTTTTTTTCTACATCTTTCAATTTAACTGGTCAGGTTATTGGTCTTTCAGTAACATTTAAACTGTTCCAATATTTCCAAATTAGTTTTACCAATAAGACTTTATTTCGTATTAGGAGCAGAAGAATAAAGACACAAATTATCAACACCCTCCCCCTCGCCAAAAAAACCAGCTTATGCTTTCATATAATTCTAAAATTACGCTGCTTGGAAATATCAGAAAGTAATCACTTTTATCTCAAATGAAACAAAAAACAGGCTTATGAAGTGTATGAGATCACATAGTGTAATAAGTGATTTATCCATTTTTAGAAATGTAACATAAAACTTTTGTAATCAGCACCTTTGGGTTTTTGCTACACTAGGAGTCAGAGAAACTTGAAACTACGCAGCATTGTTGTTGATGGCAATTCAGTGTTATTGTAATTTGAATGAGATAAATCACTGGGAGAAAAGGGAGGGTTATCTTATCAGTAATCAAAATACAATTGGAACAGAGCCCCTCACAGCTGTTCAATCAGTCCTAGCTTTCATCCTCTTCATCTACTTTATCATAACAGTTGCCAATCACCTGGTTTCACTGAACTCTACTGGAAGGAGAAAGAAAACAGAACCATATTTGGTTTTAAGTAAAGTTTTTTTTCTGAGAGAACATGTAGTTCAGAAACACAGTTCAGGGAATTATTAAAATGTATCAATTAGAAGTAGCTAGGACAAGATATACAGCTTTTTTGTGCACTCATGATGTAAACTAAGCATTTTAAAATGAAACACTCCTGCCTACCTTCCACTGCAGCAAAGAAAACTTGAGGGCCATGAGCATACTTTGATTAAAACCAGATACTTGGAAGGAGGAATGTTACACCAATGTTTTGTTTCAGTTGCACCAGTATAAGCATGGAATCCCTTGACTTCAAAATACTGATGAATATGTTTTTTATACTGTAAAACTGAGAGAAGATTTTAGCTCATTAATGTCAGCACCATTTAACTACATGACAGCCCTTAAAGTGTTTTTGGTTTGAATAATTGAAGGGGTCACATGATATTTCAAAGATCTAAAACATTTAGGTTTTTAAAGTCAACCTGTTTTCCCTTTATTATTACATTATTGTCCTTTTTGTGTCTGAAAATGAATCCGGATTATCCCTATTGGTCAGTTGTTTTCTTATAAAATATGAGAAATATTAACCTCTGAGCTAAACAAAGTCTTGTAAAGTTTGATTTCATATATTTGAAAATTTACTGTAACATCCCATATTATAAATTAGGCTTTGTGAGAAAGGTTATGGCACATATTTAACTGTGAATTTCACAGGTATTTAAGCACAACATTATTACAAAATCACTGACATATATTTCATATATTACCTATATTACCTGTAGCTTTTTGTGTGTGTGTGTGATGAATCAAATGGCAAGAAAGAGATGGCAAAAAGAGACCATGATCTAGTTTTACTAAGGTGTTATCTATCTAAGGGAAAATTTATCTGCCTTTAGATTTGAGTAGGTATCATATTTGTACCTCCCACTTGTGCTGGTATAAGAAATGCTCAGGAGAAACAATGAAAGTGATGTATCATACCAATGAACATCCAGATGTTAAGGACATCTCTAACTCTCAAAGTTCTCTAAAATGTGGCAAAATACTGATCTAATGCGAAGTTTGTAAACATGCTAACTCAAACAGTAGAAACACTGTAGGCATATTAACTCAGCCTCTGAGCCTGGTTAGCCCAGTGTGGCACTGTATGACCCTGCATTGCACCATCTGAGCTAGCACAGGTAAACAGCCATCTAAAACCCATTCATTAAGTAACTTGGTTATCAGATCTAGTTAGAAGTTAATCAATTTTCAACTATTTGTATGATACTTCTGGGAAGTTGGTCTTCAGCAAGCAGAACCGGTACTGGTTATCAGGAAAGTAAAATTGTGGGTAGGTGTCACTTCAAGGACCTTATCTATAAACAGTACCAGCTTGTCTCATTAAATATCGTATCACAGAGACATAACACCTTTGTAATCACTAATGCACAGACAGCTGTTTTCCCAGGGCACAGATGTATTTCATTTGGACAAGCAGGAATGAGACTGGAAGACTTTTACATCCTATCCTCTGCACAGCCTGTCTACATATTGGATCCAAGTCTTAGCATGGAGCACAGTTTTTCCAATTCATGAACTTTTTCTCCCAGAACAAAAGCAAAGCAGGAAGAGCTGTTGCTCTCTGCAGGCACACCTACTTTTGCTCAAAACATTGACCATGCTGCAGTATAGGTGCACCTGAGTTATCCTGAAACTCGCTTAGGTACTCATAGTGTCTTTACAACCACTGTCTAAGAGGCCAGCAAAGATTAATTGATTTTGCTCTTCATCTAATTGTGCCTCAATGAAGCTGCATGTTGAATGACTAGGGTGTTACCTCAGGCTTAGCAGGCAAGACACTTTGAAGTTAGCTTAAGGGATGTGATTATACCGTGTCATAATCATGACAGTGAAAGTCAGATAGACTCAATGCAAAGGACAAAATGTCTGCATATGATGACTTTTGCACAAGTACAAGTTGAGAAGTGTTAGGGTTTTTATTTATTATTATTAAAGTCAGTTCATCTTCCAAACAATCATTATTTCTGAGTAAAAACTTTGCAGATGAAAATGAAACTGGTTTGGATAATCCCAAAACCCGTCACAATGTTTGGGGACTATTAAGTAACAAACTACTTAAATACAATGGTGTTTTAGAAAATTCCCTTCTGAAAAGTTGGCCTAGTGAGGTCAGTTCATTTTTTTCTTATCATTCATTTCTTATCAACAGTGCCCTTTATTCTAAACTCCTAACAACTGAACCTGATAATCAAAAATCCAGTCAGCGTCTTTGTGATTCACACAGCATGGACAATTAGGAGTCACAACAATGTCCATATGTGTATTGGAGATGCAGTTATGATAAAACCCTTCCTCCTGCAAATGTAATCCTTTTCCAGGGCAAAAGTATGAAAGTATTTTCTAACTCTTAAAGAAGTCTTGGTTTCAGGTATCAAACCAATGCACTTCAAAAACAAGTGAGCTCATTTGGAAGAATTAATAAATATGAGGTGCTACGTTTTGTAGGGATATCAGGAGAAATTTTTTAAAATACCAGTGGTTTTATTTTCAAGTGTGACTTTGCTATTTGACAACCAAGTTTCCAATGGCTCTTGATGAGACTAATGTGGTAGGTCCTTGAAGGATTTAGATGTCAAATTTGAGACAGTGTGAGACTGAGGGTGACCTGCAGCAGGTGAGCCATCAGTGATGTAGGGGGAAATCCAGCAGAGGTAGACTTGATCTCAAATTAAACAAGCTTTAAACTGACAGCAGGCAGGTTTAGATTAGATATTAGCAAGGAATTCTTTGCTAGGAAGGTAGTAAGACACTGGCCCAGGTTGCCCAGAGAAGTTGTGGATGACCCATCCCTGAAACTGTTCAGGGCCAGGTTGGATGGGCCTTTGAGCAACCTGGTCTAGTGGAAGGTGTTCCTGCTCATGGTAAGGTTTTGGAACTTGATGATCTATAAGGTCCCTTCCAACCCAAACCGTTCCATGCTTCTAAGTTCTTCTCTGATGTATTTTATTCTATTTTTGTTACTGAACTGACAATATATACCTACACAAATTATTTACTAAGGTGAAGTATTTAATATCACAATAGGGTTAGGAAGCTTCCCTGGAAATTTAGTTGCATATGCAAAATGGCAAACTAGAGTAAGTAACACTTGCATTTTCAGCAGATTTGTGATGGAAAACACATCTGATCTGCTTCAAAAAAGGTCTTTTTATGCTTGCAAATCATGTATGAAACTCTTGTCTCTATCTGTGTAAAAACTCTTCAAAGTCCTCTGATTATTAAGATGTAAAAAAGGCTTTGGGTTAGTTCTGCAGGTAAATCATATAATCATTATAATTTATACAGCAGCTGGCTTAGATGGACTGTGTCCAAGTTTTCTTATATGGGTACAAATCAGTGACCTCATATTTTTAATTTCAGACATAGCTATCAACACTCCTTCTGTTAAAATTTGTTTTTCCAGAGTGGATCCTCCCTTTACTTTGATCATGTATCCAGCACTTTGAGGAATTGTCTTTTAACATTAATAGAATGAATGAGTAAAATTCATGCTTGGATTTACATCCTTCTCTCTTCTGATAGCTCTTGTTTCTTCTAATCCATAAGAGAGTTTTGGATGGGGCTGAAAACAGCAACTGCAGTTAAACAGTCTGTGTAGCTCACATACAGATACACACAGCTCTGCTGTGCACTTTAACTGTAGCAAAATAAAGCTGGGACTTCTTCTAGCCACTGACCCTCCTTGCACAGACTTCTGTGCCAAGATAGAGTAAGTGATGATGCCCGATTTTGCTCTTAATTTACCCTAATGAAAATCAATGGAATTATACCATGGAAAAGATTCTAAACACTGTGGTTCTGAAATGTGTGGAATATATTTAGTGTCCATTAAAATAAACAGCACTTCAAATTAGTAAACATTTTTTATCAAATTTTTCCTACGATTATTTATCAAATGTACCTACAAACTTCTGTGCATTAAAAAGGAATTTCCAGTTTTTCCAAATGTCGTAAACGTAATTATTAATCAAATGGCAGCAAAAACCCTCATACCATTTCTCAACTCAAAGTGAATTTTCTCATGCTGAATAGCACTCTATCAAACAAAGTTTTAAATTTTCTTCAAGTTACACAAACCAAATTAGTTCTACTTTCACTGTCTT
Source organism: Chiroxiphia lanceolata (assembly GCF_009829145.1). Lineage (NCBI taxonomy): Eukaryota > Metazoa > Chordata > Aves > Passeriformes > Pipridae > Chiroxiphia > Chiroxiphia lanceolata. Next base: position 9,031,495 of record NC_045641.1, on the reverse strand, counting down.
TTTAATTATTACACATTCAAATAAGGAACAAGAAATTTCTCATTAATCGCTACATTCAAAATGGAAAATAAACCTTTTATATAATTTTTACATTAATTTTCTGGCTTCTGGGCTGGGAGGAGTGCATTCCTATCTGAAATTTCATGACATAGATGTAAACTTAACTATAATTCTGACAACACCAAGAAATTACAGTGTAAAGAGCTTTAATAGTTTTAAAATCTCCCAAAAAAGTCTTAATACAGTTCACACAACACACAGTTAAAGCTGTAGAAATTCCTGGCATGGGATGCTGTAAATGGTAAAATTTTTTATAGTTTCAAGGGGCAAAGTGATAAAATCAAGAAAAAGAAATCCTTAAGAGGCTATTAAATTTAGAGACACAGCCTCTACCTCACCAAGTTCCTGAAATTCAAATTGTAGGAAACTTAGAGAGTATTCTGGGGAACTATCATTCTCTGACTGACCTAACCCTGTTATCTTCTACAATGGAGAATCCCTGTTACAGAAACCCTATATTATGTGTTTGCTTTGGCTGTGGTTGGAGACAGCATATTTCCCTCCTAGTCACTTGTGGATAAAAGTGCAGCCATGACCTGAGTCTTGACGAGGAAAGTGAAGATACAAGACTTGAAATCTAATTCAGCAAAATGACTGCTGCAACTCCCTTCTCAGCTGGCCTATGCTCTGTGCCTGCCCACGGCACCTCCCTCACCCATCCTCCTCCCCACTCCATCTCCCTCCTCAAAGCCTTTGGGGCCTCCCTGGGTGAGTGGAAGTATTTGCAAACAGCATCACTTCATGCTGATTGAACCCAGCTTCTGCAACAGCATTTCAGCCTCTAATTCCTTCTAAATGCCTTTTGTTTTGAAATAACTTGTCCATTTGATCTTTTAAGTGAACTTCAGAAAGACCCATCTGCAATTTCCAGTAGAGATGGAGGAGGGAAAGTGACTGGATTACCAATAGCACTCAGGAGCACCTCCTGTCTGGATGGCCTTAATGCATGAGGAGGTTTGGATACCAACTTCATGGTCCTTGACCTTAGAGCACAAGTTCGTTTGCTTAAAGACATGTCAATGTAAATATAGTTGGATTTGTTTGAACACCAAATCACCTGGTGCATGAGCCTCTATTCAGAGCAGCCTCAGAAGGGGATTCAAAGATAACTGAAAGTAACTTCAGGATGTTTTGACTCCAAGCACACTCGGCCAGTCCCACCTGAACTGGCCTGTAGCAGTTTCCTGGTGGCTGCTGTCAGCTGATACGGCCCAAATACAGCATGTCCAGCCACATCTCCTCCCACCTCCTGCAGCAAATGTCAGGAAGAAGGGCTGACATGCACACAAGTTACAACTCAAAAAAAAAAAAAAAGGAAGAAAATACTATTCCAAAAGCAACAAAAACAAGCAATGTGTTTTTCAATGAAATTAACTTGGAGGGGGGGGGAAAAGCTGGCATGGCTACCTACCATGCCAAAAATCCATCTGTTTCCATTTTTTTTAATTATTCTTTTCCTCTCCCTTTGAACTAGCACAAAGGAGATCTAGTCCACACCACCGATCCTAGGTGTCTTGTCAATCTAAATAAATGATAGCTCCTTCTTGCATCAACACAATAGCATCATTATCCTCAGTGTTAGCATCAGCAGAGAAAAATAATGGAAGTTTTATGTTTCTGAAGCTCCAGTGGAATATAAATGAGAACCATTATATCATTTTTTTGCTCCAGCCACAAAAAATACACTTTTCTTACCATGACAGAAATCAGAGATCACATTTGTATCATTTACTTTGTGTCCCTCTCAGAACAAACACCTTTAGAGAATGATCTATAGAATGAAGGTATTAGTGAAATGGTCCAGGCACACTGAAATGGAAAGCAGGGTTTGCCTTCTTATCTGTGTTAGGTAAAATGAGAACTACCAAAATGTAACAATTTCTGCAAAATGTACTCCAAATTTTAACTCATTTCATTTTTTTCACACTCTACATTTCTTTGCACTTTGTGTGCTTTAAAACAGGACCATTTTTCACCTGAATTTAGGAAATATGCATTGGCAGCAAATCACCATGCCTGTACAATGAGTTTAATAAATTTCTTGCACACATTGTGTAGCTTCAGTGTAATTTTGGTTTATGTAAAGGGCACATTAAAAATTGGAATGTTGTGGGGGAAAAGGCAGGGCACTTTCCAGTTACCCTTCCAGACCCAATGATATTCATTCTCAGCAGCTCCGCTTAGTTACTCTACTAATTTCCCTCCAAAAGAATGCTCCTTTGGGTGCAGTATTCAAGTGTATATGTATGTCAACTGCTGCACAGGCTTCCAAATGCCCACACCGATCCAAGATACCATGACTCACTGTTGACAGATGAGGAACATTCACACAAAATCCCCACTGAAAGTTAACGGAGAACTCACATTTTCCTTGGTCATACACTAACACGTTGTGGTTAATGGTATACTCCAGAGATTTGGGGAAAAAATTTAAAAAATTAAAGTTACAATTCATCTAAAATTGAACAGGACACTGATTCAGTGTTTCCAAATTAAAGCAACACTGAGTGGATCGAAATAAGTTCTAAAGACAGATTTCAGCTGACTAGAAACTGGTATAACTACAGCTCTATTGCTTTTAGTAAACCCAAATTAATCTACAGCAGATGTGGATATAACTTAAACTCTTTAAGTGAACTGTACTAAGCATGCCTTTAAAACTCCTTATTGTCTAGCAAGATTTTGATTTGATCTACAATAAACTAATTTCACAATAAAGTTCCTACATGTTTATAATGTTTGAAGACTAAGTAATACCCAAGAAAGACATTACAAAGCAGCATCATGACATTCTGTGTTATTCTAAGGTAGCTGGGGAAATGACTCCTTATCCTGATGATGAAGAGGTTTCCTATTGACACATACATATTGGAAAACCTTCAAGAACAGATATCTCACGGTCTTGAAAATAGCGAATCCTGACCCTCCATGGAGCATTACTAATCAGTGTACAACAAATACACTTTTTCCAAAGTTTTCAAAAGTTATTTCAACCATTTTTGTTTCCTGTAATGTCAATAAATAGTCAAAGTCTTTTGTTTTATTTTTTCCAAATGTAATTCCAGCAGCAGCTGACATGGTTTCAAGCATAATGGCAAACACTTGGGTATATTCCGCTAGCCTAATTATGAAAGGCATCAGGGTAGATGTGTTTTCTTTTTGTAGCCACTAATACTAATTTGACCTTCTGGGGAAACAATTTGAAAATGTCAACATTTGCATGCCTGAATCCTGCCATGAACTAAAAGGATTTGTGTGCAGAGGTCCTGCCTCAAGCTGTGACACACTACTTACCTCCTCGGAGGGAGTTAACACATTAATTTGAACAAATGAAATTAGAACAGCCAACTCTCCACGGTGGGCAGAGGAAAAGTACCCTGACCATAGTGGCTGACTGCAGTTTAAGTGGAATATTGCTTAATTAAACTATTGTACGACAGCTGCAAAAGGAGTGCATAAACACCCCACAAAAGAGGAGGTCTCCAAGCTTGGAGCTATATACCAAAGTATTACTGAGTTCCTTAAAAGGAAAGTTACTGTTGCCCTTTTTAGAAGTAAAACTTTGAGATTTAAGAGAATAATTTACACGTTTGCTGCTTTCTGCAGATGTATATTCCAGAAAGCACTCCTGAGACTCAGATGCTAACAAGTTTGAACAGGAATCTGGTAGAAAGGTCTGCAAGCTGAGGAAGCTTGCATCTGCTGCACTGCTCAGTTCAACCAGTTTGTGACCCTTGAGGTCTAATCCAAAGCCAAGCAAAGGCAGTGGGATTTTACTGATTGTGCTGAAAACTGTATCAAGCCAATGGATTAAGGGTATGATTCCTACAGGACCTATGTTTTCAGGAACTTCCTCCAAAACATTTACCCTTATAACCTCAGAAACATTTTTTAAAAAGTATGTACTTTAAGCTAAAACACAGGGTCCCGATGGATGTCACTAGGTAACACTCCTATGCACAGTGCTCCAAATATATTCCTTATTTTATGATTAAATGTTCAAGCCGACATGCTTTCACAATGATCTCTGTAGGGAAAATAAAAGCATTGGGAGTTTTCTATTTTGCCTTAATCTAACTCATTTGAGTTGAGAGTAGGCTTTAGGAAGTGGAATTTGGTGTTGGTTCATGCATGTTCTGTGCACATCCCACTGTCTCCCATGCTATTTGAGAACTTTGTTTCAGAATACTAGTAAAATAACGAGTGGTATGCACTACATTGAACATGAATACCTGACCTGGGCCCAAGTTTTCATTATGTCACAAAGCAGTTTGCCTAAAATAAGTGTTATGTAGGTCAGTGGAAGTCGTGAGGTCCCCCTGAGGATCTCAACAAAAAGACTGTCTGTCTCTATTTAAGAAGATAAATTAATTAAATCCCATTTTATTCTGCAAAAGAGGTCTCACCATTAAGCTAGACTGCAGTATTTTAACCATAGGTATTTATTCATTACCATGACTTAGATTAATATATGTATTTTTGTATGTTATCCTTACTTTGTTTAGTGTGCAGAATGGATGAAACACCAAATTTCTCTTTTTGATCTTTTCAGTATTTGCCCGAATGACTACATAGCCTTCAAATGCCGGTCTGGAGGAGAAAATTATTAAATTGCTTTTCATCTATACTACGGTAAAATCAGAAAAAACGATTCAATAGAAAATAAGCTGTTAATTTCTAATTTATGTAGGCACAAGAAGAAAGCAAACAAAATACCCTAAAATAATAGGCATTTGATTTCACTCAACAAGCCCTGATCTTCAAGAGTAGAAGAGGAATCAATCACCTTAACCTTTTTGTCCCCTGCCTCACTCATCAAACAGAGTAGAATCTGCACTAAATGAAGTAGGGGTGTTACACACAGATCTCACCTTACTGGTTTACCCAGTCCCACTCTGTGCATCAAGAGATGCAGAAATGCCATAGAAATAAAGAAAAATAAGGTGTCATTAAAGTTTGCATGGTACTTCTGCATATGAAATGGGCTGCTGAATCCTCCAGTTGTGTGAGAAGACAAAGGCTTCCTCTCTGGAATTCAGACTCAATGCTAGGCCAGGTACTATGTCACAGATTCACATCCAGAAGTGAATGTGTTGGCCAAAAAGTTCCAAATAGAAAAAAGCAGGACACTCATAACGCAAACTCAGTCCAGAGAGTTACACTTTTCAAGAAACTAAACCATTGATTTATCACAGGAAATACCAGACACAGATAATTAGTGTTCAAATAATAAGGCACTTTCTATGAGGAAATGTATAACTTTTTCTAGTCTTACAAATTAACAAACACACATTTCTACTGAATTCAACAGAATTTAAATCTTGATTTGGATTATACACATGAAAATACTTCCGTAAGTCAGAAATATAGACTGTTTAATAATTATATGAACACATTTCACATTTTACTGTGGAGGAAAAGCAGAGTGAAATGGACAACCTGTAGTTTCCTCACACTGGAAACCTCCAGATCTGCATGCACATCCTAATTCCTGTATAATCCTGAGTGGTTTACCTCTTAAAATAAACATACTCTACCTTATGTCCTTACTGGATTACTGTGAGTAGGATGTTTACATAAAGGATATGGCTAAGTATTCACTGAACATAACAAGAGTACGATTCATTCCCATGCATTAGAGCCCATTATAATTTGGTGGCTATATTTAAATAAACCAACATTTAACGATGCCAGCAATTACTATCTAAAGTTAATACTCTAATTGTGTCCAATCCTTCCCTCCAGAGTCTGATTCATTGAAATGTTTGTCTGCACTACCACTACCCATGGAGTGTAAATATGAAGATGAGAATTTTGTGTGAGAGAAAATAAGCATAATTTATTGTCCAGATGTATTAGACACCAGTTTAGTAAACATTAATATTTTCACAGTTAATAATACTAATTACACTGTGCATTACCCTTCATGCAAAGATCTGACCACAATCTAATAAACAACAGGACCCAAGTATCATTGTCAGTCATTTATTTGGGCAGTTCAGAAGTGTTTCAAAATGGAAAAAAGTGTTTTAAAACTTCTTTGTGCTAACAAATTGTGGAATATCTCCACGACACGAAGTAGAAAATCCACCATAATGGTGAATGCCATTTCAGGCTGACACAGCACCACAAGTTTGGAATTTACTGTGCCTGAGCGAGTAATGTCTGTGGAAAAAAAAAAAAAAAGATATGGCTAAGGGGTGATCTAATTGTTGTCTTTGATTACCTGTTGGGCACAGTGAAATAACAAGAGGTAACATGCACAAGTTGAGTCAGGGAAATACTGAATAGGATATAAAGGGAAAACTCTTAACTGGAACAATAACTAGAGAGGTTACAGAGTCTTCTTCCTTGGATACCGTCAAAACTTGACAGAATCAGACACAAACCTCTGATCTAATTCTGAATATAGTCTTGCTTTGAGCAGGAGGTTGAATTAGACTCTTCCAATCACAATTTTTTCCCTATGAATTAAATGTACTGATTTACCTTTGATAAATTAGGACCTAACAAAAAAATAACAGGACATTGCAGGCATATTCCTCCTGTTACTAAAAAAAAAAAAAAAACACCCCCAAAAACCCACCAAACAAAACCAAACCCAGACAAACAGTCAAAACTTATTAATCTCTCTTAAAGCAGATTTTTCCTGAGGTATTCTTGAGGGTAAGAATTCCCTTACTGTAAGCAAGAGCAGAAAGCAAGCAATTGGCAACATGAGATACGGCACGTATTGGTTCTTGTAGAACAGGTGGGGGATACAGTGGAGCATAAATACTACTGCTTCTGCATTACCGGTCAAATGAGGATCCATAGCTCTCCTTGAAAGAGGGAAGACTGAAATATCAAATGTATTGTAGTGTATGCATGTCAGATATGTCAGATAAAGGAATTCAGATGCAATTTTGGCAAGATTCTCAGACAGCGTAAGCATATGCAAGATAGCTGTGCAGATGTTAATCTCCTAATCATGTTTTCATTTGTTGTCCTCTCATATATTCTCAACACAATCTCTTTTTAAGTAAAAGCATTTATAAATCTTGCAAACATGAACAGGCAATAGTTCCTCCGGATTGATATTTTCTACTAAATAGTCCCCCGTTCTTTCATCTAAATTTAGTCTTCAGGTAGAAAGAACACAAAACATATTGCTACTGCTGCTGTTAGCCTTTATTGTATTCCCACATTAAAGGTCCCTGTGAAAAATTTTCATGAGACAATGTGGTAAATATCATATAAAGGGGGTACAGGTAATCATCACCTTAACGGTGATTAAAAAGCAATCTCAACACACTGAACAAATCTGGGTCCTTTTGACTTCACCATTCCCCAAATCTCACTCCAGCTGCTGGACAGCATGTGCATCACAGCCATAAAGAGCACAATGAGACTTAACAAACATGGTTTCATAGTCTATTTTGGAGAAGAATAGACTGGAAGAAACACTGAAGGTATTTACTGAGTTCAGAGTGTAGTATGTTGTGGCTATTTAAGAAACAAGGGAATGTTGATATAGAAAGACAAAAGAACTGCAGTGTTAAAAGCAACTCCTTTTCCTTTTATGGCCTGTTACTACTGCATGGCTGAACATTGCCACTAACTCTGCATTTTCAGAACATACTGAATTTAGAAAACTCTTTTGTTCCACTTGCAGCCCACATGCTGACACAGCATCTCATCTCCTATTGTTCTGACTTAACTATTATCGGATACATTTGATGTGCTGAAAGATAAAAAGCACAAAGATTCCAGTTACCTTAGAGATAGCAAAAGAAGAATTACTTAGCAAAAGAACATCTAGCTGAGAAGAGACTGTTTCTGGCAGTTTCACTCTGGTGTGTGTGTTAGACCCACAAATGTGAGTTCAGACCCTGTAAGCCAGGAGTCTTTGTTGGGGCTCTGCTGTGCCCTGGATGATCTCACCCTCTCCTGACTCCCACACACAGAGGTATACAGGGAAGAGCAAGCTCAACCAGTCTGAAATTCCTTTGACAGTTCAGACTCCAGAGAGATTCTGTAGCAGTGCTACAGCAGAGCTCACAGCAACAGTTAGAGAGAGATGTTTTGAAGAAACAGATTTATTCAAGGTTAATAAATGTTTCTACTGTCATTTTGCATGGATGGTAATTCTAGTGATGAGCAGTGACCTCACAATGGAAAACTGGCTGCTAAAGAGTCTGCAGCATCTGATAAGTTACAGTGCTAGGCAAAAAGAGGATTCATTCTCATATAGTTCCCCCGAAAATTTTTGAGACAGTTGCTTCTCAAAATCTGAGCCCTTAAAGCTCCAGCCTTGTCTGGGATAGATATAAACAAGCTGTACTTCATCAGTATTGCATCAACTTAACTTGTATCAACAATCTGGCGAAGCTCTCGAGAAGTAATGTTCTAGTTAATTAATTTAAAAAATAAATAAAATTGTGCTGCTTGATTTCCCCATTGGGAAGTAAGTTCCATGGGTGTGGCAAAAAATGTGAAGTAGACGGCCTGACAAATATTATCAAAATCTGTGACTTTTTGTCAAGAAACAGAATAGGGCATGAGCTGACATCATCATTAGGATCACAGCAGAAATGAGGAATCTCCTCAAATGATCGTTTTACCTACTGAAAAGGAAATTTCAATGAATACATGGTTTAAAAAAGCAAATTGCTAGAGAGAAAAAGTTCTTTTACCAGAAAAATATTGTACTGTGGTTCCAGGAAAGACAGGCATTCTTAGCTGGGTTCCTGAACATGGGATATCAAATGAAGGCAGGAGGAAATAAAGCCTGACTCTGCATGATATGTGCCAACTGTGGTCTCATAAAGCCAAGAAATCTTGGAATGCTTTGAGTATGTAAAATTTTTAGAGCTCTAATAAGGCACACCTGAGCTCCTCTTTACCACATTTAAAGATATGTGCCACAGAAGGTAGATTTTGCTATGCATTTTCGTTTATTCCAGTAACCTGTAATTAAAATGCACTCATGTGGAGGAGAGCAGAGCACTCAGTTCACCTGTTCAGATTCCTCTGAATTACTCCTCCATACTGTTCCAAAGGGCACAAAATATAGCAATGTTCTTGAATTATTCTGAAGTAAGTTGGCTAACAAGAGTAAATGACACTGCTATGTCTGCCTTGTTGAAAACAAATATTCTTATATGTCCTACAGATGTTCTTCCTCAATTTCTTGACTTACTGGAGTGTCTGTCTGCACCAGCTGTCTTGCTTCAGCATCTCCACAACTCTGAGCCAGAATGAGAAACAAACCTGTCTCTACTATTAATAAGATTTATTTTCATTTTACCTAACTAAGCAGTGCAATAAAAGAGAAAACTGTAAGAATTAAACTCCTTCCATACCAGACACACTAGCTACAATAACCTTACTGTCCACCCTGCTATTCAGGTATTGGTATGAAAAGTCATATTGTATGCAGAGAAGTCAAAATGAGCTATGACAGTATGAAGGAACGGAGGGAATGTTGGTTTCACTCCATCCACTTTGTGTGCAGGAAGAGGTGATGTTACCCAGAAGCCAGACACAGTCCCAGCAGTGCCAGAATAATCAGATCTTATATATACAGTATATGTGAACCAGAGGTGGAGTATGGATAGCCAGTCATTTGCAACAGTCATGTGCCAAACAATTCTAGTAGCACAATACAAAAAAAAAGCATGGAATAAAAATACACACTGTGTGGTATCAAAACAAAGGAGGACTAGGAAAATGTTCAAATACCTCAAGTTTTACAAGGAATCCAGTTACATTTTTATTAAAAATAATAATAATATAGAATTATAATAAAATTAAATGCTGTCTGCCTTTAAGGCAAGGAATTTAGCTTGTATGTCATCCAGGAGTCAGTATATCAGTACAAAACATGTACAATTATCCTTTCCCAGTCAGAAGCTGGGCTGGCACTTTCTGTACTAGCTGATCTCTTGTAATCTTTACAATCATTTTTGCTAGAGTATATTGGAGTACTGATCCCTAAATACACACACTGGTTGTCAACTATGGCAACATCCTATTGCTGACTTGAACTATTGAATGGGAGGTTACAGAAATGGCTGACACAGACTCTCCCTGAAGTGCCCAGTGACAAGAGGCAACATAGTGAATTTTGATTAGAAATCAGGTCAAACTTCTTCAGCACGAAGGTGGTCAAACACTGGCACAGAGGCCTAGAGGAGTTGTAGAATTTCCAACTTGGAAGATACTAAAAAGTTGCCTGGACAGAGCTGCAAATGACCTGTTTAGTCAGCCCTGCTTGGGGCAGGGGTTGGATATTAAACTCGATGACCTTCAGAGGCCCCTTCCAACCTAAATTACTCTGATTCTACAATAACTGACAAACCTGCCCACTGTCACTATCTGTAAGGGTAAAAGCAAAGGCTTAGGATCATATAGATCTCTCATATCCAGTTTCCATGAAGTTACTCATATTCTCTAAAGCAGTTTTCACACAGGCATTCAAACCTATATGTATATAAATACATATCTTTATACATATCCCACCACTTCTACAGCAGTCTACATGGTAAATTTCTTTGCTCAAGTAGGAAGGCGCAAGCACAATGATGAATTAGGGGTTTCTGTTGGGGCACATAAGCACCTAAAACAGAATCAGTGAGGTTGCAAAACAAACAAAAATATCCAAGATAATGGCAGTGTATGTGTGCTATGTGTTATGCAGCTGAGAGCAGAAACTAAGACTTATCCCACTTAGTCCCACTTAAAGTGAGAGATCTTGTAATTCAGAAAAAAGTATTGCAACTAGTTAGAATTAGAAACTGAGATAAAACTAAAACAAAATCTGGCTTCGGTTTTCTGTCAGTGAAAACTCCAGTACTTTTGGCTGCTGTTGTGTTGAAATAAAGAGATCTCAGGAGCACAGGAACACTGTGGGGGTGGATACAGAGAAAGTGGCAACCGTAGACACAACTTCAAGCACGCAGGTTCAAACTTAGCGACCTGTGTAGGAAGATAAATGAGACTTCAAGAGAAAACAGCACTGTTGGCATGAGGATGTTGTTAGGTGCAGCAGGCAAGCACTCTCGGTGCTGATAAATTGGTAGCTGACAAAGAGCTACATCTTATAATGATGACTGTGTAAAGCCATGATATTTTTTCCTACTAGTTCTTTGTCTTTCATCGTATCCATTTGATAAATCCTAAATGTACTTTGTACTCTGTTTGAAATCAGAGAGGAAAAACAACAGGCACTTATCAATCCCATTATTTTATCTCTCAATTATCCTTAATTTAATAATTTTATTATTTTCACTTCCGTTTTAACTTTAAGGGCTTCTCTTGCAAACACTGTATTTTTTCAGGTGGTTTAGGTTACCAATAATCTTCAGTAAGAGTGATTTTCCATCTTTTTTTCCTTTCTTTTTTTTTTTTTTCTGAAAGCTCTTCTCTATATCATTATTTTGTCTAATCATCAGCCTTCCTGGAAATATTAATCATTATGTCCACTAGACTTTCAGAATAACCTGCGTCAAGTTTCTTTAAATTGCTTCTCTGTTTATTTTAGCCACAGTCTGAATAAAATTATTTGAATAAACAGGTCTGAAGCATATCCTGAATTGTACAGTTGGGATATGAACCTGAAATCCAACATAATTCCTGGCATTACAGTAATAGTATTTAGTAGAAAGAAAGAATTGTATTAAATTATAAGTGCATGTGGAAAGGTATTCTGTACAGCTAGATCTATTTTACCTAGTAAAATACATTTTTTTATCCTTTATTTTTATACAAAAGGGCATGAGTCTCACCTGGGAAGAACTACGAGAGTTTTGCCATAGCATTTTTTGGCTGATAATATACTCCATCTTTTGCATGTCATTTAGAACTAGGTTAGCTGAAACCACCAACTTAATGACACCAGGATGTGAAATTTAATGATATCACGTTATGTAAAAAACCCAACGAGATTAAGATTATAGAATATCTAGTCTTTAACCAATATTCTTAAATACTGTACTGCTTTGTGGGACATGGAACTTCAATGGCTAAATTACCTACATCCAACATATTCTAGTTTAGACCAGAAGAGTGATCACAGTTTGGAAGCCCCAGCGCGAAGTTTCCAAACTCTCTCATTTACCATCATTTCTTTGCAATATGTGGCATGAAGCCCTCTGTGTAAGCCTAGCAGAGAGGATGGACATCACCTTGATGAACAAGCACGTGTGGTCCTTACTACTGCTCTATTTCAGACCCCCAAGAAAGTTTCTGCATTACTGATTTTAGTTTTTTCATTTGGTCCTGTATTGAGCAAAGTGCTCTGATCTGAAACCTTGTATTCTGAAGACTCATGTATATCATGTATATCTGTATCTCCACAGGAACAGAAGGTGTTAATGAGAGCACAGTTGTAGTTCTGGGAGCTCACAAAACTGCCATAATTATTTTGGTGGTTCAGGGAACACCCAAGAACATTTTGAGATATCAGTAGATTAATATGGCTTGGTATGGAAAGTGCTTTGACTCCTGGTCTGTGTTTGTGCAAGTGGCTCAGCCTGCTCTGTACAAGGAATGAGCTGGATAGAGCTGTGGCAAGGACAGTCACACTTATTAGGCTTTAGCTATTGACTATAATTAAAAACCAACTGGTCTGATATTTGTCTCTTAAAGTAACGGCTACAAAAGTGCTGGCACTAATAGCTCACACAGTATTTACAGTTTCACATTTTACAGGTTTAGAAAACAAAAGGGTTGCCTAGCTAAACAAAACCAGTGTAAGAAATAAGCCAACATATTCTGAATAACAACATAAAATCAGTTTAGTTGAAATACAGAATAGTTTCATTTTGCTCATTGAGTGCTATTGAATTTTTGGCATGGAAGAACAATAAAAAAAAAAGAGCAGATGGTGAAAGAAATAAATTAAGCTGCTGGTGATGGAATACAATATCACACTGAATTATAAAGAATGATGAACAGAAATCCCTTTAAACAGTATCTTACACTCAGTATAAGAGGTTCATATTGTTGAAGTTCATATCTCATTAATTTGGTTTATACTCTAGTTTTTTAGAGTTTTTTCTTTCCATAGAGACTGACATGAATTCAAAATAAAAATCCAAGGCAATGTAAAGAGATGCAAAAGTGCCCTTTTCACTGTCTTTAACGACAAGCCCGAGGTTCAAGCAATGTTGTAAAATGTATAGTATTGTAAAATCAATCAAATAAAAGTTGACACTTTCCTTTCTTAAGAGCCCTTATTCCTTACTGTAGATTTGAAGGAATGTGTATATGTGTGTATGGCCCAAGCCTTGACTACATTTTTCAATTCTTCCAGTTTTAATAAAATCGTTCTCTTTCTTCTCAAGATTTTGCTTTGTTTATATCCTCAATCTTTAAGAATAATAAACTGCTACTGTTAAAAAACAAAGCATTTAAGAAAAGATATTTGGTCATGTGAATGAGTAGCCAAGAACTACTGTAAAAGGTACCCCTATTTTTAGAAGTAAAATTACAATGCCAAACTTTGTCCTGGTGAAGAGATACACAACTTTTCAGAAATTCACAGTTTAACTCCTTAGTAATAATGCTTCCATTTTTTAATGTGATCTGCATTTGGGTCACAGGCACTTTATCAAATGTGGTAGAGAGGTTTACTTTTCAGATATTGAAAGCAAGAAAGGTAGCATGATTAAAGAGAGGCCATTTGAGTTATGCAGTGTAAATATTTTTAACTTCAATATATGTCTGGTGCCACTGGACCTGTCTCCTGATTCAGCAAATATGACCTTAAGCCAAACCTACAATGGAAATAGAAATAGCCACCCATACTCTAAGGAAAAATGTGCCAAATTTGTTTGGGGCAGCAGCAGCAGGAGAAAACAAACACCAGCTGGTATAACATAATTACAATTGAGAGTAGGTGTATATTAACAATTAAGAAACCTGTACTGAATGAACTCTGTAAAACCTTCAATTCTTGAGTTAGAAAGCATCCCATATCTGAGTTCTCTGACAACTAGATATCAAAATATGTTTGCTCTCATCACTCAGACTCTGTAAGGGTCTGTCTGTACATCATCCTTGGAAAATGCTGGACAACATCAGCATTTTGCCAGATCTCTCTGATGAAGGCGGTGAGATGATATCACCTGAAAATCTCTCAGGTAAACAATTAAGAAGACAAGACAGCAAATTCTTCCTTCAGACGCAAAGAGAATCTCATGGCAAGAGAGAATAGCAGCCCTCTGATCAAGTGGAGTGAAAAATATCAGCAAACTGATATGGCCTACTTCTTCAGGTCAGTGAAAACCACAACAGTAAGTAAAAGAAACTACTACGCAAGAAAAAAAGTTTGGGTAATAAGTTTCCAAGTCGGAAAAGTTTGGCTTGGATTTCTGGCAAAAGGTTCAAAATTTTCCCTTTTTTTTTATCCCCCCCCCCCCCCAGTATCTAGGAGACATTGCAATATAATGTACTTGCAATATCTTTATCTTACCTTATAATATATATATTAGAATACATACATGCTATATATGCACTAGAAAGTACAGAGATTACTGTGACATCTGATTAAAAGTGATCTATGAACTATGGACATGATTTAAAAATGTATAGTGTGGAGTAGAGATGAGAAGAACACGTAACTTCTAAAGGATGAATGAACAATATTATTTTGATATGGCTTGTCTCTTAAAAGACACTACTTTCAAAGGTGTTAAACATCCAATACTTCTGCTGACAAGCTACCTTTGAAAAATGGAGGTTCAGAGCTGCTTTAGAAATATCAAAGGGTATAGATAAAACTGAATATAATTTGAAATCAGTCAATCAAAGATTCTAAAAATTCATTATCACTTTGTCCTGGCTTTGCTTAGAAGAATTGTAAAGAGAGCTGCAGAGGTAAGACGGCAGAGAAACCGAGCAGTTATTGGTAAGGAGTCAGAGGCTCAGCTCTAATGGAACATGGTTACTTTACACCTTCTTCTATAACATGATTTGAATCATGCCAGTGGTAGGGAGACTATAAAAAAGGGAGGAAGAGCTGGTACACACATACTCTGGAACAGAACTGTGCAGGATTCAGCTCCCATTCCTGTCTGAAATGCCCTTGTAAATCTGTTGCTAGGCTTGAAATGATTCAGAGTGAATGTTGTTTTCAATGCCTTCTTTTGCTTAGATCCACAGCCATGTTTGGTTTGGAAAAGCTCAATATATTGATATTCTTTTACGATTACAAAAAAGAATTTAAAGACATGATTTGCTGAAAATAAATAAATACACTAATTCTCAGTGTTTACTCTCTTTCTTTATATTTCAACTGTTTTTTCTCAGCTGTCAATCTCAGCAGCATCTGCTAAAGCACCTTATTTTTACCCCTCAATAATAATATCAATTATTTTTTTAATTTTTCTTTTTGATTTGTTTTTTGGGTTTTGCCCATTTAAAACTTGAATAATTCAGGGCAGATATGGTTGTGTCCTTTTCCCATGTCTCCCAAGGAGTCACAGTATGACCTTGGCATGACCATTTATTTGACAGCATCTCAGTTTCTGGACTACCTTAGGGCTGACTTGTTAAATGGACTGTCAGGTTTTCCACACAGAAAGACTATTTTGCATTGTACAGTGGCACCCAGCCTTCATGAGGAGATTTAATTTCTCCTGACATACAAATAACAGCACAAAAGTACGTAAATGAATGGAAAACTGACCAAAGCAAAATTCATATAATCTCTAAAAGGTATAACAGACACTCAGAGCACTGTCTTTCCTAAAGTCGATAAATTTTCTCCTTATACTAACCTACTTCTGCTTATAATATTATCTGTTTTGTGCTAGAGAGGTCTCCAAACTATTGCCTTGGCAACCAATAAACATTAATCCATGTGAGATTTTCCTCTTGAAATACTTTCTATATTCGAAACGTTATGTAGGAGGTAAATTTCACTGGAACTGGAAAAGATGTGCTGATGATTTGATTCACATTTTTCTGGATTTTGCTACAAAACACAGTCCTGGATATTTCTTGTGTGAGAGCAAATTCACTAGCAGTCCAACGGAAAAGGCTCCATCAGGCTTGCCTGGTCTGTACATTTATCTGCCCCAGAAGCCTTGCAGCACCCCGAGCAGTCTAACGAAAGACACAGTGACACAAGACAGTTCACTCCAGGCCCAAAGCAGTTTGTGTAACACCAGGTCCTACAGTGCTTAATGTTACCATTCTAAATTCTCAGCTGTCCCGCACACTCTGTTTCAGGGGAGCAAACCAAGGGCTGCCTTTAGCTGGCAGGGGCCTGTGCAAAAATTGGCCCTTGCATCATTCCTGGATGTTAAAGCATTTTCCAGATTGCACGATGTATCAGATTGTTGATGTATCACTTAGAAGATTCTGACATGCAATGCAAGCAAATAGAGTCATACCTTGGCCTGTCCCTGTAGGTAAGGCCGTTGAGCTCAGAAATAGAACTAGCATTGTAACATCAGCTGTAACCAAAGACTGTGGCCTGGTTGTGTAAGGTCCCAAAGTCAATAGGAAGACTCTTACCAAATTTAATAGGCTTCAGATTGCACCTTCATAGAGCAATACTGAGGACTGAATCCCATCCAGAACCTCATATGGACCAAGGCAGAGGCAAGCAGGCACAACCAGTTTAAAAGACTGATCAAAGTCCACTGGTATCTTTTCCAAAAGCTTGGAACAAGTGTCACAGAAGGGAGAGCAGTAATCCAGGAGGAAGGTGACAGGTTTAGGATGCCTGTGGTGAGGCCACATCCTAACGCTCTTGCACAATGCACACTTGAAAGTCGAGTTATGTGGAGAATATTTTATTCATAAGTGCAAACACTTTGGAGCATTTTCAATGCGAAATAACACATTGCTCAGGTCTCTGAAGACATGATGTGAACCATAATGTATGTTATTTCAAAATAACACATAACTTGTCACTTATTATTACTGTAATAATCTGTATTTGAATGAATCAACAATGGCAATACGTACTTACAGCAAGGAAGGAGCAACTCTAGCAAAAGAGAAATTCTGGTTTTGTATTCCTTATGGAAAATAAAGGAAACCTTTTGTAAATAAGGACCATTGTTCCAGACTTACCTCCTGAAGAAAGGTTAAACCCCTCAGAATGAGTAGATGGTTTCCTTAATATTCAAACTCAACATGGAATTACCTTTTCAGAACTGTTTTCTGTGCCTAGCAACACTCACATATTCATCTATGCCAGAGCCTGGAGGACTGCACAGCTTGTTTTGGAAAACAGTCATTCTTCTTGTGTGACACCTGGAAGTCCCCTGATAATCTATAATGTTCCAGTCGACTGATATGACAAACTACACCTGAAACCACAGATTAAAAATTAAAAAAAAAAAGAGAATGCACAAACAAAGCGTTTCAGCACCAATCAGAATGAAAATGGGAACTGCTTCTCCTCACCAGCAATGTGAGACAAATATGTCCTTTCATCTTGGAATGAATGTATGTAACAAATTTGAATAATTTTGCAGCTTTTATATCCAGAGAACTGCACAACATGAAGAAGACATGTGAGGGAAAAATAACTAAAGTAACTAAAATAACTAAATTTCAAGTGACTAAATTTCTTGGTTTTTGAAATTAAGCTGGATATACTGTTAAGTAATTGTTCAAAGGTTTTTAAAACTCAGTTTTTCATTTCTTTATACCAGAAAGCTAGAGTAAGACTTTTTTTTTCTTAGTGTTCAGATGTTTGTTTCAGCCTTGAACTAAATACTTCTGTTATTTATCAATTGTACTACTTGTTCTGAAAAGTCCAGATAGAATCTCACTGCGCAAAAACACAACCCTCGCCTACAAAAAAACATGCAATGTCAATAGAAAATAAAACAATGTTTTCAAAAAGTTTGTACAGACTGGAAGCTGAGCCACAGGGATCTCGTCTGATGTTACTTAAAAAGTTTTTGTAAGATCCTGGAATTTAAGATCATCTACCCATTCACAGGTTTAGCCACAAGACAAATCTTCCTGACTATTAACATCCTTTAAACATGAAGGCAAACACATCTCAACTTATCAATGGCTTAAAAAAAATTCTTTAAAAGTAGAGCAAAGGTTCTGTTAAGCAAACTATAACCAATAAGAATATTAATTTTTAAAATAATGTACTAAATTATATTAAAGAATCAGACATACATTTTTAAAGCTGTTTTAGCTGCAATCAATGTTGAGAACTATGTTTTGACATTAACACATAGCTGAATGTGTCAAGATGGTTTGGAGCTTCACACTCACATAGGAGCTTTAGGAAGCACTGTTTCTCTGTGACAACACGGTTTCATAGCAGGAATAAGTAAAGCTGAGAAAAGTAAGGAATTTTTTTTGTCTCAAGGGAAATTACAATATTCTAACATCTGTTTTCAAATTAAGACAGTCAAAATGCTGAACTTTTAACAGAGTGACAACTTAAAAAAAAATTAAATCCAGGAAAGTGTACTGTTTGCTTTTTATCATTTTATCTATGTTTGTTCTGGTCTGCGTGTCCAACTTTCTTAGGCTTTAAGGGGGAAAAATAGACTCCACAGCCCAACTATGGTCAAGTCATATCCCAAAATCGAGAAGCAAGGAAATGCTTCTGAGTGTGCCCCCTCTCACGTGGCATCCTCTGACACTGAACTGCACCTCATACAAATGATAAATATGCCTAATCCCTGATTTGGACCTGTTGCCCAGGATTTGAGACTGAACCACATGTTTTTCCTGTCCTGCCATCACAGAAACCTTATGCTGATTTCTGAGGTATTCTCAAAGATTTTACTGGGAGTTGAATGTCCTGTGCAGGGAAGAATGGGCATGAAAGCAGTAAAACCACACAAAGCTCTTATAAACCTTGTTACCCTGAACACATAGAGGTTAACACCAGATGAATAATATTATTGCCTTAGATCAGCACCAGAGTCCAAAGTAATGTTTTCATTTGGATAGAACTGGTGGAAAGTTTTGATTAAATGGAAACTTCCTTTTTCATTGACAATTCATTTTGATGAAAAACGCCTGCCTAATCCTTGTAATACAGTACCAGACAGTCCCATAAGGCAAATTATCTGTTTATGCCTGACTTATACAGAATAGTCATCAGCCAGGTTGCTTCAGTGTTTTGCCATTGCAGCTCCAACTTAATTGCCAGCTCTGACTTGAGGAGTAAATTGTGACGGTGAACAGTGCGAACTGGTAAGTCACTTGTTTCACATACACCACAGATCAATTCCTACATGATAGTGCTTTTCCACTTACCACATATGCTGAACTGCATTTGACCTGGTGGTGAAAGGTTTCATTTACCATTACAGTCACTTCAGCTGTGCAGTCTCCAGTCTGTACGCTGATTTATGGATGGATGGATTTGCATATGGCAAACATCCACACAGCTTTGAAAGTTCGCATTTATGCCAATAAATGCAAAGTCAGGGCTATGATAGTAGTATGAGTAATGCTTTTATTAGAAATAGCTCTCTTTGGGTTTTTTTTGTTGTTGTGGGGTTTGTTTTGTACTGGGTTTTTTTTAAAATGCAAGTAAGGATAACATTCCATTGCAATTCCAGTTTAAGACATAGGGACACTGCTGAAAAAATGACCCTTATTTCTTCTTATTATTCTTTCTTTCTCTTCTTTCTTTCTTTCCTTTCTTTCTTTCTCACTTTTTTCTCTTTCTTTCTTTCCTCTTCTTTCTTTCCTTCTTTCCCTCTTTCTTCTGTTCCTTAGCACGTGTACACAGGGATCATCTTGTCCCAGGAGGCAGGACTGAGCACAAATCCTGACACTCTGGTGATATGTCCAGGCTGATCTTGGAGATGGAACATAAGAACAGCATTATTCAGCCAGACCAAAAGCCAGTCTAATTCAGTGACTACTGAAGACCAGCCACAGATGATTAAGGAAAGAACTTGAGGACAAGAGAAGACATAATTCCTGACAGCCCTTAGGTCAGAGCTGAAGAAAACTGTGCTGGGTTTTCAGGTGTGGGGGTTTTAGTTTGGTTTAGATTTGTTGTTGCTGTTTGGTTTTGAATTTTGTTTGTTTGTTTGTTTTCTGTTTGTTTTTTTTTAAATAGCATTTGATCTCTGTATCTGGCCTAATTACCTGACTACTACACAAGGCTCATGTTTGGGTGGTTTCAGTATCAACACTGTACAAATACTAAAACCCAATGCCCCAGTTTTTAGAAATTTTTACAGTAAGCAAGCTGTCACTCTCGCCACAATGTACACGCAAATCTTCAATTAACATTAACACTGTCTTGATGAAACATCATGACAAATATCATTCATTCTTTGTTTCCTGGTATGAACAAGGAAGAAAAGATCCACCTTCCACCCACATTCTGGAACAGATTTAGGAATGCAAGACCTTTCATACTTAAATCATCCACTATGCAACGCAAACGTCTGTACCCACTGAAACACAAAACACATCATTCATTATTCTGAAACTTAATTATGAACTAGACATTTACATTGAGGAACAGCTAAAAATAACTTGCAGCAGGGTGTGGTGTAATTTTGCACTGTCTGTGGATCTGAGCCAAGAACGGGTATGCAAATAGTTTTGTATTTGTATACATTATGTAGGTAAATGCATGCATGCACCTAAGGATATTTCCAGAGTTCAGAATTTGGGAAATTTCTTCCCTCTGCTTATTATCACAGAGGGATAGGCTGAGCTTAGCCAGACCCAAAAATCCCTTTGTAAGAGAAGTGGAAGAGAGTTTCTGATCTCAGTAGGACAAAGTAGGGGAAGAGGAAGGAGTTTCTCATGTTGCATTGACACTCCATGTACCCTGCCACTGGGCTGACAGTTTTGTAAAGATGTCTGATGTCTGCATGTCCTTTAGTTATCACTTGAACATGCTAAGGGGCTTCCTTACAGTAAGGGGCCTTCTTTATATATCAATCTATTGTATATATGTTAAAATACAAGGCAATTTCTACCTTTCAATCTCATCCTTGACCAGCACCAGAGAAATGTTAGGATGCTCTATTCCGAGACCTCATGGACTTGTTTACTCATGAGTTACTCTGTGGGTTGTTCAGTGATTGCTAACATAATTTCAGTAACAGCTCCAATTAATTAAATTGATGCCCCTTACAGCCTACTGAAGGACTTCACAGCCAACTGCACCATAACCAGAAGTAGTGCAAATGTGTTTCTATGCCACAAATGGTTTCTGCTCCTATTTCTAACAGAAAACATTATTTTTGCTTCCTTCTTTAAATGCACGCCTATCATAAAATGTGAAAAATTTTATTGTCCCACCACCTGCTACTGCATTTGAGACTTTCTGCATTTTCTTAACATGTGACACAGATCACAATAAATTTTAGTGTAATAGAAGTGTCTGCACAAGTGGCTACATCTGAGTGGATGCAATTTGAGATTCCTCTTGCTGTTTTGCAAAGAGCTCTGAGAGCCCATTGACAAGATGTCTGGGGTGAGAGAGCACATGGCCCCATGCTTGCTGTCCCACTTTGTCAGACTGATGTTTGAAATGGAGCAGGGATTCCTTGCTCTGTTGCTAGCATTAGCAGCTATTTGGAGTGGCAAGGCAGCAGCTCTGGAGTCTCCTGCTGTGGGGAGATCTCCTGGGCTCTCTCCAGTGAGCTCATGTGAGAAGCAGGCAGTAGCAACTTTCACTCAAAGTGCCAGGAGCCATAGCTACAATAAATAAGTAATACTCCAGTAAAGGATAAAAGTTTTCACAATGCTGTGCCCTTTTCTGATGGATTAGGAATGGTTATCGAAACAGAACAACAGCATTGTGGAAACCATATTCCGACACTGAAGTGTTACTTATCTAAAGTTACTGCTGAAGTTACTGTGCTTGAATCAGTGGAACTGCCTAATCTGTGCTCCACGTACAGTCACACAGATGGACTTCTTCACAGAAAGTTTTAATGAAAAGATCTGTTAATAGGGAAAATGGGAGAGGGCTTGGATATGACTTTCCTTTGCTTAAAAACTCAGTTTAAATTTGCTCGGGCATTAAAAAAATCTGATCACTTTTTTTTTATTAATACTTAAATATCTACCAGACTAAGTCAGGGTCTTTTATAGTGACTTCAAGATGTTGTATCCCACTAGACATGAGGATGCCACAAACCACAGCAAGGCAGGGAATGTTTCTCTTGTGGTAGAGCACAGTGGAGCCATGGGATAAGAAGGATCAAGAGGGATTACTACTGAATGAAAATTTTCATTTGAGAATAGAACAATATTTTGAACAGTTTTTGCCTAATTTCTTTCCATTAAATGGGCCAGAGCTCAAAAATTTCAAGTGATCCTTAAAATTGCATGGGTTTGTTGGCTGATTATTTTGTAGGTGAAGAGTAACTTGTACAGCCTCTCAAAAGGGCACTTCACACCACAAGTACCAGGTACGTTGAAATCAATAGTACAACTCATGTGAGTATGAGTTTGTAAGATCAGTCCTTTTTTTGTTATTTTTTAATCTCCTAGTAAATACCAAGACAAATCACATTTCATTATAGGAATATTAGTATGATTGAGCAAATCCCAGAGCCTTTGAATTGCCCTTTATAAATTCAGTGAATGAAATTGCATTTAACTTTGTGAGTTCTTTTTAGCACAGTGTAACCAGATCAAATTAGTGCACAGAAGCTTTGTGAGATTGTGTGCTGTAAATGATTACAGAGGTGGCATTAATTATTTTCTCAAATATGGAGGTTGAATGAAATACATCATGGTATTTCAAAGTATGTAGTAGATGGAGACTACAAAACAATATCAGGGAAAATTATACTGGTAAATTACAGCAACAGCCCCATGCTATCTCATGGTAAGGGATAGGTACATAACCCATATCAATTTTGGAGGTGAACTTTACTTTGAAAACATTTTTGTAGTCCTTGTGCCTGCCTAATCTCAGATTTTGGAGCTGTTTCAGGCATAAAGGGCTTAAATCTTTGTCCATGTGCAACTTCTAAGTGGACACAAGGTACAATAAAATATGTAGAAAATAGTCTGGCTCAGAGACTATTAATATTTTTACTCAGTGTTCCTCATTTTTCTACTGTTTACTTCTACTTTTTCACCTTTTGGATGGAGGAACTGTATATTTTGAAGGACACATTTAATTTCAAGCTAAAACATTCACCAGTTCTACGTAGTTGAGCATGTACTGAAGTACAACAACAGAACACAATAGTGAAATGCTAGCAGTTTGTAAGGAAGATTAAAGTAATTATTATTTTGGGTGGCTCCTAGGTCAGATACAAATAATACAGAATAATACTCAAATTCTTTACATTTCTTCCACTGCTATCAAACTTATCTGCCAGACTTTCAATGAAGGTCTACATCTGCTTACTGCTTAGATCTTGTTCTTTTTTTCCCCCCCTCTTTCTTTCTTTTTTTTTTTCTTCCTTGTGCGAAGAGGGAGAGTTTTTTTAGTTTCTCTTTAATGAAATATTAAAAGAAGTGGAAAATGTATAGTACCTGGAGATCTGATATTGCTTTTTAAGATTCATTTTTCCCCAAGTGGTCATTATTACAGCAGATCTGTTTAAGGTGTGGGAGTTTCCATACCTGTGAATAGGTTAAAGTTTTATGGTGCTGTTTCACAGCACTTTGAAATGCAACGATCTTTGCCAGAAGCTAGCTGGAGAATTATTTACATATCTCCCTTCCTACCTCAGCTGACCATTCACATGCAAATAGGAGCTTTGACAGCTTTTCCACACATTTATGAAGCCCAGTGATCTGTCCATTTTTCAACTCAGAATGAAAGATATGACAATGCTTTAGAATAAAGCCTTGCCAGACTCTAGATTAGTTTCTTATTCTGCAGTAGTGAATATATATTAAAAAAAAACAAACCTCCAGCTTCCTTGGAATGGAAAATTTGGGGAGCACAGTGAATGCCTCAGTCATAAAACGAGTATTGGTTACTTAGAGACCAGCTAGGGCACAGGAGTTTCAAAAACTATTTGAAAAGCATAGCTGACTTAAGCTCTTGCTTTTTCCTCCTGTGGTCACTCAGAACCCAACAAAGTAACTCAGCCCCTCAACACCCCAGATTTTGAGACTAGATTCAAGTCATTGCACTGTGGGTACACCATGACATCAGGGAAGGAAAATGAAAAGCAGACATTTAAGCTGGCCCTGCCAGTCAAACCCTGTGTGTGAAGAAACTTGACTTGCACTACTGAGCACAGTGGGTCCCAGAACAGTTCACCTCTGCATAGAACAGGTCCACAGTCTGGCCCTGCACATGCAAGCAATTGCCTCTCAAACCCTGGTGTCTTAAACCCTGGTGAGAACCTGTCTGAGTGGTTCAGTTCAGGACAATATTGTGCTTTCATGGTGATTATCAAAAATCATTGCTATTCTACCCACTCGCCAGTTGTTATTTTAAAGAAAAACTTGTCTTAAGACCCAAAGTCTTTTCTGGTGTGATTTCAGTGTCTTCTAACTAGAAACAAATACACATTTCCTTGTCTAAAAAGCTGTATTTCACCTCTCCTCATGTAATTTACATACATTGATCACTTCCATATGTCTGGCATAAGGTAAAATAGTTTCTATGCATAGTAATGGGGGTGAATCTACAGTGAAACAAAATTCAGCATTTGTCATATTCCTACATGCTGATAGAAAAAAAAAAATAAGAGAGTGGCAGTTATGAGAAATTACCTTAAGGGGCTGTTTATGGTCTCAGCTATGGAAATTGTATTAAAAACCTACAAGTTGCATTGCTTGGCCATGTCCTCATTGCCTTTGCTTTGTGCTATGTCAATTAGCAGAACCAGT
Organism: Chiroxiphia lanceolata; assembly: GCF_009829145.1. NCBI lineage: Eukaryota > Metazoa > Chordata > Aves > Passeriformes > Pipridae > Chiroxiphia > Chiroxiphia lanceolata. The sequence goes on along the minus strand of NC_045641.1, from coordinate 9,006,664 downwards.
GGTCTGAACACGCCACACTGCAGTCACATTAACACAATAATGTTACATTTGGCTTACATCAGAATAACTGATGATAGCTTAAAATTTCATATAGAATAATAATACACATGACCCTTGATACTTGTCTCTCCGAAGACATATGAAAAAGTCAGTTTTTACAAATAAAGAGGACCTTTCACATTGGTCTCTGTTGGTCTGTTTGCCAGCCTTAAGAATTGAACTTGGTTCTTCTAGTACCAACAAAACTGTAAGAAAACTATGTAGTAGATGGTCAAGTAAGACACCATAGTTTAACATGTCACACTACAGACTTGTGGTTGAAGTTCAAAAGTACATCAAAATCATAGAAATCTGATATTTTCTCTGTATGTCTCAATTAATGACATGAAAACAGTACTTAATTATGGAAAAAACGAATGCTATTCAAAACAACAATACTTCATATAAGTGGCATGAGGAAGTATAAAAGCAAAGAAAAAAATTCCTTGAGATAATTCACTGAAGATAATATTTAAATGCTGCATTTGAGGTATGTGGAATATATGACGAAGGGAACAGGTGCTTTCTTACTTATTTTAGGAATGAAGATGCGAATCTTTTAGAGATTCAAAATTCTACTTCTGAATTTATTATAGTAGTTAATCTTCATTATTAGGTTTGAACTAGGGCTGTCAAGCAACAGTTTTCCAGTGAGTGAGTCACAAATGATAGGCAATTATAACTGACTCAACGGATTAATGAGTGCTTCCCCAAGTGGCTAAGAAAGGCTGCCCTTATCCTGGAGAAGGTTGGGGAACATTTGGGGTATGGAAAGCCAGAAAAAGGGATGTGTGCACAAAGAAAGAGAAGTTTTTTTTCTCCAGAATCTGTTGGGAAGGAAACATGTACACCTACAGGAGTCGAGGAGTATGAAGCACCAGTGGCTTGGGAAGGGATAGACTGGTTGGAAAGGGAAGAATTGCCCAAAGAGGGGTTTAGTTTTGTCTGATAAGCACAAGAAAAAAATAAAATTTTTAATTTCCTCTCAATTTTAAAATATGATTATCAGTTATAATTTAAAAAAAAGAGAAACCTAACTTAAACTCAGAAATAGGGCAGAATCTCACAAGCACTCACATACCTTTAGACAATACTGCAAAGACTAAACACAAAGGCTCTTCTCCCAAGCCATCTGTAATCACCTTCACAGTGTATTTAGTGTGAAATAGATGTGGATACTCCAAAAAACATTGTACCTGTATAAAATTGTCTGGAATATCCAAATTGAATTAAATTAGATATGCTTCCTGGATAATAGGGATGTCTTTCATTTCACAGGCATACACAGCTGTGAATATTATTATTATAATCACTTTAAAGTACCTGTAAGGCCTTTGCATGTTGATCAAAAGTAAGTTTTAACTGAACTTTGAATACACACATTAATGGGATTATTCTGAGAGTAGGATACAACTCTGAATAAGCATGGCAAGTCTCTGACCTCAAGCAATTCCTCATGAAATCACTTAATACCACTTTACAGGTGAAGAAGTTGACACAGAAGAGCCAAGGAATTAATAGGATTTTACTTTTATGGTACTTTCTTTGATTCCCTTTACAGTACAGACTTCCTGTGTATCATCAGCTGTGGTGCTGGGTTTCTGTTAACCTCCAACCTCCATTTGTAGGTGATGTAGCTGAGATGAACAGAACTTTCCTAATTTATGTGACTGTTAGCCAGTAAAGAATGTAGTTACAATGCAGGTTTAAAGAATGATAAAAGACACAAACTTGCAAAAGGATGCCAGAAAAGGAAGTAGAATACCTAGCAGTTTCCCATTACAGATGAGAAACGAAATCTGAATAAATAGAATTAGAAATTTATGTAATTCATTATCTCAATACTCCAGGCTGCAGAGAAAAGTAAAATTTTCAACATAAAATAATGTTGTTAATAGTTTAGTTTATAACACCCTTTTAAAAGGAGCTATGAAGAATTTTCTTTCAATTTTAACAAATTTCTGATCTTTTCACTTGAGTTGCAATCTTGCTTGCCTATTTGTTGCGGGTCAGTTTTTATGGCTAGAGTACAAACAACTAAGGATACACATTTGGAACAAAAATATAGACAGAGGGTTACCATAATTATAACTGCATAGCCAACATGCTGCAAATACTGCCTGCTGATGTTTATGACATTTCAGAGAAGTGCCAACTGGAGCTCTTTGGAAACGTTATCATACATTTTTGTACAACTGGATATACACTTGGTCTTGGTGGATGGACTCTGACACCTCTTGGAAGAGCAATTTAGAATGAAGTGATTTCCTAACTATGCAATTTGCAGGTAGCTCAGGAATACATTTATGTTGTTGTCTTCAAGGCCATGAGAGCAAGAAGTTCTGATACAGCCATTCATCTGCTGTAGTAGAAGTGAATATGGGGGAAAAAACACAGTCTGGAAGATAAAAGTTGTCTCTCCCAGATTCCCAGACATTGTTTCTGGTGTGCCTCCTATCACTCAACAGGAACTGGATTTACCACATGGGCTTAACAGAATAGAGACCTTGAAAAGGACCTGGCATGATAGAGGTGAGACCAAGTTGTCCTAGAGATACCACAGAGCAACACTCATCATTACTGATATGACCTTTGTCGTGCTTTGAGAAACAGAGCTTCATTAGGCATCCAAACCATTTCAGACTCTACGGTCATGCAAAAGTAGTGAAGTTGCAGTGGAAATCCATGAAAGAAGTAATATTAACACCCAGAAATCACCACTTCATCTTAAGCAACCTCGCTCTGTGCCTTGGCCACATGTGGGATCTATTGCTATTCCAGCATCAGCTGGTCATGAAAGCTGTACCCTGCACTCTCTGTAGCTCTTTTGGATGCTTGTGAGCTTATTTATAATCTGCTGCCTCTAGAAAAGGCCACCAACCCCTCCCCTTTGAAAGGCAGCTCTAAATCCTTTAAATTATCTCACAGAGCTTTTTGTGTCCTTTTCTCATACAAGGCTGCAATTTCAAAAGGAGCCAAGAGGGGCCGTTGGAACCAACATGAGCTTTGCTTCATTAGAGTGGAGAGTAAAGGAGAGCTTTCTTTTACCTCCTTCCACAAGTTAGATGAAAGCAAATAACTACTTCATTCCTCAGATTGTTCCCTGCAAGATCCAACTTTGCATGAAAATATTTATAAGAGATGAGAATTTTATTTGACTGCTCACTTCTAAAGTTTCTGCAACATCCAGCTGGAGAGATAAGCAGGCTGCCCAATAAATGTCAAACAACTTTAAAACATTAGAAGAATGGCAAAAAACTTCTGACTTTACTGTGTTTGGCTATCAAACAGCAAGGGATGAAAACTAAATGTGGCAGAAAGTAGACTAGTGCTCACACATTTCAGGGATTGCTGTAGATACATCTAGCTCAAGGTGGATCTGTAATCCCCGAAGTGAGGAAAGAATCCCCCAAACTGTAAGTCTATTTAGATTTTTTAGAAATTAATAAATTGTTTCATCCTGCTCTCACCATTGAAATAGTTCAGCTGACAAAGGGTAGATTCGGAGTCAAGGCACCTGTCCTTTGAGTTGCACATATACATACGGATTTTTATTTGCAAACTATGCTCTACAGAATTCAGTCTTGAATATGTTTTTCTCTTTAAAGTGCAGAAACATTCAGAAAGTAACGGAGCTGGATAGGGGACAGCTTATTGAAAGCTCTGAATGATTAAGCTATTAAACTAGTAAAGCTCTGCAGCCCCAGACAGTTACTTCCAGCATGTGTCACTGGATTTGGGATGAGCTTATTAAGGAGGAGAGGCACGGGAAATATGAGAAATAAATTAGGTAATAATTTTAAGAATATGGAGACTGTAGTGGTACTGTGTATTTCTTGCTATAACTGCAAGTTTGGTACAAATGTAGGTAGTCACAGGTGACCTCAAGATCACAGATAGTGAGGGCATATGTAAGTTTAATCAGCTCAATTTTTACACAACTTTAAATACTCATTTAAACAAAGACAGTTTCTTAAATTAGGAAGCTTTGGATCAACGTACAGCCTAATTTCTTCCGTAGCAGTTAACTGGTACCTTCTTTTGATACCTTCCCAGAGAGAAAGAAACTAAATAAATAAACAAGAAGCTTAATTCCTTTTACAGACACTGAGAAGTGATGAGCACCCCCAAAGTCTCATTCAATCTGCCTAACCCAAGATTAGCTCTCTGGAGGTACCTCTCCTTCCACTGATAGTGAAAAGAGCCTAATGTGGCTAACTATGTCAGTCACAAAGAAAGAGAGAGACACCACAGAGAACCTCCTGTGGTGTAGGAGAAAGGTTACAACACTCTTAAGATTTCTGATGCTCTGAACAGCTGTGGCTATCGTTTTCTCTCTCGTACATTCAGACACTATCCCACTCAGAAAAAATAGGAAAAGTCAAGTAAAACTACTATCCCCACAGTTATTCTTACTATCCACAGCTGTTACTGGAAGAGAGCAGGAACCTATATGAAGGCTGTATGTGGGAGGACCCTGACCTTGCAGACATTCCTGAAGGGAGCTTTAATCCTGCAAGGGAAGGAATTTGCTGAATTGCCCACCAGCACCAGCACAACCCCAGCAGCAACTTTTACATGTACCTTAATTAACAAGAGCACCAGAACAAGCTACAGAACTTCCATTTAAAAGTTTGACATAGAGCTCCCAGGGTCCACCCCACACATTTGCTTAAAAATAAGTGTGTGGGAGCCTGAAAACAATTTTACCCTTTTTAGCTTTCAAACAACTGGAAAATGTCACAACCATTGGACACCACTTAGAAGGATTTGTTTTCTTCTCAGTCACTTAGGCACTGCCTCAGGTGAAGATGTGATTTTGCTTCAGATTGAACTGGGGTCAAGTCAGGCTCTAGCTGATGTAGAAAATGTTGAAAATATTGCAGTAACTTTGTATTACCGGTGCTTCCACTGCAGTGTTCCAGGTATGCACAGGAGAGAAAAGTCTGTGGGCCAGAGGAAGTAAATAAAGAAGATGTCTCTCAAACAGCAGCTGTGGGCATTAAAGGCCATATGCAGAATCAGTGATTAAGCAAGCCAAGAGCATAATAAAAGGATCAAATATAGCAATGCATTGAATTAAACCGGAAAAAACACTTTAAAGAAAAAAAGTAATTTAATGGTTTCTTTTCAGGTGGGAACTCCATAGAAATGCTTTTTGTGCAACTGGAGGCACACGCAGGAGAGATTATAATAAATAACCCATTTACTTTGTAACAACTTGCAAAGACCAGGTTTCTTACTTCAAATCATCATCATCATCATGGCTCGGCTTTGCAAATGAAGATTTGGGGAGGGCTCTACCCATGTTCGTTACAAGTGTGCCAGTGGCTAAAGAGGTCAATTAGAGATAATATTGTTTTGCTAAATGTTATGGAATAAGTACACACCTGAATAAACCCTAAGTAAACAGATAAATACTTCAGTCCTGATCAAAGCTTCAAGCACAGAAGTAAATTTTAAGGCAGACTTCACATATCAGTAGTTCCACTGAGCTCAGTAAAACTACGGATATTTAAATTCCTCACTAGGTCAGAGTTTTAAAGATGTTGTAAAAAACAGTACAAGTAAGTGCTGCAACCTTGCACACAGCAAAAGAGCAGAGTTTCCATGGCTGTCAATACAGCACCTTACATGAATAATTCAGTCATTTGCAAACCGTACAGCACAAATAATTATAGAGAACTCCAGCTTCTCAGAAAAGGGAGGCTCTGTAATTCAAAAACCACTTTTTCCACGGGAATTAAATGGGAAAGTTGGAAACACAAAATGAGAATGTTGGGCTAGGTTTTCACCCTCCTTGTTCCAATTACAGTGCCTGTCTCAGGCCCTAATTAGCTAGCTGAAAATCTCCCTATATAGGCAAGATCTGAGCTTAGGCACTTCCTTCATCAGCGTCTCCCTCTTGTCAGCCTGTGGGCTGTCAGAGGCAGGCAGGGTAGTCCTACCACTACCCTAAGAGTTCCCAGGTGTTGTGAAGGCCCCAGTCAACCAATGATAGAAAGAGCAACACACAGATCTTCTCTTAAAGACTAATCCTTTGGGGTGAAAAAAAATGGTGAAGAGGCTGTGGCTGCATCTGATATATTCACTGTCCCTCAGCCTCCTGCACTGACTGAACAGTGAGGTCTGAGAGTTCTGGAGCTGGGCAGAAATGTCAGAAACAGTGGAAGCCAAAGATGCAAATCTCCCTGTTTTACCTTTCTTCACAGTCTTCTTCCTAAGTCGGGGCTGTCCTTCTCTCCCATTCAGGCACAGCAGAGAGGCTCTTCCCTCAGACAGTACTCTTACAACATCGTTTAAGCAAAGGTTTTTTAAGCAGATACTTTGAAATATGAGACAAACTCCAATACTGGTCTCAACTTAAGAGAAACAGTCTCCCTTGCCAATATTCTCTCCCCATTTCCTTCTCCTACTTTGCCCTGCTTTCCTAATATTTGAGGAGGTATTGAACTGTGAGTTATAGAGTTTGATGGAAAGGAGAAACCACAATCAAACCCACCGGCAGGTCATCAGCTACAACCAGACTGGGTCAACAAACTACAAGCCAGGTATCATATTTACATCAGTCTACGTACAGGTAATTCAGTGCAGTGCCATTCCTCCCTCATCACTGCACGTTGGACAGATTGAAACGGACACAAGTTTTGCCATTGCTTTCACTAGGGCCAGGATTTCATCCGGATAAAAAAAATCCATCCTATAAAACTGTAAATCAACTGCACATCAAGGATGGAGCAGTTGTCAATATCACTGCAACTTTAAACAAGACACTTATATTTAATATGGCTTGAATTGGAGCCAGGGAGTAATACAGCTAAATCTGCGCGCAATGCTTTTCCACTTTTCTCAAGTAATATGTATCCAATTGAGCAACAATAACAGAGGAGAACCACACATGTACTCTTGCAAAAATACTTACAGCATTTAGTAATTTTCAACAGAAATAAGACATGACAGATGGATTTGAGAAAGTTGGGTTCACAACTTTCATTTGGAGACAAAAATCAGGGTTGCCTTGGGAAAAAATCCGTAAATCAAGGAACTGTTAATGGAAACGCTCTCTTTCTTTGGGCTTAATTGTTTATATTTAAAGGTTACCATAGCTGGTTCCATCTCTGTTTGTGCTGTTACCCTCCCATACTGAGGAGAGCAAAAGAAAATAGGAAACAATAAACGATACAAGAAATCCATCTGGAGTTCAGGCTATATTTATTGTTTTAAACTTTGCACACTCAACTTGACCATCTTTCTGAGAACTCTGTGCTCAGTAGAAGTCTCCTGAACAGAACCTGTGACCTAGTGACACAATATAGAGACTTAAAACCAACATCAGAACTGAATTCCTTTACTTTTGACATACCAACAATGACATTTCTTGTTACTTTACAACAAGGACACAGTCTTTGAAGGACACAAAAAGAAGAGCTCAGAGGTTGAAGAGCTCAACTGAGCTTTCGGTTTTATGGCTGGTTTTACCTCATTTAGGCTATGATCCAGAACTTACTGACTTCAATGAACTTTGGATCAGGCTTTTAATCATATTAATTCCCCTTGACTGAAATAAGGAGATAAATACCATCTGAGGTAAAACCTTTCCCATCCATGCACAAAGATGAAAATGCTCGGAAACTTTAAAAAGTACAGAGCAAAACCCTGAAGACTGAACAGGAGCTTCACCACAGATGTCAGCTGGACAAAGATTTCCCTAGTGATCCTCAAATTTTCTTTAATATGCCACCAAAATCACAGTGATGTAAACCAATAACCAAAATTCTGTTTTAAAGAACAAAAGGAACCTTTTCAGACCACAGATGTGGTCCTAACACATGCATTTATACACTTTTCTTCCTCTTCCATCCATAACATGCCCCGTAGGATGCTTCTAATCTTCTGCAAGACTGAGTGACAAGGAGTTAAGAGGAAGCAAGAACAGGAGTCACCAAAACTTCTGTCCAGCAACCTGGGAAATGGCAGAGCTAATACTGGGCCTTTGAAAACAAGTGACCATAGGAAATCAAGTCTGGCAGGGATTTAACCCTTCATGACTCTCACTAACTTTTAAAGCAAATGCCTGAGCTTTTTAACCATGTTTGACATCTAATTAGTCGAGACAAACAGAAGTTAAAATACATCCTCGATTTTCTTTGAAATAAAGCACCGACAACTAGCTCCAAGGTATTTGTTTAGGTAAAAAACAAGCACACATCTTAAAAGAAAGCACAATGACAGTCACAGAAAAGTGAAGTCACTTGGGTCATTCTTGTCAACCTGCGTGGTTGGTGGTTTTTTTTTTTTTCCTCAATATCATAAGTTTATTTTACTCAACCACATCTCTTCATGGAGATGAGGAACAGGTAAGTAGCTGGGTATCTTCTTTTCTACTTGCAAGCAGTTTAAATAGAGATGAATCACTTGATATCACATAGTCACACAGCTGTGAGGTATATCCAGAGAGTACATATTAGCATGTGAGGCATTCTGTCAGTGCCTAAAAGAGTATTTTCAATACCCACAGCTTTTAAGCTGTTCCTACACAAGGTGTTAACATTGATCTGTGCATTGAATACTTCGCTAGAAGCAAAATTTGTTGGAAGAGAACCAGCTGACAAAGCTTAGTTTTCCATGACTAATAATGACATCCCCATACTTGGTGATCAACGCACCAGCACAAGCAACACGCTCCTATTGACCTGGCCAAGCCTTTACACTGGTACTTAACATTAAGTATGTGAGTAGTCTGATCTGATTCTTAGAGTTACATGTTTGAAGTCAAATATGTGAATCAAAGGCCAGAGTGTGAATTTCTGTAAGTCTTCAGACTTTTAACTTGCTTTGGATTAACTATGCACTTACTATCTTTGCTAGATAGGCTTGCTCAGCACTTGAACTCATTTTTGGTACACAGTGATCCACCACGTATAAAACAGATTCAGTGTTCCTTTCAGTTTCCTGTTTTGCTCATATAGGACTGACCATATATCAAAATTTGACGTCTCATATATTTAAAAAATGAAAATTAGACCCATTGTCCAGCAAGAGCAGAATGGAAAACAACCAATCAGCAGAGTAGCAAAATATTGTTAAACTGCATAAGGATACAGCGCCAGCGGGGTGAAAATAGGAAAAAAAAAAAAAAGGAGAAAAAAAGAAAGAAGGAAAAAGAAGAAAACCACTCTCAGTCACATCTCGCCACTTTTTGAAATCAGTTTCTGTGCATTTAGCCAATATGAGCAGGGGTAGCAGACTTGAGCCATGGATAAACTTTAAAAGGGTGAAAAAACCCACAATAATTAATTAGCTATAAACCCCTTTACAGTATATTTTTATAGTATTTATGCTTCTATATACTAATCTGAGTTTCAGTATGATTTTAAAAGTTTGGAAGCAATTAAGAGATTTTTAATGAGTTTTTTGACATGACATGTAGTTACAGTAGAAGCTTTCTTCAGATTCCATTACTAAAATAATCAATTTTGTGTTAAATACAAATGTTTTTTCTCATTAAAATCAAATTAACAGACTCTGAATCTCTAAAGTGTTCTTTTCATACATGTATTTTCAAGTTTAAATACTCACAAATATGCATATACATGTTCTTTAAGAAAACTCAGCACAGCATTTATTTCACGCAGCACATCCAAGTTTTGCAGGTGCTTAATTTTTTTTCATCTGGAGTGTGAAAATGACGCCTGCCCTGTATCAGAGAGGACTTTCCCCTCTCTCATTTACAGCACAAGAAAGATGAAAAAAAAAATGGAAAACGTATTTCTACTGGCAAGAGATGTATTGACACTATGTAAACTGAGATTGACATCTATGACCAGGCATGCACACACATGTTCTCTTTTCCCTGCTGTAGAAGCAGTGTGTTACTTCTCCTCCCCCCTTTCAGAATCGTAGCTGCTGCTGCTGCTCCTTCTCTCAGCCTTCAATAATCTGAGAATTATGAGGAGGTAGCTCATGAGAGAGATGTGTATATACACCTTGGTGTATAGCTCTCCTTTTTAGAAAAATACTCTACAGCTCTTACATTTTAAACTTCTTTCCCAGTTGCACATTCTCCAGATTTGGTGAATTCTTCTGAAAATGTACTTAAGAGTAGAACTATGCTGATAAAGAGAAGAGCCTGTCTACTTCACTGTTCTCCTTTAATACTGGCACTACTATACAAAAGTTAATTACTGACAACTGCAGTGTGAGTGGCATTACACAATTTCAAACGTAAACGCAATCTCACAGCTCTCTTTCTTCAGTTACACCTTCCCTGTGATCTCTTATGACACACATCAGACTACACCGAAAACAACGCTGGTTCAAATAAATCGCACTGCATTAAACATCCATAGGCAGCGTTTTCTGGTGCCTAGCAGTCCTCTCCTCCTTTTCTGGACTGATCTGTTCTTTTCAGTTTATAGTTTTGGCAAACCCACCATCTACTGCTTATGTTAGGCATCTGATTGTCAGATTTGTACAAACTGAATATTCATGACTTGAAAATTAACCACTTCATGCCTAAAAAAATAAAATAAACACAAATCATCATCTATTCCATGCTGTTTAAACAAATCTGGGATTGTGGCTGCACTGCATGCCCAGCACGGGGAAGATGAGCTGGGTGGCCAAACACGACTCATCGTTTTAAAGAGTAAAGTCCAGTGAAATAGAGCAAGACTGAAAAATGCTCTAACAGGGATCAGCACGATCCGGAGTCCTCGTCTGCAAACGCAACTAACTCTTCTTTGTCTGGGTTTAAACTGCCTGGTGCCGACCGCGGCACAGAGGGGCTTTTCGAGTAAATTTTTTCAGAAATTTCTCCTAATGCCAATTTCCCCTTTGGAAGATAAGGAAAAGCAGCGAGGGGGGGAGGGAGGGAGCGACGGGGCAAGGGGAAGGAGGGCTTGGAGGAAAACCGAGAATAAGAGAGAGAACAACAGACTTACCTTTATAGGATAATTTGAGCCTTGGCACGTTATTCTTCACATGCTGGCAGTTGACTCTTCCCGCTAGTAATACTCCCAAGGAAAGCAAGGCAATCCCCCTGAGCCAGCCCATGCTGCAGCAGCCACTGTAGGGTCCCGCCAGCCGCAGCCGTGGCGCTCCCCGTCCTGCCGGGCGCCGCCGGGGAACTTCAGGCAACCTGGGGAGCGGAGGTAACAGGTGATGGGGGTGGGCTCCGCTGCCGCTGTCGCTGCCGCCCCGGCCCCCCGCTCGCCACCGCCGCCGCCGCCGGGGCAACTTCAAGCCCCTCTCACGCACACGCCGCGGGCCGGAAAAGGAGGCAGCCCCCGGGCGGCGTGCGGGGGGGGGGCGGCATGATGCGGGCGGCGGCGGCGGCGCGGGCCGGGGGCAGGGGCCGGGGCCGGGCCGGGCCGGGGCGGGCCGGGCCGGGCCCCGCTCCCCGCGCGGCGGGCGGGTCCCGGGCGGCGGGGGCGGCCCCGCGCTCCCCGCGCACATGGAGGAGGCGCGGGGGGACACCGGGCTCTGCCCGCGCTCCCGGGAGCGGCTGACAATGGGAGCGCCGGGAGGATCGACCCCCCCTCTAACCCCCCCCCGCCCCTCCACCCGCTTCCCCTTCCCCGGCTGTCACAGCACATGCAAGGAAAAAAAAAAAAAAAGAAAGAAGAGAAAAAAAAAAGGAACACATCGCGGCAGAGATGAGAGAACGGAAACCTCCACCGAGCTTGGGGAAAGGCACGGAGCTAGACGTTTCACCAGCTGTTTCGTGTCATTGTCCAGGTTGTTGTGTTTGGGGTTTTTGCTTGGTTTGGGTTTTTGTTTGTTTTTTTATTTTTTCTTTTAAAATTTCATTTTACGGGTCTAATCAAAAGATGCGCGTCTCCCCTTTAAAAGCAACAGCGCAACACAACCCACAACGTTGCTACCCACATAAATAACAGCTCCTGCCCGTAGCGTAATCCTCTTCGGGTTGTTCCCAGTTAAAAAACAAGTAACAAAGTCTCTGCATCAGCCTAACTTTACGCTGAAGCTTTTAAAGCCTTGTTAGGGAAGGTTGCTCTAACCCTTTCCGTCCTCCCCACCTCCTGCACTACTCCAATTCAGGAAAAGAAATTCCTAGTAAAGCCCACTTCAACAATCAGTTCAAGACATGGACAGGTCTAGAGGGGCTCATAAATTACACCGGCGTATTCTCTGAAGTGTTCTTATGAGTTGAAAATGTTCCAAACCTCCCGATTTCTAGGACTGTGATTATTATAATATATTTTTAGACAATGAAACTAGATAGTGATTTTGTTTGTTTGTTTAAACAAAAGGATACACAAAATCCCCAGAGGTCTTTAAGGAGCTGTAAATATAAACATATAAGCAAACTTAAGCTCTCTCCTCCCACACATTCAAACAACCCCCTTGTAGTGAGTGATAGTGTATTAAAATTTCCATGCTGTGCTGAATATCAATGTAATGTGCCTTTTGGAATGTAATGTCTTACACAGATATGTGCCCTGTATTACACTCCTAATGCTGTATTGACAAAAACGCTGGCAATCGACCTTTATAAAACATTGGCATCATCAAAGGAAGTGTGATGACCTCTATTTCATTCTATGGTTTTCCAGAAAACAGAGTATGTGAGTACTTTGTGCTGACAGAGGCTATGGCATTTCTGTGAGAGTCTCTTCCTTCCTTTTATCATTATTTACTGTGGTTTGAAAACCAGTTATCTAGTCCTACTGATGGTGACCACACTACACACTGAATTTTACAGAACACAGCATCTCTTTTCCGTGTTCAGACCTAGCTACTAAACCAGCATTTGGGAAATAGTTTTAAGTTTAAAACTGAAGTTCATAGTTGAAAAAGGCGGGTGTCAGTATGGTTCTAATTAAAATGTAAAGACTCATGCAGAACAAGGCTTGATGCTATGGTAAAGCAAGGGCTAAAGTTCTGTCATTGCTGCTTTCATTGCTTAATATTCACACACCAGTGGAAAAGAAGGGGCTTTTCCCCCTCTCCTTTTTAACAGATTCTTCTGCTTCCTGAGCTTAATTCATTAATCCCGTGGCATTGTATCTGCCAGATTCAGCAATTCTATTGATCAGCAGCATTGTTAAGAAAAGAAAATAAAAAATAATGTTGATTTTGGTCATTCCCACACTTGTTTTCCTGAGCATTTTCATGCTCCAGGCGGTGGATTAGAGCTCCAAAATGACAAGAGACGCCTGTCTGTTTTCCATGGATTACTTGCTACAGACATTCACTCTGCAAAGGAATTCATGTCACTTTGAGATTATTTGGAGAATTGACCTAATGAATTATCCTTTTGTATTGAGCAAACAATTAGAAACAAAACACAAAAGATGCACCATATTCAGGACTTTATAAAGCACATCATTTTACAATGATGTTGTTACACTCAATTTACTTCTAGTTGCATAAAGAAGGCACAGCTAATTTTTTCCTATAAGGAAAAGATAAAACAAAGCTAAAAGTCTGTCTTTCTCATGTATGATGAATGTGTAACACTCCAGATTTTATGTCAATCAAACAAGCAAATCATGTCCCCAGTCAATATATTTTCCTCAGAAAAATGTGTGGATTAAATACAATGAATACTGATTTATCCAAGATTGCATCTGAGAGATATGATACAGCATTATTTGAGGAGAGATGAGACTTTTTGCATCCTTCATGTGAGATACCACTTGCTTTTTGCCTTCCTCTGTGGGATACACCATCCTAAAGACACAGGGAAGGGTAAAACCTGATCCTCCTGCTATTTAGCTCTAAGTAGTGCTAATCAGCTAGTCAGGAGAGCATATGCTACACCCCCTTATAAGGAGAGGGGCAATGGCAGTACTTCAGTGGTGCTTGAAGAGGCTTTATATCTCAAAGGCACCCATTGCCATATGGTGCTTCTGCCAAGGCAAACTGGGCTCTGCTTGGAAGGAATGATTTGGCCAACACTCCTACTGCAAGTGCCAGAAACATCAACTCTGGGAATTTAGGGTGGGCAACAACTCACTTTCAAAATCTATTCACCTTTTTTCTTTGGTCTTTTAAAAGAGATCTAGCTGCTGAGTTTAGAGAGAGGCAAAAAGTACAATTCAGTTCTTCATATAATACCCTTATCCCCTGAAGAAATGAAGACCACAGTTACCAGCTTAATTAATTATTCCATTATTATGCTGCAGGTTCACAAGGAATAACAATTCTTCTGCATCTTTTCCCATATTTGTTGCAGATTCTATTTTTATTTTCTGTAATGGTATTTATGTGACATTCTATATAGTGTTTTATGTTTCAAAACCCAGATAGATCCTTGTGGGTTCTGTTTAACATTTCTGCTCTCATGCTGTGTTGCATTATGATTTGGAGTTTTTTTATATCACCTTCCAATATGTACAGCAACTTCACATTGATAGATCCCACAAAAAATTATTTTTGATATTTCTGGGCTTTCCCTGTTAACTATCCATACAGAATTACTCTTTCAATCACTTAAAAGTTGACATCATTTTGGTGCATCATTCTCATTACTCAGAAATAGTATTACTTGACTCATGATTACTTCAAACCTTGCTGCTGCTGTGATTTTTATACTTAGAAGCTCTTGAAAGCTCAACTGTTTTAAGAAAGTCTTTAGTGTGCTTTAGAAATGTACTTATGTTTTCAGAATTGTTTCCTATGTTTTGGATGAGTCATTAGTTGTTTATATTCATGTCATCATGTCCTTCTCAGAATTACGCAGGAATTATCAGAATCCGTTTTTGACACTCACTACTAATCCAGTAATTTTTAGGGAAAGATTTCTTGGGTTGAGTGTGCAATTTCTTGTTAAAGTCAGAGAAAGAAAACCCTCTCAGTCTGTATCTTATTGCTAAAAACCTCCCTAGAGAGCACACTCCTGCAGGAAATGTAAAATCTTAACTCCCTGTGATTTTCTTTCATAGCAGGTGAATTGCTTGATAAGTAGAATATTTACAGTTCTGCAAAGGGTCCCTTTGAAATTACTCCAGTTCTACAGATAATGATACTTGAAAAATGCTTTCAAATAACTCAGTAATTATTGGTCCAAAAGGAGGCTCAGTCTAGAAACCAATTATGAGTGCAGTTGTCATGTGATGTGCGAGAGACCTAGAACGCAGTGTCACAACATAAGGACTTCAGAAGCAAAATCTCATTTAAGAATATCCAGGCATCATCTACCACATTTCCCTTTTCTGTCACTGCCTACCACTCTCTCATTTGGGACACTACAGACTTTTTGTGGGGACATACTAGAAACATGGTGAAGAAGAATGTTTAAAACCAGTCCCTGTGGGCATATGAAAGGGGTTGTTTTTCACGCAGATGAGTGAATGCACCAGCTAATTGAGTAAAAAGGACCATCAAGTGGCATTGGGGAAAAGCAGCAATACAGAGGAACTT
Organism: Chiroxiphia lanceolata; assembly: GCF_009829145.1. Lineage (NCBI taxonomy): Eukaryota > Metazoa > Chordata > Aves > Passeriformes > Pipridae > Chiroxiphia > Chiroxiphia lanceolata. The sequence continues at coordinate 8,991,235 of NC_045641.1, read as the reverse complement.
CAGATGTTGGTCTTACTCCTGATGGCAACATGTCATGAAGCTCTACTGCTAAGTTCAAGTCCTTTGCATATATCGAACAAGAATCTAAACCTGGAATCTATTTGAAATAGAGCTTATTGCTGACACAGTTGTTCTTCTCTTTTTCTTGTGGAAGAAAAAAACCAGAAGAAAAAATAAAAGGCCTATACAAAGAGAAATGCTTCTGATAACCAGACCTGCTGAACTACATATCAGCTATTATTTTTACAGTGCTGATGATTATCACATTAACTCGACAGGTTTTAAATAGCTGCTTCCATCTGTTTTTTAAAGGATTTAAAATTCTGTGGAGCATCACTTTTTGAGTTCTGAAACAATCACAGACCAAAGCTACTTAAAAATGTACCAGCAGAAAGAGATGTGAAGGTGTAGAGTTTAAAATTTATCAAACTGGTGTTATGAAAATCACAGGCTTGCATCTAGATCTGGAAATATCCTTGATGTTGGAAGTCTAGACATGTCTTTCCCCAGCACTCCCTTGGGCTATGTTGCATTTGGTAGCCTTATTCAAATCTCCTCAATCTGCATAAATCCGTAACATTTTTATTATTGTATGTGATTGGGTTGCTAACCAGACCAGTCAGTATCTGCATTCTCTCAATAACACTGCATCTTACCATCTTGTCACAATCAACTTTTCCTTCATTTCTCAGGACTAATGAGACTGTACTCTGTGTGATGCTTGTACTTTTGGCAGCATAATGGAATCTGTATCAGTATGATGTGTTTTATTCACAATGCTTTCGGGTCTATTAAACACCTCATCAAATTCTTCAGAAATTTTCTTTGCATCCTGTTCTGTAGACAGGTTATATGCCCGTCTGAACAGCAACATTTTCAGATTTCTCTTCAAACCTAAACAAACCTCTTCTATTCCCTTGGCCTCTGCTGCCTGATGTTCATCTCATACACAGATGTGTGGCAACTGTGATACCCAGAGCCATGGTAAGAAACCCACCTTAATATCTCAATGCTGGGCATGCGACTTTCATAAGAGTTACAAAAGTTTATTTTCCACAATTCCTGATATGGGCCAGTAGCTTCTGTTTTCAATGGATTAACTCTAGTGTACTCATCCAAATTGAACAAAACTTCCAAGTCTTTTAACTTCCACGTACAGAGACTTCCATCCCTCTAATTGCTTATGTTTATTGGCTCTTGGGCCTTCACTGAGGAAATACTGGACATATGGGTTTTTTACAGGAGATGAGGGAAATGCAAAGAAATATTTGATGTTCTAATTCTTCAGAGGAAAGCCAATTTAAGAAAAATCATTACAAAGAGAAAACCAAAGCAACAGCAGCCCTGAAACTTTTGGCTCCTTAAATCCTATTCCAGGCCTGATGTGTTGAACTTTTGTTGACAAAAGTCTAATCAAGCCAGGTCTCCCCCAAACAACCAGCTGCCGAATCACTTGCTTCTCTAACCCAAAAGATTTTGTGGTTGGTGGATCTCTGAAAAGATGGATAATAAAGCAATCCTGCCCTCTTCCCCACTGCTGGATGGAGAGACAACTTGCAAGGTGTGTTACACACAAATGCGTTACAGATTTAGCTACTTTGGCATTCAAATCCAGTTTGAGCTTTTATCACCCATATTTTTTCTGAACTGGGACAACTGACAATACATAAAATATTTTCCTGCAAAAAAATCAACAAACTACTATGATCAGAAAAATAAGGTATAGATAAATACAAAAATATGGTTTTCAGGATTTTCTGCTTGTCTTTGAAAGTCCTCTTGTATTCTGACTTGCATCTTTAGACCCCTGTATACCTTTCAAGGCCTGAGCCCAAGGCCACACACTGAGACATGACAAGAAATTGATCCCATGTTTCTCATGTACTGTGCCAACAGTCCCATCCTTACCTCTTCATTTTCATGGTATGCAAGTCATTCCTGTCAGCCCTAAAAGTCCCTCCTTATCACTCCGTACGCAGAAAATCCCCAGTTCTATTGTATCTGGGATCCATCATGGCCAACCTTTTGGCCCATGTAATTTTGCTTAGTAACCTTTACTGCCAACTGTCAAAGACTTGAAAGACAACACTGTCTTCTGTGCCACCCATTCATCACAGGCTTTTAAATACTCCAGGTGAATTGCAGCAAACCACAAACTGGAAGTGTATGCAACATCTTCTATGATCATTGTTCTTTTCTGGACTTTTCTTCGTCTCTTCTGCTGTTTTTTTTTTTCTTCTTAAGCTGAGTGGTTCATTAGTATATGACAAAGATATAAGACCAATTAAACTGTAACCACCGACTGTCATCTTCATACATCTGCCCTATTTGACTTCCTAGACTGGAAAACTTTTAATGAGGATTTTTTTTTCATGGACAAATTACAAGTCTGATTCTGTTGAACAGAGTGTGTGGGTGCAAATTGTTTTTGGAAGATCAAACAATATCACATAAAACATAGGGGCTAAACAGTCATTTTATGGCTTCTGATGCCAAAACTGATAGGTATTTAATCACTACTCAGATAGCCTATGGAAACTGGGAATGGTAAGTAAACTGTGATAGCTTAGGAAAACTTGGTTGAGCTTTCAATAATTTGACCTCTGGGAATGCTATTAGAGTCAGCAATATGTAGAAGTGTGTGCTAGAAGAGGAGAGGGAGGGGAATTCAAAGAAAAACAAGCTCTAAGAAAGCATTAACTAACTCTTTCCCTTTCTGAGTCCCCAGTGAATAGGGATTTCAACAGGGGAGGGGAAATTTATCCCTCCTCTAGATTGAATTTGTAACTATTTCAGAAAATCTTTACACTACACTATTTTCTCTTTGCTTCTCTGACATCAGAGTTTATGATATTTTAGGCAGGTAAATATAGACATAGAAAAGAAAGATTCCTTCTATCTCCTAAAGTGTTGAAATCCAAAACAAATTTGGGATGGAGTTGAACCAGTCAGTCACATAAATCTTGTTTGTGGAAATCCAAACATAGGTTGGACACATGCACACACATATATCATTAGAGCAATTCTCTAGGAAAATAGCTGAAAACCCAGCTTGTTTTCTGTTACTCAGGCATTCTAGAAGTACTTCAAATACTTTGACATTTGTATGTGCATATCAGAGAGAACGACTACAAGGAGCATCAGGTAATAAACATCCCTGACTCTACAATGAGGATTTTACACCAGACCTTGGTCTTGGGTCAAACCCAAGTCTGAACAGTTGCAGTCAACCTTCTCTCTTTTCTCTCCAAGCAGGGTATGAAGCTGCAGTTTCAGTGCTCAGATCTCCTTAGAGCACCTCACCCAGTCCCTGAGGACTAACAGCAGTGGTAGATGTGGTAAAAGTGGCAAAGATGGCCAGATGTGGGGAGGAGCACTGCACCAAGTTAGTTTGACAGCTCATTGGAGATCATATGATAATGGAGACCTGCTGACACTGTTCCACATCTTTTTGCTCTCTCAGAGCCTACCCTGTTCCCTGTAACTGGGTAGTAGGACAGACAAAGATGCTGGTAATGCCAGTAAATATTTCCCACGACAATGGAAATTCTTAATTCTGGATCAGAATTAGCTACTTAACAATACCTTAGTGACTTGTGATCAGACTAGGAAGGAAAAAAATTATATACCAGTAAGCCAGGTTTTCTGTGATTGCAAAGTCGTTTATTAAAACATATGTTATATTATACCAAAATAGTAATGGAAAAAGGCCAGACTCATATATGCACACTATCTATCTATATACACATAGAGACAATACATATTGTATATTGATAGTATAACATAAAACTAGCATAATTAGGCACCTTCATTTCCCCTGGCATTTTACAATGTCTCACAGATGAATCCCTCAGGTTTTCTTTTTTGTTGAGTGTATTTTTGGGTTTTTTTCTTCTTTTTGTTTAAAGCTTATATGCATCATGTCCTGGTTTCATGAATTTCTCAGCCGAATTCCTGAGTGTTTCTTAAAGCTTTACATAACAACCTTATAAACCATAAATAGGTCTATTAAGGTTGCTTTTCTTCTTTCTTTTTTACTTATTTTCTTTAAGTTCATCTCTACCTTCTAGTGAAACGGAACGAAAATATGTTCATAAAGACAAAAATTCCATTGTTTATACTGATCAGCACAGACTAGGCAGTGAGGGGGAAAAATCAAGGCATCTGTTGAATACAAATGAAGGCAGCAGGTTGGTGCATGAGTAGTTAGGTTCTAAAGCTGCTTGTCATTCACTTCTAGCAACTGAAACCTCACTCTCTTCCTCTCCCACTCCACCATGGGACAAAGTTGAGGAAAACACTGTGACTCCAGGAAGGTGATTTTACATGAAATTGCAAACGCTGATGGACACAAGCTCAGTCTTTACCCACTTGCGGCTGTGTTCCACCGCAGACCCAAGTTTACCAATTACATTTTTGTTCTAAACACACCCTTTTAGCTGCTGATAAAGAGCCTTGAAACTATTTGCGTGATGTTGCTAACGACAGGGAACAGCGTGCCTAAACCTAGAATTAGTGTCCTTAAAGGTTTTATTATGATGGCAAAACCAACTGTTAGGAGAGCTGCCTTGTGCCCAAAAGGTCTATATTGTGCTTCAGCAACAGGGGTTTTCACAATAAATTGTGAAAATTGGAAGGAGAAGAGGAAAAAACCAACACCCCAGACTTCAAACGAATCTTGCTCCCCATTTTTCTTCCCAAGTGTTGAACGATACATGACATCATATGATGTGCGGTAATTCCCCCTTCTCTATTTTGAAGGGAATAAACAGGTTCTATTTCTGAGAAAATGTACTAAAGCCAAATCTTACTGTCAGTTACCCTGATGTCAGTCCCAAGCAAAAACAATTCAAATGCAATTCCTCTGGATTCACGCTGATGTAACGGAGAACAGAATGTGGTGCTTGAAAAAGCAGCTGTCACCTTATGGAAAACTTTATGAAATATCTTATTTGGAAACAAGTGTTTTTCTCTGCAGTGTATTTCCCTGTACTTCTTCTCCTTCATTCTTTCTTTCTGAGGACAGTGTTTTAAAACAGAATGACTGTTGTTTCCTAAGAATTTATCTACTTCTGCACTTATTCCCCACCTGACATCATAATCCTCTGTTTGTGACATAATAATAATTTTTACAATGACCAATTGTGATACTACAAGCTGGGCTTAAAATCTGATCCAAAAAATGCCTTTTACTCTGATATCTTACATAACGTCATATCAACTTTCAGCTCAAGAGATAATAATTTCAACCAAGTGACATCAATTAAGGGAGTGGTACACTGATATAACTCCCTAGAGATAAATCCCTCCATAGTTTACATTTTTATGATTTGACCTCTAAAAACATTTCCACTTTCTACCCGCTGCTCGTTTATACAAGTCTAATGATTTTGCTGAAGAAAACATTGCATATAGTTCAGTCCAGTCTCCCACAGGAGTTAAAAGTCACAACAAACAGGAGCTTAAGAAAAGGAAAATCAAATGCAAATATATTTCTCATGAATTGTTCAATGAATTTCAGATACCATAGTGATTTATGTGAATAACTTGCAAAGCAACATCCTTCTTGACAAGCGCTGAGTGAGTACCCTTCCAAAGTTTGCAGTCTTATGTTTGAGGATACAGTTTCATCCTGTATTTTTCCTCTGAAATTCAGTGGTTTCTCTGTTCATCCTACCATCTTTGGCAGCTTTAACTGGAGTTATTCATGGGTTCCAAATTATGCACATGCTTTTCTGGATCTGTGCCCAATGTGTGTTGAAATTTTATAAAGACTAGGACAGACAGCACAATCCAGAATCAGAGAGAGCCAATTTTTTGCTCTTTAGTGCACTTCCAACTTTAAGGAAGGACCTCCAGGAAAAATAGTTATCTAGGCAACAGGTTATCAGATGCTGCATAACCAAAACCTTACCTTCTTGACAGGTGAAAATACTTGAAAATCGAAGATTGTGCCCAGACTTAAGCCTGATGACTAACCCAGCCAGATGCAGGACCAAGATTTCTAGAATTTCAAAGTTTCATGTTTATGGTAGACCATTATACAGAACTGTAAATTATTTTTAACAAATATTAAACTCTGGATTGTTTAAATGACTGGATTTCAACATGTTTCCTCCTATAACATGTTTCTAAGGAAATTGTTTCCTCAATTTAAATAGTTTTGCTTTTTGTAAGACACTAAGCATAAAAACCGACAGGTGAAAGAAATTAATATTCTGTTAATTGTCTCTACTGCAATTGTTATTTTAAAGGTGCTATTTCTCATTAAAGATCCCGGAAGTTCCCACCCTTCCACAAGTTTTATCTTCCTAAGTCAAGAGAACTCTCAATTGTGAGAGAATTTTTTCTTCTTGGTAAAAATATATGGTAAAAATGTATGGTAAAATGTTCCATCTGGAGTGCCCAGCTATAGAACTGTAAAAGTATATTTCTCCGTGCTGTCATCTCCGTGAAAGCCATGTGCACACAAGATGAGTCTCATACACCATAAGATGGATCTCTGATGACATGAATTAGTATATAGCATGTGTTGCTTTGGAAAACTTTGTTTCATATTGAACACTAGTTGATGATACTCTCCAGTAATATCACATTACAAAACTGATTATAAAAATACCGCAACCACATTATGGATAAAGTTATTATCCGTTCTGTTTGCCACACCAATGCCTTACCATGCAAATCCATCCTAGATTTATTGACCGCAAATTATTGTAGATGTGAAATAAATTAGTTGGAGAAAGAAGGATATCTTTATGGCTTTCAGCACATCTCCAGTGGAATCAGCATGAAAAACGCAAAACCTATTTCAGTAATCTTTTCCAACGTTTTGTATATGCAACAGCCACTACCTCAAAAGCTGTGCTTCTTCATTGATCATGTTTCCAAGACTCCTAAACCAAAGCTTTCAGTTTCTGATAGAGATTATTAAGTTGTTTGCTTGCTTATGTGTTTCGTTTTTTAACATATTATATAGTTCAATTACTGGAAAGGAGAAGTTTGAGATGGTTCCTGTTGCTCTTGCATGAAATTGGTCTGGGCTCCAGCCAAACTCAAGTCTCATTCTCATTAAGATGGAGACATTCAGATGAAAATTAAGACCCTTCTAATGAAATAGAAGTGGCAGGACACATTACCTTATTTATCTAGTTGTACTTGCATGATTTGCTAGACCAGCAGTTATGACAAATGTTCTTTACACAATCTATTTTCAAGACTATTTCCATTAAAAGTAACATGATTGAGTACACTACTTTGCTCATTGTTGAGATATGCTCCAATGTTTATATCAAACCAATTAAACTCTGTTGTTTTAAAGCAATAAAAATGTTTCTGTAATTGCCACATGTTCCTCTCTGCCATTTTCAAGTCTGGAGACTAGGAAATAGTTTGCAAGCTTTCTGTGCACACTATTTTATCCTCACACATTTGACCATTTAATTTTATCTTGTGTTGATTTGTGATAAAACATTCTAGATCTTTTGTGTGTGTGTGTGACTGTAGTTCTTCCTTATCTTTTTTAACATTTAGAATAAAGATACCTAAAGTAATACTGTTATTATTGCTATTACTATTATTTCAAACTTCTTCCTTGCTTACGCATTATCGTGATTGTACCTACCACGCTACAAGTAAAATCACTGAGCAGCTATGGTAAAGCAATGTCATTGCACACAATCACATCATTAACATACTCTTGCTGGCAGTTGAGAAATGTATTACACAGCTCCCTTTGACACATCTGCTTTTGTGCAATATGTACCGTCATCCTCACAAGCATGTATTAATTCTGAGTGCCTCCATCTGAACTAAATTAAAAGAGCCTGAATTTGAAATAATGGGTATCCTAAAAATGAATGCTATATTTGGAGGCAATTAAAGTTAGCTACCAGTTCTGGAAGCCTCTTGGAAAGCATTATTTGTGGGTTTAAATTTGGGGCATTAAGCTATTTAGAATTCTGTGCAATGCAATCTGTGTCTGCAAGCAGATAATTAAGGAAGGGTCTCCTTTCAATACCTGAAATTACAAGGAACATATTTCTCTATGGACTTCTGGTATCTTCTGTGGAACACTTTCCTTTGCTTTCATATGTTTCCTTATGTGGTGTTTGTGAGATTCCCACCTGGACTGCATCCAGCTGTGGGTTCCTCAGCCCAGGAAGGACATAGATCTGTTGGAGTGGATTCAGAGGAGGGCCATGAAGCTGATTAGGGTGATGGAACACCTCTCCTATGAGGAAAGGCTGAGAGAATTGGGATTGTTCAGCCTGGAAAAGTGAAAGCTCCGGGGAGACCTTATTGCAACCTTCCAGTTCCTAAAGGTGACTACAAGAGAGCTGGAAAGGGACTTTTCACAAGGACGTATAGTGATAGGACAAGGGGCAATGGCTTCAAGCTGAAAGACAGTAGGTTTAGATTACATATTAGGAAGAAATTCTTGACCGTGAGAATGGTGAGGCACTGGAACAGGTTTCCCAGAGAACTTGTGGATGCCCCATCCCTGAAAGTTGGGTGTTAAGGTTGGATGGTGCTTTGAGCAACCCGGTCTAGTGGAAGCTGTCCCTGCCTACACCAGGAGGGTTGGAACTGGATAATCTTTTTGGTCCCTTCCAACCCAAACCATTCTGTGATTCTATAATTCATGCAAACTAGAACAACAAAGGCCCATTCAAAGCTAATCTGGGGTAGAAGCAAGACATAGAAGGACTTAGGGCGTAGAGTTACCTACAAGGCCACCAGAGGTATTTGTTCACTCTAAGTGGCGTGTATCAAGCTCCTTTGAGCATCAGGCTTTAATGGCACTTATATTACCTGCCTAGGAACAGCTCTGGATGTATGGAAACAGGTAGGAGAACATGTAGTTATATTATATGTAGTTTTTTTCTGCAATATGGAACATCTTAAGACTATTCAACAGGCTGCGTGTTTTGAGGCTTAGGCTGTAGAGCTGAGATACAGTACTGTGTGACTGTGAGCTGTTATGCATCATCTGATTATGTGAACACAGCCTGTTGCTAGTTCATGGTAAAAATGTGTGAGCTCATACCTCTGCCACCACTGCAAAAACCACGTGTCCCTTCTTGTGCCTCCACTGCACAGTAACTATTCACTGCTGAAGCCTTACTCCTGTCGATGCAGCACAGCACAAAAGCAATTTACCCATCACTGAGGATTCTAGTTGGAAATCTCATCAAAGGCAGGAGGGAAAAGAGTGTAGAAAAGAATTGGTAAAAATCCCCAAAACCTAGTGAAGTTTTCTGAGTTCAGAGGCTAAGTGGTGGGGAGAGAAATTGAAGCTCTTTCCGGAGAATGTTGTGGTTAGTAACAGCATTGAGCTGATATTTGTACTATATCCTTTATATTCTTTAAGAGAAAAAAAGCCTGAAAAAGCCAAATGATGGGAGAAACAGAGGTACAAAGATGACAAAATTTTCTCCTAAGATGTTATAAGTTCAAACCAATGTGAATATTACATATATTGTACCAGCCTGTGTCTCTGAGAGCTTTCAAATTAATGGTGGAAAGCACAATGTCAGGACTCATATCTGTAAAGCAGAGGGCTGCTGCTGATACTGTGCTCCGTATGCTCTTAGAGAGTGAGAAAAAAATAGGAAGAGGGCATACATTTTTATCAGCTGCCATATTTTTGCAAAAACCTATATTCATGGGCCATGCTGGACTGCAAACTCCATGCCTGTCCCTGTGAAGTGCCCAGTTTTAGCCAGTGAAGACCTGACAGCAGATATCTACAATCATATAACAGTAAAATGAAGGCTTTGAACTCATCTGCTTGCATGAGATAAATAACTTTAAGAGACATAGTTAATGGCACAGTTATCTTCTCCATAAGTGGAAGAGTTGGCTGTGATCCACTTCCGACTTTGAATTTTTACTACCACAGTTAATATCAGATAAAAGCTCTTTTCAGGAACTAAGAAAATTGTGTTAGAGCAGGAGTGCTCTGTCTCCTTTACAGCAGTTGGGAGTTAGTGGATGTGCTGTAACTTAATTTCTGCAATATTTACTGGGACAAGTCTCATTCCAGAAGGAAGCCTTTGTTAGGCACATGTAAACCAGAATATCAGCAGTGTCTGGAACAGGACAGGTTGATGTTGTAATAGTGATAAAGAAGTAACACAAACTTCAGCTCAGAACAGCCAATAATATGGGTTGCAGATCGTCGGTCAGCTAAGGAATCTGGCCAAGGCAGATGGAGTTTATCATTTAAAGGATTTTCTTGTACTTTTTCTGTGGCAACAATTCACACTACAAAAAAAATCTGTCATAACAGTGATTGTCAAAGGAGAAACAAAAACTGCACAACCATAGAGAGTGTCTTATGCTGTATTACCAGAAGGTGATGCATCCACAGAAACTTAGTAAATGGGACAAGATTTACTGTATACACTGCTATCTATGTCTGTGCTGCTTCTATGTATTTAAAAGGATTCTTCAGTGAGTAATAAATTCCCTGTCAAAAACTAGCTTAACTTCACTGAATTTGTTTTTTATGAAGAACATTTCACACACTCCATTTCACCTATTTTTCAAAACTAAAAATGTTTCCTGAATGTCTCTGGAACATGAAGAGTCACTTCAGGAGAAAAGAAAATCATATCTAGATTCTCTTTTCCTACTATGTTTCCACAGTTTCTTTATTTCTGCTCTGTGTTTCTACTGTTCACAGGTGAACAGCCTCCAGGGCTGGGGAGGCAGATAGTTAAAAAAATCAAAATAAATAAATATTCCTGTCTTCTACCAACACCCTTTGGAACATGGGCTGTTTCACAACAAATAAAGTTCTTTGAGCAATTATAGGAAATTAATCACTATTTTTGTTAGAGTTTTGTATGAATTTCAGCCTTTAGTTACTTTTTTAAAATGTCTATGATATATTCTCTGTAACATTTTTTTGGAAGCAAAGAAAAAAGCTGCGTGAACTGTTTGCTGATACTATGGAAATGTAAAAAAATGGAATACTACTGTCAGGTGATGTCACCTTAAGGTAATGAATAGTAGTTAATAATGTAGTTAATAATGTTAATAATGTAATCATGGAAAACTGATTGCTTGAGTAAAAACTGTACAGTTTTACTTTGAAAAAGAGGTAGATACTGTTCATTTGCTTGTGGAGATGGCTCTGAGATATGAACATAAAACATGTCAGGATTAGAAGGTTGATCCTATTTACGCTCAGGAGAAATAGTGCACCTGCCATTTGCAAGAGCAGTAGGCACAGTAGGAAACTGAGATACCTGAAGAGAAGACCAAAAACATCAGAAAAATTATCAAAGTTGTGATAAATAGTGCCATCAATACCTGACAACCCCATCCAGGTAGAGGCCTCCTCCCAGCCACCATGAAGCTTCTGAAGCTGCCCTGAATAATCTGTGTATTGTCTCATGGCTAGGCTTCGCGAACGAAGATTTGGGAAGGCACTATCCACTTTTGCTACAGGCACGCTGGTGGCTTATGAGGCCAATACATGACAGACATATCCGATTGCAAAAGGCGCAGCAGAAAGACTCCTTAGATGGTGTAATCTGCAAGACACGGTTCTTTCTGCGTTGCCTTTTTTCCTCGAGAGTGATCCTGCGTGTGTTCTCGAAGGAGACAGCTGCGTTATAGATGTGTGTCTCCAGGCCTCCCGATTGGAGGCCAGAGTAGACCAGTTATGGTGATCAATATGGCCAAGGCTGAGATGTTGTTTCAGGGAGTCCTTGTATCTTTTCTTCGGGGCTCCTCTCATGCGGCAGCCAGTGGCAAGTTCACCATAGAGCAGGATCTTAGGGAGGCGGTGGTCCTTCATCCTTGAGACGTGCCCTGCCCATCGCAGCTGCGTTCTCAGTAACATGGCCTCAATACTAGTGACAGCTGCTTGCTCTAGTACAGATGTATTGGTCACATAATCTGACCAGCGGATGTTAAGGATTGTACGGAGGCAGCGCTGATGGAAGCGTTCTAGGAGACGCAGGTGGTGGCGGTAGATGACCCATGATTCGGAACCGTATAGGAGAGTAGACAACACTATGGCTTTGTAAACACCGATCTTGGTGCTTTTCTTCAAGTGTTTATTACGCCATCTTTTGTGGAGTTTTCCAAAGGCATTATATGCCTTAGCTAACCTGTTGTCTATCTCTCCGTCGATCTTACCATCTGAGGAGATGAGGCTACCAAGGTAGTTAAACTGTTGGACTGATTTGACTCTGATTGGCCGATGGTGATGTGGGGATGATGGAAGACTTCCTGAGGTGTAGGTTGATGGAGGACCTCTGTCTTCTTTAAGTTGACTTCCAGCCCAAAGAGCTCAGCAGCATCTGCAAAGCAGGATGTTAAACGCTGCAGGCTGCTTCTGTGTGGGCAACAAGGACGGCGTCATCAGCATAAAGCAGCTCCCGGACAAGATGGTTTAAGGTCTTGGTGTGGGCCTTCAGTCGCCTTAGATTGAATAGACTTCCATCAGTACGGTATCGAATGTAGATGCCGTCCTGATCATCGAGGTCTGCTGTGGCCCTTTGGAGCATCATGCTAAAGAAGACGGTGAATAGGGTAGGAGCGAGAACGCACCTTGTTTCACACCGTTCTTAATTAAAAAGGGCTCAGAAAGTGTGTTGCCATATCTGACTTGGCCGTGCTGATCCTAATGGAGTGAGATGATCATTTTAAGAAACTTGGGGGGACAGCCTAAACGTTCCAAAATCTGCCACAGACCTTTTCTGCTCACGGTATCAAAAGCCTTGGTGAGGTCAACAAAGGTTACATAGAGACCTTTGTTCTGTTCCCTACACTTCTCTTGCAGTTGTCTGAGGACAAATACCATGTCTGTGGTGCTCCTGTTGGCTCTGAAACCACACTGACTTTCAGGTAGAATTCCTTCTGCTATGGTGGGTATTAGTCTGTTCAAGAGTATTCTTGCCAGGATTTTACCAGCGATGGAGAGCAGAGTAATACCACGGTAGTTTGAGCAATCTGATTTAATACCTTTCTTCTTATACAAGTGATGATGACAGCATCACGAAGGTCTGAAGGTAGTTCACCGAGCTCCCAACAGTGCACCACAAACTCGTGAAATTTGGTGTGGAGTGCAAGGCCCCCGTGTTTCCAGACTTCAGGTGGAATTCCATCAACCCCAGCTGCCTTGCCGATTTTCACCTGCTGTATGGCCTTGAGGGTTTCTCCTAAAGTGGGGGCAGTATCCAATTCATACTTTACTGGTTGTTGTGTGATGGACTGAATTGCTGAATCTTGGACTACACGGTTGGTACTGAAAAGAGTCTGAAAGTGTTCAGACCATCGATTCAGAATGGAGGTTTTATCTGTTAGAAGGGTTTGACCATCAGCGCTGAGTAGAGGGCTTTGGACCTGGTATGTAGGCCTGTATGCTGTTTTCAAGGCCTCATAGAAACCTTTGTGATCACCTGTATCTGCGCATAATTGAGTTTTTTCAGCTAGATCGATCCACCACTTGTTCTGGATGTCACGGAGTTTCTGTTGGAGCTTGCTGCATGTGCGACGAAAGGCTGTTTTTCTTGCGTGACAGGATGGCAGTGCAAGGTGTGCTTGGTGGGCGGTTCTCTTCTTCCTCAACAGGTCTTGGATTTCTTGGTTGTTTTCGTCAAATCAGTCCTTGTTCTTCTTGAGGGAGAACCCTAAGGATTCTTCAGAGGATTGCAGGATGCTGTTTTTAATATGGTGCCAGATTGTTTCAGGAGAGGAATCTACAGAAGCTGTGGGAATGTTTTCGAACCTGGTTTGAAGGTTTGCCTGGAAACTGTCTCTTACTGTGGCTGATTGGAGATTGTTAACTTGGAGTCTTCTCCTTGGGATGCTGCCCCTTTTTGGTTTGAATTTGAGCTTGAAATTGAGTTTACAGCGCACAAGCCGATGGTCTGTTTGGCATTCTGCGCTGGGCATCACGCGGGTATGGAGGACATCGCGGGCATCTCTCTGTCGCACCAAGACATAACAATGAGGTGCCAATGCTTAGAACGGGGGTGCATCCAGGTTGTCTTCAGACTATCTTTCTGCTGAAAGATAGTATTAGTGACGGTGAGTTGTTGCTCTGCAAGAATTTCTAGCGAAGTCGACCACTATCGTTGCAGTTTCCAACACCATGTTTGCCTAATACTCCTTTCCAGGCTTCAAAATTCTTGCCTACTCTGGCAAGAATCAATCTGTGTATTGATTGCATTTACTAATACCCCAAATCACATGACCAGAAAGGAATCACATGCAGTACTTGAGCCAAAGAAATTTGGAATAACTACGAGCAGTACAGCAACAAAAGCTGAATAAATGGGTAAACTTAGGAAGGAAGAGTTCTTAAATTGGCTTCACATTAAATGTTCTCGCTCTACACAATGAGACTCACAATGAGTCATTTGAATATGTATAACTGAGCAAAAGCACAAAAGTTTTTAAGTGAGGGAAGATTTTTCAAAACAAACATAGAAGAAAATCAATGTTTTTAGCTTTGGCAGAATAATCAGAAGTGATATCAGAGTTCATATAGTTTGTTTGCCCAAAGCTTGGCTAAGTTTTTCCTCCCAACAATGTCTTGGGGTGGTAAAGATTAGTAAGTAAAGACTAGTCAGTAAAGTTTTTAGTGAGAGTGATTCCCCTATCACCCTTGTGAGAATAACTCCAAGCAAAGTATGTTTTTTGAGAAGGTGGCATTCATGGAGCCATCTGCCTGTTTTCCCTGCTGTCTTCTTGGATATATCTGAATATATGTCCCTGTCACCACTGAGCTGATGCAGCACCAGGTCCTAGAAGATGAGCAATGAGAGGCCTTGGTGTGCTATGCTCATTCTCCAGATATACTGTACACTCTTCCCAGGAATATCAGATTTATTATGCTAGCGCAGAACCAAAGCACAGTGCACCCTCATTAAAAACTGGCCTTCCTGACAAAAATGGATTTACAGACCACTTCTAAAATAATAATTACATTCATTATGCATATATTAAATGACATGACAGAGAGAATGACTTAAGGCATTCTTGGGGAAGATAAAAATCTGGATCAGTGCATCGTCTGGGAATCCTTCTGCCTTACAAAGGAGAAAACATTTAAAGGGGCCAGGGACTAAATGATATATTTCTTTAGGCTGTACATAGCTGGTTTATATAACATAAGTTGCACATCTGCACTATAGACAATACTAGGACCTGCCCAAGTAATGTTTGCTTTAGAAAAAAAAAAAAACATTAGATAGCCATGATCAACAGCTCTGAGCTGTTGGAGTTTTGAAAAGAAACAGGGATTGTGACCCAAATGTGAATAGCCATAATGCAGGCTCTATGTAGATATAACATATCCAGTGGAGATCCTAATACAATTAGGTATATGTGCAGTTTGTAATAAAGCCGAGGTCATCACTAAAATACCTGATGCAACAAAAAGTTTCCCAAGTTCTCAGTACTAAATCATTTGTGATAAATGTTCCTGCCTGAGTTAAACTGTGCAAAGAAAACCTAATGGCTATCAAAGAGAAAGAGATTCTAAAACTGATGGGTTTGTTAAAAGACACAGTAATGCATAGTTACTATGCCAGAAAGCAGAATTAATTTTTTCTATGAAAGTTCTAAGAAGGGCTCTGGCAGAGTCTACTCACAGTAGTGTGATTGAAAATGATCGGCACTGGTTCATGTATCACACTAACCACACTAACCACAAGGCAAAAATGAGCTTCAGTCTGCTCAAAAGGAGGCACTGACCTTAAGCAAAGGAAATAAGAAGCTTCAATTCATTCTTTCTAACTCTTAATGCCCTTTTAAAATGAAATTGGTCAGACATTATTTATGCTATCAAAAGGGGATCTGACAAACCGTTCCAGTGTTTGAGGACCTGGAAATGATTAGTTTTTCAGATATAAAACTACATATTAAAACTGATAAAAAAGTGGGAAAGATCTAATAACTACAGTAACACTGTCTGGGTGAACATGAAGTGTAACAATGTCTATAACTAGGTTATGGAGTTTTCAACACATGAGCAAACTCCTCAGGTCTGATATAGGTGAGGACTGAAATTGCCGGAATTACATCTGAGATAGAACGGGGGAAAGTCATCAGTCACCAGTATGGGATGATAGGATCAGAATTTTCCAAGAGCTTTTCAAAGCAGCCTATTCAGTCCTGGATGGGATTCTGGTTAAAGGAAACAACCTGGCAATTGCTAAAGTGTTACATGAATATGTATTCAAAAGGATACATAAAAGTCATCTTCTGGTCCAAAAACACCTTAGAAAAAGGGCAAAAATATTTTATAACAACCCAAAATGAACAGTGAAATGAAGAACATTGGCAGGGATTACCACATGAGCCAAAACTAAGTGAAAGAGTGATAAATTCATGCTAGAGATAAAGGAAAATCAGCACTGTGATGGAAAGCACACATAGATGATATTGCTTAAATTGGCAAGGACAAATATACTTGTGTTAGAATATAATGCTGGCTTGCTAGAGATGACTTTTACAGAAAATACTGTAGCTGAACATGTAGCCATATGTACTAAATCATTTTTTGCTAAAACAGCTCTACATCTAATAGAAACCTATTACACAGTAAACTCTGCCAGAATTTAGCTTGTGTTGTTTTAAGCTGTTTCAGTACAGGTATAGAATGCAATCCTTAATTGATATTATGCCTAATGCTATAGGTAAGCAAGAAAATGGTGCCAAAAAACCCCAAACCCAACCCAAAACACAAAACCCACCAAACTAATAAAAAAACCTGTTGAGTCATGCTCTTAATGATGCTAAGCATGACTAACCTGTGGAGTGCTACAGTGAATCTGCCATGAGGTACTATTTGTTCCAGAGAAATAGAAAACATGACCCAACATTGTCAGACTCAACACTAAAAGTAAAGAGACAAGAAAAATAAAAACTTACTTGGTGCCGCTAAGAGAAATGATGATTTTATTAAAGAAGAGAGAATTTGTTGTGAGAATAAGAGGTCACCAATGTCATACTTTGGATGAAACTGTCCATCCAAACTGACACAATCTTTAAAGAAAGGGTAATGTCTTTACAATTCTTGGAGAAACATTTGAAAAGGTTGTTTTCTCTAAGGAATTGTCACTTGAGTAAGAGTTGCAGCAAATTGACATAGTGAAACCTGAGGGCATGGCATAGCCAAAAATAAATGAGACTGATAGTCCCAACAGGAAAGCATGAAGATTTCTGGGACAGCATGTCAGAGGCTGCTGGTCAGTTCAGAGCATTTACAACTAATGAATAATATAAATAAAAAAGAGGTTATATATTTTGAAATTCTGTATTAAGTTAGTGATGATTCTGAATTTTTTTGATGTTTTACTGTGAAGACATGAGATTCTATGTTTTTAATAAGTCTTTTCACATGCCTGTTGAGCTAGTGCTAAATTTATATGGTGTCTCATATAGATAGTACTAAGTTCAAAAACTCAGAAACTAAATGATTCACAGTGTACTCAAATGTCTGGGCAACTCCAAAGGAATACAGTAGCAACAAAAAGCTGGGGAAATATCCTTATTTCTCATCTCTTCCTCATCTGAGAGTTTTAAGAAAAGCAGAAAAAGTAGGTGAACAGACTCAAATTCATGGTTGAAACATCAGCAACAGAGGAACAGGGGCAACATGAAAATAAAAATCCAAGTGTCACCCAGACAACCCATTTAATCTTATCTAAATAATTTTCCTACACCTTTGATAATTTTAGAAATATTTAGTGCTGGTGCAGAAAACATTTGAAAAATGTTACTCTGACTTGCCTTTCAAACTCTTTCTATACTTTGTTTTCCCAGTTACCTTTCGGTAGCATTAACATGACCAGGATAAGCTCCTTTGTGTAGCAGCTTGAAGAATCAGTTTCTGCTTCTTTAAATCCGACTGATGGGTATTACTACTCAGAGGTAAAGTAGATTAGATGGGCTCTTGCCTCTGATATTCCTGAGAATGAATCTTCAAGCCACTAACTTTATAAAGAAACATATTACTTACAGGCCTTTCATTCACTCTCATATCAGACTATGTCTTATCTCCTAAAAAAAGTGGGGTTTAGTCCAAGAGTCTAAAATATGCTATTATGCTACTTTCATCACCATTGTCGTCATATGAGCTGTGTTGTAAACACATCAAATATACTTGATCTGGTTGTAGCTTTTGCAGTTCACATAGTTTACAGCTTTTATTCTATTGTGAAAAATCATGATGATCTCTTATCTTTGCTTCCTCAGATCATTAATAAAAATTCTACCCTTTCCTGGTTTCAGCTGGGATAGTGTTAATTTTCTTCATAGTAGCTGGTACAGTGTTGTGTTTTGGATTCAGTATGGGAATAAATGTTGATAACACACTGATGTTTTAGTTGTTGCTAAGTGATTCTTACTCTAAACCAAGGACTTTTTGGTTTCCCATGCTCTGCCAGTGAGCAGATGCACAAGAAACTGGTGGGGGGAGGAAGCATGGCCAGTACAGCTGAGCTGAACTGGCCAAAGGGATGTTCCATACCACAGAATGTCATGGCCAGTATAAAAACTGGGGGGAGTTGTCCAGGAGCCTCCAGTCACTGCTTTGGGATGGTCAGTGAGTGGTAAGCATTTGTATTGTGCATCACTCACTTGTTTCAGGTTTTATTTCTCTCTCCTTTTCTTTATAATTACTATTATTATTGTTACTGTTGTTGTTAATACTACCACAGAATCAGCCACATGGTACTTAGTTGCTGGCTGGGGTTAGATCATGACATCCCCGCTTTTCTGTTGTATAACCAGAATTTCGAAAGTGTATTTGAAGATGATCTGGTTACAGTTTAATGTGTGTATGTATGATAATGATGCACCAAGTAGTATAGTGAAGATGATACCAATTGCATTTCATCTATAGCATAGCACCTTACTCATCTATTTCTATGTGGAGACAAAAAAATCCCACTACAGTGACTGAATAGCATTTTTTTAGAGCTGTGGCACACTTCAAGAATTCCTACCCTGACAATTGTGTTTTATCAATTCACCTGTATTGATTTCTTACTCATTTTCAGCTAGGAATTCCATATTTCCATGGAGAATAAATTTAAAGCCATAAAACCGTTATTGTGAGTCTTTGCTATTTTAACACTAATATGATACTTTGGAAAGGGAATGTTGACAGAGCTAACTAATGTCTTAAAAAATCTCCATGTAAAGGCAACTTCAAAGAATTGTTCAATGACTAAGCTGCAAATCCTCATTTTCTTTTATCCAGACATAGAATTTGCTGTAGTGTGAAATTAAGGTGATGCCTTAAATTTTAAGTGCTCCTATTTATGTTAAAATCTTTATAATGTCTACTGTATGACCTAGGAGTTTGTTTCCTATTTATGACAGGTAAGTGTCTGTTTAGAGAGAGGTAAAACAAACTGGGTATATTGGGTGGATAAAATCTGAATCAAGGATTTTAAGCCTCTCATGCAATCCTTAGCAACATTAGTTAATCCTAAGCAACTGACTTTGCAAATCTCGTATCAAGGCAAAATTTTCACAGATGGATAAGGAGAGTGTTTTACTTCATGGAGGGGGGCAATGGGTACTGCTGTGATACTGACAGTTTTTCCCCATCACTTTGGGTAGTGTGAACATTTCCAGTTGCCACCAGTAACACAAACAAACAAACGAACAAACAACCCCACGAGCCAAAAATGTTATCCAACTCCTGTTGTTCTACAGAAGTTTCAACAGACTTCTTATTTACTCAAATTATCATGAAAAGAATGTTCTTGTATAGCACTAGAAGACAAAAATAAAAGCGTGGTTCATACAAATTCATGTTTCTTACATTACATCAAGTTGAAAAACTGTCTGCTTTTGATTGCTGTGTTTTGCTATCAGTTGTATATTTGCTTTGGAACATAAGCTCTACAATGCCTTTGATGCCAAATGTATGGCAGGTGTATGCATGTGCTCTGCACAAACAGCGAGCAAACTAGGAACCTTGTTTGACAAAATAAGCAGACTAGTATTTAGGTAGTGATGAGACAGTGTTTGAATTCTCACAGTACCTTTGAAGAAGCTGGTGCATGTTGCCTCACAAGCTTTAGTGTGAAATGTAGGGTGGCTCTTCCATGGGGTCTAAGAAGGCTGATGACACTATTCCCTACCTCCTTGTTCTCCATGCACTCAAAAAACAAGACTGTGCTTGCTCTTTCTAGGACAGATAAGGAAATAGGTTGAATGTTACTCTAATGGGTATCAAGGTAACCTCTTTCTGCCCATGTTTGTAAATCTGATATTATGTACATCTTAATGGAATTCTCAAACAAGCAAAAGGACACACAATTTATGCTCTTATCTGATTGCAAAGCACAGAGATACAGACCATGTCTGCCATAGCTGATTCAGTATTCACTGCCCTTATGTGCTTTTCCTGTTCTCAAAACTCCAAGTTTACTTGACATTAAATCTAACCTTTCTTTCTTCCCTGCTTTTAACTTGTGCTGGCTCAACCATAAAAAAGGACAAAAGCTAAATTTGGATAAGCAGAAACTCATGACTCTCTAACAGGGCCGATCTATGATGCTGATACAAAGCTCCTCTCATGTCAGCTATTGGGGTCACCTGTGTGCTCAGAGATAATGTTGAATCATGGAGAAAGAAGTGGTGAAGTGATATGCTGTGTTGAAAATGGCTCAGCAGGTAATCGAATTATGTTATCATCTTTACTCTGAAATGACGTGAAGATAAGCACAGTGCCCAGGTGGATTTAGAATCAAGAGTGCTACTCCCCGGGGGGATTTTCACAGTCAAACTTGCTTGACACAAGGGTATAAGTGTAATGAAGACCCTCCACTTCGCAATGTTGAGGATAAAAGCCATCCTTTCCCCATGTAACTTAATGAGGGTTGCCCTTCTC
Source organism: Chiroxiphia lanceolata (assembly GCF_009829145.1). Classification (NCBI taxonomy): domain Eukaryota; kingdom Metazoa; phylum Chordata; class Aves; order Passeriformes; family Pipridae; genus Chiroxiphia; species Chiroxiphia lanceolata. Next base: position 8,970,354 of record NC_045641.1, on the reverse strand, counting down.
ACATATTTCAGCCACAATAAAAAAAAAAAGGCAAATAAACAGGTATATTTTGACTTAAGAAATCCTAATTGCAAAACTTCCATAGACTTCTGAAGCATGAAATAAGACTTTGCATATTCTCTTGCAACTCACTAGAAGGTATAGTAAGTGGCTGGTTATTCAGGGATGTAGAAGCCTATGGAGTCCAAGAAGAATCCATGGATCACGCCTGGCATTCAGAGATACTGAACTGATCGACTCTCCAGGAAAATTCCAAAGTTAGAAATAAGTCCTTAAGATGTACTAAAAAAAAAAGTTCGCCATGACCTATGAGTCATGACACAAATGTGCTTTATGCCTTGATATTTCATTCTACAATGGTTTTTATTATGGAACAATGGAACAAGTCATGACCAAAACTTTAGTCATTAACTCTTTTCTGATCTACTACCATTTTGGAAAGTGGTGACCACATGATTCATATATATTGCCAGAACAGGAGCTGCATGAATGTTAAATTATTTACCATGTTCACAGACTGTCAGATGGGGCAGATAGCCAGCTTTTCGAAATAATCGCAAAGACATCGGCACAGCTGTATCATATTTTCAGCTTGTACTCCTTTACTACTGCAACCAACATCCAGTGTTCTCAACCAATGCTCTTTTTGATGAACATGGGTTTCAATTCATATTTCTTCTCGCTATAAATGAAAGGAGAGGAAAAAAAAGTGTGACTGGCTAGTCTGATCTGTAATTTCCTCTCAAGCAATATTGTAAAAATGTCCTGTTTGCAAAGCAGGAATAAATGAAGAAGGTGATAAACAACGAGCACAGAAGTGCTACATGGATGACACAAATACATGAAGGGCGTAAAGTAATCGTGAGAAATAAGAAGAACGAATTAGAGTGATAACACATAATCAAATTCTCTTTTCAGTGTTTTCTATCTCATTTCACCTAAGTGTGTTGAGCTCATGATTGTCTATCATTAAAGGATTTAATGCCTTTGTTGTAGCCAAACTGCTTCAGTTGTTATTTATCAATCTGTTTAATTAATAAACAAATTGCCAGCCCCATTGTTTTGGAAATGCTACAAAGTATTCCCAGATTATAAAGTAAGAAAGCACATTGGCAAAAATATTACAGTTTAACACAATGCAATTATGTTACTGATAATATAGAAACAAATCTATCACTGTAACTGTTCCACCACCCACACACCCCAATAAGGAACAAGCTCTGTGCAAAGCTCTGTTGAGACACTCTGCCTCAGAGAGCTGACAGTCTGAGGGTATGGCAGGAAACAAGTGGATATGGGCAAACAAGATGGGCAAAGTAGAAGCTAACAGTGAAATGGTTATGATTAGTGTAATAATTTCCAAATATTTGATTGCGAGCCTGCCATGGGGCCAAAGAAAAAAAAATCTGTATTTTATTCTTCCATAAAGGGATGGATGTTAATAAGATAATTAGGGTAATTATGTAATTAAAAATGAATCTGGAGTCCCAAAAGATACAGTTTATAATATGGGTGAGGAATAATATCCCATATTATGTTTTAAAATTCAACACAGTCTGGCTTTGAGAGACGTCACAAATGCTTTAAGAAAGATTAAAAAATGCCATCTTCCAGAGGCAGAATTGGGCTGTTCCTTAAATTAATATTGTAGGAAGAAGCAGTGGGTAGAGAGAACATTTTATCCAGTTTGCAAGGACAAACCACCTAACTGTTCCTAAAGGGGCACTTGGCATATTCTAGGGGTCAGGGAGAGGCAGTTAGGGAGTGGATTCAAGCTGGAGAATTCTCCCTTCCGGAGTACTTTGGCTGCATTGATGGAAGCATGCTGCAATTGGTACGATGGGATAGCAGTGCTCACCCTTTCCATTCAACAGCCCAACCCAGCATTAGCAGCCTTTTCGAAAGGAAAAATACACCTCAGTTCTCCCAGCTCCAGCAGAAGGGAGAGCTGTGTTAAAATAAATCAGTCAAGCACTTAATAAGAATGACCTGTGAACTCCCTTCCTGTTAGAAATGGCCTTATTGTCAGAAAACTGTTGTGAGAATATTTGCTCCTCAAGATTTATTTTTTCACGATTGCCTAAACTAACTACCTTTCTATTCCTCAGGGTAATACAAAGAGTGTGCTGATATGTTATAAAATGGTTTTGTTTGCTAGAACTCTTTGACCGCTGAGGGTTTCTGAGTGTTCACATTGACTGGAATTCATTGGCCTCTACAATGTCCTCACAATCAATATGTTACATCCATAATGTAGCAGGAAAAAAAACCCCAAAACAGCACACGTAAATAAAAATATCCTTACTTCAAAAGGATAATTAATCAAGTTTCTGCAATATTGAGATAACTTTGAGGTATCTCTTCTTCCTGTAAAACTCTGTCTTAATATACTAGATTACACAGTCACAGATTTGCACTCTGTAGGTTTTAACTCTGATAGCATCCCCTCTATAGACAGCTTAAGTCAACAGAAAGACTGTCACCTACTCAGAGGGCTTTGGATCAGCTTTGGGAGCTCAAAGTTTTCCTAAAACCTGACAATTTAAGCACAACTACACCTATTCAGAGATAAGATTAAAACTGCTTGAAAAATGCTACTTTTTCCTGTCATACTTCACAGGGGGGAAAAAAAATTGATTTTTGGCTACAATCTAGTCAAAAAACCTTTGACTTACAGCTCTTCTTTCAAATAAATGGGCCTGAGAAAAAATTACAAAGATTAGAAGAGCAAGAAATGTTATTCTATTTCTTCAGTTGATTATTTTTGTCTTTCATTTTTACTGTATTTTTTCCTTAAGAGAAAAACAAATATAACATATATACAAAGTGTTGCTTGGTTACTCCAAGACTTTTTGCATAAATAAGCTGAATTGAACAAAATTTTATGCTAAATTCCAACACAACCCCAACAAAAAAACAAAACCACAGCCTCAACCTTGCCATTATGATTTTCTAAATTGTGTCTTTCTACACTTGGAATTAGAAAATCCATTTAAAGAGATAGCATGAGATTTTTCAATGTACCATTTTGTTTAAATTTCTAATTTTTTATCCAGTTTCCAAAAATAAGCACAATCCCACATGAGGAGGGAGAGATCCAAACCTCTTTTTTTTTCCTGATTCAAGAGCAAAGGTTAAAAACAGGAACCCAATCACATCAAAATCTACAGTATTCTTTGAATGCATTTTTTCTACATTTCTCACACAGAAGGTCTTTCGTTTTGCATAAAATACTTCAATATTTATTGAGCCAGCAAGAGAGCGTGAAAATGACTGTATAAGACAGTGAGTAGACCCATCCCAGGGGATGTGAGACACCTGGGTTCCTGTTCCCAGTCCAATGAATTTTTAATTGTATTCTAAAAAGTGGAACAGCCTTAAGAGGAGAGACAAAGCCTGACTCAACTTCCGGAAAGCAGATGACCTTTGTTCAAAGCCCTAATGTTTAATCAAGCATAATGTAAACCCCTTTTCCTATGTTTGTATGACTACCCTGATAGCTGGGTTGTAGGATTTAATGAGATATGATTATAATAGTACATCTCTCTGGTTTGCAAGGAAGGTAATTTGGGCATTGACTGCTTTTGATTTCAATACAGGTAAACATGAAACAAATAACTTTTCAAATGTCCAAATTTCACAAGTTAATATTTCGATTCCTGACAAATATGGCTCAGATGAAGAGTCAGCCATTTTCACAGATTATGGAGAAATATTTCATTTTACCATTTCTCAAAACAGTAACTGATTTGCCTTTTTGTACTGCTTTTTTTTCTTTAAAAAAACGTTCTTCATAGAAACGAAATACAGAATTTTGTTCAAAAAAGACGCAGCTTTTGCCTCTTGCAAATCTTTTTCTACAAATAAACATCCAATTAGAAAGGATTTTGATCCTACTTTCCCAATTCCTACGTTACATACATCTATACCATGATGGGATATGGAATGAATTAAATTCAGCACGTGTACACTAGTGAAAGGCAGTGAACTTTACATCAGTAAGGAACTGGATTCGTGCTATATATGTGAGGAATCAAACAGCCTTCAAGTCAGAGTTTCATGAGACACAAGAGGTATGCACCTTTTTCATTATAATTGAATGTAAGTGCTTGTATGGTTTTAACAACCAGTGATTGCTCTTGTGGTTTTATGGCCTGGTCATATGCCCACTGAAATCAACAGAATGAACTGTGAAAGGCTTCTGAGCTTGCTTAAAAGTGCAGCTCAGTGACACAGAACAACCCAGCTGCCTTATCAACAGAAAGGATTTGGACAAAATGATGAAAATAAATTAAGAAAAAAATTACTAAAGCAAAGGTGATTGCTTACAGAGTTTAAAATTTTTAGATCTACATGGTTTATACTTTCCCATACTCCTTTTCCCATCAATAATCCAACCATTCATCTTCTGTGAAATCTAAACCTTCTGTGCTTCATGTTTTATTCATCCTAAGGTGCTTAATTTATACCAAAGGACAGCAGAGGGGCTAAGAGTAGCCTGTGTAAGGGGAGATGCCTTTAAGGCTATTATTCATGCCCTTTGATCTCAAGTTTTCACTCAGGAAACTTTGGTTCTGTGGGTAATTAGAGGCTGCCACTGACTTTTACTCTATAAATTACAATAAATCTGAAGAAAGCCACAGATCTTTGAGGCTGTAGCCATGTTTCAAAATCTACAATACTCAGAACAATTATAAATATGTTCTAAAACCCAAAGTTGATTCTAATTCAAGACCAGTTATTTTCTTTTAAAATCTATTTTTCATAATATAATTGATCAATATTACCAAATCCAAAAGTATTTATGAGTGTTTATTTTATACACCACTTAGGTTAACACCTAACAAACTATGGTAGATGGATGAAGACCGACACAAACTCAAACTTTCCCATGGAAATATGTTATGAACTGTACACAATCAATTATTTCAGACAAAGCCCATGCTGTTTCCTTCTCCTAAGACACTGCTACATATTTAGGTTTTCAGCTTGAAAGCCCATTTTGGCACCACTAATGAAATAAATTATGTTTCTTGTCAGATCTCCCACTGGGTGGCGTGTGGTACCTCATGTATGTTCATTTGTCACCCTCAAATAGAATAATACTTCCTGCAGGTTCCCAGAGTAGATAACTGCCCAAGTGGAAGTTAATTAAGTCATTGGTTCACTTTGCTCCAGAGGATGTTAAACCACCGATGCTAAATGAGATACTTAAAGTATCACACTGGAGACACATCCAATTAAACACCAGAAGAATTCAAATGTGTATGATCTGTCTTCACAGATTATGAGGAAGAGAGGACTAATAGATAGTAAGTCATTTAGAAGGAAAAACAGAAACAGAAATTAATTTTAAAAGCAGCAGAAAACGTCTTTCCTGAAAAATCTAGATGGAAAAATCTACTAAAAAGCTGCACTTTCTCCTATTTTCACATTTGAAGCTGGACATGACACTTCATTGTGTCATGTTTCCACTAGTTATTTTTCATTTATCTACAGTAGATAATAACAGAATACATTTTTCTGACTGCAAGTTCATCCAAGCCCAAGGAGTTGGTTTATTTCCTTAAATATAGGCTTAAGGAAATTACTACAATTTATTAAATACTGAAGATTTACTGTCAACAGTGATAGAATCCTTTTTTAATTTTTTTGTCCCATTGAAGAGGAGAATACTTCTGTTGCTTCAACAGTTAAGGAAAAAAGTTTTACTTCTGCAAAGGAGCATGAAACAGTAGCCACATAGCCCAGACTGATTTTCTAGGCAGAACACAAAGTTCATCAATAGTTTTGTCTCTCTAGTAACTGTGAACACAAGGCTTCTACCCATTACCAGTTTGATGAGCTTCCATTACAACAACAAAACTGGCAGTCAATAAAATTTGACATTTTACTTTATACTTTACTATAATATTTTTTTGCTCTTGACAGAGGAAAACTAATTGAAGACCAGTGAATGGCTAAGAACAATAGAAATTTTAATCCTTCTGCTTCTGGATTTCCAGTTCAAAATCATATTCCAATTCCAAATGGAAACCTTCTTTGGGCTAGAGGTGGCCTTCAGTGGCCCACTGGAATAAGTCTGGTGATGTTTATCAAGCACTCAGAGGCATATTGCAAAACCATAATAGCAGGAATAGAATAATTAGTTACCTCTACACATAATGAAGGCTCTGTGAGGAACTGCCAATACTATAAGGTGAGGAGACACTGTCCTCAAGACTACCAGATGGGCAAAACTCACACATGAAGAAAAATGAAAAAAAAGAAAAGTATCTATCTGTGTAATTTAGCATATGAAAGAATAATGGACCAATTTTGCAGTGTTTGGAGATGTTTTCTTCTCCATTTATGAGAAGTAAGCAAGGCTAATATGAGATTTTCCATTTCCCATTTCTATGAGAGCACCATGTTCAACTAACTTTGTTAATTTTGCATTACAACAACTTAGTGAGTAGTTTTCCGGCAACAAATAGGCTTATAAACAAAACCTGGTCTGAGTTCTATCAGGGTAATGCATCTGGTAGATAGTTGTATGTAACATGGAAGAGCTCTTTTGGGGCCTACTGCACATGAGAGCTTGTCCTGTCAAAGGGCACAGGGCCTTTCCATGCCAGATTCTCCCTCACAGACAGAACTGCTCCCCAGAGTAGAGAGTACACACGTACCGTGTGTATAGACCTTCAGGAAGAAACATGTTCTAGGCCCAGAACAGTTTAAAGTCATAAATACGAGCATGGGTTAGGACCTGTCAGGCAGTAATGCAGAGGATAATGACTCCAGGTAACGCTTCCTGCAAGTACAAGGAAGTGAAACAACTCGAAATTGTCATCTGGAACTGTGAAGTGCCCTTTTGTCTGCGCAAAGGGTCTGTATCTATCAAAGGCAGCCCAGTTTAGAGACAAAACTGGTGCATACTGGAGGCACTGGCCAACTTACTTATTCTGTATGACATTGAACAAACAAAGCTGTTATTAAAGTCCAGATTTTAATTTCTTTGGCTTCTCTAAGAAGAATGGCAAATATGCAGCGTGCAAATTGAAAACTATTTGCGACAGATATCTTGCTGCTGTTTGCTAAATTCTCCTCTACTCAGTGGGTTCGGTTCTCTTTCACCTGGAAACAAAGTGTAGGTGGCTGGTGCAAATGCAGGCTTTGCCCCAGATGGATGAGGGACGAGTGGACAAACAGCCCTATTGCCAAGATTTTAGATTTTCATTCTAGATTCAGCCCTGATGTCTCTAAAATCTTTCTGTAGCATGTATACAGGATTTCCTGTTTGTCTTGTTCATGTAGCCTGGAAACTTTTTCAGGTATTGACTGTACATCCCTAAGTACAGTGCCTGACTCAAGGAACTGGCCAAAGCTGGAACCTTCCTGCAAGAAAAGTGATCACAATGCGATGTAACTTCTCAAAATGATAATAGCAAACACATTACTAGATCTCCAGAAAAGAAATACACATTTATATTGAATGCCTCCAGACAGTTTCGAAACTTTTCCAAGAAGAGTTTCATAGAGATTGTTATTACTTAATGGAAGGGCATTTATAGACATGAGGTTATAATGAAATTAAATTAAATCCAAACAAATACGGGAGGGATATATATTTCCAAGGACACCACATCCTTAACAAAGACTTCAGTGCTTTTATCCTCAGCACTAGGAATTGAGGATTGCACATAAGCTTTGATCAGCTGTAATGAACTCTGGATAGGATCTGTGTCTGTGAATTTTTATAGTATCTTGGCTGAAAGCAAGATGCTAACCATATATTAGGAAAAAAAAATCCTAAAAGAGTTTTTGACTTGTGCTGGATTAATGTGCGCAGCTAGATTAAAAAAAAAAAAAAAGTCTTTAAATACATTGCTGATCCTCTTATAAAAAAAGTAAACTCCTTACAAATTAGATGTATGACAGTGTTGCCCCATATGAAGTATTTCTGTTGAAAACTTGAGTGAAAGCCTTGCTATTGCTTTGGACTGGGCTATGCCCTGGCGCTTAGCCTGGAGCAGAGTGTCAAACTTGAGGCTCCAGTGTGTTTTGGACGAACGCCTGGCTGGGTTCAGTGGGGTTTCTCGCAGCTGGCATCTTCTCATGACTTTTGCCCAAGAATCCTTCTGGGTCTGGCAGCTGAAAAGTTGAACGTGTGGCTGGGATAACATCATCTCACTGCTGTGCTCAGCTGACCTTCACAGTGTTTTTGTTTTGAACTCATATTTGCTCGTAGGAATTTGCTTTTTCTGTCATTATATAAATCAACAGACAATTCAGGCCAATCCTGAATCCTTTGCTTTTCCAGGCTTCAAGCCCAGCCACAAATCTGAGCCCTGGCTGGATCTGCACCACACAGCAGTACTGACACCTCTGCAGAAAAGCTGCTGCACTGAAGGTACCTGCCCTGATCCTCCTTCAAAATATCCATAGGTTCACTGACAGCTGGCAAGAAAGAATTAGCCAGCCAGATCCCCTTCTCTCAACTCCCAGCATGACCACCACTCTCAGCAAGCTGTGAGAAATCACCACGTGGCTCCTATAGTTTTTGTGATTATTCAATGCCAGCAACATCCACTTACCCAGAAGGGTTAGATCCCTTCTTATGGGGAATTCACAGCTCCATTCATCCACAGACAATGCCAGCATAGGCTTGGAGGAAAGAGAGCTTCAGACAAACTGAAAGCAGGTACCAAACAAGAAGAAAGTGTAGGTTTCTGAAAGTGCTGAAGCCAAAGGCCAAGATCTGTATTAGTCATGACTGTGTTTGTTCTCTCACTCTCACACATTACTGCAGGCATCAGTGAAATCATAAGAGTGTTACAGAATTAAATCCAGAAAATACTTCTTTAGTCAAAGCCTTTTGCACCTCTTAGGCAGGAGCAATTCCAGTGGCTGATCTTACCTGCTAGAATCAAGTCCTGGGATTAGCTTTGCTCAACGATTTTGAAACGGTGGTTCCCCAAAGTCCTGGCAAATCATCCGTATGAGATCTCTCGTCTATTAAACAGCATGATCTCATCAGCCCTAAATAGCTGAGCTAAACTCTATGAGAAACTTTGAGAGCTGACAACAGACTTAGAACCAAACTGTGGGCGCCACTGTCCTCCACAGTACTGTCATTAAAGCAGGTTGTGGGTGGAAGCTTGGAATCACCACTACTGAAGGCAGAAAAAACATGCTATGGCAATACCTACATTAAAATTTCCCTGGACTGGAGCTCTGGGCTCTAGTTTGTTGAGCCCACTAGGTTGGATGTGTTATGAAGGCAGACAGACACCCTAGTGAGCCGTGGGAGATGATGGTCCCAGCTGCTGACACTCTTGCTTATCTCTGAAAATGTTCCTGCTGGGCTCCAAAGATCTCAGGATGTGGAAGGTTTGACTTTAAGCACTAATGTGCATCACTTTGTCTCTTCCCTCTGTAAGAGCACTCAGCAGCACTGCCCTTAGCTTACAGCATGAGATGGGTCTGGAGTCTGTGTTCCTCTCACCTGAGCAGGTCCTGCACTGCTGCTTCTACTTCTGCTTCTTAAAAGCTTTCTCTGGCCCTCAGAGCCCTGGAAGGTTCAAAGATGTGATCTAAGGAGCTCCAATTTCTGCTTTACAGTTTACCAAAGAAGTGTATTAGGACAAAATAATATGCCATAGTCAAGTCTGAAGACAAAGACATGGAAGAAATCATTGAAGCAGAATCGACGTAAATATTTATTTTTTTAATAGAAAATGTTCAATTTTTTGTTTGCTGCTAGTGCCCTTGACATGCGACAATAATTGAAATTTAACTTTAGCCCCAATATAATCAATGGTCTAGTGTAAAATATTTCCTCTTTTTATGTAACATTTTCATGAATACACTTATTAAAAGAAATCAGCTGTCTGAGAAAACAAGTAAACACAAATAATTCAAACTATGCAAAGACAGAAGAAAAAACCCACAAGAGATTGAAAAATTACAATTTTAATTATTTCTTTCGAAAAATAATTTTGGAAGAAGGTTGCCTTTGCAGACAGTTGGAACACTTTCACCCAAAGAGAATTTAATCAATATATGCTAGCCTATTTAAACTAAAATGTTCCACAGACACATCTCTATATTAATGATATTTTTAAAACAGAAGGTTTCTGATGTCACTTTCTGATTAGAGAAGTAAAAAAGAAGAAGAGGAAAAAGGTACTGAAAAGCAGACACATGACAGAAAAACATGTTTTACAGCATTTGCAACTCTGGGGGTATGGAGGAGGCTTTTGCTTTTATTCTTATTTTTTCTCTTTGTAATGCACACCAGAACCACTCTCAAGCTGTTTTCGGGAATAGAGGTTGTCCATTACATGTCTCTGATCATCTCCAGCTCATTATAATGTGACCTGTGGGTCTGTGTGGTGCTGTACCCTGGAGTCTTAGTGCTCCGAACACCCTAACTAGGGACTTGTTGGGACATGCAGACTGGATGGGACCTGCAGCAATTTTCTTTTGTGGGAAACCCAGAGCGTAGACAGGGGGACCGGAGGCGCCTACTGTACCACGCTGTCTCCCTCGCCAGGGAGTTGGGCTGGTCCCAAGTCTCTTCATCTGAAATGCAACCTCCATTTGCTATTTCCCCCCCAGCCTTATTTCAATTTGCATACACCTATGCTGGAAGAATAGATGTACTGTGCATAAATGTCCCAACTGGCACACAAACAAAGATGTTTATACATAAGCAAATTCATCCTTTGTTGGCTATTAGAGTCATTAGTCTCTTTCAAACACTTGAGTCATTCCATTCATGGAGCAGAAAGAGTACCACTGACCTCAGTGACCCATCAGAGACAAACCAGTGAGCAGCCAGTGATGGATACAGAAAACAAATTGTCACTTTAAAAAAAAAATTAAAATTAAATTTGTTTGCGTAAACTGTTCAAAGAATCGTAACTCACAGCTTAGAGAGGAAACTCATTAAAAAAAAAATTAACAATGGAGAGTGAAGATCAAGGTCTTGGTCTGAAGCTCGTTGTAGTCAATGGAAAGAATCATGTTTTAATGGGTTTCGTGAATGCTTCCTACTTCCATGTGTGTTTGAAAAACCACAATTTCCAACCCTTTCAACTGTGCAAGGACATGTACCATCTTTCCAGAAGACATATATTCAATATCAAAAGACAAGGAAAAGTCAGTTTGAAGAGATATGTCAGCACATGAAGGGAAAGGGGGTGTGTGGGGAAATGAAGGAAAAATAAGACATTATTTTTTCCGTGTCCCTGCAGAGTGGGATGCAGGACAGAGAACATAAATTTAGGCCTGTGGTGCTGGGAACAGGAGAGGTGTCAGAAATCACACATTTTGCAGCGTGTTCCTCTACAAGAAAGTCCTTTGAGAGAAAAGCCTCTAAGTGTGTGAGCAGAACCCATAAAATTTTACACCCACCCCCCCAAAAAAGGAAGAATCGAGAGTCCAAACCTGCCACAGAAACCTCGACCCTTTGTTTAAATTTGTCTGCAATGCTTTTACAAGACATAGCTTGAAAAAGGCTGTGTGCTTGCAGTAAAAAAGTTACATCTATAACTTTTTCATTGTAGCAAGCTGTTCTTGCCAGTGCCAACATATTACTTTTTACACTCACAACAGCATGTATATACGGTTTTAAAATTCTGTACAGTAGTTTCATACCAAACTCTTCATTGTTTATATAATTTTCATGTCAAAATGCACTGTGGTCCAGAAAAAAATTGATTATGTCATATTTTAATCATTTTGCATGAATTGTGAGTGTTTACTAAGTGTTTCAAAAAAGCCTTTTCCTCCCAACTACCAGTCTGATTGAAAACAATTATGCTTCTGGCACAAGACTCTGAACAATATTCAGCACAAATTACATTTCATCCTATTATTAATAGATGTGATATGTGAGAAATGAAGATATATGGCTACTTGTTTCTGCTTATAATTATAGCAATGCCATTCCTATTTTCCCTCTTTTATATGTTTCTTAGAATCTTTGAGTTGGATATCTATGTGTTTGTGATCTCTTATCCAAAGGGCAAAATGACAATGAAAATAAGAGCAGCTATCCTGTTACAAGATTAATTTGGGAATGATAAATGAGTGTTTTAGAATGAATTGCATAGGTTACCACTTAAACAGGTCTTGGCAGCAAACCAGCCCTCTTCTTCAACAAAAAGGGGGAAAAAATGTAGAGAATGTATAAATGAGTTGATTGCCCCAGGATGTCTCTCTCAAGAAGGATTAGAGAAACCTACTGGGGCATTTTCTATCCCCACAAAAGCACTATTTGTGCTACAAAAGTTCACCCCGATAATCATGTTACTACAGAAAGAAAGAAAAAAAAAAGATTTTCTGCTCCTGTATAACCTCTTGTAAGACATTTGAAGTCATAGGTGCCCCTAAGTCATCTGTATACTGCAGGCTTAGCCTATCCAAAGAGTGGGAGTGAGAATAACCTCTCTCAAATACTTTACAACAAAGACAGGGGAAATCAAACAATATATTTTCCTGCTACTCTTGAAAAAGGTATGGTGAAATCAAACTCCACAGTCCAGGCACTGGACTGTTAAAACTGCAGGTTTTAACTTCAGGTTTTAACTGTACTCTGTCATTAAGTTCAGGCTATGGTTGGTCCTGTGTACATACTTTGTAAGAAAAAAACCAGAAGTAGTATTTGAAGGGCAGGTCCCGGTCACGCACATTCTTGTTCCTAAAGCTGCTTCTTCCAATTGAGACACAGGGATTTCTGAAATGCCCAATCAGTTATGAATAAGACTCCAGCATGGCTTAAGGCCAGTCATGATATACACTTGATGAGATGGGACATCTGTGTTTCAGTTTGGTCTCTTTATAAGAAATTTATTGGCAGGAATAAGTCTAAACCCTTGTCCGGGTATTACTTCTTCTATGTGAAAAGACAACTGGAATATTTTTTGGTCGAGCCTTGTCATTTTTTTTCCCTTTGTTTTGCTTTTCTTGCAATATTTCTTCCTATAGCTATTTAATGAAGATGGAATATCTTCCTCACCTTGATCAGTGCATTTTTTCCTCTAATCTTTCTTCACTTAAAACTTTTAAAGCTGCCATAGCTTTAAGAGCCCAGGTCCTATCTGTGGAAGATATCAGAAGACATTTATGGAAATAATATAAGAAAAATGAAATGAATGAAGGGAACCATCCTCCCAGCATAGTGTAATCAGATCTTTTGAGGGCACAGCTGGTGGGCCTCTCCTCCATTCCATGGGAGTCTTTTCAGCCCAGTTTCACTTCATTATTTGTCTCAAAATTCAGTAGCATTTGGCTTCAAATTATAATTTTTTTGTTGTGCAAAAAGATACCTCATTAAAAAAATGCATATTAGCTGGTAATTTTGTTGTAGTCTCTTAAACCCTAGGTTATGGGAAATGATGACTAGGCTTTGATTTTTTCTATACCCTTTTATTTTTAAAAACTTGAACTAGACATGGCAAGAAAAGGCCCAACAGTGAAACAAGATACAACAAAAGTAGGGAAAAAAGAGAATTGTCAAAAACATGATCAGCAAAAACAGAGATGAGGGAAAGACTGATGATGGGCATATGCTTAGAACTAAATGAAGAGATTTATGAAAGGGGAGAGAACTTGAAATGGGATCTAAATAACCTGAACTCTCTCTCAATCACTGGTCTGTATTGTTTCCAGATATTTTACTCATAATAGACTGCTCTATTCATTAAAATTTGTACATCTACAAACAAGCAAAATGAAAAGCCCAAACCGGCTAAACAAACCAATCAAATGTTGATGCATAACAGAACAAAAAAAAGGAAAGATTCCCTCCCTGACCCCAGCTGTTCATATTTATATTCACTTGGCAAACACTTGAAAGAGTTTCTATCTGATGTATTCATGAATGTCTGAGGGGGAAAAATGGATCCTGGATAGATTCATACTGAGATATTGTTATATTTCGTGGCAATCACAACCATCTTGATGACATTTTATGCTTTGGTTGTTCTCTGTGTGAGTTGCACTATGAGTTTATGGGATGGAAAGGACAAGCATGTGTTTGTGGTTTTCAGAAGCTGTTTATTTCAGGATGACCTGTGCAAAGGATTGCCATCAGTTCATGGTGCATGTTCATATCAGAAGGCCATAGGGAAGGATACAGCTATTTTATAAGCAGGAGAACGATATGCTTGCACCCAGATCAGGTGCTACAGGAACACTTTTGTTAAATATGAATGGAAACATGGCCTCACGGACCAATCTTTGGATAGCAAAACAGAAGATCAGCTTGCCCCTGGCACAGTATTTGCATATGAATGACCTGTCTTGAATTTAAATATGAACCATCCAAAAGAGCTGGTACTCAATCCAAACAAAATAAATAATTTCCCTGAGATGTGAAGAAAAGGTAAATTTATTCATAAAATTATGACTGTGAACTGTGATTCTGCCACTTACATTTGAGTGTTGAAGACAGCAGTCAAACTTCCCACTGTGACACAAACTGCTATTGACAACAGAGAAATGTGTCTATGTGCAAAGCTCTCTGACACTTATGCTGTCATAAAATTTACAGCTGACTTTAAGACAAAGAACATTGAGATTACAGGCACTTCTTGGAAAGGGTGGGTGAAAGAAATTGTTAACTCTAATTGTATTTTTGCATTTCAGGGAGTAAGACAGCCGCATCCAAAGCCCAGTTAAGCAAAATATTATAGTCCAATTGTTTTCACTGAAAATTGGGATCCAGGATCCTCAGAGACTCATATGTTGCACACACCAAATAAGACACAATGCCTGCCCCAAATAATTTACAGTATAAACCTCTGAACCGTTAGTGCATAACTGAGACCTGGTCTTAGGCCTACAGATATCAATGAAAATAGCTGCTTATGCCTGAAAGCTGGAGATAGTAGCAGCATTTGGAATCAGAAAAGACAAACAAAAGAATATCCTTCCAGTCCGGCTAAGATGCAGGTGTCGATGCTGTCACCCTAAAATATATCTTAAAGTCTACTTTGAATATTCTGAGTTCCCTGATTTTGTTTTCATAGAACCATAGGATGATTTGGGTTGGAATGGATCTTTAAAGATGATTTAGTCCAAACCTTGAATGTTGGGGGTGTGCCTAACCACTCTTACCAAGAGAGGGAGTTTTGAAGAGACATATCCTCGGGGAGACACTGGGCAATTGTGAAGAGACATGAAGAGTGTATGACATTGCTTAATGTGTTATAGCTCCAATATCCATACAGTTTTGGATGGAGATAGGAAGACAGACCTGGTGTCAAAGGATGTGTATGTCTGGATATACAATGTGCTTCCAAGTGCCAATATTTAATAGTTAGGCTGGTGGAACTGCTGGTTACAAGTTGTTCTGTTCAAAAGATTAAGAACTATGCAATCAAAAAATACTCAAGAAGTCCTGTTAAAACATTGCAAATGTATTCCTGATTTTGCTTTCTGTTGTTTATACCTCATGGTGCAGGTGATGTATGTCATATAGATAGCAACCACTTGCAAAGAAATGTCACATACACTGCTGTCCATTCAAAGCAATTTTCCTTTCTTCATTTGCTTTTCTCTCTCTCTCTTTTTTTTTTTTTATTTAAGAACTATTCTTCCTCTTTTAATTCTACTTCTGACAACTAATACCAAGGCACCTCAGTCACCAGAAAACAAGTGGTTCTGGTTTTTCTCCATTGTTAGACATTTGTGGTTTTCCAGCCCTAGTTGTTAAAGTTCTTTCAAAAGCAGCCCAAGGTAAACATCCAAAGGCTGTTTTTAGATTCACCCATTTTTAATGTTGTCTCCTCTCTCAGTAGAAATTTTTATTCCAGGCCTGCAGGGACTGAAACACATTGTGGTCATCTCTGTGTACTTCAAGAGACACAAGAGGGGGATGTGAAGTATCAGTAATGAGAAGGAGGGAATCCTCGGCTCTCCAAAGGACTGTGAACTAACTTACCCATTGATCACAGCAAACTACACTGTTGTGTTCGAAAAGCAATGGTTGCAGAGGGCACACACATGCTTAGCACAGGCAGAGGTTGTGACACCTGCTTTGGACTCCAAACATCCATCAGTTATTCATGTCTTTATCACCTTGGAACTGAATTATTGCTCAGCTCTCCATCTCTGACTGTACCTATAGAGCCCCTCTGAAACTGCTGCTAATGCAGAGGTACAAGAAATATTTATTACAGAAACAGCTTTGTCTTTGATATTCATGAAGTACAAACTGGGGCATTCCAGGCTAAATTTGTATATGCTATTTTTGACCTTATGTAAAGCCAGTTGTTGGAGAAACCTGGCCATTTGCACAGTGCTCTCCTGCAAGAAACAGAAGGATGTATGGATATTCAAAACAAAATGTGTGAAGCTCAAAAGCCATAATACACAACAATTACATTAACGATTTCACTGATTAAACAAAAAACTGAATATGGGGATTTATATAAATAAATAGAAAAACTATTCTGTGGTTCAAACATTTGAAAACAGAGACAAAGTCTATTGAACTTTGGAATATGTGACTTTGAAATTATCACTTGAAGAAAGGCCATTTATTTTCACTTAAACTGTCATTGAATTTGGGCAGCAAAAGCCTAATCCTCATGTCTATCCAATATTTCCTCTCATAAAATCTTTTCCGGCACTTAAACTGAGTCTTTTTTACAGCCCTTTTCACTAACTTTGGTCAAGGTACTTATTTATACATCAATCCAATGGAAGGATCTTGGAGATCCCTATAGATAATGGGAAGACCAAAAATCTCCCTTTCAGCTGTATCCTGTGATACTTGTATCCAGTGCCAGAGCTGAACACATACTCCAAATCTTTAGAAAAATTGCTCAGCAATGCTAATGATGCCAGGCAACCATTTTACTCAGCTTGTTGCCATCACCTGTAAGAAATCAAATTTTCTAACACTGTTTTCAGCTCAGATAACTAGATTAGACAGAAGAGAATTGCTATTTCTAACACAGTTTGGGTGTATTGGACAGCCACTCAAAGCCAGGGACTGGAGTTCTTCAAGGAAAGAAGAAAGTAAACCCCACAGTATTTAATTATCAGAAACACACACTTATTTTACTCATTAAAAAGATCCAGTTTTGCCAACTTAAGTGACTTGATTTTCTTTAATTTGTATTTCTTAGACATGGATGGAAATCAATTGACTTAGTGAGATGACTTATGTGTGTTAGGGGATGGTGAGAATATAGCCCCTGTAATTGCTGCTATGGGTTTTATATGGCCTGCTCTCATACCTATTACACTTCTGAATTTGCTTCTCAGCCTACAGAACACACACAAGTTTTAGTGTCTGTATATTGAGAAACATGTAGATACAGAAGGAGAAAAGCTATCAAAAAGCTGTTAAGAGTGAATAAAAATTACCAGCAAGATCTTAGCAGAAGCAAATCTCTTTTGGACCAGACTTCGTGCGGTGAGTACTAAGAAACTTATAAATTGGACCAACAGTTTGCTGGGGTTATTTCCAGCATCTGGTTGTCACTTGAACTACAATGCAGCTCCAATTATATTTTATAGGGAGCAATTTTATTTTTATAGTTTAAGAATCCTTTGGAATTGGTTTGTGAAAGGAATAAATATATAAAAAAAAGAAAAAGATCAGCTGGCTTCAGAGCTTCTGAAGAGAGAGTGAGATCAGAAATCATAACTCAGACTGGTTGCTACTGAAGCCGTTAATTCAGAGCAGTGCCCTGAAAATATCTATCAATCTTATCCTCTCTACCCATTTAAGGGGAAAGAAAAATCCCAAGTAATTATTGGGGCATAGTCCAAAAGCCTCATCTCTCCTCTCTGCACAAGCTAGTATGCATCAGGAATAAAGACCTGAAATGACAAAATGACTACTTTTTCTTTTTCTCTGCTAATAAGTCTACCTTCTGAGTGCTAGAATCAAGGACAAAAGTACTGCCCCTCATCCTGAGCAGCGTACCACTCGGATCTTTTGCTTAAAGAAAGTGGATGTCCAGCTTGTACAGAGCAGGAAATCAGTGACATCAGTGTCGGTGTTTTCTGAGAGTAACTTGGTTTGGTAGCATCAGACATCCAACAGCCATCCTCAGTGAAAGTTTGAGAAATTTCTTCTTTGGGAGACTCGATACCTGTGTCATTCCTCAGAGATGCTCTTTGCCTCAAGAAGTGATTCCTGCTGGTAACTTTTCCTGTGCATCAGCATTTTCTGCTGCATCCTATTCTGACTTAAGTTTATTTTACTAATAAAAGAGGTCACAGTAATTTACAGTGACCTCTTACCTGGGCAAGGCAGCTGCTGGCAGCTGGGTTGAGCAGGAGGAGGTACAGCAATGACAGGAAGATGCAGGCCAGTTCAGTTGCTCTTTTTTCTGCTGCCAGCAGTAAGACAGTGACAATAAGTTACAACCTGAACATCATTAACACCACTGACCCCTGACAGGCTAAAATACCTTCCAGGCGAGCCTTCAGTTATGTTCAGGATAATATTTTTATTTTAGGACTGTACAAGGAAAAAGCATTGATAGAAATGTGATACAGATCTTGTGCCAGGTGTGATTAAACAAGTTGCTGAACCTGAACTTGTGCAGGTTTCCTAACTCAGACCAGCTTCACACCTCCTTTGGAGGATCCTGCTTTTGGAGGCCAAAGGAATAAGACTCTCCTCTATGCTACACTGACATGACTGAAGAACAAGGATCTTGATGTCATAATCATGATATGATAAAACATTACCTATTTCTGTTCTCGTATCTAGTTGTCTGCTTGCCTATAAAAGAGTACCTCACTATCACATTTATGTCCTTGCATCTAAGGAGCCAGTATTAGAGATACATAAAACATGCCATGGTCCAGTAATCTACTCATCTGGAGAAGGAAAGGAAACTTAATTTAAGTGAGTGGCATACTACATTACCGTTACATGGTCAATTGGCATTTTTGTATTGACTATTCAGATTCAATGCTTCTGAATTGTAACAGAAAGCTATTTCCACTAGGTCTTCATGCTATCTTCTCTCATACAATGCGAAAAAAAATTCGACTCTCATCTTCTTTTAACATATAAGCTGCGGCAGGTGCCAGTCTTTTTCCTCCATCCGTTCAGAACCTCGTCAATAATGCCTTTTACATGGCTTTACCTATTTTTTGTCTATCAACTTCAACATATCAAAGCGCTCCTCAATTAAATGAAGAATAGTCTCACTGATCTGACAGATTTTCATTTCTTTAAACCTGAAGCACAGAGCAAAATATGTTCCTTCATGTGCTAGCTGTGGTTAATTATCAGAGATGCACAGATATTTGCCTAAGAATATTATTTATTCTTTGCCATTTACAGTAATGTTTTAAGAAGTAGAGCCTGATTAGTCCCTGTGCAGCTGCCTTCTCTTACTAGGACTCTACTAAATTTTTTGTACTTGAACATTTTTGGCTCCATTGACAAGCTGTTTTAATGCTTCTCTGTATTAAAAAAAGGTTGGGTTTTCTCTTTTTTTTTTTTTTTAATTGCAAACTCTTTTACAAATTGTAAATGCAGGCTTTTCCTTAAGCCTTGTAACAAGTTCAAACAGATAACACTTCACAGGATAGAGAGAACTCTTTGAAAAAAGTCACCTCGTGTTTGGAGGTGTGACACCAGATCACAGAAATATTTCAGCATTAACTTTGCAAAGATTCACATCAGTAAAGAAGCAATTTCTGTAACACTCCTTCAGGGTACAGAGAAACCATTTTGCAAGTGTCTTACATAATGATAAAATTAGGCATGCAATTCTTCATTTGGGTTATCTGTAGAAGCCCTAGTCCCCTTTCAGAATGACAAGTTTCAATAAACACTGTGTCAAGGCCTGCTTATAGAATTAAAACTTTTTTCCTATACTTTCTTTTAGCACATCAGATTTCCAGGACTCTTTGACGTGTTTTTCTGCTTAACAGCAATGGAACTTCGGGGAATTCCATAAAGACTCCGTTTCGCCCCATAATACAGCAGTGCTGACACCGTAAGTGAAAGTTGTTTACACTATACTTTCCATATTTGAGGAATAGAAAAAACAAAACTAGTGGGGGCAGATCTCATCCAAGCACACAATGCAGGTCACTGGAAGGCCAAGTTTGACAATTGAGCTGTGATATAACCTTGAATGGAGTAGAAGAGTCAAATCCCCATCTTGCAATTTAAAGTTTGGAATGGGCCAAATCTGCATTCCTCATCACACTGCTCTTCCATAGAGCCTTGTCTTTTCCTGCCAAGTCATTAAGCAGAAAAAAGCTAAGGCATAACTTTTACAGGCACATCTCCAGCACCGTGTAAGTCCTGTCCTGCACAGCAGCTTGCAAAGTGATGACAATGCTGCAAAGATCAGATGAACAGGGGCTGTGTTGGGAACTGTGAAGAAGCTGATAGTGTTTAAAGCAGTGACATTCCCCCAAAGATTTAGATGAAGAAGCTTTGCATGAACTTAAATAGGCAGAGGTTTTTAATGATTGTGAAGAGTCAGAGAATCTTTTTCTTATAGTACCTTTTTTGTCAGTGAGGGTTAAAGCAAACCGTCCTCCATGATCCCACTGTGTAATTGCTTCCATTTTGTTTAGGCAGTTTAACCTCCCTTTAACCCCTCTGACTACTGTTCAAGATGGAACAAAATGACTTTGATGATCTTAGGCCAGCAATAATAATAAACTCCTCTGGTGTTGTAAACCTCTTTGTGTGAAGGACAGAGAGACTGATTACTTCTCCAAACTGTTTGTGCTGCGTGATTGATAATGACCAGTTGAAATTCCCCTTGCTTCTCCCTGTGTAGCTCCATACAAGGGTTATTTAATCCACTGGCACTTGGGAGGAGTTTACCTCAAGGCATGGTGAGGGTTCAAAGGCGCAGTGAAGAATGGCTTTCTGTAGACGAGTTTTGGGGGCAGAGCCTTCCGCAACCTGCAGTCTCCTCACTTGTATAACACTCTGGGAGCTAGGTCCTTGGCTAGCATATATAACTTCAGTTAAGATGAATTACTTTTATTGCCAAGGTATATTAGTTGGCCTGGTATATAAGCTTGATCTGGAGTACTGTTAGCCATTCAAAGTTGTCCCATTCAAATTATCTCACTACTTTGGGCCGCTGACAGATCCAGGGCATCTCCAGACCACTCAAGCTCCATCACCACTCAAACTATCCATACCTGCAGTTCCAGCATGACAGCATGCACTGCAATACCAGAAGTGCAGGAGTCTAGGGGAAAGACATGCTGTGACAAAGAAGTGCCGTAAAAATATGCAGAGTAAACAAAATGCTGAGTAAATGAACCTGATTTACATTCATAAATGAGGTAGAGTGAGTGTAATTATTTGTGGCCAATGGACTAAGGTCAAATGCCATGTTTTTTAGTTATAAAAACTCTACCAGCAAACAGTATGAGGCATGGATTTGGGAGACCATTCATTTAGTAAAGTTTTAAAAAATTCTCGGACTCCCAGGTTTTAAAATCCTCAAACTCCCAAAGATGCATCAACATTGCAGAGAGGAAAAAAACAGGACTGAGAGAGTCCACTCTCCTTAAAGTCTGTGTTTTGTCAAGCTTGCTGTCTTTGGAAATACATTATTAATCATAGTGTGTGGTGAAAAAGAAGTTTCCAAAGTAAATTCCCATTAAGTTAATTTTAATGCTACAGGTTACCCAAATTCTTATTTCAAACACATTTCAAAACCAGAAACAGGTAAGTTTCTTTTCAAAGGCTTCTGCTATTCTGACTCCTTGGCTGCTGCTGCAGACACTCCTTTCAGGTACGAATGAGTGGAAATTTTGAGATGAAAGGAACATGCAAGAATATTTTAACCATAAAAGAAAAAAAATTGATGTTCAACCATGTAACTTCAGTTATTAGAGTATCTAGTAAGCTGATGTACCAACAAATAAACCATTCAAAATTATGGGGAGAAATGCTTCTACTCTCACTGCTGATGGATCCACATTGCCCCTACAACACTGCTGAGTGTTCGGTTCTGGAATCAGTCTACACTGGGCTAAGTTATGTTGGTTTGTGGGGCTTTAACTTTGCACATCTGCTTTTGCTGAATTGTTTTAACCCTAGGTGGACTGTAGTGAACACCTAAAAATGCTATCAGAGACAGAAGACTCATTAAACCAAGCATGGTTTGGTTTATTTTGGTTTTTATTTTTTTTTTGTGGTTTTGTTGTTGTTGTTGTTTTGTTTGGTTGGTTTGGTTCGGGTTTTTTTATTATTATTATTTTTCTTTCAAGGAAACTCTAGAAAAGGTTTTAGGCTTACATTTTCTTCCTTGTTTTGGGGTTATTAGATTTTAGAAAGATAAAAAGTCTGAAATTTAAAAAGCATATGTTCCTCAACAACTGGGACTTCACCAGCTCATATGAAGAACTAGGAAAAAAAAGTAAATTGCCAACATATATGACTCAATAATGACCATATCTGAAGTATGAAATTCCAGCACAAGAGGAATTCTAGACCAATCTTTTGAGTACAGCTGGCTGTGTACTCTGTTTATTTGGGGCAGAGCGTTCCCTAAATTTTCACCTTCCATGTAGATTCAGCAAGCTATGAACTTCAGTGTCAGTATTATGCCTGGGGACAATCCTACCATGTACCGAGGACAGAGTAAGGTCCCATACATATTTCACTGCAAAATGAGATCAATTAATTATTTGAATTAGTGTTCCCACAGCTGTAACATTCTTTACCTGCAGCTCACACAGGTACATAATTCTTCCCTGCCTTTGAAAACCATCAAAGGCTTTTACTTTTGGCATTTGCTTTTAAAACTGTAGACCTCATTGATCACTACAAAAAAGGTTAAAAGCAATAGCACACTAAGGAGTGAAAGATCTGAAGAGCATGATGTTAATTTACAACAGCAAGGACCACCTCGGTAAGAAGGTGCCTCAGCAGACTCTTGATTTCAGTGTTCTTTTTACAATATCAGATTCATTAAACAGGGTCCTCCATGGTCCAGATCTGACTTCTATACTGAAGTGACTTTAGAAGGATCATCTTTCAGGTGTGAAGGAGATTTCTGTACTTTGGCCATCTTTGTGATGATTTCTCACACCGCTTCACACATGTGTCATAAGCCTCTCTGATAAAGTTTTCATACAGGTGGAAAAGATGTTTTCAAGCAAATTCCATTCTCAATCTGAACATCTATTTAAATGCAAGCAGATTTTTCCCCACCAAAAAACACCTAACAAATTAAAACATCTGCTTCAAGAGAATCACAAGTTTATTGCTGTCATAACAACCTGACTTTTGACATGCTGTACTTGGCTGAATTAAAGACACAGTACACCACACTCCAGAGAAGCAATGCTGGGTTATAGTTGCTGTAACATCTGCAGAGTAGAAATTGCATGTTAGCTCTCAAGTTCAAAGAGCTCTTGTAACTATATTCCCTAAAAATACAAACTGGAAGATGGCATCTGGTTAGCTCCTCTTTTTGTTTTATTTATGAAGTTGTTTGTGAGATATAAATATCCTTAATTCTGAAACCTAGAAATCTGCCCCTAAACAGAAACACTATCAAGCTAGGCCAATGATTGTTCCTATAATATTGTTCTCAGGGGAAAATGTGTGTTGGGGGAAAAGGGAAAGATAAGCACCTCCTGAAGTTCTCTCCCAAGTAGGACTTTACTGATGGAGCAAGGAAGAATTTAATGTATTGCTCTGTTTATGGCTTACTTGGATGATCTGCTCTGAAGTTTAGTTCCAGTTTCCTGTTTGCAAAATGGAGACCATAGTAACTGTCTGCCAGAAATAGCTCTCTGAATTTGTTATGTGAATTGTCAGATGCTGTGGTGCTGCAGGACTGGAGGCCATGTAAACACAGAGACAGAGGGATGGAGGCAGAAACACATAGAGGGCAACCTACCCTATTTCTTTCTTTGCACATAATATTTCTCAGAGTGGGACAAAAGAGTAGAAAGATTTAAATGTTACTACTTTCTTCTCACTCTAGTATCTCCATCATTTTTCATGAATCAAGGAGTAATAAGGAAATATCAATTACCACTTATGCGCTTATGCCTGATGTTAACCTCAGAAGCTAGTAGTCAAGTCATCCTAAATCACCAAACTATTTCTAACAGAATAACCTAAAGGAAGTAATAAATGTGAAGCACATGTCCAAATCTGGCTAAGTTTGGGAGAACTTTTTTTTATAAGACTGTTCTAGAATTCTTTGAAATTTTTACTTTACGGTGAACAGTCCCTATGCAGTTCAATTCTATTGTATATTGATTTAGTGTATTGTCTGATCAAAAGTGTACCTAGTTGACTCAGGGATTAGTTAAGTAGGGTCTTCATAATGTGGGGAGAGAACTTTCTCAAGGATTTCTCAAAATATTTTATTTTAAATGCCTGTAAATTTTCATTTGGCCAATATCATAAATTTAGCTTTAGGAATGGACTGTAACATTTGTGTTCTTGGTAAAGTATATACATGGAGTCAACTACGTTCTGCTTTATGGTCATTCATTTTTGCAAAAGTATGGAGCACCTGAATGGGAAGAGCAATCCCTTCAAGGGATGGCTGAAAGCCTTCTGCTAAGATAGAAAACACTGAATGTTGAGTGGTTTGCACTAATCAGTTACGTGTGTTGTGTGTGTGGTTGACTCCCCTGAAATAGAACAGAAAAGCAAAAAAAAAAACCAAACAGAAAAGGAGGGAGCAACCAAATTTAAAAAACAGTACAAAAAAGGCATTAATTCAGCAGCCTGATGCTGAATCTGAACACTCAGTAGCTCTGTCTCCTCAAACCAGCCCTGGAAATACTTGAAGAACTGGCAAGCTCAAAAAGAGTAATATGGTAGTGACAGCATGTTACATGGAAAACAGAGCGCAGACAAAAGCAAACAGGTTGACAAAGCCCAAGGAAGATTTATGTTCATATTGTGGATACAACATTTTGACGGTACCCATTGCGTCTTTTCTTTGGATCAACTACAGGCAGCATTGCATGCTGTGTTGTGACTTGGCTGACATGGCAGGAACAGCAACTACTTTAACACTGATGCAAGATAAGGGGAGCAGCTGCTCCCATCTAGACCCAAAGATACATTCCTTTTCTTTCTTCCTTTCAAAAGTCACTCTCTCTACCTCTGTTCTGTCAACACTCCCCTACTAAGGGTCAGGGAAGAATTTATTCCACCTCTTTTATCACATACATTCATATGTAGCACTTCATTTACTGAGGTATTTTTTGTGGGAGATGATAACTCTTAACTCCTAAAGGTTTGGAAGACTGGGTCTTCTGATCATAAGTTCTGGCTCCTAAAGGTCAGATGCTGCTTGCTTAGTTATGTCAATTTTATTACAGTCACCTCACTTTCCATGTACAATGGGCATTTGATGATTGATGTTTCGTAATGGGACATTCCTACTGAACTCTTTAAGAAATTCTTTCCCTCCATTCAAGAGTTCAAAGGAAAGAGAAAAATTGAAACAGCAATTGCAGGAGATTTATGTACTGTACAGTGAGAAGCCAAATACTCTCCCGTTGAACACAGTTATCTAACAGCAATTGGGAACAGCATGTGGAAGCTGACTTCAGGTATTCTTGGCTTGAAATTACAGTCCATTTTTATAAAACAATGGAAGATAAGGGGGAATCAAAAAACCCCAGACTATAGAACCTTCTAGTTCAAAAGTATAATCTAATTATGCTATTTGAAGCAATGCCATAACAAGATATATTTATGTCTACGATGGAGTTCTTCTTTTAGAGTACCAAATATGAAACTCGTGACAAATAATTTCTATTTTCTACCAGTTGAAGTTATTTCTTTCCATCTGGTTATGGCTGCTAAGAACTGCATCCACAAAAGCAACCTTTCTACACCATTTCTGGAAATGGTAAAAATTAGTATAATTCATTTATATGTTCGGTAGAACAGATATTGTAATCTCATCTGACCACTTGCATTTTCCGCTCTAAAAGCAAATTCATGAAAAGATTGGAACTGAGATACATAAGAACAGAAGAAAATTGTCCCACTGAGTCATTCTTCATGGAAATTTGGTTCTTTCAGTTGCTGTAAATAAGGTGTTGTATTTCCCCTTTTTAAATGAAGAGCTAATTGTGAGTGTGTGATCTTCAGACCACCAGTGTCTCGGTGCTGTTATAAACGGTGTCTTTGAAGTTTTTAAAAGAGGCTCAGAAGTGAAGTTTGATCAAGTGTATTCTTTATTTAGGTGCACATAAAGTTAGATTCTTTTTTGGTACACATGGTAAGAGTTTTGTCAGTGCCATCCCACCTGCCCTCATGAAATACTGCTTTATTTTTCAGCATAACTCACTGTAATGCCTGCAATGTTTAAAATTACTGGTTTTGAACTATACATAGAGAGACCATGATTTATATGCTCTCATTCCATATATTCCATAAACACTTTAGCAATGTGAATTTCATTTCCAGGACAAGTGCTGCCACTTAGTTGCAAGCAGACTATTTCATTCCCAGGCATTTTAAAACAGCTAGTAAAAAGTTGAATGAGAAATTGCTTAAAAATACTTATTTAAAGAGGAAAAAGAATCTGTGTATTGGGATCATTTGAGAATACAGAAAGTTTAGATGTTTCCAACTTTTGAAAACTTAGTCACATACCTCCAAATTAAATCTCCTTAAAAAGAGGGAGGATGATAATGGTTTTTAGGGTCTGATTGCAGTGTAAAATAAAACAGAAAAACAAACATGATCAAAATTATCTAGCTGTCAAAGCAAGTTACGAAGGCCTAGAAACTCTGCTATAATCTGCCTAGGCTCTTGACACCCTTATCATTACAGTAACCTAGTCTCTCTCCAAATAGGGTCAGGCAATATGACAGACACCTGTCAGGGATGACTTCTCTCTACCTTCTCCTCAGAACTCTCTGTGCTGTGTTGTGTGTTGCTTTGCTAGAGTATTAAATGCCCACACTGTTAAGAACCTATGGAGGAAGGTAGGGAGAAGGAATATTGCCAGAATAGAAAGGAGTGAGATTTCTCGTGGTTTCTGTGTGTGTATGTAATTTACACTCTGATATTAATCTAGAACAGAACTCAGCTTCTTGGCTCCAGCAAAGATGGAAGGAAAAGGTGGTATCTAATAGCAACAGGCAAAGTGTAAAATTACCTAACTCTCCTACAAAAGAAATAAATATTCTCGATTTAAGCTTCTGTGTCCCTCACACAACATGATGAACCTGTGCAATTCTCTTTTGTGAGAACTGGCTGATCAAAAAACACTCCATGACCTCAAGTTACTTCATCTTCTTAGGAACTCCCATCCCTGAAAAGTCTTTCCTGTGTATATCCAACTGTGAAACTAACAACTGAAAAGCATTTACTAAATAAAACCAAATAAATATTAGTAAGATCGAAAGTCCTGATTTCCTCAAAGGTCTAATGGTTTAAAGACAGACTTCAAGAAATTCCATTAATAAAACAGTGTTTCAGTTCCATGTCCTTCTCTTTAGCAATTTGTTCTGGATTATGTCAACATATTGATGGAATAACAACAAAAAACCATTTTTAACAAAAGTGTATTGTTGTAAAAGAATATTACCCCCCCCCCCATAAAATTAAGATGAGTACTTTATTTTCAGTCCCTTAAAGACTATTTTTTGAGAAGAAGCATTATGTTCTCAAACTTTGAATATTCACACTTTCAGGACTTTAACAAGGACTTTAGATATAACTTCAGTGTAACCTTTATTTTTCAAAAATGCAAAAATAAAAAGAAAGATATAGAAATGTATTGGGTTTACATAACAAGGTTCTGGTAGTGGGAGTGGGCTACAGGGATGACTTCTCTGAAAAGGTGCTGGAAGCTTCCCCCATGTCCAATAGAGCCAATGCCAGCTGGCTCCAAGTTGTACCCATTACTGGCCAGGTCTGAGCCCACCAGCAGTGTCAGCAACAGTTCTGTGATAA
Source organism: Chiroxiphia lanceolata (assembly GCF_009829145.1). Lineage (NCBI taxonomy): Eukaryota > Metazoa > Chordata > Aves > Passeriformes > Pipridae > Chiroxiphia > Chiroxiphia lanceolata. The sequence continues at coordinate 8,942,447 of NC_045641.1, read as the reverse complement.
CATATTTAAGAAGGCGGAAAAAAATTACTGAGAAGAAATAATTGTAGCAGAGAAGAGAGGATTGAGAACATGTGAGAGAAATAGTTATGCAGGCACAGAAGTCAGTGAAGAAGAAGGGGAAGGAAGTACTCCAGGCACAGGAGCAGAGATTCCCCTGCAGCCTGTGGTGCAGACCATGGTGAGGCAGCTGTGCCCCTGCAGGTCCACAGGGACAAAAAGAAAGCAGAAATCCACCTGCAGCCGGTGAAGGACCCCATGCTGGAACAGGTGGATGCCCAAAAGATGGCTGTGACCCTGTGGGAAGCCACCACTGGAGCAGATTTCTGGCAGGACCTGTGGACCATGGGAAGAAGAACACACACTGGAGAAAATTTTCTGGCAGGATTTGTGACCCTGTGGGAGACCCACGCTGGAGCAGCCTATTCCTGAAGGACTGCACTCCATGGAAAAAAAAATAAGGGACCCACATTGGAGCAGTTCATGAAGAATTGCAGCCTCTGGGTAGGACTTATATTAGAGAATTTTATGGAGGACTATCTCCTGTGGGAGGGAACCCACACTGGAACAGGGGAAGGACTCCTCTCTCTGAGCAGTGGCAGAAACAACATGAGATGAAGTGACCGTAACCCCCATTTCCCATCTCCCTACACTGCTGGGGTAGAGGAGGGAGAGAATTGGGAATGAATTTAAGCCTGGGAAGGAAGGTGGGGTGGGGCAAGGTGTGTTTTTTAAGATTTGTTTTACCTCTCATTATTCTGCTCTGATTTTGGTTGTGAATAAATTCAACTAATTTTCCCCAAGTCAAGTCCGTTTTGCCTGTGATGGTAATCAATGAGTGATCTCTCCTTGCCCTTATCAACTCATGAACCTTTCATTGTATTTTCTCTCTTGTCTGGTTGAGGAGGGGAATGATACAGTGGCTTTGATGGGCACTTGGCATCCATCCAGTGTCAAAACACCACAAGAAAAGAAGAAGGGAAAGATACAAACTGAGAGTGCTGTTTTCCTACCAGAGTGATTTCTGCCATGTTATGCTGACCTTGGTCACAGCAGAAAATGCCTCAGAAGCACAAGAGCTATTAGCAAAGAAAATTGGTCTTTGACTGAATCAATGAATAGCCCCAAGACTATCTCTTCTTCATTTGTGTATGTGTGATTGTTTGAGTTTCTGAAGCTTGTTCATCCTATAAGGACTGGATTATTCTGTAAGGGTTGATGCTGTGTACCAGATCTTCTCTATTCATCATGAAAGCACTGACATACTATTGTCACAAACATAAAAGGGCCTACTTAATCCAACTAGCATTGAATTCCCCAGCAATTAATTTCGGGTGAGTCTCATGGTCAGAACAAAAAATCAAGAGTCAAGCAGATGCTGGGACTGAGTTTGAATTGGGGCATTCAGTCACTGGATGACCTCGTGGACAGTCTCTTGACCTGTGGGTGCCTCAGCAATCCAACAGTACCACTGGGGGAAAGGCGGGACCTCACTGCACACCAGATGCTGCGTCCAAGCCTTTCAGGCTAAGGTAGAAAACAGCAAAATAAGCATGCTAATACAGAAATATTTCCTAAATGATTCAACTGTCCCCTTTGACTTCTTCCTCAAAGGCTGAGAATGACCAGGAAGTAAGTGAGGAACAAGGATGATTTCACTTGTTCTTGCTGGGTGGGCTCCACTCACTTTTTAGCTGCAGGACATCTGAGTGCGATTGCCAAAAATCCCAACTGCCCTTGAGAAAATACAACGCCAATGTTGGCAAGACAGAAAGTACAGGCAGAATCACCTGTGTGGTTGCTGAGCACAGCTGTACATGGACTACTGCAGAAGCTCCCATGGTGTACATGCCAGAGTGCTGCCAAGCTGAGCATGTCAGGCTGGGAAAGAAGGGAAAGGCAGCAAAATGCAGCAAGGGTCAAATCAGCAGAAGACAAGCACCTCTCGCTGATGTTTTCCAAAGACTCACACTGTTCTGCACAGACAGTCATCTTCTCTCTGAAAGTGTCTACTATCCCCTGTTTTCTGTCAGTCCTATCGACTCTGCACACCTCCACAGTTGTTCATGCAACTCATGATCTGACTTTCCCTGAGGAAACAGCTGTCCCCCTGTAAGATATTACTGTCCCCATCAGTTTGTAGGCAACGTGAGCCACTGGCACTGGGACAGAGCACGTAAGTGCTGTGCATCCTCTTCAGACCAAAATCAGTCAGGTCAGTTTAAGAAGCCCTGTGTTATCAAGTAAAAGCTACCTATTAGATTAGAAATGATTAGATAGTTTACAGAAATTATTTTCACATTTTACATCACTAGGTTGAAAACAAAAAGAATAATGTAAGTAATGAGGAGTAGACTTTACTACAGGAACAGGACTCCCCAGCTGAGTGTTCTGATTTCTAGATATGGACACCTGTGAATCCTCACTCCTCTGTTTCTGCATTGCTGGAAATAGTTTGTCAGGATAGATGAAAAATCCCTTCATCCAGAACACAGCACAAAAGAGAGTGACTGAAGGCCACTGTAGTGTGGAAACACGGAGTCCTGTCTTTCCTGAAGCAATACTGTAACCATAACTATATCAAAAGTAACAGTAACTATATCAAAAGGTATGACAATACGGCTTTAAATTAATTTAGTGCAGTTCAAGCTAGATGTGATCTAAGGGTGTCTAACAAGTCAAGTCCATGAGTAAACTTCCTTTAAGGTGCATGTTTTCTGAACCCCTAACAATATAGTTCAGCTGAGCAAAGGCAAGAAAGTTAATGAAAATGCTCAACAGCACAACTAATCTCTATCCTAAAGTTTTTATAAAAAACTTTTAAGTGCTTTAAAGTTTTACAATACCACCACTTCTAACAAAACACGTTCTTCCCAAACAAGTTTTGTGTGTGTTTAGAAAACACTCAGGTAGAATACAGAAAATAAAACTAAAAACATTCATCATGTAGAGATCTCTCTATCAAAGTAAGTTCATAGAGAAAGACTCACATTTTAATTGCTAGGCACAATAAAACTGAAACTATGTTTGATGCTTCTCTCAATAGTAGGGAAACGTCCCGTAATTTCACCAGAATCACAACTGAATACTGGCTTGGACTGAATGCAATTTTTCCTTCCATCTTTAACTTCTTCACTTTTCTGTATCACAAACTGTAACAACTGAAAAAACTTGCTTCAAGAATTCATTTATATTAAAAAAATGATAGGCCATTCTACATAAGTGAAGCTTGTACTCAATGTGATACATTTAGCAATGTCCTTGAGTTACCTATATTTGGGGTGTAACCTAAAACCACAGCTCTTGACCACTTTTATAGCTGTGAATGGTCCCCTGGCTCCTTTCACTTGAGCAGTGGTGTTAACCCCAGTGTCCTGGCTTACTTCCAGCTTGCGTAATGACATTATACTTGCTTAAATTCTCCAAGAGGTCCCAACTGGAGAAGTTATTCTTCACTTTCTCTTTCTTTAGAATCACTGCTAGCAGAAAACATGTACTAATCTTTGTTTGAGAGCTGACTGAATTCCCATATTGGAGGAAATGGCCCCTATTTATAGGTATACAAACTTGTACAGACATACACTTATATGTGTCTGTTTGTTTGTACTCATTACTTGGGCATATGGATAAATGCATACGCACAACTTAGAGTTGTCCTGGAACAGTCTTAGCAGAAGGAAATATTTTTCAGCTTGATCTAGTTAGAGCATTTTCTAAAGAATTGTGCAACAGGTAAAGAAGAAAAGAACAAAACCTGGGAGGATTTAATTAAGTGACATGAGATGCCTATGGCAGAAGTGGGAACTTAACCCAGCTCTCAAGATTTCAGTTTTCAAAATGACATCATTTCTTTCCCTGAAGAAACACTATGTAATATAGTGCTGAATATATAACAAATGTATAGACATATGTAATATAGTGAAGAGTATATAATGAAGAATATATAGTATAACAAAGAAGTATAGTGATCTAATCTCATCTCTGAAAAGAAATTTTTCTGTGGGGGGAAAAGCACATCGTGGGGTAGGTATCAACAGAATATTTTGTTTATTATCTGTTGAGCAGGTCATGTTGAGGAGTCATCCAACAGTGATAAACTAGATGCCTCAACCTGCACTCAGTTTCTGCCCTTCAGTTGCCCATTTCCACTTTATTCACCCTGCTAAGTCTAAGGCTAAAGTTGACATACCTTCATAAGGGACCCTTTGCTGCACTAAAGAAGACTACCTCACTCTCTCTATATTGAAACCATAGAAGGATGTGCTCAATTTTTACCATTGGAACTGATTTCCATATATTTCATCAGCTATATTATTTGCATGTTGGTGATGTAACAATGTAGCAATATGTGCCCGTGATTTTTCTTAGAGAAGGAGCATCACTCATGGTTTGACATGTTTCTACTCTCTCTCCATACAAATTACTTTGCAAATATGTTGGCAGAAGGCAAGGGAGGAGGGATGGTGCATTTGTTAGTATTTTTCATGACCAGGCATAGGCACTTCGAAAAATCTGTGGCCTAATGATTTTTCTGTCACAGACTTTCTACATCTCCCTGTTTTTTCCATCTACAGAACTGCAATAATATTTAACGAACTCATAAAAGTATTGTGAGGTTGAACATAGCATAGTGCATGGTTTGTAAACTACCTGGAGATTTTTGGCTGAAAGGTACTGTAAAAGTGCAAAGAACTTAATTGAAATTACAGGAGTCAATTCCTAATGTGTATCTCCGTGTTTATGAGCAGATTTTTCACCTCGCCCTTGTGGAATTTGAAGATATAAAAAATACACTCAGATGCAAAGAACTTAAAATCCCAACAGAAAGTACAGATGAAAAGGCAGAATAAGTTTATAATTATCATCATCATTTTACAGAGAGAGAACTCAAACATGAACAACTTCATTTTTTTTTCAGGATGCACAGAAGAAAAAGAGCAGCAGATGCAGGGATGTGAAGGCAGATCTGAAGCCCATCCCAACTGCTTCATATAGAGGATATTCTAGTTAGCACAATCCCTCTGCAGTCTTCCCACTGCCCTACCATTAAGTCTAATTACTGATTTCTACTGGTGTTAAAAAGGTAAGAAGCAGTCCTTTAAAAACCTACTTCTACCTTGGAAACCAAATACAGCAGCCTGCTTTGTTTTATCACCCTCTTGTTTAGTTAACTCCTTTATTTTTTCTCCCCTTTTCTTTTTGTTGTCACATGGAGTTCATGAAACTCCTTGGGTTTGATAGTGTTTTTTATTATGAGTGTTTCTTAAGGTAGCTGAAGTGGCTGAGAGCAGGGCTTGCTGAGGAAGTGCTCAGCCATGGCCCACTGGTTGATGTCAAAAGGCCAGCATCTGGTACCATTCTCCTGGTGCTCAATTGCTTCTTTCTTTCAGCTCTTTTCAGACCAAGGTACAACTTGAGAAGTGCACTTTGTGTTATAAAAGCCCTAATAGAATGGCAGCTTTATGTGCATAAATCTGTTCTCGCTGCCAACACCCCAACTTAGCCAAATAGCAACTGCAGCCACAATACCAGGAGGCCAAAGTTTTCTAAGACTAAATCTGTCACCTTGTCTCTTGCAACTAGCTGCCTACAGCCCTGAATATGACCTTAAATTTGATTTTCCCATTGTACACAACCTACAGAGAAAATTACAAAGTGTTGATTTATTGTTCTATAGATTTCTCCCTTTTTCTTTACACTTTTTCTGTATGTTCTTAACAAAGTTCCTTTAAATATTAAGGAAAAATCAAAATAAGTCAATCAAAATTATTAAGTCAATCAAAATAATGACAGAGCCATGGTTCACTGTCATCAAATCTATGTAAAACCCGATTGTCACAATTTACTAATCTGAACAAGGGGAATTTCATTTTAATTTTATTGAAATATAAAATTTCCTCAAATTAAAAGCAAATGAATACATCTTTATAGTCAAACTGAGACTCTACAAAAGCAGAAAGCATCAAATGCTAGTTCACACAGTGGGGTCAGCACTCTTTCTTCACTGCATTTGCCAATGTTTATGTTTTTTTCTAATCAGGAGAAAATCAAAGCCATGTGGACACCTACAGGAAAAACAGCAGGTCTCAAAATGTTGTTGGCAGGGTGAAATTTGTGATTCTCCCATGGCACTTCATTTTTTTGTCAACTTAGTTTTAGTTACATTTTCATGTTAATTTCTTCTATTTTGTAAAGTCATTTGGGCTGGAAACAAATTTTCTCATGTTTTTATAGAATTGTAGGGCAGCCATTCCCAGCTGAAACTCCTATAAAGAAAAGCTTTATTTTAATCCACAAGCCTAAATCAAATATATAACCTCTCCATTGTTACAAGGCATAGGTTAAAGCAGCAGGTGTTTCAAGTTCCTGGGAGATGCATTAAACAGACAAATTTAAATCATGATTAATATTTTTTTTTTCATTTGGAAGGGGAGGAGAATATGAAATTGCAGTCAGGTATATACTGTAAATATACCTTTAAAATACAAATAACCCTCATAACACCTGCATGTGGGGAAATAAAGTAATATTCTAGAATGTGTTTAATAGAGCAAGGCAAAAGCCCCCACTATTAAACGAAATATTGAAATGCAAGGGCATAGCAGTCATAATTTTTAAAACAGGGACCCAAAATAATGAACAAACAGCCAATAACTAGAAAATCACCTGAAGGATTGAATTCAAAGGGCTTATTAAAAATATCAAATTTACCTTTTAAAAGACCTCTGTAATTACACGCATCATGGTAAAGAGTGCAGGGCACACAAGGCAAGGATGTGCTGTAAAGGGCTGAACAACCTGTGGCTGTACGTGTGCAGAACACACAGCAGGTTCCCAAGCACGTGGGTGCATAAATGTTCAGGAGAGCAGGCCTGAAGGCAGTTTGCCATGCTCCATTATGGACCCGAGTGGCTTGGAAAGTTTTCCCTGTCTTACAGTTTGTCAGCAGAGGACCTGAACAGATGAAGGGTTAACAGGACAGGCTATGCATTAAACCCAGTTGGCAGATTGCTCCAAACAAAGCTACTGGACTGTGGAATAGGAATCCTGTCTTTGCTGGTTGTCAAACCTCTTTCTTAGGCACTAAAAAAAGAAGATACACACTTTTGTCCTCCAGTCTCAGAGATTTGTGTAAAACACAGCTACAGCAGGCCTGAGGGAGCAGACCAGAACTCTGATTCATTAGTTTGAATGAAAAAAATACGATCTCAGTAGAAAGATAAAGGATTTCTGTTACATTTCTTTTAAGTCAGAAGAGCTAAACTAAGGGTAGATTCCAGAGTTTATTCATGAGAAAACCACTGTATAAACAATCTGAAGATCTCTGGCTGTATTATGTATGCTTAGACTGAGTATTGGGAGTGGTGTGTTTATCCTTTCTACTCATAATGGGATGCTAATTTAGTTAGTAGCTATAGATTGGATGTCCAGTGAATATCTAATCTTGATGTGTACATCTTTTGAATGGTTAAGCTTGTTGGAAAGAGTCTGCGTTCTAGATTCCTGGAAGTCCCTTATGAATCCAGTGGGTAGTTATTTAACATCTTGCTTTCTCATCCCCCTTAGTCTACTGTCAATACTATCTCTCAGTCAGAGAATAAATCACGGTGAGTCATTATTTACAAAGAAAAGAGTGTGGTTGACAAGGAAACCAATGATTACAAGCCAAATCCCCAAGCAAACTTTGTGAAGTTACCAAAGGAAAGCAATCAAGAGTAAAAACAATAACTGTGGGTTCTTTAGAGGTAAAGGAGGTTATAAGTAGTGTATGAACATTCCAAGCAACTTTGGCTTTCCTTCAAATAATGGAAACATCTAAGAAGGTGGTAACAGAAAGAGTTTAAGGCAGCTGGTGTCAGTGAAATGTCTCTGCCCTTTGCCTTCTGAAACCTAATGGGCTCTTCTCCCTTTAAGACAGAGGAGACTTGTAACTGCTTAAAAAGTGTCTGCTAGCCAATATGCATTTCTCTTGACCCTATAAGATCTGTGATCCAATAGGACACAAAACTCAGTTGTGTTTTTTCTCCAGTGGTACTTTTTAACATGAATAAAACATGCTTTTTTTTTCATCTAAGTTGTGTTAAATAGCTGAAAAGTTATTTGTGGATGTTGGATTAGATATGGGGAAGTAAGTTATGGTTCATAATTTAATACACATAGTGTGTTTGAAATGATCTCTAAAGAAGCTCAGAGGAAAACTCATATACAAATGCTTATTGGTTTGCTTTAGATTCGTGTTCATACAGAGAAACCAAGAAGCATACTTAACAAGAACTTGGTGTTTCTCCAGCTATCTAAACCAGTATTTAATTTTAAATATTTCCATGTGTTTATGAAGCTGAAATATTTTTTATGCAAACAGCCATGATATATTCCGTCTTTGAAGTTACTTGGCATAATAAATAAAAAAACCCACCAGAACAATAACATTGATACTTTAACTGCAGAATGTCTTAGGAAAAAGACTTATACCTTCAGGGTGGTTAGGTGGTGGGAAGGTATCACAGAGCAGGCACAGCAATGACATACGTTCTCATCCCTCCCATAACATTTTGAGTCAGTAGAAGTTTAATGACCAGTCTCCATGAAATATGGTGATACTCATTTACAATTAAAATGACAAAAGCGCCAATCTGATTTACAGAGTGTGTTACACACGTTCTTTGAGAACCTGTGAGGCAGGAGACACTCAGGCTTGCTGGAACTTCTTCATTCATTTTGAAACTTCAACATATACCACATATAGTACATGGGTAGATCTTGGCCTAATTCTTATTTTTTCCTACCTCTGGTAAGTCCAAAAGACCAGAAGTGCAATGTAAACACCACAGATGATGTGCTGTTGCTACAGATCATCATACCTCCATATACCTCTATGGGACCATGTCAGCTTACACAGACTGGACACCTTCATTTCTGCTCTGCAAAATGGCTCAGGGAGCACATGTATTTAATTTTACATCCTGACTGTGGATCTGTCTCCAGTACATCCAACAACACTTTTGAAAAGTTAAACTTTTGGCGAATCACAGTTAAGTTACAGAACAAGTATGCCAAAGCCCCCCTGTCTAGAAGGAAGATTGAGAAAGACACAATGCCTGTTTGTAGAGAGTAATAAAGCCTCAGCTGGTTATGTGGGAGATGGATGTTCCCATTCCAGTGTTGCTGATGGCTCCATTCTGCAAGATGTCAGCAAAGTACTTGAGCACTTTGTGACTTTCATGAGCAAAGGACAACGGGATTTCTCATCTGCTAATATGCTTTATGTTAAAAAAGGTAAAGTCAATTTGGCTTGAAGTCTACTGCAAAGATCTTCCATTCTGTGCATAGACAGGTTTGGCACATTTAACTTCAGCAAGGATTTTTGAAGGTAATTTTAGGAAATACAGAAAATTTTGTTTTCAAACTTAGAAAAACTTTGTTGTTACTCCTATGTGATCAATGGATCAATTGTAGGAGTGAATTTTACTTGGCATGTTTAGCCAACACTTCATCAAAAACTAATTTTCCTACATCTAATCACCCAACCATCCTCTTTCACCTTATAGGGTCCAAAAATATGGGAACTGGTGTCACTGACGTTACAGATTTTCTTCTACAGAAAAGGCAGGAAATTTCACCTCACTTCTAATTTGCTATGCAATAAAGATAGTATGTCCCTTTGTTTATTAAAAAGATGTTGGCACACAATTGCAGCATGAAAATGACCCTACAGTCCAATCATGGCAATCACTGGCAGGTTAGATTTGGTTTAAATAATTCCCCTTCCTGTGTTGAAAACAGGTGTAGCCCCATTCAATTTCCAAACTCAGCACCCTGCTACCAGAGGTGAGCAGAAAGTTGCACCAGTGTGACAGTAGATGGGCAAGAGACTTTCTAAGTGATACTATCAATTATTAAGAAAAAGACAAGAGCTACAGGGTTTTGATTGTTTCATAGGAGTGTTTGTGAAGCCAGCTCTGGAAAGAGCAAATAATACTTACATCCAAAATAAAAAAAGGGATTTTGTTTCCAAATCTTACAGTTCTTTTTACAATTATCATACATGAAAAATTTATGAAGAAATAGTAACATGGGAAAAGAAGTGTATTTGTTGGTGTGAAGATGCAGAAAGGCACAGCTAGGTACAAAGAACCAGAGAAATCCTGATTTTCAACATCTACGTTGTTGCTGTTGTGGTCATTGACTTCATACAATTCTCTTAGAAACCAGTCTGAATTTACATTAAAATTAGTCGGATTTTAGTCCCCTAATATTTGATTACCATTTTTTCTTCATCATTCTGTTTGGTATTTTGTTTCTGTTGTTTTGATGGCAAATTCCAAGCAAAGCAAACAAAGTCAAGATATTACTACTAATTTTTCTGAGTTTTCAGAGTGTGTCATGGAATATCTGTCAGGTTTCTGAAACTTGACTTTATCATTAATTTAATAGGTAAAAATCATCATCATCATCATGGCTAGGCTTTACAAATGAAGATCTGGGAAGGGCTCTACCCATGTTTGCTACAAGTGCGTTGGTGGCTAAAAAGGCCAGTACGAGATAGACACGTCCGGGTGCAAAAGGCACAGCAGAAAGACTCCTTAGCTGGTATATTCTGCAAGGCACAATTCTTTCTGCATTGTCTTTTCTCCTCAAGAGTGATCCTGTGTGCTTTCTCAAAAGCATCAGCAGTGTTATAGATGGTGTGTCTCCAGACCTCCCGACTGGAGGCCAGACTAGACAAGTTATGATGATCAATATGACCAAGGCTGAGATGATGTTTCAGGGAGTCCTTGTATCTAGTAGGTAAAAATACATTGAAAACAATGGAACTACATCTTTTCATAATTATCTGAAACATTTGCTCTGAAATTCTATGAAATATCAAATTTGCTGCATTGAAGGGAAGTAGAACTTAGGACAGCATAAGAGACAATTTCTAAGCACATATATGCAGTTCCTTGGCACTCTAACTCCTCAGCTGTCTACTAGACAAGACATAGCAGAGCACACCATGACTCTACACTGTTCCAGGCAGATGTGCTTCCTTTCCAAGGCAAGCATGGCAAGGAAGGAAGTGGACGAGTGTCACCTTTATTTGACTCTGGCAGCTTTGACAGAGACCATATTAACTGTATTTTTTCCAGATTTTGTTTCTTTTTTTTTTTTCTTTTCTTAATACCCAGTAAAATTGTAGTAGGCATCTAAGCCACTTTTCAGATTAAATTTCACTTTTAAAAATGGCTTGGTCATGTGGGGGTCACAATCTAGCAATAGAATAGTTGTCTGTTTACCCTTAAAAAAGATGGTAATCAGATAACTTCCTAAGAATTTAATGTCTGACAATGTTTCATTGCTAAGGACTCCATTTGAAGAGTCCTTCAAATTTTATCTTAAGATTTCTATTGCATCTTTCTGAGTAATGCTTTGACAAAAGAAGTGTTAGCAACTGTATCTAAATGTCTGAAGTCTGAATGTGATTTGTTGCTGTATGCAAGGCTGTGGCATTCACACAACCACAAATATCTGGGTAAACAGTCTCAGTTTTAGAAGTCCTAATTCTTTGTATTTGAATTGTGTCTGATTATTCCACTGTAAAAGGTAACCATAAATTGCACATGCCCCAGAAGCAGGGTGTGAAGTTTAATATTTTATCTACTTTAATTATTCATGCATTTTTTTTCTTTCAAATTTATATTGGCATTACAGCTCAGCAACTAGGTGATCATCATGCTTTATCTTTATGGTTTAGAAATATCAGCTTGTTAAAAGTCTTCATCAGAAAACAACTAAGTAATTTTTATAGACTTTCATTTTAAGTCTTGGAATTGTTGGTTTTTCATATTTTTAAGTGAAAGATTCCCTCTCTTTTCTCAGGATCAATTTTCATTTCACAATCTAGTTTTCTATAACTAGCCATCCATCCTGTAAGCATTTTAAGAAGTCAAAATTGATTTCAAAGAAACACTGTAAAAGTATCACAACAACGGTGTTTCAGTTATCCAACTAGATTTCCAGTATGAAATTCTAAATATATTAGCCCAAAGCTTTTGACCACATTTAGAGCAGAAAGTTCTCAAAAATCCTAAAATTCTCACTGCAAGAGAACTATATTCCTCCAAACTTATTAATTCAGCCTGATCTTGAACTACAGAATTCTCACCACTGGTAGCATGCAAAACTCTTTCAGATGTTTCACCCCAGGAGGACCTTAACTCTGACTTTCAATCTTGTCCCAACAAAGCTTACTTGAACCATACACCTGAGTGCTTCCAGACCATCACTAGTCACTGTTGCTGGATTGGTGGCAATTAGCACATTCAGGGAATCCAGCTGGACTGAGCTTGTATGAGTTGGAAAAGAAGATGGGGGCCCACAAAGGATAGATGGGGCAATAGAGCTGTACTAATTTTCAGGAGGTAAAGGAGTTCAGAGACAGAATTGGTATTGGAAGTCTTCTTGGGAAAAGGGAGGACAGGGCAGGAGGCAGGGTCTTTCTCCTCCTGTGTACACAAACGGCCCCCAAAATCTGACCAGACTCGGGTCCTCCCATCACTGTAAATGCCAGGAACTCCTGTATTAGTCTCTACTGTGTTTTTGTAGAATCCTGCATTCACATAGCAGATTCAGTCCTTTTCTAAGAAAAAGGACTAATCCTTCTCTAAGAAAAAGGACTAATCCTTCTCTCTTGCTGCGAGAAGTTCTCTTGCATATATAGTTCTCTTGCATAATATAGTTCTCTTGCAGTGAGAATTTTAGGATTTTTGAGAACTTAACTAATCCTTCTCACTTGCTGCTACTGATCTCAGACTGAAAAGCTCATTCTCAAGAGAGGGGGAAACAGTTCCACGTGCTCTAATTCTCCTAAACTGTTTATTCCCTTAAGCAAAATAATCAGCTAACACACCTGTGGAACAGAGTGTGGAGCAGAGGAAACCCAGCAGGGAAACTCCCTGCAGCCACTGTCACTGAAGTGTGCCCAGTGTGTAATGGCACATTAGGTAGGCATTGATCTCAGCCACTTTATGAGGTCTGTTACAGAATTGAATCACTTGCTGCTGAATCCCATGGAGCAGAAATTGCTACTTCCTAAGCTAATCCATTTTCAAATTAGCTTCCAATTGTGACTGATGACCTCACTGCAAATCAGTTTACCTAATTGCTAACACTCACTATGGGAAGAGAAATCAATCTTTATATCTCTTTCTTTGCCGTTTTTTTTTTTAATATTTCTCACAGCTTCCTTTCACACTGCTCCAACTGGGAAGACAGGCTTTATGAGAAAACTAAGATTGCTTAATTGTCTACTCCAAATCAGAAGCAAGAGGGGTAAAGAGAATCAATGACTGCCACTGTTTCACTGGCTTTGGAGTTGAGAATGTGTATTCATTTATTGGTGCAGCTTTCCTAAATAGTTACTTAGCATCTATATCAGACCAAGATACAGAGACTTCTGCATAAATAAACTGTCTTTCTTGATCATTGTGCATAATTATAGACAGTTCATTTCCCAGTTTGTCATTGTAAAGACAAGTCTTAACAAGACAACGGGCACAAAAGCTGATGGAAAGGGAAGTCCATGTAACTTTTAAAAGCGGATAGCAAAAGCAATCACAGGTTGCCTCATAAATCTGTTCTACATGACTTTCATTACGAGAGGTGAAGGTGGTTTTTTGTATTCCAAAGAAGGTTATATGTAGAGATGAAAGTGCATAAAGAATACCCTATAGAAGAATACTTCAAACTGAAGAAAAGACAAATTCAAAACAAAGTACAGGTAAAAAAAAAAAAACCAAAGATTTTAGTAGCTCTCTTTTTAAAAAGCTCCCTACATCTAATTGCAGGTACCTTTTTCTGATACAAATGAGTATCTCAGTTTGAACTCTCCCTAATTTTGATGGTATTGAATTCCAAGCAGATACCACTTCAAAACAAAGTCACACACTTATATGTGATATGTATTCTACATAGTAAGATAAATTATATAGCAATTTGCAATATAAATAATCTCTATCTGAGTACCATGGAAATTTGTCAATATTTTTTATGGTATTATTAATCACATAAAATTAAGAAATGTACTAAAAGAATGAAACAGGAAAAATTAGACAGTTAACACTAATTCAATAAAAAAGTCATACAGAACTATCCAAGCTGTCACTTAAAGCAGTCAACACAAATTAAGTAACTATTAAGTTCATCCTACACTCACTCAAAATAGCAGGCAGTGAGAATAGGATGTGTGTGCAGCTGAGTAAGGGACTGTCCAGATTTTCATTTTGCTATGTCAGCTGGCTCAGAAACAAATCTGCATTTCCTCCTGGGGAGATACAGATGTACTTTTTAAATAACAAAATAGCCAATATGTCTCTAAATATGATTATCATAACCACATATAACTTGTTGTACAGCTATGCTCAGCTTCATAGGTAGGGCAGAAAGCCAGAAAATGTGGTGAGCATATCCTCTTCCTCAACCCCTTGACCTACGAGTGTGATGTTTATCTTCATGCTGACATTCCTAAAAATCTATATTTCCCCCTTGAATCAAGCTACCATATATTGAGAACAGAATAGCAACTAGTGTTCCTTTGCCATTTTAGAAACATTTTTTTGTGTGGCACACATCACCTTGCTTTTGCTTTCCTTTTGTTTGCCTCTGTCCTCATTGAGTCCACAGTTTATTTCTGACTGTGTAACTCTCTGCAGCCACTTCTGGTTACATGTTAAAAAAAATCTTAAGGAAACATTGTGGCTCGTGGTTTCAGATGTCAGTTTTACTATGTCCCTGAAGTTTAGACATGAATGACATGCTGACCTTTGAAGTAGCATTGTCCCGGGACATAGCTGAGATTTTCTATTAGTGTGAGGTTTGCCTTTAACAGAAGAGGAATGTTCAGATAGACTGATTGGTGCTTGGCCTCTGGCTAGGCTAAAAGTATAGCTTTCCCTCTCAGGCCTAATTCCTAGCACAGGAATGTAGAGACAAAAGGAAACACAATAGGGAGATAAATCTAGCAGAAGTTATTCCAAGCAACTTTATAGAAGTTTGAACTATAAATTGGAAAACACTTCTTCTTTTGGTTATTTCATCCATTTTTAACTGTACCTAATATATCATTAAAATACACAATTCTATTCTGAAATTTAAATGGATTGATGAGTATGTTTTTCTTGGTGGAAATGTTTTGTGAGAGCTCCAAAGTAATAGGATAAGGTATAGCTTATTTTCTTAGGAGGTCTCTAATCAGCATTCATATGCAACTCAGATTCCAAAATATTTGGACCCCCACTGAAACAAATAGAAGTGTTGTAGGAACAGAAATACACTAGTGACCTCAGAGCAATTTTCAGTATTCTTAAGTGTTGCTTCCAAGTGCTAAAATCTTTTCAAGTGGTGTCTAGCTATTTTTCTATGATATCTGGGGATAAACTTTATTCTTTATTTATCTAAGCAGGGGTTCTCCTTCAGTGAATCTCATAATATTAAGGAAGCTAATTGAATTAAGTAATTATAAAAGATACTCGAGACCAAACCCATGAAACCAAACTCATCTGCTATTCAGAATGTTCAACATCATTGTAATTTTCCCATTCCATTTCAAAATATCTTCAGAAATGAGATGTAGTCAATGTTCTTTTACATTTAGTTTTCAGATAGGAACTCCAAAAAAGTAACTAGATGTGGAAGAAGAACTCCAATCAAGAAGTAGAAGAAAACAGTCAAAATATGCAAAATACTTGTAGTTGCTTTCTGACAAGCACAAATGACTGTAACAGTACATTCAGATAATGATCTGAAATATTAAAGTCATCTCTTATTAGCATTTCTCTCCTTCCATTTTCTAAATCCTAGGAACAACAAACAACAAACAACATACTTAAGCCCAACACTGCAGCCCAGATATGTGACCTAAACAAGCAGAAGAGCAAAAAGCAGTGAAGCTGAGCTGGAAGAAGAAGAAGCAACAATGTAAGGAGAGGCAGCAGAAAAGACCCCTAAACTACACCCCTCAGAGGTACTCTAGTTCGGAAACTCACATTGCACAATCACATTCCTGATTACAAAAAAGGAAAAAAAAAAAGGGTGTGGTTAATTTTATAAATACCCATTTGAAAATTAGTTAGAGCATGCAAAGATGTGATATGTGTGATATGTATCTACATATATATATATATCTATCTACATATAATCACAGCCTGTAACTTTTTCAGAGCACAGACAGTTGAGCCTTAGACTGCTAAATCTAGGAATTGATTTCTCAAGAGTTTGTCGCTCACTAACCAGACTAAATAATCCTCTGCCTTACATAAATATAAACTGGTTTTTTTTTTTCTTTTTCATTTAGCCCCATGTATGTTGGCTTATCAAAACCCCTGTACGGAAAAGAAAATTCTTCAAATGAACAGTGTATGAAGACTGGTAGATACTTGTTAATACTTTGGAACCAGAGTATAAAGCATCAAAATTTGCTGAAATGGAAGAAATCTCAGAGACAGAGGTCATCGATTCTTCAGTGTAAGAAAAACATTCAGTTACCAGCATTTTCAATAAAGTCCAGGTTGAGCAACTGAGTCTATGGCTTTGGTGTAAGAATACTTCCCTTTTAAAGACAAAGAAAATACAAACTTCGCTGAAAGATAATGACCCGTCACTAAATCCAGCAGCCCTGCTCATCAATGCATGGTAGTATAAAGGAGGGTGATTCTGTGACCCTTTCTGACAACCTCAATGTCCTCTAAATTAATGTTCTTTTTCCCCCTTGCTTTCTAGTGGGAAATGTAATGGGGAAACTGAATAGTCAAAAAGTAGAACTAAAAATGCTACTTTGTCTATGAATGTAAAATAATCCATGTTAGAGGACTCAGTTTTTAACATTAGGAATTTAAATTAAAAAAAACCTAACCAACAAATATTTTTACTCTCTTCCATCACAGTAAACGGTACAAAAGCGGACATAATTTATGCTAAATTTGAAGCTATTTTACCCTCTCATATTGATAGGAAATGAAACTGAAAATCAGGCATGTTTTCATCTCTGTATAAACTGTCCATTAGAATAAAATATATTTTTGCTATGACTTCAGAAGTAGGCTCATATCTGAGAGAATCTACAGAATGGATGTCAAGATTTTTTTCATTAGACATTTTCTGACTATTGACAGATTTCATAATCACATCATGATTCTTACTGGAATCATGGAGTACAATCCTGCCAAGAAAAAGATGCATCTGCATAAAACATGGATTTTATATTATAACATTTGTAAAATGATAAATTATCTGCTGCAGCTTTATAGGAATATACTAGTATGTAAAACTGAAAAAGTGCAACTGCTGCTTAGAACAGTTTGAGAGGAGTTGTTATTACTGGAGTTCAATGAGTGTCTCCTAAAGTTCTTGGAATTAAGTGTGGTATTGTACTAAGCATAGCAGAAACCATATGATGGTGAAATATCTATATTATCTTTTTTTCCCATAAATTATCACTAACATACCAAAAAGATATGCATACAAGAGAACAGAAGGAGAAACACAGTATCTACTATGCTGCTGTCATGACTGACATTTTAATTGGCTCACAAGCCTTTGGGGACTGCAGTATGTTTAGACTTAATTTCCACATGTACAGTACAGCCATTACAACTAGTCTCTTCTGCATCTGGGAATTAGTTTATAGCATTGCAACTGCTGCTCATCTGGTCTTCTGCTGTCTTTGCCATGAACATGAATCTTGACAGAGAAGCTGTAGCCGGATAAAATAGCTAGCAGATATTAATGTAGTCCCCTTAGGTATATTAGTGGAGAACATACCTCTGTAAGCGGAGGGAAGTCACAGTGTTTGGAATTGGAGCTAAATAAAATAGGGATTGCAGGCTTTGAGTGCTACTTCTTGTGTTGGAAGGGGAAAGGCAGGTTGGGTGAAAGGTACTGTAGGTACAGCAGCACATACAAACAACAACTGGTGCTGGAATCCATCTCATGAGGACTGCTGCAGTTCAGCTGTAGCTTTCAGGGCACACACCCAGAGCAAAGGCCATCTGCACTACAGCTGGATGGGACTTCTCCAGCAAAATCCCTTTCCTACCCAAAAATTATTATTTGTTAGAACAATTTTTTAAAATTTATTTTTAATGAAAATGAATAGTTTTCAAGAAGATTTGTGTTTGAAATTTTTCTCAGATAGATCCATCACAGACTATCCCAAAGGAGTACATTTGCCTTGACTGTACTTTTACTTAGACAAAACATGAGGACAGAGAATTAATGCATGTGTGTCATGGTCCAGTGAAGATAACTTTATATAAATATGCAACAACAATCAGAAAGACTGTATCTCTCCAAGGACAGAGAGTGCGCAGAGAGTGACATCTTTGAAGACACTTCACAAACAGGGCTTTGCCCCATCCTCCTCTTCTTGAGGGATCACCATGAACCAAAACAAGGGTGAGATTTGAGCTGCAGTCTCTCACATTCCTTGCAATATAAAACAATCCTCCACAGAAATTCCATTTTTATATCCCTATCAAGCTCTCGGCCAATATTTAAGTGTTTGCACAAACTGAAACAATTGCAATAAAAACAATGAAAAGAGACTGATTTTATCCTGGGTTTTATTGAAGATGTGAGAGAAAAATTTTTTTTGCTTTTAATCATAGGTGATCCTCGTAACAATTGAGCTACTTTAGAGTATTCACGTATCAGTATTGTTAGGAAAATAAGGTCATAGGTATCGAAGATTTTTTTTCCCCTACCCTGGTTATCCTTTACACAATTTGATTTAGCATAATGAAGAAAATAAAACAAACTTCTAAACCCTGAAATCTTTCAGAAGCCAGAGTTCTAGTTTTCCAGCCAGCCCTCATCCACATGGAGGCCAAATGATTTTGCTGTGTTATTAATTCAGTCTGCACAAGAGATTGTGGTTCTCTTGCTAGAGGAACTCTGCTATGAAAAGTGGTGCCAGAAAATCTGACAAGTGCCCTCCCTCCCAGTACAATATTTTGGAGAAAGGAAGCCCAGAGCAGAAGGCGGGCTCTCTGCGGGTTGCTGGGGGATGGTTTGCATAGCGCTTACACTTCTTTATGGTGTGGTTTGAAGGGGGAGAAAGTTGGAACATTTCAACAGCCCTTCTCTCTCCTCATCCTGCAGTTTGTACAGCAAAGACAGAGAAAGCCTAGCAAAAAAAGAACAAACCAATGTTGTGGCTTTCCTGCCTTTTCTACCACTTTAGAACAAGGTCTACCAGCAAATCCTAGTAGATCATGCATTACAGCCAGCGTCTGGGAACACATATAGGAAAGGTTTTGGCAAGTACAATAAACCCAAATATTTAATGAGAATGAGTACTCAGTTTCAGATGTTGTCTTAAACCTCATTCAACAATATGAAATGTGTGGTTTTCTGCTATTGTTGTTTTCATTCCCCTTTTCCTGCTCCCTCACCTCCATTTTAAAATACCTGAGAACTATTTTTAATATTTCTTTCACCTTTCAGGTAAGGATATTACCAGTCAGATTGAATACCATGAACACAAGCATTAGATCTTGGGAAGATGATTGAAACCCTAATAAATTTGAAACCGTTTTCAATTAGTACACAGGAAATTTACTTTGTGAGCCATGACTTGTTTTATTAGTGCCCTGGAGGGCAATTTAGATTGGAAAAATCAGGACATCATTGTTTGCCAAAAAAGAAAACAGATACTTAACTTTCATCTATAGGCTGGGATACAGCCATGAAAATGGGACTAAAATATTATTGAGTATCAAAAAATATTTATACATTGGGGTCAGTCATAGTTCCAGGGTGTTGGAAATGACATTCATCCCATCCTAAATTGTGTGGTTAGCTTGGAAATTTGCCACTTGCTTTTACTTTTAAATGAACCCAAAGCAAACCCTTTATATTACATTTTTAATAGGTTCAATTAAGATATGGAAACAGTTGCTCAAGAAAGCAGCAACCTCCTTAAAAGTTATCATACCTTTAGACCTTTAGTACCTGTGTGTTCTGAGGGATTACATCATATATCCCGTTCTCTATTTTTCTTCTCTGTTGTTGCTCAGATTCTCAGTTGCCCAGAAATAAAAATCTTACATCAAAAACTTACAAAATAGAGAGAAGAAGGTACAGAGAAGAGCTCCTGCCAATGAATAATCTCTTCTAAAAATATGAATAGCAAGATCAACTTTTATTACTGCAAAATTTGTTCTGCCAATTGTAGTCTGGCCAGTAAGTTGAAGGAGAGGATACACACGATGGAACAACTCTTAATATGTCTTTGCCTGACATACACAGGTGTCAGCTACAAAAGTATTCCTTGTGTATTAACCTGCCTTGACCTCATCCACCTGAATAAGGGCCTCTTGCAGTGTGGTCTATAATTTTTCAATACTTTTTAATCATATCCACGTCAGTGCCTTTCACACTCCAGCAAGCTCCTTCAAATGATGCCACACTCGAATTCAGCAGCACTGAAGCATGGCTTAAACACTTAGGGCTAAATTATCATAACTCTTTCTTGGTCATGTAAGGGAGGGAGAAGTCTTCCCTCCCTTTTCCCCCACTGTGAATGTAACTCCAGGGGGAAAGGACAGGAATAAGAGAAGACCCTTGTGCACCTTACTCCATATGCAACAGCTGACACTTGAGGGGGAGATAACATGCTCAAAGAAAATAGGAGAAGTGCTTTAGCCTTTCCACAGAAGCATATACTGGAAGGATGCACCTCCAAACATGTATTCATATCACGTAACATTAACTTTCATCTATACAATAAGCACACTCTAATTAAGTAAAAGAGGCCGATATGAAAGAATTCAAAATATCTAAATAAAACTAATACTCAAAGTCAACGCTGAGAGAAGAACCTATATGAACAGTGATTGTAATTACTTCAGGGTTCACACAAGTGAAATTACTGCACAGTCTGTCAGAGTTCCTACAAAAAAGGGAACATTAAAAAACAGAAGGGCAAGAGTAAGGAATCTCCATATATATATACAGATTTTGTGAGCCCATTAAAAGGCCTCATGGCTTTCCTTTGCTATCTGAAGTTTTCATCTTCAAAATTTGTGCTTCTCAAATCAATCATAGATTGAGCTCTTACACCTGAAACTATTTCAGACACCCAAGTATCCAACCAAGAGCTTAACCTGCAAGAGTGAACTCTTGTAAATGATGCTTCTTCCAGAACAAAAAGGCTACCAGATGCAAAAACAGCATTTACAGTGCAGAGCTGTAGTGTATCTACAGTTCTATCACACATTCACATGATGGACATGTCTGACTCTGAGGCAGAAATACCACAGTCTCAATTCCCAGCTCCCTAGGAGGGAGGACCCTGATGTGGCCATCCACCAAAATTTCCCAAATAAATCAAAATGCACAAACTAATGAGCCAGGTCCCACCTCAGTAAGCAGTCATGACATTGTCAGGACACATACCAAGGAGCAGAACTATAGGGCACATTAATACCTTATTATAAGCGTGGTATCTTCCTGTCTCCATCAGATCAGCTGTGCCTGGATGAATGTCTAGCTGAGGTTTTAACAGAACCAGTATCCTAATCCCTCACACAAATTTCAGAGTAATCATTAGGTTCTTAAAGGAATATAGCAATTTTGCACAGAATTCTTAATTACTGGAATACAAACAGAAAGGAACTGTTAGCTTTAACTTATTTAACTGCATGTCAAAATAAAAAAGAAAGAAAAAAGAAGAAAAGAGCTTACCTCAGACAGCCACAAGTGTTTAGTGGTCAAAGAAAAATTATCCAGTTTGATTGATGTCTTTTTTGATATTCCTAAAGGAAGATAATTTTATGTTTAAAACACACAACTAATTTACAGAAAAACACATAAAAGCATACCTACTTCTGAAAAGTAAATAAGAACATAATCAATTACCATATCATTGCTTTAAAGCATCCAAAGCCTTGACTATGTAACAAGGATCATTCTAAATTTAAAAAGATTTGGGAAAGTGTATGGAAGGGGGCTTGTGATGAAACACGGTCGCATTGCACTTATATAAAGTATCAGTCTTTTTGTGATAAAGTTAATTAGGATTCTATCATTAACAGAAAAAAAACCCCAAACCAACCAACTTCCTCCATCCTCCCAAAGCCTTTAAATGCATTGATTTTTATTGAAATGAAGTTACATCTCCTAGGCAAGCCTACACAGATGATATTGAACTAAATTAGTTTCACTTTTTGAAACATTATAGCACCATTTTACTATGGCCCACTCAGTTAACCTTCCTTAGGAAGAGGTGGGGTAGTCAGGGGATGTTTATTTGGGGAGGGGACACGCAGGTTTGTGGTGCTCTGTGAACAGCACACAGCACAGGTGGGCAGCCCTGCAAACACAACCCCATGTCAGGGAGGCAGCCAGAGAGACCCTGTGCCAGGGAACCTCATGTGCCATCAGCCAGAATACTGCAACACACGTGGTCAGGCTGCCCTTGCCTAGGAGCCAGGCAGAACTCCTGTGCACTTTTTGGACTTGAAGGTCTACTCAAACACGTATGTGGGCATCCACAAAGACTAACCCCAGCTAAGGAAGTTGATTAGAAAGCCAAGTTCAGACTGGAGTAGCTCAGAGAACCTAACTTTAAACTTCAACTGTAAAAGAGACTCACTCTTCACTGGAAAAACTAATCACTGACCTTCCTACACTGAACCCAAACTATATGAACCCCTTTTCTCCACCCAGTCTATTCCTTTTTTTTTTTTCCCATCTTGGAAATGTGCAAGAAAGTAAGGTAAATGATAAATATTTAAGAATTTCTGCAACTCATTAGCAAGAAATTTGCTCACATAAATGGACTTTTCAAGCACTGGCACAAACTTGCCAGTCTGATGCCCATCACATGAACAGAAAGATCCCGGGCTGTGGTTTCCTGCTCTGGGGCATGGAGTACACTCCGGATCTCAAGATGCTAAAGAGTGACAGGGCTATGGATGAACAGAGAAAAATACTTTTCAATACTCTCTGTATGGAATGTATCCATGAAAGATCAAGTCCAAATGGAATTAAACCCAGTTTCATCTACAGTTGATTCATTTCACTGAACATTTCAAATTAAAGATTTCTGTTTGGAACACATTGACTGTGCTGGTTAATTTTGTTATATTTCTGATGGCAGATGCTATGGGACCCTATAGATTTGTAGGATTTTAATATGTTCTTGCACAATGCCTAACATTCCTTGGCAAACAAGCTAGCAACATTCTCACGTAAAATTATGCAAGGTCCTGTTTGCTACATGTGAGTATAGTTTTCAAAAAAGTTTCTGTATTTGGTTCATGATTTACAGTTTTCCTAAAGCTCTCTGGCTTTCTAAATGTGATTGACACAGGAGGAACTACGCTAAAAACGTTTTGAAATATGGAAGAAACAAATGATATTATAGAATGCTTTTCTTGTGCAAAAGTACTATAAGAAGTTTGCAGAGAAACATTTTAGTCTCTAGTTTTTAAAGAGCTGGCAGAAAAAAAACACATCCAGTGGAAGAAACAAGGGTTGTGAACTTGCCCACATCAGCTGTCAAACAGAAGCCAACATGCACAATTAAAGTAATTAATTTCAATATCTCAAGTAATTAGTTTCAATATCTCAAAAACACAAGAGTTGATATTCTGTAACCTAGACTGTCAGTGATTTAAAATGAAATAAATTACCTTATCTACTAAAGGGAACAATAGCTGCTGATTTGCTCTTCAGAAATATTTTTTTTCCTAGTGATGTCCTTTTCAGGCTAAAGACAAATTTCAGACCTTACCCTGCCTTCTGTTAAAACCTGAACAAAACCCAGTGAAGGAAGCGGAAGACATTTCACAGGACTGTGGAAGCAGGATCCAAACTTGATGCAAAACATCAAATCTAACAGCCCTAGATGTGAGGACGCTAACAGAGACCATTTAAGAAGTGAACTGATACAGAATTCATAAAAAATACCTCTATGGATTATTATACTTTATCTTTTCTTAATCTGATCCTAATCTATTATTTGGGAAGACAACTGAGAGTGAACTAAGAGTATTAAGCAAGTTTACTATTTCAATTCTACTAGAGCTTTATTGAACACTACACAAGTTCTGTGAACCTCCTGCTAATCCATTCCTATCTGGACAATGCTTGTTTATTTTTCCTAAAAAAATTTAAAAAAAGACCCCCCAAACCAAACTGGTTTTAAAAAACTTAAAATTCAAAGTTTCTCTATTTCCTGCAATATATATGCACATAACTAAACGATTGACTTTAAGATGCAACAGCTGAAGAAAGCATATTTTGAATTATAGTAGAAATTGAGTGATATTAAAATATTATTATTGTGATGCTTCTGTTAAAGTTCTATCAACACTTTCCAGATATATAGAAACAGTTGTATTTTTAGATTTGAATCATCTGGACAGAAAAGCATTCTCCATACAAAAGTTTCCAATTAAAATTCTGTGTTAAAGAGACTGCTTTTTGAAAATCACGTGGAAAAGGTCTAGAGTTATCTTAATTCACCAAAAAAAATAATGTCAAGGGGTTCTTCCTTTTTTTAGACTGACTTTCTAGCATCACAGAAAATACACTGAAAAAAAAGAAAATGTCAAGTTTTTTTTAAGATTCTCAGGAGGGGCATCAAAAGTTTAAGCATCCAACATTATTAATCTCTTTTGAAATTCCTATGCAGGTGCATGCACTTCTTTCTTATGCGTATGAAGCTCAATCTAAACATCCCAGTAATAAATAGAAAAAGTACCACTGATTTTCATCTTTGCTAGTCCACCTCACTAGCCAAGGAGGGACTGATAACATTCTTGTAACTCTTTCAGATATTTTATTCAAACAATTATTTTACATCTCAGACATAGAGACCAACCAACCCACCCACCCACATGTACACACACATAGGTATGCAGAAAGGAAAAATAATCTTTATTAAACAATTTGTGGGATCCTCACTGCTTTCTTCCTGTGTGCTCCCACTACTTCAGGGCCAATCACAGGAGCCAAACTACCTCTTGCTGCTTTTTTACAGCTGAGGTTTCTCAGTCCTTTATAGGCACCGTTTGACCCCTTTCCAGCTGGCTCTGATAATCAAATATGAGCAGCCAAGTCCAGATCTAGCTCCCTGCTCCCCAAACAACTGCTCTAGGATTGAAAGGAGTAGACCACCCTGTTAAATGTTCTAAGATTAAACCAGCAAAAAATTTAATAGGAAATTCTCCTCACTTTATTTTTCATATAAGACAAAAGAGAGAGAGAGCAGAGAGGGACCTTTCGCAGATATGATTAGCCTTTACTCAGTTGAAAGTCCAATTTGGAAATAAATTGTTGAGCTGTGAGCTTTTGCAGATATACAGCAATTATACGTTAAGTAGATAGTTCACATACACTTCAGTATGTTAGCATGTTAGTAATGTGGAATACTCCACATATGAAGTGTTAGTTTTGGTACCTATTTGATTAATGGACTTACACAGGCTTGAAATAAATTCAGATGAAATAAATCTTCATCTTTCCATATTTAAGCTTTTTTTTTTCAATCTATGATTATTATATTTTATTTACAATTTATGATTGAGAGGTCTTAGTGATAGTTCAGAGAGAATTCCATGAGCTTGCGTTATCTGAACTACTGAGCTTGAGGTGAGACAGGACCCCCTGGAAGGAGTGACTGTGTTTCCTTAAGAGTAAGTGAGAAGTCCATACCTATGCCACAAGCAGAGAGAAGATCTCTGGGTCGATGGAGGAAATGTGAGAAGGAAGACAGAGTTTGTGACATGCTCAGTCCTTGAAAAAGTAGAGAGCAAACGTGGAGAAGCAATGGAAAAGGAGATTTGTCCCAGGTAACAGGAATCCCAGTGCTGACTGGAAACAAGATTTCATCTGAAAACTATACTAGGCAACACTGAGATTTCAAACCATTTTATTTTAATTTCCTTTACCTAAGATTTCTGAGCTTTCTCTGAGTCACTGTCTGCTTGTTTGTTTGTCTGTTTTTTAATCAAATGCAGCTTTGAAGATCTGTTGGTTTTTTTTTTCTCACTCTAAGAAAAATTTGGACAGGCTTACATCACAATTTTACCTGACTTAAGTGTCCTGTCACAGCACTTCATCAAGTACACAAATCTAGAGATGTGAGTGAATACATTTTCATAAAAATATTCCTCGCTGACACTAAAAATCAATATTTGCATAAGCAAGAAGTCCTAAGAAGTGATGTTTGGCTTTCAACCAATGTTAGAAGTGTTTGTCACAAAGTCCTGAGATAAGCTGCAAGCAGATAGAAAGCTATGTAAAACATATTTTTGTGTTCTGCAGGAATAAACTTTATCCCAGACATAATAATTATATGATGAGGGCAAGTATTCTTTCAGTGGAGAAATAGCACATTACTGTAGTTGTCATTTTTGTTCCCCAAGACATCTCCAAAGGTGTGTTTCTGAAAATGTGACTTTTCAAAATTAGACTCACAGAAAGGCAAAGTCTTGGCTTGTGTTTGGACAGAGTACATTGAATTCCTGTTAGTCAGGTTTCGTGGTCTCCAGTTGACATAAACATTCTCAGAAGCTATGTTATGCAGACTATTGTGTGTGTGTGTGCATAAAATTTTGGAAACCCACAGCAAGAAGAGAGATGTAGAAACATTTCCTTTTCTTAGAAATTATTGGTGAAAATGAACACAGGCATTTTCAGAGCTGGTCTTATTAATGAAAGCCTTTCCTTGCTGGTACATATAAGGGCAAACACATTATTCCCAATGAAAAACAGCTTTGTAAAAGTGGGGGAGGAAACCTCATGGGTGGTCTTCGAAGAATATAAAACCAGAGTTTTATGCTCTAGCTGCATTTTTAAAAAAAAAAGGGGGGAAGCCAATGGCTACCTTTGGACCCCAAGGCACAGGAGTAAGATGCCATATTTAAGTCCAAGAGGAGCTATATTCTGTCCCCCTCAGATTGATGTGGGGAAATGCTGTGCATTTTCCAAATCTGATTCTAAGCGAATGAGATGATTCTATACATTTTGTTCCCTGAACTGGCTGATGTGAGATTGCCGTGGAGGTGAGACCCAACTGAAAGTTTCTTTTACCAGCAGAGTCTAAATTGACTGCAACAGTCTTTGAAATATCCTTGAACAGAGGTATCCATTTGGTATTTTGGCACTAGCAGGAGCCCAGTCTTACAGTTGAGCAATTTAGTACTTTACAGAATTTGACATTCTGTGTCTAATTCATATTTTTTAAATTTTTGCCTCTGCTACCTGTAAACCATGTACTGCTGTCTTTGAATACATCTTTACTGTGCAGATATACACATATTTCTGCTCTTTATAACTTGGGATGATTAAATTTTCTGGTATTTGGGACAGCAATAGACTAATGAATAATTGAGTTTTCATTCTGGTATAAATTTCATTCCATTTCAATACACTGGCAAATACTAGAATATGGAGAGAGAAGAAAAAGTAGAAACCTTCTCCTAGGGCATGCTACAGATTTTAGCAGAATAGAGAGTAGTTTCTAAACTGTTATCCTTGATCAGCTTCACTTAGGTTTTTTAACATGTATTTTGTGGTGTCATGCAGAAAAATCACTTGTGATAAATATTCTCTTTTTATCTCTTTTGGTTTATGCCTTCCAAATAAAATTCCACTGAGTGGAACAACTGCACTTCCTCCATATGCAGAATTGCTTAAGACATTTCTGATTGTTCTGTGATAGAAATACATTATGAATGAAAGAGATGCAGAAGCAGATATAATTGGAGATTAACATAACCTAATGCTATGAGGTATTTGACTTATAGCAGAGTCAGTGACTGAATCCATCTCCCATGTCTCCTACTCTTCTTAAGCTTCCTCTAGGCTCATCTAAATACACTATTACACAAACATCATCACATAACTTTGTCCTGACTGTAGAATTACCAATTGACTACTCTGTTCTCACTGATGCAAGACCTTCCCTTTCTTTATTAAGTCATCTTTCCTGCCGATAGATGTCACAGGACATGCGATTTCCTTCTGAAAAGGTCATTAAATGTGACAAATACTTAAGCACAATTTGCTTCCTCCCTGAGGCAGGGATCCAGAAATTTTGCACGGGAGCCTCTTGTGTCATGTTCTCCACCAGCCAGTTTGTCAGGTCCAGCCAGCACGAGTAGCATAAACTGACTTGGGGAGATACACCTTTCAAAGTGATTTGTTATAGCTGTAAACAAAGAACAACAGTGGGGAAAAGATTTTAAGTTCTTCACTGACTGGGTTTGTTTTCCAATTCAGTGAAGTATTCTGCTATCACGCCATGTTATTTCCTGCACTGCAGAGATGTTAACCAGTGTTCAGTAAAAGAAATTTCAATCTACATTAATGACCTTGATCTCAAATTAAGTCAATTAGGACTCCAGTCCATTGGAAAACATTGACTCCTATATTACTTATTAATATACACTTGAATATAGGAAACCTTGCAACTGAATTCAGTGCAAGTGTTTCAAGCCCTTCTGTTCTCGCTCAAGCAATTTTGTATTTATAATCAAATCCATTGGACAAAAAGTGAAAAGTGTTATTTAAAAATCTTACCACTTTAAACACAATCTGCAACTGTGTTAAAGAAAATTAATCTGCTCGTGATAATTCAGCAGCTTATATTAGCTTAGTTAGATGGTCTCCATCAAATTCCAGTACTGATACTGTCCATATTCTCTTTACTATGGCTGGTACTTTTATTGGAAATTTTTATTTATCAAATAAATATAAACCTGCAACAATTTTTAGCCCTTAGAAATGTCCTGTTCAAAGTTAAGGAACATTACAAAAATAAAACAATAATGAAAATAATTTCCTCTATTTCCATACACTAATTTTTGAATAGAAATGAAAAAACCTTAATTTCCTTGACATTTAATTCAGAATTATAGTATATTTTTAGGAAGAAGCCTGTACCTTCTTTAGAAATAAAACAGGTTAAATGTTTTCTCTGGTCAAGAACAACCCTGAGTGTCTATACAGAAGAAATTGATAAGGATTTCTATAATGACTGTTAATAAACTAGGTCTTGTAATTGAATAATAACTCTTAGCTTAGTGGAAAAGAAAATATGGAAACAAAATATTCTATGCTTCATTGTAGAGCAAAATATCCTCTTACAAGGAGGATATTTAAAAAAAACAAACCAGTTTATTCTCTGATTGTGTTCTGTTGTAAATCACACAGACAGATGTGTTCCTTAGTCACGCATCAAGGTTCATTACCATTTCTCTAAGTTTATATAACACA
Organism: Chiroxiphia lanceolata; assembly: GCF_009829145.1. Taxonomy (NCBI): domain Eukaryota; kingdom Metazoa; phylum Chordata; class Aves; order Passeriformes; family Pipridae; genus Chiroxiphia; species Chiroxiphia lanceolata. The sequence continues at coordinate 8,913,185 of NC_045641.1, read as the reverse complement.
GGCTAAAGATTACTCTTTTTTATTGTAGCTTTTTTTTCATTTTATAGTAGAGAAAATGTAATATTGCATGCATTTTTCTTTGTTACAGCACATCTGTACAATAAAAACAATATTTACATCATGCAATTTTCTGCTCTTATGAAGAAAAATCTAGTGATAGCTGGGTCTGCTTGTTCTCTTTCTAAGAACATGTTTTGGGGGAAGTCCTCATACAGGTTAAGATATTGACAAAAGTTTTTCATTGCATATTCTGCTACACACGTCTACTTTTTTATTTTAAAAATTGATTGATGGACAAAATCTTAGAAGATACGTATTATGTAAGTATCGGAGAATAAATGTTTACCAATTTAATAATTAAGCCTTGTTGTATTCCTGCAGCCATGAGTCAAGGACTTTTAAATGTCAGGGTGTGTATGATGTTTTTTAGCATCATTGCACTGGGCCAGCCTGAAATAGAAGTGGGATTCTTCCTCAGTATAGTACCTAACCAAAGAAAACACTGGGAGGAGAGCACACGTATCAGGGATAGTGATCTGACCTCAGCCATTATTGCCAGTCATAGCTGGCATCAAGAAGAGATTAACGTCAGGTTACTCAATATTTCTATTAGATAGAGTTCAGATTTGACATTAGTCATGGGTATAAAGTAAATTTTGACTCTGCTTTGGAATTCAAGCTCCCTCAGTTATCTGCCAGTTCCAATGAACTTACAAAAACAAGATTGTTATATTGCACAAAGGAATGAACACATGGCTGAGACAAAAGAAATCTAAGATTTAGCTGAGGAACTCATAGTGAAATGATCAATGTTCATCTCTGTTTGAGACTTACCTATTTAGCTTCACTTATTTAAAAATGAAAAACAAAGTGAATATCTAATGCATCATTGAAGTAGTAGTCATTTCACATAATTTCTGCAAGTAAAGTAGTTGAGGAATGGTTCTCTTAGGCAATCTCATGACAAATGCTGCATATTACTACCACCATCACAAAGTTGTCTTCTTTTTCCACAGAAAAGGGCAAAAATATAAGAGATGTGAATTTGCTTGTGAAAATATTAGACTGCATCAAGTTTGGTGAGGAAGAACATTTCCTGTATCAGTCCAAAAATGTTGGAAAAGTTAATAAAATATGACTCAGAGTGCTTTTGTCCTATCATAGTACAGTTCACAACATAGTGGATCCTGGTTTGTTGGTATCTTAATAGAAACAGTAACCGTAATATCTTAGAAACATTTAACTTAGAAATTTATTGGTGTGTCACACATTGTGCTTAGTCCTCATTTATTTTTCCTCCTAGTCAGAAGAGAAATGGGACAGATATTTCAAGAGGGTTTTTTTTCTTAGTAAATATAAAAAATAATAATAATAAAGAAACTTACAAAAAAATTTCAAGGTCTTTTAATTTTTTTTTCCATAGAGGTAAATTTTTCCACATAGCTGTGATGTTTATGTTCATTCTGACTCACATTGGAAGGAAAGGAGGTGCTAATATGCATGATCAAATCAGTTCATAAATTTACTTCATTGCCTAGTCACACCATCAACACTTCTTTTTCCACTGAATTTGTTTCTCATTATTTCCTCTCTTCCACCTCACCCATGAGTGGTTTTAAACCTACACCAATCAAAAAACTCCTGCGAAAACATCCCCATGCAAAGAAGCATTTTAAAAGCAAGGTGACTTACCTTGTGACAATCCTCCCTCAAAATGGGAGACTTTTGTACTTTTTTTGAGCAAGAAACTCTCCTCTGAGGCTCTTCTCTTTCTCTGCCTGTCCTACGCTGTGGCTTTAACCTCTGCCATCATTATAATTTCCCTAACCAAGGACTATGATGTCACAACATTTTCATGTTATGATGGACCTCTTTGTGTTCTGAACATAATTACTACTTCTCTGCGTGTAGTTATGTAGTTGTCAAAGAAAAAGAGATTATATAAAAGGAAACAAACTACATTGTCTAGTTTTTTGCCTGTTTATTCTTTATGTTTATATTGTTTGACTAAGAAAGTCTCTGGCACATGGAGCATTTTGTCATGTGAAGGCATCAGAAGGTAAAGAGGTGATTGATTTATTTCACCTTTCCCTACTGAAACTTGTTATTGGTTGAAACACAAGAAGAACCGGTATATCTACTGCATCTCATTCTACTGCTTAATCAACTTCTTTCTCTGCTCAGTAGAAATTGAATATTAAAATTAGCTATAATATATACCTGAGTAATGACGCAGAGTATATAATGCCTATATTCTGGCTTTCTTTGTGTCAATAAATATGTTTTCCTGGATAAATGACTTTTGGGGCTGCAAAGTCACTGAAAATGGTCTGGTAATAGGAGCTCTGCTCAAAGAAACATTTTTATTGCAAGCTTCACCACTGGAAGAAATTTGGGCAATCTCTGCTACTTTAGAGTTTTAAAGTTAGATTTCAAAAGCTAATTTCATCTCAGCTGGTGATGGGGTCTCCCAAAAGAGGAATCCCAAAGAAACCAGCTTCTCAGTCTGCAAACAAAATATCTGAGCCAAGTGATCAGGGCTGAAATCAAAGCTTTGCTCAGGTCAGGAGAGTTTAACCAAGAGTTGCACTTCCTCACTGAATGCTGCAGATGTTTATTTTCCCTGCTGGAGTTCTCCACATCTCCCTCAAAAGCCATAGATGAGATGACACTTAGTCCAAGCAGCTGTGAAAACTGCTGTGCTAAGAGTGCATAATCCCTACTGACATGCCCTGGCAATGAACATATATCTGATGGGAACCCTATTTTAGGTAATCTTATGCTCTGTCCTTCCCTCTCTGCCCACACTGAGATCTACACAGTTAAACACAGGGTAATCTCTCTCTCTCACTCCAAAGAGGAGAAGCATCTCCGCACACCTTAGCCTGAAATAAACAGAGCTCAGCCTTGACAGTCACCTATGGATTGGATCTGAGCGTAGTCAGAGAGTAGATGTGCCCTGTGTGGCACAGAGAGGTGATGAAATCATGATCATCAACCTAGAAATGAAGGTCAGACATTCAGTCTTCACAGAGTCCCATGAAGCCATCTCAGTTTGCTTGAGGTGATTTGAGTCATGGGGTGCCAGAATGAGAGCACCAAACCCTGCAGCAAGTGGTCATGTTCAGAGCCAGTGGCTCTGTATGTGCCCCAGTTACCTTTACAATACTGACACTGGCCTGTCGTCACCTAATGCAGCCAAACTGCAACCCAGGGAACTCGTTTGTGCCTGTAATCATTGCATTGGAAGTATAATCGAAGAAGAAAGTTCACTACCAAACATCTGCCTGTTGCGTGAGTTGTGTTTTCATTGCTTTAGCTCACATACCAGTAGGAATTTCTTGGTTTGTCAGCTTGAAATAAAACTCAAGGAATCTAAATCTTTACTGAACTATTTGAATGTCACGTCCCTTTCTTTGGTTTTGTTTGGTGTTTTCAGCTTGATGACTTAAAATATGGAAGGCGGGTGTGGTTAAACACCCTACTCCCACTCAGTCATCCCAAAATGTCTGTTCCAGTTTCTCAAAGGTCCTGATGGTTTTGTGTCACTGCAGCAATGCTATACCAGCTCCACAAGCTGAGAACAGGCATCCTGCTCTCACTCAGTTGCACATACCCGGAGACGTATAGTAACAACCTGGTGGAGAGGAGAACACTCTGAAAAACATTGACTTCCTTCAAAAATGATTACAGAGCTTTGCTTCAAGCCTTTGAGCCAAAGGTCTATCTGGCATACTAAAACAAATCCTTCCCCGGATTCCATCCTACTGGTTCTAAACAGGAACATTTCAGGACGCATGATACCATACAAAATAATTTGCTTTCTTTGTAAAAATTCCTGGAATAAGATAATGAACATCAGATGTCTATTTCTTGCTAATATGCTGACACTGCATAAAAAGAATGTTTCAGCTCTCAGTCCAGAACAGCACTGCCTACTCTTCATGCCACAGACTCATAGAAGCCACAATTCAACCTCATGTCATGAGACATTCAGACTTCAGCTAAGATAGTTCCATGTCTTCTGATGAAATTTCTGTAACCAATGAACAGATGTAGAAACTCAGTCCACCTCAATTGCCTTCTGAAGGAAAAATTACTAGCAAAATTCTTCTGCAGTGTTGACTTTTCTGACTTCACTGTCTTCAAAGAAGGCCTGAAGCTGGGAGGTGATTTAACCTCTGGTTTTCCTAGCCTATTCTTTCCCATATTCCTCATCATCTTGACATTATATCTGGTGAGAATTCAATCAGGTAATGATCATAGAATCGTAGAATCATTTAGGTAGGAAAAGACCTTTCAGATCATTGAGTGTAACTGTACACCTAACACTGTCAAGCCCATTAGTAAACCAGGTCCTTAAGCACCACATAGAATCATAAAATCATAGAATGACTTGGGTTGGAAGGGACCCTAAAGATCATCTAGTTCCAACCCCCTGCCAAGGGCAGAGTTCACTAAACATCTACATATCTTTTAAATACCTCCAGGCATGGTGACTCCACCACTTCCCTGGGCAGCTTGTTCCAATGCTTGTCAACTGTTTCTGTGGTTTAATCTTAACATCCAATTCAAGCCTCCGTTGGCACAACCTGAGGCCATTTCCTCTCATTCTATCATATTATCTGGGAGAAAAGGCCGACCTCAGCCTTGCTACAACCTCCTTTCAGGTAACTGTTGAGAGTCATAAGGTCCCCTCCCCAAGCCTCCTTTTCTCCAGGCTAAACACCCCCAGATTCCTCAACTTCTCCTCATCAGACGTGCTCCAGACCCTTCCCCAGCTCTGTCACCCTTCTCTGGACACATTACAACAGCTCATCGCCTGTTTTGAAGTGAGGGGCCCAAAACAGAACAATGGATTTGAGATATGGCCTCACCAGTGCTGAGTACAGGAGGACAATCACTGCCCTTATCCTGCTGGCCACGTCATTGGACTTCTTGGCCACCTGAGCACACATTGGCTTATGTTCAGCCAGCTGTTGACCTGCACCCGCAGGTTCTTTTGCCTAGGTTGCTTTCCACACTCTTCCACCATCCTGTTGCTCCGTGTGGGGTTGTTGTGACCCAAGTGCAGACCCCAGCACTTGACCTTGTTGAACCTCATACAACTGGCCTCAGCCCATGAATCCAGCCTATACAGATCCCTCTGCAGAGCTTTCCAACCCTCCAGCCCAAATAATATACACTCTAATTTGTCACAATTCTAACCCACAGGTTGTAATTTGTAATGGGAAAAAGAAAGCTTTAAGCCACTAATTTTGTCTGCAGATTCTACCTGAATTTTTTGTAGCTGTATTTCCTAGCTGTGTTCGTTCACTGCATAAAAGCTTATTGGAGTAAATGTCATACAAATTTAGACAATCTCATTGCTCTGCAATGTAACTGATACACAAAGACAAACCTATTGAACTGAATCATTTTTAAGTTATGCAAGAGGAAATTTATCTACCATGCACCAGTCCTTTTAGGCATGAGACAAACTGAAACTGATATCAAATGAAGTATGAGAGAAACCCAACATAGAAGTTCAGTATGTGATAAGTGAAGTAAGGTGAGAACTCATAGAAGTTAGATGCTAAGGTTAATTCCTTTCTTCATTAAGTAAGAGTCACTTAGGGACTTACTGATCTCTGCAAAACAAGAAGATAATTTTTAAAAGGCAAGTTGTTGAAATTATCCCTGACTAGATGTTTTAACAAAAATTAATGTATTTTTATCAATAGAGTTCCATTTGATATATTTTCATTGTGTGATTTTACTCCTGTGGACAAACAAATGAAATATCAATTTTTACTCATTCTGTCTCTTTCATGTCTTTCGATGAAGCATGTTATTTTTTCCAGTTTTATAAACTTTATTGCTTCACCTTCAAAAATATCCAGGCCAATATTTGAGGTTTTATCCAATCTAAATGTTGATAAAATTGGAGACAAAAACCAGTGCAGAAAAACAGCGCTCTTTTTCTTATATGTAATCTAAATCTGAGAAAATAGTTTCTCACTTTATGTTGAGGTACATACTGATTAAATATTATATCTCTTCATATTTTTCTCAATATAATATCACAGGTAAAGCAAAAGATGGTAACTAACATGCATAGTTCTTGTTAATAGATTTTATTTGCTGTTTCGTCATGTTTTTTTCTTCTGAGGGAAAACGACTTCACAGTCAAAAACTGTTACAAAAATTGCTGTTCTTTGTACAGCCAATCTTTTCCAAAGGTGAAGATTGTTACCACTAGTTATGGTGCTAATTAGCATTTCTTTGTTTCCTTGGACTCTCCTTAACATGTGTTATGTCATCTATTAAGTTGCAGGATCTTTGGAAAAGAAACCATCATTTTGCTCTGAATTCATGCGGTATCTACCACATTATATTCATATCATCCTAAATAAAGTATAATCTTTCTTCCTTTTAAGTAGTGGTCTGTCCCCAGAAAAGTCTCAGTATATTTCCAGTTTCAATGTTGATATTACAAAAACTCATGGAAATACATTCTTATGCTAAAGATATTGTGCTGTCAATCTAATACAATAGCTATATGTAGAGATAGTAATCTATTTTTAATCTCAGAAAGAATCCAGAGATCAATGTACAACTCACATAACGAGTTAAAATGTGCTACTATTGCCATGAGGGACATCCACGGGACTGAAGGAGGAGAGGATGTGCAGGGTGGATATACACAGGCATTTTACACTGAAAAAATACTGTGGTGGTAAGCAACAATTTATCCCAGGTTTTAAGCAGGATCTGATGAGTCACACTAAGCTGCTTTGCAAGACATGTAACTGCTACTGCAAACCACAAGTTGGCATTTTTTCTCGGAGCAACTACACAATTACCAGGTCCTGCCATGTTATATCACATGATTATCATATTCTTGAGGCCACTCTTTGAAAAGTCTAAGCCATTTTTAATGTATAGTTCACTGGATTTATAGTACTTTCCTTTAATATGCTAAGTGTTTCCAGGAATTAACTACTACTTTTTATTGTAGCAGTAAATTGTATAGTAAATGTGGGTTTTGCTGTCTTTTTATTGACAGTGTCTGAGAACAAGCAAGGTTAAAGAACAATGCTAAAAATATCATCACATAGCATACAGGATGTGGTTATATTTAAATTCAGAGTTAGTGACATTTTTTCTAATGTAATTAGGACTCATTGGTTTTTTTTATGCTAAATAGTTCCTCTGTAAAATGAGGATAAAAATATTATCTTTCTGATTATGAAGGAAAATAAACTCTGCTGTTGAAAATCTAGGCTTTATCATCCTCCTCCTCTTTAGTGGAATAAATCTTTATACATGTTAAAATTATTCTCCCTATATATTATTCCCTATAAATTTCAGCATTTAATAAAATAGTCCCTGGACTCCAGACAAAAAATTTTTTTTATAACTCACAATAATGTCTGTTTTTGTGGAGAACAACAACAAAAAAAGATCAATATTGTGCTCATGAGTAACAAGAAGGTGAGATTGATTATGTTTTGTGTTCATCCACAGAAAAACTTGGAGGAAAGGATTAGGCTTATTTTTAGAAATAAAATCTGGGTTTTACTATCCAAAAGTTTTAAAACTCTTTCACCATACCTAGAAAATATGTACTGCAGCACGTAGTATAAGTGGTTTTTGTTCTAAGTTTTTTTCTGATTTTTATATAACTTTTCTGTAGTGGCTTGAGCAATTTTAATAATTTTATAATTTTACTGCAGCACGCCTTTTTTCACTATTCTGGTGGAATGATTTCTGCATCCCAGTGGTACTTAGATAAGTGTTTTAAAGAGTTTCTTGAATTCAAATGTAAAATGTAAATGAGACCCTTAACTAAATCAGAGATGCAAATAACATCCAGATGGATCAGTACACGTATTTCATAAACAGTCCCTATCTTTGTAATGGGTTAAATTAAAATCCTGGATCCAACATGCACTAAGTGGAAGTTTCAGTCTTCTCAAATCATTATTTGGATCTGATCTGCATGGCTGATGTTCATCTCTAGTCAAAAATCTGTTTGCCCAGAGGAAAATGAATCCCACTGTAGTCACAAATAGTTACACGTTTCCATGGGTGCCTGTGAAGCCAAAAGTTTGCTCAGGCCATAGAAGCAACCTTGTCAGAGGGAAAAATATACAGATCCCATGCTGAAATTGTTTCCTGAATAAAATATTTCAACTCCTGACATGTCTGGACTGCATATGGAAAGAGCATATGTATGTTTGTATGCACATGTTTATGTTTGTATCTAGTTTCCAATTCTAATATATATTAAAAAAAAGGATATGAACAAAAACTTGTGCATTTGACGTCATCATCAGGAAGGATAGATGACCACTTCAGACTAAAATTTCAATTGCTTTCAATTTGTAAGGGAGACATTTTATACAAATCTACATTAATTTTATATATGTATGTACATGCATATGTGTTCATATAGAAGTATATTAAAGTATATTTGTAACTGTACAATTTGATGGGACAGGGATTTTTTATTCAAATGTACGGTTATAATGCCAAACTCAGTAGTGGAAAAACTCAGCAATGTTAGAGCTAAAACTCTAAACTCAACTACTGAAATGATAGGAGATAAAGGGGGGTGACACTGACAGCAGAGCTGAACTCCCCTTGGTAGCAGCAGAGAGAAAAACAAGGGTCAAAGAACACAAATTGCAGCTTGGGAGGCTCAGCCCAAACTTTAAGAAAAAAAAAAAGTATTAACCAGAAGGTTAATGTTGGCAATAGTCCCACCTTGAGCAGGAAGCAGGAGTGAACGCACCCAGAGTTTCCTTCCAATCACTATTTCTATGGTTCCATGATATTTATTAAAATATATGTGTCAGGTATCCCATCTTGAAAAAAAACGTGCACACTGATACAAGAACTCAGGTGGTTTACCAAGACTTAGCTATACATGTTAATGAGTAGAGCAAGAGGTAACTGTATTTTTTTCAGGCCACAATTCATGCCTATTTGTGAAAATATTAATGGAATTCCTCCCATCAAAATTTAACAGAATAGACCTATAGTAATTTACACCACAGGACTCTCCCCTGGAATTTCTAAAATTTACTTTTTCTTTGATGAGTATTGCAATGTTAAAGAGAGTTAGGCAGCTGTTAGGAATTATTAACTGTACCAACACCTTGGATTCCATTGTCTGGTTCTATTAGTCAGCTCTCCTATTGCTTTCTTTGATAAGGAAAGATTTTTCATCTTAAATGTGCCAAAAATGTACCTGCATATAATAATGTTCATTTAACCCAGAGAGTTATCATAGAAATATAATTACAACAAGTAGAAATAAATAAAATTTATTTTAGTATTCAAGTATAATGTCAAAAATTATTCTATTTTTTAGTCACTGTGTTCTGTGGTAAAACAGAATATCAAATATGTGCTTAGCTGTAAATTTTAATTTATTAATTTGAAAACACTTGCAAACACTCCTTATGCTCCATTCATTGTCTTATATAATGCTATGCACTGTTGCATCCTTTCTTTCAAAAGAGAGAATGACCTTGTACTTGTGGGTTGCTGGCTCAGACATTTTGAGACACTCCCAAAAGTTTCCTCTTTACTTGGCTTCTGTTAGATTTCTAAATGTAAATGTAGGTACTTTAAAGTATGTCCTGATTGCTTAATGATGAACAACCGCAGATGACTTGAGTTCTACTTACTTAGACACTAATTATAGATGTCTGGCTGAAGTACACCCAACATTTTGAGTTAGCACGGGAGGAGCTTGGCTACTATTCTGACAGGTGCTAGAATAAAACTTGAAGACTGACAAACAGGAGTAATTTAGGGAACTAATGGCTGAAAAGATTGACTGTAACTATTATTTGCTTTGGTTTTTCAGCTGTAAAATAGAGAAAATTCTCTTGAAAAAGAACTCTTTGAAGTGTTATGAAGATATGCTGTTCTTACAGACCACTGTGATTTTCTTGTCTGGAAGGTCTTATATATGATGAGAAGAGGTTATTGCTTGCTGTGTGGTATTGAAGGCAGATACATAGCTAATCATGAATCCTGTACTTTCATCTTTGAACCCAGATGCAGCAAATATATTTTTACTTGCCTTCAGCTTAACAACCAAAATTACTGATTTCTTAATGAAGTATACGAGCCTGTGCCTAAATCCAGCACCCACTACCGGAATGAAACATTGGTTCACAGGACCCTGATAGATATAACTGGTCCTTTCCTAGTCACTCTGCATGAGTTCTTAAAAAGTCAGTGCACATTTTTAAAATGTCACTGCACATTTACACATCAATGAACTTTGTAGGCTTTTGATTCTACTGTACTGATCCTGAAGAAAGCCTGTTTGCCTGAACTTACTTTTGTCACATATCAGTTTTGTGATGATGAGAAATTACAAGTCTATTTTAATTTATTTCACTGTTTGGCAACTATTTACACCTGGTGCTCATAACCAGGTCTCTATGAAGACAAAAGCAAAGAAAAGGTACTCTCCCTAGTTAACCGCAATGAAATGTTATTAATCATCCAACTGCAAACTCAATTTTCCCAAATTACCAAGAAATATCTCTTATATACACCAATAGCTCAAATGTGGCCTCCTTTCATTCCTCTTATGAAAACTTAAAAACCAAAACAAAACAGAACCCTGTTGTCTTGTCATTTCCTAGTACCAATTTCTTGGGAACTTACATTGAGATATTATTTAGAGTCTCAAGAACTAGCACTAGATTTTTTTCATGTCCAGTTTTAGATTGGGAAGCAAATGGTCCATTCCCACCTAAACCTCCTAGAGAATAACTTGAAAGGCTTTTTAGCAATAAGCATTTCAGCAGCTGTAGAGCAAATTAACCATATACAGTATGATATTTTATATTATGTGAATTTAAAGAGGAAAGTGGAATTAGACAAGAATTACACACTCTTGTTAGAAGCAAAAGAAAGAGTAAAGTAAACTGTAGAAAACGCGTTGAATAGTCTTACTTGCTTCAGATAAATAGAAACATAAAACAAAACAAAATTTCTCCATCCCTTGCTTAATTTGTGAAATCAAGATACCTTTCATGTGTTAATAAAGGACCTGCTCGTACTTAGAGCCAAGCATTTCTCTGGACTGGGGCTGCCATACTCAGCACCAGGCAGCATCACATCTCTCTGAAACAGTCTTATAACCCCAACCTATGAAGAAATTCCTAAGAAACACTTGATCAGATAAGAAGAACGTTTTCAAGCAATAATCATGCAAAAGTTTCCCAGATGGATGGTTTTATGCCATGAATAGAAGACTGTGGGGCACTGTTTTTTACAAATAGCTTTTATCCTTCCTTTTTTTTTTCACACAGTTGTCTTTTATTTCCTCGCAATGTTGGTGGTAGGAATTGCTGTAGGCCTCACAGGAAACAACCAGCCAACTTGGAGTTTCATAAAACACGGCATACAGGCTTAAGCCTGCCCAGATACTCTGCTGAGCACGGAGCTGAGCTCAGGGCAGCTATATTACCTACAGTCAAGCACTCTTCTATCAGTAATTCAAATCAGAACATAATCTGATTTGGGATATACCAACATTACAATTCATTGTCCTCTTAGAGCTACCTCAGGAGCTGGAAGGAACAAAGTGTTGTTCATAAAATAGTCTTTTCAGGTAATATAACCAATTTCTCACCTGTTTACCAATTAGCATAGCCAGAAAGCAATGTTAATGAGTCTCTTCTCTCAGTATCTAAAGTTCTTTGAATATAATGAAATAGCACAGAACTGTTATACTAGCTTGTCTCTTGAATGCAGTCAGTCTGAGTCCCCTTGCAGGCAGTAAAAGTTTAGTAATAATATCGCTGAAGAATTTAACCAAGGAGGAAGAGAAGGGAGCAATACAATCTTGTTTGTTTTCTTCACTTTTTTCCTTGCCCAGAAATAACTCCAGAGCGAAAACAGTGAAAAAAGAACCAGATTTGTGTTTTGTGCATGATTTCCAGCAGCCTCAGCAATACAAATTGGAAGCCACCCATCTAGCTGATGTACGAAGACCACTAACCACGTACTCAATAACATATTGCCATTTTTTGCTGCCTTTTTGAGTTATTTCAGTGGTGCAGCTCAAGGCAGCTGTACTCAGTGCCTAAGGAGTTGCAGCTGTTCATCATGGATGTGTCAAGAAGGAAAGGGTATGGAGCTTGTTTCCAAGGATCCTACTGTGTAGAAGGCTGGCAAGGACTGTGGAAAAGGGAAGGTACCGAAAAGAATTTCTGTAAAGCTGTTTCCCATAGTTGTGGCTTTGGTCACATGTAGTGAATAGTTGAGGTGGTTTTTGGTTGGGCAGCCTGGGCACTTTTACAGCAACTATCAGGCAGTCAGCATTTCAGAGCTGGTGACTGAGGGTTTTGGTTTTCAGCCATTTTCCTTGATATATCTTACAAGGTCAGGCATGGATGGATGTTTATAATGAAATAGCTCGTTCTTTACGTTTACTCTTTCAGGTTGCCAACATGTGAGGCTGGGTCAGGCTTTCAGTCAAACTCATAATTTTGGGGGAAGCATTATTCAAAGACACATATGGGTAAGTACAATAACCTACTGAATGGGGACCTCCCAATTTATTTATTGTAAGAGAGACAGTGAAGGTTCTTTTCTGATCCCAAATAACCAGATCACTTTGCTTTAATTTTATCACTGTGAAGAAGGCCTGGTGTATTTTGCTGCTGACCTTTTAAGATCTCAAAAGCAACATTCTTTGCAACACTAAGCAGTTATCATGGTGCAGTGGACTTATTTTTAGCCAATAGCTGGATGATTAAGCTAGACAGAGAATGATGTAGGTATATTGTGATAGAAAACTTGTCACATGGGATTTGTGCAGAAATCTACTGGACACCCTGTTTGGGTAAATGTAAATTACCATTATGCGACTAAAGTTTCGCTCTGGTCTTCTGTGTTTGTTTGAAGCACATGGGTGACAGGCTTAAAAACACATAAATAAGGCTACATTATAAGGAATTTTCATCTCTAGTTGTAAGCGTAGAAGATATGTATTGACAATTTCAATACAGATCAAATGCTTCACAGATTATGGACTCTTTTTCCATATGGCACCCACACAGTGCAATTTTATGGGTCTAGTTCTCCAGCTGCATCAGTTTATAGGAGGTGTGTATGCCTACAATGCCTGTCTCTTGGTGCTGAACCTCCGACTACTGAGGCAAAGGTAAACAAAACAGGATTTAGAAGATACAAGAGGATGAATGAATCCAGCAATCTTTGTGTCAGCTCAAGCCAGAAGACAGAAAAGAAGTGATATGTGGCAACAGAAACCTCATGGAAATTCCTGACAGTTATGCCATTCTCCCACAGACTTTACAAATGTTTTGGATAATCCTTTGTACCGTAATGACAGGGACTGTACACATGAATGCAGATGGTGTCTAACAAATGTCTTTCTCTCTCTTCCTGTGTGTGTATATATACACGTTCATACATATAAAACTACAATCTCTTAAATAGAAGTTTTATTGCAAGGCATATCCTAAGGAGCTTCATGAACCATAAAATGTGACAACAAAGCAAATAGGTACCATGTGTTCTACATAGTCATAGGGGAGACATTTGCAGGCACCCAGAGATCACAGTGATATACCTGCATGGATTCAGGTTATACCATGCATGAAAGAACTCTAGATTCACCAGAATAGTATGTGCATGTTCAATGGATAAGTTTCATATATGCCAAGATCCTGATGTGATTTAGGTACAGTTTTTTCTAATGCCTACGTGACTGGAAGGTTGAAAACAAGCAGTTTCAAGGCATTTGGGTGCAGAGATTGGGGAATATGCTAATAAAAAAGATTCACAAAGAAAAGACTGTTGTTAGACAGAAAGAAAATTCTTGAGGGTGGCCTCAAACTAACACATCTGGTTGGCACGATGTTGGTTTCCTGTAAAAGGTTGCTACCTCTCCAGATAAGTCTATAATATACTCATTGAATTACCTATCTATGTCCTCTAAGACTCTTACCTCGAGAAATAGTGTATGTACTTAACAAAATAAAGTAAGGAGAAAATGGATCAGGAAATATCTGTCCTTCCATGAAGTAAAAAAATGATTACAGAAGGGAAAGTAAAATACAGTGAAATGAAATTTTAGGTTATCTTTAAAAATATCCTATCCTAACAGTTCCCTGTGACAATCAGTTTATATCCAGTTTGTTGTAACCAGATTAATCATGTGGAATAATATAGAAGATGTAACTTCTATAATGGTGCTTTAATGATGTGCAGTAAATGCTGGTGTTGGTAAACTGCTTCTTGGTAAACTGTTTCTTGGTAAACTTCATGAAACTCACAAGAACTGGGGGGTACCATAAAGGAAATCCATTTTGCCTTAAGATTCCTAATGTTGAACTTCTAGTAGTCTGGTAATAGTTTAGTTTCTATCCACAACTTTAATAAATTTATGTTTTTAATAAAATGCATGATACATAATTTTGTCTGAGACATCGTATAGTATCTTTCAGTGATAATATTTGTTTTATTTTGAAAATAACTTTCTTCCTTTTTAAAAATTTGAAATCTACCATTTAAAATATGCTCTGTTTACAGGTTACAACAGAGTTATGCTGCTAAATGAACATTAATAATCAGATCTGACCTAATTTGATCCCACGATTTTTGTCTACCTACCATCTGTCCTATCAAGAATGATGCACACCTTTTTATATACTGTGATGTGAAATAAAAACTACTACTAAAATTTCCTAGTTGGCTGGAAATTAGTCTTTATAAATATACCAACCCAAATCTAGTAAAAAAAATCAAACCAAAACCAAACCAACAACCCCACAACAAACAAACAACCGAAACACCAAACTCTGCCTAAAAGATTTTAATCTCTGTCAATGGGTGCCCACATCATATTTTCAGGTCTAATCTCTTACAAATTGAAACTATGGTTAGTGCTATGCTGGTTAGGTAGTTCTTCTAGAATTTTCCCAAATCATCTTGTGTGCACAGCTTTTTAACAAAATCAAATGTTCTGAAAGAAAGATATTGAGAGGATAATAAACTGAAGCTGAAGCTAAATCATATATTGCCATCCATGGAATTATGTGAATGTAAATCAAAGAAAGAAGAATATGAAATCTGGAAATATTGTTTATGCTTTATAGATGAAAAATGGTAGCCAAAAGAGAAAAGATTAAAAGAATTCAGAACTAGATAATTAGAAACAGGAAAGCAAAACTTTAAGCATCCAACTGATACTGTCTGTGCAAGGTTGCACATCAATGCAAAATTGAATTAAGTACCAAAACTAAGGCTAAGCTTGAAACACAAGCCACAGATCTCCTGTTTCAAACTGGACAGTGCCATGAAAACATTTTTTGATGAATTTTTCTCCTTTGTTATGTTAACTACATGCAAATGCTTATAAATATTTTAAGTAATTAAGTTCATCTTCCTGAAATTTGGTTTCTAAATAATTTAATTCAAATCCAAGAGAGAAAATGAAATGATTTTGGCTTTGGGCCTACTTAATAGACTGGTAGAAATCTTGCACGGTACACATTGCAAAGCTAATAATTTTGTCTTTTATATTCATTATTTTATAAAGAATATGTATTTTTCATTTAAATGTCTATTTATCCCCAAAATATTTATTCTTAAAAAAAAATGAAACTAGGGATTCTTCTTTAAAAAAAATAAGTTAGATTGTTTTAGAAAACTGAATGAAAACTGTTAGATTTCCATTGTACTTTCTTTGGTAAAACCAGACATTTTTTCTAAATCAAATGTATTTTTGTATTTATTAAAACTGAATTTGCTTTGGGAAAATATTCATTCTTGGTTTGAAAGATTGGGAGATTTTATTTTTTATTTGGCCTTCTGGATCTGATGTTTTTTTTTTCTCAAAAAGGCTTTCAAATTATACACTAATGTTGAAATCAGAACATGATTTTCTTGTACATTATTTGACCAAAACTGATGAAAGAATTTTTGGATAGTGCGAGGGAAGTATAGAGGAGAAAAAAAAGGAGATCAGGAAAATCAATAAGAGATACAGAATAAAAGATACAGAAGAGTTTACAAAATAAGAAAACAAAAATTTTAAACTCCTGGGGGAAAAAAAATCAATTATAGTAGTGCATTGTTGATTTGGATTACACTTTCTTTATACAAGTGGAATGAAAATGAGTGAAGTACAAAATCTGGACACGATTTCTGGAAGAAGTTTACAAATCATTAACCATGGGCTACTAAGTCACCAATAACAAACGAGCCCAAGATCATAAATACAATTTTTGTGTTGAATTATTTGACTAGCTAGGTTCAATAAATCTTTAAATCAGACCTTTCTTCTGAGGTATCTTTTATTGTGTGCTTTCACATTCATGTAACTTTATTGATTGTATCTTCTTCACCGCCATATGTTAAATAGCAAGCAATAAAATTGAAACATTAAATCACATTCCTTCCCTTTCATGTGTCACTTACCTATTGGGAACATATGTTACACTGGCACAATAAAACTTGCCCTGAAGGCCTAGTCTGTGTACGCGAGGCTGTGAAAATGGAGGCGTATAAAAATGTCCCTGTGTCCTAGCTGAAGATTAAGCGTCAATAAAATAAAATTATAAATATTTCAAACATAAAATATGACTTGTAGTGATGTAATAACAAATTCTCTGGAGTCTCTGGCCATAAAAGGAATGCAGAGGATATCTGCAGCATGTGTCTTCCAGCAGAGTTTACCACCTCACCTACGATGCGGGTCACAATATTTTCCTGAAAGGGTTTAACTCAGACACTCTTCCCACTGAGTTGAATTTTTTGCCAGATTTAGCTAATATTTCTTCTTTACATAACACATTTTTTTGCTATTCACTCAATTTGCAATTGAGACCTACACAAAGAAAATTAATATTAATTTCACTATGTTTGAAAATAATTTTAACAGGAAGGAAAATTAATTACTCTGTACAGTAATGAATTAAATACCCTGGGTTTAGTTCAGGTTGTACCTCTGTACTCCCAATAAGACCAGAAACTGGTTTCAGCTTAGTTTTCTCTTTTGGAAAGGCACATCCTTTCATTAATGATATTTTTACTTTTCAAGGACCCAGATCTGACCCATTACAACTGCAGAACCAGAAGTCTGGAGTATTTCTTCCAGGACATCGAATCATATCTGATACTTAATTATTTGAGATCAGCATATGAAGTATTCACTTATACCTTTGTTAGAACAAGACTGATTGATTCTCTCTTAGAGACAGGCTGTTGAGCTACATAACACTTCTGATACGGTCATTCCTTAAAGCTCCTACCTTTATAAATAACTAAGGTAGATAACAAGATAAAAATCTAGTTTTTAGTCAAAGTTTTGTTCCTTGCTCATAAGTACCAGATGATTCTCATACCGAAGTCCCTATAGTTTGATTATAAACTTATATTATACAATGTCCAAATTTACTAAAAGAAAGTGAAAAGTTCAGAATTTGGGTTTTTAGCAGCATGCCTATTTCAGAAAATTTTGCTTATCTTATTTCTTCCCTCTTGTCTGGCCTTGGCAGAGACTGTTCAGTAGCCAGCAGAAGCATGGTATGGCAGTTTGAAGAAAGTGAAGAAAAATATTTTTTACAGCTGAATGTTAACGTTAGCTCAAACCAGAGAGTATATTATTGTCAAAACCACACTGGAACTAACTCACCTATTCTTCCTAAGAGTGCCATGGAGTCTTCATTTCACAACTGGTCCACGGGACATTAGAGTGCATTGTTTGTTTCATTGCAAAAAGACTGTGAAATCCTGAGACTGAAAGTAACTTTGGTTTCATTTCCGAAAGAAAGAACACAGTTTAACTGATATTTGCTAGAGCATGAGCCAACAAAACAGCTGGAGTTTAAATGAGAAAGACTTCTATTTCCATTATAAAATTGAATTTTCTGTGTTGTCTGGGAGAGATGCTTGGTTGCCTCATCTGCTCTGGGATAATAGCGCTACAGTTTGACTATAGTTATCTATTTCACCCAATCCTTTTTCTTCTGACTATAGTCCTTGCAAATGAGTTTTTCAGTAAAAAATCAAAACAATGTCTAACTTAATGAGCATTATAGAGAAAAGCTGTCAGTTCATCCGATCCTTATTATTTCATCATGAAAAGTTGGATTCTGAGGCATTATCCATTGCTTTTTATTCTCAAGCCCAGGAGGGAGCAAATCAATTGCAAATGCAAAATTTGTCAAAGGCTTTAGGCCCAACCCTTGAAAAAGAAGTACAGCCATGCAAAATGGCTGTGCTCCATAAAAAAAACTACAATGGGGTAGTGGGAAGGAGTCTTCAATCCTGGCCAGAAAAACTGCTTATGCAGCTGGGTCACAGATGCTAATTTACAGGGAGGGGCACCAAAGTGACTGCAGGCATTTTCCTTCAAAAGATTTGATCTGATATATCTGTATAGCATTTCATTGTTACATATGTTTCTGGACTAAAAATATCCATACCAAACAGGGAAAATGTAACAATGTCATATAACATATAAGAAACCCTCTTATAATTGCTGCTGCCCTTTTTGTGCCACTAACTTTCAACTCTTCAATGAATGCATAGTCCCATGGATATGTATCTAAAGGTAGGATATACTCCTCCAAATTTTAGCCATTTGAGGTTCAATATTTAAGTCTGAGCTGGTTACCCTTCCTCTCCAACAAAGCAAGCTCTTTCAGAGACACAGATGTCTGTTTTAGAAAAAGGCAAATCAGTGTTTGGATGTGCTGACTTTTTTGGCTAGTATAAAAGGAATTTATGTGATTTGATAAGAAATAAACTTTTTTTATGCTCTTAAAATCCCATTCCTAGTTCTCATCTATTATTCTTATAGAGTTGGATTCTACAGACCTCAATCACTCCTATGACAGCCCCTTCCTAGGCAACTAGTACCACCATTTGCAAGGAGTTAACTGGTCTGTCAGGTACTTCTCAGTGAATAAGCATGGTGGAATCTGGCTCTCCGCCCAAACATGTTGAATGAGGTTGGCTAGGAATGCTTGATTTACTGTGAGCAAATAGTTAATGCAAAATTCAAACCAGATCAATAGATCATTGACTTAATAGTCATCCATTACTACCACCCCCTTCTACTATGACATTAAGAATACAAAATATCATTATGGAATTATGCATTGTGAAGATTCACTGTATTGCCAGTTCTGTGCATGGTTACAAGTGGTTCAGCTCTGTGATTGCAGTTCCATGGGGTGCATTCCTGTAGAACCATCAAAAAAAAAGACGTGTGAAACTGTCTTTCCATTGCTTAGAGTGAAAACGTAGCACAGCAAGAGACAATATTTCCAACATAGTGTCTTCTCATTCTGTAGCTTTGTGCACAGAAAAAACCCAACTGTATAATTGCATTTAAATCATGAGTAGGTAGATAAACCTGGTCTACCAAAAAAGCAGAGTAAACTGGTCTGCACTGAAGTTTCTGCTGTTGCAGCAAAGCTATATTTAGCCAAGGGAGTTCACCAAAGCTGGGCTGGAGGTCTTTATGTCTACTCACAAACACACATATATACATAAATAAACATATATATACAAGCCTATACAGCTAACAGTTAACTCTTGCACAAAAGGTAGACATAGCTATGTCAGAGCTCTGACAATAAGAGCCTCTGACGTTTTGAAAGTACTCAGAGTTGGTTAATGCTTTGAGGTAGATCTGCACTGACAGTCTGAAAGACTTTTAACCTGAAGAAAGCCAGATTTAATTAGAATACACATTAGGAAAACTCCATAAATAATCACAACTCAGTCAAACACAACACAAAAAAAAAAAGGATTTATATACAACTCTCCATTGTGCCTCTGCAGGGATACTCTCAGCTTCTGGCCAGCTCAGTAGCTTCGAATTGCAGAAAAATTGGCACAGCTCTTTGTGACCCTGGGGAAGTTTCTTTCCTCATTTCTGATGCCTGGTTGTCTCTGTCGGCTGCTCCTCTCAGCAAGTTCCCCCATGCAGTTATGTGGGGATCTTTCTACGATTTTGGACTCTTTGCTGGCCAAATTTCAATCTCTGAAAGCTTGTCTCCTCTGAATGAACTAAATAATTTCTAAGGAAGGAACGATTTTTCTACCCAGGGAGCTTCAGCTGACCCAGTGGTTTTTCTTACAATAATGTAGCACATTAACAGACACAAACAGAGAGTAGTACTATTAGTATGTGTGTATATATGTGTGTATATATAAATATATATATATATACATATACATATATATATATATACTTTCACTAGCAGTTATATTATTTACTGATCCTAAGCATCAAAGACAGGGTACATAGAAGGTTTACAGGACCCAATGCAAGTCTGGAAGTGCTCAAAAAAAAGACTGACTGACTCAAATCTATGGCAAAGACTGGCTCACCTATACAGGATATTTTTGTACAGAGTTTGGCTAAAGAGCCTATGTAGGAAATGATGTCTTTCTGATAATTATCCAGTTTACTAAGTGCATCACAGGAAGAGAGATTCCTCAAAGAAGCCCAGTAGAAGAAACTTAATAACCAAGAGTTTGCATACTGAGAAATCACTTTGTATGAGAAAATAAGAAGCACTAAATGGAGAATAGCTCTGAATTACTTTTATTCTTTAGGAAACTGGCATCAACATCAGATGAGCTTTAGTCCACCCAGGTTTCAGGGTCCAGAGAAAAACAGCGTAAGTCTCAACCTCTCTTCCTTACAAGAAGAGATTCTCTGTTTTGATTTTTCTATTTAGTTTTGTTTTGATTTAAACTGGATGAATAGTAGTGGTCATACATACTCTATTGCTTCCAGGGGATTTAATAGTAATTTTTTAAATTAATTGCAAGATATGTCAATACTCCTGAAAGCAGATTGCACAACAAAATTGCATCCTAAGCCAGCAGCTTCTTGAGCTGGGCAGCTTGGGGCACAGTAGAATGCATATAAGGAAGTTTTCTGTTCAAAAAACGAAAGTTGCAATAATTATTTACAGCTAGAGAATTAATAGCAAAGTCCAGAACTTTCTGTCCAACTTGAAGTCATATTTAATAACAGTTTCTTAAATGTGTTTTCTAATTACTCCTAGCAAGTCACTGAAAATGAATTAGGTGAATGTAAATTTGGTTTCTTGAAATAAAGATAATAAAGATCTATTAAACATATCATTTATTGAGAGAAAAGTGCAATACCTAAAATAAATGACTTTTAAAATACTTCTTCCCAATCCTTGACATCAATCAACACCAAATTTTTAGAAAATCTCTGTCCTCTAGCAATGCTTACTGTTATTGAGTTTAGCACCCTTGTTGCAGATTTAGCTCCCCCTTTGTTAGTTTGGTAAAAATACAGAATACCTTGACAAAATCAAAGAATAGTTGTCTGTGCATTGCATTTACCTTTTCAGTTCCCTGTCTCAGATAACAAAGGGAGTCAACCATTGAGACAGTTAAAGTGTTAAAAGTAAAAGCAATTATAAAACATATTTTATATGTTCTATATAAACATTGGTAAACCTGCTCCCAGAATGTTATAATGGAAGTGGATTCTGAAATGATAAGATGAAAACCATACCTCTTGTGTTTTGTTTTCCACAGACCCTTCAGCTTTTTCTGTAAAACTACTCTCTAACTCTCTTCTTAAAGGTGCTTAGAATTTCTTGAGAGGAAAAAAAACACAAACCAAATCCTGAAAGAAATCATCCCACTTCTTTTATATCTTTTGTTCACACTTACCATATAGTTCAGGTTTTTTTGTAGTAGGGCCAAGGTGTGAAATTTGCCTTTTGTCCTGTTTCAACCAGTCAGCAAAGCAAACCATCCTAGGCAGTGCTCCAGCAGAACTAAACCTCTACTTCTCAAAATCTGTTTAGTATTAATTGTGTCCATTGCCACTGCCCACTCTCATAGGAGGGTGATGAAACCACTTTTCCCTTCTGAATTCCAACATGCCATCTCAGAAATTTAATATCTAAATCTCCTTCAGACAGATATTTCCAAGTACCATTCACAGTATTTTCCTGTGGGTTGAATTTATTTTTAAGGTCTCTGCATGTTTGCTTGTCCAAGAAAAGGACAGTAAATGCCATTCCTATCAATTACTAAATACATGCATGTGATCTATTTGGAAAGAATTGCAAAAATTTGAAACTGTAAATATCTTTGCATGCTGCAGAAAAACCAGATCGATATGCTTAAAGGTGCTATGAATACATGAATGCCAGATGTACTGGGCTACAGAAAACACCACTCCCTTTTGTTATTTACTGCTTTGAGTCCACATGGCAGGCCAGTGGCAAAAACAAATTGAGGCAGTTCACAAATTGATGAGCAGTTTCCCTTTTTGCTGAGATAAAAGCAGAGAAAACAAAGACATGTCAGTGTTTAATATAATCAGACTAATGGCAGCACAACTTTAAATTTATAAAAGCTCTAAAACACCTGGTTTCCACAAGATAGAGCTCGGGGTAGAATTATTGTTTTGATTCTCCTGCCATGATTGAGGGTTGGTTTTCCAAAATAAATATAATCAAAACAATCCTGGCCAGTTGTGTATACCCAAAACACTCTGCAGGACAAGGCACAGATGTGAACAAATGGTTCAGAGGTACACTTTATAATCCTTCAGGTTATTTTCTGCTGAATGTAAGGGGGAGAAGTAACAAACAATATATTTTTACTTAGTTCAAAAAATATTTGATACCAGCCATCATTATCTGAAGCTAGTAGACCTACCCTTTCATTTCAAATCAGATAGATGTTATCTATTCTAGTACAATTACTGCATTTTACGTGATTGTATGTGATCTAAGTTTTGATTATGGCCCGTGAGTATTCTTGCAATATGAATTGATTGATTGTAGAGGTCTTTAGTTATAATAATAATAACAAGTGTGTAAGATAAACTAAAATCAATATGATAAATGCAATAGTTTCATAAAAAGTATAGTTACAATACTGAGAAGTAGAGAATGAGAGAGAATACTTGAGAGAATAAGATTATTAATTAAAATAATTTTCCTTTTCCCATGTAAATTTGGAAACTCAGTTGCCCACAACTTAGTGATATGCATCTGGGATCACTATGAGGACATTATTCTTTTGTCTAAGCCTTGGATTCACCTTATCTGTCTACAGACCAGGTACCTAGTTAGACATCTACAGTCTCTGTGCCTGATGCA
This sequence comes from Chiroxiphia lanceolata, assembly GCF_009829145.1. Classification (NCBI taxonomy): domain Eukaryota; kingdom Metazoa; phylum Chordata; class Aves; order Passeriformes; family Pipridae; genus Chiroxiphia; species Chiroxiphia lanceolata. The sequence goes on along the minus strand of NC_045641.1, from coordinate 8,890,014 downwards.
AAAAGGTAGGGTCATTTCCCCATTTCTTTTAGAACTGAATGAACTCTACCTATGGCTGTTGATCTCTTCTCCCACGTAACAAGTGACAGGATGAGAAGAAGTGGTCTCAAGTTGTGCCAGGGGAGGTTTAGAATGGATATTAGGAAAAAATTCATCACAGTAAGGATGGTCAGGCATTGGAACAGGCTGCCCATGGAGGTGGTGGAAACACCACCTATGGAAGTGTTCGAAAGGTGAGTGGATGTGGCACTTGGGGACACAGTTTAGTGCTGAACACGGTGGTGGCAGGTTAATGGTTGGATTTAATGATCTTAGAGGTCCTTTCCAACCTTGATGATTCTATGATTCTAAGAGTTGGTAAAGAAAAAGAATTAGTTCCTTCAGTATGAATTATCAGGATGAATTTATTTGTAGCAAGCATTAATTTAGTGTTTCAGTATTGGTAGTTTATATATTTGATACACTTTTTTAGATTTTAGCTACTCCGACTCTTTAGATTATCAAAGAAAACTTTGGGATGCAAAGCATGAGTTTTTGAAGGCTTTCATTTAAATGACTTACATTAGACTTCTATCAGAAATAAGTAAATTTACAGAACACTGTTCTGGAGTTTATAATTGTATTTTCTTTATTGTTGATAATTATTTCCTCTGGTATAAAGAAATAAAAGTGCTTTGGTTTTGAGTTGAGTCCCAGGATTGCACCAAATAGTCTGGCAATTTTACATGCCAAAACTGTGGGTTGTTGATGTGTGGCAAATGGTAGATGAAATACAGAGGACCTGGAAGCAAGAAGAAATCTCTGCCTGAGCTATTTCATCCACCACATGTGATGCCACTTTACTCAACAAAAACAGTTTATTTCATTATGTACTTCTTTAATTTTCTTCTTGTTCCATCTAGATCTAGAGAATTTTTGCTTTATTTGGGATATAACAATTTTGAAAATGTTGTTCTAGTTAATTTTTTGATTAAGTGCCCAGAAGCTTTTGCTCTGATGGAAGAGAGCTTCATAGTGTAAAAATTTTAGCATTTAAAATCAAGTTTCTGTCTTATAAACATTTACAAACATGCTCAATTCAGAGGTAGTCAACCTAAAGTTTCTGAACTATGAATGTTTTGCAAGCATATGGTATGAACAGATGATAGAGGACAAGATAATAGGAGTTTGTAAAAACAGACTAGCATTATCATGACTGAGTTGTAAAGTTATCCATCTACTGAATCCAACAAACTACTATAACCCGCTTTGCCACATAGAGTTACTCTATATAATTATTATAAATGTGGTTATTAATTTACACTTTAAACACAACGACTATATATTTATTGTTAGTGATGTTTCTTGGAATCTATTCCAGGAATAAAGGCTAAGAATTTTTTTTTTTAACTGTTTACCACCAGTTTAATTGTATAGAACTATGTTTTGGATTTGTGCAAGAAACAGTGTTAACAATTAAGAGATGTTTCTGTTATTGCTGAGCAATGCTTACACACAAAGGCCTTCTCTGCTTCTCACCTCACCCCACCAGCAAGGAGGTTGGGAGTGCACAAGGAACTGGAAGGGGACCCCAGCTGACCCAAGGAATATTCCAGACCCTATGGAGTATAAAAGTGGGGGGAAAAGAAGAGAGGGACATTCAGAGTTATGCAATTTGTCTTGCCAAGTCATCATTACTTGTGATACACCCCTGCTTTCCTGAGGATGACTGAACACCTGCCTGCCTGTGGGAAGTGGTGAATGAATTCCTTGATTTCCTTTGCTTGTACATGAAGCTTTTGCTTTACCTATTGAGCTGTCTTTATCTCAACTCACAAGTTTTCCCACTTTTACTCTTCCAATTCTCTCTCCCATCCCACCAGAGGAGAGTGAGCAAGGGACTGTGTGGGGATGAGTTCAAGTTGGGGTTAAACCAGAACAGCGGAAGAGAGCATAGTGAAATAAATCTTATGTCTGAGAATATTTCAAGCACCAAAACTGGGAAAACTAAGAAATTAATGTGATACCACAGGTATCAAGAAGACACAAATGAGAGATTGAATAGGTTTCTGTTGTACTATGTAAATAAAAAAGTGATTTCTACATTTCAGATAGGAAAAAGGCTCTAGAAAGAAGCAATCAAAGATGATGAGGCATGATCCAGTTTTTCAGCAGGATTGTTGGAGATATTATGTTTTATTATATTTCCAGGACAATAGAGACCACTATTGTTATCCATTTTAAACTCTCACATCATAAACTAAAGAATTTAGCCAATGATTTTGCAGTGTGCACATAATTTTTGATTGAACCAGTACATATCTTTCAGCAAGATATCCTAAAAGGCTCAACATGCTGAAGAGCAATACCTAGGTTATTAATAAACCACTCTATTAAGCTATTATACTGCTTTTTCTACAGTTTCAGCCCTTGGATCTAGTTATATATTCCACTGGATTAAAGACTCCCCTGCAATTTTAACAATGTCATGGGCCAGTAAGAATAGCTGATGACCTAAGAGAAAATAGTCCAGGATATTAAGTGTGGAATAGCAGATTTAGGCAAATAGGAGGACTCGGAAAAAAATGAGAGGAAATATGTGATGTCAGTTTTGTGAAATAAATTCTCATCACAGGAGAAACATGGCAAAAGAAATCACATTTTTGCCAGATGCATGAAAAGCAAAACATATGGCTTGTTTGTCTCACATTTTTTGCATATTTCTTCTGTGTTGACAGACAGGTTTGAGAAGATGGAAAGTGCCTTTCTTTTCAGTGAAATGTCCATATACATTTTATATTTCTTACTACTATTTTTGTCAACTTGAAAAGGACTGTTTCAAATGGTTAAAATTATTCCAAGGAAAATTAAAGCCAGGAATACATTGGAAAAATTCAAGAACAATCCAGGACTGTTAATGAAGTCCTCTTATTTTATAAAATATATCTTTTTGGAGGATTTTTTTTACAAATTCCTGGGGAGAGAGGTTTAGCAATGAAAGAAAACATCGCTTATATATCCCTTTATTTATTAAGTTATAAGAAAATCTGTTCAACCTTTCTTTTTATTTCCTCAATTTTTTAATTACAAATCCTATTCTTTTTAAGGACGTTGATCAAAACATTTTCGAGAAAGTAGCTTCTTATTTTTTAAGATATTTTTAACTTAAAATTAGAAAAGGAAAAAACCCAAACTTGCATTGCTGCCCTACCATCCCACAGTATATTCAGACATTAATTATTGCTGGTTAAATTATTAATTTTTAATTATTAATTATTATTTAATTAATTAATACTGGTTAAAAAGGTAAGGTAAATTCCTGACCCACCTGACCCACAGTAGAAGAAAAACAACCAAATTTTTCTTCAGTCATGAGTGTGACAGTGCCTAAATGTAGACACCTGGTCCTGGGAATAGACTTCACAGATGGGCTCCCAAGTTTGTCTCAGTCAAAGGAGATATTTTGGCAGCTGAGAGTGGGCTCTGCAATTCACAAAGTGTTGGGCAATAGGACAGCTAAACAGCAAAGAAGTCTGTCCTCTGCAAGGCCTGAAGTGTGTCTGTCCCTTGAGCAGGTGGTCTTGCTTCATAAATCCTCACCTTGTGTCCTGGGAACACGGGATCAAAGTGCTTTCAAGTTCAAAACACCTCCATTTGGGCATAAAGCACAGCTATATGAGCCCATATCTGTGTTCTTCCAAGACCTTTCATTTCAAGGAAATCTTGTTAGCAGCACAGAGCACTTGGCTTAACTCCTCATTTTAACAGGGCCTGGGTACTTGAAATAAAGAATGTAGATGCAATGCTTTTTACAAAGAAGTAGTTAAAGGTAGGATTTATTTATAAATATTAATTCCATGGCCTGTTCTTTCCTTTTTTGATTTTTTCTAGTTTGTTTCTCATATTGTCATTTTCGAAGCAGACTTTTATTTTAGAGATATGTGAAACTGCAACTCAAAAAGGGGACACTTATGGGTACCCAGAATGATGACAATAACAATTTTTACTATTATGAAGCTGAGATGAGAAACGATAATTAGTAATTAATAATTAATCTCCAACATATATGTTGGCAGTTAAAGTAGAATAATTACTATGGATTAAAAACCAAAAGAACCGTGCAAGTCATGTAACAAGAAAAGAATTAGTCTATACATCAGGAAGATATTTAAGCAAGCATCTGGCTTAAGAGATATCCACTGAAATGCACTGCTTGAAAATAGGAGCACAATGGGGTCAGTGAGATAAACTAGCAACTGATAGGACTATTCATGTTTATAAATATTTAAATACCTTTGGGGTAACCAGTGATATGTTTTGCATGAAGGATTAACTTAAAATTTAGTTCATGGGTATTCTTTCAGCCAAATATTTTAACATTATGCAGCAACTATAATAAGAATCTGTCTGAGAACAAGTCCTGTAAAAACTGAATAAGGGTCCTGAGATATGTGCCTTTGTATGATACCTTTATAAATCACTCCTGCAGAACCAAGTCAGCATCCTACTATGCACAGCTGCCAGCCCAGAGAAGTTCAAATAAAAAAAAAAAGTATAGAAAAAAATTAATGTGGAAAAACACTATACAGCTGAAAAATTAGGCAAGCACAGTTTGTACTGGATCATTAGTCATGTATTGGCAAGTCTTGATTATCCAGGGTGTCACCAGCTCAGAAGTCATTTGACATTCTGATTTAGCCTGTAAATACCCAGTCACATGCTAAATAAAACAGTCATTTTTGCTCATGCTATTTCAGCATAAGATTCTTTAGCTATTTATAAACTCCTGTGAATGTTTTGGAATTTCAGCATACAGAACAACTGAAGAAACAAGCCCTTAACTATGACAGTAATAAACTACTCTTCTCCCACAAAACAGGTTATCTATGTGCAGCAGTCTGCCCTGTTGATCACACTTTGTTTCAGTTGTTGTTAGCTTTCTGGATCTTTTCTTGGCTCAGCTCAACAAAGTTCATTGGATTGCAATTAAAGGTTAACATAAATTAAAAAATCTTCCACAAATAAAAATAAATCATGAAATTTTGGTTAAAAAACAGGTTCCTTTCAGAGAATGCCCAAGAAAACTCCTGCTCCATGGAAGTGGACAGAAATGGTACTTGTGGAGTGAGCAAATGGCCAGATAATAGCATTATGCAAACAGTTAATACATTTTGGAACTTAGGAATTACCAGAATATTGAATTGAAATGAATAAAGTTTGGTCCAATGCACATATACAGAAGATGAGCAAGGTATGCTTTATCCATTTACAAAATGAATGAAGTTTCTACTGTTTCTCCAGATGCATTACATTAAAAGGAGATCCAGCCAAGGAGACTGTTCCAGACTGCTAAAAGCAAATACTCCATTAAAAGCAGATTAACACTGAAAGCACAATTGTTCTGTGCATTTTTCTTAAAGATTTTAATGTCACCTACTAGGGTGCAAAATACAGATGATGACTGGAAATGTTAGGTCAGGGACTAAAGGTGAATTCAAGGTGTCTTAAGAACAGAAAGAAAGAAAAAAACACTGAGTATACTGAGCCAGAAAATCTATAAGATGAATTGGTATCATGACATAGTTTCTTCTTTTCCTTTAGGGATAGTGTACTTATTAATAACTAGAAAATATCAATGCAAGATCTGAAATAAGAAAAGTGGTGGTTTTTTTTTTTCCTCTGATCAGAATTAAATAATATCTACAGGGAAATGCAAGGGTCTAGATTATATTCACTGTAAAACAGGCAAGGAATTGTATTCAAAATTGAAAATGGGGAGAATATGTTAACATAGGTTCATGACAGATGGATAGCTAGAGAGAGACGATGGGTTTTCTAGTATTTGTATTCTTTAAAAACTGTTCTAGATTAATAGGCTTTTATTGCCAAGGGGTTGACATTCCTAGATATTTATTAGTTTTCCCTCAAATATTTAGGGGATAGTTAAGAATTATTGAGATTTCATTTTATTGGCAATTCAAGACCCATTTCTAAAATATTGGAATGTACTATGTGTTTCAGGGAGAAATCACAAGAGCAGGAAATCTTGCTGGCAAAGTATTTTTATGACAATAAATGAAAAAATCTTTTAGTCTGAGCGGAATTTGTAAAGATGCTTACCTGCTTCTAGATAAAAGGCATGCTATGTCTTTAGAAATACAGGAACGACAAAAATGAGGAATAATACTTAGAAAGAAAAGCAGTAGACAAATAGCTACTTGCATTATTCATGAATGGTCATTTGACTCAGAGGTCAGAGTTTTGATCTCTGTCCACCAATTGTAATAGCTCAAAAAACATCAGCAGGCTGCAGTCACAGAGTAATGTGGCAGTAAAAGTAAAGCATACTGATAGTTGACAATAGTTTGGAATAGTAAAGTCGTACAACGATATGGCAAGTGAGGTCAAAGTCTAGTTAGGAGCTGTAACTGTTTACGAGCCTGTCTGGAAAAGCTGTTTTTGATGTTTACGCTAAAGGTTCTTGGTGAGCAGAGATCTGGCCAGACTGGCGCTAAAGGTTCTTGGTGAGCAGAGATCTGGCCAGACTGGTGGAAAAAATTCAGCTTTTAGAATGGTTTCCAGCCCTTATGTTTTTGTTCATGGAGGATGATTGACCACTAGGACTGGAGAGCAGCCCTTGGGTTTATGATTCAGGCATTACAAAGACAGTTAGAGAGGTAGCTGCAGATCCAGTGCTAGTGATTTTAGGCTGTGTTCTTATTTTGAAAGGTCCTCAAATACAGTTTTTCTGACCAGCCGTTTAGTCAGATTCTTTAGAAACACATACCTGTTTCTGCCCTTTTTCCTCTTGGTTACAATGTTATTTGCTTTAAGAAGTTCAAAAAAAAGACCTTAACAATAATGCTGACTGTTCCTGTCACCTGTGGCTCAGTAGATGGGCTTAAGTAATACAGTGAATGTATATTTGGAGCACAGAAAAAACCTCAGTGGAACCAAAACTAGACATTCAAAAGTCCATGCCGTGTTTATGTAGTATTTTCTAATATTTCACATGCAATTACATTTAGCGTCTGGCTGCTCTTTAACTTACCTGCCTCCACTGTGGTTTCCCTGGTCAATAATTTAAACACAGAAAAAGAAGAAATGTTTTTTTTCTCTCTCTGTTTCACGGATTTTAGGAGCTGAGTCAAAGTGAATTTACCAATGGGCCAGACAAGGATGTACAAAGATGAAAATAGAATTCAGACCTGTTATTTAATTCAAGAAGCATCTGCGGGTGGTGAAAATTAAACATTATCATCTATCCTGAGTTTTACTGGACTTGAGATTCCTTTTCCTTCTCTAGTGAAAATAAAGCTTCAACAATCACTGCTAGTCTAAACTGTGGTCTTGTTTTTAGAAAGAGATAGCTCTAAAAATTAAACTTTATTATCAGATCCTGTTTTTTTTTGCTAAAGTTGAGGGCTTTTAGGCATATAGTTATACAGTTTGCAAGAGAATTTGAGTTTGTCATAATGTTCTTGCATGAATCATATCATTAATTTTCTGAAGTATGAGGACATCCAGGTTCAGTCCTCATTTTAATAAATGGGAAGTGACTATATTGTCTTGTTTTTCCTTAACTGCACATGATTTGGCTGCATGTCCCTTTGCAAGAACAAACTGTTTAAATCAAATTATGGAATATATACCAACAGCAGTGGTAAAGCTACTTCAAAGTATTTGCAGAAAAATATCTGGCCTTTTCCCCGGAGAAGATGGGGAACAGCTGTTTGGCCAGTGAACTCTGGCCACTGAGCTCAGAGGGCCATGCACAGCCCCGTGCAGAGGTGGTGAATGCTGATGCTGTTGTTGCAACTTATACTACTCAGTTCTTTGTGGTGGCATTTGTCTAAGCAGGAAGTACAGATATATGGAATTACATCTTTTTAGGTATCAAAATATGCCTCCAGTTTTCAGTAAGCTGCAGCTTAGGTACAACTATTTCTGCAGTCAACATAGTCTTGTGAGATCTTAACCTAGACTACAGACATGATTGGTTAAGATTCCTCTTATAATTTATTTTTGAGCTAACCATCTTTAGATTCAGTTATGGTCAAAAGGAAGGAGCAGAAACTTGTACAGTATGAGTCATGTTTTGGTAAATAACTTATTAAAATAGGTCAGATAAATAACTCTCTAGAAGTGGGGGGGTTTGTCAGTCTATACCAATTAAGACGTGTATCCATGGTGCAAGCATTTAATGTCAGTTCAGATGAATCCCAATATTCGTGCAGAAAATGCTCACAACGACTCCGCGAGACTGGAAATTAGATAAATTAAAGATGATTAAAATTATTCTTTCAAAAGTTCACATGAAGTAGCCATAGAAAACCTGAGTCTGAAAGTTTAGAGAATGCAGATACTACAAGTGTGTGTGTATGTGCATATTCAAATGATGTTTTTTACTGTTTTATGTTCTTTACCTACAACAAATGTAAATGGGGGCAAATATTAGCATGTTGCTCTAAATCAACATTTAATATGGGACATTGGCCAGGGGGAGATGTTTCGAAATAAGTGTATGAAGCTTTCTTCATACAGTTACTGACAGTTATACCAAAAATTTTCAATGGGAAATTTCTCTTTACCCTCTACCAGATTTATAGTGTGTTGATGATCTGTATAATAAGGGATCAGAAAAAAAAAGACTAACTGGATGAGAATCTCACTTGACAAAGGAGGTTCACAAGAATTTCTACTGGAGTTCTGATCTACTCAACGAGAAGAATAAAGACTAAAAAATAAACTACTAGACTACTTGCCTATATTTTTGCCTTTCTATTCTGCTGTTAATTCTTCCATGCAAACAGGCAGACCAATACCCAGGTTTTGTATTGCTGTTCTGATATTTTAACATATTATTATAGGACTTATTTAAATTAATGAAGTATTTGGTTTAAAAGTAATATATTATTAACTACCATTTTCCTTCTTTGGTTAGGAGAAAGGAAGAGTTCATAACCTTTAACTTGGGTGACGTGGTGGTATTAGAAATGTGTTTGGGAGAACAGCTTAACTGTTTGCTATATAAAGTTGGTAAACAAATCCCACTTGGATAGCAAGCAGACTACAGAGCTTTGGCAGCCTTGCTCTTGCATTATTTTTGCCTTGTCTTGTTTTTTTAATTAAATGAAGCAAGGCAGAGCATTCAGAGTATGACTCAAGTTATTGCTAAAAGTATTAAATTAGATTAGTTTGGCATTTAAGTCCCGGCAATTTTGACTCAAATGCTTGGACTGTAGAGAAGGGAAGCCTTGAGGAATGAGGCTGAAGTCATTCCTTGTGAAAAGTCAAGTCCTCATACTAAGCATCAACGCAGAATATTCTTCTCAATGCTGTTTCTCTGTCATCCATATGTCTTGGTTATGCAGTATGTTTTAGCAAGACAGTTTATTAGATGTTTCTGCACATAATTTGGGAGGGAGCAGGAGACAGGAAATTACAGGGCGTTCTACATGGGGTGTGCGTAGAGCGAAGGCTTTTTTTTCATGGTACCAAATGTCCTTTTTCAGAATGTCTCAATCCACTGGGCCTGTTCTACTACAATATTAGGAGCTCGTCTTGCATCTGTTCCCATTCCGTACGCCACAGAGTGCACCAACAGGAGGCTTCCAAAAAAAGGACACTTATTTTTTCGTTACCTACATTAAAGGTTATCTAAAATAATTTAAATTTCTCTATATGATACCAGAAATAAAAAGAACCACAGTTCATAAATTGTAAAGATCCTTTTTTGCCTGTGAAGAGACTATGCTTCTTTTTTTTATTTTCCCTTTGCTTTTCTTCCTGATGGATGCAAACTCCAGAACTGTAGTCTTAATATAAGGTGAAGAGGCAGAAACATTTAGAAAAAGTAGAGGATGACATAAGGTTTAAAGGTTAAGCAGGTTCAGCCCCTCTGATTAAAAAAAATAAAAAGTCATCCACTTTATACAGGAACATAATGACCTTTCATTTATTTACCACTGTCTGACAGCAAATCCTCTGTGCCTTCAGATGTTTGCAGAGCAGAGCACCCAGCTCTGACCTCACTTCTTACTGAGACTTTCCTGCTACTCTACTGCCAATATTTACCAACCTTAGCTACTAACACTTGTAAGGCCACATGCTTTTTCTGCAAAGAACTCTGTGTAATTTGGGAGGAAAATCACATTTTATGTAAAAATTTCCACTGATATGAATAAATCTAAGTATGGATATAAAACATTTTTATCAGAATGGAAAGTGTCTTAGCCCTAAGATTTATTTTTGACAGTATATCTTATCATATCCCATGCTACTCTTTTCTTAAATTACCTTCAGCTAGGAATGTAATTTTACAGCCTCGGTATGTGATAACAGGATTTTCATTTATTGCTTGTCAATTGTAAAGTATAGGTTATTATCAGGCAGCAACTGACTTTAAGATGTCCAGTGATGGGATTTTGCTATACTGGAAAAATTTTAAATGTATCCCTTTAAAATATCAAAGTATTAGGCTTATTCCTGTTGTATCAGAGGTGCGAGAAAAGTTACTGTCTTCATATGCGGTAGTAATGGGGAAAAAGAAAAAGGAAAAAGACATTACCCAACACCTTTCTCTTCTTCCCAGGAAAGAAAACAAGGAAAAAGATAAAATTAAACAAAAAACCCCAAAGAATAACAGCCATCAACCAACCAAACAAAACAACAAAACTCCCCAAACTAAACAGACTAATCTCAAGATATATGAAGAATTTTCCACATCAGTGACTATGATGGGAAACTGTTTCATTTAGCCACTGATTCTTCACCCATATAGGCACATCACTGTTCATCATAGCCTGTTGAGGACCAGTGTTTTTAAGTTTAATACATTATTGGTACTCTTTTCACTTTTACAAATTGCAAAGAAGTTAATCTATTCCAAACAACACTAGTAAAAAAGATAATATTGAAATCAGGATTACACTATAATAATCTTTTGGGTCAGACTAAAAGTAAGAAAATAACATGCATCCAGAAAACTAAATTTGTGATAAAAGTGATTTTAAGTGAGTGTCTGCAGAGCTATTCCAAGAGCTTTTTTTTGGAATACATAAGAAACAAGTGCTCTATTAAAGAAGCAGAAAGCAATTCAAAGACTGCTGCAAGTCAATATTTGCTTCCATAAAAAAATCATGACAACAAACCCAAACCAAATCTTAAGAACTAAACTAACAAACAAAAAAACTCCACAAAAACAATACCACCTAAAATTGAATCAAACAGTAGATCCTTGACACAATATTCTTCTTTTATGATTGGACTTCTAAAATTAATAAATAAATAAATATATCAAATTGTACAGCAGCACAATAGTAATATAGGAATACTTACTTCAAAGTGTATGTGTTTAATATTTGTTATTATGATAATCTGGACTGATAAGTGACATATTTCTTAGTGATCTAAACATAAAATTTTGTGCAATTTTTTACTATCTCTTAAAAAACAAAAATGATTTTATGCACAGAAATGTGCATCTTAGTACTTTTTTCATGAAAAAGGACTGAGAAAAAATACTAATGTTTGTTACCTTGTTACAAGTGCATGGCAATATTTAAAAATTTGAAATTATTTTTAATGGTTTCATTAAATATGGCAGTTTCCTTCTTTCAACCTTGTCTGCCATAGTGAAAAAAAAAGAAGAAAAAGAAAGACTAGAAGTGACAGCCATCAAAATTTGCAAAACAATTTTAATATCTAGAGCTTTTTCTAAAAAGTTTAAAAAAATTACAGAAACATGACCAATGAAGTTATATCTAACATATGCAATGACAAGTTTTCAGTGGATACTGTTCTAAATATAATTTTAACTTTTTTTACCAACTTTGTCAGAAAAGGAAAAAGATGCTTTAAAATCCTATTACTATATGAATTACCAGAAACATCATCTCTAGTCTGAGCTACACCCACCTAACCTATGGACACATACACAGGAACATGTGTGCCATGAATATTCCCTGAGCAGCACAGAGCTGAGCAGGAGAAGTAGAGGCTGTTTTTAGCCGTAACAGCCTCATGGCTACAACTCTGATTTGCACTGGGGAATCTTGGATGCAATCCTTCCTTATCCAGAAGTCTGACATCTGTTTCTCAGAGATGTTGCTAAGCTATGATGTGTTCTGGAGGAGAGGACATTGTACTTCTTCAGTGCTGTTACATGCTGTGCTAATCCATGCTGTGCTGTGTTAATCCTATGAAGGATTAACAAAGGTCTCATATCAATGAAGTAACTAGAGAATCAGCAGAAATGAAACCCAAGTTTCCCAGTTAAAGCAGCAATCCTACCTTGGTATCCTAGCAGGTAGGCAATTCATGTGGATAGTAACTATAGCAAATACCTTTTTCCTGCTCCTGGAATATCCTACAGGGACAGTGACTGTGTTAATGCTCCAGACTGAAGCTCCCTTCTGGCTGCAGAGCTCCACGTGATGAGACACCTTGCACTGTACTGGGTCACTGCTGGTGAAGGACACATCCCAGTTCAAACGAGAAGTTCTGAAAGTGAGTGCAGCAGGCACAGTGGGGACAGGACACTGCTTTGCACCGGGTCAGTGCTTGTGAAGGACATAACCTGGTTCAAACAAGAAATCTGGAATGCAACCTGCCTGATCATCCAGCTGCTGCCAACAGCCCTCCCTGTGCAGGTAAGTTATTGGTACTACTGCTTAGAAAGCAATCATCATGAAATTATCCAGCAACTGACAGTCAAAAGGACTCAGTTAATAAAAGAGGCATTGTTAAATTAAATGGGTGTAGAGCAGGTAGTCTGAGTACCTCTAACTATGTTCTCAGGCTGACATGCGCTATTTAAAAAGCTATGCTGCACTGTGCACAAACTGCAAATAAGACTCAGTAGCTTTAGAGAGAGTTAACACACAGAAAATTACTTTTAAATGGCTTAGCATTATGACAGGTAGAGCTTCAAACATTTAAATCAAAGATTACTTTCCATAAAAAGAAGTTAAAAAACCAAGCTGAGATTAGTAAAAATTACCTACTTTTTCTTCCATTATGATAAATCCTCTGCTTGTTCCTGGAGAGATCTAATGTGCCTGAATGCTGTGGAGTAGAAATGTCTCCACCTACACAAGGAACTCTGCAATGTTTTTTCGTGCAGGGCTGTGCTGGGTGCTGACCCATGGTGAAGGTTGGCTCCTCACATCATCAGTCAAGGAGGTTATTTGGATACCAAGGTGTATGGACAGCCTCATTAACTCTCTCTCCACCAGAACAATTTACTAAATATAGAAGTGTAGCACATTTTTTCTTTGGAAAATTGGTTGTAAACAAAGAAACACAAAAGCCACAAGTAGTGGTAAATGTTTTCATTCTAAATTTGTGTATAGCTATTTTTAACTCAGACAGGACCTGTTTTTTGAAAGTAAGCAAGAGGGAATTGCTATAAAGAACCACTTTCTTATTCAGACCAACTTATGTACAAAATACTTGCATTGGCATTATTCTTCATCTACACTGTGGGTGCACTCAGATAAAGGATTTTATTCAGGAACATTCACGTTGAGCTAAGAAAACTTTCCTTGTGTAACCTTCTGTGCTTCATCCAGTTAAAAGAACATGGGGGACTGCTTTCATTAGCTAAGCAAGTTGGATAGAGATATTGTGCTGATGCTGGTTGCTTAGGTATCAAGTCTCAAGTCCAACTACAGTAATCTAATAACACCACAGGCAAGCTATATTCAGGCAGTTCAACAGCACAGAAAGAAGTCAAGAAGTCCAAGACTTTGATGTACTTTTAGGTAAAGAGCTTTGTGTGTTTTAAAAAGAAAGGGACATTGTATGTCCTTTACCATTTCTAAAGATGCATTGTTCTCTGTGGAATGGATATTGCTGTCTTGTGCATCAGCGTTACACCTACGTAATTCCAAAGCTGTGCTGGACTTCCACTGAGGCTGATGACAAGAGATTCAGGCCCCAAATCTAAAATTCAGTACATTCTCAACACAGAAGTGCTTAACTTCTAAGACATATGACTATAGCTGTCTGTAAACCAGCTGTCTCTGCTGATGTGTTGGCACAGCACCATCACTGCCTGTAGAGCTACAGACGCTTACATAAAATGAAGATCAGACTTCTTTTTGCACTTGAGCAAAGATGAGAGCTGTTAGCCAATGTATAAGAGGTAGATTGGGATGTAGCAATGTTTCTTGGCTAACTAAAGGCAACTATATGGTTTTGAAATTATAAAGCCTGAAAAGTAGGATTTAATACAAGTGATACTGTGAGCATTTAAGGATTCTGAGCATTACTCTGGTTAAACAGAAGTTTAAAGCCTGGATGGCAAAACCAATCCTTTCTTGTAGATGTTGCCTGAAAAAAAGGCTGAGAAGGAATCCCTCCTCTGGGACACATAACTTCTGCACAGTCATTTTCCCAGGGGAAGGGTACAGGCAGATGGTTGTAAATCCTCTGGCTTCTTTCCCCACAAGCCTTAGGACTCTTTGCTAGAAGGCGGATTGAGCAACCACAGAGCTACACTTTTCTCTGCAAGTAGCTGCTCCAAGCAGAAGGGAAGCACATGGTTCTGCTGAATTCCCAGCTGTCCATCAACTTTTGGTTTAGGCTGGAGAATTTGGCTCTGAGGAAATGTGTTTAAATTCATCCTATCCTCTGGTGGATAAAAACAGCCATGCCTGTGTTACCTTGTGTAGTAGAGTAAATAATCACTGGAAAGCTGGCAATTGTAGTTAAACGAAGGGCAACATTTTCAGAGAAAAGAAAAAGCTGATGACTTCCTGGCCCTGAGTTTTGTATATTTCTCTACATTTATTACTCTGTTGAAACGTTTCCTCAAACCAAAATGATGCAACACATAATTTCTTGTTCAGCTGAAACCATAGATGGCAGAGAATACAGGGAATACAGCTCTAGTCAAAGAAAATAGGAGTAGTCATTGGATATGATCAGGTAGTCTGGTTATTTTATAGCTATTCTGGCCTCAAGGAAACAGATTTTTTTCCAAACAGAACCTGTTAGAATACAGACATTTTTTGACATTCTAAAAGTCTGTGTTTGTTTGATCCTGACCAAAAATCTGAGTGTATATCCACAGAAGGAAAGCACACATCTGCCACGACAGGCATGTTTACAATCATTTTAATGACACCATTAGATTCTGTTTGCCAGTGTTCACTTATTTCAGGCTTTTATATAAAAAACATGTGAGATAAGTTTACCACCTGTGCACAGTGGAAACAACCCATTTAAATGAATAATTTTAATGGTTAAATAATGACAAAGCTCAATAGTTTTCTTCTGTTCACCAACATAATTGTGGGAGCACAATTATGTTTACCCAGGATACACAAAGTTTTTGTGTTCCTGCAAAAGGTTTATTTTCCATTAAGCCTAGGCTAAGAATTACTCCAAACAATACTTATCATACTTGAAAAATACACAAACATGCTTTAAAGATGGGACACTTCAGGAAGTTTTTCAGGTGACAGGTGGGATTAGTTTCAAATGAGAAATCCAGTTTTAAAATACACCTGAAAACATCTATCCATTATGTTAAGCTCCTCTGAATTTAATTGTTTTAAGAAAGTTAAAGAGCTTGTCTTTGAGGGCTTTATGTTGTTCCCATTGATGTCACTGGGAAAATTCATGATTCTAGGGGGCACAGTTTTAATTAAAAGGAAATAGAGGCGGCGTCACACAAAAAGTCAGAGGGATTGAAGATATGGTAACAACCTTCCATTGCAGATGTGATGAAATTCTTGGTGTTGTATTAGTTAAGATAAACACAAACTCATCCTCCTCACTCAGATCTTAATTGTACTGCTACTAAATATCCCCACACCTCAGGCATCAACTATGCCTTACTGTGCAAGATAATCAAAGAAAAAAAAAAAGATGTGTCAGACACACAAAAGTTTAGCTTCAAATCCATGAGGGTGTTTAATTCTCATCAACTGGATGGA
Organism: Chiroxiphia lanceolata; assembly: GCF_009829145.1. Lineage (NCBI taxonomy): Eukaryota > Metazoa > Chordata > Aves > Passeriformes > Pipridae > Chiroxiphia > Chiroxiphia lanceolata. Next base: position 8,874,088 of record NC_045641.1, on the reverse strand, counting down.
TATTTATAGTCTAATTATCAAACATGTAATTAGCACTCCTTCTGGAGAGAGAACAGAACAGGGGATTACATGTGATATTGCTGAGATGTTAGAAGAGGATGTGTGCTATACAATCCAGCTTTTTATTTAAAGGAAAATCATGATAATAGTGCACAGCCCAGGTCTGTCCTAATGTTGTGCTCAAGGACACTGAAGAAAATCATTGGTAGACAAAGAGCAGTGGCGAAGGCGTGAACTGCACTCAGGTCACCTGCTCAAATCAACATGCACCTATGGAAGAAAATTCAGCTGGCATCAGAACTATACTTTACATGTCATCTCTGTAAAACTATATATGATTTTAGTGCCATTTTCAAAAGGAACTTCATTATTTAAAAAGATGGGATTCAATAAACACATAAAATAATCAGTGACTGGTAATTCCATCTAAAACCTATGGAATTTAAACCCACAACAGAACAGAATAAACAAACAAAAAAAATTAGTTAAACCACAGCTTTTTGTATTTTTTTTTCACTTTTAATAAATGAAGTTTCAGTGAGTAGTTTTGAGTTTGGGCTTTTGGGTTTCTTTTTCTGTTTTTTGGGGGGTTGGACATTTTTTGAATTATAATTATTTCGTTTTTTTTGTTGTTTTTTGTTTGTTTGTTTGTTTGTTTGTTTGTTTTTATTTGTTTGGGTTTTTGTTTACTTGGTTTTTTAGTTGCTGGAAAAATATTTTAAGTTTTTGATTTCTGCTGAAAAGTTCAAAGGGGGCAAATCCCCTTTTCCTTAAACACACTATGTTTGTAAAGGCTAGGCTAAAAGAGAAAAAAAAATAATTAGAGACCTTTCTTCATGTGAAACTTTCAGTGTTATTGTCTTACTGCCTCATACCTTATCTTACATACCAAGCAGGTAACACTACTTCTACATCCCAGGAAATGAATTATGATACCACTTTATTTTTTTTTTTAAATAATGCCCACCTGAAATTCAAAATGGGATTTTAGAGTTTTTTTAAGAGTCTTAGGGAAAACTGACTGAGAATATTAGAGTAGTAAAAATAAATTTTAAAATACACTCAAATACAGATTAAATCTCTTTACAATCAGCATCTTAAATTAGTGGCATTAAGCATAGCAGATAGCTGCTGGTAGTTACATTTACAAACACACTCACAAATCATAGCATTATTCAGCATCTTGGACTACATGGTGTCTCAGAAACTTCAGTGGCACCTTTTCAGCAAAGCATTTAATTGCACAGTTACACGTGTACTTAAATACCACTGAGCTCTGTGGAAATGAATTAAAACAAGGTTTGAACACATACTTACATTTAAGCACAATGTTAAGCACAGTACTGAGCTGAGCTCTTTAACGTTTCTATTTTCCAAACAATCAGTCTAGAGTATTTAAGGATTTTCTTTCAAATTTCACAGGTGGGTAGTTAAATAAAATAGACATTCTTTTTTCTTCAGGTTGTTTTAAGTTGTTTTTATAAGAAGAATTTTATATGCACTACGCTGAGCAAGTTCAGCAAGCTCAGATCTGACGCATGCAGTGTGTAAACCAGGTGCTCTTATTTGCCTGCTTACCACAAATGCATGATTCATTAAGAAGTTGGATTACCCACCGTCACCTCGTGCGCAGTAAATGCTACAATGCGAGAAAACTGAAGTTTTTCAGTCAGTCTCTCACCAAACCTTGTTAACTGTGTGGTTCTCAGTTATCACAGAACCACCAAGTTGGGAAAGCACTTCTGGAGATCATTTAGTGTAGGAGATCTTTGAACCTACTCAGTCATGATCAATGAGAGCAGCTTGTCCAGAACCATGTCCAGTTGGGAATCGAATATCTTCAAGCACTGAGAATTTACAGCCTCAGAGAGGCAACCAGTTCCAAAGTTCCTCCAACTTTACATTAGAAAGACGTTTCCTTATGTCCGTATGGAATTTCCTGTGTTTCAATTAGTGCCAATGGACTCTTGTCCTGTCACCAGGCAACACTGAGAAGAACCTAGCTCTTTCTTCTTGACTACCCTAATCAAGTGTTCATACACACTGCTAAGGTCACTCTGAGCCTTTTCTTCTCCAGGCTGAGCAACCTCAGCTCTCCCAGCATCTTTGAATGACAGATAGCCCAGCCACTTAATCATCTTTGTAGCCCTTCACTGGTTTTTCTCCAGTAAAAGAGTATTTTTCTTGTAACAGAAAGGCCAGAACCAAACCAAGCACTCCTCATGGGTGTCACCAGTGCTGAGTAGAAGGTAGCAATCATTTCTCTGGTCCTGTTGGCAGTGCTTTGCCCAGAGCATCCCTGGAGGTTTCTGGTCTTTTCTGCTATAAGGACTCATTGCTGGCTCATGTTTGGTTTGCTGTATGCCAGAACCACCAGGCTCTGCAAAGCTTCTTTCCACGTAGTTGGTCCCCAGTATGTACTGGTACATGGGATTACTCTTCCTGTGGGCAGGACTTGATATTTTCCTTTGTTGAATTTCAGAAGGCTTCTGTCAGTCATTGCTCCAGCAAGTTGAGTTCTTCTTGAACAGCAGCACAGATTTGGTATACGGTCAGCTCTTTCTAATTTTATATCATCTACAAACTTGTTGAGGGTATGCTTGGTCTCATCATCCATCTCCTTAGGGAACAGTAAACAATTTTACAATACTGACTCTCATATCAATGCTAGGGTGCACCACTTGTGACTGGTCTCTGCCTGGAGTTCGTGACACTTTGAGCCTGTCAATTCAATGAGTTTTCAGTCCACTTCACTATCCACTCATGTAGACCATACTTGAGCATCTTTTCTGTGAAGATGCTATAGGAGATAGCAAAAAAAAAAAAAAAAAAAATCAAAAATCAGGAGAAAATACTTTCACTGCTCTCCCCTTGTCCACCATGCCTGTCATCTCATTGTTGAGGCGACCAGGTTGGTTAAGATGATTTTAGAAATCACTCTTTTGTAATTTTTTACTAACTTCTCCTGGTCACCTCGATCTTCATGCCTGGAAATGGTTTCCAGACAAAGTTGCTCCATCACCTTCCCAGAACTGAGGTGAAGCTGACCAACCTGTAGTCCCCTGGGTCTTACTTCTTGCTCTCCATAGGTCAAGGAGGGGTATTTTCTCTTTTCAAGCCCTCCGGAACCTCTCCTGATTGCCACAACATTTCAAACATAATCAAAAGCAACTTCTCAATGACATTTGCCAGCTCTCTCTGTGCTTGTAGGTGAGCATCACCAGGGTCATGGACTTGTGTGTGTCCAGTTTCCTTAAGTGCTTTCTAACTTTGTCTTCTTCCACGGAGAATGTCTTCCCTGCTTCAGACTTCCCATGCAGTCTCAGGAACCTGGGACTTCTGAAGGTCACATCTATGCAGACCTCCTGCCACCTTAGCTTAATTCTCTGCTCATCTTTCTTGGTCTTGTCAGGAGTGACCTCTGAATAACAAACATGTTTCCTTGATCCTTCTTCTCTGCAGGGTGTGTCTCATGGGATTGTTCCCTGAAGAGGCCGAAGTCTACTCTCCTGAAATCCAAGACCATGATCTTCCTCCTCACAGGATCCTGGACTGCACCGTCTCGTAATGGTAGACTTACAGTATTGACAAATTCTTTATGGTTGGTCATCTACAACTATGCTAAGTAGAAGTGGTAACTAAAAATCCTCTTATTTCCTAATACTAGAATTCTTTAGATTTCTATTGCTGTGTAACAATTTAAATGAATGTGTGCATTCACTTGTGTAAGGAACTGTCTTGTATAATTCTAAGGTTATTCAATATTCTAAACTAGGGAATATAATTCCTCTCTTGGAATACGTAGTTTACAGCTATTCAATGAAGTAGGCAGTTTCCTTCTCACATCTCTTTTTCTTTCTAAAGCATAAAAATAATTTGTTTTTTGACGTTATGGGTCTAGTATCTATTCTAACCTCCTAATTATTTTATGTTCTGTAATTAAAAAAATCATACATTTATTGTAGAAACAAATATTTCTAATAAGATTTTATTTAATTCATTAATATTGTCAATGAGAAGGATCATACTATTGTAATAGGAATGTCTTCTTTACTGACTAAATGGATCATAAATAGTCAGAGAATCAGAGAATCACAGAAAATCCCAGGTTGGAAGGGATCTTCAAAGATCATCTTGTCCAACCTTTCATTGTAAAGGAATCCTACATAAGGTCATCTATCATCCTGTTCAGTCATATCTTGAAAACCTTCTTTGATGAGAGGTATACCACATACCTGGGGAGGTTGTTCCAGAGATTGATTGTTCTCTGATCTGTTCTGAAAAATTTCTTTCTTATGTAGACATGAAACTTCTCCCCATGCAACTGTACCTGAAAGACCCCTTTCCTGGCCAAAAAGGAGGTGAAAGCTATCATCACTTGTCAGTGGGAAGTTTTTTCCTTTTGTGGACTTATGCCACATAGAGGACAGTCTGGATGAGATCAGAGGTCGAGAATTGCAAGACCAAAGTGTTCTTTTTAAAATATATTTACCTCCAGGGAATTGACATGGCTAAATCAAATACAATTACAGAGCATAAGGAGAGTAAGACTTTTAAGGCAATATCTACTCCAAACAGGCAGAAAACAGTAAGAAAAAACGTTTTGGTTTTCTGTTTTCCCCCTCCTCCCACTCAATAAATGTGCATGACTAAAAAAGAAAAGAAACAAAAATATCAAAGGGGAAATAAAACTAGAAAACTTAAATGAAAGTATTATACACACTATAATTCAATCCAATATTCCATACATGAACTGGTTCAAGGCTTTACTTGTGTGTCTCACTCAATCCACTATTTGTGTTTCTTTCAGTTAAAACAACTACTTATTTTCTTACAGGATTTTTATTGTTTATTGTTCTAAGAGGGAAGCATCTTTACCATGAGGGGCCCTTACTCCTCCACATTTCCCAGCTGTTTACTATAAGAAGATAAAAAGAGCACAGAGTCTTTCGTACTCTCTGTGCCCCAGACATCCGTCACTGGTATATATATGTTTCTCTCTATTGCAAAATGAACCTGGTTTCTACCACTCACGACTACAAGTAGGATTTAAAACATTAAAATCTTCTTCTTTGTTTTTCAATAATTCAGTATGGGAGTGCAGAAGCATTCTGACCCCCAGTTCACAATATGCCAGCTTCAAGGTCCTAACAAAACATGTTTAGTTCAACAAAAGCCCCTTTCCATAGCCAATATGAATCATTGTTGTGGTTTAACCCCATCCAGCAACTCAGTCCCACACAAGCACTCACTCCCTACTGGTTGGATGGGAGAAAAAATCAGAATAAAAGTGAAAAAACAACTCATGGGTTGAGATAGAAACAGTCTAATAGGTAAAGAAAAAGCCACACATGCAAGCAAAGCAAAACAAGGAATTTATTCACCACTTAGGCAGGTGGGTGTTCAGCCATCCTCAGGAAAGTAGGGCTCCCTCACGCATGACAGTGATGTGGAAGACAAACTTCGTCATTCTGAATCCTTTCCTCCTCCCTCTTCCCTTCTCTTTCTCCTCCCAGTTTTTTTATGCTGCCCATGATACCATACCGTCTGGGGTATCCTTGGATCAGTTGGGGTCAGCTGTCCCTGCTGTGTCCCCTCCCAGTTACTTCTGCACCCCCAATCTACTTGCTGGTGAGGTGAGGTGAGAAGCAGAAAAGGCCTTGACATTGTGTAAGCTCTGCTCAACAATAAAGAAAACATCCCTGAATTACTAACATTGTTTCCAGCTCATGCCCAAAACACAGTCCCATAAAAGTAACTATAAAGAAAATTATCTATATCCCAGTCAAAAGCCAGCACAATCATAAAAGTGCTATGTCTGGTCTAAGTTTAGACTCAGCAATCCAGATTCAGGTAAAGAGCTTTGGCACATCTCTCCATATACTGAGGAAACATGGGAGTTGGGAGGCTGAATCTGTTCCACACAGTGCTATCCAAATGCCACATAAAACTTTCACTGCAAAAATCGTAAACAAAATTTTTCCTAAACAAATTTAGATATACATTCTTTCCAGCCATATGTTTTCCCCTGTGACAGCAGATAACAGCTGGATTATACCAAATGACACTTTTGTAATGTATTACAATTTCTGTTAAAGAAAAGGATATCAAGAGCAAGTTAGTAGGAGATGAAGTGACATCACCTGACTTACCATAGAGGAGGAAAATTAATTTATACAGAGAAAGAATCCTATTAGAACTATAGTCTATCCTGGTTGTCTCCTCTCTGTGTAACACAACTGTGTTTTCTTGTGTCCCTTTATTATATGTTAACTTCTTTCAAACTTTCCATATTCTACAAAACGTCTGTATTTTCCCCTTCTTTAAAGAACGATAATGGTCTTTTTCTTTTTTAACTGTGCCTGGCATATGTTGAAAGGTATCTTCTAAGATTTCATTTATGAGGGCTCAAAAATGTATGTCTTGCTAAGACTACAAAGCAAGCTAATGGTTTTAAAAGCACAGCGATGAAAGGCCTGGCAGGGGAGTCCGTGCTAACTACATACACGGATCATGGAAGAGGGTACAAGAGGTCATTTTTTTCCCTCCTTCTCTCTCTTTTTCTTTTTTTTTTTTTCAGATACAGGATCGGTTTGGGTCGCATTGGTTACAGCCAATTGCACCGTGGCATTATTTACCATTCATCCACATCCAAATCCGTAATTATGGTCTGCACCATCAGAGCTGGAGCAAGAAGTCACAACCCTGTATTGTTCCATGGTGAGTGCTAAACAAAAAGACAGGAATCCGATACTTGGTCACAGTTTGCAAACACTGCGGCTGAAACACCTGAGAGGGTCACATTTTTACATTCCGAGGCAATTTATTAGTAATGGTGCTTGTCACTTAGAAATCCCCCTAAAACTCCTTCCTTTGCATCAGTTATCTGAGAGTAGCTTTTGCTCCATGGTGGTTTAAGCAAGATGCAAATAAAATAGATGATCCAACCACTAATTTAGAGAAGAGCAGAGAATCTTAATCCTATCCTTAGAAGCTGTCTGTTAAGAGCTTCAAAACTTGGTGTCAGGCCCCTTGAACTGACAAAAAAATTCCATCTGAAAGATTCTTTCTTTTCATTCTAGATCCGATTGTGTCTGATGAAAACTTAACTGATGTTTATATCTCTTTTTTTTAAATTCCCCATTAGACTTCAAGGGGTGAAAGAGAAATAATAAGAGTTATTTTTCTTATATCACTTATGTGCTAAAAACTACCTGTTTGCAACCTACTGTACAAGACACAGTGAAATATAAAATTGCCAGTACTTCATCAAAGACCTGCCTCAACTTTTAATTTAATTTAAAAAAGATAAATAAAGGAATGACAAAAACAAGGACATTTGGTTAAAATTCAGTTTTCTTTGTGCCACAAACTCTGCAAAAATGTCAAGGAAACTTGAACTTATTGATAATTCTTGAACTTCTTGAAGCAGGCTCAGAGGGAAAAGACTCTGAAGTCAATATAAATACTCCTGGTGTTTTCAAGATGTTTAAGATCTAGACATGCATGTGTAAGCTGTTATTGAGTGTATGCCAAGATGTTCCCTCTGATCTGCAATGTTTACTCAGTAAAAGTAGCTTTATTAAGGTGAACAGGTCTGCTGAAAACAATATTCCAAACCTGTGTCGCCTGATTTACTAGAGTCATCTCAAGCTAAGGAGTATTTTTGTTTGTCCAGCTAAAGGTTACTCAGTTCATGCAATTCTTTCCCAGAGGAACCTTCCAGTCTTGCAGAAGGTGTCAAAATATACTTTGGTCAACATATTTTTTTAAGCTGTTAAAAAGAATTTAAGGAAATAAAATTCACCCCTCTTTACAGAGCCCAGAAAAATAAGGCAAAGCCATTTATCCCATATAATTTTGGCTAAATTATGTCTTAGAAATATTATCTCTTTAGTCATTTACCTGGTTTTTAAATTAGGTCTTTTTTATTTTCTTTTCATGTTCTCCTGGCTTCTATTCAGGAATTTATCATTTTATAACTTTTTATGACAAGACACACCATCTAGGCAATTTAGCACTGTCCCTGCTCACAGCCAGGCTGTTTGACACAGCTTTTTCACCTCCTTGTACTCACTAGGAACCGTGTGGGCGTCTTGAAAGCTGTGAATAAGGGAACTTCAGGTAAGGACAGGAACATACAAACACTACAGAAGAGAAACACAACTTCTAAGAGGTGACAAAATTTCAAAGTGCATTTTAAAATATTAACTTTTCAGCAACTTTGTGTCCAATTTCTCAGGTGGATGAAAAATCAGCCTTTAAATGAAAAGGGAAAAAGTAAAGAAGGGTAAGCAACTGATGTTTTGTTTCTCCAAACGCTTTTCCTCTTTCAAAATTGTAAACATCTTTTTACATTTAAAGTAGATTTTGCAACCTTGCTTATGTATGTTTTAATAAAATGCAAGATGAAAACATTATAAAAGAATCAGGTCTTTAACTAATGTAGTTTACTATTAGAGCCAATGGAGCAAGCAGTTTACCCAGCTAAGTTACTGATTTAGAAAAAATATTATAAACAAACAAACAAACAAATTATACACCAATGAAAGACTAGAATTCACATGTCTAGGGATATATAAACTTGTGTTTTCTTCTATATTCTCCAGAGACTGTTCATCTTGTATTGTTTGAATTGACAATGAAAGTAAACTATGTTGCCCCTTCCCCTTCCAAACCTAAATCCCTGCCATGAACACCTTGTAATTCCACAATGATTTCAGCCCTGGAATTTTCAGTGAAATTCTCTGATATGTAAAGTCATAACTGTTATCTTAAGCCTATTTTTTGTTTCTCCCCTGTATGCATGTATTTATGGTTATATAGTCGGGAACAACGTTCTAGAGTTTCTACCTTGTATCTTGACAATGAAAACAATAGTAAGAAAATAATTAAAACAACACGTAATGGCATTCTGAAAATATCCCTTATTATCTTGACAATATAATGGAAGTTCAATACTATGGTTAAATCTTTGATTCAACTTTTCCTTACCATTATGCTTCCCATACCATCAAAAAAACAGTAAATAAATATGCAGTGGGGAGAAAGGTAGATGTCTATATGTGTTACTGTGTTACTGAGCTTCCTCTTTGTCCACAAGCAGAAAGGTTAACTTCCCTTACATGTAATAATAATTTAATATGGTATTCATTTCATGACAGACATATCTCCAAGGGAAGAAAGTATCTTTTCAACATCTTTTGTAGCATATATTTTTCTATTTTCTCACTGTCAATACGGATGATTTTTCAGTCTGACATACTCCTGAGCCCACCCAACAGTTCTGAGTTGACTATCAGAACAAAACATTTAGTACACATCTTAGAGTTTAATCTTTTTCCCTGAAAGTCAATGGGAGTTTTGCCATTGACTTGAATTGCAATTCAGGTTAACACATAAAAGGAGAGCACTTGAAATAAGTAATAGGTATTTGATTTGGACTATGATCAGTTTTACAATCCAGAGTCCTTCATGGTGTATCCAGCTGGGAATGTTTCACTTCACAAGGAAATCTGTTTGATTCTGGTGGTCAGTCAGAAAAAGTGCAGGAAATCAGAGGTTCCCAGTAACTGGATTGTTCTGAGAGAAACGCACTGTAAGAGTGATTAAAACCCAAACTTTGGCCCCGTATGTGTAAAAATGCAAGAATATATCTATTGTGTTGAAGATGATAAAGGAGTCCTTTATTAAAAAAAAAAAGATATTCTACAGACACCCTACTTCTACAATTCAAATATTTGCAATATTCGGTGCCTTTAGTGTTATATAATAAATTGCCTGCACATCTGAATGTATTCAGCTATACAGGAATTTTAAACACTCCAGTTCCTAGGCTGTATTAAGACACCAAAAAGAATATTTTCTCTGTGTAGTGAAACAATACACTCATAGTTACAAAAAGATCTTGAATATTACACTTGTTCTCCTATTTATTCTCTCTCAGTTGCTTCCACATCCAGTTAGTTCAATTTATACAGAAAAATCTATATTTTTTTCAAGAACAGAGCTGTAAGGTAGCAATAGTACTGGAATGCAAGGTATGGATGAATCCTGCTTATATGGTAATAAAAATGTATCTATCTACATAAAAAAACCCAAATAAAAATGGAGGTTGAATCCCATGGAATAGACATTTTTTTTTTCATAAGCATACTTTGAGTCAAAGCTGACATACTCATGATTGAAACAACAGAGTTTTGGTTAGATATTGTCTTTTAATTTCCTGGTCTCAGTCACATACAACAGTCATAATTTCCAATTCATTTATCAGTCTGCACTTTTCAGTGCCTGAGAAGTTCTGTACTTGGTATAGTAATGTGCTTTTCCATTGGAATAAAAGAAAAAAAGATCTTATATAAATAAAACATACTCAAACATTAATATTTACACATAAATGGAGTCAATTCAGGAAACACACAATTAATAACATTTAATGTGGAGTGTCACTTAATCCTAAATTGGTTCCATTAAAAGAAGAAAAACGTTGTGATACCAACATAGGTGATGATTAGTCCGAAATATGTAATTTCTCTGTTTTGTCACACCTGACTTAAAAACACTCTCTTAGACTACAGTACCACCAGTGTTTTACATGGTAAATGCATTATTTCCCAGTTTGTTTTATTACTAAGACACCAGTTAGGACATCCTCCATACTGTAAGTACATTTTCCATATACTCTTGAATACTCCAGACATAAACCTATTTGGAGACTATTTATTAATCTAAGCACGTATGGGACTTCCATTTCCATTGTTTCATGCTAATGTAGTATCTAGCATTAAAGAGACATGACTCTAGATTCTCCAAGTGGGTTCAACCACAATCAACCAGATTCATTTCCATGTCCTAACATGTGTTTTCAATTAAACCATACATGAATCCAACTTATTTTAAAAATTTCTTTTTTTTACTCCTTTGTTTAGAAAATGAAGTCTGCAGAATGTGTTATATTAAGACTTGGCCTTGATAATTACAGACACTTGTTTTTTCACAGTGATTGAAGCAAATGCAGTAATAGATATTGTAGTGATTTATAAGCTAATTTGCTGTACCACAGAACCACAAGGGGAAAACATCTCTGTTGAACTCTGGATGTTGCTACCAATTTCTTCATATTCCATTCATGCTGAACCTTACTCATGACTGTGACAGCTGAGGTAACACAATCTGTGTTCCTTCTCCATTTACCTGGCAACTTTATGGTTTATGAAATAAAATAAGTTTTCTATATTATGCTTTAAGAACATGTTTGATTTCAGTGGCGGTTTTTTAATATGAGCATAAGGTTTTGTTGGGTTATGACAAAGTAAATCTAGAGTGACTCTTCCAGCATCGAAGGAATTACTCAGGATCCTTAACACTACAGTTTGAGCAGGATAGGGCTCTGTGTACTTCACTAAAGGGAATATTGAGAGTGATGGAACGATGAGCATATGTGGGGTTTGTGTGCACACACCCCAGTGTTTTATACATCAACAAACAAACTCCTGGTCATTAGTGATTTATCTCACTGTCAAACTGCAAAGTAACATTATGCTCATCTACAAAAAAATAGTTTTCTTTGGTACTGTTTGATAAGAGACTTTATTCTCTTACCACCATATTTGCTTCCTCTCATTTATCCCTACATTTTTTATCATTTCCTCTGTCCGGTAAGTCAAGAATCATGTGTGTGGGATGGATTATCATGAAGAAACAGTACTTTTCAATAAGTGAGCCAGTTTCAACAGCTTTCCATTATACAAAAAGAGATATCATGCGGTAATATAATGCTATATTTGTTTACAATAAAAAGAAATATTAAAGTTTTACCTAATCTTACACATAATATCTTTTTGCTTGTAGTGCAAAGAAACAAATGCAGAGGAGCTTCAAGACCAAAAGTCAGCACTGAAGAAACTGAGCTGACTTTCTTTTTAATTGAAGCCACATTCAGATTAGATGTCTCAGAAGCTGTTTCCTCCCCTGGCAAATATTTCTGATTACCTTAAAGAAAGTAAATCCTGGAAGTGTTCCCTTATACTGAGAGATAAAGTTTTTAATATGGAGTTTGATGCTTTCCATGAAACTTTTGTTATTTGCAGCTCCAAAGTTATTGAAGTGGAAGAGAAGAAAACAAACATGCAGGGGAGAATGTAGATAAGAGTATTGAACTGTGTTCAGATTGGACAAGGCAGATATTGGCACAGTTTTACTTGAGTCAACACGGATACTTCAAGTTGAGTTCACAACAGTCTTCAGAAAAATATATATTTTTTATAAAGGACCCATCTCAGTGGAATATAGTATATACAAGAAGATTAAAGTCCCTCATATCTCAGCAAGCAGCTGGCCTTGGGAATTCCAGGTTTCGAAATTCTACAGAGGTACCCAATATTCCAGAGAATAACTTGTATTTTATTAAGTGTAACCTCAAAAACACACACAGGAAGCCAGAATAAGGCTATACTTTCTCTTTGTGGTGGTAATGATATAACTGTACTTAGGAGGAAATGTTATATTTTATTTGGAAGCAAAATCCTCTGCCTTTAATGAAGCCACAAATGTGCTTTCATCAGCTTTAAAAACTTTTAGTGCAAGACTCCGTGCAACTGTACTCCCCTCATTAGGTTCACTGTATTAGGAATGAATATATTTCAGGTTTTCACCCTTTATTTCTTGTCCTCTTGGTCTTATTTTGCTCTCCAAACCATATCACTTCACTTAATTTTCTTCTATTTTTCTGTGTACCTAAATATACCACCAGAAATCATATGGATGCATGATATCAACTGCTTATGGGGTGGCCACTGATTACGTCTAGTCTGGCTTGCCAGCTGTCTGGGGCACAGTAATAGATCTAACCTATATTTAAACAGTGTTGCAATCAAGATACTTCTGTTTTGGTCATCTGAAAGCGCTGTGATTCAGTAAAAACCCCTACTCTTTTCCAGAAAAACACTTTCATATTCACTTAAGCACCTGTTTAACTTCAACTGAAATTAAAAAAAAAGCAAATACGACTGTGAACTGAGCGTGTGATTAAGTGCTTTCTAGACTAGAATAAGTGAATGTCTGTGACATTAGTATTTGTATTAGAATTCTGTTTTCTTTATTTGTCATTAGGTTTGAAACAACTAGTGTGTAAGCCACAAGACAGATCTTTCATTAGTCAGTAGATATAGGAACACTTGAAAGGTAATTAGGCCAACTGTTTATAAGAACCAGGTCTAAAGGAAAGCTTAGACCCATAAACTATTTATACTAAAATGTCACTGAATTCTCAGATTGCAGTGATTAACATAGCCATTTGTAAACAGGATGGATGATCAAACCCTTGTGAAAATAAAGTAAGTTTATTTTTTGTTTCGTACACAATCTTTTTTCTAATGCTATTTACTCAGAAAATGTAACAGATATCAATACATTTGATAACTCTGAGCAGAGTGAAAATTTCAAAAAGCTGGCTTCTCTGGTATCCTTCCCCTTCTGTCTGTTCATGAAGAAATAATGAAATTTTCATGACTTCCCTAATTCAAAAATGTTCACAATTTTTTTTTCCCCTGAAAACAAGCCATGGTCTGCAGTTCATTTATGAACAGTTCATTTTGAAGATCCTCAGTTCACCACGTGGTATTGTTTCTGTTCCAGGTGATTTATGGTATGGTATGTACCTAACAAATGCTGCATGAAATATGAACACTATGAATCTTATATATGGCTGGAAGTAAGCTCTCGGTAAGGATGAGAATCCTCAAACTGGAGGCAAGATTGCAACTGGCTTTTCTGGACTGCCAGAGTCCAAACATCCTCTTTAAAGCACTCAATCCAGAGTTATTTCTGCATGTGTGAAAACGCAGATTGCTTACTCTGCACGCATTTTGATGTAAACAACATCTTCAGGAAGCAAGTACTGCTCTATCTTTCTGTATATGACTGGAGCCAGCAGGCTGCCAGTGTCATCTCAGAGAGGTCCAGTGGTCTGCATTGCTGCTCTTGGAGTGACCTATTTGGAGTAGGCACAGTACCAGTCAGACTCAGCCAGTATTGTGTCAAGGGAGAGAAAGCACAACAAATAGATGGAGGAGAGGACAAGACACAAAAGCAAAAAAAAAAAAAAAAAAGATGAATGTGTTTTTAATAATGAATAATACAGAAAAAATACTGAAAGCCAAATTTATTTTGGTCTGGAAGTGACCCACAGCCCACACATACCAGTGGTATTATTTATTTTAACTTCAATGAGTTTTGGTTGAGATCCTTGCAGGAAAGCCAGGAACAGCTGGATTTATAGAAGAGGGGAAGAGTGACCCACTAGTCAGAGCACAAGCCTATGACTCAGAACATTTAGCTGAGTCACCTGCTTTGCCCCAGAATTTCTTCATGAGGCCCCATCTGCATGTAAACAGGATAGTAGAGTATATGAATGGCCTGCGTGTGGCAGCCCTGAAATATGCTAATAATGTCAGGCTGACACTTGACTCTTCTTGACATAGGGCTGACACAATTATGTGTTCAGAACTGAGACTTTCTCTCCACATCAGCATGATGAGGCTTCACATGGACCTATCACCTTCTCTGATGATCTCAGATATGGCTAGATCAGTGGTTCAGTGTAACATTTCCACAGCACCACCCCAGAAACCACCACAGAAGGCTGTGGTCAGGTAAATCTATTATAGGAGAGTTCAGGGACGTGTTCAAGAAGGTCAGCTGAAAAGATATACTGTGCAAAAAACCCCAAACATACCATTCAGTCATGGAGAAAGGACAAAAAGATTTCCAGTATTGTAAAGAGAGCAAGTTTACAGCTCATTTGGTTATATTACAACCAGATTTCAATCAGATATTAATGTGTGCAAATCCACCTGGGTTCAAAGAAAGATTAAGTTCCCTTCTTATCAGACTTCACTTTCAGACTCAGAGGGGGAAGGAAAGGTTTCTTCAGAGAACTTCAAAAAGCTAAAAAAATTAGCACATTTCTCAAAATTATTTATCTTACTATATTTGAAAGTGTTTTCTATTCTTTGCTTTTAAATATAATTCACTTATTTTCTCTGTTATTGTCTCCTTAGATTTCCTGCTGCTTCCTTTCTATTTGTGTGTAGATCCCACCAGTTTAACGTCTTTGAACTGAGTGTACAGAGCTTGAAAGATAATTTCTGGACTGTATACTAAAATAGAGGCATAGATCAGGGTATATTTAGAAGAGTGGACAGGTCTGATATGAGGTTCTAAACAGAGGCTAAAAAGGCTATCACCGGTTAACCACAAAGATTTAGATTAAGGCTATCAAATGAAGACATATCCTTTCTAGGCTGACCCTAGAGTAGTATGAAAGGAATTAAAAGTATTTAAAAAAAGATCTCTTTAGAAGAATCTGATAATTTTTACATAACTTTAAACTTTACCATGTAAAAAAATTGGCTCTTTTGTAGAAAGTCTGTTACAATTATTCTTTGCCATTTAAAAAATCATTAAAAAACAAACATATATTAATGGCGGAAAGAATAAGAACATAAAAAGAAATCCATTATCTACTCACTGGTAAGATCATGGACTATATGAATATATATTGAATAAAGACTTCATAAATTTAAAAATTATTGGAATAAAAAATAGAAGTAAAATTGCACATAACTACTTCTAATATTTTATTTTTTAATATTAAACCACTCAGGATAAATATATTTGAGGTCTAGGCAAAGATATCTGTTTCAGGGTAGGGTAAAGGTGTACAGTGATATATGTCATCATCCTGTGATAAAACTGTTCAACATTGTACCTTCTCATGCCCTGTTGTTTCCAATTATTTTCTGTGGTAACTACATGACATGCTTTACTGGGTCATCAATTCTTGCTTTGTGACTGCAAGGATTGCAGGGAGTTGAGGAGCAGTCACAAGCCAGTGCTGCCTGACAACCTTTCTCTCCTGCCCACTGCATCAAGTGACAAGGGCATGCCCCGTATTGTGGGACAATCAAAGATAAGATAAGCACACACACTTTGGCATTGCCTAGCAGCACAACTTCTCGTCGCCTTTCCATACACGGCGTACAAGGTCAGGCAGCTCAAGAGCCCTGAAACAGGAGGAATTTGCAAGTTCTCAGTGCTGTAGTGGGGGAAGAAGAGCTGGGTATTAATGTGAGAGCCAAAATGCAGTTTTTGCTTGGATATCGTTACTGTCTCTGCACTAGCACTGCAACCTCTGCATGAGGCTTGGTTGACTTCAGTACTATTCAGTGCTGGTTTGCATCCTACTGTATTCTTCTTCTATCTTCTCTTCAAATTTGATATTAGTCTAAAAAGTTAATGTGTTCAGCTCACAATATCCTGAGAGTTTTGTACTTTCTGCATTATCTCCAAGACAGGACCTCTTCAGACAGTTTAAATCTCCTCCAGACGCTACACTGATACTTGTTGGAACCTTGCACCAAACTGTTTCAAGGATTTACCCTGTTGGTTGTACCTCTACAGCCTGCACTGAAGGAAATTCATATGTGTTACCTATTCCAGGTATGATAAGCCTCCTACTTTTTTCACTCTGTGAGTCATTCCTTGGACCCTGCCTTTCAGCACTGAGTGCTACCACTCCACAGCCTCTGTCAGAGACCTGAGAATTAACCTCGGGTGAAGTATCAGGGCTTATTCTCTCCACAGTCCTTGATTTCCTATAACATAAAAGCCCCCATGGATACACTTCAAATTCTCACAATTTTTTTTTCCCTCCCAGCTTATTCCCATGATATTTGTAAAAAATCATAAGAATCAGAAAAAAAATAAAATTCTTAAGAATGGCAAGTATTAAAGCCAAGTTAAAAGACTAAAAGCTAAAACTTTATGGTTTATGAAATAAAATAAGAGAACAAGGACCCTGCAAAATAAATTGCTCCACCTAGTTTGTATCTTTGTTTTAGCAATCCACAATAAACTTGTTTATTTAACTGCCATGAAAAGTTAAAGCCCTTTGCCTTCTTCCCCCCATTTGGTGTAGGAGTTTCTAAAGCTTTTGGAAGGCATAAAAAGTAAATATCATTGTAAAATACATGACAGCGGAGCAGCGCACTGAAAATGCTGTCTCAAGTATGTAATTCTAAATGATGGATTATAGGTATATCCATGAAAACTGCAATGTTGCTGAAGTTCCAGTTTGGATACATCATTTTTTTCTGACCCAAGGAATAAGATTCCTTTTTGTTAGACAATGGTGGGCAGCAGAATATGTCAGTGCACCACATCATGAAATAAATGGTTAAATGTGAGGTCAACAGAGAGAAAAGAGGCTACAGTGTGAGGTGTAAACTGGGAAGAAATAGGGTTGCCCAGCTGCCTCAGCAGTCTCATGAACCACGAATATTTGACCAGCTTCACATGCGACTCAAGGACTAGAACACAGGCAGAGAGGTGTCAGGCACAGGTGGACTGAACAGCTCTCATGTACAATGGTGGGACAATCTTCTACTTATGGTACTGACCTGGAACATAGACTTATGCCCCCTGGGAACCACAAATAGACCAAAATTGTTTCCATAAAAGCAAAGACCATGCAAATGGGATGGATCTGTTGCCTTTCTAGACTGGAACTGATGTAATTATCTGACAAAGTAGCCTACAATACCTGAATCCTTCTCTGTCTATCTCTGCTTGTCATGACATATATCTCTGCAGATGAAAGAACCATAGGACTGTTCTGAATGATGAAGCTGAGAAGAAAGTTTGAGGGTTTCAGAAAATTATGAGAACTTTGCTAGCAAAGGGTAGACAACTGTCTTGGACAAGTGACATTAGTGGATTATAAGCAGGCTTAGAGGTAAATGCTGTTGAAGCATTACCCAGCATTATGAGTTTAATACTGGGTGGGACTGATAAAAGTGGAAAGGACTGAGGAGGTGTGGACTAAACTCGTTAAGGATGGAAGAAAGACAAGAAGGTCTGGAGAGGGGTGTGAACCCATGGTACGAGGAGACTGATTCTTTCCTCTCATCCTGCTGTGTTGTAAAAGTCAGAAATACAGGTGGCTTTGTCAACCACCTGAGTGAAATTCAGGATATATCAATTTGGATTTTAGCTTAGAGTAAAAGCTGGAGTAAAAGAAAGCTACTACTGAATCTAAGTTTCTGCCTTTTCTAAGTTTCAGAGGGATTTGATACTTTGAGACTTACCTCAGTTCTACAATTCAAAGCATTAGCCCACACTGTATTCTTTCACTATAATTCTTTCTCTGTATCATCCATCTTTGTCAAAATTGTGTTATAAAATTCAAGCAGTATTTTATGATAATCCACTGACTTGATGAAATTCGTCCTTGAGAATATCCAAAGCTTTTATTACTCATTTCTGCAGTAGTTATAAGCAAAGCAGAGGTAGTGTGGGCCAAAGCTGCCGTAGAAGTTTATCAGTGATGTTAGCAAGGGTATTACCTGCTTTTCCAATGAGCTCTATTGACAAATGGGGAGTTCAGCTGTCAGTGACCAGTGGTACCATTTTTCTTTGCCTTTTGTAACTTGCTTGAGCTCAGAGCAAGAGGTCACTCATCACTCTCTCTGACCATTTGTGCAAGCAAATAAAAAGCATGATTTTGGAAGTAAATCTTTAGCAACTGTCACATATTTCCCTTCTCCTGTTGATGTTTGTACAGAAACATGTATAGAAACTTTACCTTGTTAAGCTGACATGGCCAGGAATCTGAAACCATCCAACATATGATTAGAGCTAAAAAAAATTTAGGGAATTTGCAGGCTGTTTTCCTTTTCTTTTATTTTGTTGCTGTTATTTTGTTTTGGTTTGTTTTAAATAGCATGTAAGAGAGAATCAGACACTAACAGGTGACTAGTTTGAACCAAATGAAATAGTTCGTATGAGGGAGAGGGGGAAGTACCCCTGCATTTGGTTTTACTGTGAGCTCATTGTTGGCATAATAAAGTTCATTTCTAACTGTGGGTGAAACTCACTGAGAAAAATCCTTCTTGCTCTGCTCTATGAATGTCACGTATTTGTGTTTCAATAACCCCTAGATTTAATCCCTAACCAACTGAGACCTCCTGATCATAGCATGTCTACATACATTTGAAAAATTATGGTCCCTGCTTAGAGTTTAATGGTAAAATTAAGTGCTGCAAATGATTGCCACTTAATTGACTTCCATGTAGACTTCCTCATACAGAATTTCTCTTGGTACGTATACTGGAGGAGAATTTGTCCCAGTGGATGTATACAGCAATATAACTTCTTGGATATTTAAAAATGTGCTGTGGGATGATGTAATCTGAGATATACCATAAATTAAATAAACAATGCTTAAAATATATTATATTATATAGAAGAGAAAAAATTATTTGAAAAGAGATATCAATGGATTTGTTAGGAAAACAGGCATGTGGCATTGGACAAAACCTCAGGCATTAGAAAAAGCAAACCTCTGTTACTGCAGAGGTTATATACAAGCCCAATATGTTATGTTATTTAAACTTTTATTAAGCACCATGTTTAAATAAAGAAGTTGTTGCTCTTCCTGCCATAACTTGTGCTGAATAAAAATTTATCTCTTAGGGGTTAGAAAACATTATTTTCTGGGCTCATTCTAGATTGGACCTACAGCAAAGTTTAGAGAATAATCAGACAGTTTTCTCAGCATTAAGAGTATGACATCAAAAGATACTGGGTTTTATGTACCATGTGTAACAATAAGAAATCACAAGTTGGAATTCGCTTAATGTTTTGATGAGCTTTGCGAAAAATCCCCAAAACTTCAGCCTTACACTTTAGAGTTAACTTTAAACACAGACTCCTAAAAGATATGCAGACTCCATGGAATATTCAAAGCCACCTTATATCATCTGTAATATAGGATGTCTTGTTTTGCTTTAAGAAAAATTTAAAAAAGTTTGAAGACCTTTTCTCCCTGGAAATCATATTTTCCATGGATTGAAATGTACCATATTAAATCAAGCTACACATTCAGACTTCTGAATCCATTTAAAATGTTCAAGTTGTTGTTTTTTTTTTTTTTTAAGATGGAATAATAGAAAATTAAAAACAAAGGAAAGGCAAATATGTTGCTAAAAAAAGATAAACAGTTTCTTACTAATACTTGGAAGGATGATCAGACTTGAGAAGAGTCTGCTTGTAGGACAAAGACAAAAATAGTTTTATGAATGTGAATAGATGCAGTGTGTTTTTTTATAGTGTACAGTTGTGTATCCTCCCAAGTGGATTTTCAATTGATAAAGGGCCTGCAATTTTTTGAATTACAAAAGATATTCAGTTGTGTGCTAAATTATTTTACCCTTTGTATTGATTCTAGTAATTTTGAAAATATGACTAGAAATTAGTATAGAATTCAGAAACCTTTTCCTTGTTTTGCTTCATCTTTCTTTTCCTATATAAATCTTTTCAAATTACATGGTCTTTCACACACAAAATATTTGGGGAAAAATAGGCCTGTTTGAGTCAGTTTTTGTTGAACAAATATCCTGTTTTTAATTTATATCTCATTTCCATAAATATTATTTCAAAACTAGTGATGCATTTTTGGAAACAGTCTAGGTGCTGATTTCTTAGAACAGTCCTGATTCCTCCAAATGTCCAAAGCGAGACAGTTGGCTACCTTTGAAAAATCAATCCATCAGTGGATTTAATTGCATAAACATTTTCGTTCTTGGCTATTGGTACAGTCTCCATTGCCATGTGTGTGCAGTTCTCAGAGTGGCTGTCTGCTGAAAATGGCAGACTTTCTACCTATGTAAAAATCTATTAGAACATCTTTTTAACTTTTAAGGATTTTTGACATTTTCTTTCAGAATCTTAATCTTTTCAAACTGGACACATGTTTTGATCCCTTCTGGAAACACAGTATATCAAAATTCATTCCATAAGGTGTCAGGAACGACAACAGCCAAACTCTGATAAAGTACCACAAAGGAGCAAAGCAGAAACTGACAACACACAACAACCTTTTGCATCCAATTTGCTACTGTAGGAAAAATGAAACTACTACTCTTTGTTGAACTTCTCTTGTTAGGCAAGAAATATTAAGCTTCTCAGAGCAAATGATGTGAATGACCCATCGGCACAGAACAGGACACAGAGAATCAGTGCACAGGAAGTGAACAGAAAATCATTAATTTTCAGTGGGCAATTATGCTTAAAGTCTTACCACGTAGATGGAGAGATCTTTGTGATAAGAGGAAGTGATTAGCGGTGATTTTTGTTTACTTTCTCATTTTGTCCTTTTCTGATCAAAACTAGTGCTGCTCCATCTTATTTTTGGTATCAAAGCCTTTCTATTTCCCTGACTGTTACTGGGAAATATTTAGCTAATTAAAATGAACAATAAACTTCAAAATCAAAATTCAGCAAGGGAAAAAAACCTCATAATCCTAAGGAATCTAAAGAAGTATTCATCAATCAGCATGTTTATAAGTAGGAAAAACAAAAATAAAGAACTCACTATCCAGTCAGCAAAGTATTAAATCAACAGTCCTTTTAAAGATTCATTAGTGTTTCATCACCAAAGGTTGACTTCTTGCTGTGTTTGAGTTGCTTGAATGTCAATGGTGAGATGAAATGAGTATAGCAAGAGGTGAATAGTTCTTTTATGCTTATCCAGAGAGTAGAACCAACGAGTTTTAAATCCAGAAAGAAGGCAGATCTACTTTACAAAGCCTTTTATAACAGACTTTTTGTTCTTCTAATTAACCCCAGGCCCCCCAAGCTGAATAAGATAAATGTGAAAAGAGAAATGGTGCTTTTGCCAGCTGTTTGTAGCCTTCATTACTTCAAGTTTCTAGGTCTGATTCTGATCTCAGTCAAATCATTTTTACGCCAAAAACAATTCAGAGTGTTCAAGGGAAGCACTCCCATACTGTTTGTGTAAAAAACCTCAACAACCTCTAAAAAGAAGAGTCTGTGACTTTTGAAGGAGTTAACAAATATAGGCCAGATGCTGTGCCACACTAGCACGGGAATAGGAAGCATTTGAAGTTGTATTTGTTCCATTAAATGCCAGGGAAGGGATTTCCTTACATGGAAGAAAGCAAACTCTGTATCCTTCCTACTCCAGTATTGCAGCATATCTCCTCTTTAGCAGCGGAAGCTGGAGCACATGAGTATTTACAGCCTTTTTTAACTTGTCCTTTCTCAGGACTAGTACAGTACTGCTAGCTATCACCATTTCTTAGAAGGCAGCAATCTGTAGGAAGGCCTTTAAAGAATTTCAAGATAGAGGAGAGGAAAAAACTGGCAAAAATTCTGGGTTACATTCAGCTTCCATCACCCACTACATCCTTTTCAAGTAGTGCAGGAGAGAATTCCACCGCAGGATTCTCCAAACCATCAGCGTATGTTGGTCTGTTGATATGAGGTGCTTAGAAACAGTTTTTCAAGATCTACAGCTATGGATGACTTGGAGTGTACATCAGATACAGCTGTTTATACCTCTCCTACAGCGTATGGCACAGACTAAACATTCCTAGAACAGATTCTGAAGAAGTACAGACTTTTGCCTACAGACTCGAATATCTTCCGTAGCATGGAAACCTTCATTCTATTTCTTGTTGTTAATGGGATTTCTGAATTAGAAGTTTTATCTGGTACAGCTGAGAAATGTAGTCTCTTCTTGGATTAAATGATTGAGAAATCATCATAAAACTATAAAAATGTAACTAACACATTATTTGCCCTAACTTGTTTAAATAGATATACTTTAACCTATTCATTATACTTTGAGAGTGATTTCCACTAAAATATGGTCACTGCAGGTAGAATTATTTCCATGCTGATGTTAACTAGAAATAATGTCTTAAAATGTGCTTCTAGGTGACTGTAACAAGAAAACCTTTCTAGCAAAGCAACTAGAAGCCCTTGTTAGCAGATATGAACATAAAAGCTGCTTGACATTTGTCATGTGCAACAACAATATTCATTAAAAGCAGCAAATTAGACAAATTAAAACTTATTTTATTGCCCTTCTAACAATCCACAATCCTTTAGACTCTCCAGTAGTTGTAAATACTTCAAAGAAAAGTGAGATTTACAGCATACCTTGACAGTCATCAAATGTAGATTATGTGGAATACAAATTATACATGCTGTGTAATGTGCCTGACAACCTGGAAAAAAAGGTTGAATGTGGCAAAACATCCTTACTGCATGTAGAAATGCTGAATCAAACTTCGCCCCCAACCTACCAGGATAGGCTGAAAATTCTGTTTTAGGAGATTTTGTTAACATTTTCCTTCCTTCCCAGCTCCCATGCTTAAATGCTTTGCTACTGTGAGACCCAAAGCTGGCAAATGCACATTGCCTCTAGTGAGATACTCTTGCATTTGAATTGCTTCATAAATTCTTAAAAATGGAACTAGGAGAAGTTTTCGGTAAGATGTGCTTTCTTCACATGTCAATCTACTTTTCCAGTTTTACAAATATGTGCATCATTTGCAGTAAGTATACAGAGCAGTATTTGTATAAACAAATTAACTTAATACAGTAAAATAGTGCCATAATTTTTCAACATAGGCATGGATTTTGAATTATAAAAGCACACACATTCCCAATTTAATTTTTATTTCACTTCATCTTTTTTGCATTAAAACAGTCATTAGAACAGATGCATAAATCAACAGATGCATAAATCATGCATGAAGAAATATGATCTTGTATTTTTTGATCTAAGAAAGACTTTTCCAAAACAATAGGGAAAACCACATTGGCTTTGTAAATAATGGGAATGCCGTGTGGGAAATGGAAAAAAAATAATTTAAAAAAATTTTGTTATGATCTAATTCAAAAGGACCAACCTATTTATGCTTTGCCAACTCAAATATTGCACACCACATGCAATTCAGTTGGGAGAAATCAATTAATTTCCTAATGTTTATGCTTCATAAGAGTTGCAGAACTTAGCAGTGATTCCATCCTTCTAATCTCTCCATCAGTTCAAACTCCACTTCAGTGAACTTTTAACTGCAAAGACAGAAGTTGGATCAGAGGGGATTTTTGAAAAATTCTCCTACCTCAGCATTACTGTTATTCAGTGGAATCAAGGCTGTCCTTTTTGCAAGAAATTTCTTTGACAGCAGTGACTGTGCTGAACTTTCTCAAAATTCTTGGTCTCTCTATATATTCAAGCTTCTGGTATGCTGGTGTTTAGAAAGGTCTTTGTAATGATGAGTAAAAATGTCCTTTTTCTGATTCTTTCGTGGGCAAACAAAGACATCAGTTTTAAGGTTTGATTATGCAGAAATATAACAAGAGAAGAGTTACATTCAAGTGTATTGTAAACTACATATGAAAATGGCTATTGATTGGATAACTGTTTGTCAGGACACCTCTGAAAAAAATTCTTAAATCTCTAATAGCTGCTTATTTAAACAGTTAACCCAAGATTTAATAATAACTTTCAGGTTATTGAATTTGGAGAAAAATCAAATTTCGTTTGTTTTGTGAATTGACCATGGGTTTATTGTAATATTTTATTTAACATAGAATGTTCATAAACTGAAATTGATATATTGAAAAACTTAAGTTAGATTTTGGTAGAAATGTATATACATAAGGATAGCTATGTGTATGCACATGCTCATGTATATTTTGTTCTGATCATGTATAGATGCAACTATGATGATTTTCTGACAAGCTCTGGAGTCCTCCATCTTTATTTTTCTAAGAAATAAGGATGTCAACCATTTTATTCTGAAAAGTTTTGACAAAGGTCCCAAATAAACAGAATGTACATTACAGAATCATCTCATTATTAAGATAACTCATCAGACTGGTGGCATTACTTCACCTAGTATATGAAAATGCAAATATACAAATTTGTCTATCCAGCAGTATCCCTGGGCTTTGCTACTTTAATTTCCAACCTCCCCAAAGGACCTGTATAACCAGTTTCCATGTACATTTCTGTGCCTTTGGGCTTAGTTCTTGAAATTAATAAGAATTTGACTCCTTGACATAAAAGGAAGGCTAATTTAGTTTTATATTTTAATCTCTTCTGATCCTAATATCTGATTAGGCAGCATTCAGTATTTCTCCAACAAGTTTAGCAGGATACCAAGTATCCTGCTAAAACAAAAGAGAGCAGTACTTTTTCTCATATAACGAAAACTTAAATTGTTAAGCTCACATTCATGGGGTGTTCTGAAACTGAAAATTTTAAGCTAATTAAAGAAAATAATAGTCACAGTTCCATGAAAGCAAAGCTTTTTGAGGGCTGCCAGCCAGAAAGATGAGCTGCACCTGCAGTCCAGAAGCCAGGGGAGATGCCGAAGGTCAGTGACATTTTATACTCATACTCCTGGAAGTGTCCTCTGTTGAGTGTAGTCATGGGCTGGACACTGGCACAGGCTCAACTTTGTGCTGACTTGAAAGACTGCTTTCAAATTTATCATATCTACTGAAGTTAAAGGTAAAAGTACAATGTCTCTGCTCAGTCCCCATGAAGGATGAATGCATTAATATCCAAGATGAGAGACCGGTAAAAAATAATTTACTCAAATAGTGGGAATAGTTAAATAAACTGTGCAATGACTGTAATTTGAATTGAATCGGGTGTGAGGTAATTCCACCTGCAGACTCCACTGAACACAGATTTGAAAAAATTACATCCTTCCATTTTAAAATACCTGTGTTTACTGTAGAATCTAATGGTTTTGTTCAGCATTTTAATCAACATCTAACCAAATCTAGTAAGAAGCCTGTGTTTTCTTATAAGTCCTGCTAACGATGTAATATTACTTCCTGTAGCTATGGAGACCTTTGCTCTCGTTAGTGCTGCTATTCCATTTGACTGTAACCTTGAATAATCTTTAAAGAATGTTTTTAGTCATGGGCCCTTCACCTTCTGGTGATTTCATCCAGATACAATTTCCACAGGCTTTACTGGGTTAGACAGAATAAAAGAAGGGACCATCTGAATAAAATAAAATGTCACCATTAAATTGGCTTTTGTAGCTTAAGGTATAATGTAATGATATTTTCCCAACAGCTGCTTTCAGTTGAAGTTTTGAAAACCTTTTGCATCTGATTCATGTAATAAAATGCAGGTTGTGTTACTTCCTCCTTCTGTGTCATATACAACAAGCAAAACGTTGATACTTTACATGAAACGGGTGGTCATCAGGAATTTTTACTGTATGTTAACATTATTTGCTGACCTCAACATTTGAGGAATGAGTCATGCAATGAAAACTGTTTAAAAATCAAGGAGTGAATGGATATTATTTTGGAGTTAAACAATCCAGTAATTTTTCCTAATACCTGTTCCTCATAGAATTTTATTATCTGTATCTATTGTTTGTATTATAATTTCTTTCAATTTTTTACAGCTAGACTGGAATAAAATGAGTGAAATTCTACACATCTTCATATGTTACCTTTTATCCCAAGAGACTTTAAGTAGAAACTAGACAAAGGGATTACTTCATCAAGCACTGAAGTACAAAAATCCCTGAGGTGAAATGTAGCAACTGCTTGTCAGTTTATACACCAATATGCAAGAATTTAGGACAAGGAAGGAAGAATAGGCATATTCTTAGGAATTTAGTGAGGAAAAATGAACACCTGAGGCTGAAGTAATATGTCACAGCTCTGTAATGACAACCTTTTGTTGAAGGTTGAAGCTCAGTTCTCAGTGCATTTAAAAAAGGCACTTTGTCCTTCATCATATGTTCATTACAATTATTGCTACCATAGTAAATATTGTACAAACATTGGGTATTTTCTAAGCAAGGAAGACAAGGAGTTTAAAGGAGAAAGTAGTCCAGAGGTAGGAATTCAGTTCTTATGCTGGTCTCTTTTGCACCTTACCCCTCCAGTAATACCAATGTTCTTGATTTTAAAGAAAGATTTTAGCCATTTCATATATCCAGCATCTGGTGCAAAACCTTAATCACAAGACTTTTTTGGCATAAAAATAATGAAAAAATACTATCATGAAGGCTTTAAGTAGTAGAGATTGGATAGACAAAGATGTTTTTTTTTAGAGGTATCTGAGAAGCAGGGGAAGAACTGATGAATGATGTGAGAAAGCACAAACCCTGTTAGCAAGATCTCACAGAAACTACAGGGAAAAACAGGAAATCAGGAAAATATTGTCCAGTAAAGTCAAACTAAAGAGCAACAGAAGGAGATTAAGAAAGTGCATGAGGCAGAATACAAGAAGAAAAGGATGTGAAAAGATGCAAAGTATGTCAGATTGGCAGTAGAACAGGAATGTAGATTCCAGAAAAGTGGGAGAGAAAGAGATTAAGAAGGTGACTGGGACAGAGTGCAGGAAGGCTGAATTCTGTGAAATCCAATAAGAACAACAAAATCAATTAAAAAAAATCCCAATTGTGTTTTCCTAGGTCACTTTTGACCCCAACCATTGAAATGACAAGCATAAAGCAGCCTTGTTTTCCCAAAGAACGACTTATCTGTTGAGGTGACTTTTCTCTCTCTTTTCCTCTTACCTGTCTTTCCCTGGTGGACATGACAGGTTGATGCTGGTTCAGGTCCTTCTAAATGAGCTGATGCATTTGCAGCACTGTCAATTCTTCCCTCCAGAGGGAATGCCTCTGCATGAGGCAATCTCATTACAGAAATTAGCGGTCGCTGTGACTCAGCTATCTTCATCTTAGAAATAGCAGAAACGGACAAAAGTCTCGAAAAGATACACTGGTATCCCTAAAGGAGCTCTTTGGGGAACTTCTTCATGAATGTGGTTTTAATTAGGCATTAATAGCTGCTGAATGACTGCTCGTGCTACAAAAATGCAACAAACTTTCAGTGAGAGAATGCAAGATCAAGAGAAATAAGAATTATGAAAGTCATAGATATTTTAATGCTTTTCAGAAATTTTGGGCTTAGATTTCAAAAATTTTGTATAAAGCATTCCCCTACCCCTCACCTCACAATACCTTTGGTATTTCCTAATTTTTTGTTTCTGTTGATATTTTAGGTTGTTTTGTATCTGATGACAGAAAGTGAAATACAGTGAAATCATGTCTCATTTGCATTGCAGTCATTAAAAACCCAACAAAACCAAATCCAAAATTTTGTCTCAAGGACAATGAAAACTATAAATCCCTTAGAATCTTGGGAATTTTACAAGTCTTTCACAAAAAAAATATCTGTATCCCATATTGTTCCAAACCAGATATGTTAACATGTCCATAAATGTAGTCTAATATCATCCATATTTAAGGAAATATAACTTAAAAAAAAGATATTTTTGATTTTGTCATTGAAGTTTTGCAATTGAAGCAATTCAT
The DNA here is from genome assembly GCF_009829145.1 of Chiroxiphia lanceolata. NCBI lineage: Eukaryota > Metazoa > Chordata > Aves > Passeriformes > Pipridae > Chiroxiphia > Chiroxiphia lanceolata. The sequence continues at coordinate 8,845,850 of NC_045641.1, read as the reverse complement.
CTTAGCAAACTATCCCCGAATAATTAAAAATATTCAAAGTGAAGTGAAAGAATTAGCATAAGACTTTACTACAGAAATTTTCACCGCATTTTCAGGAACACACGAAGTCACATACATGTCTGCCCAAAGACCAACCTCTTAAACATTTCCCTCTGAAAAAAACCCAACCCTCTAATCTAATAGTAACTGTTAAGTAATCGTATTGATTTTGGCTGGAATAGAAATAATTTTGTTCATAGCAACTCCTACAGTACTATATCCCAAAATTGTGACCAAACAACACTGACAGCACACTGTTGTTTCATCTGCTGCTGTATAGCACCTTTACAGCACGAAGGCCACCTCCATTTCTCACACTGCTGACAGTGGTCAGAGAGGAGGCTGAGGGTGAATGAGGAGCTGGGAGGGGACACAGCCAGGACAACTGCCCCCAGCTGACCAGAGGGAAATTCTATGTCACATAACGTTGTGTCCATCCATAAAAGCTAGGAAGGACTTTTGCAGGTGACTGGCTGGACAACAGTGCACTAATGAGAAGAGATTACTTTTGTATCACTTGTTTTCCTTTTGGTTTCTATCTTGCTTGTTTAAGTCTCTTTATCTCATCCAACGAATTTCTCACTTTTGCCCTTCTGCCCTCTAAGTGAGGAGCTGTGTGGGGTTTAGCAGCTCACTGGGGCTCACCCACACCAGGGATATAAATATTTCCACTGATCAATAGGAGTATTCCGGTATTTGAGAATACTGATGTTGATTATGTTTATCATGCACAGCAAAAAATAAAATCACCTCCTTCTAATGATTGGAGTTTTTCATAATCTTCATATTAGTACAAGGATTCATCATTATACATTATAATTGCCAAACAGATCTTATTCTACATTTAGCTGATTGTTTCCTGTTAAACATTTGCAATACTTCCAGGTCCTGCTGTGATGTTCCAGTGTCACAAAAGAGGGTAAATCACATCATATTTATTTATCTTTATAAAGGTTTTATACTTTTTCACCAAAAGACACAAAGACTAAACAAAGTGTCTCTTTTTGCTTTAACAGGTCAAGATGGAAGCTTTGAAAATTAGCACGTCCACTCACCAAGTTGGCACTGTATTTAGTAAGGGGCACTATAGGAATGGTACTGGTTGAAAGAAAGTCTCAACAGAGAGGCATAAGGAGTGGGAGGATCCAAAATCTAGTTTAAATGTCTGTAAAAAGTATTTCAGATAGTAATGCTATTGCAAGAAGATCACAACGTTTTTAGACCTTTTTTTCAGTGATTCCATTTCACTACGTTTGAGGTCAAAAGGTTTAAATTCCCATCCAGATTGCAAATCCAGAACCAAATCCAGAACCAATCAGCCATCCCCTAGTGGTTTTGATGGAAGATTTCTTTACCTATATCACTGTCCTTTTTGTCTCTTAAGTTTTGTTACAAAAAAGGTGAAAATGATATTTTTTTTTTATCTGCATGCATTTCTGCTGCAGAATGCTTTAAAACAAACAAAAAATCAAAAGTCAAACAAAACAACTAGCAACAATATTAAAAAAAGTAAAACAAATCATACCAAAATAATGAAAACAAAGAAGAGAATCAATTACACCGGAGCAACGAAAATCAAGAAGAGAGGTAAAAGGTGCATCTGTGCCTATTAAGTAGTCCTGCTTCTGGTTCAATGATGGTGCATAACACACACACAGATTAAGCTGAGTTGCTTTCTCCCATAACCAGCCTGAGCTGAGGGATGTCAGGATGGACACCCTCACCCAACACAGACTATGATCCAGAGGCCTTCAGTTGGTGGAAAGAAAATTATCTCTGATCCTCTCACCTGAAGAACAGAAATTTCAGCAGGCCAAACAGCATCCTAAACAGATGAACTGATGCCCCAAAACACTTTTGTGAGCTTCTCTCTCTCTCCATTTGTGCCCCACACAATCACCCATCCTATCCCTTACTTGAGGGATGGGCTCTGGTTAGACCGTCACTAGCAGTGACATGTTAGCATTTTCTTCACACAGAAAAATACTCTGTCAAAAAGTTCCTGCCAATCTTTGTGCAAAATCGTCTTAAAAACCTTGTGGAAAACCTCTGCTAACCAATGAATGTTGATTAAGCACTCAAGTGGTTATTAATGTTATTATTACAGCTGCTGGTATTATGAGAGGATTATGTTCGTAATTTTTCAGGAAAACAGCATCTGCAGAAAATACCTTCTTTGTGATCAGCTAGGAAAAACTCTCAACAGGTGTTAAAAGTGGCATACTACCATTTGCAGCACCTAACCTTGCAGTTTTAAAGCCAATAAAATGCAATTGCCTCATTGCAAAATTATGTAATGAATCAGAAATAAAATAGTTCACAGAAGGGAAAGGATTGACAATGGATGGTCAAACTTTCTGTCTCTGTATATATCACTCTAATTTAGAATATCCCTCCCAATCTATTCACACATCCTGTAGGAAGTTCTCTGATGTCAGTCTACCAGATTCATAGCTTATGTTTAAAGATTCTGAACCAAAACCCACTGAAGCCCATGGGAAAACTAATTCTATGGAATTTCAGGGAGGTTTTGACCAAGCCTGGAAGTAAAAACCTGAGAGGTTTATTTCCAACAGCAAAAAGCACAAGTAAGTTCCCTGAGAACTTTCTTTTCTTTCTGTACTCCTGCACGAAGGAATCTGGCCTGTTCAAGTACCTGTGCTATTGCTTATTTCTTTCTACTAACACAACCTTGTGTTTATTTTAATGTATCTGATTTTATCACTTATTCTTGTATCTCTTCACTTTATTCTCTTAAGATATGCCTTCAACAATCACGATTAATTCAGTGGCTGTGAATCAATGGAGAACACTGCACCTTAACTGATCTAAAATTTCACTTGTGTGTCATTGTTTCTCAGCTGCTCTCTTACAAGACTGACCTCTATACCCTCTGTCATGTGCAGAGATTTGGGAATGGAATGCTGTTACATGACGATCACACTGACGTCTGTTTAACATTCAACATTAATGAACTATGGCTATTTTTGACAAATATGCTAATTGAGATTTCTCCAGATTCTCTCTGAAAATATAATTTATAAATTTAATAAATGTTTCATTAAAGTTACACATTATTTGGTGACACAACAAATCTGCTAGAGGAATTGCATTTCAAAAATATCACGTAATGCACATTTTGTACCAGGTAAATCGATTGGAAGAGCATGTTGCTGATAAAAGACCCCTCCTAAAAGGGATTAATAGCACCCTTCTATTTGAAAAGTGAGTTCTACATGCAAATACATATTTTTATTGAAGAATTGATATAATAGAGAAGCAAGACCTACAGAGATATTAACAAGTCTGTCATCAAAGCAAACTTGACTATTGTATTTACAGGGTGATCTGTAGTCACTCCTGGAAATGATGACTAGAATACAAAACACTGAAAAATGTCTCCCAAAGTTGGCACTGCATGTGCTATGCAAGACTTGAGGGGGATACGAGCAAGTGACATGATTCCAGCGTATTGCAACAGTGAAGTGATTAACTCCACCATAATAATAATAATGTTCTTTTAATGCATCTTTCAAGGGTGTAATTATAACTAGTATTACTAAAGTGCCAGCTGAGACTTATTATTCCTTGTACCATGTGCTATGCTATAGACACAATAAAAGAGAGCTACTTCATACTATTAAAATATCTGGATACATGTCATCCCCTTCATGTCTGTGTTTCTGTTTGTGTGGAAAAGGCACATGCTAAATGAAGGACTGTCATGAACTTTAACTAATTCCAGGATCTGGAAACTAAGAGATCAAGGTTGTACTACAGAGCACACTTGCACTGCTGCAGAATAAAAGAGGGATTTTTTCCAGCTCCGTTCTTCATCTTTTACAGAGATTGAGCAAGTGTTAGTTTTCCTTTTTCCATCAAAGCAATTGTATGTTAATGTTCATTTTTCTAAAGCTTGCGGAGAAATGCTGTGAGATTAAAACCTAAATGCTTTCATATGTAAAAAAAAAAAAAGGGGGAGAAAAAAAGAAGAAAAAAAATAAAAAAACTATCCAAGGGTCTGGTTAGTCAGCCAACAAATCCAGCTGGGGTGCCTGATCCTCCACTGTGTAAATGCTTCCAGTCCTACTGAAGGTAATAGCAACTCTTTCTGTGCCAGCTGGGGATTCAGCCCATGAGGCCATAGACCAAACAGGGTAAAAAAATCCCATCAAACTAAACATAATACATATAATTTAGACTACCTCTAAGGGCTCTCAAACTAATAAAATCTGAATTGAGAGCAAGGACATAATTAGCTCTATTTGTGTCATATTTAATTTTATCAATGATGTGACTAATTGGCCCTTTTTCTATCTGTTTTCATTGTTTTCAGGCTTGACTCACTTCTTGCTTGTACACATGCCAGGGGTTTGATGGCATTACTGTTCTTTGGAGTTAACCTCTGCAGGAAAGAAACATTTCTGTATTTACACCAGCTCAACTGAGAACAGAAGGGTGGATATACCATTCCTTGCTGACCTGCTCCTACAGTCACTGAAGTCACTGGAAAATGAAATATTAGACTACCAAACTATTTAAGTTTTTGCTTGTTTTTAAGTAGTCTGAAATAAGCTTTACTTATTTTTCTGTGCCCATAAGTTTTTTTCAATGAGTGGTCATAGTGAAATAGTAACAACTGTTAAATGTACCTGTCTGAAAAACAGGAAATTTCTTTTCTATGTTAAGATCATATTGCTCCCTTGAATTCACCGTGCTTTTTCCCCCTTCCCTACTTTATAGTGTGTGTAAAATACATACTCTATTTGAAAATTTGCCCCACTGTTGGTTTACGTTCCAGCATTCTGACAATGATGAAGAAATTATTCATAAATTTAGTCAGCATCCTTTTTACAAGTTAGATTGCTACACTGCTTGGTAGACATTAATTTTGAATGTGAACTCTATAGGATCTTACTATATTTGATTTCACATAATATATGTGATGTAGAAGAAACATAATATCCACTCATGAAACTAGCTTAAAGATTGATTGAAATATTATGTTGCACTATGTAGTATGTTACAGTTAATTAAAGGAAAAGGTTAGGACTAAATGAAATATGAACTCATTGAGACCTAAAATTTTATATATACAGAGCCTGATTCTAATTTACATGAGCTGATGCAAAATGTGAGTCACACGAAAACCAATCAAGCCACACCTCTAAAACAAGCATAACTGATAGGATTACTGCTTTCGTTGTCTTGAAATGAAAAGAAGGGCTGCAATCAAAACCAAAGAAAGAAATATGGTTACTGAAATTAAATTACTTCTGTACTTTTTTCTCTTAGTTTAACTACCATTGGATGTTGTTTCCAGTTCTGGTACTCGTGCTTTCAGAGTTTTTCAGAGAGCAAGCAAAGAGAGGGAGAATATGATTTATAACATTAGAGTTTTGAATTCAACTCCAGATTTATCATGTGCACCATTAAGCACCTAACACAGGCATCTCCAGATTGGTAGTGGGTACTACAGAGTCCTTCTATAGTTACTAGTGGTCTTTCAGTGGAAAGAAAGAGTTATGTCCAGAGGGCAATAGTACCAACCTAAAATTAATCATCCAGTGGATGGAGTCTATACACCTAGAAATTAATCAGAGACTGGTATCTATAAAAGCACTATAGTTTTTGGGCAGAAAAAAAAAGATAGAAGGACTATAAAACATATGGACAATAATGTTACAAAACTGATTAGTTGGAACTGGAGTTAGGAAAATTAAAATCAGTAATTCAGAAGTGATAGTTAACTGTTGCAGCAACCTGGATTTTTTATCAAGTGTTCTAATTCTACTGTGAGTATTAGAATACTGTGAGTATTGAAATAGGAATGAACTCAGAATGAATGAAATGCTATATCACATAAGTTTGGTTAAACAGCTTTATAATTGACTGTCACCAAGTTCTTTCCCTTCTTTCCAAATAATTAAAAATATACCTGTTCTGTACTTCTTTCCAGACATAAAACCATGCTGGAACCAGATGGGACCTCGACAAGCACATTCTTTTGAGCCAGTAACAAATTCTGTTCTTAACACTTTTATTGTCTGTGCTATCTAAATGCTAGATCGCATATACACATCATAGATGGTAAAACAGTGCAGAATTTTCAACACAGACTGCAGATATAGAAATAGCAATAATTCCTACATTAATTTCTATTTCTTTACAGCTGAAGTAGATTGCTGCTCTGTCTCTTAGTGCTATGCTGGACACTGTACATAAGGCCTTGGAAGTTACTCTCTCCAGGTGGAGGTTCCCAAACCATGGCAAGGACCTGGCTTGGTAAATCCAAACCACCCACCTCATGACATTTGGTTCCAGAATGTGTCCTGGAGTTGGCCCAGGGCACTGCTGTTCTCTACCTGCTCTTGGCATCACATGGTATCACCTCGCAGCATGAACCATGCCAAGGATGATGTAAACCTGCCTCAAGAAAGAGGGAACCACAAGAGCCATCACTGAGCTGTATATGTTCCACACTCACCTGTTGAGAAAGTGCGTGCAAGCCCTGGACTTCCCAAAAAGAAGTGTTTTCATGAAGCACCATTTTAGAAAGAAAAAAGAAACAAGGATATAAAGGCACTTACTTCTTTAAAATGGATCATGAACAACACCACTAAAAATTGCTTTTACCCTAAAACAGTCTAGAGGCATAACTCACAGAAATCCATTATTTCTCATAGGCTTTCCAGTTTCAATAACAAATCCAATCCGGAGGTTGGTCTTTTACATGGCTGAATCAAAATCCATTCTGAAATTCTGTGCTCATAAACTTGGAATATATTTTAGCATGGTTTATTTTGGTTTTTTGGGGGGGGTTGGTGTCTTTTTTTTTCAAAGTTTTCCAGCTTTATGTAAAGAGATTGACACTAAAAAATTATTTTCTGAAATGTCTCAATACTGATTTCCCAACTTCTTCTACAATTCCACTAATTAAAGGTAAATTAAATCCAACCATGTCACCCAATTACATCCACATTGCCCATTTTATTACATGTGTCTAGGCTGACAGCATAAAGAATTGCCTTCAATAGAAGAAAAGCAAATTATTCTCTATTTAAACTGCTGGGATGGCATTTTAATTCTTTAACACTTGATAAGCACTTAACAGAAAAGGACAAAATTACCTTAAAGAATCAAACCTTCTGTTTTTCAATTGACTTTAGTAACATGAAGCTTTTTAATTAAGTACACCAGAACAGTTTATTGCTTTAGCTGGTTCTCTGTACCTTTGAGTCTTCTAAAGTATAAAGCCTTTTATGTGGTAATAACATTCCATATAGGTTTTCAAACAGCATAAAGGTATTGCTTTAGCCCATTTATGCTTAGGTCTCTACATCTGCTAAGTAATTGCTTTTTTTCTTAAATGAAATATTAGAACACTAGAGCATGTACTTTGTATGTATAGACACTGTGGATAGTGCATAATAAAACCATTCATGCTGTAATAATTAAAGCTGTGTCAGCATTTTCATTTCAAACTCCATTTTTCAAGTGTTTATAATTCAGCCATAAAAAATTGTCTTGGACTCTTTCCACTACGTCTGAAGGCCAAGAATATATATCCATAAAGAAGTTTACAAGTTTTGAACACTTGTTTTGCAGGTGTAGAACTGAAAAACAGTTTTGATTTACAAATGAAGTTTGACAAGTAGCCACTGGCATTTTTAAACCCAAACAAATTCAAAACACTGGAGATTATCAGGTTCATAAACCCGTGCTTTCTGTGAGATTGTATTAATTGCTGCAAATGGGTGTTGTCATTCCTCATCAAATTTGTGATTGGTCATGAAAATGCTGGTAAATGCTAACAATAAGTAAACTTGTAGCCTACAAGATCTTAAATCTAATAATGTGAAGTGTGATTGACGTATTATGAATGCAAGTATATATAAATTTAAACATTTGTAAAGGTGCTAAATAAAAACCGTATGTTAGATCCATACACTATGGAAGTCAGTGTGAATTTTGGCAGAGTTTTCTCTCTGGAGACAGCAATTATCTGTTTTTTCACAGATCCAATACAGCTTGGGCATCAGCTGTGTCTGCTCTCCCACAATACCCTGTTAATGTGCCTTAAACTTGTGTGAAGGGAACCATTGCAGTGATAACAGAGTAGCTCACTTGACATATCATTAAATCTTTTTTGTGCTAAAATAGCTGCCAAGTAAGGTCACCTGGATGGAGTTCCTTGTAAGGGCACAAATGATGAACCACAAGTAATTCCACGAAATAACAAACAGAGTTTGTTTAGCTTGGTATATCCTTGCCACCTCACCCATGCACTCATCAGCTTGTGGATATTTGGCCTGTGAAGATGTGGAAGCACTGATCCATGGACCATCAAGCTTTGCTGGCATGCTGCGTCCTTGCGGATGCGTAAGGAGCCCTGACAAATCTGTTCTCTGCAGTGTTGGCCATCTGCACAGCCTTCTCAAATCTCTATTTCATCAAAAGCAAATGAATGCCAGCTCTATTAAATTAAGGGTGGGGTTTTTTCCCCTCTAATAAAGTTGAAATTGTGATTATCTGTTACTTCTGTTCTATTGTAGCCTTCTCCATCCACACCATAATACTGTATCGCTTTTCAGCTATGCATTAACCAATCGAAGATTCGTTAGGGATGAGTCTTTGTCTCACTGATTAAAACAAACCAAAACCAGCTTTTCCTCACAGAGCAAAAGGCTCTACAAACCAGGCCCTTTCTGTTTATTGTTTGGCTCAGAGAGACATAAGTCTTCGTGTGGCAACTCTATGATCCAAAACTTGACTATTATTTTTTTTTGCTTTCATCTTGATTCATGGGAAATATTATGAGAGCTGTGTTTCAGCTGCTTAAGTGGTATTTTTAAAGCATCATGCCCAGGATCATGAAGCAAATGTCTCCACTTGTGACAGGGTAGGTTGGACTAGGTAACCTTTTAGGGATGATGCTGAAAGACTCTATATGGGATAGAGGTGGTATTGTTGGTGACATACTCAGCTGTAACTCTTGTGTCCTTATAGGAAGCCTTTTGTCCTCTTCAAAATCTTTACTAGGAGAATAGGTATGTCAGGCACTGTTCTCATTCACTCAACTACAAGACTCACTTTGGAACAGGAATATACTTGAGCTTGCTAATAAACTATTTCTTTAGGAATTTTATAAAATGAGATTTAGAAAAATAGGGATTTTCTTCCTCACATTGCCACAGCATTGAAAAGAAAATCTGTTTGTGTGGATTCATAGGTCCTATGATTTAAACCCAACATTATTAAAACTGTACCATGTATCAGTGCCCCAGAGTTAAGGTTCTATTTACCCTGTGAGAAAACCTACGAAGGTAAAAAAAGTTCCAGTGGAAATCACATTACCTTGTACAATGCCTATTTCTTTCATTTAATAATTTTAATGTAAATTTTGAGGGTAACACTAATGTTATTATACAGGTATGAGCCACATCTGTGACATGCACTACAAGAATTTGCTGTGCTGATATTTCAAAGACTGGTTTACATTCATGGAACTTTTAAAGTCCTTGCACTCATCAGAAAACCAGTTTTTGACCTCAGCCCTTCCTCTGTGTGGTACTGTTGGCCAATTTGTCCCAATTTTACAGGTTTTTTAATTTCAAAGTTGTCAGAGTAACAAAACGTGTAGCTTGTGTTACTTTAAAACCAACCCAAATAAAAATTGTGCCCTGCTGTTAACTCCAAAGAAGAAAATGAGATAACACCTGAGTTGAATTTAAAATAGTAAATCCAAAATAAGATCTGAGGAAAACCACAAAATAATCCTATTTTTGTCTAGTTGAATATTTTTTTCATTCTTACATTTAAAGGAAAAAACATATGAAAAATAAATTATTCTGATTCATGGTTTCCTTACCACTGTTTTCTGAGGTTTTACACCAGAGTATAAGCTACTGAATCAAACTCATAGTCATTGTGCATGGGATTTGTGCATATCATGGGGTTCATATATCTTTATCACCCTTTAAAGAACAGCAGTAAAAAAAACCCTGAAAGCCTTTCCCGTTAATCATTTCAAGTGAACTCACATTTTTAGAAGAAGGAGAGAGGCACGTTGTTCTTAAAATGCACTCCTTTGCTGTTTGTTTTAATAACATTTGCACTCCAATGCCTCATAGGGAAAAGAGGGTAGTATGAAGCTTAGCTCTAGTAAAGTATGATTTTCTATTTCTTCCTGAAATTTAACTTCCATTATTCCTGATTATTTGTATCTGCTGCCGTCAGCATCTAAGCTCCTTTGATGATCAACCTACCAGTATTTATGAGAAAAAAAACCTTCACAAACTTGTACTAGAGTATCAGAATGATAAATCAGAATGACAGCATTATTTCATATGAGCACTTTTTGTGAACATCTGCAAGTCCATATATTAAGAGCAAAATTATCAACAATCAACAAATCAACACCTCTTTACTGTGATATCACTGAGTTAAATAAGTGAAAAGAACAGCTTTATGGTATTTTAATATTTTCATGTTGATATAGAGCAGCAAGACACAAAATGTAATATTGTCTGAATACACCAGAAATTTTGAGAAACATTTATTTTTATACTTGAGGTGATTTAGTTTTAATATAGACATCAGCAAGAAATCTTATTGTATCCAGATTCTTAAAATATTTGTTTATCTTTAAATCAGACCTACTTGGTATTAAGCCTTATTTAAAAAGTATGTGTCAGACATTCAGTACCAAAACCTAATTATCACTGGACTTAAGCTTTCTAGATCAAAGCTTTACTTTCTGTGGCAGTACCTAAAATGCCCTCTTACGTAGCAGCTCATGCATCAAATCAGCATTGATGCTTACTCAAGGTAAGAATTATGAAAACTAAACTATGTTCACTTCTACATAAGTTCACAGAAGCAACCAAGACTTAGGAAAGTAAAATTTGCAAATCTGCAGTGTGTTGGTGTAAATAATTGGTGTGATTTTAATGTAAATAAAATTAGCAATGCTTGCTAACCAGACCTGTGGCACACTGGCCTTAGCAGAACAAAGATCTGAATTGACTTAGAATTGATGCTTTATATGTAGAATAATACTACAGATGAAAAGAAACTTTCATCAGTGATTGCTTATGGAAAATATTTTGGATTTGTGGAACATACATGGTTTGAGGTTTTCCTGTAACCCTAGCTAATGTCCTGGTAATCTTTTGATGCTCATCAGTAACACATTGTTATGCCTATAAGCACTTTTTCTACATCTTTTTCAGTTTAAGACTCATTAAATCTTTAGCAGCCATGAGTAATAGTATCAAAGAAGATAATACAGGATTCATTGTGTCATACAATACCTATAGCTTCCACTACACTAGCTAGTGGAAGTAAAATTAAAGCCTTCTGCTGAAAGTTATAGAAAGAAAAAAGATATGGTTAATATTTCTATCTTCAGTGAAGTTTTGTTAGTAAACATTGTGGTCAAATTATGTCTATTAGCAAAATTTTCAAAATTAATACTGATTAATTAACAAACTCTTTATTATTGTAGTTTACTGAAGTATTGGACACTATGCCTCCATTATAAATTTGAGGTATAGTTGACAATTTGCCATTGAGCTCTTGCTTGAACTTAGAACTGATACAGCAAAAAACCTCAAATGTCTTTGCCTAAACAAAGTCTCCCGGGGTTGTATTCATCCATTTAAACAAAAGGCCTGATGAAGACAAACTTAGGTCTAAACATTTGGGTGAATAACGTGTGCTTTAAAAACAGGGTATTTTTTTTCAGATCCTGATTTTTTTTCTTTTTTCTTTTTTTTTTTTTCATCACACCAAGTTAATTTTAAAATTGGGTGGTATAATAATTACAGTAATGGAAATATTGCTGTAAAATAATGTCACCACTAATTAATATCAGAAACAAACATTGCTTCTCAGCATACTGCTCTTTGCTCTTTTTTGAGTAAGAATAATGACAATCAAGTTTATGTATAAACCTAAAACTTACACTCATGAGTTGTACCTGAGGTCAGAATTAGGCTTTATAATATGGAAATGCCATATTTTTTCATGTTGAAACTATTTTAGGCACTGAGGACATCATAGGAGGTCTTGAAAGATCCAAAGCTCCATTTCCAAGTGGGAAGAAAGGATAAGATGTAGCATTTCTTGTGAGCATATGTGTGTATATGTGTGTGTGTATATAAGAAAGACAGTAAAGAGAGAAAAGAAGTAGATTAGGTGCTTGCACTACATGTGTGTATATGTGTGTGTGTATAAAAGAAAGACAGTAAAGAGAGGAAAGAAGTAGATTAGGCGCTTACACTACACACACTCAAAACCCATAGTCATAATAAACAAACGTGAAAAAAAGGTATCACGTGATCTTATTGAAAATATTTAAAAGTTGTCCTATTGCAAGAATGCACTACAAAGTAGCAGATGATTCTGTAACTTACATGCAAATGCATAAGGCTGGAATTAAAAAACTGCTAAAGCACAATAGTTACACAGTATGTAAGATCAAAACACATGACACCTTTTTAGTTGAATTTAACCAACCAGAAAACTGGGATAAATTTTGTCAGGTGTGTTTATGTAAACAGAATCTTACAAGTTGGTACCATCACCATCTTTTTTTGTTCCTGTCCCTAAATGCCTTACAGAGGAGTGGGTTGTCTTGAAAGCGAAGAATAAAGTACCGCTCAAAATTTGTTAGAATAGATGCGAACATGACACAAAAAACGTGTCCCACAACTCTGTCACCTCACTTATATTTGGATGTACCTTAATATCATAGCTATACAGCAATATCCAGGGCCATGTTTTAGACTCGTATTATGTATGGATTGTGCCAAAGTTGTATTCAAGATACATACATTATGCAACTAACTTAAGGTAAGCAGGAATGTCTTGTGAACACACACTTGCACTTCGTAACTGGGAAAGAAAGCACTGCTGACTATGGCTTTGAAAGTTTAAAAGCCCTTTTTCACTGGGTTAAATTTAAGAAAGAGAAAAAGTCTACTGCTATTTATTAGTTATGCTATTTATTAGTTCTTTGAAAATGACTTTCTATTAATCACAGCCTGACCTTGCAATTACGGCGCAGTTGCTGGAGCCAGAGAATAACTCCACTACTCAAGTGTAAGAAGTGAACTACTCCAGTGTTCATGCATGAGGGGAGACACAATGAAATTAGATTCTCTCCCTGTAGGGGGTAGACGTTGACCACTGTCTGATGCCAGCAACTACAGGTCTAAATATTTCTTCTGAGATGGTTGTTTTACTTTCCCAAACTTTCAACTTCATCCCTTTTAGATTGCCATATTTAGAAACGTGGTGTTAACAGACTGGATGTTTTGCAGCAGTGGCATCAGGCTAATGGCTATCATGCACAAAGGATAACTGTAGCAGCCTAAAGCCATGGCTAATTAAAAGAACCATATATACTTGTCTGTCCAAGAGCAAAGAAAATAACTCTTTTGTAGAAAGGAAAACTGCTGAAAATGTTTTATAGACATAACTGTGCAGACTCATTTGTTCCACTTCCAGCGTTGACAACAGCCTCCAACCTGGGTAATGACTGAGAATAAATTAAGTCTAAAGTGAGAAGTGTCATCTCATTGGATCCTCCAGAAAATAAATTCAGACATACTTCTCTTATGAATTCTTACACAGTGTCATCATCTACTTGAGATGCCGGCAGATCCTTTTTATACTGCATGTGTTTAGTTCTCAGACAGAACATTTTGTATATGCAACGAACACATTCTTTTACACAGGCTGGCATTCCACCTGAAAGTCCATCACAGAAAGCTTGTTAATGTCCTTCAGGATATACAGTACAGTAGTAAACAGACTCCCAATAGCAAAATAAATCTCTGGTAGGAGGCTCAAATAATATGTGTGTACTAAGATCAAATCTTGACTTCAAGTTCAAGTGCAGTTTAACAGCGAATACAAAGTTGTAAATGCAAAGTAAAGGCAATTTTAAGGCTGCTTTAAACCAAGCATGAAAGACTGAGTATTCAAAGTTGAGATTCTGTACATCTGGTTCTAATATACTTCTTGCATTTTAGACAAGCAGCCCTCTTTTCTTATTTCAAGCTTTACTATCACTGTAGTTGATACAGTTTGTTAGTTTATAGTTTGGCAACATTCTCAGTATGTTTCAATTAATGGTTTGTTTACCAAATTAATGCAGCTTTCTTTTTCACATTAAATGACTTCCCTTTTTAATACCTGAATACATTTAATACATTTCTGAATCTTGCTTCCTCCTTTCCCTCCTCAAACCATCTCCCCCCCAAAAAAAAAGAAAAAGAAAAAGAGGAGGTTTGAAGTATTTTACTTTCTTAAAGATTTTCATTTATGTAGTATTTAATAAAAGTGATTAAACCTTACTTTTGCTTAACAATCATATATTGTACAGACACATACCTCAATAGAGAAATGGACCCATGTGTTACCGATATCATTAAATAGCTCGAGTTTTAGATAAGAAAGTTGATCAGACCAGCTTTATGGTCTGAGAAATCAGGCTGAAGTGGCAGGACAAGGGCATAGTGTAAAATGAAACAGGAAGATACATAGGAAGATATACACAAGGGATCTGCATGCAAACATTATTCTGCTTCATTTCTGCATCAGCCTGTAGAGGATTCCCTCAAAAGTAAACACAGTTAATTAATTCCCAAGTAAAATAAGTAAATACAAATTTTCCACTTACTGTGTGTTGTGCTTTGTCCATGCACTGAAGAGAAGAGACAGTTCTGCAGCCCTCACCTAGATCCAGGTTGCTTTCTAAATTAGTCGTACATGTGAGCTGGAGGAAGTACAGTGAGTTTTTAACTGTGCAAAGAGCAACCCATCTCTGTGCAGCTAGACAACCCTTCAGGACACAGGGCTGAACTTCAGCACAAGAGCACGGCATCTATTATGCTTGAGGCTCTACCATTTCACCTACACCTGGGTGGATCTATCAAGCTTCATCTCTATTAGGGCAGTTTGACTATGTGGTTGAAAGAAAAAAAAAAATAGAAAAGAGAGGGCGAGAGAGGAAAAGAGAGAGGGAGAGTGGGAGAAAAAAGGGCTTGCCGTTGTCACACTTGTTTCCTATTAAAGAGCCTTACGGTGGATTGAGTAATTGTGTACGAAGGTAGTCTGGCTGGCAGATGTGTGCAGCCCCAGCGGAGCACTCGATTCCAGGCAGATGGGTTGTACCAGGGCGCAAACAACATTGGAGAAAGAGAGGCGTGATTAAAACAGCAGGCCGCCGCTTTACAGTGCTTGGAAGTGGGGATAGTATGAAAGCTCCCAGGAACTAAAGCTCCCCAAATAGGGAACGGCACAGGCACAAATGGACTGCAATAAAACAAACCTGATAAAGCACAGCGGATGATCAAATTGGCCGAGTTATGCAACAATACTGAAACCCTGATCATGATTATTAATGAGCCTCTCTCCCCTCCTCCTCCTCCTCCTTGCAGGCACTTACGTTAGAAATACTCAGTTTCAAAAAGCATGAGCATGGGTTTATTCAAAACAGAATCCCAGGCTACCGTACAGTCTGAAGCATCTTTTGGAAATGGATTAGAGTTACTTTGAGGGTTTTACATTGTCTCTCACGTCTGGTTCAGTTTAAAAGAAAAAGAGAAGCTGAACAGTGGGAGTGAATCTGCCGTTAGCAGTTATTTCTGAGAATGGTTGAAGCAGATTGTCAGAGAAGTGAACAAGAAAACCTTATTACAAACTTCTGTCTGACAAGCATAGGGCCAAAATCAGCCCCGGTATAACCGCACCAGTATATGTCAGGGGTGATTTTCTCATGTGGCCTCTCCCAGGTTATTGAAACTTGGCCACAGCAGATGGTTGGAGAATCCCTGTTATCACAACAATGGTTTGTAATAGTACACGTTAAACCCCTATGCAGACAGGAGAGAAGGGCTACTTGTACAGTACTGAAATGATCTCAAGTGCAGAGCTCCCATGTGTGAGCTCATGTGTGCGCCGGCTGTCTACTTTGAGGTTTAAGTAGAACTTAAGTAATGCTTATCCATTTTTTTGCTGCACTTCTACTCAGAAATGATGAGTCTGATACAACTCCCTCAGTGAATCTCTACTTCACTTTTTTCCACTAACAATGAAACATCCTCCAGTGCAGATGCCTGCATGTGAGCTGATCACGCTGGGATGCCTTTACAGCCAATGGTGAGAAACAGGCACTGCTAGAAGGCAGCTAGAGTGAGCCTATGGAGGTATCTAAAAGAAGTTGAGTGAATCACATGCTGTGCCTGTTGATTATTGTGGCATTTCCAATTTGAATTAAATAAGGTAAATCCACCTCTCTCTGTGTCTGATCCACAACTGGTTTAAATCAGCATAATTATGATGTTCTGTAAGAGCTGAGATTATCATCATGCAGCCCAAAACAATACTACTACAGTATTTTAGGACACCAATGTAGGATACTATAGTACTTATTTATTGTGTATGGGGAATGCTGATCCTTAATATCTACCATCTGTTTTATCAAGACCTTTAGACGAGAATGGTTTATATACAAAATCCTATGGATATTTCCCATCTAAGCTCTTGTTATTAATTTTTCAATAGGGCCCGTTCATATCCAGGTAACTGAAACAGCAAAGGAAACATAACAAATGGGAAAACATTTTTCTTTTCTTAGTAAAGTTTCTTTTTTTCCCATATCCTAGAATTGTTTCACAAGTGTATATTTTTCATTGCTCCTCCAGGTTAAGAAGGTAGATTGTTGGCGTGTTCTTTTCTCAATCAAGTTTCGTAGTCTCACAAAACAAATTAAGCAAGAGTTAGGGATTAATGAGGCTTAAAATGCATATATGAGAGTTACCTGTACCTAAAGTTAGAAGAAATCTACACTTAAAGCTCATCAAGTCTTCATTTCTGAGTCTGGCAGTAGCAGAATGTTTCAGGCCTCACAACACTGAACAGTTCGTTGCCCTTTTCATGCCTACGGTTTTGACGTCTTGAAAAGTGAAGGGTTCACCTTCAATCTTGAAACATTTGGTTAGATTTCCGGTAGAGTACCCTTGTACAAAATGGATTTCCAATTTTCAAGGCAACAAGAAGGATTATAAGGCACAATGCCACTGTCCAGCTAATAGCAATAGACTAACTGGAATTAGGTGTTTTAAATGTCTGCACTTTTGGTGAGATAGGAAAGTATTCCCTGGCTCAGATTCAGCATGAGAAAGCTACACTGTTTAGTCTTGTAGCTGAGCCTCACCTGAGGTAACAGTGATGGAAAATGTCACTTTTTCTATTTACCACAGACTGTTTAATCAAAGACAGTTTAATGAAAAATACATTGACCATCTGTGACAGGTTGCAGAGATGGATTTGATCCCTTCAGGAAGAGAAAAGACTGGATCAGTATATTTAAATACCAGAAGAGGGTTTCAAGAGCAATAGTTTAGAGTGGAAAGCAACTCTGTTAAAGGCATAATTTCTGCCCTTGCCCTGTCTTCTCCAACCTTCTGAAGTGGAATCTGTGTACCTACACTTTCAGGGCAGTAACCTAAATGAAAGAAGATATGTAATCTGACAAATAAACAAGGCTCCTCAGATACAGAGAAGGAGATGTGCAACAATGATCCCTTCTTCTGTCCACTGTGGCATTTCACTCAGCACACTGGATACTGAGGATTACGTTCTTGGTTTCTTGGGTGTCATGGAAAGGGTCAGATTGTGTGCACAAAAGACAAAAGAGAGATATAGCTGCCCAAAGGTTCTTCAATAGTCAGTGAAGTCATGTGTCCCACAGCAGACTGTGGGCAACAGATTGAGGATAATAATACTGTTTAGCTCTAGTAATGTCTGTGCTTTCAGTCAGCTCCACATCCAAAATTATACAGTTTCCATTTTCTGTGTAAATTCTTTACCAAAGTGACTGACCTGTGTAAGGTATAGGTAAAAACTTTCAGGGTCTTTGCCTCCCCTGTGCTCCTCATTCAAACACTGGGAGACATTAGGACAACACTGTGCTACCTTGAGAAGTTATTGACATATTTTGAGTTTTTCTCATGTCTTTATGCAAAAAAATACTGTAGCTATTGTTGAGGAACTGCTGTGGGGCTCTTACTTGTACTTTACACTTTAAATAAGAATTTTCCTGGGCAATCTGTCTTTTACCATGTAGTTCCTGGTATGTAGTTTTCCTTGGCTTCTGAGAAGAGAAACTTCCAGAGTAGTGGGGCCTACTCTCCTCCCATTTACAACTCACTGACTTCAGGATAAGTCCCTTCCTGATGTCTCCAAGAGTGTTCGGATGGTTCTGTTGTCTATGGAACTGTTACATGACCACCCACTATTAAACAGATGTTCCCTGGCTCAAAATATAAATACAGTCTGGAGTGTGAAGCTGGTTGTGATTTATTTAGGTAACTGTGACCTTGTATGGAAATATTCTCACTTTTTTCTTTTTGGTAAAAAAGCCTTTGATTTTCCCATTTTGATTTTCTCCTGGGCTAGAAAAGGGCTTTCCCTTCACATGCAATTACATTGAAATTTACCTGAGTTACAAGATGTAGAAAATGCCTTCTTCACAAAAATATAGGCAGAATTAAAAAAAAAAATATAGAGACTTTTAAAAACTGGATCCATATCCTCCCTTTAGTGAAACAGTTCAGGTTACGGCTGCCTCACTGCAAACTAAATGATTCAAGTATCTTTTTCAAAAAAACCAATAGTCAATATTTCCCATAAGATATCACTGATATCTATCTGAAAACTCTAAAGAAATTGTAAGGACTGCCCCACTGGGCAATGGTATTGCAAGGGAGACTGATTCTCTGACAGCAAAATTGTGGCAAAATGTGGCTGTAATGGGAAGGTAAGAGAAGATGATGTGGCAATGGGAAGAGGCTCAGTGAGTTGGCTGTGGAATGAGAGGACCCGGAGTAGTTTTCAATGTATGGATTTTATTAACACCTCCTCTCTGACAAGAGAAACGTGGTCTTTAGTTTGGGCATGGGTAGAAAAGCTCACAGAAGCTACACAACTCTTAAGAGAGTAGGGCCAGCCTTCTAGGCTTGGTGGTCACTCCCTGAAACCAGTGGTGGAGAAGCCTGCATGATACATCTCTCTGCCACATCTGTGTGTATGTTAGGTCCAGCTCCATCCAGCAGTCCTGGAATTTTGGGTTGCACATTGAATAAGTGCATCTATGTCCAGCAAAACTGTGTGTTTTTTTCAGAAGCAACAAATTAGTGGGGAGAAGGATGCAGAAAGCTGTAGTGGAGAAAAAACGGAGGAATGGAGGGCCAGATTTCAACACTGGTAGAACAACTCATCCCAACTCCTGCCTGCTCCTAAGTTGCCTGTGGTGCATTAACCTGCCTTTTAGGATCCCATACAGCCCACACACTAGTACAAACTGATTGCCTCTTACTTGGGTCAGAAGATTTAAACTGCCCTCAAATCGGATTTGGAGCCTGGATAATGAGTTGTGTGTATCGAATGCAACCGAAGGGGGGAGGACAGTGCCCATAACCTTGACCGCCCCTGGTTGCTGTAGGAAGAGTTCAGGGCCAGGGCTGGGCCTTGGGGATGGCAGTCTCACCTTCTGTTAGTTACTTAAGTTTCCCAAGGTAATGTTTTAGAAGGTTTCTCCCCCTGATAAAACTCTGTTCATTTAACTCCCTTTATGTAAACCTATTGTTTTTAAATGAGGAACTACTTCTTATTCTGAACACCCAGACAGGGCAATTTATTTTCCCATGTTTCTGGGTGAGGGCCTGAGATGATGTCACATAACAATTTTAGCAAGAATCCCTAGAAATCAAACCCAGGCACTCTCTGTTGTGAGACTGTTCCTGGAAAAAATATCACAATTTTGTAGCTAGTTAAATAGTGTAGGAGATATAAAGTGCACTAGAACTCAAGATGTTTCCTGTGGTTACAAAATATGAATATTTCCTATCGGTAAACTGTGTATAGCAAGGATTTTATAACCCTGGCTCAAATGTGGCAGGAGACAGTGGAGGGGAGAAGATGCACAGGCATCATGTAACCACACTGCATGATCTGGGACTATGCCCACTCCAGTGAGTAAAATTGGGATTGTCACCTCTAAAAACAGTTACTTCAGACATGGATGAACTTCAAATGGAGAGATCACTCAGGTCAGGGGTCTAGGACATGCTAGAGGAAAACCAGATGGTTTAAATGGTCTGAGAGCTAATAGAAGAAAACTAACCAGTTGGTGTAAATATGGGTTTGAAACTAGCCAGATGAGTTGGGAATTGCTGAGTGTGCTGTGGGGGGAGAGGAAGGGGGAGGAGGAATTGTAATTAAAGCCTTCTTGCCCTGTTAGAAGAACAGTTTGCCTATGAGAGGTAACAGACCAGGTTCTGCTGCTGCGATTTTGCCCAAATCTTGGCCAGTCTGATAGTTTTTCAGCGTTGGACCTTGGTCCCCGTCCTGAACAGGGCTGGAGGGTGGAGCTGTGGGATGCAGGTACAGTGTGGCTTCACTTGTGGTGGAGGAGAACTGTGACAGTGGCTCGCGGCGTCTCACAAAACCTCCAGTTTTGTCATTTCTTACTACTGCAAAAGGTGTGTTAATTTGTTCAGAGTTTTTCCAAATACCAGGTGAATGTTACACGAAACAGGAACTTCAGAAGCTTCTCTATCAGCTCAACAATGACAGCAGTTGCAGAACTGAGTCTATTACCGTGTTAATACCTTTAAACAAAAAATTAGCAAAGCATTTTTGAATTAAACACCTGGACAATATAACTTGAAAAAACTACAGTACCCTTACAGATTACAAGACTTTCTAAAATGTCTTTTTGCAGTGCTGTGCCCACTTAGAGCAACTGATTTTGTTTTTTAGCAGATTTAAGGGTACACACTGATATTTTTTTTCCTGCTATATTAAAGAGAGAAGGAAAGAATGTTAACAGGGAGAACATGTTCATAAGTTTTTACTACTGTCTCCTAGTGGAGGTGCTTAGGGAATTACATCATAGTGAGTCGTTCCAGCAAGAGCGTAGACATGTATTTCAGGTTGTTTTTTCAGCAATTACCAGCGGTTACTGGTAGGTAATAAATATTTCTGTAGTGACTTATTACTGGGCTTCTCAGCAGTGCTGATAAACGTCAGTTGCTCAGCTCTTGCCACAAACCAGTTGCATCAAGAAACCCAAAGCTCAGCTTTCAGGACGAAAAAGTATATAAAGCAGTTAGTATGTTTTAGGATTCGTGTACCTAATCCTCCCACTCTTCCTCCTTCAGTAGCCCCTGTTAAACACATTTCTTTTCTATGAAAGCGGCTGAAATGCAGACTAATAGGACGGAGGAGAGAGCCTTTTCTGTCAGTCCAAGCTTACACATACCATCCTCTCCCTCCACCACAAATTTGCAGAAATGATACTGCAGACAGAAATGCTTCAGACCACCCCTGCAGCCTTGCCCCTGTATTTTTTCTGATGTGACTTCTGAACTGGACAAGCAGTGGAAGCTGGTGTTCTTTTGTGGTGATCTTGGGTAACTTTATTTTATTACTCCTTAGTCTCACCACCTGTCAAAAGGCAATGATACTGTCCTCCAGGAAGGTGGTTAGAGATTTATGGATGGCAAATGCAGAACAAGAAGTCGTTTTTATTATTATATTACCAGGTGGATCTTCCACAAGCTTAGTTAAATGTTGCAAAAACATACTTCACTAAGAATTTATGTATTTTTCAACAGTAATATACTTTCTTTAATTCTTACAGGACAGAGAGCTGCAAAAGGAGAGAGATATTAATGGCCAGTTCCTTGCTATTTTAAATTAACATCGCTCTCCTAGCTAGGAATTGGGATTTCCTCATTTTTACTAGAGATAGGAAGAATTCTTTCTCTTTGAAGATCCACTTCTTTGATGTTATCAGGGGAAAATTCTTTTGGTCCTTTAGGTAATGACACTGGTATTTCTGTAAATAAAATCATAATATATAATTCTTCCTTAACTCTGCTTACAAATTTTGCATTTATGAAGCCACTGAAGTTCATGAAACAAAAAACTTTGATTATGACTGTTTGGCCTATTTACGTGTAACTATCAAAAAAAGAGAAACAAATCTTGAGGCCTTTTTGAACAGGAAATTTCAAGTGGAAGAGGAAGCTGTTTCTCATTGTTCAAATTCTCATTCTACAATAATTTCACATTTTAGAGTGGCATATTACATGTGTCATTTAATTTATGTCGTGGAACCCCACAAGGCAAGTGCAACCTATTTAGTAAGTCCAGATTTTGCTATGACCACAACTTAAAAGCACAGGAAGTTCAGTTTCTTTAACATAATATTTTCTCCTCTCTCTTCATTCATAATTTAGTGGTGTGTTACTGTTCGGGTTCCCATAGAGGTTTCTCATTCTGACCCTTTCTACTTGCAGTTCCTACCAAATTGTTTTCTGTTTTTTGCTGACCAACTCTCCTTCAATATCCCCCCACTCTGTCCTCACATTTTGACTTTTCCCTGGTTGGAGGTACTGAAGAAAATAAATCCTTTCCTGTTGAGAGTTGCCAGATCTTATTTTGGAACCAAAACGAACAACTTGAGGTTTGGAGCTTATTCCAAATTCAGCTCAGACTCCAAGAGGAATTGTGGTTTGACTGAATGGGCTCAGATTCATCTCGTCTGTGCTCAGACCTCATCACAGCTTCATGGGTTGGATCCCTGAATCAGCCTTTTGCTCACTTTTCTAACAGTAATCTCCAGACCATGCTCATTTTTAAGATCTCTTACATTGCTATCATTATTTGATGTCATTCAGGTTTCTAATACAACTTCTAATTCCTACTCTTTTATTCGCTTAACACTTCCCCACTTCCTTATGTCCCAGGCATAATTTTGTCTCTGTTTTATGCTCCCATTTTTCCTTGTTCCTACCCAAGCTTTAAGTCTTAAACTTCAATTTCTTACTCACTCATATCTTGCTCTCTCTTCCTCAGGCTTCTGAATTATTTTTCCACACACTGTTTTCTCTTGGAAATAGAGCTAAAACCCCTACCTTTGGACTCCTTTCATTAAAAGCAATTAGCTGCATTGAATTGAGTGGACAGACCATGACATCCTCTCACAGAGACAGAACACACTGAGTGAGAAGCATCACAGAGTGTGCGGCTCAGAGTGCACGACAGTTTTTCTAGGACAAAGAGTGAGCACCCTGAAGGGCACTTTTAGCCTATTGCTGTATATACTTCTAGATATGCAACACTTACAGGGACAGTTTCTTTTAAATTATTGTAGTAACATAGACACATAATGGACAGAACCAGTGCCACAATGTACCAGATGCTGGAAACAGCCCTTTCCTGAAAACTTCATCATCAATAGTTGTCAAGACTGTCAACAGGATGCTTTGAAGATTCAGTAAGTCATGCTATAATGATATTTCCAAGAGATTAACTAATATTATAAAATCTTAAGTGATCGGCCATAACATTTCACTGCTCTGCAGCTATAACTTTCCATGTGTAGATTCATACAAGATGACCTAAAGTCTTCAAAATTAAGACACAGTAAACAAAATATCTCCTATAGATCACTTCCACTGAAGAAAATCACTGACGAATATGCCAAAGCTCAGGAAAATCTTAAGGCTCTGCTCTTAACACTCATGAAAATGACAATTTTTTACAAGCTAGAGTGTGTGTATTCTATCTGCAGAATACACACATCTTATGTTTCTGCAATCTCTGTCTTTTTTTAGTGCAAGATTGATTGTGTCTAGATAAATAAAATACTAGAATCACAAAAAGAGGTCTAACTAAACTCAATTTAAGCAGCCATTTGAAGAAAAACATATACAGATACAGGGTAAGAGCTGAAATGTATAACATGAATTTTCAACAAAAACATAAGGAGTCAGATACAAATTATTGAAATGGGAAAGAAAAAAAGAAAAAAGATTTTTTTAGTATTCACTGACTACTTGTTGCTGTCTGCGACAATGAAGCTTTCAGCCTGGCGTGTGTAAGAACTAAAATAGTAATAGGTTTAGAAAGCAGTGTTACAATGATTTACAATGATTAAAGTATTTTTAAGATTTTTGTATGTTTGTTTGTTTTTGTTTAGTTTCTATTTACAGCTTTCCTTGTCCATCCTTTCCCTCCCCAGTATTCCATAAAATTTCTTTCTCATAACCAGTCTGCTCCACCATGAACCCTGCCACAGGGACGACAAGTTCTCTGGTGGTCAGCACAGCTACTGTACTGCTATGCATATGTAACATAATTTATTCTTGATTGAGGTTTTGATGGTTAGAAGTTCAATCAAGGGGATAGGTAATGTAAGAAGGTAGTTCTGAGGTTTTTCTAAGGCCATTACCTTGTCTGAACGAAAGAAGTAAATGTAGAAAAACATCAATTTTCTGGTGCACTCAATCTTTTACTAAGTTTATTTATTTTTCTTAGGCTAATGAAGTTGGCACAGTTAATTTAGTTGAATTTTTTTGTGTGTGTGAAAAATTTAGGGATAGGTTTTTTTCCTGAAGAAAGTGTGTAACTTTTTAAATTTTTTTTCTTTTTTTCACTTTTATTGTTTAAATATTTTTCTTTCTTCTTTCTTTTTTTTTTCTTTAATAAAAAATTACAACTTAGTCTAAGCTTGATAAGACATCAGTTGTCAAAACACAGAACATTTATGGAGGAAATAAAGTTGGTTCATTTAAAAATTAAATCATTGGGTCTTTCGGCAAATTTTATTTTCATTTCTGAAGTTTTTCACCTTAAGACTTGATGGTACTTCATACCACTATTAGTCTGATTAAATTCCAATTTACTGTTTCAGGATAGTATGTGTTTTTTCTACATGAAGAGAGGTGTCATTGCTGTATTGATTTACTTACATTTGCCTTTTACGTCACCCTTGCTGTTTTTCTTAATTTAGTTGGCACCTTCTTTGCAGCAGCAGATGTGATCTTCCACGCTCATCAGAGATTTTACAACCTTCCAGGTTCCTCTCTGGTCTTTCCTGTAAGTGTGTTAATTGCTTTCTACTTTTTTCAATTGCTTCTAAACAAAATTCAAACATCTTCACACTTTTTTTCTGAGTGACATAACAGCTAGTTCAGACCCCCTTGTGGCATATCCTCTTTTTCATTACTTCACACTTCTAAACACTGAATTTAGTCACACAGTTTAAATCAATGTCCAGTCATACAGTTAGTTAAATCCTTTTGTACAATCAGTATGGTCAACCCACCCTCCTCATCCCTTCCTCTCCTACTACACTCCAAACTGGTATATACATAACAAATAGGAGTCCAAGACATGTTTAGACATAATTCTTTCTTTGAAAGTTCTTCACAGAAGAACTTCAATTTTCAGAGGTTCCAAAACAAATCAAATATGACTTTCTGGGGACTGTATTGTCCTTATCTTCTATTGAAATACTTCTAATATCTACATATATTAGACCACAGATGATAATTCTAGTGAAATATGAAAATACCAGGGAGCAAACAGTGAGTTAATTATACCTAGTTACATTCAAATAGAGCTTATCTTGAAGGCTAATTTTGTTTCAAACTCATCTGCTAAATCTAAGCAAGATGTCAAAGTTTCATCCACAGAGAGGAGAAAAATGATACACTATAAAGTGATGCTCCTCACAAATCCAGAATACGTATTTTAAAAAGGATTAATAATCCTCCAAATAATCCAAGATGCTTAGTGCTTTCTTCTGACTACAGAAGAAAAGTATTTTTAGATGAGACAGCCTCAGAAGTCAACATATTCCTGTCTCTTTCTACTTTTTCTGCCCTACCTGCCCAGAGCACTGAATCCATGTTACTTCCATGGTCTCTAAACATACTTCAGGCAAAATTCACCCTGAAAATTGAGCTATAATTACCCATCTCTGAACTATCCAGACATAACTCCATAGCTCAATCAGCTCCAGGTTGGTTTATTCCCTGTTTTTTGATATTAATGTACCCGTCTTCTCCTCTTGCAAACAGGTTGTGAAGATACACAACAGCTCACACCACCCCAATGACTGTATCATCAACACAGTCAGTACTTTGTTTAAAAGAATCTGTTTCATAGTTTAATGGAGTCAAAATGTTCAAAGAGATAAGAGTAAACATTGCATTCACTCATCCTAGAGTATTCTGTGCTCTTTTCCCTTCTTCCTGCTCCCTCAGAAGCTCTCATGCACATATTTCAGTGTCCAAACAAATTGGAACCTCCTGCTCCAGCTAGTGTCTTGGCAAATTTCTCTCTTCCTGGAGCTGGTTCAGGATTTTCCTGGCTTTGTCTGTAACAGAATGGCATCCAGACAAACCTCCACCTCCCAAACCATCCTTGCTACCTATTTTCAAAGGCAAAGGCAGCATTTAGGAAACTGTGACTAGGCATAAATATGTATAACGAAGGCATGCATCTTTCTCCAGTGGGATTGATTTAAGGTTTAATGTGCTCAAAGATCCTCACTGTTATCAGGGGGTTTGCATTAGATCTACTACTGGTATATCTTTCAGAATGCAGATCCAGGAACCTGGAGGTAATTCTAATATAATGGTATGATTTTTAACGTAAATTTATACAGCTTTTATTTTCTTAAAACAAAACAAAAAAAAAAACAAAAAAAAAAGAGAGAAAGAAAGAAAAAAGAATCATTTCAGGATGGTATACTTTGAAGCTGGATGAGAGCCAACAACTACAAAATAGAAGACAGAGAAATGTGTTATGCTGAGCAATGGAGTAGCTCTGATCAGTAATCCAGATATCTCCCCTGATTGCTTAAGATCAACTCTTGATAAAAACAAGGTTGCTTCTGCTCAGCTCTGATGTGGTTTCAGATGGATGTTAAAGAACTCAGCACATTTTTTTATTTTTTTTTTTAAGTGAAAAAAGAAAGAAAGAAAAAACAGGACAACTGATCCTCCCCAGGATAACCCAGGACAAAATTATTCTTTCCAGAGAAATAGGATTTAGTTTCCAAAGTTGTGGTTTAATCTATTTCTCTTTTTCACCATGGCTGTATCATGTTCACCCACCGAGATGTAACATTACTGGCACTAAACAGTGTTCTTTATAAAGCCTAGGGGACATGCTGGGTATAAATGTCAGTCAGTCATATAAAAACTTCTGTGACAGTCTTACTCTGTTTAACCAGACTTCCCAGAGTAGCCTAATAGCTGAGTGAGGTGCAAATGTGTGTATGGAGCTTAGCCTTACAGATTAAATTGTTGATGGACAGTGATGAAAGACAAGCATGATCAAATGAGGGTTTCTGCTATCCCAGTGATTTAACCCTTTTAATTCTTGCCTCTGAGTTACTGTGATCTTGCATATATGTGGTTACTGGTGGTTGATGCTTCAATTTATTAGTATTGTTATTGCTATTGCAGTTGCTATTATTACTGCTATAGCACTTGCTGGCACCATTTTCTAGACAATACACTAATAAAAGTTTTTAGCACTGTTATATGAAAATCAGAACAAGTTCTAAATCCCTAAGGAGGTCTTGAAATTAAGGGTGGATGTGGTCTTCCAAACTGTGGCTTTCAACTCATGTGTAGGGCATATTCGCTTTGCAATCCAAACAGATATAGATTTAATTTAGCTATCTTCTCTACTGATAGGTGTTAGAAACCAGTGAATAGATGTCAATGCTGTTGAGACTGTAGTGGGCACCATCCTGGTGACAATAATTTGGGAAAGTTACCCCTAGTACTCCAGGCTTTCTGACTGTGGAAGCAGATTCAACTCATGTGCTATGACCATAAGAATAGATTTGGTTTATTTTACTGATTAGGTTGGAGCAATCAAATGCAGGACTACTCCCTGAAAACTGGATTAGTACCTAATCCAGATATGATTCAACTGTCTCTGGAGTTTAGTTGTTCCTCACATAACCTTGAACCACCTATGAAATCCAGTCCTTCCTTCCAGCACTGTACTACTTTTGTGAACTTCTTACATGGCTATCAGTTATGTCCAACAATTTCTCTTGTCATGTCCAGCAGTTTTCCATGCTTTGTTCAGCTAACATCAATCCAGGGCAGGGTCAGCCCCACAACCAGCCATTTGCCTGTAGCTTTAACAATAACAACTGATAATAAGCAGCACTGTGGACTTCTGTGCCAGCATTATAGGTCCATCAGGGTTCATATGGCAACTCAGTCACTCCCATTAGCTGATGAAATGGGTATAAATAAAAAATCCATACTAATTAATAGATCTGCTGTTTTCATACTGACAATTCAATGTCACACAAGGGTGACAGTTAATTCAATGTCACAAACAAGTGTGGGAGAATTTCAGCTTGAAGTCATTCCAAGTCTGCTTCAGAACCATACCCAGTTCCCTAAATGATACTTTTGTCTGATAACTCCATTCTTATATCAAGTAGAATTTTCGTCCAAAATTCCCAAACTCTCTCCTCCACGAAACCACAGGGGTGTGAGACAGCCTCCCTCCATGCAAAAATGATGTAAATACTTCAGGTGAAAAAGATCCTTTCATCTCACCCAGGAGACTCTTCTACTGTGAGAGATATTCCCTGCTGTTCCTCTTATCTTTAACTCCCTTCTAATGCTCTTTCAGTTGTACTTTCCCATATTTCAGCAAACAAGAATTCTTTTCCCCTTGTGTTTATGTATTTATGCTGCATGTGTATGGATTTAATTTTTAAAGCTAGCCAACAAAAGCACAGCACTCCTTAATCAACATCTGGCCTCCTGTATTTTCTTTCACATCTGTGAAGTCCTTTCCAATTTGTCTGCATCCTTTTGAATAGTCCCTTTGCTGTAGTGTGATCACTTATACTCAAGGAGACACACTGAGATGTTCCTGTACAGGCAGACTAATATCACATTCACCTAAGCCATGATGTCGTGCTGTGAATTCCTATCTGATTTAAACATCTTTGAAATGTACTATTTCGTTATTCTTTTTATTCAAGTGATTGAGGTATCTGATTAATTTTCCCTTTGTACATTAGAATTCATGTCTAACTGAAGCTTATTTTATAGTTTTATAATTTCATGACTGATATTTCTAATTTCTCATAATATCTTCTTTCTATTTTTCCTTTTTCTCACTATTGTTTCCATCTAATTCAACCGTAGCATCCAGTAATAGATTTAATATTGCTACTGCCCATTTTTCAAAAAATTAATGAAGATTTCAAAAAAACCCAGTAGAAATTAAAGAAGACCTCAGGAGAACATGCAAGAAAATTCTGTTATAGGACACCATTTTATGGTTTAACAAGTCTTCCATTCTTGTAGAGAAATTAGTATTTCCTCTTTTTTTAACTGTTGGTAATTATCCATTTCTATTAGTAAGAATTTTTTTTACCAGGAAATTTGGCAGTGGTGTACAGGTTCTTCAATATTGTAAAATATGAATTTATAGGAGCAGACTAAGAGCAGCACCTAAGAACAAAAAGTAACAACCTAAATGCTCTATCTGACATAGAATCATAGAATGGTTTGAGGTTGGAAGGGAACTTAAAGGTCACCCAGTTCCAATCCCCCTGGACAGGGACACCTTCCAGTAGGTCAGTTTGCTCAGAGCTCCATCCAACCTGGCCTTGAACACTTCCAGGGATGTGGCATGTGTAGCTTCTCTGAGACCTATTCCAGTGTCTCGCCATGCTCATAGTGAAGAATTTCTTTCCGACATCTAATCCACTTGACCTTCCTAAAGTTTAAAACCATTCTTCCTTGTCCTATCACCACATGGTCTTGTAAGAATCCCTCTCCAGCTCTCTTATAGACCCTTTTGGTACTGGAAGGTGCTCTAAGGACTTCTCCAGGCTGAATAACCCAACTCTCTCAGCCTGTGTTCATACTAGAGGTGCTTCAGTCTTCTGATCATCTTCATGGCATTCTCTGGACTTGCTCCAGCAGGTCCCTGCCCTGCTTTTGTATTAAAAAATAAAAATGTGCTAGCATGATGAAAGCAGTGCAGATAGGGAAAAAAAGTGGGAAAAAGTGCTGTAGAGTAACATTACCTGAGGTCTCAGGTGATGTTTGGTTATTTTACCATTGGAAAAAGTGCTGCACCACAAAGAGCTATGTGACTAACAGATGGAACTGTGAAGCTGGTCATATTCCCAGCATGCTCCATGGGTTTGCCTGACTTCTTGAAACTATATACTTACTGTATTTTCCCAAATAAAAGGTATTTGTGGTTTCATAGTCTCAGAACTCCTGTGTACTTGCAATGGCAGAAAGAACACCTGTAAAAGGTTAAATTATTAAATTCCTAAATGTTGGTGTTTTAGGTGGGGGACCAAGCCACCATTTATATTTATTTTAGAAGGAGTCCCCTAGACATGTTATTGAATCCAGTCGTGGTTACTACCACTAACACCTGGCAGGAGGGCTACATGTGTAACAAAAGTAAATTACAAAATTCCAGCACTTTTATTTCTTCATTCTTAAGTGTGTAGATAGGCACTTCCAACTCCCACTGAAATTGGTGGGAGTCGTGCCTATAAGTTTTAACAGAGTTTGGTCTTCTAAAGAGAAAACTTCTGAGAACATTTGTTTTAGGAAATACCAACCTGCTGACACAAAAGATTTTGCCAGGAAAGAGTCAATGTCAAATCCTCTTCCATGAAGGCTCAAGAAACTTTTCTACCTGACATCAATAAAAGTGCTATGTAAAAGGTTGTTTCATTTTCCCTTTTGGAGAATGTAAGGATTTGTATATACATATCTATATGTGTACATGTGTGTGTATACTCCTATATTTACATGTATATGAATACACTATATAGGCACTTAGTATAGTTTTTTGTTTGTTTGTTTTCCTTTTTTCCTTCTTTCTTTTTTGAGTTTCACTGTAGTAAAATATCCAGTAGATTTAATGTTATGGAGTCTGTAAATCCATGCTTTTCCAGAGAATCTAGGATCCTGACTTGGTAGACAGGATCTGGATAAACATGTACTGATGCATGAACTCAGTGCTCCTGTCTCAATAAGCTGATTAATTTTTTTTTTTTAGAAAATAAAAATCCAAATATTTAAAAACTTCCTAAGTGAGATATTTTGGAACACTTTGTGGAAATAAAATAGAAAGTGACATTATGAGACAGTAAAAGACAGATTGATTTAATTCCAAACTTAAGAAAGAAACAGTTTTACCTGTGAAATTTGTGTAAACCTACAGTAACCTGTGATTATTTGACCATAGAAAAAGCCAAATGACAATTCAGAAGTAAGACTTGATGAACCCCTAATTGAATCAACACATACGGAAAACTAATATAGAAACTACTCATTGTTCCAAAATATACTGGCTTCATTAGTGGTTTACCTCATCCGCTTTTTACTTATTGCTAAAGGTCACAATTAGAAACATATTTGCTTATTTTGCTACTGCTTTTATCCCTCTTTATATTATGAAATTGAGACAAGAGTGCTTTATTTTTTTAAGGAACTTTCAGTCCACATGGTGTGAATTATTAACAAGCTTTACTTATTTTAGTGTAGACTCATAACTGTACAAGTTTGGGTCCAATCTGGCACAAGCATCATTAAAAGAGTCGCATACAGGCATTTTGCAGACTTTCTGTATAGGTGGATTTTCAGAGCAGTTCCTGATGTTTTATGGGTGGACTTATCTGAAAGATAGTAAATGAAGGATCTAAAGACACAAATATTTAAAACTGGAAACTAATTTTATGTGGAAGAGTTTATTCTATAGCAGTAGAGTGAAGAGCATCTGGATCCAGGTTTTCACGGCTGTTTTGATTCCAGTTATTGACTGAAGCTTCTTTCTGTTGCATATTCATGTAAATTACAGTGCAATGGGTCAAAATAACAAGACACACTTTGGAGTTGTGCTAATACATCTGCAGATTTCAACAGAAACAGATGGGAAATGGAAGATAATTCTGAAGCTTACTAACCATTCAGATACAAGAGGTCCTACCAACATCAGCCTTTGTAGTGTAACATCCAGGCAAATAGCACTTATATGCCCTTTATACACTCACAAGTTATAGGAGCTGTGTCCATTTCTTCCCATGTGTCATGCTGGAAATCCTTTTTATGCCATGTAATTGAAAATAATGAGGCTAAATGAAATACAGTAGCCTTAAGAGTGAAGAGAGTTAGGAACTCCTGGGGTTTGTAAGTTGTTGAACGCAGAGCAAATGCCTGAATTAGTGTTTCAGAAACTAGAAGATTTCAAACAGCTTTAAAAATGAAACCATATATGTGCATTGCAAATGCAAGCCATTTCTCAAACATTTGGGTAATGATATGCATTTCTGTAGAAGTTTCATAAGTATTTAGTTTTAGAAACTATCAATACATCTCATCAAAATGTCCTTAAGCCAGTATGTAGTGTATTATAATGGAGTAAGGCCATGTGCATCTTAATTAATTCCTGAATTTATTCCTGTGTGCGGTTTCAATAATAAAAATTTTAGTTTTATCAGGTAGATGTTTCAAAAAAACTTAAAATATCATGATTGTTATGAACATCCACCTGTTTTGGATTATTAATTCCTGAACTGAGGATTTTCAAACATCTCTGTAATGGTAATGTCAAATAGATGTAAGCAAATCTATAGAAAACCAGTTTTTATAACAAAAAAGTACACTAATACTGGTAGAATAAGCACTTAAGAAGTAATACTTCTGTTAATACTTGAGAATAGTATTTAAATTTTTTTTTGGGAAAAGGAGAAAGGATGGAAGTAAAATTTTCTTCTTTCTTCTACTAGAATTCATTTACTTATTTAGTAACAAAAAATACCAAAAAATTGAAAAAGTTTTTTTAAAAAACCAAAAACATTTTTATTGACTTACAGAATAAAAAAGATATTTGCTATAAAATGTCATTGGTGGAAAATCAGATACCATTCTGCTGACTAAAATATAATTGTAAGTTTGTTGTACAGAATTTACAGCCAATAGAGGGAAATAGATCCTTCAAAGACCTGAATCTTTTCACTGGCGAATAAGCATGTAATGTAAATTACACAAATTTCCTCCTCAAATTGCCCATTTCTATCCATTAATTGAGGATTCACTGAGACTTAAAAAACAAAAAAAATTGCAGTTAATAACGTCGCTGTAAATATGTGCAGCCTTGATATAAAAAAGTAAATTAAATGAATGCAACTCACAAGCTGAATCAACACATAAGGAAAGCAGTCAGGTTCCTAGAATTTAAAATAACAGCAAAAAAACCCCAAACACATTTGAAATATTAATTTGTATTTAAATTAGAATGTTCTTTGTCTAACACAATAATAAACACAAATTAAAATGGTAGTGAATATTTATATGTTACATTAATTAACACATTTTTAGTGATGGATTGATGTTATCTTAATAATGTCATAATTGTAGAAAAAACTGGTAGTCCATATTACTAGAAGTAAAGTTTGAAAGATATGATTTCATCACGTGTTATTTGTAAAAATAGTTTTGCCAATCTCTCTTTAATTTTTAATTTCAATTTAAAAAAGCTCTTTCAACAAGATTTTTTTCCTAATTCTTCACTTTAAAAAAATCCTATTTTTTTGATGATAAGTAGTTGGATCTCTTAATTTTCCTTTGGTCATGGTTAAAACTGCACTTTCAAAAGAACTGAAGTGATATGACTATAGTAGCACTTAGATCAGCTTAGTGTGTTTTGGTTTAAGGTTTGTATTGACATTATAAATTTGATCTTCTTGTAAAGTTGTTAATTCCAGAATTACTACACCAGCAGAAAAACCCATAGTTTCTGACTTTCATGTCAAAGGCTGTCGTGTCTCACCTTTACTAGAAATGACAGTATGGCAACCGACTTAAAAATCCCATAGCTTCATATTTCTGGCCTATAAAGCCATGAATCAGAAAGAGGAGAATTACCAGAGAGATTATCAGACTTTAAAATTTCATTTTTAGAAAGCCTTCCATTTTTTTTTATTTTTTTTTTTTTACTTTAAATATAAGGAAATTAGGCAAATCCTTCTTTTTCCTCTTCAATAAAGGGAAATTGAAGTGTTATCTGTGGAAAACACTTGAAATACCAGCAAATAGTCCGTTAAATCAACAAAGTAAGTGAACATAAGGAGCAATATGTCTGTTCAACATTGTCCATTACTGATTGCCCATTTTGCTGTTCAGCAGTTGGTCAAGGTTTCTCTAGAACAATACAGAAATGACTGATGTATAAAACAAAGACAAACCTCCTGAGGACATTTTAGCTGGCACGGGAAGATAATCAGGGCTTACAGAAAGGCTTTTAACAGGTGATACAAAAGCTATCAGAGATTTCACACAAATGCTATGCCCCAAAACCGAATTGGGGGGAAAAAGTTTTCATTCAAGATCATGTACTCTGCAGCCATCCCTGGCTGGTCCCTGTGAACAGGTGTCCTTACTGGGGACAGATCACTACAGATCACTCTTCAGCCACAACCTGTACCCAAACAATTTGAACAAATAACCTCATATGTAGTTATTTTAAACCAGCGAGAATCATTCGAGACTATCCTTACTTAAAAAAAAAAAATTCCATATATAGCTGTTCCTTGAGCACTGTAATCTGGTATATATTCTCCTAAGAAATGAGGGTACCCAGGATATTGCTTGCCGGTTGTGTTGGATCATGGCAAGCAAAAGATATTCCAAGAAGCACATATGAATATAAATGCTATCAGAGTGTGACTTAGAAGTCATACTTCAAATCTTTCCAAGTGCTGCACTTCCTGTGGGCACATTTATGCAACACCTAAACAGAGTTTCAACCTAAACTGTACATTCTTTATATTCTTTTCAAGTAGGATTTGATACCAAAGATACTAAAGTCAAAGAAATAGAGGACAAAAATAAATTCAGAGAAAAATAAGGAGAGGGACAAATAGATTTCTCCATAAGTGAAAAATTAAAAGCAGAATAAACATGATTAAAAACACACTGCAGAACATTTTGACAATTTACTTGGTTGCACTTTTTGTCATTTTATTGAAAGAAATTATAACACTGTAGCAGCCAGATTAAAGTCTATTTACTTTAATTGGAGATATAAGAATTACAATCTCAAAGTCCAACTCCAACTGAGTGCAGATTTCTGGATTCTATAGAGTTGGGGAAAAGACTGTACATGAATGAAATTTTTGGATCAAATCATTTTTTGACAGCAAAATATGATTTTCAAAAAAATACTGTGTTTTTTTTTTCTCAGCCAGACAATGGACTTCTTGGCAAGAAAAGGATGATGAAATGAAATGAGAAATCCAAGACAGAAACATGCAAAGTGTTTTGAAACAATTTAGGAATACAAATTTGCCAGTCATTCAGGAACATATTTTTGTCATTTAAGTCCTGGAGCTAGAATTTAAGATTCAAATTAATTTATAGCTCTTTCATAGAGCAAATAGCGAGAATGGATTTTGTTTAACACTTTAAACAAGGACTAAGTGACCTGACTGTCACATTACTACTCCAATTTTCAACAAGGACTTCAGTTTTTAAATGTCTGTGTCTCATTGACCTGTAGATTTTAGAAGTTTCACACTGTAATTCTATTGATAAAGTAATGTATGGCTGGAGAAGGTGAAGAAAGTTTCTCTTGCCTTCTGCATGAGCAGAGCCCAATATCTGAGACATTAATTGTGTCCTCCTTATAAAACAAAGTGAACAGTTCATAAAAACAAAATTTCCCCAGTTACAATCCATCTATTTCCTGCTACGTCAGCAGTGTTTCTGTGTCAGTGAAGTCTAAAAAATAGAACTCAAATTAATTATAAGATTATTAATAAAGTTGGAAAGATAACATTCTCCTTCAAATGGTTATATGATCAGAGCTAACATCCAACTTTCACCATCAGAGTAGGAATTTCCTCATGCCAAAGGATGGATTTTCTGTTTTCAAAGCAGAAGAAAGCTCTGTGTGACTGTAAAATGGAGAACCATTTAAATTTCTCTTTTCTTTCAGAACAGAAAACAGTCATAGAGGAAAGGTTCCTCAGGATAACACCTAAGTGTGTTGGAACACTTAATGTAGTCAGTGTCTGTCACCACTTACTGCTACTGTCATGGAGGAGAAGCAAAGCAAGGGTCATCTGACTCCAGGTAAATATCCACACCTCAGCTTGTCACTTCAGGCTCACTTCAGCGTCCATGAGGAGAAGCAGGCATGTTAAGGTAATGATTCACCTCATCTCAAACAAGATATCCAACAATAAACCACATGATCTGCACTTTCAGTGAGTCATGTGGCATCTAAAATTGAACAAGACAATATCACAGCCAGTGGCTAATGTAGCCATTATGAAATTCTAGGATATGGTTACCAATTTTCTGATACAAAATACTCTATTGCTGGCAAGAAACAGTGTAAACTGAGTGATTTAGCTCCTTGGCCCATGAGTTGACTTGCTTGCCAGCTATTTTTGGGTCCTATTTTAAGCAAGCAATCACATATATAATTGGAACATATGCAAAGAAGCCTAGAGAAATCATTGCAATCAATTCAGTCAGTGTAATTATGTCACTTTGGAAGGACAGAGTATTTTTCCTATTAAACTGAGTTTAATTTTCTTTACATCTCAATTTAATTTCTTTTATTTTCTAACTAAAACATTAAACAACTTTAATTCTTCAGCTTATTTTCACTGTGGATAAAATAGTAACTTTAAAAACGTAGGAACGTTTGATTCAAAGCTCAGTAATGACAAAAGAAAACTCTCAATAGAACTAAACAGATCTTTGTTATAATTATTACATGAGTGGAACATATTTCATGAAGGACGTGAGAAGAGAGATAGGAACATCAAAAGAAGACATGGATGATAAAATATGTCTTGATTTTCATCCTTGCACAGTAGACAGTTTGTGTTCATAGGTTTAAATTGTGTGTATCACTTTTTTGTGTCTCCAAGCATTTTAGAAATCCAGCAAACTTATTGCATACCCTTCCCTAAATCCAGTTTAGGGTTGCACAATAAATGTCATTATTACTACAAAATTCTCTTAATTATTTTTGGCATACACCCAAAGGAAAAACAAAAATCTCCTGGCATCTTTAATAATTCCCATTTGAATAAAACACTGAAAAGCAGAGCTTTGAGTAATCCCAGAGACAGTACACTTGGACTTTCAGTAGTTATTGCAACACATGAAATATTCCAGCTTTTCTCGAAGTCTTCTTGAAACCGGCTCTGTCCTTGAGGTGTCAGATTAACACTCCACTCAGAAGACAAATTGTTCATGGGCATGCTGGACATATGAGAGCCATTAGACAGTGTGATCCACATTCTTGAAAAATGAAAAATTCTAGGCAACATTACATTTTATAAATGCAAGATGTTTATTATTACTGCACTAGCAATAAATGTTTAGAAACTGGAGAGCATTCACAATGATTCTGACTAGGAACATATGAGGATGGAGCCATTGAATTCTGGCATGAAATAAAAGGTCTGGAAGCTATTACGCATTTAGCCCTCTATGAGTATTTAATTATATCAATAGGAGAACACAATTTCTGTTGCATGCTTTGTGATGAATGTCTTCATTTATTCTTGTTACAATGAATGATAGATGAGTTCAAGCCAGATGTGGGAACTCATTTGCAATTTGCTTAAACTATTTTAGTGAAATTTCTTCTAAAGTTCATGGGACACCTCACTGAATGCTATGGGAGTTAATCTGGTATACAAAATTTGATTTCTGCTTGAGGAGTGAGTTTGCTTTTGCTAGGCTATATGCAGATAAGTGGTAATAAGCATCAAATGTTGTGTGGTTAACTACTTTGAAGACAGTAATACAGTCTTTAATGAGAAAAATGGATTTCAGTTTTGGAGTCTCTCATCCAACCTGTCATATGAAAGAAAGTAGTTGTTAAACAGTTTAGTAGTACTCAGCTTAGCTCGGTAGATGATTCTGCCAAAAGAAGTTATTCCAGGTAGGGGGAAAAATAATCCTTGATTACAAATGAAATATCTCCAAGGGTCTTTTAAAGGTTTTTGAAAACCATAATGACACAGCAATTACCAGTTTATTCATTGAATTTCAGTCCAATAGGTTTCTTAATAGCTTATATTTCCAGTGATAAAGTGAAAACATACTTCATATTGTTGGTGTGAAGGCATGTACACCATACTAGGAAGCAAAAACGTGACCAAGGAATGCATGGTTAAGAAGCTATAAAACATAAGGGATGAATTGAGTCATTCAGACCTGCTGACAGTTTGACTTTTTTCAAACATATTGATAAAATTATTGAAGTTCAACCTGTTTATATATTTTACTTGTCTTTATACAGCATGTATATCCACCCTTTCATTTTGATTTTCTTAGACTATCTGTCCATCCTTACACTTGATCCAACTCTTTCACTATTGCTTCTGTTTTTAAAAGTGGTCACAAGTGAGAAATTACCTCATTAATACAATTTTCTTACCTGGTGTGCACATTTCCCATTTCAGAGTCATCCTACTTCTCTCAGTAGACATAAACTGATATTACTGCATTGGAGATCAGAAGGAATTTTTTTCTGATGTGATCTAATCAAACCTTTTGCTATTCAGATGCGTCCAGTTAAAGCAAAGGGAAAGAAGCCCTAAAGTGAAATTTTTAACCTTTTTTACTTTTCATGTAGGGCCTTCTTGTATTTTTATCATATTCTGTCCTGCCACCTATCTTAACCTGTAAATTAGGCAATTTGAAAACTTTTTTCAGAAAGCTAGAATTTGAGAACACTATTAAATTAAAGTTTACATTCTCAAACGACTACTACATTTACTACTTTCTAACTTCGGGGACCAAGTTTAGTGAAGTGAGTCCAGTTTTAACACCCAGTCTCCATCAGAGTTTCAAGGAATAATTCTCAGTACCTAAGCTAGGAATATGCATCTCTCCAGTTATTAAATATGCAGATCAGATACTCAGATACTCAAATATTGCCCATAAAATCTGATGATGAAAACTTGCAATATGCTTCTGATTGCCACTGCTGTATTTAATTTTTTTTCTATGTCTTTTCCTTCTATGCAATTTCTAATGTAATTCTACCTTATCCAGAAATCATGGTGTCTTTAAGCAATATACGGATCTGACAGAATCAACATATGATAAAATATATTGCCTTGCACTTTTTTTTCGAAGGCAATATAAGAAAACACAGTCTGACTCCAGAAGAATCTTTTAACAAAATACAACCAAAATATCTTGTCTTTTTTAATAAATTATTACTGCTTAGCAACATAAGTTATGAGTGGGGCGTGTTGGGTGATATCTGTGTGCATTTGTTCCTTACAGTGGTGTCTCCTTATCACAGAGATGTATCATGGTCTGTGGTACTATTTCTTTCTATTGATTTTGCCAGATTGTTGTTTGGGAAATATTTTCTGCTGCAGAGGACAGTGTCTTGCATTTAATTCCTGGTTGTGAATTTCAGGGTAGCATTTTCACAGAATCATAGAATGTTTTGATTTGGAAGGGAACTTAAAGATCATCTGGTTCCGAGCTCCCTGCCATGGTCAGGGACACCTTACACTAGACCAGATTTTTCAGAACCTCATCCAACCTGACTTTGAACACTTCCACAGATGGGACATCTGCAACTTCTCTGGGCAACCTGTTCCAGTGCCTCACCACCCTCACAAGAAAGAATTTCTAACATCCAGTCTAAAACTACTCCCTTTCAGCTCAAAGGCATTCCCGCTTGTTCTATGAGTACACAACACCCCAAACACACACAAGTGTCTTCTAAAGGTCATAATTAACTTGTGGTGAAGAGATCTCACTGATATTCCTTAGGTACTATGAGGTAGAGTATGGAGCATATCAGTGCAGCACAGGCCACTGCAATCCCTAGAAATGAAAGACAGCGTTATTTGCCTTGCCATATAACAAAAATGAGTCTCATTGTTGGAAACAATGCAGGACACATTCAGTTTCCATAACAAAATCACTGCTCAACTGAACAGAATCTGACCCTACCACCACTTGCTGTGCCTCTGGAGAGATCAGCAATACTCCAACAGAGATTTAGGTACAGCATGAGGCTCCTGTCTGCAGCATTCTCAGCTAAGGGTCCTGCTATGCTCTCATTTCCACGGCCAGCACTGCATTTGGAGGTCTTGTCATGGCACACACAAATAGAGAGATTACCATCTCAAAATTCAGTTAAACGATAGCTGGATTGCAGAAGACACTTTGTTTGTGGACACGAACCAAGAGTCATAAGCCTCATAACAGCCATAGAACAACAACAGCTGGAAATTGATCTGTAAAATCAGCTCACATGAAAATTCTCTGTGCTTCTAAAATATATGTCTACATCTGCAATTCTGAAAATACACTGGTTTTCTGAAAAAAAAGAAAGCCTTGTAATGAAATACATATTCATTACTGGGTTTTGGGAAGCAGATTTTGTTTTGCAATTTCACTTCTCCAGGATCTACAAATGAACTGTATCAGAGTACAAATGGATAATATTTCCTGAGATAAGCAAGTATCAATACCCTTTTCTTTCACCAATGATGTTATCTATTTCACTTGCTGATGGACTGTACCCTTCCAAATTATCTTCATCCATCTATTTTCAGATGCCAATAATTACCACATTGAGTTGTCTTATGGTTGCAGATGACAATAGAAAATTTCCCCGATCTAATGGAAGAGGCAAATAGAAGTACAAGAACAGAAAATAAAAAACAAACAAAAAAAGGGTGTTTAAACTATATATTTATGTAGCCAGTTATACCCTGAAAGCATCCATGCTTCCAAGGTGTCCATGAGCCTTGTTTCTATTATAATCAGTCAATATGAGGCATGATTTTTATTATTTCTTTTCCTCCCTTTACTGAAGCTATTTGTCCCAGAGATGGAACATTACTGTGTTATGAATTCCATTACATTCTACATTTGTTAGCAGATATTTTAGCTGAAGTCTACTATGTAATTGGTACCATCCTGTATGGTCTGAATATCAATGAGATATGAAGAATTTCTTTTGTTTTAATTTCTAGTGGGCTGGGGAGACATGATATATTGCAAAACTTCATTGTACTTGATCTCAGAACAAATGAACAAGCAAGTCTTTTAACAGAATCATCTTTCAACACTAGGAATGATTTTTTTTTTTGAGCGATATCAGCTGTGATTTCTTTCTAACGCAACTAATTTGTGGTTTTCTCTTCACTGTTAAGACAGAAAGAGATACCAAGCTTTCTTTGTTGTATAGCTCGCCTAGTACAGTTAAACAATAAAGAGCTTTTTTTTTTATTCTGGCATAAAAAGAAAGAGATAATATCAGTGAAAATCCACCACAAAAGTATCATTTTCAGTTCTGCTTAATATTTTTTTCTTTTGTTTAACTCTCTTGCGTTTCAGACATGAAAAAACTACTGCTTAAATAAGTGGTGAAGTTTATTAAAGCATTGTTCCTATTTCTTTTGGACTCTTTGCAGTTTTAAGTATATGATTCCCTATCATAATTTTTGTCTGAGCTCTTCTTAAACAGTGCTACATGGCAAACAACAATCCATCACTCAGCTCTAAAATGGCTTAGAAAAAAATCTTTTAACCGTAAGGACAATCTTTCCAGGCAGCATTGTCTTAGGAAACCCTAATTTTTTAAAACAGCTTTCATTGTAAAGCTGTACTACTGGAAGCACACTTGGTTTATAGAAATGAAATCACAGGTTTTGCACAGTTCAGTTTAAACCTTTGTCCATTACATCAGTCTTAAGACATTTTAGATCCATTAGTTTATGAAGGTAAAGAGAATTTCAAAGGGATACATTATAGGGAGTGACATCAGCTATGATGGGTTTCATTCAAAATGATGTAAAGAATAGGTCTGTCAGAACCCTATCTCCAAAGGGACCCATCTTGGCTTATAAAACAAAATAAAAGGTCTACTGCTTTCCACTTGTTTATGACAAAGGTATTAGGAAATTATATGTGATGGAGAAGAGACCACAGAACAAATATGTACTGCTTTATAATTTCTCCTTACATTTTCACACACACTGCAGTTTATATTCAGTCTTCCATGTTGACATCTAGTAATAACTAAATAATGATGAGGATTCATTTGCAGGCAGACCAGGTCTTTTTGCTTGTTAGATGTTTCTGACAGAATTGAATTATATAATAGTAAGCACTTGGTAACAGAAATTATGTGGAACAATGTTAAAACAAGATTTTGATGTTGCTTTGGTCTGTCATTCTGCTTTTCTGGAACTCCAATTCAGTGATAATCACTTAGCTGGAGATGGTAGACCGAGTTTTAATTCAAAGCCTGCAGACATCACAGTTGGAACTTATTCTTAATTACACTTATCCAAAAGAAGACAGTGATTTCTTCATATCAGTAATTTTCAACATTTTCCATTTTATAATGCCATTTTCTATTTCCAGTTTGTATTGTAAATATATGCTTATTTTTTCTTTTATGGACAACACCCTGAGGTGTCCATTCCTCAAAAGACCAAGAATGAAAGGCTGAGATCAACTGGACTATGCTGTAGTTAGTGCAGGAGAAAGCTTTTCTGGTGGAAGAAGTAAATGCGTGTAATGAAAAGAAAACTTGTACACCAATAGAATAGTAAATATTTCTGCATTATTGTCTATTTAGAAGAAGAAGCATAAGAGTTTTTGAGTATGATTTATGGATAAATAATTGAAACAAGGACAGAAGATGATCTCATTCCATATCCAGAATTTGGCAACAGACTTTGGCATGTGGTACTTTATTCTCCTATCTATGTGTTCCATTTTCAGACAAGCACTTTCATGCTTCCTCCCATGCTGCTTCTTATGTTACTTATAAAGATAGCGGAAGACTATGTAATTTTTGCCCTTTAAATTTCTCTCTTAAAACTCTGACTTCTATACTTATTAAAACATGTCATTCTTAAACTTTTTCACCGTGTCTTCTGTTTTTTGTTTCATTCTACACATTCTTTGTATCTTTTCCTATGACTGCCTTTGCATCTGTGTGTTTTTAAAGCATTGAGGACACTGACATCACATCTCTGTTCTATTTGTGGGATAACAGTAAAAGGTGAAATGGAAGACACATAAACAAAATGGATAAAAGCATTTAAAAGATTTTGCATAGTTTGAGCAGCAGGAAAGTGCAGTTTGACAAAAATTGTTTCTGTTACATACTGCATTCCTACTCCATGATACTGTGCTGCACTCTGGGCACACGAACACTTTCATTGTTTGAACAGCAAAACAAGAGTAAAAATTTCACTCCAATTTTTGAGACTACCTTGCTAAAAATAAAGATCTGTTATACTCTGTTCTGATACTCTGCTCTTCAGGTTTCTAAATATCTGTCAAAGCACCAAAGTACAGAGATTCTGGATTAAGGTCTGTGAGCTTCAAAATTAACATACGGTTAGCAACAAATATTCAGATGGGCATTTTTTCCCACCTCATCTCATTATTATTTACTGCAGGAATGCTGTCCTGTTTTCACAGGCTTAAGGGTTTGTGTGTAAAGGATGTATATACAATAAGCACTAACCTATAGCTCACTGAGTATCACATCTAACATAGAAAATTCTGTATTCCCACTAATGTTGACTTGAGATTTGTACCAAGACCCTGAAGAATCAGCTTCATCTTTTCACCAATAATCCTGTTTCTCCATCAGAAATACTACACAACTAATGTATATCACTGAACCAAGAATGATAAACATTGATGCTAACCCAATAAATACTGCATTACTTTCTTAAAGTTGACTGAGAGTGTATTATTAACAACTTTATTACCAGGGCAAAGTTCCATGGGCAACAGCAGTGAACTGTCAAAG
Organism: Chiroxiphia lanceolata; assembly: GCF_009829145.1. Taxonomy (NCBI): domain Eukaryota; kingdom Metazoa; phylum Chordata; class Aves; order Passeriformes; family Pipridae; genus Chiroxiphia; species Chiroxiphia lanceolata. The sequence goes on along the minus strand of NC_045641.1, from coordinate 8,802,071 downwards.
ATACTCATAAAGAAATAACAATAAGCTTAAATTTATAAAGCACTTTTCCTCCCAAAGGAGGCAAGGGTGTTTTCCAAAGTTGATACAAAAGAAACATAACAACATCTGCTGATAACTAGGGGGACAAAAAATGTGAAATGTGCTCCAGAATCTTTACTGACTGCAGATGAATTGCAAATTTTTTTTTTAAATAAAGAAAAATTTAAGAAAACTCTTCAGTAGTGAGACAAACCATAATAATCTTGGTTGGGTATTAGTCCAGAAGAGTGCCATCTCATAATCATACCACTTGTCTAAATTCTAAAGTTTTTTTCAAAAATCAGAATTCCTAGAAAAAGACGAGGTCAATCTATGACAAAGATCCTACAAATAAGACTGGATGTAGTCACAGATACTGAAGTGTAGGAAACACTCAGGGAAAACTGAGACCACTTGAGGTCTTGCAGAAAAAAAAAAAAGAAAAAGAAAAGATAAGAATAGGTGACTATATGTTCAGAAGCTTGTGCATACACAGATGCATGAGTACTCCAAGGATACATGAATACACCTCTACTATGCAGATACATAATCAGTTTGCATTTAGGCAATTGGGAGGGAGGTATGGTCTTAAAGCAATGAAAGTAGTTATGTGGAAGGATTATTTTTTCTGAGCATTCTAGGCTAGAATAAGTAATTTTAGGGATGTGACTATAACTTTCTTCAGTGAATATTTCAATTTATTGTAAAAGTTAATTTTTCTTTTTAGTTTTTGTAGCTGTGGTGAAGTCAACTCTCTCCCCTGTAAACATTCTGGATAGGCTTTCTTGGGAAAAATGCAGAGCACAGTCTAGGCTACTGAAAAGGGGAGTCTCATACGTAGTTCTGAAGAAGTGTTAAGAAGTCCCCTGGATGGTGCTGATATGCAGCAGCTACAGATTCCTAAACACAGTGATTCTAAATGTATATGGGAATGCATATGTATATATCCTTAAGCACAGAGATGCACAGATGTACACCCACCCACCTCTGCACACACATGCACACATACATTTAAAAGTCTAGATGTACATTTAGTCCTGCTTTTCACATTCATTCTGTTTTTCATCCAAGGATTTAGGAGCATTTTGCAGACGTTAGCTAATAATCTCACAACCCAGGGTAGGTAAGGGATATTCCTGAGTTAAATATTTATCTACTAACCTACTGGGAATTCTGGTGTTCCTGACAAAGTTCTGACAACCTCTAGCTGGCAGGTGAAAGCACAGAAAGAGAAACATGGAAACAAAAACCAGCCCTGCTTCATGCCTTCTTGTTGAAGTAGGATCACACCAGCTGAGGCCACAAGTGGAAAAAGGATTTGAATGCCAAGTACATAAAAGTCCCACAAAGGCAAACATCATAATTAGCAAGGGATGGGAAAGCCAGTATGAGGCGAAGGGGTCAGTTTGATCTTCAGAGTTATCATTCAAGAATGTGACACTGAGATTACACAATGTCATGCAGGTAATGCAAATGTTAAACAAATCACCATCTTGAAATTTCTTAAACTCCTACTTTACAGCTTTAAGATCAGATGTGGTTTTGATATTTGTAATGTTTTTCTTTGTTAGATTCCCTAATGAATATAACAGTCTTTACCTTAGCAGGAAATCTGGACCGACCATTTGAGGCCTGTTTTCTTTATATCTTGGGGCTCACAGGTTTGCTTTTGGACACCTAATAAATCATTCACTAACATCTCAGAATTTGACAATTCCTCCTCCTTATAAACTCACTGCTAAATCAAGGACCACAAAATAAGTAAGAAAATCACACCATTTCAACTTTTCTGATCTAAAATACCAGCCTGGTGAATTTAGGGCTTTTTTTCATCAGATGTCCTTCAATTCTTTGGCTTCAAATTTTACCTTTACTTGCACTGCAAGTGGCATTGCAATTAATAATTCCAGACCTTTCTTCCTATGTGCCATAGGACTGTCATAGATTTCACCCTATGCCCCCCCACAAATCAGAGAAGATGACCTGCTGGCAGATTTTTGGACTGGAGGGGAACTCCTAATCATTATCAAACCTTGTTATAAGTAATTAGTGAAAGCACACTTTGCTTTCATTTGCTTGGAAGGCAAGAAAAAGATAGTAGCAGATTATGGCCAAACATAAACTCTCTGTGGCATTTATTTCCCTATGGATCACGTGGAGGGATATTAGAACTAATGAGTTAATTTTCTTTAAGACATCTAGCACCTGAAGCTATGATGTTCTTTCAGCTTGTGTGAGTAAGCAAAGGATCTAGACTCAACCTTGTTAATAACATTTGTTCAATTCATAGCTGTGTAAATATGCCATGACCTCACTGAAGACAATGCAGTTATTCTGTGAATTGATGTAATGAAAGCAGAGTGTGACCCAAAAAGCATACACGTGCCTTAAAAAGCTTTGGAAATTTAACTCATAAATAAGTTACAGCAAACCAAACTGGCATTGCCTTCCCCAGTAAAATATTCATGTTTGACTTTCATGGAATTCCTCCCAGACTAAGGTAATAGAGGCTGTTCAGCTGATTTCCCCTCTCAATAATACATTCTGAGGGCCCTACACTCTCAGTCCTCAAGGGAAAAGAGTTGCTTACATGGTATATTTGCTGAAATCAGGATTGTCTTCTGAAGGATTGGTGAATATAAAGAGCAGACTAAAATTCCTTTTAATCTTCCATGGTTTCACCTGATCACATTAAAGGCAATCTTGAAGATTTTGAGCAATTTTCCTTTAAAACTGTCATTAAACTGAATAAATTCATATATATATATCTTTATGAAGATGTACTTTAAGAAGGATAATTTTGTCAAAAGCAAAATGTGTGTATGAATACTTTGTGCCTTTCTTAGAGTACTAAGCTCAAACATTTTTTATACCATTTTGAACTTGTTCCTTTAAAATTTATATTAGCTGATGTGTCTTTCTTACTGAAATAATCAAAACCAAAAGCTATACCATATTTATTAGGCAAGAAAATCCTGGAGGAAACTATGTCCTACTGAGATATTCCTATTCGGCTGGACTCTGTGAAGGAGAACAGTCATTGAGGGACTGTGCAGACCAATACCAGTGAAATAGGGAGTTTACTGTCATTTTCACTGATGAAATCATCACAAAGGAGTGCCTGGTGATCTGTCATTACCAATCAGCCAGACAAAAATCTCACGCCTCAAGGAACAGACATCTATCTTTTGGTCAAAGGGACATGAAGATTTAAAAATAAATAGAAGGAAAATAATGTAGACTTTACCACCATTAATGACACTAAAATCACCTGGCTCCCATTACTTTTACTAAATGCAGTTTTAATAGATTCAAAAGGAATGGGTGAGGATTGAGGATACAGGATTATGTAGGGTTAGATAGTCTGAGTACTAAAGGAGCTATAAGGCAGAAGCTCTTAGGAACTATGTATTAACTGAGGCTAGTAGAGGTGATTGGTTCCTACATCTACGGTCTCTGGAATTTCATTTCTTGAGGAATGTGAAAGTGGACTTATGAAAACTTTTATGTAAGTGAAAACTCACCTTCAGAGAACATTGCTGGGTTTGTGTCACTTGTTTCTCCTGTTTGAACCTTTGCCTTCACAGCAAATGGAGATTTTATCCCTTTACTAGGAGCAGTTAAACTGGCTACAGAGATGTTGCACCTGCCTGACAAGTGCATCGTGGTGTGCTTAGTTCCTCCCACGAGATGGAGCAGCAGAGCTTCATCTCTTTGGCACTGTACCTCTATCCAAAGAAAATCCCCTTCCTGCAGGTGTGGGGGTTGACAGTCACCTTGCATAGGTAGTCCACTGTGACATGTATCTCACACCTAATCAACTGAACTAAAATTGCACATTTTGAATGTCTCTAAACTGAGGAATCTTTTATATAGGTTAATAATTTTGGACAGGTGCTAAGAATGATACAATCTACGAGCAGACATGTTCTCATGAACAGGAAAAAACCCACAACTCTGGACAGCCAATATGAGCATGAAGTGCACTTCTGAAATTGGAAGTGATGAAGTCAGGAAGACTGGTGCCAGAGGAAGGAAGGGAAATCAGACACAAGACAGATTGATTCCTGCTCTGCCTCATAGCTTCCAGGTCAGTATTTAGATAAACTTTGATTAAGTTCAAGTTCAGGACTGATAAAACATCTCTGAAGTCAAAAACGATCAGACCTCAGACCAGCTGTTGAGCAGCAGAGGAATGCCAAAGGCATGGGGAACATAAAACCACTGAAACATCTTACAATCAAAATCTCTGGTGGGCAGAAGCTCTTTGGTGGTCTTGGTACACTGCCTCACATGGGAAAAAAATGTACTGATGTGACAGTAGCTGTGTACTGATGGCATTAAGAGACCTATCAAAGCATCTGAACAAGTTCAGTTCTTCCAGAGTTAAAGAAGAGTCAAGAGATTTCATCCTAAACCTGTTTTCCCCAGAGCCAGCTGCAAATTCCACAAGATATTCACCTATTGGATGTTTGAGTGTGTTATACCAACATTCATTTTCAGTATCTACACTGATGTTATTTGCAGAAGTGAATCTCAATCAGGAAAACACAGAGGGAAAAAGAACAAATAGGGAGGATAGGTTTGTAGAAAAGAGGAAAGTATAAGTTAAAACAATTAGCTGTTTTAATTAAAGGTTGCATTACAAAAAGGGTAGGATGTTCTATATTTTGTGGTGACATTTAATATTTCATTATGCCGCCTTGCTGCAGTTTGATTTCTTTTCACATATATAGCAAAGTAAATAATCAGGTCCTTATTTCTCACATCTTTAAGGTTTTTTCGGTTTGACATTTTTATATAAGTAACATAATACAGTAAAATAAACCAACCAACAGGAGGGAGGGTGAAATGCCACCATGTCTCACCTCTCTCAAGAACCCGTTAATGAGTGATACATGTATTCAGTTCAGGGTTTCATATAGACTGTGTTGGTTAAGGTGAACACATACAGACTTGAAGTCCATTGTAAGGTACCTTTCCTGTGAAAATACGACAACAAATCCTCAAAGAAGGAAGGAGAAAAAATAAAAGAGTTTTATTGCTTGCTAAAGATATTGATAAGGCAATCAAGTAAAACAGTTCTTGATACAACGGAAAGAGACCTTCAACTGTTTAACATCAAAATAATGTCTTTTTTTTTTTTTAATTAAGAAACTGGGGGAACTCTCTCTCTCATGGTTAATGAAGAAATTCAGAGCTTTTAGAGAAGAAATAGTATATCCTTCTGGGTCTCCTAGGAGATCTCAAAACAGAGTTTGTGAAAGTTAATGTTCTGCACACAGAGGTACTCACTGATGAAGTCACTTAAAGAGAGAAATTATCTCCGAAAGTTGAGAGTTAGGCATATAGTATGTATAAGGAATGAGACATTGGCCACTACCTAGTCATGAAAGGGGAGCAAATCAGCTCAGTAAGGGAAACAGAAGGACAGCAAAACATCATGATTTGAATTCGGTATAAAATTAAAGTACTATGAGCATACTTTCCTTTCGGTCCCTCATAACTATCATTTTCACATTTGTCTTTTTCATAGCAGTATTATATAGTTTAGGTCTTGTGAGAAAATTATTCTAGTTGCACTTTCCTTTAATCTGGTTGAATTAGTGTGAATTAAACTGCCAGATAACAATAAAGCATTCATTCCTCATGCCCAGATGTGAAAATCTCTGAACTTCAGCACTGAGGCTATAGCAAGTGCACCATCTTTCAGCACATCCTTCAGATTATCTAAGGAGCAATGGACTGCATTCTCTTCCCATCCTCCACTGCAACTGTCTGGATCAGAAGTGGATCTATCCCTACAAAACTGAAGAAAAAAGTATCTTTCAGTGACTGATAGTGGTTAGGAAAAGTATCTGACATGAAATGAGACTTTAGGCTGCATATGTTCCCTCTTGTTTTTGTGAGGGTTTTTTTTGTTTGTTTGTTTAAATCTGATTGCCACCATGGTATCCAAGGGACACTTGGGACTGCATTGTGATTTAGAAAAGAAAGTATGCTGTGTTGGCATAAGATCTAATAAAAAAAAAAAATCTTTATTCCAAATCTGTCCTATTTTGTGTGTTTTCACCTTTTTATTAGGTATTATTTTGTAAAAGCACCACAGTAGCTGAGCAGTGCTTTTACATAACAGAAATTAAAGTCACTGTGCAGGAGTGTAATTTTAATGTGTGTTCTGGGAGTGAAAGTCCACCAAGAAAGCTACAGTTAATTTAGCAGAGCTCATAATATACACTCATTTCTTAGCCATGGGGACTTGACTTTAAACTGTCTGAAGGTCAAGCATACAGAGACTGCTACAGGATCCTTCCAGAACCTGAGCCACATCACACATCTGCCACTCCTCGCTTAGAACAATTCAGCACAGTTAGGAGCCTCTCTCAAAAAAGAAGCTGAAGATAAAGTAAACACAGCAAATGAATTACCCTTCTCCCTCTGGAGAGGTCATGTTCGAGGTTCACTGCTGATGCAAGATGGTGAAGCTTGCACCAGTGCCCACCTGCCAGGGATTAAACAGAGAGCTACAGTCTCCAGTGCAATCAATGCCTGGTCTTTAATGGGCTCTAAATTCATCACCGGAAGCTCTGACAAGCCCATAATCCATTCATTAATGTGTGTTAATATGTGCCCTGTGGAGTTGTCCTAACTTAAAAACAAAAGGCAAGGCATTCACATGTGTTATTTGGAATAGGATGGAACAGGGAACCCTTAGCGCCGTGGAGAGAGAAGCAATTGCAAAAAGGGTTTTTATTGCATGTCTCCCAGCAGGATGTTTAGAAAATAAAGATCCAACACATGCTGCAGCAATAAAGCAATTCCTTCTTGGCCAGATCCAGACAGTGCTATGCAATAGTTCCCTTGACTTCTTTCAAATGGATAAATGTTTTCTTGTGTGCGTCAAGCAGGTGTGCGCAGGTTCAAAGAGGTTACAAAGAATAAGCTCTGATCACCTGTATGTCTGGTTTGAGGAGAGCCAAGACAGGAATAAGGTCACCAGTCAGAAAGTATAGTGCTAAGACTCTACCTACCCCTGTCTCCTTTCAACCTCATGAGTCATGAAAATTGATCCAGCTCTGCCCCAGGTTTGCAGGTGTCTCATTCTAAAAAAATGTTGAGGACACCTAAAAACCCTTCCCCAATATTGTGTGGTCCCTACTTATTGCTGGCAGCTTAGACTGTGGATTAGAGACATAGCTGAATGCTAATTAGAAGCATTAAATTATGAGGACATTGAAAGAACCAGCATAGGCATAGAAACACAGGCAAAGAAATGGCAGCCGAATAAAATGAGTAAAATGGCAGCTGAACACCAAGAACCAGCTCAAATCCATCTCAATTGACTCTAGATTTGAGAAATTTGTATATTTATTATTATGCTTTAATATTGGTTTTATGGTTTAATTACAGTTTAATTAAACTTCATATTTACTTGCATCAAGTTAAAAATTAACATATATTTATAAGTAATTAGGTTTAATTAAATTATAGACAATTTGCATAAACAGAGACACTCTTGTTCTTTGTCCATGTAATGGGGACTGTTTTCCTGACATTACTTAAACAAAGCATGCAGAACTTGTTAAAATTAGTTTCACTACAGATTATGAAAGAGGAGGTTCAATAGGGACTTTTACTGCACAGTAATGAATCTCACAACATTTGGATCACTTATCCAGTTTTGAATATCATCTCCCAAAATAAAATGTCAGTTGTCATGATATTTTCCCTACACTTTATTAAAATTAGCCAGTAAACAATATTGACAGATATAGATTAAGAGGTCTCTGGAAGCAGTACAAAATTCTTTTTTCTGAAAACAAATTGAAAGGAATAGCGTCTGTTGAAAATGTGATTATTCTTTTAGTTTCTTATCTTATAACAAAGCTTCAATTTATCCCAGGCTTTTGTCTCCTACTTTGTAGAAGTAAAACCTAGCCACTGTCCACAACATTCCATGAAAAAACACTTTTGAAAGCCTAAAAAATATGTTGATGGTTATCCATAATATTTAACCTCTGTTTAGCTCAGAGGCCACATTTGCTTTATATCTATTTTTTTTTATGAGAATACTATGGTCCTGCATTTTGTATTGAAGTCCATAATTAAAACTTAACAAAATCAATTCTTACTTTGCTTCCCTCTTTTTGATGCCTCTGTATCAGATTAACTGGAAAGCTGTGATGTACACATCTTTCTAACACCTACTGTGGTGAAGACAGATGCAAAAAGACCATTTATAATCTTGTGCTTTCTGACTGACTCTCTGTACTCTGGAAGACCAGCAGACCCACTGGCTCACTCTACAATACTTCTGATCTGTCAGGAAAATGTGAAAGATTTCTTTGTCTTTGTGTCTTCAATTTTTTTCTTAACCTTCTTTTATGTCATATCTTTCAAACCTTCCATTCCTTTATGCTAGTGCTATTTGTCCTACCTTTCTAATATTCAAACGGGGCTATGTAACCTCTCATTTTTGCCCACATAATTTAACTGTTTTATCCTTTTATTCTTTCTTTCAATACATTCAAATATATTTGTTTTGAGAAATGCAAGGCTTCCACATTCTCTGAGTAAATTCTATGATGATTATTTGGATTTTGATTTCCTGAATTTTCCCTTAAATTACTTTTAGAGATATCCTCTTTTTGAATTTTGGTATCATAAACTAAACTGGATTAATTATTTCATACCACCACAGTGTAAATCAGATTTGATACATTATGTTTATCATTTTCAACAAACCAAACCAACTTATAGTACATATTGAATAAAACTCTACCTCTTGTTCCAAATTTAAGTCCAGGCTGCTTTTCATCCTCACATTCAGAGTCCAATAATCAATAGTCTATCATTCTACCCATATTCTGTTCTTACTTTGTAACTGATCAAAACATGTCTCATGCTCACGAGTGATAAATTTGGAATATAAGGAAGACTTAACTTCAGAAAAATCATGAAGTCTAAGAATCTAAACCTTCCTTTCCCTGCTACCAAAAACTACAGCAAGTGAGATAGTGTCTAAGACAGATATGGCCCAAATTATTTAAGGCTTTGATGACTAAGCCAATACCCCAAAAAGAAATCCTTGTAGGAACACCCAGGTGATATGTTATGGTTGGATACTATAGATGTCATACTGTTTCTGCAGTCTTGATTCACTATTATAATCCAAATCACTGAAACAGAAAACAATATGCAGTTTCATTTTTCAAAATAAATAACAGGTTGCAATTTTGTTTTAAGGGTAAGGTGAAAATTTCAGCAATAAATCAAATGTAACACTTATCTTCCTTTCTTAAAAGTAACAGATGCACCTAAGCACCCTTGTTCAGCTGTATCATCTGTACCACCATTGTTGGAAGACCATGAAAGGGTCTCTTCACCAGTTGCACAAATGGATGTACAATGACAGGAAGCAATATATTCAAAATGCTGATGTTCGCACTATTTGGTCTCTTTATTTCAAATGATTTCTTGAAAGATACAGTCAGCAGTCACAGCAGAAAAGGAACCTGGGTGATTACTCTGACCACAAGTTTGTTCATTCTTTCTATTAAAAAAAAAGAAAAAATAAAAAAGAAAGATTTCAATTAAAGCCATATATCTTTAAACAGAATAAGTAATAGCATTTAATTACTCTGCAGTCTGTATTTACACCAGCATAAAGTGTGTATAAAAACCCTACCACTTTGCTCTGGTTTTGCAAAGCATAGAAATATTAAGCATCTAACAACAGGTTCATAATTATTAAGGTTTACTGGAAAAGTTTTTAATTTACAAGGTATGGTGTTAGTTATAACTAATCTATTTAATCTTGCCCAAATATTTCTCAACAAAATTACTGTCTAATGGCAATAATTCTCAGAATAAAGTGATAATAAGACTGTCCTTCAGTAGCCTGGGAGGATATATTTGGTGCTATAAATATTTAGATATATATATGATTTAATTCCTTGACATTCTTTGAAGTTGTTTGCCTTCTCTGAATATCAATGCATCCACGGAAGAACAGTATCAATACATCTAAAGAAGAAAGTAGCTGAATGTCATTTTCCAAAGCAAACTGTTAAAGGATGACCCTTATTAATAATAACCATAGAATTATTTTAATCTTCTCCAATTATCGTGACATAAAAAGCCAATCAAATAAAAAGGCTGAGCCAGCTCTTAGACATGAATAGCATTGTAATTTCTTTTCAGGCATGCAGTTTCCTGAAAGGTTGCATTTAGAATGGAATATGACACAATAAAAGAGTGGTCTAAAAAATATAAACAAACAACAATAATAGAAGAATCCCTTTATCCTCAGGAGGAAAATATATGCTAAACTGTATTACTTATCTATCAACAAGAAATAATCATTTCCTGGAAGAATGGAGAGATTCAAGAATTTTATGAAAATGATTTGGATATTTCATTGAAATCTGAATAATTATTTTTCTGAGGCAAATCAAATACTTAACATTTTTCAATTTGTTTGTGCTGCATTCTGAACTCTGTCATTAATCCAGCAGTTGAAGAGAGAAGGAAAATTCCTCTGGTGCCCCATATTTTACTTTTCATATCTGTTCTAGTAAGTCCATCTCTACAACATAGAGGAAAGTTGGTGTCACAGCCCAGGTAATTTTCCAATATTCCTACCACTGATACCAATTAGTGCTAATTGTGAAAGGGATTTTTAATAATATAGACACCTGTCCATTAAGAAATAGACTAAGACCACCAAAACATATGTCTCAGTGTACACATGGGAACAATTTTCGGTCACTAATGAGTGTACCAGAGTGCTGGCTGAATGTTAAAGGCTAGCTTTTCATTTTACTAATTTGAATTGTTTATTTCTTTGTCTATATGGATATTTGCGAACAGGCCATCTAAATTTGAAAATTTCAAAGTGAAACATGTTAAACTATTTAGTTTGAGCATCTGAATAATATATTTGAGTATCCATTTAATAACATAAATCCTATTTTAATGATGAGAAACTGAAATATGGAGCAAATAAATAACTTTCCTAAGTCTGTAGAAGAGCCATTAATGCTGTTTCCAAAGTGAATACTAATCTCCAAATTGTCCATCCAAAGCCTTGTTTGTAAGATTATTTTCCTAGTTTAGAGCAATTAGTTAAAACTGGTTATAAGTGCATGAGGATATTTTTCAACCAAGATAAGAATGCTGTCCAAGAATATGGTATTGTCAGTGACAAAGGTCTGATATTGAAGGTGAACATCCTTAACTCAGTTCTGTATTCTATATCGTTTAACATTGATATTGAAATAAATGTATCTGAAATTTACAGATACACAAAGATAAAAGTCTGAACAGTGTAAGGAAAATGTCACAGTCAAAATTAATTGTTTCTGTCATTTCAGTTCAAAATCTTTTATTTCATGGTAATTTAAGAATTTTTTTTCCAATTCACAATGTCTTAATTTTTCCAGAACTGGAAGTTTAGGCTGAAATCCTAGCAGCTAACCTACTAAGGTAAAAGAACTTTTTTGTCAATGAAAATACGTTAAAATAACCACTTTGAAAAGAAAGAAGACAAAATGTGAGTCAATGTGCTTAACACAATATCCAACTTTACTGAAATTAATGGAAACAAAATGTGCAAACAAGTGTAGAATCTAGGTGGAGCCTCAGTGAGCTATTTCAACCACCATCCTACTTCTCCTCACTGATTTTCTCTGCTGTGCATCACCACTGCTGCCAAATTTAGAGTAGCTGAAAGAAGATGAAAGGAGCTGAGCTGCAAAACAGGAAGCAACCCTCTTCACTGTCACTAGCATTTCCTTGTGAGTTAACGCCGAAACATTCTTTCCTCCTCCCACCTCACTATTGTCCCACTTTGTGACTACACTATCTCAACTTGAGATAGGACTGTGAATAACAGAGTCAAGGAATGAAGGGGAATAAATGAAGTAGCTCCCAACTCAATATGTTGAGCAACAGTTGGCCTGACCAGGTGAACCTGTCCCTAAAATCCTGTCTAGTGATGGAGTCCTCTTGTCCTCCCCACAAATTCTACTCTGATCTAAATCATAGAATGAACTGAGTTGGAATAGTCTTACAAGGATTGTTGAGTCCAACTCCAAATCTGAATGAATATATATCCTTTTTAGAAGTAGTGGCAGGATAGGAAAAAAAAAAAATCAGCAAATACTTTTTGAGAATGTCTGTTGACAAGCTGTGAAATTTCAGTGTTATTTTTGCCATTGCTGAGTTTTAATTTTGTTCAGGTAACAAAATCTGGGACAAGAGGGAACCCTTAAAAAATCTATTAACTGGGAGACTGAATGAGGGATCTACATTAGGTGAGATGGATTGTATCCCAGAGATTCTACTTTCCCAACTATGTGAAATCATAGAATCATAGAATCAACCAGGTTGGAAAAGACCTCTGAGATCATCAAGGCCAACCTTTGATCCAACACTACCGTGATTGCCAGACCATGGCACTAAGTGCCACATCCACTCTCATCTTAAAAACCTCCAGGCGCGGTGAATCCACCACCTCCCTGGGCAACCCATTCCAATGCCTGATTACTCTCTCTGTAAAAAATTTCTTCCTAATATTCAACATAAAGAATCTGATTAGGTATCTTAGAAAATATTTTGTCTTCAAAGATCTAATGCGATAAACCCCACACTAGGTGGTATGCTCAAGTTATGTATACAGAAAGTTTTGAGCAGGACTGGGAATATTATCCAGATTTTGAGTCCAAAGCCAGAGTTCTAATTATAAAATTGACCTGGCCTCTGCCTGCTGCTTTCCTTCCATTAGTATCCATGGTTGATGCATTGCACATTCCCACATGGTACAGACAGCGAAGGATTCATAAGGTACAATGCAACCCATAAAGCTGCAATAGCTGAATACTGCTAAATCAGCAAAAATGTTAGACTGAAGAATTTAGATAAAAAGGTTTCATAATTCTTGAAGATCAACCATGACCAGTTGGGAGAAAGGACTTGATTACCATTTAAAACTTATTATACACTTTTGTATTAAGGTCCTATAAGAAGAGAACATTCTGTCTTTAATACAGCAGCAGATAAGGTTACCCCAACAGGATTACAGGTATATTATGAGATTTATGTGTTACTCATTGCTGGATTATGTTTCAGAGAGCTTGAAGCATAAAAACAAGAAAGACAATTTCTTGAAGGCCAGCATTTAATTATAGACTTATCCAATAATCCATTATTGAACTGGCTCGTCAGATAGGCTCTTTCCAAAGGATTATACCTAACTGTGCAATTTTTCATTGGATTTAGTTTTAAAGGCTGACCAAAGGTTTTGGAAATGAAGGCAGGACTAGAATACTGTCAACAAAATGCTCAGTTGTTACCATCAAAGTCTTTAGTAGGACATAAATCTCAGTCAGTTGGTTTGCTACCTATCCTTTGCTATATACTTTATTCACTGAGAGTTCCAACAAGAAATTCCAGCATTTTAACAGAATCTTAAAAAGAAATTTAACATTGCTATCTAGATATCTCTAAAAAGAACAGAAATATTTATTTTATTTCTTTTAGCAGGTTCAATATCTATAACTGATGGCCCTTTGAAAATAGAGATAAACAATACAGAAGCTTGATTATTCTTATAACTTACCTAACATGAAAAGACAGCAAACCTTAGAAAATTGATTGACCATACTATTGCTTAGGTCAATCTTATTGTGAATTAATAATAAATGTGAAACAATAGAAATAATAAACAACTCCTTTGTGCCATATAGTGCAGTAGCATGTCAAAAAAGCAAGAGCGGACAGAGAATCAATGAGCACTACACCACTAACCTAACCACTGCATCTTTTTTATTAAAACAACTTCCCAGTGTAGCTCTAAGGCAAATAACAGATCTCCAGTGGACAGGTAGTGGACAATTAAGTAAGAATCTGCCTCTATATAAGCACAAACAAAATCTGTTTGAAGTTTTGAAAAACTACAATCCAAATAAAATATTTCTGAGAACATTGCAATGTCACTGTCCTTTGACAGATTTTCAGGACAATGACCCAGTGTTTTCCAGAAATTAGAAATTTGCATCACTAAATTGCCATCCTAACCCAGTCTTAAGAAAGGTACAGTAGAAATGTGGCTTGAATGTGTCTCTCAGATGTAACATCTCTCAAAGGCACTCTTGGGTTAGGTATGTACTAACATAGCACCTCTCCTACAAGTCTATTCAAATCATACCTTAAAGCCAAGGTTCTCAGATGTGAATATGGCATCTTCAGTGTGTTTGAATGACAATGTTTGAAATGGAAATTTTATCAAAACCCAGTGGTGCTTCCTACCATGACAGATAAAATTACAGTTTGCCAAGGGGATGACACAAAACAAAGGAAAGCTCAAATAATGTGGCTCTTCTGTAAGAAATTGTGCTTTTGACCTTAAGATAAGTTTGTCATTGGCACAACAGGGTAAGCACATATGAACAGGCTGATAGCATCAGCAGAATAATATGTAAACACTTTGGTCCATCTGGGATCTCAAGTAATAAAAGCAAGAGTTTCACACCCTAAGCCTTTTCATCATTAGGAAATGGTCTGTTTGCACTTGTACGTTGTATACATTCGTTTATTTAGCCAAAGTTTGTTTGTTTTCTCCTCTATTCCTGAGAGCTCACATCTGTAAGAATATATGAGATTACAGTTTTCTGTTACACAAGGGAATTTCATTCAGTTTGTCTTGCTGGGACAATAATAAAGCCTCCTCTTGAGCACAGTAAAAATCTATTAATATTATTCAATGATAAAGCCATTTTTCCAAATATTGTGACTCGTTTTTCCATTTGGGAAGTTATATTCTACTGTCTAAAATTACCCTACAAGGTTCACAAGCGAAAGAATCCCTTCATCCCTAAACTTTTGCTCTCTGGTATTGTAAAATTCCATTCTGAATATTGCTTATTGTTTGTGGACACTGTCTGGGATTAAAAGGTCTACAAGAACTTCTAATTGTTATATCCTGAGATGTATTGTAAGGGTACACACATTTTCAGTAGAGTTTGTACTGAATTCCAGGGATCTTAAATTCATAGTCCTAATTTGAAGTTGTATCCAAACCTGAAAAATGTTTAAGTCCTGATTTTGGTTAATGTTGTCAAGTATGTTAAAAATGCTCTGACAAGAGTTTGTTTTGAGGTATATCTATGTCAAAAAAAAAAAAAAATTGGGGTTGATAGCTCACAAAATTTTTGTAGAGCACAAAGTCACTATCACAATTTTTTTTGACCCAGTCTCAAATACAGAATTAATTATGTTCAAATACACTATTAAACACAGCCTCCTTACCCTGGTTAACTACAGAGATACCCCTTTTTTTTTGCTTGTTTCATCAAAAGCAAAGACTTAGAGCGGTTCCTATTCTTTTTCCTGTACTTTTTTTTGCTGAAGGCAACTCTGTCAGCTAATGATGTGTATGGTTACACGTGACAAGTTGAATGTCAGTGTCAAAGCATGGAGCCTGACCTGGACTTGCAAAGGGAGGCTCATTACAAGCACACTTAGACAGCCCTTCAATCTCCAATATCACTTATCACAATTCATTGTTCAAACCAGAACAAGCAAATGCCCCTCCACCAGTCTCACATGAGTCACTCCACAGGGCAGAAGTGTTAAACTGTGCAGTTTGAATAGCTCTGTTTTGAGTTTGTTCAGTATTTGTTTAACCTGGAATGCCAGAAACACTATAAATCCATCTTGTTCGATTTCACATGTCCCTATTCATTTACTAAACCTTCTAAAGGTCAATACTACTCCCTGAAAAGATTGCCTTTTCTTACACTGCGCATCCAGGGTGGGAGATGGGAGGAGATGTGGGAAAAGCAAAAGCCATCAGGAAATATAGCTTGGAAGAATAGCCAAGACTAACACACCTGCTAAAGTATGTGTTCCGGTTATTTTTCAGTAGCACACCCACTGAAAATGCCAAAAACATGTTTGACATCACCCTTTCGAGTTACATGTTACAATAGCACTGCATCACAGGAAATGATGGTTAGGGCAATTAAACCTAAACTGACAGGAAATTAGTTAAACATAGTATCTGAAAGATTATCTGCAATAATCTGGTTTCAGTAGGTGGATGAAGAAGTCAAGCGATCAGTTTGCTGGGAAACTGTATTTACTTTGCAAGTAACAAAGCTCACTATGGGCATCTCCATTTGGGAAGGATGGTACCAAACCCCCTGAATCCACATCAAACATTGAACTTTCCCTGCTCTTCATGGGAACAGGAATCTCAAAGGAAGTTTCTGTGATGATATTTGTATCTCATTATAATATATATTGGGTGTAAAGGTTAAATAATACCTGTGGTTCAAAATCCCTAAAGCAAAGCTGGGCATTTTTTTTGCATCACAGCCTTCTGCAAGCTTAAAGTCCTAGGATCCCTGTAAAACCAACCTAAAGGCTTCACATTTTTTCTTTGATAGTTATTGAATAAAAATATCGCCTGTAAGTGCAAAATTAACTAGTTTTTAGATTTTAAAACCGTTCTTCAAAGTATTTCTTGGATCAGGAAAAAAATTACCAAGAATCAAATCTTCCCCATGACAAAACAAACCAACATTATTATGAATGGCAATTATAGAATCTTCTATAAGCATGTTTTATGTTAGAGTAACTAAGCGGAGAATCAGTCCCTTGGATTCTGATATAAACAGTGCTTTAAAATGTACACTACTCGGAAATTAGAAGTCAACAGAAGGATTTGCCTAGAAGCTGTTTGTTCTCAGAGACAGACAGAAGCCTCATAAATAGCAATGGATGAATAGTAAAGTAACATTTTGTTTCATTACAAATTACCTTGTCGTAGTATTTAGAGATTTGTTCCAGATTATTTTGCAATAAATCTAGGAATTCCAGTTTGGAAACAAAAGTATTCTTCAGATGGGATGAAGTATATATGCTCATTGCCAAAACTAGATTACAGGAACTCCTCTTTAGGACTAGCTCATTTTTCACAAGATGTTGTTAATATAAAAATGCTTACTGTGCTAGATATTAGTGTCTTTGTTTCAAAATAATAGGCTGCTTAGAGTTTTGGCTCTGTATACCTTTCTGATGACAAACTTTTCAGAAGCCAAAATCTTTTCTGTCAATCAACTCAAGTGAAAGAGGAATAAAAAAAAAAAATCACACAAATCCTTTACTTGGCGTGGCTACTCTAGGAGAATAAAAGAATGATGCTTTGCAATCCTAAAGTATTTCATAGGCTACTGCAGACCACAGTACTTGCAGAACATCGTGGTAACTCAATTAGCTCTGCCATTTCACATCTGCTTTATAAAAGGAATGGGAGGAAGCCAACTGTATCCTGTGCTGCCTTACAAGAAGTGTGAGAAGAGGTCAAGGGAGGTAACTCTGCCCCTCTACTTTGCTCTTTTGAGACCCCAGCTTGGATACTGCATCCAGTTCTGGGGTCCTCAGCACAGGAAGGACATGGACCTGTTGGAGTGAGTCCAGGCTAGGGCCACCAAGTTGATCTGAGGGCTGGAGCACTTCTCCTGTGAGGAAAGGTTGAGAGAACTGTGATTGTTCAGCCTGGAGAAAAGAAGACTCTGGGGAGATCTTATTTATTACAAGAAAGGTGGGGACAGACTTCTTATCAGGGTCTGTTATAACAGGACAAGGGGTGATGGTTTTAAGTGAAAGGAGGGTCAATTTAGATAAGATATAAGGAAGACTTTTTTCTACCACGAGGTGGTGAAACACTGGAACAGGTTATCCAGAGAGGTGGTAGATGATCCGTTACTGGCAACATTCAGGGTCAGGCTGGATGGGGATCTGAGCAATCTGATCTAGTTCAAGGTAAGATGCTCATTGCAGGGGGCATGGACTAGATGAACTTTAGAGGTCCCTTCCAAGTCAATGTATTCTGTGATTCTATGAAGAGCAGAAAACCTGAATTAACTTTGAAAAACTAAAAATTGAAAAAGTTCGCTCCTCTGACTGGTTTTAGTGTCCCTTTCAACATTTATTCACTAGGTTTTTATCAAAGGTCAAGTTATCCTTAATCTTTCTCTGATGTTAGACAAGTGTCCTTTCACTTGTCAACCTCAATTTCTCATATGCAAAATAATAGTTAATAGTTTGACTTTCATATCTATTTAAATTTAGTTTCTAGGGCAGAAAATTCACATTTTTGTAAGCATAAGAGTAAAAGAGCTCCAACTTGAAACTTACCGTAAGAGAAATAAGAAGTATCAGGACCTACATGAATGATATTTTAAGATAAATTATTTTTTAAAGAGCTAGGTATAAAATTATGTGAGTATTCAGCATGCTCTTTTGCCTAATATAGGTTAGAAAAATGCATAGAACGATAAATAAAATTAAAATACAGATCACACTAAGGATTAAATTTAAAGCACCAAAATGTGCTCCTTCAGTATTCAGGCAAATATATTTGCAAAAAAAAAAAAAAAAAAAAAAAACCAAACAGTATTGCTGTATACAAAACCTTCATAGAGTTGTACAATGAAACAACAAACCAACATAGAACTAGGGATGAAAAAAAGTACATTTTAGTCCCCAAACTAGTTCACAGCATTTTTTTTTTCTTTTCCTGATGTCTTATGCAACCGAAACCTATTTATACTCCACCAGTAGCATGCGTAGTTTTGGAAGCAAGCAGGGCAGTTGTCAGACAACTTTGACATCTGCTTGAGCCTAAATTGAGCCTCTCATTCATCCTTGTTAAAAAAAAAATGTTTCCTTGGATTCCTGAAAAGGAACCTGTCCCTCAGCAGATTTCTTATTTACCAGCTTGTTTCCACATGCATCCTGAAAACTTGAAGAGACTATATCACTTTTAAGATGCTTGCACAAGTGATCAGCAAGGGAAGAGTTAGGTATGCATGTAAATAGCTATTAGGATGCATAGATTTCCCAAGAGTTTCTTTTAGAAATTCCTTTGTTGTGATCAGAAGTTGAATTTAGCTTCGATAAAATTTGGGGTACCCTGTTGTTTTCCATGTAAAGTGAATATTTGACTCACAAGAGTCAGTTCAATATATCACAAGCCAGATGCAACCTCATGGCACAGGACATAAGAGGGCAAAGGCTAGAGGGGTAGGGGGCTCAGGGTGTGAAATTTGAATGGTTCCAAAGCCATCTGCTATAAAACTGTGTAAAAAAAAATTAGAGGAAGAAAAAAAAACGAAAAGCTGGCTCTGGTTAACAAAAATGACTAAAGCATAGAACTAATCTTGGCATCATTCTAACAATTTCTGTTTTGTCTGACTGTGGAAAACTCCAAAGTCAAAATAAACCTGAAGCAAATCTAAGTAGAGCCCCAAAATCTGGTCCACCTATGTAAGAATGAGACATTTCCTTACTGCTGCTTTTTATCAATATCATATCCAATGGCCCTGATATGTGAAGCAAAATCCACTGGTGCAGCAAAAATATCCCCCCAACACACAGTAATTATAACTTTAGTCTAGGAAAAAGATCTGGAAACTGAAGGACAAGAGCATTTCCATCCACTCCAAAAAAAAGAATAGGGCAGTCAAGGGAAACCTGAATACTGTGACTGTATTATCAAAAAAACTGCTCTGCAGGAGTGACTGCAATATGAAAGCCTAAGGAGAATGCTACAGTGCAAATGAACCCTCAGAGCTGCTTAAATTGCAGCTAGAGTTACTGTTTCCTCTAGAAATATCCCTGGAATAGAACCGAATGGTAGAGGCATAAAGCCATCACTTCCAGACCTAGAAACTCTGGGTTTTTTTAGCATTACAGCTTAAAATCTCACCCAGGTGTACTAGAGTGAGGGAATGTAGGGAGAGGAGAAACTAGAGAAGAAATTCATACCAGCAATTGGGCAAGCAGTGACTGGTGAAGTGGCTGCATTTAAAGGCAAAAGAGTATTTGTTAATGCAGCTTTGAAGTTGAAAAATTTTGCAAGGCCTCCACTCAACTACTTACCTCTTCAAATAAATAAATAAATAAATAAATAAATAAATAAATAAATAAATAAATAAAGCTTCTAAAAACTGCCTTAGATAAGATTTCAGGTCCAAAAATAGAACCCAAATGCTGTATAGTGGGTTTGGTTTTAATGCTCCAATTAAAGTAGTCGTAAAAATACATTTACATATGTTCAGTAATTAAGGCCATAAAGTATTCACACACAGACAATGGTGGGACTGTAATTATGTCTCTCCCAGTCTGTCTGTGTAACTATTTTTACCATACGACCTCTTTTATATTTTTCTCAACAATCAAAAATTTTGCTTTTAATAGTTCCAATTACAATTTTATGCAAAGATTTTTCCAATAGTTGAAATAATTATACAGTACTCAGTTCTAATACATTTAGTTCTTTTTGTTGAGAGTGCTCTACATAAGAAATAAATTATATGAGCTATTGCCTTCTGTTTCTGTATTGGTTGGTAAGGATGGTTGAAGAAAACCATTATTTCACTCTAGTTCCCTGTTTTCTACCCCATGTTGTCCACAGTATTGGGTGGTTCACTTAAACTGTCATTTTTAGTAAATAAAATTATCTCAGAAGACCAGATTATAGAGGGTTATAGAAAGAAGCAAATAAAAATTTAACACAAAACTTCATATGTAAAAAGTAAATTAAAAGCTGTTTGATATTTGACATGTATGTTCAGTGCACCCCACATTGGACCTAAAATGATAAAAGGGGAAACACTACTAAGAAATGCAATGTAATTATTACATTTCTATCACCTTGTATTGCTATACATTAATTATTTACTGTAATATATCTTCTTGGAATACAGCGTTCATCATTTCAGAGCTGTGGTCTTATAGAAGGTCTTCAGGGACATATTTTCTACTAGTGCCTAATCCCATTCCTCATGACTGGAAGGAGCTGCTCTGACATAGGTTTTTGTAAGCTGCAACAGATATGTGATATTAAACCTCTTTTCCTTGACTACAAGGTTTTATTACAATTCTGACTGGATTTAGTTGAGATGGAAAGTAATCAAGCTACTGTAGTAAATTCAAATCTGTGCCTAGCATGGAAGTATTAATATCCACTTATAGCACTGGAGAAACTCTTTTGCTTTATCCTTTAATTCATCCAATTTTTTTTTTGGCTTGCACTGGTGAGAATTTTCCTGGCTCTTTGTGGATCATTTAAGAGGAAATGTTGAATTCTACTGGAGTCTGGAGCCAGAGTGTTTTGGCTCTTGCTCTGGAACTGTAGGAAGGGAGATTCATTGCCACAGCCCTATCATGAGCCTATCTCCTCAGCATCCAGTGCCTTCCGTGTGTTACTGCAGGCTGCAGGCTGCGTTACCACCCGCATTTCTCTGAGCCTGGCATGTGCCCCTCTATTGTGCCAACATTGCTAAGATTAATTGATTTGAAAATACAATCTGTCTACAAAAATCAGGAGACCACTATTCCCAACATAAGCTCCAAACTGCCAACTGATTTTGCATTTCGAGCTTAGTAGGGGTGTTCTTCTCTTTGTGGCAGTGGTGGAATTAATTGTGCTGTAAAGAGTTGATTATTGCACTGCATACATGGTTGCTATTGTAGTGATGCTGTAAAAATACATTATGAACATAGCAATTATATACATTTCAAAGGATTTTCACTAAAATTCTGTGATAAAAGATGTTTAGATAATTTTTTAAAGGCATAATGCTTAATCCATTTAGTTAGAGACAGGAGAAGAATAAAGATTACCCAGTTTTCAGTCTGTGTTTATTATGCTTCCACTTCCATAGTGGTTACAACAGACTCCCAGAGTGTGTAAGATGACCTCAAATGTAGAGCTAAAATGCCAACTCAAAAGTATGTAGTATGTAGCAAAAAACCTAAGAAGAAGGTTTTTTGACTCACAAAAAATCAGGGTTCTGTTTTATAAAAGAATAGAAGTACTGTAAGAAATCATGTCCCAAGGAAAGAAAAAACCAATTCCAGGGCAAGCATGCTATTTTAGAGCCAAAAATCATAGAATCATAGAATATGTTGAGTTGGAAGGGACCAATTGGTGTCATCGAGTTCAACTCCTGGCCCTGCACAGGACATCTGAAGAGTCACACCCTGTGCACGAGAGCATTGTCCAAACCCTTTTTGAATTCAGACAGGCTTGGTGCTGCGATCACTTCCCTAAGGGCCTGTTCCAGTGCTCAACCACCATCTGGGAGAAAAACCTTTTCCTGATATTTAACATAAACTTCTCCTGACTCAGTTTCATGCCATTTCCTCAAGTGCCATTTCCTCATGAGTGAAGAGATTGGTACCTGCCTCTCTGGTTTCCCTCATTAGGATGTTGAAGACTGCAGTGAGGTCTCCCCTCAGCCTCCTCCAAGCTGAACAAAGCAAGTGTCCTCAGCCACTCTTCGTAAGGCTTCCCCTCCAGACCTGTCAGCATCCTCGTGGCCCTCCTTTGGACACTCTCCAACAGCCTTATGTCTTTTATATATTGTGGTGCCCAAAACAGAACACAATATTCAAGATGAGGCCACCCCAGCGCAGAGCAGAGCAGGACAATCCCCTCCCTTGGCTGGCTGGTGATGCTTTGCCTGATGTCCACCAGGACACAGTTGGCCTTCCTGGCTGCCAGGGCACTGTTGACTCATATTCAACTTACCTTGGACCAGGACACCACTTCCCTTTCTGCAGAACTGCTCTCCAGCTTCTTATTCCCCAGTCTATACACACAACCTGGGTTGCCCCATCCCAGGTGCAGAATCTGACACTTGTCCTTGTTAAACTTCATATAGTTGGTGATTGCCCATCTCTCTAATTTGTGGATGTGTCTCTGCAGGGCTTCTCTGCCCTCGAGGGAGTTAACAGTTCCTCCCAGTTTAGTGTCATCACCAAACTTCAAGGCCAGTATTCAAGTAATTAACGAAAATATTGAATAGAACTGGGCTGAGGATGGAGCCCTGCAGAACCCCACTAGTGACCGATCACCAGCCTGATGTACCCCATTCATTGTAACTCTTTGTGCCTGATCTTTGAGACAATTGCTCATCCATCACATAACACAGTTATCCAGCTGAGTGCTGGACATTTTGTCCAGGAGGATACTGTGAGAGACAGTATTAAAAACTTTGCTGAAGTCCAAAAGGATTACATCTAGTGGCTTTCCTAGACCAACTAGATGAGTTACCCTGTCACATAAGGAAATCAGTTTGACAAGCAGGACTGTCCACTCATGAAGCTGTGCTGGCTGACACTGATGACTGTGTTGTCCTCTGGGTGTTTTTCAATATCTCCCAGAATAATCTTTTCCATGATTTTACTGGGCACTGAAGTGAGACTGACAGGCCTGTAGTTTCTAGAGTCCTCTTTTTGCCCTTCTTGAAAACCAGGATAACGTTATCCAAATTCCAGTCAGCATAATTCTCAGTACTTCTATCTACCCATTTCTCTTTTGTTATCTTTCCATGTACATTTGACTTTCCCTGAGGCCTTAAACATCTGGCAAGATTCATAAAAGCTTTAATGAGTCAGAAAAAAGTCAGAAGACATTTGCAACTTGTAAAAGCATCCTCTTGATTTAAATTGATGGCATCTTTGTAGTCAATCTGCTAACTGGCTTGTATTCAAAAACAGGCTTACTATTTATTAAGACAGAATTCCCCACTGTGTATCTCGTTATTCCAGCAATAACAGGAATGTGCCACTGAGTGTCTATTATTAGTTGTATATCTCTCTATATTACATAGATAAATTCAACCAGTTTTTTTAACTGTCCTGTTGCACAGAGAGTAGACTAGATCTTCAGTTGATACAGATTTCTCTCCTGCTTTCTATAAGAATCTTCCCTGAAGACTATGGTGAAAATTCACAGAAACTACGCTGATTTTAGTGGACTTAATTGGAATTCATGCCAGTTCAACTGATGAGAAGATCTTATGGATTTTCTTTGGAAGCTATATA
Organism: Chiroxiphia lanceolata; assembly: GCF_009829145.1. Lineage (NCBI taxonomy): Eukaryota > Metazoa > Chordata > Aves > Passeriformes > Pipridae > Chiroxiphia > Chiroxiphia lanceolata. Next base: position 8,778,149 of record NC_045641.1, on the reverse strand, counting down.
GTTTAAAATTAATAACTTAAAAATTAATATTTGGGGACAGAAGACTATTTATAATTTCTATGCACAATAAGCGGTTTTTTTTTTTTTTTTACCATTTTATGACCATGGAAGACGATAGAACTTATGAGGAAATAAATAAAAAACCAGAGACCTTAAATCAGAATGCCTGCAGCCTTTGCAGCAGGGAGAAGAATGAGCATTGACCGGGTGCCCTGCAGTCTGGAATTTCTTCATGTTTCAGAGCCTAAAAATTCTTAACATTTTGGGCACATTGTTGGAAACAGCTTCTCAACTTTTTATGTGATAGAAAAATAATCTCTCTCTATGATACGTGTACCATTAAAACTTCAAGTACATGGAGCTACAATGAGGACAACCAACAGGATATTTAAAGTGACCATATATCCCTCTTCCAGGTGAACTAGGTTCACAGCAGTAGTGGTGACACATTTGCTGTATTGAATTGGAATGAACTAGAAGAATCTTAGGTTGCAAAGTTTATGCTTATACACATACGAGTCTTAACACCTCTTTTATATGTACAATTATCATAATTTCTTCATTTGTATTTACAGCTGGTGATACTCTTCACTAATGAAATCTTTGCAGTGGATGTCATTTCTACATAGCTAATGTTACTGCATTTGTCTATCAGTTTCCTTTTCTGTAATTATTATGAAAAATAGATTTTTTAAAAATGCAACTGCAATCGTATTAAATTTTCAAAGAATTCAACATATCTGAAGATAATACACTTTAGAATATATGTCCACTATATGAGGGACATTTTGAAAAAAATGACAAAACAAACTGTTAAGTGATAATAGAATATCAACATGTATAAGGCAATAGAGAAATATAAGATCTGCAAATTAGAACTCACAGCAACTGTGTCAAGTCCACATGAAAACCATCAGTTATTTACACCTGAAGAAAAAGAATATTCAAGACGACTAAATGCAATCAAATATAGTTTGATTTACCTATAAAATAATAATCTTAGATATATTTTTCTCCTGAGAATAGTTTTGTTAGATGTTGAAGGGTGAAGTCAAGTACTGAAAAATCCATTCAAGAAAAGAAACAGAATAATATCCATAGTCCTGACTTCTGCAGGTCAGTAATTTTTGGCTGTTTTTTTTTTCTTTAAATCAATAATCAAAATCAGTAACTGAAAGCATTATTTATCTGCATATTAATAACACTTTAGTAGCCCTATTTTTTACATTATTAGTTTTAACACATTGTTAGGTTAAGAACTGTGTGGAGACTGACCATTTTTATAGGATAAATGACTGTGGTGATAGTTTGTGGAACAGGGAAGTTAATGGTAAATTGACTGCATGTTCCTACAGCTCATAGGCGTGCGGAGATGTAGTCCACCTCCAAGCAAGGACACTTTTTGAATTTTTCAGAGAATCACAGAACCATTTATGTTGGAAGATCTGGAAACCTCTGGAGACCATCTAGTCTAACTCTCCTGCTTATTCCTCAGCCTTTTTATGACAAGTTCCACATTTAAAAATCTACTTTAACAGTGCTCTTTTCTTAATAACTGGTAAGGAGTGAGAGGAAGAATGGAATTGGAGGGGAAAGCTGTATAAGTAACCTGAACCTGAAGCACTGCTGGTTTGGAGAGAGTAGAGAAAAGACATGTGCATAAACTTTTACTGTATCTGGAAGTAACTTTGCAATTTTCCTTAGCGGTCCTCCTTAGAGAACAATTTGTTGATTTCTAAAACAAGTTTTTAAACATCGTTTCTTAAATTTATCTGTAGCTTTTTCCCTCTCCAATAAAATATTTTGTTAGTTTAGTAAGTCCAGGGACTGTATTTATCGTCCAATATATGCACACTAAATGTTAAATTAAGGCACAACTCCGCACCCAAATTTTGCTAACACTGGCCAGCTGATACACATCCTGTCGCGTGCAATTGCTTATTCACTTAGAGGAAACTGGAGCCTGTGAGCTTTGATTCGTAATTCCCATTTTGATACTTACAAAATTCTTTTTCCAGTCATGCAGTGCACATTTTTCTGATTTAAAAAGATGATTTCAGAGGTAGGTCACTGTTTTCGTGTCCCCTTTGCATGAGTTAAGAAGTTCAGCTGGGACCTAAATACTCAAAGTCTTTAAGTATCTGAAGCACGATATTGAGAACTTTTAAATTACCACACTATCAAGATAGATGAAATGGTAAACAGCACTCGAGCAATCAAAACTCTGATTTCATGCTTCCTTTTAAAGAATAAAAGGTCCCCAGAAAGCATTTCTGCATTCCTCTTCACTCAATTTTCCCTTGCAATTTAAAAGCAAATATGACTTGTTTGATATAACAAGCCGAGGTGGAGGTGAACCAAAAGATCCGCTCTTACATGGCAATCATGGAACATACAACCATGAATTATGCAGTGAACTTAATCTGATCCCATGCAAGGAGGGGACCTATAGCATTGCAATGTTAATGTCACATTATGTCTGCTGCTCCAGTATAGTAGAACTGACATAAAACAGCTTGGAACAAACTCCTATTAGACATTAACAATTTGCTGTGCAGGTTAGATTCTTGTCAGATAAACGCAGAGTTAAAAAATCCCATTTACTTGGTACCTTGTTTCCCAGAAAAGGAAGTTAGGAAAAAGCCACAGAAATCCAATCTGTGAAACATTAGGGGAGTCTGAAGAAATTCCTCTTTCCCCCAAGTGTGTTCTCCTGTTTTATATGTCTGAAAAGGGGATGCATGCATTTGTGGTGAAAGCGTTGAAGATATCTGAGTGAACAACGAGGTTGGGGAAAAAGGATACATAGCGCACACACACACATATATATATATATGTATGTACGCACATATACATTAAAAACCTAATGTTTCATATATTTTATTGTTATGAAGGCATTAGTGTTATGAAGTAGAACTGAGACACCAGCATTACAGCTCTACCCTTTACACATTCCCACAGAAATACTCTTCACAGTTTTACCCACAATAAAGTTTTCTTTTCTGTTTTCATAAGGAAGATTTTATTACTTAGCTCCTCTTGTCCCTGATTTCACACTTGCCCTAAAATCTGCTTTGCCTTTTCTCTGGAGTAAGGTGGCAAGGTATTAACACTTGGGACTTGCATGTCCGTAATATGATAGTCGTTCTTGTTCATACAAAGGAGAGGGATAATATTGGCTTATTCATGTATTCTTGCACTGAATAATCAACAGATGACTGTTTACAATTGTGGTATACAAACAAGGAGAGGATGGGACAAAATTTCCTTCCAAAAGGAGTAAGGATGGAGACAGTCCCCTCACTGATTATAAGTATGTTAATTTGTGAGTAATCTGTTTGAAGTTTTATGATGTAGCCCTATGAAACAGAAGCGTGTGGATTTACATCAGATTTCTGAGACTGATCTCCAGGATCCTGGCCACTTCTTTTGTGTTGAAGTTTCTTATTTCTTTTTATTTTCATTGGGAATTGACCACTCTGAAAAACAGACTTCTGATTCTTCAAACTGTGTTACAAATTAGTCACCATAAGATGGAGCTTTTTCTGTAAGACATACCAAAATGAGTCTTTCTCTAGTACAAATCTGCTAAAAAAATACTGCATACAATCCAAAGAAGAAGCTGAAATGTATGATGAAATTTATCTCCTTCAAATCAGATCGTCTTCTCATATTCTCTTACCCACATTTTGCCCTTTCTTCCTTCTACTCTGGTTTCTTTTCCCCACTTTATCACCTCTTAAATATGCTCTGTTTTCTTGCTGCTGGGGGAAGTTAGCATACCATTCTACCATATCCCAGATGTTGATGTTATTTGTGATGCAGATGACTTCAGAAGCCATTGAAAGAAACCAAGATACCCACTTGGCATTGTATTTAAAAATATAACCACTAATTTTGTGTTGGTATAAAAAAATTACTTATTTAAATGGTGTGACAAACTACTTCATAGCAGAATATGTAACTACAAAAATTAAGAAAAATGAGAATCTCTTATTCTCTGTGGTGATACAATAGTTGTTCCCCTTGTACTCTGAATCTGATTAAAGACTGTGTACTTATCAAGCTTTTCCCTTACTAAGTCTGATCTTGAAACTCTTGTAATTCAGTTCTTTATAGACAGTAACAGGTTTATCATGTATACATACACTGGCAAGACTGGCATATTTAATATCAGCAAAACCACTCAAAGTTCTTATAGAAGCAGGCCAAAATCTAAAGTGAACTCGCTTGCAGCTGTTAAATCGCAATCCAAAATGAAGCTACATATTGGGTTATTATACCTTCTTATCCAATCCTTATGTATAACTGTAAATTCTCATTGCCCTTTAGATGAAGGCATTTAACTTACTCCTTTTAAGATACTTTTTTATTTGTTATGCATCAGTTTTGTATTCCATGTCATCTCAGTATCATTCTATTTCACATAATGACAAATACAAATTTAGAACAATTTTTGTTTCCCTTAACTGTCTAGACCATTGCTGAAGGAAAAACTGACAAGAACAGTTGAGTTTCCATGTTCTGTGTTAGCTTGAACTAAATCTGATTTGGAAAATGGAATGTGAATAACCACGTATGACAAGCAGTCTACAAGTGAGCAGACATTTTGTGAAGAATATAAACATGGAGCAGTGCTCTTGTATAAACCAGAGATGTTGATGCCAGACCAATTTCTTTCCCCCTGAAACAGAAGACAAAAGTGTTATGCCAGCAAAAGAAATAATTACAGAGCTTCTTCTAGCACTTCATCCAGTTGACTACAAAGCTTCTGTAGCTTTTTTAGAAAATGAATTATTATGAGGAGCTTGATCAGTACACTGGGCAAAAATCGATCCACAACTGAGATAATGATGTGAACTGGATATTAGATTTAATGTAGTATATCAGAGAAACCATTCTGAAGGAACTGCAAAGAAATTATGAAAAAACAACTTATATAGGACCAATCTTCTACTAGATCTTTCTCTTCTAGGACAAGTGTACTTTCTACACTTAGATCCTTTAGTCAAAATTGAGGATCTTAATCTTTGAACTGTTCAGGAACTGAGTACTTTTTCAGTAAGCCCACTTTCAATAACTTTTGAGAGCAAGTGTACAAAGCAGGATAAGCAAAGAAGAAAAGGTAGTGAAATGACTAATAAGAAAAAAGAGTTAATCACTAAGCTGTACGTTTATGCCATGGCACAAGATCAAAGGAACTTAACATGCTTGACAAGTTTATCTATCTTGGTAGCATTTTCTCCAAACCAACAGCAAATGATGGTGAAATATTTCTCTGCATTTCTAAAGAGAGTTCATCCTTTGGTCATTTGCAAACTTATGTTTGCAGTTTGCTGTGGAGGCGAGTGCTCTAATTGCTGCTCTTCTATAGTTATCTCAGTCTGCACTTTTGTCACTGCTGTCCATGCATGAACATTGTGTGTTTGTGTGTGACCTATGTGACTCTATAAACAGCACATATAGTATTTGCAGACATCACCTCTGTATTGCCCTCAAAAGTGTCTCATTTGCAGTAGGCCAGGTAAAAAGCCAAGGTGGAAAATCTCACAATGCTTGCACAGTATGTGTAGAGCAATAGCACATTTTTAGGCCAATGAAAGCATTTTTGGAATACCCTGAAGTCTTTCTGCAAAGCTTCACCAAACACTATCAGTAACTGGGATAAAATGAATTTCAGGTAAAAAGAAGTCAAGAGGTGAGCTGCCTACCATGCTGCTATAGTTTGTAGTAAAGTGAACAACCAAACGAGAGACAGAAGAAAAATGAAAAAAAATCAATTACTGTCTTCCTAACAGCCAAAATCCAGAGACTTTCTGGTTTGTAATAATGTATGTTCCTCACAAACTCAATGAAAATGAAAGTAAATATATGAATTAGTCTGAAAAACAGTGGTCACTGATCATGATGGACATCTATGTGCTAATGGACAAGCAAGCAATTGCATTCTGATTACATTCTTTTTAGAACATAAAAAAGGAAAAAGGACAACAAATCATATGACCTCAAATTTTAGTTTTGCTACATCACAGAAATGGGAGGATGTTCTAAAAGTTAAGTGCAAAGAATACTAATTAATTCATATATTGTATACTGCTGTTAATTAGAGTACTAATTGCTTTTTTTTCCCTAAAGTTCACCCTTCTATTAAATATATCACAAAACAACCTCTAGAATTAGGTTTATTATTTGGTTTCATTTACAACTGTATTTTTTGGCTATCCTCATAGCACAAACACAGTTTTAGTGCTATAATCCTTTTATCACTCTTCTGGCAGGCCATATCTAGTTTATTCCCTCTGCCCAGACGTGCCAGCTGTGCCAGCTGCCTGCAATTTTAATGTGAGCTGTCAAAAATAGGGACCTTGGCCATTAATTATTTTGTGAGGAGTCTCATTGTTGATCCATAAGAAGACCAAGTATTTGTGTGTTTAGCATCTCCAGGGAGCACACACAGACCACTTTCCCAGTGCAGCTGCATGTGAGGCAGCTCCAAACACATGCAATTCCAAATCACCTGCTCCACTTTCCACCATCAAGAATTCCGTATCCACTTGGTGCAACCTCTGGGATATGCAGTAAAAACAGCCTAGGGTTTCATATGGAACATGGATAGTACATATTGACATGTTTTAGGTTTTTCTTTTCCTCAATCTGGAAGGCGTGGGGGTCCACAATTAGGTCTGTGTTGTTCCAAGGTGCAGACATGTAATTGGTTTTGAGTGTGGCTTGTTTGAATTAGTAATGACTCTGGGAGGAGAACTTTGGGGTCTGCTGAACAAACAGCTGCAACAAGCTACTCAGCTCCGCTACAAGCAAGAACATGAACTGTCAGAATACACTAAAACTGGGTGAGGATACAGAGAACTATTTGTTGATAAAACAGACTGGTCTAGGCAGGGAATTCACAGAAACAGTGAATGCTATTTTCCTTGTAGCATCAAAAGAAGTTATTTCCCACTAATTTCTAATGTTTCCTTTTGTTTCCTCGCTTGGGTTATGTATCAAAATACCAGGAAAACTGTATGTATGATTACTGTTAACTTCTTATTTTTTACTAAATGAATTCCTCTACGGGGTTTTCTGAGGTTTTAGCCTTAATAATAACATTTATTTTTGTTGCAGAAGAAATAGAAATTAATTTTTTATTGTATTAATAATAAAATTGTATTTCTTGCAATAGTCCTTGGAAATCCTGTTTAAAAGTCTCCCATTTAGAGTCTCATCAAAATGAACAAAAATAAACCATAGTTTCTCTGAGAGCTCTAAATGGAGAGTCAGACACCAAGTAACAGGTGAGCAAACAGCCAAATGGAGGAAGGAAGTGGGAGGACAACAAGCCATCAACGCAGGTGTTGCTTCATAAATTGTCACAGGCAGCTCCGTAATAAGGAGGCAGGATCAAGTAAGGACTATCTTTTGACTCATGTTTCAGAGGAACAATTTAAAAAATAAATAAATCTCTTCTCCAGGATGTTCAACGATAATGTTTTACAGCAAGCATTCTTTTCCTCAAGACCTATAGGTTCCTGCTCTATTGCACAAATGAACACATTGATTTCCAGGCCATAAATTTGATGCATTGGTAGTTATATTCTTCTTCATTTTCAAGGATTAGCTGAGAAATGAACAGTAATTTTATAAACAAAATTATGATTTTTGTATCTGGTTACATTTGGAACAAAATTAATTTAAAAAAAAAATTTGGGATGGGGCAGAATGAATCACAGTTCTAGTTTCCTCCAAAGCAGGAAAAGGTTGAGACCTGAGTATATGGGACACATAGTCATATTCACATCCTACTCTGACAGACAGGACACTCTTTCTATGTAATCAATTTAAATACTGGACTAGAATATAGAATATAGAATCAATATATGTGGTTCTTCCATTCCAGTTGAAGGAGTCCTCTTTTGCTTAATTTCATTTGCATTGCTGCCACATCAGCTTTTCTCAATGAAACCACTTTATCAAAAAGCCATGACTACTTTCTAGTAATAATTAAACCCTTTTTATTACCTACTCTGGTTTTACTAAGTATGTCTCATACTCTGAATTTTTTAATAGTCAAAAATTCTCTTATAATACTGTTGAGCAATGACTGATTAGGTTATCTTTTACATTTCACTGAATACTAGTAGTTATTTGGATACTCTCTTTTAGAAATGCAAAAGAAAATTGTAATAGTCTCTAGCCTACAAGAGATTACTTTATACTGTTGGATAGTTACGAGTCAAGAGAAGCTACACATTGTGTTTAACTTTTATTTATAAACTTTATTAAAACTAGTTCAGATGAATTCCAAATGAAAAGCCTGTGAAAATATGACTGAATTTGAAAACTGTATTCTTCTGAGGTCAGGAATTTTCCCTAGTTGTTGTTTTTAAAAGATGACAGTCTCATGATCCACGTTCCTCTTATTTTTTTTAATTGCACAGCATGTACTCAATCATTCAGGTCTAAATTGTTAATCTTCACTATTAGTAAACAGAATAAAATGTTTACAAGGTCTCCTGCTTTGTAAGCAGAAATGTTAATTTTGGCTGTGGTGCCCTCTGTGAGTAAAGAGATACATCTACAGGAACAGCATAGAAAATATACAAACAAATTAGTAATTCAATTCTTTTTGAAACATTGGCATAAAATACGCTTTGTAAATGTCTGTGTGAGTGTATTTCCATTTCTTCCAGTATTATTTGTTCCAGTCCTGTGCCATAGGCTTACAGCAATGCTAACAGGCTGGCCTGATCAATAACCTCCATGGATTTCTGGACAGAGGCATCAATTATTGTGCTGGTCCCCAGCGAAAAACAACTGCTGATATAATGATTTATTGAGCAGCATGGCTGCTCTGGAAGAAGACAAAAGGGCTTATTCTTCTCTTATTTTCCCATACATGAAACCAGAAGAATTTCACTGACTTCAAAGGAGCTACTCCTGCTTTACTGAAGAATGAGGCAGATCTGAATCAAATCTGAGTCCTGTGTGGTGACAGGTTAAAGGAAAGTGTATCCATTACACAGTTAGTGCACAGAGCAGAGCAGATCTGAACACTCCTGAGCTCCTTGCTGGGATAAGTTGTTTATTAAAGGAAGAAAGATGTCAAAAAATCAGCAGATGAGAATATCAATAATATCTCTTCATTAATCATCTAGAAGGTCAGTCCTTAACAAGAGGCACCATTGTCATCCTTAAAATTCACCACGAACAACTAAACTGGAATACCCTTGAGGAAACAGTAACTTAATCAGGAGCAATAAGTGCCTATGAGGCAGGTGTTTCCTTATGCTTCTGTTTTTAAATTGTGACAAATGATTTATGCAAATCAAAATGACAAAACTAAAACTGACAGGTGAGAAAGAAGTTTTAATTTAAGAGTTAAAAACTGTCTAGGTTTTTCATTTGGACTAATGGCAAAGCTGGGAATAGGAACTACCTAACTCCGGTCCAGCACTTTTTTGACTAAGTAGTACAGTCTCTCTCACAATACACTTAATTCAGCTCCAAAAAAGGAGGATAAATTACAGTCTTATCTCAGAAGCAGCAACAGAAAGGCAATTAAGATTAGAATTTCAGTTTCCACATTTTAACAGGCTCAAACAAAATTGAACTAATCTGAGTTAACAAAGAATATAGTTCACTGGGAAAGGAGGGATGAAATACTTTGAAGTTTTGGATCAGACTTATTTTCTCTACTTTGGTTTCTTAACTAATATTCATCAATGGAAGCTAAAATAATTTGATTTCCAAATAAGATCCATTTCTACAACTACATATTGATACTAAAATTTTAAGTATGTTTTCCTTGTATGTAATTAGTAACTACAGCTACTATCAAAGCTGGAAGGAAGAAATAGAAACCACTTTATAACCTGTATTTCAGGTTTTTCATACAACTTTTGTCTTTGGTTGATGTATATTCTCGGGATGAGGTACACAAACTGATGAAAATTTGCCTAGAGGGTGTATGCTTTATGCCTGTTTCTGTGCATCGTAAGATCTGTTTTCTTTAGTGTTCTTCATTTGCATGATCATTTAGTTTAATTTACCAGTGCCTAATATTTCTCTAACTTCAAAATTTTTTTAAAAAACTTTCATTTGGATTGAAAATTTTCCATTTATGTCTTCATGGAAATGCTTTTTATAGGTACTTCAATGCTACAGAAGATGAGCAACTACAGAATACGTAAAATAACTAAGTATGATCGTGACAGAGATTATGTGATCCCTGGCATTTGAAAGAACTTCTGTACTTCAGTGTACAGGTATCCTTTTTACATCCTTTTGCAAAGTTTGGTTGATTTGGTTTCTATGAGGCTTCACTAATTCTTTTTGAAAAAATGCAGTACTATCTAATGTAGTCAAAATACTATTAATAGCAGTAATCATGACACTGGTAAAAATGTGAAAAAATAGGAACAAACAATTAGTTTTGGACTAAAAATACCTTGAAAAGTAGCTTTATTCAATATTTAAAGAGGGGGAAAACCCACCAAATGATACTGTTACACCAAGTATGTTCTGGATAGATGGTTAAAGCAAACCCTTGGAAGAGGGTTTGTGAAGAATAAAGTCTTCAGCCAAAGCAACATCCACAGGTCCACAGAAAAGCAGCTGGACATTCTAACAGCTTGTTTATGGAAAACTGAATTTTACTACAAAATACCTAGAGACTAAGAAATTGGTCAGTCCATATATAGTGAGAATGCCTTTATTAAGATCTAGGGTAAACTGGGTTAAAAGGAAATAGGTCATATAAACTGATTTACCAGAGACTTTAAACACTGTGGGATAAAATTCTATATGTGGATGTTTTATCCACTGTATATCGTACGGTTTTAAAACAGTGTTTATACAGTCTCTGGGATTGGGCTTTAGGAATCACAGACTTTGAAATATTGACACAAAACAGTATTCAATTTTCCTAGAATTGCAGTATTTCACATTATTAAGGAAGAAGCAGACAGAAACAGTCATCTGGGTACAGATTAAATTGCATTTTTATGAATATAGTTGGTACTGACAGTCAAATAACAAAGAAGCTTACACATGAATGTTGCAGTCTCATATCTGATCCAGGATATGTTATGCAAGCACACACAGCTCTTTTCTCTCTGATTTGAAGTATACATCTAAACTAAACTCTGGTCTTTCACCTTCCAAATACACATGCTGACCCATGACTCACTGGCACTCTTCTATTTCTGTTTTCAAAACTAGATAAATAAATAACACTTGGTTAATCAAGGATAATCTATTAAATATGGAAAGTAGCTATGATTGTTCATTACTGTTAGACTAAAGTTTAAAGGCTTTTGTGAAAAGCAGGGCTCCACTGTGCTAGCCAGGACACAAACACATCATGGGATCCTGGTCTAAGAAGTGGATAATTTACATGAAGAGGAAAAAAAGATAAATGTCATTTGAAGAGCACAGTTTCTGGTGGTTCTTCACTTCTTGTGGTATTTTATTGTGTTGGGTCTCAGCAACTGATGAAAAGATTTGACATGGTGCAAATTCAAAGAAAATTCAAGTGCAAACTTCAAGCCAGCTATTTGGTGTGACTCTCAGCCCAAATTATTAATACTAGATGTATGAGCACACAGGTGGAAGTAGAAGCTAAAAGGCCAATGAGCACTCTGAACTTTCCCAGCATATCGTAATTACAAAACCACATGTGTTAAAGACTGTGACTGTGCAAAACCACCAAAAAAACCCCACAAAGCAAAATAAACCAGTGCACTTAAATGATTTTTAATTGGTGGTCTGTAATTTCACTTGGATTCCAATGACAGACAGGTCAAGAGAACATTTCAGGCTTGATTTGAGCGCAGAAAATCTTTGCTGACTACTGAAATTAAGAGTATCAAGTAAAAGCTGCAAAACACGAATTTTATAATGACAATATTCTACTGAAATGTTGCAGCAAATTGCAATTATTAGCATGTCTCCCTGTAGATTCAGGTCATTACTGGAGAATTCCACAGGTTAGTGAAAGAAAAGGTTATAATAACAATGTAAAAATGACAAATATTCGAAGAATGATGATGAAGCAATAAACCCCAAAACTTTTATGCCAGAAGTAGAGATAGTGGAAGAAACTTGTGTGTTATATCTTAGGTACCTAAAAATTAGGTGCTGAAGTGTGTGAGCTAGCGATCCTAGGTCCCTTTCACAGTCAGTGGAGATAAAATGACTCCAAAGAGCAGCTCATCCAATCCCAAGATAAATGTGTAGAAGAGGCCTGAAAAATCAAGTTCTATCTGTTGTGTATCTCTTCTTTGATTTTAATGGGACTGTAGGAGGATTACCTCAGATTTGCACAAATTTATGGTGTAGAAAGCACTAGATAACACAGTGGTAAAGTTTTATAGACTGTTTTTGCATTATCTTTACCTACATGTTGTCTGCTTGCTAAATATATATAAGAGATGGCGTGTCTCCTTCCTCTTCCTTAGGAAATGAAGATTAAATTGTTCTTCCACTCAGCCAAGGGAAAGGTCTGCAAGTCCATTTACTCTGAGTACTGATAACCACTATGGTGAAGCATGAAACATCAATATCATCTTTACCTACTATTGTACAGCAGCACAAAGGCCCAAGATCATATACGAAGTCAGAAATAACATTTCAAAAGGACCTGAACTTGTCTTGACCATTCACCCAAGACCAAAGCATAAGAGGTTCATTTGGATGACTGTATCAAAATTGCTCTCTAATGTACATAGGCTTTTCTCAGCAGCAATAAACTACAAGGAAATCACACACAAAAATCATACAAGATTAAACATTTCAGCAGTAACAATCACTCCCCTAGGCACAGAACAGAAGTTGCTGTCTTGTTAGCTTTTTGCAATTTGACTTTCTCTAGTAGAAATGATCTCACATAAAATACATATAAAGTATTCTGAAAATCTAAATCATAACCCAATTATGAGCGTGAGGTCCTCCTTTTTAAGTGCTACCCATCTATGTTATTTATTTGGTAACACTACTGAAGGTGTGTTTTCAACATTACAATC